>NC_088603.1:48505168-49705168 GCF_036013475.1 Columba livia | reverse complement strand
TATAATGTATTAGTGCAGTAAAATCTTCAATAGAAACCTGAGCTCCAAGAGAAGAATGCATAATAGTGTTGAATGCCTTATATTTTTTGCTTTGTTCTGGCAATAATAACGTGCCTTTTGAAGTTCATACAGGGAGATACAATGCCAAAAGGCAAATACTTACAATACAAGAACACTTGGTACATTTATTTCCTTCAGGCCTAAATTCTTCTCCTTCATTGTAGTGCCTCCCTTCAAATATACAACCTGGAAACAGCATTTGAATAAGTTTAGCTCAGGATAGCATACTGCCTTTTTGCTACAGTACACCCCACCACAGGACAATATGAAAAGCAAATTGTACCATCCTACCTGACACAAATCACTCAAGAAGCCCAAAATATATTTTGGGGGGAAAGAAAGCATCTTTCCATGGCAGATAAATTTGCAACAGCAGAGTTAAGGCGAAGTCAAGACATCCATTAAAAGTGGCTTTGAAATATTTTTCTAAGTTGTTTGTTTTTTACGACTCATACTTACTCCATCAGTTTATATTAGATGTTGGCAGAAGTTTTAACAAATTAGAATATAATAAACCCATTATATTGTAACTGGAACAGTGCTTACCTACAAAACTTCTGTTAAAATCAAATTAGCCTATAAAACCATGTTAATTTGCCACTGTGCTTCACAAAGATAACCCATTCCCACTCCCCTTCAAAAAGGGAGTCTCCTTTTTTAGGATTACTCTTATCTTTCACCTTCTAACAAAAGCCCAGTCATCAGACAGGCAAACCCAGATGACAAACCCTCTGAAAAACGATGAAAATACATATGTGGCTATTGCTTATGCATCTCCTAGTCTGCATGTCTTCTACTAGAAAATATTAAGCATGCTCTTCTTGTGCTGTTTAGTGCACTTCAGGCCACTGTAGTGCACTAAACAGCACATTTTAAGAACTTGCACATTTGAAGAACTTATAAAGCATAATGAAGAAATTAGAGGCAGCCTCCCAGGTAATGATGGTTATTATTAGAAATGCAGTTGCACTTGCAGAACAGCATCTTCCCATTAAATCTCACCTGGACACACAGGACAACATGTTCCCATGAGTCTGGAAGGGTTTTTGCAGTGAACAACACACTGTACCTCCGACTCTACTATTACTCCTTCCTGAAAAAGAAGCAGACCAGACATGCTCATTGTTAGTGCTGTGACTGCTTTAACAAGCAAAATTCCACAATTACTAGTGGTACAACTAAAGCATAGCACATGCTGTGGAGCACTGGATTTCAAAAGCTCTTTTCTTTCTGTACCTGCTGCCTGGTATTAGGATTCAGGTTAATTCACAGTCAAAAGATCCAGTTGAGTCTCCTTGACTCCAGACCCAGGATTTGCCTTCAAATGCATCAGGTAAGAAACTGAGCACCTTCTTAGAAAAAGGAATCCTGCTTTATCAGGAATCCTTAACCTCAGTAATCTCCATGCAGTTCTGGTGAAAACAGGCCAGACACAAGGCATTCTCCTCCCTCTCCCCTTGGAAGAAAAAAGGACTTAGAAAGCAGATAAAAGCATCTTGTTCTGTAGAGGGGCGACGCTTATCTTTGATGCTTTGCCTGATAAGTATTAGTAAATTAACATTTCCTGTACTTCTTGTTCAAGAAGTCAAGAGTCCTCCTGAACAAATCTAGGTGTGAGGATCTGTGCACAAAAGGCTGCTATGGTGGGGTTTTATTCCACTTGCAGCTTTGCATTTGGAGGCAAGGGAAACCTGTTTTTTAAATGTATGGGTCTAGAGTAAACAGGATAACCTGGGTTTGCATTTATACACTAAAACAGGCAATAAATAATTGCTCATTTAATGTAGCTAGTAGTGATCAGACTACCTAAATTCAAGCTGTATCTTTTCATTAAGTGTAAGGATACAGAATAATTCTGCTCAAACATTATTCTTCTTAGTACTTTTGTCTTTAGAAACATGGGTGGGGTTTGTAGAGCAGAAGTATCACAGAAAAAAGAGTAAAATCTTGAAGCATCTTTTTCTTATTTGTAGAAGCTCTTCATACTCATTCACGTCTCCTCTTTCCAACAGCTGTGATTCTTAGTAGCTGCTATTATTAAAACTGGATCAAATTACCATCAAACATTTCAGATCTGTTCACAGACAGAAATAAAACTATACATAATTACTTGTTTTGTGCTTAAAGGTTGGAAATCTTGTAAATGTTAAGGTTGCAGATAAGCAAGCTACCCAAAATACCACTGTGCCAACAGGACAGAAGCTCAGGAAAATATTTGATTGTGTGTTTCTGTTAAAGAACATCCCAGGTAAAATCCATGGACACATACACATGAAAGTGTGCAATTACTAACATAATAATTTGAATTTCACAAAAGGTTTAGTACACTAAAAAAAAAGGGGGGGGAGGGGTGGATTTATTTCAACATCAAAACAGCAGGAAATGGCACAGCTGCATACGTCTCCTTCAGTAATGTTTGGGTATCGCGGTACTTAGGTCACATATAACCTGTCCTTCTGAGTGTTTGGTTATAGCTAGCCATATCTGAGTGGATTTAAATGACTTTAAATGCAAAGTCCATATTGTGCTTTGGGTATAAAATATTTCAGCTTACTTGGATTGGATAAAAAAAGGCTCAGAACTTCATGGGAAAAGCCTGCAACTCAATTAGCATGATGCTGATGATATCCTTACCTGGCACTGGTATGTAACACAGGGATTGCTAGGGAGGTGCCATTTCATAGAGCTGTTGTACGTATTTCCTCCAAAACTGCAATCTAGGAGAGACAGAAGCGTCAGTCTGGCTGAATACAATGATCCCGTGGGAGGCTGCTGCTGAGGATCACAGAGCACCGTCCTCAATGTGCCCCATCCTGTACCCTGGGTTAACAGAAGAGGTAGAGCTGAGAGTTGGGACTGATGAGAGGGATCATGCCTTGGGAGGGCTTACAGCAACACCTCCCAGACATCTTCTCCTGGTCCATGACCGGACAAGCTCTTTACAAACTACAGCTATGCAAGACCAACCAAAATCAGTGACAATTTACCTAAAAATAGAGGTTGGTGGCTATTTTGCTGTCCATTCAGGAGCTGTTCAGCCACCCGTGCACTGGAGAGGGGAGAGGGAGGAGAGAGGGTAAGAGAAGATCTGGAAACACTCATCATCCAGCCTGGCTGTGCTATCCTCATCCATTAATCAAAACCCTTGGGAGAGCTCTTCAGCCAACACAGATCACAGATGCACTGACATCAGCAGAGCTACTCCTCCTTTACACCTTTTCACCTTCATAACAGAAGGGCTTAACATCCACATAAACTAAAAGCCATGAGGCCCTTCTGTGTGGGTGGTGAATCTCTCAGTGGGGACATTTTGGAGTCCCACAGGGTTTGGCTTTATATGTCTTTGTGTGTTATATGACAACGTTGTTAACAGCGAATAGGTTGGTTTGCCCATACACAGGCTCAGCATGCATTTTTTTGTGCATAATGAAGCTTCCTTGAGCTGTTTGGAAAAAAAAAAAATGAAAACATTAATTTTCATATTTCTGATTACATGATCCTACTCGTGTCCCTTCCCACTCTTCCTTTGTTTTCCGGTACTTTGCAAAAGAAAAAACAAAAAAGGTTAACAAAGAAAATAATAAAATACCTCACCAGAAAAGTAAACTTGAAAATGTATACTAATTGCAAATAAAATATTTGTTTTAAAAGAGTTAGTTTATTAAAACAGAATTATTTCAATTAAAAATTACTGCTCTGGAGAGCTGAAAAGTTTCTGAAAAAAAAAAAACAACCACAAAACAAAACAGAAGTATGCCATTTTCTGCAGGAAAAAAATGCCCTTTTTTCCATATACTGCTCTAAGGGTTTTTTCCCAGTCTATTTTATTCAAAATGAGCTTGATCAAAGAGCCCATGAAACCAACGGGAGACTTGCCAGAGACTTTGAAACACAACATAGAGTCACCAAGTACAAAACCACAATCAATCAAATGATGGCCACGGCACCATTCTCTTTCTACACCCTACCTCAGCAGCTATTCTAAGTCACTCTATGCTGTGTAGTGCACTTTGTCCCAAACTGCTTTTGGCTACATTTTATGCCCTTCTGAAAATAAAGGTAAGTTATCAGCCCTACACCAGTAAATTTTTGAGCTCACTGTATAAGAAAACTTGAGAGTCACAGCTCTGAACTTAAAATACCTAGAAAAACATTTTGCATTCAACCCCAAATTTAAATGAAACTTGATATACAGAGATCATTTCCAAATGTATTAACTGCCTCCAGTTAAGATCTTAAACAACAGAAGACTTGTACTTCAGGATTTGCAGTACTCAGACATTTTTCCAGGCTCAGTACAGAGCCACATAGGAGAAATTTGCTGACACTGTGGCCATTTCACTTAACTAAGCTGAAACAGGTATGTTTTCAAAAGAATTGATCAGTAGTCAGAGACCTGGCTGTGATAATTTAATCTTTGATAAATATAGAAAGGTAAAAAGTTTTAATCTGAATCTCACTTTTTTAAAGTAGCCAAGTCCCTATGAAGCTTTCTTGAATAATAAAAAAAATGTTCAGAGTCTCAGTATATTAATAAAGATTTGTGTGAGCTCTTATGCATGCAAGGCAACATGTCAAAAGAAGAACATGAAGCCCTACACTCCTCTTAAGCATTTTGAAGTTGCATTCTGAAAAACACCTAGCTGACTTTGTAGCACAGTCTCACTTAGTGCCCACTGGAAATTCTGACAAATAGCAGAGCCTGTTCAATGCATTTTGGTGTTCTCAGGTTGCAGAAACCCAGGCCATACTGGTCCCGGTTTGAGAAAGAGTTTACACATGTGCTTGACTCTCAAGATGGAACAAGCTGTGTTGTTAAATACCTTTGCATGTTTATTACTGGATGGATCTGGTGTCTTCAACACCATGTAGAATCAAGGGCCAGGTTGGAAAGTACTACTGACTGCAAAATGCTTTGCATATTTGCTCACCAATTATGCTCTTTGATTTGAAGTGTTCTCTCTGTAAGAAAGATAGTGACCATGGGCTAATCTGCATGTACAGATGTGCATATTAAACTGAAATTTTCAGTTCAAGGACTAGTCTGGTTGAGAAAGCAGGAAGGTGGTATATTTGTGCAGTCACACTGCTCTTGCTTGAAGTGCATATCCAAGCTATGCTACAAAATCCTCTGCCTCGCTGTGCCAGCTGTTTTCCCTGTGGAAAACAGCAAGGAGGAAGCCAAACCCCACCTGCCCATGAGCCACTTCTGTCACTGATACATGGTGCTGGCAGCACCAGGGCATGGTACACCAGAAGTAGCTCTGGCAGGGAGAGCTTGTAGGCAGCAAAGGCAAAATCTAGAAATGGAAACCAGGATGGAGAAGTCTGCAGAAGCACTGGAGATACTAAGACCATTCCCACGCTTCGGCACAGGCCAGCAGGTTGAATAAGGGAGTTGGAGGAGCATCATGCGAGCACCAGCATGAGGCACAGTGGGAGCTGGATTTCAGCAGATGCTCAGTTGAAGAAAACACACAAACACCGTGGAGAGTCAGCCAGTAACACAGGCAGGCCTGGTGAGAGCTGCCTGAGGGTCAGGCAAACTGAAGACAGAGCAAGAAAGGAAATGTTTTACAATATCCAGGTAAGATTTTAACCTGTCCCTGACCACAGATGTGCCCTGATACTCTGCCCTTTGTATGTCTCAGAGTTACACCCTCCACTCACTCTTCAAAAGGAAAAAGAAACAAAGCCCACATCCTCACTTTCAACGTACATATCTCTCAGCAGACACTTGCAAACATACACACAGAATTTCCTAGCCCACCTATTCATAGAACGGAAGTTCATGAGCCTCAGCTAAATTCAGGTGAGTTGAAATCCACCTGTTTCCATGCATGAACTCAGTTGAGCTATTCTAGCTCATCCATGGTGAAAGGTTCATCATACTTGACTTGGAAAGTAGAGGTCGCTGAATAGCTCATGACCAAAAGCACCAGCAAAGTCCCTGATGCCAATTTCTACAACCAAGTATAGTGGAACATACTTCAAGTTCCTAACAGCCATTTTAATTCCCTTTGGAAATATTATTAACTTGCTGTCTCCATCTGCCATGTGAAAGGTAGAACAGAAGAAAAGAATAAATCAAGAAAGATCAGAGCTTAGCACAGTCACTGAAACGCCATCCTCACTTCTGCTTGAATACATACTTTAAACAAAACTATAAAAGAAAGGGCTACACAGAGCAGGTTTTCAAGAGGGGAACACGAAAAGCCTGAGAATGTTCTAAGTAGTAAGTACATCAAAAGTAACAGACTTGACATTAATAGGTAAGCTAGATCCCGTGACATATACCCCATAAGGAAAACGTTTAGGATTCAACATAGAGGAGGAAGTTCAATATCAGCAGTCTACATCAATTTTAATAGAGCTAAGGTGATACGTATCAGTCAAGGAGTATGTCCTATTTTTTTTTAGTCTTTCCTGCTTCTTTCTTTAAGAATAGCTAGTGTTTTATTAATGTAAAATATTAACTTTTGGTTAGTTGTAGGTTTTGTTCCTACTACCTACTTCAACCCAATAGTTCAGATAAGTCCTGGATAAATATGCAAGCTGAAAGTTGCTTATCTGAATCAAACCAAACCACTGTATACTTTTAAGTTGGTCAGTTGTTGTATATGCAATGGAAACTACTGATTACCTTCTAGTTCCCTCATAAAGGCAAAATGATCCTCTAGACTTCACACATTCCTGCACAAAAAAAATGACGATATAATAGTTAAGTCACTTCTAATTTACTAATGTAGCTATTTTTTTTTTTCAATATTGTGCATGCCTTACTTGAGCACCTTAGTTTTAAACATAATAAACCAATCTTTGGCTGACTTCGTTTGAAAGAGATCAAATTAATTCCAAAACAAGCATCCTCACATGGAATTGGACTGGAATAACAAAAGAAGCAAAATATAGCAGATTTTGTTATTGGCATGTGGACAAGTTGACGATCAGGAAGCCATTTGTCTTTCCAAATGCAGTAACATTGTTAAATGACCTTCTCTTTTTTTTCCTTCCCCAGACACTCCAGCACAGAGCAGTATCATGAAGATAGAGAAATTGACTGTAAGAGACAGTTCAGTAGTGCTAAAGCTCAGCCAGGGTCCTGAGGACTTCATTAAAAACAAGCCTTTATTACTCAATTTGACATTGCCTAATAAGATTCCAGAAGAGACTTTTGCTTATTTTAGGCTAATGAGAATTTTATAGACAAGTCATTTCCTTATTCTCCAAAGAGAAAGTGATAAATTGGTGCACAATAGACTGGCTCCCCATCCCTCATTTCTTCAGCATCTTTCTTCTCTTATTAAGTCTTTTTCTTGCTTTCCCTCCACTTCTCCACTTTCTATTAAAAAAAAAAAAAAAAAAAAAAAAAAAAGAAAGAAAAAAAAAAGAGAGAAAAGAAGTAACCTCTCTATTGGCATGGAAAATAAACATTAGGAAAAAGAAAACTGCCAGAAGACATGTTTTATTTAGTGTTTGACAAATTAATCCTCAGGGAGGTATCTAGGCATGCTAACGCTAAATACCAGTTCTAGCCAAAAAAAAAAAAAAAAGAAAAAGAAAAAAAAAAAAATCAAAAAAGTCCCACCACAACACCAAACAAAAAAACCCCAGCAATAATTTGCACATTCTGCAGTATATCCCTGGCATGAAATCTGTTGGCCAAAATAGGAGAATCATGAATCACACACATACACCTATTAGAAAATATATTTTCACCTCTTAATGATGGTAAAGCCATTGACAGCTACTAGAAAACTGAACTTCCTATTGGGTAGCCCTGGTCTTCATTTGTCAACACAGAAGCATGAAAATATAAACAAAATCTCCCAAGTTTATTGTCTAACTCTAAACAGTGAAAATCCAACCCTTTCCTCTGTAACTGAGTGCAATCAAATATTTTTGCAGCTGAGACAATGCAATTAAAATACCCAAGGGATGCAGGGCACAGGGGCCGTAAAAAGGGCGTACGACAGAGTGGAGCAAAGTGGCCAAGAGGGTGAGCGGTGCAGGACTGTGCGGTTCACAGGCATGTGATGCAACACAGCTCACAATTGCTGAACAAACAGTGGCAGAAATAGACATCAAGTCCTCCCTGTGCTTTGGTTTTGCCCACTGCACCCCACTAGAACTCGGTTTCACCTTCCCAGACGTCTTGTGTTTCACCAATATATTTAGGGGGTGAAAGTCACTCTGCAGGATCCATAAGAATCTCATGATCCAAAATGCCACTTAGTTAGAGCTGCTGCTGATTCCTGAGCTGATACTTGATGTGTTTGCCAAGCCTGGCAGCTGGAGAACTGTGACCTCTCATGGCTGCGAGGAGCATCATGAATAATGCTGCTTGGTGAAACAATTATTCGCCATTTATACCTGATTGCCTCATGCCAGCAAAATAATTCATGATCAGTACAACTTACCGCTTCAAAGTCAGATGGTACCAGAAATTCTTATTCCAGTGTTAACTGTATTAAAATGTTTACTGTGTCGTTCCAGATAAACGCATGAATGTTGTGTAAAGCCTCCATCCTGATCTTGAATTTCCTTTCACTTTGCTGCACTGGACACAATGCCCACACACAAGGTACAAGAGCATCCATGTATGGCCACAGTGGTTTTATGCCATTTTCTAACACAAAACTCCTGAAAAGCCTCTCTCTGATTGTAAAAGGTGGGGTAACTGATGTTTGGCAGCGCTAGTATTTATGACAAAACAGTTCATAAAAGCTCCTGAAGTAAATGAAGAATTACAGTAATCAAGGTATCAAGAAAATCTGAAATTTGAAGTACTACTGAATCCTATAATATACACCAGACAGTCAAGGGATATGAAACATATGTGCTAAGACCTTTGTAGAAAGAGTTAAAAGAAGCGGTAGAGAGATAGAGACCTTTTCTTAGCCATACAAGAAGTAACCAAAGCAGACACCATGATGATACTGGATGATACTTTCCTTAGTGGCTGTATGTGACTGATTCAAAATCCCATCCTCTACTGAAAATACAAAGCTAGAAACTGAATGAACATTGAGATGAACCTGTACCTCTATCCTCAAGAAACTGAGGCAGAGCACAGTACCAAGAGACTGAGAGGCAGTGAGAAGGCTGAAAGAAAAGTTAAACTTGATTATGTCCCCAAACAATCTCTTTCCATAACCAGTCTCTCTCAGATACCAAGACTAGATTATTCAGATGAGAGTGGAAAAGATTTTAGTAGGAAAACATATTATTATCTTCCCAGCCCATTATGCCTCCATCCATGTACTGGGTTGCACTCTGGTCTCTGAAAGCTTGCCTCAGGACATGCAAGGATGGGCTGCAAGTTATAGTGCCCCACTGGGGCCTCACACAAAGACCTCCCTCCCCTCTCTTTTACAGCAGGGCACCAAACTTGTATCAGATATCTCATGCTAGGGGTGTCCACAGGCAAACAAAGTGCCGAAGGTATGCATGGCTCCTGCAGAGTGTTCGTAGAGTAGCCAGAACACTGATAAACTCATAACCTCCTTCTAACTTCCTTTGCAAGCCAGCTCTAATAGTTGAAATTGGCTGCAATCCTCAACCATAACATTTGATATCCTTTCCAAGAAATACACAATTAACTGGGATAGCTTTGGATATTCAGTATTCAGGGGAACTAGTGCTGCTGTTGCCTGAGCTGTGATTCCATTCTCTGGTAGACTCCAGATCAATGGAGCACAGCATGTGTGTTAACCTCTAAGATCATTAATTAATAATAATAATTAAAAAAAAACAACCTACAGTAACTCTCAAAAGTTAGCAAAGGCAGAAAGAGCGAATTTGCACACAGGAAGTGAAAGAAACTTCAGAACAACAAGACATATCTGTTTGAACAAATACCCACCAATTTTATGTTTGCACATCCATGGAAGATTCATATTCTTAGAATAAAATAGTAGAATATGCTACACAATTTTAGAAACGCAAACTTACGCAGCCCTAAGACAGTAATATCACTTCTTTAGAGAGCAAATAACTTACTAGAGGTTTAGAGAGCTCTATATCCAAGTGACAGGTCTCCATCCAACTAAGTAAGAAAATGCTGCCAACTCTGTTTCTATAATGTCAGTGATTTCACATGTTTTCATTAAGCATATTAAATAAAATGAGAGATGAAAAGCGGCCTATTTATCCCATGCTAAAGTAATAAGAGGGATTAATTTTTTAATATTTTCAAAATGAAAAGCATGCTAGAGGTATATAGTATGTTTTATAAACTACAGTAAGTGATTCTCAAAAGAATAATCTCACTGAAAGTTGTCACTATTATACTTAGTTGCTTGTGGCAAGGAGCCATAATCATGGGCCTACATTTCTTTGTTCCAGATTTTGCACAAACACACAGTAAAAGAGAGTCTTGCCTCACCAACTTTACTGTCCGAGGTCCTATGAACCTGAAGTCAAGAACAGTGTTAAAACACATTGTTAGCCTGGAGGATTAAAATCTTAAGTAAAGCCAAATCTCTTAATATCTTAGGGATAACATGTTGTTTCCACCACAATGAATTTTCTGATTGCAAAAGCTATACTTGCTGCTGTTTCTTATTTTTTTGTTTATTAGGAAAAAGGAAGAAAGTGCTAGAAATTATCTAAATAGCATGCAAATACCAAAATGTAAGCAAGGGAATTATGCTCAGCAACAACCACTTGCAGGAAAAATTATCTGCCAACAATTCAGTTTCTCCTGGATGAAAAGCTCTACAGACAGGAGTTCAGCTGGATGCACTGTTGCAGGAATATAGTATTTCTTCCTTTCAGACTACTGCCTTGCTCTCAGAGGTGCTGAGCCTACATACCCAGTCCTCATGCACTTCTCATAATAGAGTAAAATATCCTGGCAGCAATGTCACAAATGACTCATGAGTGGTGGTTTCCTTCCTACACGAGCCAATTCTTGAAATAAACCCTTTGGTCTTGATGTTATCCTCCTGATGCTGTACTTAAATGACAGCAACCATTCATTCATTCATTTCTTCACAAGGCAAGAAGACGTGAAGCTGTCAAAGAGAGCTGGCAATAGCCCGTAAGGCCTGATTAAGCTTTTCTGCACTTTGGGAATGAATCCAAGAAAAAAGCCATCAGGTTCTGATGTCTTTTCTTCGTAACATTTTGTTCAGGTTTAGATGAAATGCAATCAGTAAAATAAAAAAAATATTTTTTAAATCCCTGTTTCCCTTTTCCTGCTTGCATTCCTTATGGGCCCTCTGGCAGCCTGACAAATTAGCAACTGAGAACAAGTGCTGCAGGGCCAAGTCCCATCTGCAGCTGAGCTCCATGCGGGGAGTGCCGGGGAGCTGCTGGAACACCAAAGGGAGTAACTGAGGTTCTCTGCAGCCAGGCTGCCATTTGCACGCTTGGTTCCCCAAATACTCCCCATAGGACACTCATTTTGGGTTTTGCACAGAGCAGAGCAATGTTCAGTGTGGCAGGAGAACAAGAAGAACAAGCCTTGCAAACCCCAGGGATAGATGTGGCTCCATCATCCTCTCCATGGCACCTGAACAACCTGGTGACAATCTGTGGCATTTGGACTGCTATAGTTATACAGGTGTATATTTAGCTTTACCTTGTAGAAAGAGCAGAAAAACTTATTCAGAAATTTCTCATTTACTCTGAAAATTAAGCCCTCAAGAGCCTTAAAAAAAAAAAAAAATCTGAAATTTAAAGCTCTTCTTGCATCCTACGCACATAGGAACTGGCATCTTGGATCAGACCAAATGCCCTTCTAGCCCAAACTTGGTTTTCCCTTTTGAGAGTTACTGAGGGTTGAGCTGATCCTGCTACAGAAGTGTCTTTTATGACACTGAGAAACACTTGTTAATAGGTAACTGTCAACTCAGAGCCCAGAATGATGTTTGTATAGTTAGGACTGTTTAGTCCTGTGTACCTATTTATTCTCATCCACATTAACTTCCTTTGCCATTTTGTCATCAGTTGTTCAGTGTCCCAAGAACCTTCTGCAACCCCTAGCAGGCAGCCCTCTTCCTTTACTACACTATAGAGAGGCCAGGTCTGCAGTAGCAAGTTTTGTGTCACTCTCCACTCCTTTTCTAGATTATTTTTGAGAACTTTGACAAGTTGAGATCTTTGCAAGGATCTGCTGGTAACCTTTTTCCATAATGAAAAATAACCATTAATTGTCACCACCTATTAGTTATTCATTGATGAGAAGAGTTTCTCTACAAATTGCTTAGTTTCTTTAGAAGCTTTTGGTGAGGGATCTTGTCGGATGCCTATTAGAAATCCTGGAAGACAACATCAGTTGGATCCCTCTGCCCACATACTTATAACAAATTCTAATTACTAGTATTTTTATAAGACATGAGTCTTCTTCCTTATATTTCAATTATCCACGTGCCTCCTAATTCTATTTTTGACCAGTTTCTATTAATTTTCTGTTAGAGATGTCAAGCATATCAAACTGCAGATGCCAGGCTCAAACCTGTTAATAACATTCTATAGGAACTCACCCCAATTCAAGATCGACAGAATAGAGTCTGAATTAAAATTTTTGTCTAACAATATCCCATACACATTAATATCTGTATGCTTATCTTTGAAAGATTAATCTTCTTTAGAGTAGATCCGTTTCATATTCATATGTGCACATATACATATGTGTGTATATAAAATTTTCATGCAATTGACCAACCATGTATTCCTTTATCAGAATGGAGAATCGGCTTCCAACTTAATCAAACCAATATTTAGGAATCTTGCTATAAAACTGACACAAAACACAATCTGACAAAAGAAATAACTTATGCTTATGTAAAACTTGTAACTACTAATTCTTACTGTTTTAGTAATGCTTTAATTTATCTTTTTTTCCCCTGTTCATTTCCTTTTCTATTAAATGTCAGGCTTTTAGACAAATCCTAGATTTGAGGTTTGCCAAACTTATTGCAAAGTTGCATTACAGAAGCGAATCATGAGCAGAGCAGCTAACACACTTCTGCAACCATCCGGGAAAAACACATATCCGTCATATGTCTCTTCCTTCTGAATTTCAGTGTAATCTGTTTTCCTGCATTTGTATTTCCTCTGGGAAGGCAATAAACGCTTTCATTTCCCAAAAATGTATCCTACACTACCTGACTCTCAGAGCTACTCTATCACCACTTGGGAATTAAACAACAGGGAAAAAATAAAGCTGTCTAAATCTGGCATTCTCTCATCTCATCTCATCTCCATCTCACAACAATTAGTGTTTTAGGGCATATTACTTCCTGCAGCATTATAAAGAAAGATTAGTTTTCAATTTCATCTACTTGCACATTATTCATATGGATAAGTACGGTAGTTACATGCTATACATGCTTACACAAGTAATTTATTCATTTTTTAGGTCTGATAATTAGGTCATTCGAAAGAGCTTGTAAGATACACTGTCAGTCAACAAATAAATGTACTATGTTCAGATTGTCGCTCATTTTGGCTTTAATAAAAATGTCCACAATATTATTATTTCAATAAGAAATAGTAAAATGAATACAATTTAATTGGATTGTTTCTATTATGAGGAGAAATAAAAATAGACTAATTGATTTTGACAAAATATTTCTGACAGATAAAGTTTGAACGGGAAATATCTCTCAAAAGACTGACAATGTAACAATGAAATACAACAAAAATGTATTTCTAAAGGATTGTCATTGTGCAAGAACTAATAATTACAGGATGAATATGTGAATTTATGCGTCTCCATCATCTTTGGAAACATATTGATTTTAATCGTGGTTACTGCCCTTTTCAAGCCTTTGGTGACAGCCAGGTCCCAGATGAGAAGCTCCCAACTTGTCCTATCTCTGACAACACAGATGTGAACTGGTGACACTTTTAGAAGAGGAAAACAAGAGGAAAGGAACCGCACCTTTACAACGCTCACAGCATGCTCCTCTCTGCTTAATTACGAGAGCACAGTCCTTGGAGAGCATCGGACACTTCTCTCTCTTGCATGTCACTTCCTTATTCTGGAAGAAAGAAAAAAAAGGAAAAAAAAAAAAAAAAGAAAGACAAAAGCTATTGCTTAGTTCCTTTAAAACTCAAAATATAAAAAGTGAGGATAGCAATTTGCCCTCTCACTCAGGAGAGGTCCTTGTGATTCAAACACCTTTCTCTCCTTGAAGGAACGCAGTAGAAGACAGTCTCTAAATTATCCAGGAATTCAAGTAATTCAAGTGGTGTTTAAACTCCACTTAGACAGTAATTCATAACCACTACCTGTCATAGTACAGCAAACATGCTCCACTGCAGAAATCCACTTTACTTAAATGAACAACTAGCTACATGATGCTCTTGTTAAAGCATCCTCAGAGTCTTGAGGTGCTGCCCAACGAACTGCACAGCTCAGGAATTGTTTCTCACAGTGACAAAAGGACAGGCAGCTGAGGAAGAGGTGGCACCCTCAGAGAGAACAAAACTCTGCCACTGCTGAAAGTAATTTTTAGCTGGCTGTACTACCTAGCTACCCAGATGGTCTTCAAAAGAGCCTGCATTAGACTATACTAGAAAAGAAACTACTGTAATTCATCTTTCTCCCCAAAATGCTGAAAATCGATGAAACAACAGAATCACTGTATATTATAGTGTCATCTTTCTATGGCAAAAAGCCAGCTCCCAAAGAGCATGTTGACCACATTAAGGAATGTCAATAAGGATGTGCAAAAGCAGACCAAGGAAATATTCCATTTATAGCCTGGCTTGCCTCTGTGGTGTCAACCCTTCTGGTTATCCCTGCCTTTAAATGAGGGCAGAAAACAAATACTTTGAGGGTTTCTTTCAGTGAAATTTTGCTACTTGAAATTCCTGACTGAAAGTAGCCCTCTGAAGCGACCTCCACCTATAGTTAGTACCTCAGTTCATTAAGTGACACAGGTGGCCATTTACTACAGACAAGCACCCATCTCACCCAACCTTATGACTTAATTAGAGACCAAAAAAAAAATCAAAGGGCTAGAAAAATGTAAATCATAAAATGAAAGGGAAAGAAACTGCTTTCCTGTCTTTCTCTTTCTGTCCCTGTGGCCTTATTCAAGGTGCCTGTGAAGGATAACACGTAGCTTTTATTACACTCCAGCTCTTTGTCTGAAATAGGAGGTTTATTTTCTTAAAAGTCACTGCCTGATCTGATGGGAGCTATAAAGGCACTTCAATCTTATCAGTGTAAATGAGGAATCTCTCTCACCAAGCCAGTGTGAAATCAGCAAATGAGAATCAGGCCCTAAAGCGCAGCTGTAGCAGCACAAACAACTACTGTAAAAAGCCAGGTCACTGCTACGTGCTGGCTGCTCTGCATCATTCCCCCATTCCAGATCAAACATTGATGCAATTTAACTGGCGAGTTAAGCTGAATTTATTATGGCAGGTCTGTAGCTCTGGACTGGTGTAAAGTAGCCACGGCACAGCAGTACAACTGGCCCAACAAGTAATTTTTAGAGCACAGGGTGAAATCCTGATTGTCTTTATGTGAACATAGTGCCCCCTGACTTTGCCTCCTTAAAGCCTGTTGAAGTGCAACCGAATCAAGTTCACCAAATCGGCTACAAACAGTCTGGATGTTGAAGGGTTCTGCTAAGATCTAATTATCTCTAATGACGTTTGCTCAAGGAAAAATTTAATAAGCCTAGCAGCCCTGTTATCTTTATCTGTGCAAAAATCTTCTGCATGGTGAAAGCAGGTTTGAAGAAAGGGCAAAATCCAGTTTAGAGTACGCTCCTTTGGAGAACATGATTTACTCAGCTGCAGCATGTATCATGGACCTCATGAAGATGCATAGTGCCCTTCTGGGTCAACCCAAATGGATTGGACCCATGTCAAGGGGTCCAGCGGGCAGCTACACGTCAGACTCTGTCTTCAAAGGAAGAAATTATTATTGTAGATGGCAGCAACAAGAAGTAAAACATGGCTCTGATTTCTTTTTGCTCCCTGATTCCCACGGGACTCCTGGGGCAAATGTCTCATGTAGCCAAGCTTCCCAGGCAACTTCTTCCCCTCTCCCCTGACTGCCTCCCTCAGGTACATCCTGACGTGGTTGCTCCTTGTTTGCAATACAAAAAGTCCCTAAAAATCCTCAGGATGAATCTGACACACATATTTCAAACAGGAACTACTTGCTGGTTACCGTTCCTAACTAAAAACCTCCTGTTTGTCCCACCTTACTTAAATCAGGAATCTTCTCTGCCAATGACAAGTTTGGTACCGTTGAGCAAACCCACAGCAGAAGCCAAATTTGGATTTCACTCCCCTTCCCTCATCACCAGCATTGCTGGTGGCTCAACCCTGAACTCAGGACTTTTATTACAGATGAGAATGGAACTGGAATAAGAAAGCAAAACCGAGTGGGGCAGTATAGCCTAGTGGCTGGGAGCTTTCCTGAAAGGGAGGATTTTGGACTTCACGTCCTGTTGCCAAGGGCTATTTTAAATTAAGAGCTGTTCCACATAAAGCACTTTAGTGGCCCACAGTGCAGCGACAGGAACTAAATCATCCTCCCTCCTTGGAAGGCATCTTAAGCAGCAGGCTACAGATTCATATTTCCTTTATCCCAGTAGACCTTGAGTGTCTTGCTGCTCAGTGGCCCAGCTTCAGCAGAAGATGGGCTTGTTCCTTGTGCTCCTAAAAGCCACTGATCTTGACAGCAAGGATGCTTGTGGGGTACCTGGAAGAGGAATCTTTGAACTGCCTCTGGACATGGGGGGCGCTGAACCTGGATCACCATCTCAAAGGTGACAGCATGGTACTAAGAGGTGGGCAGAAAGTGCCACACTCACCCCCCTCCTTTTTTCTTTTTCTAAATAAAAGAACAAGCTCAGCTGTGTCCCTTGGAGAAGCAGCTGTATCCTCCTGTCTGCAGGGACAGGCCTGTGTATTCCAGATGAACAGCAAATTTTGCCACAACAAGAAGGGTGGCTAACCCCTACGCAAGGTGGGATTTGTAAAGCTGTTATTCCTTCTCTCAAGCTGGTATTACAGGCAAGCCCTGCGTGGGTCCGAAACTGGCTGTTTTGTATGCTACCCCAAGATGCCTAAACTCCCTGACACTGGGGCTGGTCTGCTCTTCCAGGCTGTGAGCTACAGCACCTCTCAGGGCTGCAGCCCCTACTGCTGCTGAACAAATATACATTAGAACCACAATTGCAACATACTACCCCATCAAAGTCTTCACATCAAAGTCCCTCTCGTTTCTTCTAGGACCGTATTTAATTCTGAAATTCTTTCTGAGAAATCATGTTGTTCTGTCTCAGTGCTGCATCTTGGGGAAAATTAGGCCAGCAGATGTAGAGGGAAGGGTTAATGTACCATGCTGATCAACCACAGGACAGCACCAGATAAAACAGGGCTGGTAAATCATTGTTTAGTCTATTGCAGTTGGGCATTATCCAGTGCAGATCCCCTAGGCCCATTGGGTGTAAAAGTACGAAGATAAAACAAAGAGCAATTGTCACTAGGAACTTTCTTTTTTTTTTTCTCTTTCTTTCCTTCATGCTGTCATCCAAAACACTGCTTAATGTGTACTGTCCATCTGCTTATTTCAATTCTGCTGCCTCTTTCCCTCCCAATTCACAAGGGCAAGCAGAGGGTGAGAGTAAATGGACTTTAGCAACAAATCCTTTCCTTCCAAATATGTCCCCTCCTACCCTCAATAATCACAACATTTCATTACTTGTCCCAACCATACATTTAAAAAGTCGATAAGTAGCTGCATGCAGGAGACCTGTATTACCAAACCTCCATCTATGTTGTCAACAGCGTTTCTGGAGTTGCTGAAAGCTCTCAGATACTTTGATTTTTGCTGTTCTTAAGAGAACACTTCTTAGACGGCAACATTCAGAAGCCAACAGTTATGGGAGGGTAGGGGATTTTTTTTTCCTTTTGTTTACAGGCCATGCACTCTGGCACCGAGAAGTGCAGAAGAGACACATGGCTCATAAATACATAAACCATTTGCTAAATCAGAAACCTGGGAGTCAGTCAAAATCCATAATAGGGTCCCGAGATTCATAATAAATAACTTTTAATTATAGTTCTGCACAATAGTTATTTTAAACAGATGGTTTATAGATTCACATCTGGGATTTTTTTTGTTGTTGTTAATTTAGTGCTCAGGCGCACACACAGAAAGGGAGAGAACCTCAGCTAAGGTTTTTATTGGTGTTAGAAAAATACATTTCTTTTACAAAGAGGCCAGGCCGTTTCAGAACAATGCTGCTACAGCTGAAGCAACTCCCCAGTCAGCACTCAGTCGGCAAAGGGTTTGCACGGGAATCCCAGGCTCCCTCAGAAAGGAAAATTTAGGGAAGTGCTAGAGGATCACCCTGGACTTCTCTCCCACACTCACCAATCTCACTGCTGGAGAACTCGCCTTTTAATGCGTTAGGGGAAAGATCAGAAAGTTTTGTTGGGTGCCCACATTTCTCCCCTCTCCCACGCTTTGCCAGTGGGAAGCAAAGTTTTCTTTAACTTGGCATGCAAAGGCGACGTCACATTCCTACACAGGAGAGATACACTAACCAGGTCTAATACCAGTGTTACTGCTTCATGTTACCTTTACTACAACCTCCTCTCAACGCAATTGGTTCACTTTCTACATACACCTCATATTTTCACCCTCCATCAAAGAACTCCACACAAAATAGCCCTTTCTGGTGACAAAATTTATCAAACTAACAGCCTTAAAACTCATGTGGTACAGTTAAATAAAATGCCAACATGAAAAGAAAAAAAAAACAATAAAAAGAAATCTGAATATTTGGCAGAGGTCTGGTAGAGGACGTGTGCCAAACCACAGCTTGGAAGCTGCAGCCAACTTTCTACAAGGTTCCCTACTGGGCTCCTGACGGCAGCCACTGGGAGGATGGCTCTTTTCAACATGGATTTGGCTTGGAAAAGGAATAAAAGCAACAACAACAACAACCACCAACCAGGAGTCCATTTCTTCAGAACTGTGCCAAGGAGCACCTCCATCAGTATCCCAAGCCCACTGTTGTGCTGTCACAACCAGCGGCTGAAAATCTTGCAGTAGTGGGTTCTCAGGGAACTAAATTTCCACTGTGAAAGTCTGTTTTTTTCCTTTTGTTTTGGTTTGGTTTTATATGTTGAAAATGCTTTTAGGAGGCTTACACTGCATTTCTGATATCCTGAGATTATTAACTATTTATACCGAATAGGAAAAATATTTCTTAAACTTTCATTTAACCAAAAAAGGCTGTGGAGAGAAAAATAATAAAAGCAGCAGTGACAGATTAGGTAGAAATATGAACTACCATTAATGGCTAATCCTGAAAACATGCTTTTTTTACCATTATTCATCACAAGCCCACTAGTAACTCTGATAGGACTCAAGTAGTTCAGAGTGTCCTTAAATTTCTGCCAGGAGATGCCTGTGGGATCATCCACCAAAAAACCAAAAATTTTCAAACAATGTTAAAAATTATCCCTGGGGAATCTGGGATGCAGCTTTCAAACATGCACGTATGACCTTGGGAAAAGAAAAAGCCATTTAAAATTAATGAAGCAAGTGCACTCAAAGTCACTTTGGCAACATCTCTACTGCAAGGCGTAGGGCAAGCTCAAACAAACACAAGTCAGGGCACACCGCGTGCCATGACCCACATGTTCTCTGGCCGTGCTGCTGGCTCTCTGCCAGATGTTGCATGTGGCCAGAGCATCCTCTCCAGTGTGCACAGAGCCACGCTCAGTCCACGCAGGTCACAGGAGCAAAGGTTTGGGCCAGCACTGGCCACAGGCTCTGTCCCTCGGCAAAGCTTGGGAGCACCAGGCTCCCAGGAGTGTGCCTGCACCTATGCTTACGTGCACACAACCCCAATGTTGGGCCAACTTAAACTTGAAGACAGGCTCAAACACGTGTGTAACTCATGGTTTAGATAAATCCTGAGGCGCTTTCTGAAAATAGTACCCTTGCTCCTTTGGCACTCCTGCCTGGAACTCGCTGTCTTGGGTCCAATTTACAACCTTCCCTTTAATTGGCAGAGTTGATGCAAGCAAGCAATCTCTGCTGTTACTGTGGGACTGCCGTCTGCCATGAGCATTTCTCTGCTTGAGCAAGAGCTGCACAGTTTGGCCTCAGGGAGGAGACACCACTCCCCAGGGGAAGATGTCTGCATACATTTTGAACCACTGTGAAGGGAGATGAGAAAAAGATCTCATTTCCTTTGTTCCTCTTCAGTTATCTGTTTGGCTTTTTTTTCCTTGCAAGAACAAATTTTGTGGCTAAAATAAAAAAAATGGTTTAGCACACTAGGTATGTTTTTAAATTCGAGGTGGAAAAAATATTTTTCTATGAAACAGTCTGTTCTCTGCAAAATGACTCAGTTCTCTCTGTTTACCCACATAAACCTATGAACACCAAGGTATATGCTTTACCCCACAGACAGAAAAGTCCTATTATTTTAAGTGTGTCTTCAGTTTCACAGGAGTGAAGCCAAACATATGCTTCAGTACTTTCAGCATTAGGTCCTTGCCTGTGGCACATGACCACGATTTCAGCATGAATTGCATTAGATGTAAGTGATAGTATTTCATCAGGAACAAAATATGCCAGTCCAGTCCACAGAGCTTCTTTTCCCTTTTTTGAGCAGAGCACACAGTAGCCTCCAATTTACCCCCTCATCCCTGTAATCTCCTTAGCTTATCTAGCCTCTCTGAGGGCTCACAGGGAGGAGGCTGCAGCTCTCTCTGTGGTGATGCTCAGCCAGCATCCACCACCCCCTTCATAATATGAGCTCTTTCCGCTCCCTAGGAAAGGTGATTAAAACAAAGGCCCAGCTGAAAGATGACACCAAATTTCACTGCAAACAGGCAATCTCCACCGCTGTAAGGAAGGCATGGGTATATGCAAGTCATTCAGGACACATCACCCACAACCTCTTATGAACTGAACAGGGTCTTTTTTCCACAGTGTTTAATGATCACCAGCATGCGGAAAGTGACCTCAGTGGCCTGCTGCAATCCCAGTGCTCCCTGACAGCAGTTTGGTGCACGACTACACGGTGAAAAGAAAGTGCTTTCTTCCTCTTACATTTGTTTGCATTAATGCAACTGCTGAGGCTGCAGCTGGGATCAGGGTCCCATTACACCAGACATCACATAAACACATCATAGGACAACATCCCTCCTCCAGTGAGCTTATCGACAAAGACACAGCCAGATGAAGTGACCATAACTGCACATTAAGTCAGTGAAAAAGCCAGGGCAAGATCCAGACTGCCACCTCAACCTCCACTTTGGATAAGAGTCCTTCAGCTGTAAAATTAAAGGCAAAACTCTTTACCTGTCAACAGAATAGCAAGATGGTCTTCTAGCAATAAGAGACAGGGTTTTCACAGGTTCCCAGCAGTTCATACTGTAGTCTGAAAAACCTACATGTAGTAATCCAAGAGCCAGGTTTTAGAGAAGGGGTATGCACTGGGGTTCTTGTGGGAGACCACACCTTTGCATTTCATGAGATGCATGCATTTAAAATTCACAGCTTTTCCAAGAAATTTAAATGTGTTTCTAAACAAAAAAAAAAAATTATTTTTTTTCTATTTTATCAATAAAGAATTCACATTAATTATCAGTCATCTAAATTTGACACCAATACCTAAGAAAACAGTAGACATAGGCAATACCCATCAATTTGAAGGTCAGGGTGCAAACCTGTGCCCATGCTGTTGCAAAACGTTACAGCTCACTAACCCAGCTCTATGAGCTTACAGGCTACCCCTTGCTGGATGTTCCCAGTCACTCAGATCAGCCAGCAAAACTTTTTGGATGACCACTACCCAACTCATTTTGAGCTAAATGAGTCATCTTGAAAGTGTGGTCCAGCCTAGCCTGCTTTACCCTGGCTGAAGCTGATGGGGCAGAATTAGTTCTCCCAGAGAAGGGACAGGCAGCTGAAGGCCATAAAATCTTACACTCCCTTAGCTGGATCCAGAGGCCATACACACACAGCTGGAGTCAACAGATGTGGAAGAACATCACTGCTCTGTTGCATTAGGTCCTGGAGCATGCTGCTCTGCTGACACCCCCTTAAGTGCCATGGGATGGCTTAGAGAAGAAGGAGTTTGCTCATAGCATCCCTGAGCCAAACTGGTCTGAAAACACTCTAATTAAATCCAAAAAATTGTTGAAGGTGGTACTGACAAATCATCAAGCTGATTTCATAGAAAGTAAAGCAGACTGTGCCAAAGGTTTAAAATAAATGATTAAAGGATTTTAATTCAACAAATTTTATATCAAGTCATGGTGTCATGTTTTGTACCATCTCAAAAATTAACTGGGTCCCATCAAAATAATGTCCTAACAATGCTCTGCTTTTGTTTCTTAACTACTGTCATCCTAGACCTATAGACTGCGTTCAGCTTATTTTCCAGCAGACATTGCCAATGAGAGAAAAACAAAACCATGAATACAACAAAAGTGCATAAAAATCTGAGTCCATCAGTTCAGAATTCCTATTTTTGGATGAGATAAATATATCTCCTATTATAGACTGAATAAGACTGATAGTAATTTTTCTGATGTGAATTAAAGCTTCATTTGACATTTAAAAGACATGCATTGCCTGATTTTTTTTAATAAATATAATTTAATCACATTATGATGGACTAAATCTACAAACACATTATTCAAACAATAGTTACCTGTCATTGCATCTTTATTGCCTTCTGTCTGATGTCTACTTACTCGACTTACACTGGAGATACAGGCAGTGGCAAATGCTCTAGTTTTGGGCTTGAGCCTGTTCTAAAAACTTTGAACAAAGCAGCCCTTGAGGCCAGGTATTTCTTAAAGAGTTTAAAAAGCCCAATGGGCCTCCTAACTTACTCTGCAACAAGTCATATCCCATGAAGAAACTCACTTCTGTACAATACAAAACCAGGGCTAGATTAAAGAAAAAGGAAGAAAAAAAAGCAAGGTCCCCTGCTGCTCTGTCTGGCCAGAATCATGTCTTTTACTGCCCATATCCTCTAAAGAAACGATGCTCTCATGATATATTACCCTAATACATCACCAAGTGACAGTTTTCTCATGATACTGTATCCACAAAGATGTGATGCATGCCAGAAGCACCAACAGGAGATCTCAGTTGGGGGAGGAAAGGGGAAGGGGCTTTTATTTTCTTCCAAATTTTTAGTCTACAAGTTGGTTTTCTAATGTTATTTTGTCGGGAAAATCCCTGTCAATCCTAGCTTCATAATCCAGAGGAGTGCTAGAGGTGTTGCAGTAGCAGCACAACTTTTAAGTTAGAAAGCACACACCAAAAAACCCCCCAAAAACCCAAACAAAACTAAAAAAAACACTTTTAATTTAATTGAAGCAAGTTTTGAAGTAGGACCAAAACGCTTCAGGAACAACAACCAAGTAAAAAGAGTAGCCCAAAAGAAAGCAACAAGAGTCTGTTTTCCGTTATAAAATTATTTAGGCAAGAGGTCTCCAGACACTGTTGTTTTAATGAACTTGCAAGTAAACTCAGCGCTGACCCCGCATTTGTTTTCTTATGTGATCTTGCCTGTGTTACACAGTGGTATTAGTAAAAAAGAGGAGGTTATTCATGGAGGTCTGCAGAGAGAAGGGGAGCCACCAGCTTGTCAGTCTGTCTGGAAAAGAGTAGGAAGGGACAAGGACCAAGAGCATCTCAGCCAGGACTCCTTGAAGGGGCAAGATCTTTTGGGGTCCTTTAGTGATGCCTTCAACTCACAGGGGCTCACTCCTTTCTGCTGCAACTGCTCCGTGCTAGTAACATCTCAGAGGGGCAAGCATGAATCCTAACTCATGGACAGCTGGTGACAGCAGTTATCTTCAAGTGGGCGTCATCCAGTTGGTGTTGGCAAGAGAAGGCCCAAGGCCACAGGAGTATGTAGTCAGAAAAACCTAGCCTGCAGTGATTTTTATTTAACACGTCACATTTCTGTGTGTTTGTACTTCATACCTACTCAAAGTTCTGATGGATGCAAAGCTTCCATCAGATGCAAAGAAGGAGGGTGGAATGAGCTTTCCTTTGTTGTGATCAACAGCATTGCCAAATTAAGCTAGACTCTGACTTTCAAAACGTCAGCGAGTGCTGTAGCTACTAGGAGAAAAAGTGTATTTTGACTTGTGACCTAAGCAAAAGCCACTGAGAGGAAACTAAAAGCCAAAGCTGTCAAAGTCGCTTTCACAGTCCTTGAGCTGACTTTGACTATATTTTGTGGCCTGGCCCTTGCTGCTTTTGGGTGAGATGTAGCAGCCCTCACTGACAGCAGTGATCACTTAGCCATGTGACAGTACCATTGCAGTCAATGAAACCACCCACACGAATTCAGAGGTTTGAGCTGAGCTCTTCAGCACAGACACATGCACAATGCCCTATGTACTGGGTAGACCCAGTTAATTAAACAGTTATTTTTAAATGTTGCTCTGGAATGAAGTTTGCTGTCCAAAATAAGAAACTAACGTTGCAAAACCACTTTCTGCTTGAAAAATCTAGTGGTTAAAACATGTTTTGCATAATAGTAGCCCTACAGGGACAGTTCTCACTTCTGAAAAGCAAATTCCCTTCTTTTTGTTTTGCACATGTACAAACAAACTGATCCTGGTATGTCCAAAGCTTGCAATTCTCAGCTATAATAATACATTGAATAGAAGTCATACAAGCAGATTTTTCCTCAGCCTGTCTTCCCTTCACTCCTTCCCTTCCTCTGCCCCACTTGCACTGCTGGAAGTAAAAAAAATACTTGTTTCTGACAAGTAAATGGACCTGACATTAGAGCAAAACTAGAAGGTGAACGGGGTATGCACAAGCCATTTGTCATCTTGACAAAGTGATTTTCAGTCACCACCAGTGGGACACTTTAAAGACATGTGAATGGTCGGCCTTGACCACCAGCATTTCTTACAGCTTATAAAGGGACCTATGGGACCAAGAACACAGCCTGCTTTTGGAAGTGGCTCCTGATGTGATACCTCTTGATAGATGTAAAGGCAGTGTGATATATCAGGTGCCATTAAGATCTTTGCTAGCAGGTTATATTTACATAACTATGGAGCGCAGATAGCATCTTGTTAACCCAATCAATGAGATTCAAATGTCAGGAAAGGGATTATGCCTGGTTGGAAGTCCACAGCACTGGTGAGGCAGCCAGAGATGATTTCATTGTGTGGGACAGCACTGTTCTCTTTGAAGAGCAAGAACTCAAGCAGCAATGCTACTGGCTGGGCAGCTTGGGGGAAAACACAGGGGAGATGGAAAGATGGTCTGAAAACCAAAGGTTTCGCACCTTTAGCATAAGAAGGGTTCTTTACGATGAGAGACTCAAGTGCCGTGTAAAAAATGAGAACCTGGGGCTGAACTGAAAAAAACTAAAATCTATCTACCTGAGGTCTTAGAAACTTAATTTTTAATTAACTGTACCTTCCTCTGCAATAAGAGCAGTCTCACATTGCCAAGTCACAGCCCAGTCTGGCTTGGAAGAGGAATGACATTTCATCCAGTCTGTCCACACTGCTGTGTTCTACACAGGCAATTGAAACACACTTCTCTAGCCTAGAGAAGAGCAGGAAGTTTCCTAACCAAGATGAGCTCACTAATTTCTGCATCAATGCCTCTTGATATACTTTACAATAAACTGCTTTTCTCTCACTGCCTCCAACTACTAAGCTGCATGACATAAGAGGAGATGCGTCCTGCCACCCAGGCCAGAGCAGAAACCCTTAAGGGCATAGCATGAGCTACCTGACCCCAAAACAGAAAGAGGGTCTTAGGGTATGGCCTCGTACTCAGCAGCTCCTGTTGGCTCTCTGCTCAGCATGTCAGCTGTAAGAAATCCCTGTTCTGATTTGTCTTCTCAATAGAAGAGACAAGACAGTTAAGCACGGCTGCTTGGGCCAAAAGCCTAACCTAAGCACTACTCAGTGGGTTAACCTAAATCCTTTGATGGTAATGGTACCTTATGGCCACACAAGTTGTCCACCAACACACAGAAGTAATATTAGGTCTCCAGAAGATGCTTAAAAATGCTTTTTCGCCTCTAGTTCTGGAGTCATACGTAGTCACATCCACGTCTTTTCAACTAAAGTTTCATCTCAGCAGCAATTTTTCTGCTGTCTGGTACATGAGACATAATGCTCAGTGAACAGGCTGGAGCTGCCTATTCACCTCTCCAGATGGCTGCCTTCCAGCAAACCTCCCTTTTGTTGTAGGTGATTTGCTTTCTTTTTCCCTTTTTGGCTCCCACCTTTGTGTGCTTCCATATGTGGACTGGTTTAATCATGCCAAGAAACCTGATGACACTAGAGATATTAATCTTATACTAAAATTATTATACATAGTTTTGGGCACCAAATACATACACTTTGTGTAGCAACAAGTACATAAAACCACTCAAATTTCTTACTATCATGGACTAGAGTTCTAGATATTTTTTTAAGTTTCCACTTCAGATTGATTTTTGGGTCAAGTAGTTTTTGCTTTAGGATTGGAAACCTTGCAAAGTTAAATCAGATATATATGGACATTTTTCCAGTAGCTATAAAAATTGCATGCTGCTTCTGTTTCCTTCACATTTTCATGATAAGCAAGCTCTGGTTTGGTATCAGTGCACTATGCTGCATCTTAAATGTCCACATCAGCAAGTTTCTCCAGCAATGCTTAATGCATATAGATCAGACAAACTATGCCTCAAGCATAGTCTGTTCAAAAGGTTTCTTACACAACCACACCATCAACATTTTAATGTATAATGACTTTAATTGTCCAGCATTTTTTATCCACTGCTTTTACAAACAACCCATCCACCACTCCTTGGTTTACAGGCTAAAAAGCTTGCATGCTTTGCACTCTGCCTGCCAGCATAATTTTATTCATTTATTTTAATCAAAAGCATTTGCCAGATTGAATCACCAATCCACCTAACACAGTTAACCGCGCCAGCTCTCCCCAGAACTGAGTATTTGATGGTACCCTGCCATATACAGACAAAAAATATTCTCTGTCACAGACAAATAATCAACAGTCTCCCTGTAGTAGGAGAGCCA
Source organism: Columba livia (assembly GCF_036013475.1). NCBI lineage: Eukaryota > Metazoa > Chordata > Aves > Columbiformes > Columbidae > Columba > Columba livia. The sequence continues at coordinate 49,678,066 of NC_088603.1, read as the reverse complement.
GCTGCTCTTATCAGTATTTTAGGTCCTACAGGCAATCCGTCAACTAATGGCCTTATCTCAAGCCCAACCACCCTGCCTGGCTCCTTCCTGCCCCAACAATTTCCAAGCGGCACAACCTGGAGGTGTTTCACTAACTGGCACAATCAGATCATAACCACTACATAGCCCGAGAGCAGTCATTTATCAGCTCTTCCCCATCTCTCCCAAACCATGCCTCAACTGCACATCACCACCCAGACAGAAAAAAAGGAGGAGGAGATAACCCCAGGACGATCAAGGTCTGCTGTTCTGCAGCCACTAATAAATCATAAGACAAGCCAGAAACACAAATTCAAATATATGACTCTAGCTGGCCATCAGAATACATTTTGATGGTTCCAAACCATTCCCATTGAAGGCACTTAATATAATTGAAAACAATATGTCAGGAACAGCTAAGAAAAAAAAAAAACTCACAATATTTAGCCTATGAGCTGTCAGAAATCTGATTGTCCTGGCCAGGGCTCTATGACATGTTGGCTTGCGTCCTTCCAGGTAAGGAGGAGCATAGAGTTGCTGCTTCCATGCCTCAAGTGAGATCTTCAGCTACAAAACAGGTGAGCCACACATACCATGGCCATCTGGAGAAAGGGGCAGCTGGCCCTGCAGCCATCAGGGGAGTCTGGGGTCACGCTGAGCACCTTAGCAGCCCAGGGCTGAGCAATACCTGGGTTTTGGTGTGAATTAGGAATGGCACACTTCAACTTCTCAAGTCTGGCACAGCTCTGGACATGGAAGCCAACACATTGCTCGGCACAGAGAAATTTAAGACTGAAATTGGAGCATATACGTGGTTGGGGAATTTGCACTAAATATGCAACATACAGGAAGCTTCAGCACTGCAGGTTGGGGTTTATGCACACACAAAGCAGCATCACTACCATGCGACCAACTGCAGATGCCTCATGTGCACTAGACCTGCTTCAGACCAAAATGCAGAATAACCATGTAAACACAACTCTAAGACAGAGTTAAAGATGACCTGATTCAATCTTTAACATTTAAACTTTGCAAAAAGATTTACTTAAAACAGGAACTCAGAAGAACTGGGGGCTTTTGAATCGTTTTTCTAAGTGGCATTTTATCACATTCCCATCCTTGTGCTCACAAGAACAAATAGATCCCCAGCTCTAATGCTATTTCACAGTACCGCCTTTTGCCATATCACTTTACAGCACAAATGCGTAATGCTTCCCTCTCTGAAAAATCTAAGATACAATACAGAAAATGAAAACTACAGCCAGGAGCTTGTTGAGTGGAATTGATGAGGAAATAGGTAAAGAGTATGCAAATCATAGATGGTGCGTGAAGACGTTATTTTTTTCAGTGACATGGTGATACACAGTCCTAATTTAACAGCCCATTTTGGACCACTATCTAAAGGTGCAAGTGGATCCCAGACACAGGAGTAAAATAGGAAAAAAAAAGGGGGAGGATGGGGGGGACGGGGGAAAAAAGACTAATAAATAAATAGGAGAGACAGACAAAAAGTGTATGAAATCCAGGTATCAGCACACAAGGTCAGCTGCTGGGGACGACAAGGGACAGGGCCCATGCTGCACTTGGGCCCAGAGCTCAGCATGTGGTTCAGCTGGAACCAAAAGGCTGCCCAGAGCTCAATCAGACAAATGGTCAGGCAAGGATTTTTTTAGCTGCAGCTTAATACATAAGACGAAGAGGCCAAGAAGCCTCAGAGGAAGTAATTACAACAGCTACTAGGTACAATATGAGCAAGTGCCAGTATGATAGTCATTTTAGTAGCAGTATTACAGTTAAGAGTTTTTATACAATACTGGGGCTTTTTCTTCACAACAGTCTTTTATTTGACCATAAGCTCGATATAAAAAGGTTGCATTTTCATTTGATTTTTTTTGTTGTTGTTACTTAATATTTTTCTTCCCTCAAAAATGTATATTAAAACATGATGGGGAAATAAAACCAGATATTTGGTAGGGAAAAAAATATCTATTTTTATATAGCAGCACAAAGCAGAACAGCAGAAATACTGACACTGTGAACCATTCACTTACAGGACCATAATTCTTAAAAAGACCGTTAACAACTCAATGGAAGAAACTTGAAAGCTAATAAAATCTATATACAGGTAACTGTATGCTTTTAAAATGCCATTTTGATATTGGACCAGCTCTTTAATAATGTTTTTCTTATTGGCAATAAAAAAGTGCCTTAACTTAGGCTGATCCATTTTGCACTTATTGTAGACACATTCCAAAGACGTTTGCAACTTATATTACATTTTTCCATTTAATTTATGGCATTTTTGTGCCCTTCGTATTTTTCCCACATATTACTTATACATTTTAAATATGTTCTTTTGTATTTGAGTTCTCTGATCCCTTAATTGTGCCAAAGAGAATCTCATTTCCACACTCGACGGATTGGATCTTCATCATCGTTACAGCGACATGCTACCAGCTCTCTTCCAGAAGGGTTTTGCCAAGATGTATAATCAATTCAGCACTGTGTGCATATGTATGTTTGCTCAATGCAGCTGACTCCATGTTAGAAATGTGTAAGCAGTGAACTCTTCACTATCCCACGTGTTCTGAGAACACCATGAAATAGCTTCTTCAAGCCTGCAGATTTCCGAAAGGCTTCATCATAAGCTGTCACATATGACAGTGCCTCGTGTCTCCAAAATAAATGCCATGATAAAGCACAGCGAGTTGAAGGCAAACATACCTGCATTAGGGATGTGCCACATTCTGAGGCAGCCCTGGGAGGTGAAGCAAGGTGCAGAAAGCGGATTTCAAGAGGTCCACAGGTGACACAGACAACACCCAGCTACACAATCCATACTCATTCCTCAGAGGAAAAAATGAGATCAGATGAGATGTTGCATGTGTTACTACTTGGCCAGGGTGGCCGTATCTCCGTATGGCACCAAACTGACCTGAACATTGTCTCACCACTGCTGTTGGAAACTTAAGGGGATCAAGCCAGAGTAACCATCTTCTGCCATTGATAGTTTGGGTTTCATTCTCAGCTCAACACCTTGTCTTACCTAAAGGTGTTGCATTAATTAAGAACAACTACAACTGAATCTACATGAATCATGCTTCAGGAGAGCCTACCAAAGCAATCGCCTCCACAACAGGTAATCAACTAGCTCTGGCTCTCAGTTCAATTAACTCCTCACTTGCAAAACCATCTTCACATATATATATATATTTTATATATATTTAAAAAATTATACATATTAAAATATATATATATATATATATATATATACATACACACACACTGTTCTTGGCCCCCCATGACAAAGCAAATATGGGACACCCAGCTGCATCCAACATGGATCTTTGACTGGTGTTTAGTTTTGGGGTGTGAGGTGTTGTTTTTTTTCATGTAAGAGATGGCATATGCATCTGTATCTTTTTTAAATTGGATAAAAACTAATAAAGCTTTCATCATGTCAAGGCATGTTTCTGTTCCAGGAACCCTCCAAACACTGATCAAAACAACATTCTCTTTTGCGTAATATGGGGGCAAAAACTACCAATACACTATCTTAGGCTTTTTTTTCTCTCTTGTTTGTTATTTTTGTGGGTGAAGAGAAAGTTGATTGTATTACACAGTAATAAAGACCAAGAATATTGAAATTGAAAGAAGATGCAGTCTTGGTAGATTCTGTAGTTGATGTATGTAAACTATTGAAATTGAATTAAATACAATAGGTATGAAAGAATTGTTTGATGATATTTTTTTTTTCAATATGCACTACTCCACTAAAAGTCATCTGGGCCACATTATACCTTGATGCAACAGCAATTGAATCCTGATGTACTAAAACACTGCCATCTTCATTGAACATGTGTCAAACACTTGCTCTCAGGCTAGCTGTGAGCTTTCAACTTGTGTATTGTGCCACAGAAATCAACTATGCTATAGGTAAAGAAACCCAGCAAATCTATTATAGTAGCTTTCTTGCTTTAGCCTGCAATGATGAGATGGGTTTTTGGGGGGAAGGTGCAGGGAGGACCAAGGGTTGAGGTTATTTCTTCTGTTCTTTGGTTTGCTTGCACTCAATTTCACTACTCTGTCCGTTCAAACTAGATAGAACACTAGGTCTTATAACAACAAACTTAACATAATTTTTTATGAGCAAAGGTCAAAATCTACATTGTACATTTGGATTTAAAGGCGGAAATTTAAACTACGGAATGATGTTTCATGCTGAATGAAACGTATGCCAAGCAAAGCTCTGATTTCTAGTTTCCTGAGCTCCTGTCTCCAAACTTTTCTCAGGTTTCCAACACTTGGTTACACTTTCTGGCTCACATTTATTTCCTTCTGTTCTGGATTTGGGTGATAAAAGGTTGAGACATATGATTACCACTCCTCAGGTGCAGTTGGCAAGTTTGAGGCACAGGCATAAGGGAAGGGGGGAGGAAAAAAGGTGGGAGAAATGGCACTGATTTAGATGTGGTTTGTCAAGATCTCAACTGGCTTTTATCAGCTGTTTCTTGACACAACTCACTTTGTTCTAAAGTATTTCGGAAAAATTAAAAAAAAAAAATTAAAAAGAGACCTTTTCTCCTCACAAAAAACACACCAAAACCAAACCCTTTCATTCTCCTGAAAAAAATAAAAGTCCCTTGTGATGTGAAAACCACTGTTACCTGAGGTATACTTATCTATTTCCTTGTAGTTCCTGGCTTCTCACCTGTCTCTTTCAGCTGGCAGGTTTGGGTACATTCATTTTAAAACTACATCTACCACGGGCCAACTGAAAGGTTGTTCTTGGATCTCTGCTTGTTTCTGTCAAGGCGTTCAGGGTCCATGCAGGTGATTATAAATGAGCATGAAATGACATGGCTCTCCTCACCACCACGGGCAACACCACCTGTCATCGTTGTCACTGCTGAGCTCATCTCACCTCCGAAAAACTCAGCACTCAGAAGTTTAATTCAGGCTAAGTTACTTCTATGGGTTTTTACATTCTCATCCTATAATTATGCACAGGTTCCCATTTCACCTATTTCCGACAGACTGTAGCATTTTTATGTCTTTTCCACGCATATGTTGAAGTATATATTTCTTGAAAGTAAATGCCATAATATCAGGTGTGAGCCTACTTCTATTTTGAGTTTTAGATACCTTCCAGCTAAAAAGCTGTACCAACGAAAACTCTTGCTGCACTTGATCATTTACCATACTTTTACCAGAGTTGAACTTAAATATTCCAAGCCTATTTTATATGCTGACACACATATAAAAGAAATCTAACCAAAAGTTCTCCCTATATTCTCTTAATAGCATTTTCCCCTTAACATTTCAAAATACTCAATGTATATTTCGCACTACAAAAAGTACAAAACTTACCAAAATGTGTTAGGTTTTCACATTCATGAAGTTTCATTTCTACTAACAGAAACTGACCCATGCCTCCACTACCCTCAGCTTAAAACTTTCACATCTGAAATATAATTATCTGACTCTGCCATACATGACATGCTTGGGTTCTTCAAACTGCACAAGGTGTATGAAATGTTCCTATGAATTGAAATAAACTCATTCTTCCATGTGTGAGTATATTTTTAGAATAATTTTTTTGCATTAGGTATTATAGCTGTAATCATTTGCAGTCTTAAAGCATTTAATAACTGCAATAAAAAAATCTATTTATCAAACTGAACCAATATGATTGCATTCTGAATACTATCAAGATTATATATTTTTACCTATAATCATCACACCAATTCAGATGAGTTCTTTAAAACTCAAGCTTTTTTTCAGTCAACTTCATCATCCACAGTTTCATTACTTGGATTTTCAGAGAACAGCAGGACATGAGATTTTTCTTACTATTGACCACTAGGTATAAAATCATATCACAACTATATGTGCTCTAACATATTTTTTGTACTGTTAAGTGCCACATCATTATCTGAAATAAGAGTTTCCCTTTTTTTGACAGTATATTTTCTTCGGAGTTCTTTTACTTAGTCCTTGTTACTGTCCATCACATCTAGTATTTCCTTTCAGTTGTTCACCTTCCTCTGACACAGAGCTTGCTGCAGCTTGAAGCGTTTTCAACCCTTTCCATCATAGAAGTCTTTATAAAGACTTGCATGCTTGCAATGAACCAGTCAACCATGCCGTAATACACTGGCACTTCACAAGTAGGCCTACCTGCAATTTTCACATGGCCTAGATTCAGAGCAACAATTTTCCAAGTGCAACTTCTGTATTTCCATTTTACCCGTTAGCTTTAAGTACTAAGGATGCCAGTGTTTTATCCAGTTCCTGAGTTTAGCAGCATATAAGGTTAATACCCAAGAAAGCAGGTAGTTTGAGCTGCCTTCAGCCTGCTTTGGGCTATATCCTTATGGAAAGCCAGGTGGTGTGGTAACTTCCCAGAGATAGCGTATCTCCTGGGAGATGTAGAACCACAGACATTCCAAGTGGACATGGGCAGAAGACCAAAGCACATTAGCTCAAACAGAATTTTGCAGATAGCAACAGCAAGTCATAAATCACAGTTCTCAAAACCTCTGGATCATGAAGTCAGCTTGAATTTGCCTTTGCCCATTCCATGCCACAGAACAAGCTCAGAGAGCAGACACACCAAAAACCTGGCATCTCTGCAGCCTGCCTGTTGTTGGAGAGACAAAAAAGAAAATAAGTGTGTTCATACTGTGACTATACCACCCACATCCACTTGTAAAGTGAAAGTGCATGAAGTGAGAAGGGATGGCTTTGTAGTCAAACCATTAGACCAGGAGTTAGGAGACCTGAACTTTCATCACAGTCCTACAAGAAATTCCTTGTGAATAAACCACAATCTTTCTTTGACTTAGATGTTTTTACCTAGAAAAAAAAAAAAGGCCGCTTTTTGCAGTCAGCTGTAATTAATAACCAGTCCTTTGGAAATCAAATTAATCCATGTTTATTAAGTGCTTAGAGAGATTATTAGTTGGACAGCAATATACCATTGCTAAAGTGTTGTAACTGTAAAAACTCACATTGAAACTATTGTCTTGCAGATGTTAAAAATGACCATTTTAATGGGCATTATTAAGACCATAGAGACATATAAATTACAAATTAGGGAACTCTAGATTTAAGCCATAGTGGCTTGTTTAGCTGGTAGTTCTTTCATACAGAGCTACAGTGCACATTTACACACACATGTACATACTCTTAACCTTACCTGTTTCTTTATATTAAGGGCAAGCATCAGTGCTGCTCATGCACTCCATCACATTTCATTTTGACAAGTAGGGAAGTCCAAAACAGAGCTATCTCATGGTGGGTGTGCCGCCTTTTTATTAGAAAAGTATTACCTATACTTTAGAAGTAAATGATTTACTACATACTATATAAAAAATCTCCGGCACAAGTCCCTGAGTCCAAATTTCCATATCACCACAACTTCTCTTTGCACATGCTACAGCAGATGAATGACAGAATGAACTCGTCTTGGTAGCCAGACTTGGCTGTCTCTAGGAGATCAGTGTGCCTTTTGTATTCAAGATACAGAGGTTTGTGTTACAAATAACTCTAAAACAAGAGATAGAAGCTTTATTAAAGCAGCACCCCCCAGAAGCCAGTGTATGCTCAATCTGCCTTGTTCCTGTTCATATTCCTATCATGAAAATCAGTCCATCCTGTCTCCACTAATCCATGAGAAAATACAACTTTTGGGTTTAATCTTCCTTCCAAGACTTCTCGGTGTGTAATGAACTGCATTTGTAATTGCTGTTCATAGTCTTTGTTGCATGATTGCAACTTACCCATAACCTATAAGTTTCTAGTTTTCACCACATTTGCTCTTAAAATATTACCCATTGCTTTGTCCTCCCAACTAATTTTGCCTGTTAAGAGAAAGCTGGAGACTGCTTTGCTTGTGCTGCCTGCTTCTTTCTCTCTTGCTAGGATGCATCCCCGTGCTTTGCTAGACACAACCTGCAGAGTCAGGTCTGTCAAACACTTAATGATTATCTGGTTCCAGCAATTCAGTTCTGTCTCCTCTCATTTGTGAAACGGGAATGTCCTGGAAGGGAGTTATATATTCTTCCCAGAGTCATTCAGATTTCTGTAACTTGTGCAGTTTTTTATGGCAAATTGCAGTCATGGAAATGTATCACTGCTAGTGGAGACCTGCCATAATCCCATCCAATATTTCAGTTACTCTCTTTACTAGTGTTTTTAACATAAGTGTCCTCTGTTGAATTTTCTGTCCTCTCCTGGACAGCAATTTGTTCCTTCCTGGAACAGCTTATTAAGCTCTTTTCTTAGTTGTTCGCTTCTTATGATACGAACATCCATCAGGTTTGCTCTTGAAGAGTATGATCAGTCTTCCAGAGAAAGTTCCTCACTGAATGGCTATTAAACAATCAATATTTCTAGTTGGATGTAAGGAAACCTGGTTCCCTCTTCCCTTCTGGTCACAAATCACCATATATGATTTTTTGTTTCTGTCTCAGACCTCTTAAAATTGATCTTTTCCCTTGTGGTAGGCCTGAACAGAGATTTCAGCAACTGGCTCTCCAGTAAGTCATTGCTTTGGATGCCACACAGCGTTAAAGTCAGTATCTCCAGACCAGTTTTCTTCTCCTCTACCAGGTGTGCCAGTTTCCAACTCAAGAAACAGAGACCAAATTTATCCTTTGGCAGAAATAAAACAGAGCATATCCAGTGCAGTTAACTGTGGTAATTCACTAGGCAGCCATATTCTTCATAAAATGTTGCATCCTCCTTGCACAGAAGGGAGCTAAATGCCCTCAGTTGCTGTTTCATTAAAGTGTGCCCTACAAACCACATAGATTTAGAGTTCTTACATCCAATGTTTTTTGCACTTCTTCATGTTCATGCACTAAAAGGGTGCTCATTGATTTCATAAAGCCAAGGTCTAGAGAGATCTATAAATACAAGTGTTTTACCCTGATGCATTATTGCCCTGATGCCCAAGACTGAACTTCTGCTCCTTCACAGATAAATTGCTTCCTCGCTGGTTAACACCAGCTTCCATTAGCAAGAGTGGTGGCAGACATATTTGGGAAGGTGATCCATGACAAAACACAGCTTCATGTCTTTTTTTGTTTTCCCTTGATTTCCTTAACTCACCACATCCCATGCTCCTCCTTTCCCCATCCCCCCTCTATCCAGAAGAATCAATAACTTATTCTTTATCACTATTAGCTAAAAATTGTCATTGTGTCTCACTTAAAATCTATTGAACTCAGTGCAGTGATATACATCAACCTCAGGAGGCTCAAGATCAGGTTCCTAAAGTTGCCAAAACTGCCTTTTAAACGGCAATTTGAAACAATTCTTTAAGTCTTTTATAGATTTATAATGATGCTGGCTAATGCTAATAATATTAATAGCAATAATAGAAGGGGAAGGGTGCATGTCTTGGTATTTAAGTCCTAAAGTAGAACACAGTTTTTACAGTCAGCTACTCTACAACTTCCAAAATGTAAAACATAGTTCTTTCTGGTCTATAATTTTCTTCGCATTCAATAGCAAATTAAGGTTTATGGCTTTCTTTTTAATACGTTGTACAAAGTTTTCTTTAGAACAACTGTTTTTCAATAACTCCTAAAGCCTTGGCTTGTCCAGTTGAATCGCTCCCAAAAATGCTTAACTCTGAAGCAGAGTTACAATGAAAGGGCATGTTTCTCCCCAAAACGTGTATCAGCTAGTGACATTATTAACCACTGCATTCCCAGCACAGCAGGCAGTGTCATCCTTAGAATAAAATGCTTTGACGAAAGCATCACTTCTGCTTTCACTGTTGTCTTATCACAGCGTGTGTAGTCACGTTGTAGCCTTCACCTTGCACCCTTGAGCAGCTCTTCAGCCACTGGTGTGTGAAACTACACACATGGGAGCTCAAAGCAGCAGCATTTCCAAACCTTACCTTTCACCCTTCTTGCTGAGCTCTATGCAAAGACTTCTGTGTGCATCCCTGACTTTGTGAAAACAGTTCTCCCTCCAAATTCACATGGTAAATTTGGTTTCACAATGTCATACTAAAGTCAGGTGTAAATATGTGTCTGAGAGTTTAAAAGTCAAAGAAGCGATTGCCAGATCATGGATTGGATTACTTTCCATTAGCTCGGCTCTGAGATAACCTTGTGTTACAAAAAGGCAATAGAGGCACCCAAGATTTGATTATGTGAAATATTCCCCTCTCAGTGCAGTTATGTTTAGCAAAGGCCTGAATGTTCTTATTATCTGAAATCCAAACTTACCAGGCAAACACACATTATACAAGGGTTGTCTGTGATAAATGGTATCTGCAGAATTTCTCCTTCATTTTCACATTTTGCAACAGATCCTGAAACAGAAATAAAAATTTCAAAATATTGACATATTATAATTCTGCCAGCTGGTTTTTGAAACTGTCCTTATCACACTAATGATTAACCTCTGTTCCATTCCTCACCTTTGATTTTAAATCTTGCCTTAATTTGCCTGTTTTAAGCAAGCAGGGATGTTCAGCATTTCTATAAAATTCCAAAGGAAACTGGGAAATAACTGGCCTTTTATTGCTGCACAAACCTAGACCTTCTTTGTGCTCCAGTTATAGCAAAGAAGGACGCTGTTTCTCTTCTCAGATGACGTGTTGAGAATAATGAGTACTCCATGCAAAGCAGGGTACTTCTATAACGATAGATCCAGAGCTCACTGAAATCAGCAAAAAGTCCATTACCCTCTGAGGACTTGGACCAGAAGTACAGCATGAGCTTTGAACCAAGCATCCTTTTAATGCACGACAGCCAACTGGCAAATGAGTCAAAATTAGCAGGCTGACTGTCAAACAGAATCAAATTAGAAATCCCTTTATGGCCCTCACGCTGATTAGCCGGTACTGTGTCATGTTAGAATCACTTCTCAAAATCTAATGGCTCCTCACTTGCACTAGAAATCAATACAGCATTTCCCTCTGTGAAAATACATCAGGAAAATATAACCCTCGAGGGGAAGGGGGCAGAAAAAGGAAAATAAAAAAGGGAGAGGGAAGCACGGTTCCTCTGTTCACCTGCCCCAAACCACGCGGTTACACCTCCAGCTGTCCGCCCTTCCCGCGCTCTGGTGAAATGCCAGGCAGCCCCCGCGCCCGACGGCGGGTCCCGGCGGCAGGTGGGCTCCGCACCCTCTTACCTGTGAGGAGGGACGAAGCCAGAGCCCCGGGGAGGCAGAGGGCGCCCAGGAGGACGGCGGCGGCGGCCGGGACGAGGCGCGGCAGTGCCGCCCAGCCCCCGCAGAACCGGGGCATCCTCCCGGAGGTGCCGCTGCCCGCCAGCTGTGGGGCAGAGTCCGGGACGCGCCGTCGGGTGGCGGAGCCCGGCCACCCCAGCACCGACCCCCGGCGCCGGGCAGCAGCGGGGGGTTGGGGAGCAGGACGAGAGACGGTGTCCCGCCGGGGAGTCCCACCCTGCGGCGGCACCGGGGGAGGGGACTGTGGGTGAGGGGAAAGCAGCTGTCAGCGCCTGCCCCTCGGCCCCACACCCCCTCTTTCCATCACCCCCCTCCCCTGTCCGCATCCCTTCTTATACCTTCCTCTCCCCATAGTCCCTCCTCCGGCACCCCCCGGCCCCCGTGCCTCCCTCCCCCAGAAGCGCACACACGCACAGACAGGCTGCCAGCCCCAGACCCCGTTTCCCTGCCGGGAGATGCCCGGCCACTCCCTCCCCCGGCCCCGCCGAGCACCGCCCGGCCCGGCCGCGGCGTCGGGGGGCTGCGCCCGCGGCCGCTCGGCGGGTGGGGCGGGGAGAAAGGGAGAGGAACGAGAAGAAGAGGACGAAAGAAGAAGAAGAGGAAAAGGTAAAAGAGGAGTAGGAGGGAGGAAACGTGGATCCTCGGACAAGTCCGGTGCAGCCGAAATCCCGGTACCTGGGCAGAGAGCGGCGGCGCCGGCTTTCTCCAGCGGGCTCTGCATTCCGGCTTGTGTCAGTGCCATTTGTGCTTGCGGACAGGTTTTACCGGCCATCAGAGAGTCGGTACAGGGAAGGAGGGACGCGCGGGGGGACGAAGGCTGCCCGCGGGGAACGCCGCGGCGGGGCTCCGCTCCCCGGCTGCCCGCCCGGGGCCGCCGACATCCCCTCCCGCCTCCCTCCGTCCCCTGTGCTGCCCCCTCTCTCCCTGCAGCCGCAGCACAAACTCCCGGAGCCGGCCGCTTCCCGGGCCCGCTGCAGCCCGAAGGAGCTTTTCTCCGGCCCTCCCCGCCCAGCTCCCGGGCTGCCTCGCCCCATCGGGGTGGCCCGGGGCTCGGCGGGGTTTGGGCTCACCCGCCTCCCGCCCGAGGGGTTGGGGAGCAGCAGGGTGGCAGCTACCGCGACCCCGCTCTCCTGACCTGCCGTGCGGGTCCCGGGGCCCATCGCTTCTCGGTGGGCTGTAGCTATTGCAGCTCCTCCTTAACACTTTCCCTTCGCAGGTCCACGCTTTGCTCTCCTAGGTATAAACACAAGCAATATTAGCTACAAACATCACCAAAATCGAGGTTTTGCACACATGCATGCATGTATGGTCTGGATGGGATGACGCTTGTGGTGTATGGCAGGAGGTTTTTCTGTGACAGATCTTTCCAAGCCTGTTTTACAAATCGTTTTCCTTCGAACTGTGATGTTTCATTTGGAGGAATGAATGCCCTCTGAAATAAACTAGTCTGATGACAAGCTGAAAAACGTTTTCAGATTTATACACGTTCCTATTTTCTTTCTTTGGGGGCGGTGGATATGAGTTGCTATTTCAAAAAAGCTTACAGTAGTGGCAAATCAGGTGCATGGCAGACTGGTACATACATAACCACTTTAAATACGTTTCAGTTCCCAGTAAGAAGCAAGAAAATTACATTTGTGTGTCAATTTTAAGAAAAAAAACCCAAAAGTCCAGACCAAAAGCCTGCATCTTCGTTCTAAAAAGTAAGATGTGTACACCTCTTCTCCAATACAATTCATTACCTACCTTTGGAGTAGCAAGCAAAAGTCATAAAAGAGAAAAAAATTGCACCTGTGACAGGGACTATGGAAAACTGATACTTGTAAACTTGTAGGCATCACTAACAAAATCCTTCTCTATGAGAAAAGAAACCCTGCGTTTTTCTTGTCTCAGCCTCAGTCTGTACAGGTTGAGGCTGCACAGGCAAATATGATAATTTAGATGCCATTAAAATGGTATCATATTCCATTAAAATAAAACCGTGATAGAAAATTTGCTTCACACATTGTGCAAAGCACACAATGAACCCAGTACATAAATGTAGCCCAGATTTTTTTATTTTCTGGGAACGTTGTCTTCACGATTCTCTTCATTTTAAACATAGATGAGCCTGTAGAGGTGCGTATTATTGCACAGTACTCCAGAAGAGACTTTCACGTCTGAATGTTTTTTCCATTGGAAAGATATACTGCATCTTTTGGCAAACTGGCTTTTTCTTACTTCTCTATCTGTAATTAGTGGCTACGTTTCCTTTTTCTAATTCCAGTGCAGCCACAGCCCTTCTACATCAACAGCCATAGGGAAAAAAAATCTACCCTAATAATTTCTCAAGTGACAACTACCACAGGAGAGTACTTACATCATTATGTGCATCGAATCTTCTCTTCGTGATGGTCTAAAATTCATTAAATATTAACATCACACAGCGTGAGAAACATAGAAATCACAATGAGGGCATCAAATAACAACTCAGGCATCCAAGTAACATCAGGGAACTTGCTAAAATACTCTGAAAATGTGAAAATTTTCATCTCCTTTATAAAGTGAAGACAGGAGGCTACAGCAACTGAACTGCACGCTCAAGCCCTGCCATAACTCAATCAGTTAAAAAGGGCATGTGAGGAAATCATACTTAAGACAGGGCAGTTATGGAGCAATACACACAGATTTGTTATACAGTTTTGGTTTTCCTGTGGAAAAACAAACAAACAAACAACAACTGTGATTGTCACTAAAGCACCTTCAACACACTGATTAGGTATAAAACTTACCTCTGAATCAACATCTTCAGGATGAAAATATTGCCTGTGGGGTGAGCTCACTGAGTCTGTGCTGCTTTTGTGGTAGCACTGGTGATGGGGTGAGGAATTTGCCCATCTTCTTTGCTTAAAACACGTGAAATAAGACCCTAAGCCTCCCAGCACCATGCCTACACCACACTTCACGGACTGTTAGCTGCCCAGTAAAAGAGCCAGCTGGGGACTGGTGCTGCTTCCGAGCCTCCTGATGCCCTGATTCCATATCTCGCCTCTCATCAGGGAAGAAGGGAGATGCTTGTTGTGAACAGCAACCTCCGTTTCTTCCTAATATTGATAATGGTGGCATGACAAGGAGGAAGGTCACTCTCTCATTTAAATCTCTCATGAAGTAAAACCCAGCCTGCGGGGGGAAATCTACTATCTTAATCCTCCCGCCACCTTAGTTTCTCCCATTCAGTGCTACGGGTATGGGGGTTGTCTCAGCTTCTTACCTCTCCCTTACCCTATCTCCCACGTCTACCTTATCAGAGGTAAGCATCCTTTCCGGTTGTGATGCCACATTAAATAGCATTCTATTTAATGTGGGCTTATTTTAGGGCTTATTTTTCCTTTTGCATCCCTGTTTGAAGAGGTACTGCTCTTTTTCCAAGCAGCCTTCAAAGCTGTGGTAATTTTAGCAAAATCAGGTCACACAGAAAACTTTGTCCTGCTGTTGGATATGCACAGAGACGTTGTTGTATGCCAGTAATTAAAACAGAAGTCACATCATCAAAACCTTACCTCTTTTGTATAAATGTTAATGCTATCAGTTATTACTGACAGGATACATTCATTAGTTTTGATTATTGCTCAGCCTGGGTTCATCCAGCTTGACGGAGCAGTAGCTGTTCACAAATACCACTTTGTATGTAATTCAGCTCCTTTTCCAGTGATGCAGTCAGCCATATAACAATGTCAGCCATCAGCTGGTCATAATAAAGGTTCAACTTAGCATCTGCCTAAAAAGAAAAAAAAAAAAAGCTTTATGATTAACTATAGTTAACAGTGAATAAGATGGCAGTGATCACATTCACGTTTCATCATGATTATCTGTTTTACTGGCAAGTCAAAAACACTAGAAGGCCTGCTCTTCATGGGCTAGAGAATTCTTGCAGAAGCAGAGGAAGGCACTGAATCACTAGAATTCACATGTATTTTACTTTGTTCAGGAAATTAATCCTTCGGCATAGGCCTTCCTAAGGGCCCCTTACCATGCAAGAAAGTGTGCAATAAACATGCTACATAGGAACATGTCTATGTCAGGACTGGAAGTAGCCCTGCTTTTATTACTTTTACGTTACTATGCATTATTTTAGCACAGTTTCTTTGTATTTATGAGATATCTCAAAATAAAGAAAAAAAATGTCACAGATAAACATTGTATTGAAAGGTACGTAAATTGGCACAATTCACTGTTTCCAGTTCTATTTTGCTAAATGGCCATACATTCACAAGACACTGAAGATGGTTTGCATATCAGATTGAACTTACACATTTCTATTGTTATTAACATCTTCCTAAAGAATTCTCCACCCAATAACTTAGATAATCATCACACACATCTGCTGCAGTTGGAAGCATGGCTCTGATAAGCTGCAACCCTGCAAATTCTTGCCAAGAGACCTGTAATTTGGGAAAGTATTTTATTACCATTGTTCATCAGCATACAGCAATTGGAAAGCTCCATAGTAACTCACAGCATTGCTCTGTAGTAACTCATAGAGAGATCATGATAGAGACATCGCACTTACATGCAGGAGAGGGCATGGGAGTTACTCTACAGTTCATCCTTTGGTGGCTGATCAGGTCTTTGCAGCTCAGTCCTACTGAGCTGGGCTGTAGCCTCTCAAATGCTTATGCATGTTCCTTCATTCTGTGCTTAATAATGTTTTAAAGTTAAGAGTGTGTATCAGTGCGAACAAACAGTATTTCTCGGGTAGACTCTTTTCCTCCAGGAGATAATGTTAATAAACCTTGAGACTGGCCTGCGTATAGCAAAGAGGTGCTCCTGACAAAGCTCCCCTTCTGCAAAATATTCAGAAAACTAAATGGATGTAAATGAGGTCTGGAGACCCCACTAAGAGGGTTTTAAAATTGTAACAGGATTAAAAATGGTATATGGTCAATGTCCTTAAATAAAAGGCAAGTACAAGAAAGTATCTAAAATTTACAGTGAGACTTACTTGAATAAATGTTTATAAATTTTATCAAACCACTCATCATTTTGACAGTTTTCCATAAACCCCTGGAACATGCAAAGCATTTAATTTATTTGTGGCAAGATAAATATAATGAGTAACATTTTAAAAGTTTATTAACATAGAATGTCCTGGCACAGAAAAACTTGCATACTTCTGTTGTTTAAATTATATTTTCTATGAACTCAAAAAAGCCATACAAAAGGGAGTTTCTCATTGCAAGAATCTTCAAAACCTCTATTTGTACAAATGCAAGCCAAATGAACAGAGCATAAACTAAACTGGGTATAGATGCCATTAGTACCTCCAACTGAAAAATAGTTGCATGCAGCAGAAAAACATTGCTCCAATGTGGAGACTATGGACTGCTGTAGCAGTCCATATCAAATATGCTAAAAAAACAAAAAAAAGTAAATTATAACAGAAATGCTGATGCCGTCTTAACTATGGGATTACCAGCAGAAGCTATTCAAGAGGCCACAGGCCAAGCAAACAGAATGAAGTGGCAGATGCTCGAATTCCTCTTTGTTACTTCGCTGCTGTAAATAGTTTGTCTTCCAGAGATAATAAAAATTATTTTGTGTGGGTTATGTGTTTTTGTGTTAGGTTTACCCTTGAACATCTGCTGTGTCCGATAAAGGATAAGGGCTAATGAAATCACATGAAGTCTGACATACATGAGGTACTTCTTTGTTTTCAATTTCTGAGAGAAACCAAAACCTGCATTTTGCCTGTCTGCTATGCCAGCTAATAAATGCAACAAGGAAGGAGTACTCTAGAAACATTTTATAAAATGGAAGATTGATAATTGCCAGATGAGGACGGATTGTCTCCATACTGCAGAGAGCCGCTCTGCACGAGCAGAAACTCTTGATCCCACCCCCCGCTGCAAAAAGACATGCTTAGTTTGACAGATAATTTTTCCCTCCAGCCAGGATCCAGTTCAACAGCAGCTGCTCCTACCCAGCACAGAAAGGCAAAGGCTCATGTTTTTGCTCAAGAACAAGTTACCAACAGCACGTGCCCTGTGAGATCATCACTTCACCTACTGAGACTCTAAGCAGCAAGTTTACTTCTGCTGCTGCCATTCCTGCTTTACAGCAGAATTTATCCCAGGACTTTTTTCAAATGGCAGAATCACAGGATGCAAGGGATTGGAAGAGGCCTTGAAAGATCATCTAGTCCAATCCCTTCTCCAGAGCAGGAAAACCTATGATGAGGCTACACAGGAAGGTGTCCAGGCAGTTTCTGAATGTCGCCAGAGGAGATTCCACAACCCCCCTGGGCAGCCTGTTCCAGTGCTCTGTCACCCTCACTGAGAAGTTTCTTCTCAAATTTAGGTGGAATCTCCTGTGTTCCAGTTTGTACCCATTGCCCTACTATTGGTTGTCACTGAGAAGAGCCTGGCTCCATCCTTGTGACACTCACCCTTTACATATATATGAAAATTAATGAGGTCACCCCTCAGTCTCCTCCAAGCTAAAGAGACCCAGCTAAAAGGCTTAAAAACTCACAGGTGAGGTCTGGGGAACGAAACACACCAAGTCGCAGCCCCCTGTCCTTCACATGAGTGCCCTCGTTCACATCGAAATGAGGCGAGGAGACCGAGGGCCGTTAATTTTACCTCGCCTATAATAAAATAAAGCGACAGCTTGTCGAGAAGGGCCGGGCGGGCAGGCGAAGGTGCTGCGCGGCGCGGCCGCGGGCAGGTGGCGGTGTTGGGAGCAGAGAGCCCGGCGGCTGCGGAGCGGGGACGAGCTGGAGCTGCAGCTGCCCCCGCGGGGAAGCTGAGCCGCGGATCTGTTCGTGGCAACCTCACCCGTGTGTGCAAGCGCCTTGTTCATACACGAGCGAAACGCCCTCTTGGTTTTGTTCTCAGAACGTGCCTTCTCTTATATCTCATTTGGCCGTACAGGGTATCCCGCTGTTAGCGTCCCTGCAATTAGTGTTACACACCTCATTTTATCTGGGGAAAAAAAAGAAAGAGGAAAAAGAAAGGAAAAAAAAAAATAAAAAGAAAGAAAAAAGTGGGGGGGGGGAGAAGGGAGGAGAGGAGGCGGAGAAGAGGGGGAAGGGAGAGAAAGGGGAAAAAGGGGGGAAGAAAAAAGAGAAAGAAAAAACTAAAAAGAAAGTAAAAAGGGGAAGGAGGAAAGGGAGGAACAAAAGGGGCAAAAGGGGGGAAGGGGTGAAAAGAAAAAATAAAGGAAAAGGAAAAAGAAAAAAGGAAGGAGAAGAAGGAGAAGAGAAGAAAGACAAAGAGGAGAAAAAGGAGGAAAAAAAAGTTTTACAAAGAAGCCTCCCCCCCTTCTTTTTTCTCTCCAGATACAAAGCTTAAGCAATTTACTGACTACCTTTTTTTTTTCTTAAGAAAATTTGCTACACAACATTACAGCTAGTATAGGTAAGAAATCCTCCCTATTATTTCTTCTTGGCTTCTGATTTAAAAGAAGCACGCTCAATTAAACGGTAATAGCCAGTCTGTACTACTGACTGACAGTACCACACATATAAAGAGCAATGAACTGACAGTCATAGGCAGTCTTTTCCAGATCCAGCTGTCAGGATATGTTCAGATAATATACATGAGCAAATCAGGGTAATCCTGCACTGATCTTTTGAAACTCCTGGTAGTTGTGCAGTTTCATAATGAGTGATATAGACATTATTAAAGTAGCAATACTACAAGATTTCATAGTTACACTGAACAGCTCCCCAATCTGACTGACTAATTAAATCCTGGATATTCCACATGTGCTTAAACCCCAAAATAGACAAGAGTATAGGAAAAACAAACAAACAAAACCAGAAATAAGCAAGTATACTAGCAACACAGTAGAAATGTGTTAAAAACCCATCTCATTTTCCTTCTGATTCACCCAGGTCAGACTGATCTTAGACCTTCACCAAAAAGAAAACACACAGTCACCTGAGCAAGGGAAAAAAAACCATACTTCTAGAAGGCAGTGCAATCCATCTACCAGCCTCTCAGCTATCTAAGGCTCTTTCAAGGGGAGATGAGAGCATCATTAAGTGTGCCAGAGGTGAGCTTTTGGTGCCATTACACAGATCTGCAGGGGGTTTCTGCCAAATCCCCTGGTTATCTGACAGTAGCATACCTCTAAATACACCCTTTAGAAGCATGAGGTGAACAGAGACAGGGAATAGTATTTACTTTGGGAAAGTATCAGTCACATGTCTTGTATATATTAGCAGGTTAAACCCAAGAGTCAGCTGAATTACTTGTGACTGAAGAGAACAATTAATCAACAGTTTTAAGGCTCCACAGATTTTTAAATGTGTATTTACATGTAGTATATGCTATTTAAGTATCTTTAAACATGGACTCTGAAGTCTCAAGGTAATGGCTGGCAGGTATTCTGACATACAAAATGATGTCTTATGAGAGACTGGTTGGTGCTAAGCTATTTTCAAAACAGAATTTTACTTTGGGGATTTGGGTTTTTAATTAAGCTAGTTTGAAAAACACAGAGCTACCAAGTCACGTAAAATTCTAACTAGTTTTATTATTGTTAGGTTTTGATCAAATTGACTTTAATATTCTTATGTTTTGATCACAGTGAAGTCAGCCTGTATGACTGTAGTGTAGTTGGTGTAGAAGTCAGGAAATCAGATAGCTATTAAACAAAAATAACATTGAGGCGATGGAAGGACTTCAGAAGCTGCTCACCATGCTTATAAACCACATAATTTAGACTCTTCTCCAGGAAACATTCACATATCAGAGTAGCCCCGACGAGGCCAATAAGGATATTCACATAATGGGCAGAAGGCCCTTCTCTAAGGTCTTGTTGCAGCCAGTCCCCAGAGGAACCTGCCAGGATAATACCATTCAAAAGTGGGGTGACTACAGTGTTGTTCATGTTCACTCTGTGTTGGGTAACCCAAGCAATAGGTCTCTTCTCCCAAAGGGGTGCATCTCCACGGCCCCCAGGAGGAGTAATTTGGGTCCGCAGCTCTCTGGAAGTGGCAGCACTGAGTGATGTGCATAGAGAAAGCCACATCTCCAGCCTGGTGGGATACGATTGTGGTCCCAGAAGAAGCCAAGGACACCTCACTCTGTTGCAACCCATTTAGTTAGCCCTTGTCTTCAAACTGGTGTCAGACTTAAACTAATCCACAAACTCAGCTAAGCAGCTGTCAGTGTCTAGGATCTCCCAGGAAACCTTCAGAGGAAAGGAATGAGACTGCCTCTGTACTTAAAGACTTGGCTGCCCATTGGCATTGCTTGGATGGCTTGCTTGGGACACGCAGAGCATGGAGCACCTGCAAGATGGACACTCCAGTTGTTCCCTAAGAGATCACCTAAGATGTTTTTTCTTCCATTTCACAATTACTTACACTTCAAAACAAATTCATTGAAGAGTGTTTACCTTCATAAATGTTCATATTAAGAAAAACTTCAAGTAATAAATGACAGAACTGATGGTTTCGCCACCCCACAGTGAAGCTGCTTTCAGTTCGGTTGTGCCAAAAGGAATGAAAGCAACTGGACTTCTTTGAAGATTATTTTTGTGCGTTTATTTAAAAATTAAAATAAAAATCATCCCTACACTCCAAATGATGATGAATTGATATCTGAGCGTTCCACAAAATGACAATACAGGCCATTACAGAAATTAACAGTGTGAGCACTACCCACTGCTCACAACAGTTCCACGCTTTGCTTTTGTATCCATTCCAACTGGATGAAGAGAGAGCACAATTCCCAAAATGCAGGAATTTTGCTGCTATGAAGCACTCAGAGGACAACAATCAAGCCTTGGCTTTGTAATGATAGGATTTCAAAAAATGGCCATTTATTTTAAAATAGTCTCTGTGGTTTGTAAAGCTGTCTCTGCAGACCATACAGAGGATAGAACACATATTTTCGCAGGCTTCCAGCTGCTGGCCCGAGTGCAGAAAAGGATTAAAACAGTTTGAATTTACATGATGCAAACTAGAAGAAATGAGGAAGAAAAGATGGCCCTGAAAGATATACTTTGTTTTCTCTTATAAGAGGTGTAATGCAAAGTATGTACTTCTTCACAGCTGGTAGATTCCAGCTGAATTGCAAAGATTTGAGCATGGGAGCAGCTGAACAATAGCTCTATTCACCTGCAAACAAATTCTCCAAATCTGCGGTTTCACTTTCGAATTTAATGGGGCTATCTAGAAAATGAGCGCAATCCAAATTATCTGCTAGTTTTGATAATGCAGGCCTTAGTGAGGGAAAGGACAGGGACTGAGCACTAGCAGAGACAGTGCAGTACAGTAACCCAAAAAATACCCCTTTGGGCACACGGTGAAGATGGAGAAAGATGCAGAAGCCTGTAAGGAGAAGTTAAAACTATTTTACCTGTTTATGAGTATTTGCTAAGCACCGCTTGGTGCTATAGTTTACATATGGTGAAAAATATATGAAACCTCTGATGTGATCCAGGTGGAGGCATGAAGCTGGGGGAATCCATGGCACATCTTGAAGGATGCTGGCACAGCCGGCCTGCAGATGCAGCCTCCACTGGAGTCGTGTGCTTGAGCAGGAGATTTGTCCTAAAGAGGTAAAACTGAGCATCCCCGCACCTGCTCTGCTCAGAAGCACAGACAGAGGAGCCTGTGTGTGCGTGGGGAGATAAGGAGAAGGGGAAAAGGGCCAGTGTGGGGCTCTGGGGCTCCCTGGGCGCACTGTCAGAGCCTCGACTACCCCAGTTTTGGTTTGTCCTAGCTGAAAGTCAAACTCAAAATCTCCTCACCACAGAAGCCACATGACTAACAGTCTAGCTCTAATTAACGATGAAGCATGCACAAGAAATTAAGAAGGTGCTCCTTTTGCTTATACCCTCAGGCTTTTTTTTTTTTTTTCTGAACAGAAATGTCCTCTGGCCACTCTGGTAAGTTCACCATTTTGGAAACTGCTCCACCACACCCGCTGGATGCTGAATCAGTGAGAGTTATACAACTTCGCTGTTTACAGGCGGTTTGATCTGCTCACCTCTGCTGTGCTGCTCACTTTGCTTCCAGCACTGCATGGCTGCTTTTGAAGGAGATAGCTACCAACAGGGGTAAAAGTGATATGGAGAAGGAATAATTTCTCTATAAACTTGGTGAATAAAAATTTACAGCAGTGAGGACAATGACCAGAGAGAAAGAGAAGAATGAGTTTCAAATCAGAAGTCAACATGAAAGTGATTTGGTAATAATCCTCTGCACAAAAAGTGACAGTGCATGTGGCTTTACGTAAATGTTATCACAAAGCCTTGCCCAGCTCTACTATAGCAACTCAAACATATTCAGGTAAATGCCTGAACCCACTTCCTACCTTGGCCACAGAGTGGACATGCCCACTGGCTTGAGACCTAAGAAGCCTAACTCAGCTAAACACCAAGGGTCCAAGATTTGTGTACTGGGTATCTCTAATGGCAGGGAGGTGGAAGAGAATTTGTAGAAATTGTTTTTCTGGCCAGCACAATAACCCTGAACAAGTAGGACCAGACTGTATTTTTGTGTGACCAAAATTATCAAGTCGAATGCAGGCAGCTCACCAGGCTTAGCAATCAGGTCCTCTCCTGGCATGCTGTAAACTGGAAACCAAAAATGAGTGGCCAGGTTTGAAAAAGTTGATGTTAATAAGACACACAAAAGGTTAAATGTACTAACTCTGTTACTCATTGGGATTTATTTGCTCAGTTCTAATTTTAACTTTGGTTAGCCCAATAAAAGGTATCACATCACCGTCTGGGTAGCTGTCTTACAAAAAACAATGCAGCTACCAACTTTTCCTTTGCTGGATGACATACTTGGGCAGTAGCCCTTTAAAAAAAAGCTTCAGTTTCTTTAGAGCACATTTGGTTTTCCATTCATTATTTTCCTGATGCTGAAAGCAATGTTATTCACCCCAGAGAAGAACGGCTACATTGTATTTCAAATGTTTAACCAAAACACTCATTTTGCTGCAAGTTTTCATTCTTTCAGGATTTTAAGACACATCTACAAAGTGGTTGCTGGGTAAAATCATCAATTCATGGTCAATGGGATCTGGTAGGAAACACCACAGCAAAAAGGAAAATAAATGAATGACATGATCACAAGAGTGACTGCTATCTACAAAAATGTGGATGATGAGAAGGACTCCTCTCCCCATGAGATGAGCTAATAAATGCCGAATGTGGAATGACTGCTAAAAAAGACAGACAAAAATAGAAGAATAAAAATAAATTCTTAACACACTAAGTGTGTACCATCCACAATCTATAAGCACCTACACATTTGTAACTCCCAACTTTCTGTCAACCACATCCATAGCACTTACACAGAAAACCACCCTTCACCTTCTACAGCCCTGTTTTCCTGCAGTAAGAATTATCATCCACTTCTGCTTGGTCCTTACTTTCCTGTGGCTCTCTATCTCTTGATTCACAGTGGTGTGGGATTAGGCAGGTACAACTGACACAGCAATGATAAAACACTAGCTATTTTGAAAAGACAGTCATATTTTACATATTATTCCTTGTTCTTTTGGCCACAGAAACATTCATCTTCAGTCGTCTTTTACTGATGTCAAGCTGATTGTTCTCACTGCATTCAGTCCTGATGCCTGACCACCAAACACCCAAATGTGCTAATCCTGGGGTCACAGTCTTACCCAGGTGAGCCAGGATTCCTCTTTTCAGGAGAGACTTTGCTCTGTGGCAGCCACATGGGAGCTTTTGGACAAGATCCTGCTGGGAATCAAAGAGATAAGTGAACTCTCCAGCTCCTTGAGTCTCCTCTTCCTCCTCTCCCAGGCCTCCTGGTTCATGGCCAGAAGAGGCAAATCCTCACAGCTGAAATACTGTTGCCCAGAGTCATGGGCAAAACACTCCCCTTACAGATCACCGACCTACCGACTGCTTTTGGGACTTGCACCCTGAAGTCTGTAAAGCAGCTGTCCAGTGTCATGATGAAAGATACGTGTCGCACTGCCATGAAACATCCAGTTAATGCTGGAACATGGCACTCAAGTATGCTGCCAAGAGAAACTCTCTTTGTTTCTACTGGATCAGAAGCAATCACACCACGTTAACCAAGCTGTATTCTCACCAGCTCCTAGTTACAGTCATTGCTCAAGCAGAAGGAAGATACTCCACATCCAGACAGCTGGAAAAAGCAGTTCCTGTTATGTATGCAGGAACTTGACTGTTCTCCAATATTTATGGATCCCAACTGCCTCCACTTCATTACACCATCAGGGGAAGAAAAAGTACAATAAACCCCTTTATGTCTCCTGTAATTGAATCCAACCATGTTTATAATATATTGTAAGCACTTCAAGTAACAATTAATTATTGAGCGCTTGCTTCATAATGAATTGGAATATCATCTGTTATAGACCAACTTCTTCATATATTCTCTAATACTTCCAAGATGCTGTGAAACTGGTGTGTACTTTAAAATGAAGTAATAAAATCAGTACAATAAAAACTAATTTCTTTCCCAAACATTGACTTTGCAATACAGTCTCATCAAATTTACCAAAGTAAAGAAGACTGGTCCAAGCTATCCTTGGATCAAAACCCTTGTTTTTTCCTAAGATTGTCTAAGAATAACACCTATGCTACATTCATTAACAATGATAAAATGTCTCAGTATAATGAGAGGAGACTGGAGGTGCCAATTTCTGAATAGTATGTGAAATTCAGGAAATAATAATAACAACATCAATTTAGAGAAACCATGGCAACTTATTAAAAGATAGAGGGCCAAGCTTTCTGTTGATGAAAAGCCAAATTAAGTAAGTGCATTCTTCTTAATAGAACGTGTCCTGGAAATACTTCCCTCCACTCTCTTGGTTGGGCAGTAGAAGGGAAGCATGCTTTTCATTGCTTGATTTCCTAAACGATTTAATAGTGATGCTTTGATTATTGAAAAGCTGCTATACATCTTATTGAGAGCAACTTGATCCCATAAGTGGCTGAAGCAATATATAATATGCTCTGGGTTTTTATTTTGCAAGGGCCTATTTCACATGCAGTATCACTCTCTACAGAGAAGCAACCACTTCTGGGGTGGAATGCAGCAGTTAATTAATACTGACTAATTAAGTGTCATGATATTGTATTTTAGGAACAGTACCTTTTGGAGGCACCCTCATAATTTATTACATTGTCTAGCTAGAAGTTGAGTGGTGTTTACATGTTATCTTATTACAACATGCAGCCTCCTGTAGAAGAGTATGGATCCTCTCCCGTCAAAATAAATGGCAAAATGCTCAGTTAAACTCAACAAAAGTAGATTTGGACCTCTAATCAGGTTACAGTAATGACTCAGGATGACTGACCTCCTTCAAGATTTTTGATCAGGCAACAGCTTACATAATCAGAAGAGCTTTTATCTTGTTTCTGCAGCTGAATACACCATCAGTCTGCACCCAGCTGGAGCTGCGGTGGAGGGCGAGCTATGATGTGCAACAATCATTCCCACTTAGGAGGCACTCCAGGTCTCTATTCTGGTTATAAAGAGGAATCAAAATATCTTATCAAACACTGTTATAATTTTCCTCTGGAGTCTTAACTGGTTTTGCCAAAAATAATTTCCAATAGAAATATTTTTTATGATAAGAGTGTAGTGTTAAAAAGCAGTGCTAGCAAACAAGTGAATAAAACAATATGTTCATGCTATATCAAATGTAAAATACTCCCATTACAGCTAACATCAATTTACATGCTCCAGCCTGAGGGTGTGGATCTCTTCCAGGGCTCCTGGTTACTTTTGAGATTTTTTCCTGCTATAAAAACATGGGTTTGCTCAATCCTTACATTTTAAGAATGAGGATGGATACTGGCATCTTCAATACAGCAGATTCATATGCAAGCATGGATGTCTCAAACACATAGGCAATCTAAGCACATGACAGTGCACATGGAAATATAATGGTACTTTACTCTGTTTCCTGCTTTCAAAAACTCTTGGAAAATACCACAGTACTTTCAAATAACAGTTACACTTAATTAAATGTGCTTGCATATTGCATTTGGTTGTACTCCTTGATATGGCAGATATAAAGATACAGCAATCAGGACACATTGTCAGAGAACACCAGGTCAAATCAATTAGTTCAGTTAGGACTCCAACCCATGATTAAGTAAATCACATGCTATTCATTTAATGCTAACAAAAGTGCCAGGTGTCTCTGCTATGACCTGCTGGTCTCCTGGATAAAGCATATTCCTCAAAATTAGCAGCTTCTATACAGCAAACAGCTAGCTGTCTTGCAAAGGAGAAGAACAGAAATAATAATTCGTTATACTATTGACCATTTTAAGAATTTACAAGACAGGACACAGACAAGTAGAGAGGAATTTCAAACTCTAAACCAAGCAGTGTCTTTTCAATCAAATTTGTGTTGAAATTAGTCTACTGCAATGTTAGAATCAATTCTCATAGAAACAAGGCATTCAAAATCACTTCTAGCTTGGGTCACTTTTGCTGCTTATAAACCCAGCCCTATAGACACTGAGCACCTCCCAGTTGTTTCAACAGGACCCGAGGGCATTCTGTCCCCTCAAAAGGATCAAGGAACCAGTGAGAAACTATGCAAACTTTACCTTTGAACTGCAAAAGAACTATGCCACCTGCAAACAGCATACGAAGGTACCACATAAATACTGGACAAACCTTATGCTGCAACGGAGTAAATGAACTAAGCAGCATGATGTCAAAGGGTGACAACAAACAAGGCTATGGGAAACTCAAGGTTGATTTCAAATAAAGAGGCAATACAGAAGCTTGGTTTCAAGAGTACATCATGTATTTTACAGCACCTTTGCAGCAGTTTTTTAAAAAGCTTATTTATAAACAGGATATTTTGATAAGAAGGGAAGATACTTATTCAATATGATGTGTAACTTGTATTTTTTTTATGCTAGAGGGACTTCACATAGAAGTACAATCCCTGCTCAGAAAATTTCAGTTTAGGGCAGTAAATTACTCTTTATAAGCAACACAAGAATATTGAAACATCTCTAATGCTCACTATACAGCAAATGCTGAAGAGGAGAAAAAGACAAGACATTATAAAGCAAAACCCAGCAATGTTGTTTTTCTGTGTCATAGTTTAGTAATAGTTGGACAGAAGAATCAATCTGGGGCTGGAAAACACAGTTCTAGTTTGAAGTCAGCATTGTGTTCAAAGCCCAAAAGATCATCAGAGCCCAGACCTCCAGATTTTGGTCATCAGAACAGTAATTGTTTTAATCTGTTTTTCTAAGTTGCAACAGCACAAAAACAAAATAAAAGTCCTTGGACACAAATATTCAGAAAATAAACTCTACCAAGAAAATAAACTCTGGAAGTACTTGCCTGTTTAATAGAACATATATATATTTTATGCTAGGAATTATTTTAGAAAATGCATTTCAAAGTGCTATAGCACAAATATAACAAAGTTGCCATGACTCACAGCGTGGTTTTCAAAACATCACAAAATTCCTTTTTGATATACGCACACAAAATTAATTTCAATAAAAGGAACATTAAAAACTCCTTTTTATCTGTGAGCCACCTAAACATAAAATTCTCAAATAACTAAATGTGCAGACGGGCTGCATATTTCAGCTCAGAAAGTAAGAGTTGTCATATGAGTAATCTTTGCAGAATACATCACTAGGTTTCCAGGTATGACATTTATATAACTTGATTTGAAAACATTGTGATCTTACAATTAACCGAACAGCTGACCAGCCATTACTCTAAAATCCTGTTCAGAATAGTTTGATTGGCCCGCTTTGTCTGTCAGGGTCTCAGAAACATTGTCAATGGGAACTGAACATTTGGTCCCCCCAAACTATCAATGTTTCCTTACATTTTTCTCTCTAACTGCAAAACTTCCTGTGATTTACCTGATTTTCTTCCAGCCAAAAAGAACTTAAAAATTCAAACTACTTTTCAGAACTGCTAAGAATTACTTCAAAATATTTCCTTTTAGCCTGCTGCATAAATGACTACATTTCAATGACTTCCTTCCTCTGAATTAGATGGAGTATTTGGCATTGGGGGAAACAAAGTCATTTTTACACAATGCAATTGTATTTCTCTTTTAAATCCTGATGATACTATCAAATACTAAGCAATATACAAAGAGGTCATACATTACTGTTATAGGCAGTTCTACTTTTTTTTTTTCCTCTTTATTACCAGTATGTTTTCCTCTTTCTGCAAAACTATTCTCATGAGAACTCATTTTACAAAGCATGAAGTAGAAAAGGCTAACAAGAGTGCTTCTAAGCCTTACATCTTAAAATAACAGAAAATAACTTAAATAAGAGTGGATGATATAATTGACCTGAGTGCCTACTTACTGTTTACCCTAAACTCCCTATGAAGCCAGGCAGCTCTGAGCACTGGGATCACATTCAATAATGGTAATTATGACAGAGTAATATATTTCACAGAAGTCTCACAGTAGTGTACTTTCCAGCTATGTTATTTGCCTATAGCTTAGGGTTCTTTGGTCCAGGATTCTACACTGTTATAGTACAGGCTTTTCAGTAGTAACCGTGGTTGATTTCTGTAGATTAGGTAGTAGCCACTGACAAGAGGACAAAAGAAGATTTGAGATCTATCGTTAAAGTTTAAGCCTAATAGCTACAGTAATTGATTAGTTCTCCATGGATTTTCTTTGGTCATTGAGGTGTGTACAGAAACTACAGGAGATTATTTTATTGTGTAATTTTCGCAACGCAGCAGGGTACCTTGAGAATGGGTTGGATACCACCCTCCTGACAAAAACCACAGGGGAGGGATCAGAGTGAAGAAATCTCAGCCAGCAGAATCACTCCAGAACAAGCAGGGGGGAGGATTTTTCCATCCTGGGAAAGAAACAAGATTTCTGGCCCCACAGTTTGCAGGTATCTGAGGTCTCCCTGGGGGACAGAGCCATTTTTATTGGAATAATGAAGGTTGATGGCTTTAGACATTCTGAAAAATCATATCTTCTTTTTGTCCACAGATCAAGCCTAGCACAGACAACAGAAACTGTCAGAACCTCTGCTGAAACAGAACGAAAGTGAGCTGGAGGGACCTCTTCTACAGCTAGAACAGGAGTGATGAACCAACCACCAGAAACTGAGCTGAGACCGGTAGTGCTTTTTTGAATCTGTCTTCCAAAATACTGAAACTTGCACTTTGTAATGAACCAGCAACAGTCAGGTGGGACCTCGTTCAAATGCCTTTTATTACATTTGACCCAGGTATCAGCTATTTTCAGTTCTGAGTATCTTTTATCGATATCTCAACTCATTCTCAGGAATCTGCAACATGATCCTGATACTTCCAAATCCTAGGCCAAGGTCCTCTCAAAGGTCACCTCAGTTGTTGGGTGTTGCATTTCAGGCACCTTGCATGGACTTGATTTTCAGAAGACAGATACCCAGCACCTTCTAAAAACTCAACCCTCAAAAAACTTAACCTTCCAACTGGAGTAATAAAAATTAAGGCACTCGAAAATTGCTGGCTACTTTTGAAGATCTTATCCATAACTAGAATAGACTGATTGACAGGAAAATCACAGATAACTATAAAAAGATCCATGTGTCGCTACACTCAAGGTACTTATAGTGTAAACTTTATTTACATCCGTAGTGACATAGTTAATGGCAAAAGGTCTGCCCTTTATATTCAGTAACCATATTTTACTCTATATCTCTAGAGAACAAGAGTCTGTATAAGCAATGAGAGAGGGGAAAGAAAGTTGACAGATTACCAGTTTTTCTTCTTGTGGTGAATTAAGCTGTCTGGAATCATGAATGTTAGTACAGGAGGAAATGAGATAGTTATCTTTTGTCAAAACTCTGATATAAACAATGTTAATATATCTCAAAGGGATGTACAGTTCAGAATATCTTTAAAAAAAAAAAATGATAATACATATCCTGAAACAAAGGTTGTTTTTAACTTATGTGTAAACAGTCTTTGATGGATCAAATGAATCCTTAGAAAGGGCTTACATATCGCAGAACATAACACGACACCCTTAACACAGCTGGGGAAGTGCTTAAGCTTTGCTCACAGAAAGGATGCTAGTAGTTGGCAGGGAGACCAAATAAAAATTATTAGAATGGAACTTTTTGTATAAATTAGTCCATTCCTCTCCTTCCAGAAGCTGCAATCAGTACAAAATAAAATGGATTGGTACTGCTGCATTATAAATGCATTTGATATCACATAGAAATTCTTCATGAGGGTCATCTTCAGATTTCATGGCTTTTCTTCTTCCTTCTCTGCATCCTCAGACAAACCTACAAAGCAGAAAGAAAATGCTTAAAAATTCAGTGTACTTGGCAACTACACACACTATATCGTTGATTCCATCAGTTTGTAAAATGGTTATAGCTGGAGGAAACAATTTATTACATGCAAAGCAGTTAGGATAAAAATGCATAACTTGCAGATTCAAGCACTCACAAGTTCAGAAAACATAAAAAATTAAGGCAGTAAAGGCAATTTCACATCAGTTTTTTAATGCATATGATGGATGATACAAGCCCAAGTTATAAAATCATGTACTACTTTTACATCAGAAAAAAAATGACAGAGAACAACTGGGCCTATGATCAGAGACACTGTTGCTTCAATCTACTTCCATTTTCCTGCCCCTTTTTCTAGGTAGAACTTGCAATACAAATTGCAAAACAACAGAAAATTAGGCTCCATAAACTCATTAACAATAATATTTATATATGTGTTTATATATATATATATAAGACTAATACTTTGGGCAAGGGGAAAAGAGCAAAACCCCTGTCTTGAAGATAACTGCTGCCTTAAACCAAGAGTATGAGTTTCCTGTTTTCAAGTGTCAGTGCAAGAGATGAATACACCTTGGATTGGAAATTAATCTTTGCAATAATGAATTTGACAGTATTCAAAAAGTGGGTAGACATAAAAATTTGCTCAGAATACCTAGGAAGAAAAAGAACAGTGGATAACCACGCAAATTTGTATATGCACATACTTGCATGACTTTAATTTCAAGTGACTGTTTAACCCAGCAGTTTCTTACATGTCTACTCTTAATTTAGGTTGAAAATTATTTAACTTAAATCCCTTTCTAATGAGCATGAAGTAATCCAAGATAAACTGGCAACATCTCCAAATGATTCATGAATAATAATAATAAAAATAACACACAGCTTTTGTGTTTCCTTTTTTGTGCGTTTTTTAAATTTTATTTTCTTTTGTTTGTTGGGCTTGTGTGTTGTTTTTTTTTTCTTTTGATGTTGTTATTGTTTGTTTGGTTTTTGTTTTGTTTTTCCGTACAAGCCATGTCTGAAGAAGGCTGAAATCCCCACACATCCAGTGAAGTGAAATGATCCAGCAGGTCAGCAGAATAAAATTTGGGCATCCAGGTCTTCTAAGCCCAAGCCACCAATCGTCTGTCAGCCCAACTGCCTTCACAACCAGGTTGATACAGAATTTATCACCAACAATCTACCTAATTTTAAAAGAACATGCTTTCATTTAGATCTGTGCAATTCCAATATGAACAAAACCATACAGATTTCTTTTCCAGGTTTTGTTTTACACTATCAATGTTTTTTGGTGCTTGGGGATTTCAGTATTTCAAATAATTTTCATGGCTGATGGTACTGAACCAAACAAATTTATCTCAAGCCTTGAGACTGAAGCAGAGCATCAGTGAAGTTAACAGAGGAGGAGATCAAGGATAAAATTTTCAAGATACAATAGACTAAAGCAGTAAAATTTCTGCAACAGCTGGAAGCCCAAGCCCCCCAAGGGCCTAAGAAGTTCCCTTACTGAAGTTCCTA
Organism: Columba livia; assembly: GCF_036013475.1. Taxonomy (NCBI): domain Eukaryota; kingdom Metazoa; phylum Chordata; class Aves; order Columbiformes; family Columbidae; genus Columba; species Columba livia. The sequence goes on along the minus strand of NC_088603.1, from coordinate 49,646,032 downwards.
CTTCTTTTCTTTTTTTTTTTTTTTTTTTTTTAAAAAAAAGTACAATTAAAAATACCATGTTAAGAGCTCACTTGGGTTTACAAAGGTCAGCCATCAAATGGTAGTTCTTTTGTTCAAAACTCTTATCACATCACACATGCTGGGATGCCAAAGGGACCAGCAGCAGGTCCCATCTTGTTTCATTAATGATCTAGGGGAAGGAGGTAGGTAGGATGATAAGGAAGTGTGTAGATTGTAAGAAACCAAGATGATCTACAAATACTGGAGAAGAGAAAGAAATATTGCTCTAGGATCTAAGAGATTAACAAGGCTGAGAGAATATAAAAGGAGAAACCACTTGAAATACATCATGGAAATAACCTTAAAATTAACCTTAGATAATCTTAAACACAGACACTTGCTGATGAAAGCCCTGCAGAAGTAGCACAGTGGAAAAAGCTGTTTAAGACATGCATTTGCAGTGAAATATCCTGTGTAGCTCAATACACCACAGGAGCCACTGCAGAGCTCACAGTTAATACTGTTCCTGACTATATAGCTTTGTTGAGATCACATCTGGAGCTGTTTACAACTCTGTACTACATTAATAGATGCTGAAGAATATCTTACTTTCCCACCACAATTAAGGAAAATAGTTTGCAAGAAACAGGTTTCTGCACACTCTTACAACAGCTAGACAGGCACATAGTTCAGATGAGAAACAGCAAAAAAGTGGTATGATTATGGTTGGCTCTTTGTACCTGAAGAGAATAGCCACAGATTTCCAGAGACCAAGAAGCAGTTACCTCTGCATTAGTGCTGCCCACTAAGTTGCACACTCAAGACATGTGACACTGCACAGTGCCCTCAACCTCAATAAGTTTGAAGACTGGCTAGAGGATATCTAAGCAGCATAACAGCATAGAAATTAAGGAAGGGAAATTTACAAAAATATCGGGGGGGGGAAAAAGGTCTTCGTGAAAAGGCTATAATATCCTTATGCATATTTTCCTTTAGTCTGCTGAAAACACAGCACGTTAAAAATTTAAATGTTATTAAAATAAAAGTGTAACACACAAAAAAATATTTGAGCCATAAAATAGCGCCCAGGGTACTGCTCTCAAAACCTATTTCTTCCATGACACTGACTTCTTACAAATAACCCTTGTGTCTGTTTCTACAAATTGCCATGCCAAAATGGGTAATGTGAATGGTTACCCTCAAGCTCATGAAACACTGTGGATCCACTAAACATAGTACATTAACTGTAATTATGGGCTGGCAGAACTGAAGTAACATAGCAGGATTTACCTCAATTTTACACAGCTTCACCCGACAGCACTGTGAACCCAGAATGCTTCTGCATGGATCAAAGAACTACCACGTGAGTAAACTGTGGGAGAGGTGAGCTGACAGGTGAGATACAGACTGCAGCTATTTTTATTGTGTAACTCCAAAATGGGAGGCAGTATGAAAACACAGCTTGTAACGATCAGCCTTCCCACCTCTACCCCATATTTTTTTCAATATGCAGTATTTATTAGTCACCTAGGAGAACAACAAATTTCACATTGATCTAACTGGCACAGGCTGTATCACAACAAATTTCACATTGATCTGGCACAGGCTGTATCACAATAGGTGAGATGATTAACATCGGAGAGGTTTATCATTGCTATATTCTGACAAGCTTAGGCAGATCCTAAGAAATACTACTTATCAACACAGTTATGAACTGGGAAGCTGCTTTTAGAAATAATCATGATAAATTTTAACCCCTCTGCAGCAGACAACTCCAGGAGTTTTTGGAGGAAAGTTTTCAAAACAGAGTTAAAATATATGGTTAAATTAATATCCTGGTTAGTTACATGAGATTGAGCATATCTGAGGTCAAGAACAGAGTCCATCTCCAGTCACTTAAGCCCCTCAGATTGTTTTGTGGATTTGTCAATCAGAGCACATTAGCACCCTCCTGAAAGCAGCTTTTACAAACAAAGACACAATACCTAAGTCATGTTAATTTGCCTCTTGAAAATCACAACTTAATGTATGCATATCATTGAGTCACAGAAAGTTCATTTGTAGATCAAACTGTATTTTTGAGCCTTGAAAACTGAAAGTTCAAAGACATTGAGTTACAGTACAGAAGCACCAAAGACCGCTAAAAATACCAACTTTCCTGGAATTATTATTCATGCAGCTAGAGAAAAAAAAATAAAGGGAGGGATGATATTTGAGCATGATGGCAGAAGGGAGGAGAAAGGATCATAAATTGTTCACACTGAGCAGGATGGTGTAAGTTTAAAGATGATTAGGTTAAACAGGCAATGGAAGAAGATACCCAGGGAGGTGGCTGAGTCAAGGATATAAAACATTTGCAAAGATAGGGTAGATGAAAACCTAATGGGGATTAGTGAAGAGGAAGATACACAGGCTTTGAACTGGATGACCTAAAGGATCTTCTCCAATCCTATCATTTATGCTGCTATGATTCATCCCAAGGAGAACATTTTGGACTCTTATGAATCACTGGCTGAGTTTCCTGGATACTATTGTACATTAGTCTACTCTGAAGCATGCATAAAACTAAGTCAAAGTTGGCTTTAAAGTGTTTGAACTACAATATTCAGCACTTCCCAGTCTCTTTTTCAAACAGTGACTCAGAAAAAGGGGTTGTTGTAACAAGACAACAAAAATTATTTTGAGTTCAGATTAAGTTAGAGAAGCGAGGCACTCCTTTCTTCAGCTATTGCCACCTAAAAGAGGAAAAAAACACCCCATCTCATGACCTGATGGTTAATATTGCTATTTCTAGACCTGACATGAAGCAGTTTTAGAACTACAGCTTTAAAGTAACTGTTTTTCATAACATTTTGGATCCAAAATTAAACGTTCCAAATGACGAAAGTTGAAAGCTCTTTTTGCCTTTTTGTTAACAAAAGATGACAGATTTTTCCCAGTACCTCCAAGTCAGATTACTGAAAACCATGGTAATTCTCTTTTTAAGAATTCCCATCTATTCACTAATAATAATTTTCTTTATCACTAAAAACTGCTATAGGAAATATATACAGCTTCCTTTTCCTTAGTATTTAATCTTACTCCATGAACACAATTGAAAGAGTTTTTCTGAAACTTTAAGAAAGTATCAACATTTGTTTATCCCAAGAAAACCAACACAGTTTATTTGGAGTGCAAAAAGGATTAGTGTAAAATCATCAATTCTAATGCAGTGCAGAAGACTGATCACCATGATGGACAAGCTACAAACTTTTCTAAACCGCTTCAGCGGGAGAAAATGGACTTGATCAATATCTGTATCACTTTTTATGGAATGATAAACTGAGACCGAGCCTTACCATTGTCTCCCAAGTCACCAGTGAGTCACATTTTCAAATGCTCAGAGTTTTGTATCTGAAATGGGAGTGATGGCAGCTGAGTGGGAAGCGTAGACTAACTCATTCATTAAAGAATTGTTTAAATCAGATAAATTTGCTTTTCCTTTAGGAAGTAGGGTGTCTGAGAAAAAGGACTACAGTCATTGAACTTTGTCCTAAGGGACCACATGCATCACAGGATGGATAATGCGAAACAACAGTTTCAATCACTCACTCTTAAATATGCCCCCTACTAACTGCAACTAATGTGACAAGTCCAACCTATAGGATGCTATCAACAGTTAAGTTTCTAAACAGCCACAAAATAGCAGGGACAGCAGGAGCAGCTCCACCTTGGGGATAGCAGGGTCTATTTCCACTAAACTTTAAAAAGCTTGCTAAAAATTTTCCTTTTGTCATTCTGACTTAACAGTGACATGTAGCAGCAGTGTAACGCAATGGAGATAACAGGGAGGTAACAACGACAAAGGCAACATTTACCAAGTATCCTTTTCTTTTTTTTTTTTTTTTTTTTTTAAATTAACTTTTAAACAGCTTACAAAGTCCTTGTGCTTTCATGCCCCTAGGCAGTAGCCATCAATGGAGACTCTGTAGATATGGGCTTGTGGCAACTCAGGCTGACTGTGAAAAGGGACATGTTAGGAGAGGTTGCAGTGTCCCTTCCATCACAGTTCTGCTGTTTTGCTTCTTTGTTTTCCAAAGTAGAGCAACGAAATATCATTAATTTTATCCTGATAATTAATAACCTATGCTATGCTTGTTTGTATAATACTGCTGTCCTCAACCTTCATCACATTATACGGTGTACACACACACACCCCCATACACAACGCTACTACAAAACTTCCTGTTGAGAACCCCAACAATTAAAAAGCATTAGAGCTGCCATGAATAGGTCCAAGGAATAAACAAGTAGATTGAATTACTGCCCATCTTTTATGGAAGGTAAGGAAGTGTGCACCAGTTCACAGTTCCTGGGATCATCAAGTACTCTAACTATGAATGGTAGAGTTCAAACTCCTACATCTATAATGTTGCAAAGTTGCTATGCTTTACTTTGGTCTTCTGCTTCATATTTGGGAAATGCAGAAGACATATGAAATATTTTTAACATAAAATTACCTAATTTAGACACCAGGAAAAACATCCAGTGACATGACCAAAAATTCCCAAGGTGCACAGCTGCTTCTTCTAAAGACCCTGATCACATATAAATATGTATATACATATACACACTGCTGGAATGAATGCATTCTGTAAGAAACACGGAGCTGCCAAAACACCAAATCTATCTTACATTTATAGATATCTAAGGAGAGAAGATCAAGAGGAATGGGATGCCAGTTAGTTTGAAGAAAGGCAGAGCTCTGTAAGCAGCAGTATTCTAAGCTCAATTTGGGAAACAAACAAAATTATTACAGAGCAAACTGAGTATGTTTGCAGGAAGACAAGCTACTTAAAAAGCAGTTACCTATCAGAAAGGAAGCCACTGATCATTACTGTGGGAAACATAATTTAAATTAAGCCAAAATTTCGGATGAAAAAAAGCCTATTTTCTTCAAATACCCAGCTTGTCACAATCACCCATGAAATACTGGACATTTTTTCTAGGAAAGCTTGCAATTTTTTAGAGAAATGGTTGTTTTCATTTAGAGATGATCACAAGAAGCATAAATGACACATTTCAGCTGGAACAGATATTTCTTGCCAGGAAGTAAATCCCTGAAAATGAGTTTGCTTTTCATTGGCCAAACCTCACTTCTTTCTAATTAGCTATCAGGCTTTGTTAGGGTAGTGAATTAGTCCAGTGCCTTCAAAGGCAAATATGTACAATACAAATGAAAAACTTAACTAATTATGGCCACACAAATGTTTATGCTTCAATTTATTCTTCATCATGCTTTTATCTTCTCATTCGCTGCAGCCCAAAATCCTACTAAGATTTTAAGAAATGTTGGCTCTTTAACAATTTGCTGTCATAAATAAATAAATAAATAAATAGAAGTATTTGGGTCATGCACGTTGAGATTAGACAGATGATAATACATTAAAAACAAGGCCTTTTTTGCATAGATGTAACTCTTAGCTTTTTCCTGGGGAGAAGTAATGCCACAGTAATCAGTCTTCTGACTGTTTGACTCATTGTGCTGTTTTGTTGACTTCCCAGACAGACAGACCAGCCAGCTGACTATTAAACATCCTTTATCTTCCCAGACAAGCGATCACCATGACAGATAGGCAAAACTCCAGGGGTAGGTTAGCTTTAGGGCAAGATTTTACACCATTTTCATGTGAATGGCAGTGAATCTTATTCCTGGAGACAGCCACCCAGTGTCTGCCTGCAGGAAGACCTAACATCCTTCACAGATATGAGATACAGATATATTACAGTCAATTTCTACTCCCATAGGTTGGCTGCAGCTCATAATTGACATCTGAAGACCTACAACCTTGCTGTTAATAAAACTTCAAACACTCCTCATCTGCACACACAACTTTAGCCAATGCTGAGCAAACTTTTCAGCTGAGATGATTTTTCTTAGAGAATTGCAAATGCAGGATGAACAGTTGGTCAAATTTCTGCTGAATTTGTCAGATCCATTTGGCTAGAAAAATACAGCATTAACTTTTTTTTTCAAAATCTTTTGAATTTTCATTTCACACTGAACTAGTGCAAATAAACTTCCTTGAATATGTTTGTGTTTGCTTTTGTTTGTTGGTTTTGTTTTTTAAACAAGTTAGCAGATATGAAGTCTAAGCAAAACTCTTCATTTGAGGAGAAAAAGAGAAACTCAAATCAATCATTGGAGGCTATCACAAAATAGCAAATTTTCTAATTTTTTTGCTTCAAGTCAGAAACATAAAAACCATTTTAAAAACTCTACTCTTGTTGGTGTGTATTGTGAGTCAAAATAGTGCAGTTATCCTTTTAGTATACAAGATGTAATTGTCAGAATGAAGTTTTCAACAAATTTAGCTACAATACATACATGCAAAGTATATGTGGCTTTACTCAACACCTCTTCAGTCAAACAGAAGAAAAAGTATATTAGGTTTATAGAGGCAAAAAAAAACCCCCACCTTTTTATGAATACTGAGTCTGATATAGACTTGAATCTAGAGCCTGTGCTGTGCTTCTTGTGCAAGTTTAACTTGTATGGCCACAAAACTGCTTAGTACCTTCATAAATAAACATCAGTTTCTCCAGTAATTTTTCTTTTTAGCTTCTGGTACACATAAGCCCATGGTTCCACAGTACCAGAAAGATACAACAAAACAGAAGAAATTTCAAAAGGAACAGCGTAAATAATTGTGTGATTTTGTGGAAAATAGAAAAGATGGGAGGGAAAGAAATAGAATAGCCAAAGACAAAGCAGCATGAGGAATTCAGTTCAATGAAGAGATATAAAAGAGGATCAAGAAGATGAAGTCAAGGAAAGGAATAGTCAAGGCTATTTTAATGACATATATTGCCCCAAGGGAAATGGTGGAAGCCACATGGCTTATGACATTTGGAAATTAGTACCACAATGAAGACAACAATCTGGCAGTGTCAGGGAGATGGTCAAGCTGATATAACAGGAGTTTTCCATTTCTAACTCCTATTATCATACAACATATCTGAGGTGCTACAAATTCCTAACTGTTTTGTAATATGCACAGAAACATCAGCTTTTGCTTACCAGCAAGCATTTAGCAACTGAATACTCTTCAATATGCTGCTCCTTTTAACAATGGAACATTACAGTGCAAATGATAAAATCATATTCAAAATTTCCATGGATTCTTCTGGAAATAACATACAACAGGATTTTGCCATTTGATGTAATTTTTCCTTCAGAGTCTTGTGGGAAAAAGATATTGGTAGAGAGGCAGGTTTGAGGAAAAAAGTGTTTAAAAAAAAATAAGAAAAAAAATTTTCTGTAATACTTTCCAATATTGAATTTCACACATTCTTTTAAAGCTACATTATATGAGAAAAAATGCTCTAAGTGTTTTTGTTGGGTTTTTCTTTTTTTTTTCCAAATGCAATCTTCTGATAAGTCTCAGTGTGCGTTTAAAACCAAAAGAACAAAATAAAAAGAGCCTGTATTAAAGTAACAGATGAAATTTCTTCTAAATAGACACAGAATTGATTTCTGTTGCTCACCAAAAATCTGTATCTGCTTGAGGTTTTTGTTTTGGTTGGGATTTTTTTGTGCTATTTTAAAATTTTATTTATTAACCATATTTTTGCAAATACAAACTAAGTTTTTTGGGGGATAGAGGGGTAATGTGATAGCCATTCCTATTTTTTTAATCTGATATGTACTTGCTTATTATCTCTCTACACCAAAGACCTGTAATGTAATGCTCCTTATTTCCCTGACTTTTCCCGACATCAATCTCGTCTCATCCAGATAGTAGTAGAGCATTACCCCCCTGCTACACCCCTGGATATTTCCAGACATATCTTAACCTTAGTAGCTATAATAGCAACTTTAGTACTCAAAACAAAAATTGTGCAGCTACTCAGATTTGATGATCCAGTTAATAATTTCTTACGGACCAAATCTGTGCATTTCTGAATGACAACTATAAAATTCTCAGCCCTCCAACCTCACACCAAAATCAGCAGAACCAGAGGGGGAGCAACACTTTGCAGGACTGAGCCTTTTAGCACCTTAAGAAAGAGCAGTTGAAGCCAACATGCCTGCATTGAGGCTTGGAATGATGAAAGCAGCAGTTTTAAATGTATTATGGATTTTCTCATGGGCTCAGGAAGCAATAAAAACTAAGTATAGTCAGACTGCAGGAGAGCAATATAGCTTTCATCATTCCATGATTTTTTGTGACTTTAGGGAAAACACGCTCAACTTTTATAGACACGTAATTTGGTACTACAAATTTTCAAGAGACATCACTGCTATGGGATTCCTGCAACAAATGCAGGTTGTATTCAAAGTACTGCTTTCTACAAGGACACTGCTCAAAATTAATTGGTCATGTAAATGAGCTGATTTAATTGCAGCGCAACACAACCGACTGTCCTAGATTGCAGGTTTCTTATTGAACTGGACACTAATGAGGCTAGGAAGAGCAAATGATTTAATTCTGGTGCTCATGTAATCCTAAGATTATTTCCTCATTGACTAACAAGGTAAGTGCCTGAACAAAGCACAAAAAGCAAAGACAGACATGCAAAATCAGAAAAAAAGAAAAAAAAAAAAGTAAACCATTTCCAGAAAATACACTGAAATACAGTGAGAAGGAGATTCTTCTTGTGCAATAGTTTAATTTATCAATCACTTTGCACTTCTTTCCAAGTTTGGAAGAAGCTTAACATCAGCAGCTCAGAACTTTAGAAACAAAATGCCAAATCCCATTGTTAAAAGGTATGCCACAAATAGTTAAAAAAAGATCATAGATTTAAGGTCAGGTACTGCAAACACTTACTGTGGTTTACGCATAAGTAATTCCACTGAACTTAAGGAGCCTTACAAGAATTCTCAAACATGTAAATGCTTGCAGAAGTAGAGCCTAATTTTTATACTACATGTTTTTTAAGCTGCTGATTTTCTCTTTCTAGTCTGGTATGAGTAGCAAAATATATGCAAACAAATAATCTCTCTTGAAGTATGAAAGTCAGGTTTCCCAGACTCTACAGTTGTGTATAGTGGAGAAGGAGCTACCTCTGAAGCTGCTTTACTTCTGACTTGCCATCCACTTGAAACGGCATAAACACAGTTCAGTCATACTTGAAGGTAACCTATCTGAAGGAGGAACCCCACAGTTTTCTTTGTACTCTGAGTGAGCTTAATGCTGTTCTTCCATACTTGATATATGCAAGGTCCACAAACCTGTGCTTGAAGACAGCATCTAGGCTACCATTGTGGGTCCCTTCCAACTTGGGACATTCTATGATTACCTGTCTTTATTTGTGTAAGCAATAATGTAAGCCTCCCCAAGAAGGTGGGCTTCCAGATTTTTACAAGCCACCTTGAAGTCAGTGAAAGTCCTCCTCAACAATGGAAATCTGTTCCTACTTACCAGCTTATAGGGCAGAGCTTTAACACTCAGATTTACTAGACAGTAGCCAACTACTCAAGCATGTACTTAATCAGCTCCAATTCCAATTCAGAAAACTGTCTCCTGTCACCTAAGCATATGATCAGTTGAGATCACTGGAACTGAACACACCATTTTTGTTACCAATACAGGTTGGATACATGCACAAGCACAGTCTTAAAAAAGAATCTAAGTAAAGCCTTAAATGCTTTCCTAAATAATGCCCCAAAATTCTTGAGTCCTGTAACATATTATTTTAACCTATACAAAACTAGGGATATCAATGCATTTATGTATTTCAATATTATATACATTTTAACCTTATCAGATTATTAATTTCAGAAAAAGCTTTGAAACATGACAGTGGTTTTGTGTATAAATTTTTCCTTTTCTCTTCCTCTTTCTCTCCTCAATTTTGATCTCTGAAACTTTGACATAAAATAACTGTGGTAAAACAGAAAATAAAATTTAAAAAAAATCTACATTCATGTACTGAATGAAATATAAAATGCTAATCAACAATGCTCATTTTGTAACAAAAATTAAATGAATTTTTTTCAATCTTTTGCATTTTACTGTCCACATGACTTGCAAGTAATGTTGGTACAGGTTTTTTGTGGGAGATTTTAAGTATGAAAAGAACCTGCTGACATAACCCAAGAAAATACCTAATCATATTACATTTAACTCATTACAGTTTTTAAAAAAAACTTTTTCAGGAAACAGATGCTTTTCTGTCTCCAAAGCAGTCTCAAAGGAGTCTCTGCTTTTACACACGGCATTTCTGATCTCTCACTGTGGGAGAGCTTAACATCAGAGTTCTCATAGAGCTCCAAAAGCTCCAGTGGAGCCTCTCAAGGTGATAGTTTGGGCAAAAATGTAAAGAGGGATAGGTTATCGAGAGAGATTCTGCTGCAGGAAAAGTGAAATCTAAATACACTATATGGAGATTTATCAAACTGGAGACATAGTCCCACTGTGCCTGCCCATTATCTGCTTCTGCCTGGATCTTGCAACAAGTTGGATGCTGTTGCTTCTCTCCCAGTGCATTTGCAGTTTAGAGGTCTTGTTGCTGTAATCAGGGATTTTGTTGGAAGAAAGGCAATATATTATCACACGTAAGACGCTCTGAATGGAGCTGTGGGTTAAGGTATAGATAATTTTTGCTTTTAACCCTTACTTGGAATGGTAAGAGTTTTCTAATCTGTCATCCACAAAGTCATGGTCTGCAACCCATAAAACCAAATTAAACAGAAAAACAAATCTCATTCTTTCCGTTTTTTCAGCTAAAGGCACAAATATATGATCATCTACAGAAAATGGGCCAACAGGAACACATGATTGTGAAAGTGTGAAAAACACTCATTCAATGGTGTGTGAAGATGAAAAGTAGAGGACCAAATTGTACTTTTTACCCATATTAATTTAAGCCATGGATGACGAACAAGAAAACAGTAAAACACAAACAAGAAAGCCAATGTATAACAAAGTTTCAAATACACTATTTAAAGTAGCACCCTACCCTTCTATCATGCCTTCTGGAAGGCAGTAAAACAGAAGCACTTCTGAAATAGGTCCAGGTATTAGCATGTCATTTAATAACAGGGTTGCAGCAAGAACTACCAAGTAGCTCAAGACAGACAGTTCCTTTAAGCATGGTGGAACATTCTGCTGTCTCACACTTAACATGGCCAGATCTTCTCCACCCACACAGAAGAATTCAGATTGTGCTGACAGAAATAGTATTTGCCTGAAGGATTCCATGCACGTTACCAGACTGAGTGCCTGTGCAGTAGCTTGGAAAAGGATGGCTAGTCATTTTAACAAGTTACAGATCTAAAAAAGAATGTGCTATTCTCATATCTATCACACATCATGCATGGGATGACAAATTAAATGACTTCATGTTTGTAAAACTAAACTGGATCATATTGAGATACCCATCCTCAGAGATGCTGCAACACCACTTCCCAGTCAAGTCAGGACTGTTTTGAATGACTTCCTAGAAATACTTCTAACACGTCTTTACCTTCCAAATTCCAGGATCAAAGTGTTCTCTTCCTTTATTCCTTCTCTTAAATATGATCTAGAAATCCCTTCATCTTTATGGTGCCACCTTCACTTGACAATACTCAGATCTGGCACATTTCAAGCCTCATCTGTTTCCCCAGGTTCTTCCAGGAGAAACAGAAATATATAAGGAGGGTGATAAAGTCAGAAATAAAGTTGGATTATAAAGTTTGAAATAAATCACTTATCTTTGCAAGATCTTTCTTAGTCATTTTGATACACTGAGCTCTGGACTGGACTCAATGACACACTGAGCTCTATTGTTTGACTTGATAATCTTAAAGGTCTTTTCCAACCTAAATGATTCTATGGTTAGCACAATCTATCTAAAACTTTGGGTAAAGACTTTTGTAAATGTGAATAAATAATTAACTCAATTAGCTGATGGAAATAATACAAGGCTCTACCATATCTTCTTTAAAGGCATGTGCTCGGTTGTCCACAAAGCACATTATCTACTTTCTTAATGGGTATTCAAATCATGACAGGAACTGGCATTGGGCTTCAGGGTGGGAACAAAAAGAGACCCACAAAGCTCAGTGGGATTATGAGTCAACTGAAGTCATGAGTCAACAGGCTGTTGCTGATTGACTCTGCCTCACCAGTAGGTGTTACTTCAGCCATTAATGCAGATTGCTGTATAGCTGCAGGGATATGCATGCCTGCCAAGGTACATAGCAAACATCCAAACCAAACTAAAATCTGCCAGATCCTGAAAATATCATGTAACACCCTGCTCTGTATCTGCAACAGCATCCAAAGTAATGTTTGGGAGAGGTGACCACAACCACACCCTTCCCTATGTCTGCAATACAGCCTGAAGGTTTTTCATTGATGACCATTCCACTTAATCATACAAAGCAATGCTTGGCTATTTGATTGCTGTGATTTAACACAGTAATAACAATAATCCAGACTATGCTTAAACTACTCATAGTACTTCCAAAACTGTTTATTAGCATTGGCTTCTGCTTTACTAGCTATTTTCAACACCCTTAATACTGAAGTTCCTCCTCTGGCACGTCTGAGAAGGCCAAGAATATATGAAAAAGGCAGCCTTATTTTTTGTTTGACCAAGTATTTGATAACTGCACTTAATTCACAGTTTGTTTATTTAACCTCAGCTCAAGCTAAAGCCATCTAATATGCCCTGTGCATTGTAACTTTAGGTTCAAGACAGAACTAACATACAGAACACAGTCTCATCTCTCTCTTGAAGTGAAATCCAATAGCTCCTCTTCAATCCATGAGTCAACTGCAAGGCCATCATACAATAATTCAATCCTTTTATTGCAATTGTAGTCTGAAAATTCAGGTCCTCATGGTCCTCTGAGCAGATCAGACTTATCAGACTGAGGATTTCTGTCATGCTTTTGATCAGCCTTTAAGCTAGTACTTTCCAGCTGGTAACTGAACCTGTTTCTGAAGACCCTCAGAATGAGCAGCTCATCGCTGGCAGTCTATTCTATCATATTCCTGCAACACAGATAACACTTTCCGTGGACTGGAATGACTTTATTCTTAATGTATGAATTTTATCCTTCTTAACATTAGAATTCACAGGAACTCAATGCATAGGACTCACACCCCAACAGAAGTCAACTTTTTACCAAGCAGTCATTAAGACTGGACAAATAGAATTTCCTCCTAAAAGTAGGTTTTGTTCAACAGGCAAGGCACAAGAGCAATATACAACATAACAAAATTTTTTGTCTATTGAACATAAAATATCTCACATTTGTTTTCTAAAAATGTTACAGACTGTTTAATGTACACAATCATATTTTTATCAATGTTTCTATGAAACTTTTTTTGTCTACACAAATGCAGTTCATAAAGAGCAGAAGTATGCAGGCTTTCATCTATACACAATAGGAAAGAACAGCATTTATCTAGGCGACTATTTTACTGTAAATCCAAGGCTTATGAAAGCAGTGCAATTGAAAGCAGGTGGGATGCAGTACAAGGGTTTCTCATCACTGTAAGCATACAGTTTGGCTCACTCGAATAATAAAACCTCTATGCTTATTCTGTCTTGTACTTCTCTTAAAGCTAGGCCACCCAATTGTGCCAAATAATGTGTTGTCCAACTTGGACTAAACTGACAACACTAAGCTCATTTTCCTAGTGAACTATGCTGTACTTGTACAATTTCTACATTATAAGCAGACACGATAAGAAAAAAAGAAATGAAAACTTTTTAAAGACAGCACTGTTTCCAATTTCTTATATTACTGGTGAAATCTTAAAGGATAATATACTTGAGATTAATACTTAGAAAGAACATTATTACCATGATATAAATATATGCACATAATCATATAAAATTAGATAATCATGTACATACATATATTCACTCTGCCAAATTCTGCACCACCGCTATTATTTATATTTGATCTGATAGCGGGAAGACACTCTTCAGACCGTTTTCTTTAAATCTGTAAACAGTAGATAGCATCATCCTTCACACTTAAAAAAGATTAACAAGTCGCTAACAAAACTTTTACCACATTCATTTTTGCTAACTTAAAAGTAAGGAGATGATAAAAGGGTAACTTGCATCTCATTATGTTAAATTGTAACAGTGAGAAAGAAAAACAAAGATAAGGCAGGGCTTTACATGGCAAATCTGTTATTAGCTGAACTTGTTGAGATAAAATAAAGGCTATAAATCAACTTGAAATAGCTGGAATTATTAAAAAGATCAGGTAGCCTTCTGGTGTCTTCCATTCTTCCCACCTTACGTTATCTATTTTCATAATAATCTTTTAAATTGGGCTCGTGGCTAGTATCAAACACTAAAATGAGGAAAGACAGTAAGAACAAGACTTTTTTCTTTGAAATCTGACTTGCCAAGGAGGGGAAGCGTCACCCAAATTTGCAAAGGCAGTTCTTCTGAGATCCGTATGCAAATTTGAAGTGCCAAGAGGCCAGAATAATGAAATCAGAATTATTAAAGTCTGATTGTCAGTACTTGTACTGGACAAATACATATACTCTGAACTGTACAACGTTTGTGACTGCAACCCAGTTCTGGAAGTGGACTGCTTGCTTGCTAGAAAATGTTGGCATTTGCCATAGCTTTTGTATTCTGTTATATCAAAAGACAGAACTATAACAAAGAATGAAACTTTTCACTCAGGTTCAGATTAGCAATGTCACCATAAAACAAGTTGTGATTATGAAGAACAACAGAAACGACAAAGTCTCATTTCCTGTCCTGATTCCTATTCCTGATTTCTGTCAGAGTTACACACTCCCTCTACCACAGCTTGTGCAGCAAAACCCACTTACGTCTCTTCTCATCTCACCTCACAATATCCTCAGCTTCCCTTCACATCTACTAATTTCATCCCATGCAAGAGGCACAAATGAGGCTGGTTTTGAGGCAGGGGTGTACTGACTCAAGATCACATCAAACGCAGTAGGTAACTATTAAATTGCTGTTGGAAATTTACTCATTTGCTTTACACTTATCTGACAACTATGAAATTTGTATGAAATAATAAATTTTTGAGATTTTATCTCTCTTTAAAATGCACTGGAAACTGTCCATAGGGATTTAACAAGGGTGGGGAGAGAAGAACAAGAGACAGCCATTATGATTACACAAGGTTTCAAAGCAGGTTAATAATGAAACACATTTCTGTTAGATATGAAGTAGCTAGAGATTATCAGACATTCTAAAATTATAATTTGTGAAGATTCCAGTTCAGCAGATCTACAAGTCTGATTTCAATATGTCTAATTGCTTCAAGTCAAACAAAATTAGATGTATTTTTCAGCTTGGTTTCATGCAATCCATCTGAGTCTCAGAGATATTTACTCAAGTTGTGTGAAAAACTTTACATAAACTAATCCACCACAGTGGAAAATAAAAATGGTATTGCTGATTTCCCGTGTATAAGAGTAGCTTTATATGAGAAATTCTGGAGAATCAAAAAGCACTCAAAAATCAAAAGCCCACACCCTAACATTTAATTATATACTGTACTGGGAAAACAGCCTATGAGGAAGCACTTTCAACTCAGAGGCTTGTATCAAATTTAAAAAATAACCCTATCATTTATACTAATAGTTAGCTTTATAAAATGCCACATGTTAAAAAGCAAACATAATTTTAAAAAGCACAGTGAATTCAATACCTCTAAAATGCCTTCCTGTTTAAAATGTTCTATAGAAAGATGGTACTGAAAACTGCACCATTTGAAGAGATAAAGCAAATACCCTTTAACTGGAGATGACTTCTTTTACTGGGTTCATTAATGCCAGCTCTGTCCCATACAGGTGTGATCAATGCACTGGCAGGACCACAGCAGATATCTCCATGCACATGTACAAACACAGAGCTGGTGCTGGAGACTTTACCACACACCCTGCGCACAGCTCTGTCAGCCCACACAAGAGGTGACCAGGAGAGCTGTCACCCCCACTTTGCATCTTTCTGGCCCTGGGTCTCTCTTGAGGCACTGAGAAGATTTCTGTGAAACTGGTGGAAACCCACTTCTGGGGGAAGGAGCAGAGGCAGTTGCTGAACTCTTTAGTGACCAATGACAGAGCCCGAGGAAATGGCAGGAAGATCTGCCAGGAGAGGTTTAGGCTGGACATTAGGAAGAGGTTCTTCCCCCAGAGGGTCGTGGAGCACTGGAACAGGGAGGTGTCACAGCCCCAAGCCTGACAGTGTTCAAGAAGAGACTGGACAATGCCCTCAGGCACATGGTGTGAACTGTGGGGTGGTCCTGCGCAGGGACAGGAGTTGGACTCAATGATCCTTGTGGGTCCCTTCCAACTCAGGACATTCTATCATTCTATGATTCTGTAGGCTGCTGCCTCTGAAATAAAGGAGAGGACAGGAATGCATGGAGTGAACACTTCTGGGTAAGGGTTTGCAAAAACAGGTGCTTGTTTTCAAAATGAAATTATCAGGTCTTTGATTTTTATTTGTTTATTTTTTCTTTTAACATATACTTCTGGATGAAGTACTGAATGAAGGGCCTCATCCTTGCATAAGAATGAGGGGGGCTTCTTTCAACTAGTACCATACAATCCTAAAGCGCTCCATCAAAATGACGCTTTAATGGATCAGTGGGGAAAGGAAGATGTGGTTGTGTGTCTGACACATGCACATCCAACACAGATACCTCTGTACCTGAAAAACTCTCCATTGGGAACCTACAAAAAACCTGCTGGAGCTAAACAAAGCAGAATTTGACTATTTTAAAGGAATACTGGGTATTATTAAGCAACCTTTAGAAGGCTGCTCCTCACTGGGGCACACCACTTAAGAAAACATAGCACAGTAACACTAAAACATACACCAGGAACCTTCACTGTTCACAGATTTTAAAGAAGGGTTTAGACTATGACAATCAGAATACAACCGTCTAGTTGGATACCTAGAATAATACAGAATATAGAACTTCACCCAATAATTTACTCAATAAGCCCTTTACTTCAAGTTGAGCTTTTTGATGTAAAAACTTCAGTGAAGAATGAATCACATCTGTAAGGAAGTTATATCTCTCTGCCCAAAATTTGTCCTTCACTTCTAGGTCCAAATTTTTCTTGTTTCTGCTTCTAGCCACGTACACGTGCAATACATTGGCTCTAAAATCATTGTCTGGTTTTGTTCATCTCTACATCACACAAAACACAAGAGGAAGTAAAAAATAGCTGTAATATGCACATTACAGAGCACTTAATCTCACATCTAATGTCATACAAAGTACGAGATAATGATCTTGAATATAACACACATTGTCTACTGGAATTGTCATTGCTTGGATAATGAGTTCAGTTTGCCAGCACTAGAAGGATTAAGTCTAGGTAAAGCACATATCTGAGCAAACTATGCCCATCATGGATAGTTTCCCCATTTGTCAAGGAATGCTTATGAAATGTTGGAGACAAATGACAACTCGCTACACTCTGTGCTTTTGCAGTTCCAGCAGATTTTTCTCTACAGGTTAAGTAATAGTCTGGTGGACTTTTCTTGCTTATTTTTGAAGTATGTTTGAAAGCCAGATGACTTGACTTAAGCAAAAGCTTTGCTTTAACAAGTCATTCTACCACCAGATTATTTTCTTTATAAAATAACAGTACATTTTTTAAAAAAATGAATTTACTTCTCTGGCCATAACTAAGCAATAGGAACTCAGTCCTGTGTTGTGTGTCAGTCATTGGAAGAGCAGAGTGGAGATGCTGAGGGTCGTAGCAAACTAAATCTATGTGTCATAAACTAAAAACTTTTACTCTGCACATTGAAACTTTATACCAGAAAGGTCCCTACTGTTTAGGACACTGACGTTTTCTTCAGCAAAAGGTACTAGCAGGTTTATTTCCCCAGAAACCTTCAATTTTAGCTTCGTAACAATGGTAGAATAAGCTTCTTCTTAGGAAAGATTAATACTTTATCAATAAAGAGGAAATGGTAAAGCTCAGAGGAGCTGTGTGTAGAGAGACAAAGATAAACTGGACATTTGTTCAGTGTCCTAAAAATGCCATTTGAGCAAGTTGCACCAGTAGTGTAAGAGGGAAATGGAAGACCATAGTTTTATGCTGTTCCTGAATCACAGGTGGTTCTCCATCATGTCTGATGTAGGACACTGACTAAAGATGGTGGCTGCCACTTGAATCTCCAGCCAGGTTTGTGAGACTACATGGCACACAGGAATTGAGCAATGAAAGCTGAAACAGAGCTCTCTGTGGGACGTTGGCTAAGCTGAGGTAGCAGAATTCATAGTGTAAACAGAAAAATTATCACTTTACCATGTCCAGCAACAAACCAAGAACAATACCAGGACCACTGTTGCATCCACATCTACGTCATTTTTACTAAAGCCTCAAGCCCTAAAGCCATTCCTGGCAGCTGCTCTGCAGAAGGTAGTATTACTAAAGACAGCAGCTTCGTAATTTAGGCTTACACAGACACTGGGACCAGGTCCCCTGGTCGGGTCATCTGGCTGAGAATCAACAGGCTACTGTTGCTTTGTTTCTAACCACTTCCTGACTATAGTTTGGCTATTTAGTCTTTCACCACCTGGTTTGTGTTTGATTTGCAAAAATAAAAATAAGCAATCTCCCCTAAGGAACAACAAGAATATTGCACAATACGCAATTTGTGACCAAAGCGGAGCTGAGGCAACACATTTGCTGGTACCTAAGCCACAGGTCAGAATGGTTGCCAGCTAAGCCAATATTTCTGGTTTGAAGGATCTGTTGAACTCTCTCAAACAATAAGAATGATTTGTTCCATCATCAAAATATAAAACCAAATTTAAGAACGGCTGTGTAAATAAAGTGGAAGTTCATTCAAAACCAGTGACCCAGAGGCCAACTATTTCTGGATTATAAAGAAAATTAACCTAGGAAGAGGTCTTAAAGTTTGAATCTGTAATTCTACTGGTTTCTTTCAATATGAATGTATACACAGAAATAAAAACTGCTCCGAAATATAAAATTTAAAGAACAAACTGTTCATTTTTTTTCAGATATTTCTTTGCGGATAGAACTAATTTCTTATTTTATTGTTAACTTGAAATGGTACCTGCTGAATTAAAAAACTTTTTCCTAGTAAATAATATTATATGTTTTATAGCACAATTGCATGTAATACTCCAACACCATAAATATTTTGTAAACAAATCAATTCATTGTGACATTTTATAGCTATCTCATATCTTATTTTTCCACTTTTAACTCTGGGATTTGTTCTCTGTATGCAATTCAGTTTCGGGCTTCAAGTAAAATCTATATTCCAAATGCCTGCTTAAAGTTACAGCATGTTTGCTCAAAAATACAACTTGACCACTAAGCAAAACTGAATAACACCACTTCAAAACTCTGTGTAGAACTTAAATTCTCAAATGAGTTCAGGGTTACCCAAATCTCACTGAAATTTGATTATCATTATGCTCCTCAGCACTCTTTTAGGATGGTGACAGATGGTGATGGGAACCTGAAAATAATCAAATAGGCACTTTACCATCTATGTCCAGAGGATATATAGCAAGCACATTTCATTCCCCCAATTAATGCTCAGTGTTGGCAGTAGGGCGGAGTGGGAAGAGGAAAAACTGCTTCTGTTGACCACCTTCCTATTCTCCTATGCCCCAAACCAGCTGCATATCTCATTCCCTATCTACCAATTCCAATTCCCAATTAGCCAATCTGCATAGAAAAATCTATGCTCTGGCAATGACTACAAAAAACCACACAGTCTTTTGAGTTGCCATTTTATATGTTCATATGTTGCTGGTACCGTAGCACTAAACCAGGGAAGAACTTACATCTATGTTTATGCTTTAGTATACTTATATCTCCATTTACTTCTGTGCCAGTACTCACGTGTTTGAAGTTAAGCATGATCCAATTTTTTAGAATAAACTGAGTAACACCTGCTTCCTATTTTTTTCTATGCATTGTGTTTCTGCCTGAAAACAAACCTTTCTTTACCTTTAAGAAAAAAAAATGTCTTTCTGAAAGTACATACATAAAAGCACAGGAATGGCATACATAATCCAGCTTAGCCCAATAGCCACCTTTTGATAGTGACTCAAAGCAGACACTTTGTTGGTGTGCATGAAGCAGAGGGCAAATACTCTGCAGCTGGAAAGATTCCTGAGCTACAGATCAGTTTTACACCTTTGTAGCTAGTAGTTCTCAACTGACTTTTCTTTCATAAATTCATCTAATCATTGAACCCATTTGTGCTTTGCGTTTCCACAACATCACGTGGGAAGGTGTTCTATAATTTATATGCCACATAGAAGGGCATCGCCTTTATTTTTTTGAAATCCGCTGCCTCATAGTTCAGCCAGTGGCCCTAATTTTAGTATTTTGAAAATTATTGAATAATCCCTCCTGACTCCCACCATTCAAGTTTTTCTATGTCTCTATCATAACATCTCATGCTTCATTCACCACTCTTCTATTCTGGAAAATGCTATGATGAAGCACCTGGTCTTCAACTTAAGTTTTGCCCTTCGGATCCATCTCCTCTCCCTCCTTTGCCTTTATTGTCCCTATGGTTATCACCAGCAACTCCCCTCTCAATTTTCTAATCGATCCCCTAAGTGTATTGATAAGTCCACTACCTCTGCACACTGATCTCCTACCTTAAGTAGGAATTTGTCCTTCTTTGGTTAAGTGGTCACAGTTGGATAAACTAGGTTTTTTTACCCCCAGTAAGACTCTGTTCCAAAAACACTTTCAGTCACATACTCTTCCCCCCCTCAGCAAGTCTGGAAGGAGATAGCGTAAGTAAGGACAACACTTCTATTTTCAAAGGGCCCCATTGTTCCAGCAGGTGAGAGACACATGACACCAAAATGGCTAGATGGCTTTTTCACACTCTTCCAGACACAGTGCTTCCACCACCCCTCCTCAGGTGCCAAATTCCTGCCAGCAGAATGTCCTCATTCATGACTGCCACAAGTACAAACAGGACTCACAAAATATATGGATTCATAACTGAACCTAATCCCCAAACTGTGACAGAAGCCATTTGAGTAATCCTTTATCTGTCAGGGCCATGTTCCACTTCCTCTGCACATTCCCCATCAAAAAGGGCAGAGATGAGTAGAGTACTTCAGTTGTGGGAAGCTGCTGGCATGGAAGGAAGCTCCAGCTGAGCTTATAATGGAAACCATCTGCCCCTTGGTTAGGACAGAACAGAATTTCTCATTATATTCCCTGTATAGTACTTACTTTACAAGACAGGAGATTTTCTGTGTCATGTTAGAAAAGAGAAGGCAATTTAAAAGGATAAATGCATATGAAGAAGGCTAAACATAGAAGGTGACTTTTTTTTTTTAATTGGTCCACCTAGCATCTGGATGGGTTAGTAAAACACAACATATACAAATGAGATGTAAAACATGATGCAAAAGAAAGAAACAGAAAGTAAGAGTTATTACAACAGTTTCTTTTGATCTCAAGATAATGTCATCATTGCAGACAGTAGCAAAGAAATTCCCTCTGCTTTCAGTAACTAATGTATTGCTGACCTATGAATGTCCCAACTCGGATTCCCAAAGCAAGTACTAAGCACCAATGGCATGAGTCCCTTCGTCCTTTCTGCATCTCAGTTATGTTTTCTCATTTTAGTAAAAGTCAAGCAGGGCACGTTGAAAGTTAAAATTCCACAACCTGCTACCCTTCAAAGCAAATTAGCCACAAACAGGCCTGTTTGTATTCTACAGCACTCAAAAAGTGACGATTGAAAAATGCTTTGTTGTGGGTCTACAACTTTGGTAAAAGTTGATTCAATACACTAGCTCAGTTTTGAATGTAAAAGATAAATCAGCTAACAGAAATAGCAGTCTGTCTTTTCTTTTGGCACCATGACATGATTTGAAAGGATAACTGTACCTCGTGCTATGATCCCATCAGATCTTAAAAACACAACTGGAATGGACCAGTGTAATTGCATAGTAGGCTTCCAGAGAGGAAAAAGGTGCTGCCAGTCCACAACTGATGGCAGAGCAGATGATATGCTCCATTCTTTAAATCAGTATCAAACTATCAAAGCATAAAAGTAACAGACACAGTGTTTATTAGAGGGGACGCCTCATCACATGGAGCATCACAGCACTTTGAGCTGTCATGCTTAGGCAAAGATTGTTTGGGCAGGACCTAGAAGCAAGTTCCTAACCCCTCGCAGTCATCAAAAAGGTGGTGGAATTTAACCTACAGCTAAGAAGGAAAAGTAACAAGCAAACAGATAGGCTGTCTAACAAGATTCACCCTGCAGTCTCAGTGGGATACAGTGTTTTCTTCACACTCTCTACTGAACTGTTGTGTAGTGTTGCTATGTACTATTAAATACTTATCACATTCCACCCCAGGGGTGGCTCCGTTTCAGCGCTGGGCGAAGTGATCCTTATTTAAACATTACTTAGCTCACAGGAGTGCTGTGAAACTTAATTAAATTAATGCCTGTAAAGTGCTTTGAGGTTCCCAGATGAAAGGTGCTATAGAAATCCAAAGTACTATTAGTGTTTCTAAGGATAAGTGAAGCAATTCGGACAAACTGAAAACCTACATAAATCTTCCCTCAGAACAAGGTTTTTTGCAGTTTCAGTTAACCTAGTTTTTATTTTTGTTTTAATTTTTAAGACCTTTATAGTTCCTGGTTTCACCTTCAACTGGAATAACCATTTTATAACTACAAAAGACAAAGCATACTAATACCTCATTCATTTTCAGCCTCAACTTCTGCGTAAAAAGGCACTCAATATTTCAAACCACACTACTCTTGAAGCTCATAGCTATCTTTTTATCTGTGATCCATTACACAGGCAACTTTATTAGTCAAAAAATAACTAGGTCTTGGATCTTCAGTGAATCTACAGTTCCAGAATTAACAATCAACTGTTACTGGAGAGTTAGCTCCAGTCTCTAACTACATCAAGCAATAAAAAGCTGAAATGAAAATGCAAGCTGCAAGTACCATCATCCTGATTCTACAGACAGGAGAAACAATAGCTTTCAGAGAAGAAAACAATAGCTGGAGAGATGGGATTTTCCCCTCAGTCTCTGTGAGTGTCTTTGGAATAATACAGGGTTTTTTATGTCTAAAACTAGGACACTTCAGAAAATTGTCTGTCTTAAAAAAAAAAAAAAAAAATTATATATATATATATGCTAATATATATATATATATAAGTTCAAAATATAATCAAAGTACTCTGTTACCTTGCAGAGGGCAGCCTATTATTTGACATGTAGTTGAAGACTACATAAGAAATGCATTTGTAAAAAGCATAAACATGGAGCATTATTAAAATCATGTTACAACATGTAAAATTTATATCAAACAGAAGGTAATTAAATCCCAGAAAAATCATGAAAATGCTTGTTCTCATGGAATTCCCAGCTTAGTTTCCAAATCAAAACAATATGAAAAAATACGCTAAACAGAAAAACTACAGAAAGGGAGCTTTCAATTCTTTTGAGAATTGCCCCTCACCATTTATTTCCTTTGCAGACTGGAACTGAGGGGAGGAATGCTGCAACCCTGTCACCTGCCAGAAAGTGCCAAGGGATATGGGTACATAAAACGGTACAGCTACTCCACTTCAGTACCACTTTATTCAATGCAGACCAAAAGGAATTTTTATTGATTCAGTGCACTTTGGGGGTTTGGCATCTAGTTACAGGTTGTATAACACTACTGTGAGAAACCATTTTTAACCTTGAGTACGCATGACTACTTATGACTACTTTAATGTTATGAGGTAACTATACAGGAACAGAGAAGGCTGTGGTCAAAGGGAAGGAAGTCCCAATCTTTGGCCTATATATATTCACTGTAATTGAACATCTGCGTATAAAAATATATGCTTGGTTTGACTAAGAACACAGAAGATATGTATGTGTTCTTTTGAGAGAACACAATAACATCAACTGAAATAATATCTCACATGAGGCAAGAGAGTATAACACATCAAATGTTGCCAAAATATGAAAGTGCAATTCAGTGTGAAAATAAACACCCACCAGCCTAGAGACTGATCAAAATGTACTAATCTCAACTTCAATACTAACCATAAAGGTGAAATTCAGCCACTACTAGATCATATACACCAAAAAAACTACATGTTGCAACTTCCCTGGTAAAGTGCCTCTCCCAGAGTCTGGCAGAATTTCCTGTGTTGTCCACCACCATGGACCAGGAACCATCCATACAGAGACTTCCATACAGAAAAGCCAAAAACCTGCGTAGGACATTCCTCTCATTGAAGTCTGCACATGTTCACTATGTATTTTCTTTCAAACGTCTATCTGTACTTTTTTTGAAAACTGTATCTGTTGTCTCTCTGTTATCTTCTCTCTGGAAGCCATACAATATTAATAACCACGTTTATAAAACAGCAATTCCTCATCAGTTTCTTGCATACATAGTACTTCTCAAATTTTGTCCATAACTCCTTGTTTTCTGCCCCAGATTCTTCTTCAAAAAACCTTATGCACTCACTCTTGAAATTCTCTTAAAAATTACACACATTTTAAGTGGAATTCCTCCCTCTTATTTCAGAAGGATCCCCTTCTTCCTAAAGAACTCAGACCCAGTTATTTTGTGTATCCAAAACCCCTGTATTACCCTCACTGTCCTTTGCTCTGCTAAAACTTTTCTGTGTTTTTCCCTCTTTTAAAATAACATGCATTCCTTACACAGACTTAAAATTATTTCCCACAGCTATTCCTGAAATTTTAAACAGTGTTTTTTGCAGTTTAATACAAACAGTATTTATACAACGCCTTCCATCCAAAAAGCTTGAAGAACTTTAAGTTACTTTAAGTAAAAGTTCAAGTTTTACCATATCTCTATGAACTGCCTCTTTATTTACAACTCTCTTCCCTCTGGGCAAGTAAGACTATATCCATGTCACAGAACCAGAATCTAAAGCAGCAGGGAACAGAAAAGCCTATGGGCACAGTTTCACCCTTGGCTGAAGCTCATCTAGTATGGGCTGCAGCCCAGAATGAAGGCTCACCCTTCCTTCTCCTCCCTCCTCTTGGGTCCCTGCGAACAGGGCTCACACAGCCAAATCAGGGAATGGATCCAGCTGAAAATAAACCTCTCTTCTTTTGTCAGGTTGCTGACTGTCTCTTAGCTCAGCTGACCATCCCACCATGCAGGCACTTGCGGTGTCACCACAAGGAAGGGACAATACATGGCTTAGAGGCAAGCACAGGTCCCACTCCTTTCAACATGAGCTTGAACTTAAACATGATCTGGATAACTGTAAAACTGCAGCCACAGTGTAGAGACAAGTGAGACAGCTGCTCTAAGGAGTCACTAATGGACAACAATGGCAAGCTTCTCTCCCACCCTAACCTGTCTCTTATCCACTGTATCTTATTCCAGCTGCTTGTTCCTTCCTTGTGTTGTTGCCAAGGCCCATCAGACTTCACAACTGAATCAACATATAACCCCAAGCAAAGCTAGACTAGCAAAAACTGCACAAATATGTATTTTTCTGGTGGTTTAGACAATTAAATTCTAGCACATGGGCAAGACAGAGGGCTGTGCTGCAGACCTGGGAGGGCAGGAGCAGGAGGAAGAAAGGAGAAAGGAGAACAAGCTCCTCTTTCCAGCAAGGAGTGATCCTAGACCAGCTCAGTCATTTCACGTTTATCATAGTACAAATGCTGTCCTCCTTTTAACTTTTCTTCACTAGAAGTGGAATTTACCCAGATTTACTTTCTACTTACAGTTATGTCTTTCCTCAACATATCTCCAAATTGCCAGTCTTCCCCTTTGAGCTAGCTCTCAGCAGACTCAGTTTGTTTCCTCTGCCAGGGAAGAAGTGCCACCAAGCCCAAGAACAGGCAGTAGTTGTGTGGTACCCACCACAACAGAATCCCATCCCAGGCATAACACAGACAAGTCAATAGAGACCATACAGCTACCAAATGAGACATTTATTGTAACAGACAGCTGTCACAGTCTATCAGTTGCCTCCATTATCGAGTGTATCATAAGCATCACACCATAAGTAGGTTTTAAATTGTATTTCGCCTTCTGTCTGTTGGCTCTCTATCTTATATTCAGATATCATTAGATTGTGTTAATAAACAAGTTTGAACAACAACAACAACAAAAAGTATAAAAAGGGACAGAACAAGAGCTGAGCAATATCCTCAGTAGGAGGACCTGATTCTATGAGGTTCTGAGTGCCCAGAAGTCCAATGCTATTAATGTGAGGGTTCCAACTGAGCAGTAAATAAAGGTACTGTCTCAACAACAGTATGTCACCACTGATTTGAAAAAAGTTCATGTGCCAGGCTATATAAGCCTTGCCTCCGCAAATCTCTAGAGATTCCATTTACAATAATGCTTTTCCAGAAAACAGTAGATAATCTCTTACCCACATGGAACAACCACACACAGAAAAGCACTTTTAAAAATCTCTTGGCATTGGTCCGATCATGAGAACCTGTGATCATCCTTAACTTTAAACTCTCGACCAGTCCTAAAGCATTAAAGGGAATTACACAATTGCATAAAGATAGACACATAGGCTTTTGCAGGCCTCTACAGAGAATGAGATATACATTTCTTTAACATAAGAGAAGAAAACTTTTTTAAAAATTATTTTTAATGCAGTGGCACAATGTATTTTATCGTTTTAGTAGTTACTTGTAATATCAGGGCATGTTTAGGCTCCTGTGTTTTCTTACAAAAATAGTCATGCAAAGAATGAAACTCCCAAGGAGAATGTGGTCCCTACCTTCAGCTTAGAAAGCCTCCAAAAGCCAATATTAATACATTACTACTAAGAGGACAAATTGGCTACTCTGTCAACAAAGAACACCAAGAAGTAGACTAGTCTTGTTACAAGATGGGCAAAGATGAAATGTGATGAATATGCAGCTGATGAAGGAAATGTATAGTGAAAACTCTTCAGGATGGTACTCAGTCTGCTAGCAGAGGGCTCTGCCTTGCCAGCTGCCAGACCTCAAACAAAGCCTTTGATGAAATCACAACTACCCTTGTCTCAGTTTCACAAAAAAAGAGAGACTGTGGACAGTTTAATTATCACAGAACCATTACCATCAGCGGCAGTTTCATAATCTTGAAACGCTGCCATTCTCAAAAGCCATTTGCCTGAAAAAAAAGAAAATCCTTAAAACACAAGAGGCTGTCATACTGTCCAAACAATAGAGCAATTCTTATACAATCAGACGCCATAACTAATTATTCAAAACAAAAACACCCCGCACCCTTATTTTTAACCAAGGGAACAGAGGATGTAAATTTTATCCAGAAATATTAGATTTTGAAAGGAGTAAAAATATCCTAAAATCAAAACAGATGAACACTATAGACTTGCTTTTCTTTCATGCCTGTATGTGCACAAAACTGATTCTGTGTTGAAGGAATGAGTACATAAACTGTTCAATGTTCCTAACAAACGCAATAAAAAATAATAAGTAATAAAAGCAAACTCTGTGGGAGATTTTTTGGTCACTTTCACTCACATTTCAAAGGAACTGCCTGTTTCATTCACACTGTATCTTGTTTAGGTTAATCAAACTGTATTTTATTTTTTCTTTGGCACCTTCAAAGATTGTACTGATATAAGTGCCTATTAAGATAAGTGTTTCAATGGTCTTTCTTCTTACCATTAGTCACAATTTCCTAATGCTGATATTTTGCCAGGAAGACGGAGGAAGGAGTTACAAATGCAAGTGATTAGTATGTATGTGAGTGCCTTGACACACAGTTTTGGTCACTTACTAATACAAATACTGACCTGGCCTAAGGGCATATTTGTGTCATTTTCCATTAATAGAAAAATATGAACTCTTTGTAATAAGTTGCTACTAAGCATTATTTCCTTGACTTCTATTGAGTTAACTTTTCAAACATCTGATGTTTGTTATTCATTTTGTACAGCGTTTGGACGTTCTAAAAACCTCAGTAATCAAAGCAATATGCGCATCGGAGAATGTTCTTTTTGTTAGTCTATACTGGTCATATATCAATCATCTGACTATACAGAGACTGGAGTAAGTTCAGCTTATTTTTCTTTTATGAGACAGATCCATATGTAACAATTATATATGCAAAGAGTGCCCAAACACATGGGGGAAAAAAAAAAACTACACAAAGAGGTACATGGCAAAATCCTCAGCCAGTTGACTTGAGTGGGGCCAGAATTACATTCCTAAAATTTTGGCTTAAGACATCCTGTTTGAAAAAGCAAAAGGAGTCCAAAATGACGGAGTTTATGAAGAGGAGGCTCAGAGGCTGCAATAAAAACACACTGCCAAAACAGGAAGATAAGTGAGAGATAACTAGAGAGGAACTGCAGTGGCCATCAATAAAGGAAATTATAGAAGAGATGTATCTAGTTCACGGTACATTTCATTAGATATAACTGAGCAGGAGGAATATGGTTATTAGGCATCAAAAGGGGTCCTGGACTAGCAGGGGGTTTTCAGGAGAGATGCTATGAGCAGGTCAGTAGCATGTTTGATCTGAGCCTAAAGTGACTGCACAGGCTTGTCGCTCTTGGTATCTCAGTACTTAGATGTGGGGGTAGTAGTGTGGGGATTTTAAAGGTCTGCATGGTCCAAATGGAGAATGAATGCAGTAAAGGTAAGCAGAACCAGCCCAGAGCCTAAATAAATAAATAAATAAATAAATAAACTGACAGGAGCAGAGTACTGAAGAAGAAAGGCTTGTACCTGGAGGCTGTAAACCCTGTAAGCAGCAGCTCCTGTTTCTCAGGTGGCTGACCTACATTAAGGTTCAAAGAAGCCCTTTGGAAGAAATCCAAAAGGATTTCTGCTGCTACAGGGGGGCCCTGGGATTTGGGGTCACCTAGCGTCCAAGAGAATGTGTCTCTGGCTGACCTGAAACAAGAACAAGGCAGAAAAGCTTTCTTTGCTTCTTTCTTCTGAGCTGCCTGTTTTGTCTGCAGAATCTTAACCAGGAGCAAAAATGTGCAAGACTGCTTCTACAAAAATACATCAGTGGGATCCATAGAAAAATAGGTTACTGTGACCAAGACCTGCCTTTCTTGATTTTAGCTAGATATTTTCTAGCTGCATTGGAAAAGGAAAAATGCTTCTTCCTCTTTCTCAAGTGCCTGCCACCCCCCTCCCCCCCAAATAGAAAATTAACATATAAAGTAGTTTCGGAAAGGTGCAGTGTGCTATGTACATTATCTTTATAGGACACATAACAGCCCATGAGGAATAGCTGCCAAGATGGCTTTAACTCACATCCACATATAAGTAAGTTCTGCACACTTGGTAATATGGGGAACACAAGTGCCTCTTCAATGACATCTGTTTCCATTGCCAGTCCAACTTTCAACTCTGCCTCTAGCAAAATAACCACGTCTAGAGTAAAATGTTTTAAACTCTGCATAGCTGTAAGGCCAAAAAAAGGAAAAAAAAAAATTGCTTCACTTCCAAGGAATCAGTTGGGGAAGGGATAAATTACAAAACAAATTCTAGATATAACTAGAGTTGAAGTGAGGTGAACTAGTAAACCAGCAAGGTACCACTGGCATCCTGTGAGACTTTTCCATGAAGTCTACTTTTATTTTTTTTTTTTGTTTTTTCTCCCTTAGACACACAAAAAGGCTGTTTAAACAGCATGCAGAGCCCTAACTAACCATGTTCTTAACACTATCAAACACTTGGAGTCTCGGTGGCTGCCACCACACAAACCAGGAGAGCAGACTGGTGTGGCAAGAGATAACTGTGCATGTTGCAAAGCACTTGGATCTTGTAGCCATCTCATCAACATCACGTGCCAGGGGCTGTGGATGCTCTGCTTGGTGGTTTGACTGGCTCTGTGTTGTATCGGCAAGCAAACAAGTGTCTTTGTGCCTCTCTGTATTTATGAGCCAGGGATAGATACCAAAGCTCTTCTTCACCCTTTACTGAATGCATAAACCTTTAAGGTTCTATAGCAGCTAAAATACAATGCAGAGAATATCTCAACCATCCTGATAACAATGCATTTGCAGAAGGTAAAATAACATAATGTAATATAGGTGAAATATAACTTACACTGTCAGTCTTCTACAGTATTCAGATATATATTAGCTGAACTCAAAGAAAGATTATCTGCAAAGATATCACATTAAACAACAGAACAAATGCATAAGAAACTATCTATCTTTTATTTGGGACTTGGCATAAAACTAAAAGGAGGGAAAAACACCACCATGCATTGTTGACAGAACTGAAATGTATTTAACACTTCTTTGACCTTATATAAATAGTAAGCTTATTCTATGAAGATTTATTACACTAATTCCACTAGATTATTTATTTTAAATGAGGTATTTAAATCAATTCACAAATAGATTGTTCCATGCCAACTTGGATAGTTCACAGGCACTGTATAACGTTTTTAACATAGTAGCCCTTTTGGCAGGGGAGGGGAAATAGTCGTGTTTTCCCTTCCCCACCAAAAAAGGCTTTTCTATTAGAAATACAAACTCAAATCCAGGGTGACAGCTCATCTCTCCCTAAATCTAGGCATGTTTTTTTAAAAAGCCTATGAAATTAGAAAGAGTTAGGAATTATATACAAAATAAAAATATGACAGAAAGGAAAGCTTTCATCTCTCATGGAAGCAAAGACTGTTTTTGTTGATACATATGGAAAAAATCAGGCCCAATTATATGTTGTGCTTTGGCACCGGGGTTCCAACTTCACCACAGGCTTATTTTTTTCACAGATATACCATTACAGCCAATTCTACCCTTGAACATTTGAACTCAAACCTTGTAACACAGGCATTTTTGTTGCTAGATTACTTGTACCCTGGATGAAATGCTCTGTGTTACCGTTGTACTATATTTAGAGGTTAAAACAGGGTTATCAGTATAGACTCCAGAGAGCATATATTCAGGAAAACATAATAAAGCTTAAAACATCTTGTGAATAAAAATCACTTTATTGCAGCATAATTTCTCATTTTCTACATTAGACTGTGAATTACAGTCCTTGATATCATGAACTAAATATTCACTCAAAGTTTTTAATACAGCAAAACCATTTTATGTGATAAATCTTTGAATGAAGATAGTTGCTTTTGCATGTTAAAAGGTGACATGATTACTGACAGAAAAAAGACTAGCTAATCCTTCAGGCCAGAAATCTTGGCTGATAAAAGAGGAAAAATTCAAGAGTTTCACAACTCTTTTGCTACAACAGCCAGAGATGCTAATTTACTAGAGCCTAATTTACAAGAGCCTGAGGACTGCTCAAGTATGGTTGGTGGCACATTGACCAAGATAACACTGTGTCTGGCACAGATAATTGGATGCTCTCTTTCCCCTGAGATTTTTCAAAGAAACAGAAAATCCTTAGCCAATGTGGGGTTGGAAAGTGTCTTCTCTGATTTCAGAAAGGCAGGATATTGGGGGTCCACCCTTCTTTACCCCACGAATGAGACAACTCAGTTAAAGCCTACAGCCAAAACTTGTGATCCCTATTGTAAAAAGAAATACATATACTGACATTTGTCCTCTGCACCCCTGTCTTCCCCACCAAATTTATGTATCTGTAAATATTTGGAATCAGACAAGCAAAGCTGAAACTCCTGAGAAATACAAGGCACAAAAGGGAAAATGCAAAGGCTCATATTCATGACTGAGCGACAATAATAAAAACATGCCACTCAGGAACAAAGGCTCCTATACTCGTTATAAACTCCATTTCATAGGGGTTTAAGCCCCTATGGGAATATCAGAACAAGCAATCTGACCACCTGCCTATCAAACACACTAAAGGTCATCCAGGTATCTCTGTATTGATAATGCAAAACTTGTGTTTGGCAAAAAGATAGCTTTCTGAAATGCATCTCTTTTTCATACGAACCCACCAAAAATGCAAAGTTGAACTAGTAATCACCTCTTAGTATAAGAAATCTTGACAAAAGACAGTTTTTCAAAGCCTCAACATCTAAAAGAATTAGGCTCCAAAATTCATTACATTAACTTTAAAAATATTAAAAAGTTATATTAGGCTGTTTTATTTTTGCTTTCTCATTCTTGAGCTTTTAATGCAAATCTTTCCATAACCATAATTTCTAGGAAAATAATTGGTTTAATATGAAAGTTGACATAATTTTCCATTCTGTTGTGTTCAACAGCTGAAGCTCTCACTGAAGCATCAGATTTTGCAAGACATACAACTGAGAGCTAGCAACATCATCAATAATTTAGGCACCATTAACTGGAATCTCTTTGCCAAAAAGCATATCACCTATGAGACATAAGAAAATGCACGGAGGAGTAGTTAATGAAAAGAAGTGCTACTGTTCCTCAAGTGAAGCTTTAGAAGGAGTTTGGAAAAAAGGGTTCTTGAAGGATTGTTTCAGGCCTGGAGCATTAAACACATAGAAAGAAAATAAGACTTAAGAAGGACTGTACCCACCAGAACAGCATACACCAGAAAGAGACAACAGCCCAAATGAAGGAAGCAAGGCAATGGGATTCTTGACAGCTGAGGGCCATGAGATTGAGTGTGATGTGGTAAGAGACAGAAGAATAGAGACAGGGAGAAATTATCTTAGAAAGATATTCATACAATTTGTAAACAGGAGAGATGATGGAGAGGAAGCCATGGCAAAGAGAAGACCATAACAGCCACGGTAATGACAGAAGCGACAAAAAGAGAAAAACACATTACAAGTGTGAGGTTTACAGTTGAATATTGTTATGATAATTCTATTAATGGTCATTTTAGGAAGGACAGTTAATAATACTTGAAAATAAGTATCTTAAATTTGTAATCAATGGTCTACTTCTAAAGGCCTTGAAAAAAATGATTTTTCACTAGTCAGCTCTTTCAGAAAAAGTGTAGTAGTTCACAAATCAAAATATTTTGAAAAAGCACGAGTCTTAATTAATCCATAAGCATTTCTGTGGCTAAGTCCTTATTGAAGTTTAATTATATTTTATTATTTGAATAGAGAACACAAAGGCACAGCTATCTTAAGAGTCTGCACTAAACAGCTCTGTCTGAAATATCCGTGAAGATCATCAGCCATTCCTGAACTAAAAATACAAGCTTCCCAAAGATCACAGGCATAAGTGAAGGTGGCCAGGCTGTCTACAACCTGCAAGAACAAAATGCCAGGGCAGACAAGCCATTAAACTTCTATCTGTGGTATTTCCTAAATGCCTAATATACCTTCATATACAATGTCACCTAATTGAAATACTATAACAATAATTAGTTCTTCCTGTACTTAGACAAGAATGAACATTATACACAGAAAATTGAGAGGGACAATAAAACCAAACATAGAGGACAAAGGAGAAATATTCACTGGAAACATAATGCATGTAGTGAATACTAATAACTTGAGCTATTGTGGCTTACAGGAAAGGATCCTGAAGTTTTCCCCTTGTGGAGCAAAGGCTGCCACAGAACTAGAAAGGATTATTTTCAAATGGATTTGCTAACAACTACATGAGCATAACAGAAAAAAAGAATTTGCAGATTCAGATCAGTTTTGATTAAACCTTCAAATGACTACAAGTTCTTCAATAATCATCAGATTTTGTATCCTAAATAAGGTTTACAATATCTCCTCACTTTAAAAATAATGGGGAGAAAACTGAAAGTGACTACATGTACCCACTTTTATCCAGTCTTTGGTGATGAAGACAGCAGAAACACTTTTCCCTAATGCCCGTATAGGACATGTAATCGGTTTTCTTTCTTGAGAATTAATATTGTCCAAGAATGTGAACAACAGAAATAATCAGTATTATTAAGCAGAATATGAACTTACATGGTTTATTTAAACTGAGCTCCAGCCATCTTGAAAATACCAAAGATGCTTTTGTGAATACAGTGCCCCTTCCAGTCTTTCAGAGGAAAATACAGCTACTGTTGATATCTACAATCCTGACAGTATGGATAATCACATCCTGATAAGATCATGTTGTCTGGACCCTGCAAAAGTACATAGTTCTGTAGTCTGCTACACGCTTTTCATTACATGCACAAAGACAGAGCAAGCAGCAAATTCTGAAGCAACGTAGCGTTTGCTTTTAGGGCAATACACATATCAGACCGATGATGCCACATCTCTGGATTATCCAAATCAAATTTGTAACTAAAACCAGAGTTTGATAAACTTATCTGGATATGAACTTCATGATAAGATTTTAGAGGTCATGTTTGTAAAACAGAAGAAGTATGAGAAGAACAAGAAAAAACAAAAGAAATCCCTTAAAGATACAGTCTTTTAATAGATCTATGTCCAATTTTCTTACAGTCCAATCTTCCCGTTTCCTAAAAACACCATAAAATTTTGGCTATTCTACATTAGGAATAAAATAGTTATCCCAGTTGAAGAAACAACTGCATCAATACAAAATTATTAAATAAAATTGTTATTATGTATTTGGGCTGGTACACTAAATTTTAAAGAAAACAGCAACTGGCATTTTTGTTTTCTCTCTAGCCTTACAAATCATTTTAGAATATAAAGTAGAAAAACATGCATATTTTTGTGGAACTATTTTTTCATTAATGAAAAATGGGATAGCACAGTAATATGTTAAAAGAAAAACATTATTGCATCTTTTAAAAGTGAGAACTCACATTAGAGTAGACATATTTTCTTATAGCACTGGTTATTAATTCAGTGGTATTTGAAGAAACTTTTAAAAAAGTGCCGTTTTACATTTTTTGTTTCCCGAAAAGTTTCCTAGGATAGCTTCTCCTGAAGGACACTTCATTTAGTAAGAGACCGAACTTTCTCACACTAGTTTTACAATGGATGAGAATGATGCTGAGATTGCAGAAGTCTAAGCTAGTAAATCTATGTAGTGTAACAGCACCATGTATATTTAAGAGAGGTATATTTAACGCAATGGTTATGGGAATAGCATAACTGTCTTCAAATGTGACTTTCACTTTTGGAGTAAAAGGGATTTTTGTGCTTGGTTTTGCTTTGTTTTTCATTAAAATAAAAGAAAAATAATCTTCCCATTCTGTTCACATGATGAAATTAAGCCACAAATAAACCTCACATTATCACCACAGAAGCGGAGCAGTGATCCACTGTCTGAATTAGCAACATGCATCTGCTTCATTCAGGAAAGTTAAAGTGATTAAGCAAAAACATTTGAAGAAAAATGCATCAAATAACATTTGCTACACCTTGTGAGGGGAGTATTTTTAGCACCCTGGTGGCATACTCTACCATCATCTTAATTCCAGCAGGACATCCATCACATTTTGTCCTATATGCTTTATTTCTCTATCTTAAATAAATTCACCCTCACTTTCTTAGGCATTCCTATACACACAAGCACTCTGGAAACAATTCCCTGGAATCCTCTGCCTTTCCCCTGTCTCCACAGAGAATTATGCAGGCCACAGTTTTAAAGAAAACACAGTTTATGAGTCAAAAAGACTGTCTGGGGAAACAGAGAGTAGGTGACAGATTTGTAATACAATATGGAACTCGCATACGTGTATGTAGGGACATACAGGTTAAATTATTGCCTGATGGGTTTCCCATGGTAGTGAAATACAGGCTGTCATTCTGACCTTTTAAAAGCTGCCCATTGCTACTCTGGTGCTGAAAAACAATCATTAAATATTATTTTGTGTTGTAAACAGATGGCTCACCTTTGCAAAGGAGCTCTCAGGTGTTCGAGAGTATGGATAATGACTCCTGTATTTCCTCACGTCCCACCTGCTGGTCATGAGGTAAGGAAAAAAGGAGAAATAACTGGAACGACCCTAATTCTGACTAGACTCTTGCTGTTAAACAGCCTTTGGGCGCAGAACAGGTAATTTATGACATCTATTAGAAGACTCATTTTGAACACTGCAGAGAAGCAAACAGACCTATAACTGCTCATGTATATTAGGTCACCTATATCTCTGTTAAGTCAGTGAAAAGCAATCCAAGAAAGTAATACATTTTTATTGGACACATCTTTTGGGAGTTTTGCCTGAGTAGCATTACTACTTTTTGACCTGAGCAGGAAGCCAAAATTTAGCATCCTTAGGGTATTTCTACCACAAAGAGAAAAATATGAGAAAGTTGCATGTTTCGTCAAAGTGACTTTTCATTAACGAGGTTATTTGCCTTTCACTAAAGATTGGGCCTGATCTTAGATCAGTCTTTGCTTTCTTCTGAGGCTGCATTTTCACAGCTTTGCGTCCCATGATTCTCCACAGGATCAGTTTGTTTGCCTTTCATATATTTTCAAAGAGAGAGGGAAGGCTTACCAGGAGTTTTGATGGGCACCTCTGTGAAGACACGGCACCAAGGACAAGCCACAAGCCTGCCAAAGGTTCTCAGTCCTCGTTGGTACTGTTGGCCTGTGCTACCAACACCGGAATGAAGCATCTTGTGCTGAAGTCACAGTTATTTACTTGCTTGGACATACATGTAAACAACATTCAGGAATACCCTTCAGTCCACATGTGTCTTACTGAGAGTGAACATTAAGTGGCAAAATACATCTGTATTTTGGCTAGAAACAGCTTCTCCCCCTCAGCCTCCAGCTGATTCCACAAAAGTTTTACTACTTCTTCCTCTGAATAAAGTCTTAAATTGAAACAAAGCAATGGGCTTAGGGTTTAAGGTTTTGATCGCACTGAGAAAAAACATTATGGAGGAACTGTTCTGAGGTAACAGGCTTGGGGACAAAATTAAGATAAATATAATTATCCTAAAATAAATTAAAAAAAACCACAACTGGACCACTACCATTCACTCTGCACCACATCACTACAAAATCCAGTACTTCCTGTCAACAACGTGATGCCCACAATTCAGACTGAAATTGCCACAGACAACAGCCCAGCTCTGGAAGATTCTTTCTATCTTCAGATGTTCACTGAAGCTCAGACCCTCTCATAATAAAAAATGAAAAGTACTGCAGCAGTTTTTAGCTTCTAGCCAAATACTATGATTTCACTGAAATTTACTGAAATTTGGACCTATCAACTAGGATGTTCCAGGAATTTGCAGAGGAGTGACAGATTACACACATTTTATTTTATAATACGAATGCTATTTACTTTTGATGTTTAGTATCAATAATATAATTTTCCAGATTCTATATAATTAATATATTTATATCTACACACAGGCATAAAAGCAACATTTTGGTCACTGATTTACTAATTCTTTGAAGTAGAAAAACTTCCTTTTTTAAGGTAACACTATCCTTTTGGTGTGGCTCTGGTACCAGACTACTTAACTAATCATTTTATTTTAATGATGCAATGAAAATACCACAAGGCTGTCCTTACAGTCCTAATTACTACTAAAGGGATCTAAGGGGATACTTTAGAATATATTCATCCTGTACTCTGTAAACCATAAATTCAATTAGGAAGCTATATATTCATACTTAGATTAATATACTTCAGAGAAATTAATTCTTCATTAGTGACAGGTGTACTACATACTTCATTCCTGTTTGTACCAGCTGCTATCCTAATTATGATTTACTCTAGTGATTAATTTTCAGACTTTGACATAATGCAAGATTACTGTTGAGTGGCAAATAGAAGCGAGATTTAATAGTATATATATTTATCATTCTCAAGAAGTTAATATCAAAGAGACTGTCTATTTTAAAAAATATTCCCCTTTTCCACCCAGCAAGTGTCCAAGCTAGATGCAGCAGCAGAGCTTCAACTAGGGTACTTTTTGGATCTCTTGGTTTATTGTCCCAGCTTAAATATTTTTCTATGTACTAAATAACCCATGTCTTCTCATTTTTTAGATTTAAGTTGTATTTAAATTTAAAAGGCTCCACACAAAAGGACAAGTTTAAACATCCTACATAATGAAATTAGATCCTTAGGAATTTCTGGGGCAATTAAAAAAACTGTGACCCAAGAACAGAGTTTTATAGGTTGGTCTAAATTCTTCTCTGAAGAATTGTTAAAATAATTGTCTTCCTTCCAAATTTCCTCTTTCCAGGAGGACCTTGAATATGTTGTTAACAATCAGCACGCTGATTATTAACTGTAATATTCAAGATTGACATTAACAACTACATTATTCAAGACTGACATTCATAAAATAGATCTGCCTTTTCTGAGTCTTCTTTTAACCTGTCAAAGAAAGAAACAATGTGTTCTGGTTCATTTCACTGCAAGTGTACAGAAGCCGCATTATTTCGCTGTCCACCAGCACAGATTTCTTTTTCTCTTACATTCAATTTATAAATGAAAACAGATGAACTCAATAAAATGTAAGTCTACAGAATTACGGCTTCCTTTTTTCTAGTGGTAAAGAAGTTTATATATAATTGGCACATAATTTTATCCAGTGGTTTATATTTTTTCTTAAACAGAGTGGTTCCTTTCTTGAGTTGAAGAACCTGATGGTTTCACTTCAGTGCAATCCATCATATTTTCTGATGCTAGTAGAAGTGGATTGACTAAACATCACTGACCTACTACACTGCTTGATGCTCAGGAAAGCTTCCCTATTCTAGTCTCAAGCCTAAGTGCAGACCAGCGCAATGGACCAAGACAACCAGTAGCTTATCAAAAATAAAGACAGAGTGGCTTAAGAAGATTGAGGCCAAATTCTCTTTCCACATTAGGATATCAGGAGATTATATTCCTTTCCAAGGAGAGCAGAACTTTGCCCTGTTTACGCCAACACAGTATTAGTGAAATGTACTTCTCTATGCATTTCATAGTTATATGTCAAGCTTTATTTGAGGTATATATTAGAACTTAATGTTTGGGATTTCTGCCAGCGCTCAGATGGCAAAAACTGCTTTCTATTTTTATTTGTTTCTGGGCCAACCAATCAATTATCAAACCTTCTACATACTTCATAAGCGATTAATAAATGCCAGTTCTAAAAAGTGATTGACACAAATATATGGCTCTGCAGTGTGTTTTTGAGACACTAATAAAGTAAAAGGTAAACATAAAATGTCCTCCACACTAACTCCAGACACAGTCCTGATCTTCAGCTCACATAAAATCAGCAAAGTCCATTGACTTCAGCACAGTGGCACCAATTTTACATGCAATGAGTTTCTGGCTTTTTAGTAAAGGCATTATT
Organism: Columba livia; assembly: GCF_036013475.1. Classification (NCBI taxonomy): domain Eukaryota; kingdom Metazoa; phylum Chordata; class Aves; order Columbiformes; family Columbidae; genus Columba; species Columba livia. Next base: position 49,606,975 of record NC_088603.1, on the reverse strand, counting down.
TCTTTCAAAGCATTACACCACTATAATATATAACAAACTAATAGTGTTAACGTTTCATTTGTTACCAGCTTCAGTTTTATCTGGCAATTGACTTCATTACATGAGGGAGGTAGGGGAGTAGGATTCAGCTCACCTAATGGCAACTGCGCAAAAATTAGACATCCGCTTGGATATAACAAAATAGACTCCTTCAATAGATAATGGAGAAAGGAATTCACAACCAAATTAATCCATTGCCTTATATAAGACATCCACCTTAGAGTGCGATGATGTTTCATCCTATCGTACTTTCCTGCATACTGTAAAGTCTAAGTAGTGAGTTCTGATTGCACATCCATCTTTGAAACTAATTGTGAGAAGTTGTTGAATTAGCTATTTCGTATTTCTCTTTTTCTGCAGCTTACCTGGAGCTGAAAGACGAATTAATCACAGTGCAGAATGTACATAGTAGCTGGTTCTTTGCTACATTGAATGAACTAACATTGATCAACAGCCTACTTTTTTTAAAACTATGTGGAACTCTATGAGCTGAAAATAGACAGGATGTGTAGTACTAATGTTTTTCAACACATCACAGAAGATAAGTTGGTTTAAGATCACAAAGCAGTATTGTTTCCATCTTAAACTACAGTATACTCAAAACTTATATCTGCCTTGAAATAATAAAATAGGAATAGATTATAAATTACAATCCAGTCATTAGCTTGAAGTTCTTTCCATCACAACGAGACCATATGGAATCACTTTTCCCTTTTTAACCTCGCTTACCATTCAAAAGAAATTAGTTTTGGAAAATTTTAATGGTATGAATACATTTGTGTGGATGAATACAAAAATCCCACTTTTCAAGCCGCTTAAGTCATTCAGCCAAAGACAGGCTGTTTTATAATGCACACCTTGTTGTGTGCTGTAACTTGCACAAAAATATTATTCATACAAAGTTTGTAATAACATATTTTTAGCATTATGATAATAAACATTGTTAACAAATGTTCTGTAGTTGTCAAGGACAGGAGCTGGGGGCTCCTGCTCAGCAACCTGCCCAACCTCTCCAGCACTTTCTCACAGAGCTGCTCCCCTGCCAGTCCCTCCCCAGTGTCACTTTAATGGGTTAATCCTTCCCAGCTGCAGCACTTCGCACTTGTCCTTGCTGAATTTAATAAAGTTCCTACTGGCCCTTTCCCCCAGCCTGCCAGGGCCATGGTGAATGGCAGCCCTGACCTTGAGGGTATCAACTGGTCACTCCAGTTTCATGTGGTGCATATCTGATAAGAGTGCACTCCATCACCCCCTCCTGCTGGATGATACAGATATTCAACATCACAGATAGACCTCATTTATGGCTGGCCTCCAGGTAGAGTCTCATCCACTACTACCCTCTGAGCCCAACCATCTAAGCAGTTATTTTCTCATCTAACTTGTCTCCCTCTCCAGACCACAAGGCCCCAACTTGGATACCTTTCTTTTTGAGCTGTTACAGTGTAGAGCTATGTTCTCATGTCAAATGTTTTATTCTTCATAACTCCCAAATTATAAATGATATAGAGCAGATTTAAGACATGGAAGCCAAAGCTTTTTCAAGGAATTTATCTTGCTAGTGGACTATACATCATAATCTATATTCCAAAATATGACACCTCATTTGGATAATTAATGTTTTTAGAGTATTTCTTCAATTTCCTTCACTGTTTGTTATTTTTATAGTTCAGGTTACATTATCTTAATAATATTATACCATTGCATATTTAAAATATTACCATTGCTATAGCAATTAAGTACCTGTAGTTCACAGTTTCTTCCCAGCTCAGTTTGGTTGCTAAGTCTGCCACACTAGCAGCAGCATAACTTGGTTCATCAGATTTACGCTATATACTTCTAACACTTAGACAACTTTCTTGGCTGATTACAACAAGTTGTGCATCTGTTTTATCAGAGATTTTGTCCAAAATTTTAATATTTAGACCATGATTTTCTTTCAATTTGAATGACTTGTAAATTTACTTTTGTTCTTTTTCAGCAAGATGATGATATCAGCAACACGACAACAAAGCAGCTAAATACAATTGCAGTAAACAACCTATTTAAGAGGAAACTCTCAGTTTGTTAAGAACCCCAAAGGGCCACATAACATATCCTATATATTTTCAACAATAGTCTTCTATTCCCCACCCCAGGAAGTATTAAAGTTATTTCTTTGAGCCTTTGGAAGGCTATCAATGCCTTAATGGTTAGACCAGGAATCTCAGTCCCTCCTGAATTTATTTTAAGAACTCTTCTGACTAGACAACTCAGAATGCATGAAAGGTCCATTAGCTTTCTTTGCTTACATAAAAAACCCCAACTTTACAACAGTAGAAAGTACATTCTCATTAATTACAGAAAAATGGAGCCAGTGAAATAAAACTAGGAGATGCACTGAAAGAACATCCTTGTTTTCAGTTACGCACAAGGAAAGATTTAAATTTGGGTTGATGAGGCATCTTGGAAAAATTAACATTATCAAACAACTGACATTTGCTTCCTGTTGCAAACTTTGGAGGACACAGCTTAGTATGACAACTGGTAGTTGACCCACTTCTTGTTGGGAGTGTAGCTTCAACCTTTTTGATTAGTCATATTAAATGTTATAATTTTAGCATAATGAAAATATGACCTTTCTTTTTGTACTTGACTCAGTCACTGTGCACTTAAGAATGATGTAAAACTCCAAATAAAAAACTCAAATGAATTTCTTTGGCAAATTGAAACATTTGTCTGCTCTCTTGGTTTTAGAGTCACTACCTTCTTTTTGGCATAACCTATAGTAAGGCCAAATGAAGGAATAGACCTCAGATCGCCTAATTCCATTGAAAATAATTGTTGGGTTGGTTTTTTTTGTTTGTTCTTTTTATACAAGTATCTGGGCGGCTCTTTTGCTCAGAAGCTAATAAATCTAAAAAAGAAAGATATTGGGGCCTTTGATCCCACCAGTGACTAAAAGCAAGATCAGAAGCACAATCCAGAATGTCATGAGCTTTCTGGTAGTTTTACAAAGACAGCATCTTCAAATGGGTAGAGAGGAGAAGTCAGTCAGGAAGCTACGGAAGTTATTCTCAGATGAATGAGAGCTGGCTTGAACTAGAAATAGGGTCATGAGAGAACAAATTCCTAGGGAAAGAAAAAGCACTCCGGTGTATTCCTTGGGAGAGAAAAGGACCACCTTTGTAAGACAATTAGTCCAGCTACAAAAAGTCTGTAAAATGCAGAAGCCACTGAGTCTTATCCAGATGCAAAAAATCGCTCTTTGGAAGATAAAACTCCAGCTCCTTCATCTAATCTATTTTTCAGCATAGAAATAAACTGCAGATGCTTAAAGAACAGACTTTCAACCCAGCTCTGTTTGTCAGGAGCACGCTGAAATCCCAGGAAAAATAAAGTATCCTGAAGCACTCAAAACATTTCAAAATGTCAAGATTCATTTGCTACTATACATCTTTGTATTCTAGCCACATCCTTAACGAAAATCTGCCTAATCCTCTGCAGCATTTGGACAGTATTTAACCAAGAAGTTGAAACTAATTGCAATGAACACTGACACTCACTTCATCTTACGTCATTAATGCAACTGGCCTAGGGGATTTACTGCCACAAGAGGAAGAGTTTAACAAAATTTCCAGATACATTATTCTGTCTATAACCTAAACACTGAAAACTATGTGAAGGTAGAGATTCATCAACGGGTTTACTCCTCTGCTTGAGGCTACTGAAAAAGTAAAGGCACTTTTGATCAAATACCAGGTGTTAAGTTCTTTGAATTCTGCTGCTAGCATGAATCCTCCATGACCGTTTCAGTCTCATCTTCCGTCATTCAACCTCTACTCATTTTTAGAATTCATGTATCATTTGGCTGCACTTTACAGTAAATGATGAATCATATCTGCTGCTCTCTTACCATAATGTATCCAGGTTACCAGGAAAAAAAGATTAGTCAGGAGTGCAGACCACAGCATTAAAAAGAGTATCTTGGATTTTTTTGTCAGAAACATCACAGGAAAGCCAGAAATGGGAAGGTCGCATTACAAAGACAAGCTCATTTGAGAAAATATGAATATCAGTTACAAGATAGAGGCCTTTGAATGTTGTATTACAATCATAGTAATCTCAGATGGCAGCCTACATGCAAGTGATTCTGTGAGTCATCACCTTAATTATTCAATCTGGAATATTTGAAAATCTTGCATAGATACACTTATATGCACTGAAGTCACAAAAGAATAAAAATAGCAATATGATCAATAAAGCAAGACAGGAGCCTCTAGGATTGTCTCCACGTGCCCAGATTTAAAATAGTGCAGTTTGAACTCTGCAACAGATATAGGCAAATCATTCTCCCCACTTGTACATTTATAAAGAGGCGATAATTCCAGCACTTCAACAATGCCTCTCAAAGGAAGTTCCAAAAATACCACCATGGGTTCATACATCACTGTCTAACATGGGATGTGCTTAATGCTTGTCAATGTACCTACCTTCCATTAACACCTTCCTTTAACTGCTCAATTTGTTAGCACATGATTCATTAGTGTCAGAAAAAAAATATCTTAAAATGTTCTAAGATAAATATGAATTATTATTATAACTAGCAACAGCCAGAACTACATTCACCTTTCCCACATCTAACTGTGAACATCAGATGTGTCCTACATGTCTGGATAGAGGTAAAAAAAAATAGAACACTTTTCCGTGACTTTAACTGACTTTCTGGTTTGGTTCTGAAAGAAGTTTGTACTCTGGCTCAGACGAGTAATAACACTTTCCTTAGCCAGGATTCTATGACATATTCAGCACCTTCAATTCCTACCAAGTTGACAGCACTTCGACCTTCAAGTTCGTGTCACTCCCAGCAAAACATCTATGAGGTTTGGGAGTAGTTGCTGCTTATTTCCTTTCTTTCTCATCAAAATGATAATGCCAAGTCATCATGTCTGGTTTGCAGCCTTGGATGTTATCCTGAACTTCCTGAAATTTTTCTGTTGTGTTGTTTTGCCTTATTTGAAGAATGCAAACAGAAATTCTGTCTTGAAATGAACAGCTCTGCTACAAAATCTCTGATCCCTTCCAGCAATTTCTGTAAAAAGTTAAACATTCACATTTGCTTTTCTAAAGTCACTCACTAGCCCTTCCACAAGGAAAAATAAATCATCTTCACTAATGACCACTAATCATCATATTGGGTTAAAAAAAAAATTCTCAAGTCCATTTTTCCTTTGATGTTGTCTTTGGGGAATTGGTTCCAGTTAATACATAGCGCACCCCTCCCTTGGCTAACCAGCATTGGCTGGAGGTGATTTATCCAACTGCCATTACCTAGGTAATTTGCCATGTATCATTACACTGTTGACCAGTGATTTGGGAGTCCCAGCAGTATCCCCAGGATGTAAAACTAGTGAGAACCTACTATATGAAAGCTGGAGTTATTATACTGCTCCTCTCTGAGCTATTTAAGCTACTTTTAGGAGACCCTGGAGCTTGCTCCTTAAAGTGCAGTATTTATTTTCCATGACAGTTACAGACTTAAAAGCTCAGGGCCTGATCCAAAGACTGCTGTAGTCAATGGCAAACTTTCTACTGATCTCTTCTGCATCAAGGCTTCACACACCATTCGCAAAAGTTACAGCCACAATAGGACCCTGTTTTAAAGACACAAATGATAGTTCATATGGAGTGAGCCTCTACGCTTACCCCTACTGCTGCTAACAGCTGGGGAGAAGAATATGCTGCAGAGTCATTATGTTGCCAACTCACAAACACATACATGGGAAGCAAGGAGACCCTTGACTTCAAGTCCTCAATTTTACAACTTGGGAATAGTTTGGTCTCTTGTTCTTTAACAGCAGATACCTTTGGGGGGTGCTTTTGTAAGAAAAATTGTTTTCTGTAGATTTGCCCTGTGAACAGAAATACTGGAGTGGTAGATTAAAATGTCCTTTTCCTTCGAGCTGTTCAAGATTTTGTAGATGACGTAATTTCTACATGAAGTCTGCAGGTACCAGCCCTGACTTCCTACTTAAAAGAATTCTTACTAAGTTAAAAAAAAACCAAGCAAACAAAAACCAACCCAAACAACACCTACCCAGACTATTTAGGAAAAAACGTATATGGTTTCTGCAAATTATCCTAATCTTCAGTTTAAGGATTTTGAAACAGATACAGCCTATGTATAAATATTTTACTCTCTTATACAGGAAATTTTAAAGCAGCACTAGACATGTTTTATACCACAATGATTTTGAATATAATTTTTCTATCATACAGAGGCAGTTTACAGAGCCCTGGATCTGTGATTTATCCATTGGGTTTGTTTCATGTTTAAAATCTCGTGTTGTACATTTAAAACATCTGTTGTTCTGAAAGTTCTTAGCAACAACCATGGAACAAACTCCAAACCCAAGATCATAATATGGCTAAATTACTCCTCAGTTTTACTTTTATAGTAAAGCTGCTTTGGGGTTTATGAGCCAGAGAAAGATCATCCCCTTACCAGAAGGAAATGAACATACACCTTGAAATGAGTAAGACTACTTATAGTACAGATTGTCATCAGACAGATGGTGCTTTCAGCAGCTGGAACAGAGCAACAACATATACTAAAAGCTATCAAAATAATATAACATGACTAAAAATCTCAGGGACTTTGGCCCATTAACTATAATAGAAATGAATCTGGTTTTAAAATACTAAATAGGAGTTCTCCTCTCAGAAATGGTACAAACAATTCCTTTTAAGACCAAGCATGCAAGGTTCTATTTTTTTTCTAATATAGCTATATAATGCAGCCTGAAAAACTACAAGTACTTTCATTGCTAAAGAAAAAACAAGAACATCAATAAAAACTTATCAAAAGGTAACTTGTTTTCTCCAACCCAAAAACCAGAATGTTAGAAAAAAGAAAAACATTAAAAGCACAAAAAACCACAAACAAAACAAAACCCAAACAAACAAACAACAAACAAAAGCCACTACACAAAACAGAATAAGACTAAGTATTAAATTTATGTATGTAGATTTATATTTTTCACATAATGGAATTAAATCAACCCATTAAAACATTTATATTGCCTACTTTCAGACCACACATCCTCTTGGCCTTCCTCTTGACTCTAAAGCTTGCTGTAGGATCTTTCAACTTGAATATCCTTGTTTCACACCTGCCTTACAACAGCGATATATGTTTAAGTTATTACATTACGCACGTGCATATGTGGCATGCCAGAAGTTAATGTTTCTGATCTGTAAAGAAAACAATGGCTTCCTATTACCAGTTAACGAGTATATTGTGCATATGAGTTCACTACAGCACAACTGCTGGGAAATTACATGCACCACGTACACTTCTTTGACCAGTGCCAATATTTTCCCGTGTCTAACCTTTACATTCTAATTGCATAAATTCTTCTGAGGATTCCTCTACCTTATCCATTCCACAAACCAGATCTAAGCACACCTTCGGCACAGCAGCTGCAGATAATCCTTTTTGAAGAATTCCACAAAAAGGTCAACTATGCTTGTTAAGATATTTAAGGTGTCTGTTCTATTTAAATCAAGTTTAAAAAAAATGAATGAAGTCTAGTAAGAGAGAACAGTTCCACATAAATGAAAAACATGTGGAAATGTTCTACAGGTCAACTATGTAAAAACGTGTTATATACTGTGTTTATAGGTATTTTATTCACAGGCAAGGCTGGCATTAGGGTTTTATTGATATCCTGGTGAAAAGCAAGCTAATCTGAAGGTTGCAAACCCCTTTTCTCTGCATTTTAATACAGACCACATAACAGCATGGTAACATACAATTATTTTCAAAACGTATTAACTTGTACTTAATTTACATTATATTTTGATTGTAAATCTCTTCTGGTTTTGTATCCAGATTTATTTGCAGGTGACCTGTCCAAATATGCCATTCTCATTCATATGCCACATGAACATTTCTGAACTTAAAAGCTGAGATTACAGATCAAAAAAATCAGAATCCTGTATTATCTATATTATACTGCAGGCACTTCTGCAGTCAAAAATGCTGGACACTTTGCCAAAACTAGACAATCTAACCCAAATAATATAATGTCTGATTTTGTTGTGCCTGGGAACTTCCAAATTTGGCTGAAGGCATCTAGGCTGAGTCTAAACATGAAAATATAAAGGTGAAAAGCTATCACATCACAAAGACCTTGAGGCCGCAACAGAAACAACTACACTCAGAAAACAACCTAAAGGGGGAAATTTGTGCCTGCAAATAGTCTTTCCTTTCAGTGAAACTACCAATGTGATCGTCAATAAAATCTGATTTAAGCACAGTGGTGCATTGAGCTTTCTATTTCTTGCTTCATTATCAGCTGGTTTTAACCACCCTGCAATCAACTGACTTATCAAGGAGCTTCAGTCACCCTCTGAAATCCTATGCAACCTCTTTTTAGATCAGATGAGATCCTGGACTTTTAAAATCATGTATCTGAAAACAATCACATTTACACAGTTTTGGAACTGTATCAATACCACACATTACGTTTGCCTCTAAAAATCACACCAGTTCTGTATGGAGCATAGTATCCAGTTAGGTACTGCTAGCTATCAGTTTGATACTCCTAGGTAGCAGTTAGGAATCTCAGTACAACACATAGTATTCTGTTTAAACTATCACCTTGGTAACAGTCCTTATCCAGCTATACCACTAATGCATTTAAGGAACTATATTTAAGTCCTACAGGGAATGTATGAGCAACTATGGCAGGAAGTTGTTAGCTGCTGGGCTCACGGCTCAGAAATCTGCTTTCCATTTACACCTGCTCCAGCCAGAGCCTGCAGACCAGAAACAAACCTTTGATTAAGCTTGGGAGGTGTAATAGTAGGTGTGATTGTAGAATATGGGAAAACATTTGTGGGTTATGTCCCTTCTCATAAAATTATTTAAGAAGCAACCACGGATACTGGATTTTTTTTTTTTTTTTTTCAATCAGCAGGTATGTGTGGTACAAAGGGTCAAATTTAAGGATAAAGACATCTGTAATACAATTGATGTTATCCACTGATGTATTTGCTGTCTATAGTTGTAACTATAATAAACACACTTAATACATAAAACTAGGTTACAAACCTACAATATAAACCTACATGCAATATATATTAACTAGAGAAACAATATTGTACAATTTCATTTTCTAGTTTTACACTTGGAACAAGATTTTTATCTAAATACAAAAAGAAAAGTGAAATAAAAACATGTCGAAATAATAGCATTTTATTTCAAAGGTATAAAAAGGATCTATACCCTTTCAGAAAACAGCAATGAGGTCTCAATAAAAAGACATGGACAGCTCAAATTAAAAGTCCAAATTTGGGCAAAAACAGGTGCTGGAAATGCTCCACGAATTTGGATTAATCTCTTATAAAACAGATGACAAACCCTCTGATCCTCAATAAATGATGCTAACTCCACCATTTACATAAACAGATACTTCAGGTTCTGTGTCAATATTCAAGTAATTTCCAACTCCTTTTTTCAGCTACCGATTATTCCACTGAAAAGGTAAGGTCCTACACATCTAAGCATCAACCCACAAGCTCCAAAGGAGTATATTATATACATAATTTTAAATGGCAGCATTTATGACATTGATCTGAGAACACTCATTTCAAAACACAGCTAGAAGAATGAAAAGAAAAATTATTATAAAGAATGTGCTGCTTCTTTGAATTGTCATTAAGTGTAAGTATTTGTTATGATAATTTCTTTCGAAAAAAATCTTACCACAGAATTTATCTGTTAGAAGTTTCTACTAAACATAGTTACTCAGATTTTCCATGGCAAATAAAAAAAACCACCACACCTCCACTTCCTCCTCATACTTATTTCAAAGAAAGATTACTTATCTACTATGTTATCTTCTTTAAATTATGCTTGACATCTACTACAAGAGTTGAATAATAAATCTATACTCCCTCTTTCAATCATTCCAATGTTTAAGACATTGTTCCATCCAATGAATAAGATAAAGTATATACACTGATGTACACAATACTTTTTTTTATATTTTGAGTATCAGATCAGGATCTGCCAAGTACAAAGGAAGGTATTCCAGGTTAGAAAAAAAAAAAATCCCACACAAGCTACTGAGTCTACCCTCAAGAAAGTATTAGGTATGTGATGTATATTAGCCTCCTCTTTGCTGCCTATATGATTATTTACACCAGAGCCGATGCACATATATTGACTATTTCAGTACAAAAAACCCCTCACCCAAGGATTACAAGATTTTTCTCATGCAAGGCTCCAGAATCTGAAAGCAGTATTGATTGCTAAATCTCTGTACGGTTAAGTTCACATACCTCAGGGTCAGATGAAGTTTAACACAATTCAGGACTCCCTGTGTGTTACTGTCTGCTCCAAAGCAAAACATGTATCTCGTTTGTCCTTCTCTTTCTGCCTCTTGTTCAACAAAAACTGAGACAATTTCAAGTCTCAAAGATATCATGAAACAGAAACTCGATGAGAAAACCCTGTGGCCAGCTGAGTTTCAGATGACTGATTCTACCTACTTGGATTTTTTTTAATTTTTATATCTCTCCTGTCCCTGCCTGGTACCAAAATCACATGCAACAGCTTTATTACTTCTGTCAGAAAACAATCTGGGCAGATGCATACTTCCCAGCTACTTTATTAACCTAGGCCACACAAAATACATCATTTCATGGTATCTCAAGGATGAAGTAATGGTTTGAATGTACATAAGCTTCTCCTAAATTAAGTTTCACTAGTTTTTTCAGAAATTGCATGATTCTCCAATACTCTGATCCAATAAATTTGCTGTACTGAATCAAACTGGATATCCTTACGGTCTTTTATAAACAGGTACTTCTTCATATACTCACCTATCACTCAACCTAAGTAGGCAAACCAATTTAGACTCTGGAGGATGGGGAAGAAGGAGGACAAATTTCAAGATGGAAGAGGGAAATGACAAAAAGGAGAAGATTCATTGAGGAGAGTTAACCCTCGCATTACCTTTAACTCACATCCATGCCCCCTCTTCCATTATTACTTTTTCTTGAAAGTCATTATTGATAGTTGATGAGGCTATTTTCAAAGACACAATTACTTTCTGCTTGGCCATGATTACTTCTGCCTTTATAATTTTAACTTCCAAACTCCTTAGTAAATCCCATTTAATTAGAATATCACACAGATAAAATATAACAAAATCTTATACATGAACTACAAGTCTCTGACAATTCAGCCAACAGTTGTCACTGATGAGATGGACTCATTATAGGATGACTAAATGCCTACAGTTAAGCAACCAGAGCTGCTTACTTTCATTCTATACAAACATCTTAAATGCTACATAAAAATATACAAACATTTTAAATACTACAAAACTCCTAATGAAATCCAGTTCGGGCAAATATAATATTCAAGGTGATCAACCTTCTTGTGATACACTTGTCTTAAATTAACGTTAGCATAAGCTTTCAAAAAGAATTTCCATGAGGGCCACCATTCAACGTACATGAAAGTGAAATTTGAAATGCAAGAGAGATTTCAACAGAAGAGCAAAGACAAATATATGAAACAATGCCAGTGAGGAGAGGATGATATATATGAAAGAGAAACACAAACAAACTGAAGTTGGTGGATTTTTTCAGAGACAGAATGAAAGCAACATAAAATTGGGACAGATAATGACAGCAGTCACATAGTTCAGTCATATGGAGTAAACTTAGGTCCAGGACATATTATCTGCAACAGTGTTCTGAAGACCGAAAGTCTACAAGCTTACTTTCTGGGATTTTATCTGAACAAAGTTTTCAAAAGCAACTCTGCTCTTCCTGAATAAAAAAATAAAACTCACGTTACTCTTGAAAACACAGTAGCTCTTGAAGAAAGTATATAAACCATATACATTTTATTACTTACAGTTTCCATTCAACTCATTTATGTGGAAAATGGGTGAACTGCAAGAATTTTTGGTAGCCTTATCAGAAGAAATAAAAAAATACAGATACCGGGAACAGGAACTGGAAATCTTGTAATGAATAGCAGGATCCACAGGTCAAAACCCTCAAGCCAAACTGTTTTCCCTAAACATCTGGCTTTCTTTTGCAGGATTTTATGTCCATAATAATAAATAAGTCAGGTTTAGGAGTGCCAGTTTATTAAGTATTTAAAAATGGCTAAGCTACAGCAGCTGCCCGGATCTCACAGCATGTCCAAATAGACCAAATGTTCCTTGTTGGTAACAGTATATTCAAATACAAGTATTACTATTATGGATTGATACTAATAAACACAAGGTTAAATTTTAAATGGGGCTTAAAAATCCATTTCCTTCCCTTACCATTTGCTATTTATTTTTTAGCTACTGAATATTCGTGGACAGTTAGCAAAAATGTTAAACATTTCATCACTTTGCAGTACTGTTGAAGGCTTCGGATGTAACAGTACAATATTTCTGAATTAAAGTTACTTCTCTGGAATCAAGTAAGTAAATACATACCATGTTTGTATATTTTTCTTTTCAAAGTTTCATTTTGGTTCATGCCTTAAGGTTTCAACTCACCAAACGCTCTCATCTGCACTGAGGCTGAGGGACAGTGAACGAACAGGCTTTTAATGTCACAACTCCTACTTATTACTCTCTCAGACTTTTCACTCTTAAAAGCCTATGGAGCTGATTAAAAAGGACATGGTTTTCATCTGGATTTAGTTTATAAAATGCACAAAATCCATTTCTGAAACTAAGCAATGTTCACAACCAACTAATTAGGATTTTTGACCCTTTGGGTAGTCATTTGGATGAGGCCACTAGGAAATTTTATTGCTTTAAAGGAAATCTCTGGGTAGCAGAAGGACAATTGAATTGTTAATAAAACTTGTTTTAGAGAATCATTGCATATCAGGTGCAGCATGGGGAAGGAAAAGAAGTTAACTACAAAGCTCTAGAGCTATGAGTGCTCTTGGTTAACAGCCAACAGCTGCAGACAGCTCCCACACTCCATTTGTCAGGTGGTCATGTTCTGTCATTTTGAGTCCATTACAGTGACTGTATTGTAAAAACTAACTTTGTCTCCAGTTGCTTGGACACAAAGTAAGGAAGTATATGGGAGAGAAAGCTCTTCAAGAATGGCTGCATATGACCACCATAATAAGTGAAAGTGAATGATGTCTGTTGTACACACATGACAGATATAAAATAGTAGTATAAATACGTAATAATCTCTACTTTTGCAAGATATGTAAATCTCATCAAATATTCATTCCCATTTGATTGACTAGCCCTTCTCAAAATTAGAAACAATATTTGACAAAGGTGGGGCTAAGTTTGGAGACCTAAACAACCTACTGAAAAGATGATCTCTGCCTTCCACCCGTGATAAGACTGAAACCAACCTAATATGATGACTACGCAGTATGATGAAGTATGCATTCTAGTATTTGGCACGTGAATGGATATTTTTTGCCTAATATTTTTACTGTGATTCTATTACTACAATTAAAATAATTCAAGCCAAGAAAAAATAAGTTTTCTTTTAAAAATTATTTTAATCATCTGGAATTTTTGGGAAAGAATTTTATAATCCAAAGAACAGCCCGCATCAAAGCTCAGAAAGTTAACTAAATGGAATTTCTTTTTCCTCCAAGAGACACTGCCAAAACTGCTTTTCAGATTTTGAGCTGAATTTGTTGTGACTTATTACTAGCAAATCAAAGTTTAGAGCATAAATAATATATATTTAGGGATTTGTAACTAACAAAGGGTGCAAAAGATCACTGAAATTATTCAATGGATTGCACAGCAAGACATAAGAGACTATTGTGAACTAGTTTAACATGTTTCTATTCTATTGCATGTTCTCAAAAGCAATACATTTTGAAAACTGAAATTTTGCAAGATTATTTTCCTCTATAATGAATTTTTAAAAGCCAAAGTTTCCTACAGCATTTGACATATCATTTTAAAAAGCACAAGAAATGGGAATTTATTATACAAAACTAGTAAATCTAGAGTATTAGTCAGAATTAGAATGCATAGGAAAGAATCACCTAAATGACTACAAGCAATTATCTGAGTTAAGACACTACCTTTCAAGTTTCAAACCGATTATGTGGTTACTTGATATATGCTCTGCAAAACACTGTTTCTGTAAAGGAAAGTCATGCTCCCTCAAGTGCTCGCAGCTACTCATCCCAACCCTCCTCACCAGAAATGCCAAACTTCTCCAGATCTGCCAACAATATCCTTCCTTAACCTATTCCAGACAAAATAAGTGAAGTTAACTTAGGAATTTAAATGGCAGCTTTTTGCTAAGCAAGGTCATTTTGTCTGAAGTGGCTTAGACAGCATTCAGCAATTAGCTCCACTCAGAAGTCTAAACTGTTGCTAATCTCTGACAGGGGAAAAAAAAACAAAAGAGGGGGAAAAGGGAAACGAAAAATTATGTGTGCCCATGGAAAGGTTATATATTATTTCTTTTACTGACACAGCAGAATATAAAAGCCTGGATGTCTGTGACCTAAAGCATTAGACAATTGCACTTGTGCATTCTTATAATGCATATTTCAGGGAACAGAAATCTTTGGGAATGAAAGCCTGTCTGGATTGGTTAAGTCATCAGATGCAAAGTGTTAGAATTGCTGGTCTTGTTTCCCTGTCTAATCTCTTGTTGAGAGAGTCCCCAAGGCACTCTTTAATTGTGTTTATATAGCAAAGCAATGATATATCACATGTGGCAGTACAAAAATATTTTCATGCTGATTATATAGGTTTGTATAACTCTGATTAAGGTACTTCTCCTGTTTTAACTTTACAGCTGGACTTCCAAATTTACATCTGAACTTAGAACACTTGCAAAATTTGCACTCACATAATTAAAAAATTAAATTAAGAAAATAATAACATCTGTTTTGGTGTCATTTTAATTGTGTTTCTTTTACATGATTACATTAAGACTTCATTTAAATGTCTACTGTACATTTATTGCATGTACCTTCACGGACAAAAGCAAGCCTGTTCCCCTGTTATCACCTGTTCAGGTAGTTCAGTGCCTAAGATTAACTGCAAGCCTGTACAGAGACCTAATTGACACATCTTTTAAGAAGAGCAGATTGCAATTGCTTTGTATTTTATTCACTTGTTACAATGTTGCACACTTTCCAAGCACAAATGATAAGAATAGTATCAGTTACAGTCTTTAATCATAGCAGATTCAATTCTCAGACTAGTTACAGTTTCACATGTAAACTACCATATGAAGAAAACTCTCTTTCCTTTTTTAAAGCCTGACAGATGTCTAAGATTTTGCTTTTGTTTCTTAATATTTGTATGATTTAGTATTGTTCAGAGAGTCCTGGGTGTGGCCAAGAAAAACCCTCTAGTGGTTTCCATTGCAAATGAAAGGCAAATGTTTCAGATTGCAATCTAGCAAATTCACACTATTCTACAAATATTTTTGGAAGGAACACCAATTGTTTTGGGATTTTTTGTAGCCCCCCAATTGTACTAGCCTGAAGAAAAAATCCTGTTGGATTTAAGGTCTTGTTTGTGAAGTTGCAGCTAGCAGAGACCTGTAAAATCTCTTTTATATCTATTTTGCACAGACATATCCACTCATATATGAACTGTATGGATAAAGGTTTATAGATACTCTAATACTATGTGCTATGCAAGCAGGCTGACTTAATATCTTTTGAATTTGGGTAATAATGATAATCACACTACATTTTATGTTGTTTGGCATGTATAACCGCTTTGCCAAATATAAGTACTTCCCCGAAATACAGGAGTATAGCAGACAAGATAGGTAAGCAAGTGAGTTACTCAGGCATGTTCCTGTATGATTTTCTGATGTAGGGATCACATATGCAGCGGGAATTGGGCCTCCAATAAACTACAGAGTTTTTCCTTTTTCAAAATATATTATTTCAAGTAATATTTATGTACACCAAACAACAGGCCCATATGAAACATTTCTGTTCAAACGATCCTATACATGCTGGGCAGAGACCTCCAAAAACAGCAATCAGTGTTATGCACCATAAGTGTTAGACTCAACAGCAGAAAGACATCAACAGTTAATTTTAATTGGTTTGCACTAGTTTCTGCCACTGCCAACACCCATTTCAAGTCAGATGTGCTTGTTTGCATGTACACCCTGTGCCTATGCTACTTTCATACGGCCATAGAACATAAAAAAGTCTTTGCACATGATTTTCAAAAGCAGTTTAATAAAAGCAAATAAGCCAGGGACATTTTTAAAAGAAACACCACTTGCTGCCCATATTCCATTACATTTCAAAGGAATTTAAGAGCTCAACTCCCTTAAGGTCTTTAATGTAGGTTAGCTACATACCATTTATCAAAACGGTAACTATTTGATCCTCACTTGTTTAAAAAAAGATGGGCGCCAAGAGGCAGCTTCAGCATCTTAAAGTCAGTGATTTACATATATCAATTTAACCTTATATATGGTGACTCCACAGTCATTACCTAATAACTGCTTTATTGCTTCCTGGCAGGGGCCTCCTCCACTGTACGACAGCCATTAAATAATACACTCAGGCTCCCACACCTCTTCCATATCACAGGTCTATCACTGGATCACTAACCAAGCAGTTGTCATCCTAAGCTGATGGGAGTTCAGAAAAAAGCTGAAGACTAGACCAGGTATGATTTATCTTTTCAAAAGAACTCAGGAGAACATTCAAAGAGTGCTACAAATCAATTGGATGCACCGAAAAAGATATATTTTTTAAATATACTGACTTCATAACTGTAAAAATAGCCTTAACACCATACACTGTCTTTGAGGGAAGAAGATATTTGCGAAGTGGATGCTCGCATGCTTTTTCAAGATATATTCCTACCATGTGTGGGCATGGCTCTTCAATGCCACCTAGGCAATTTTTCACTCTTCAATTTGGCAATTCTTCTTACACTCTGTAGGAAAAGCGACTGCCATCCTTATCACCCAAAATGTAATAGCACATAACATTTAACACAAAAGCAAAGAAGGCAAATACATGAGACAACTACTCCCTCAGTGTAGATCAGCAAGAAATAAACTAACAGCAGAAACCAGAGCTTGACCTTATGTTGTTTTGTAACATAAGCACTTTCCACCCAAAGGGCAAGAGTCAAGGAGGGTTTGATTGTGGAGTCAAAATAGTCCTACCACTCTGTTATTTTAGCCTCCCTTTCTTCCTCCTGATTATTCCACTCAACATAACCCACAGCATTTAGCGATAAACCCACTGGCACACAATTTATAGAGAAACAACACTTGACTCTCTCTTGGCCACTTATCTTTTTAAGCAGTCAAAAGAAAAAAAAGAATACCACATACAGTGACTCCTTGGTGTCTAGCCTTCCCCCCCACTCCAGCCCTTGTTTTTTTGCATGTGCATGGAACACAAAAGTTTTAAGCAAAGTCATAGAGAACATTTCGCTTTCCCAAAAGGACATAATAGATGAATTTTTCATAGACCTGAAGGCAACTTGTAATGCATTGTTGATCATAAGAAGTAATTGCAAAGAGATGATAAGATCAAGTACCTTTGTCTATATGAAGAATCCAAAGCCATTATGTTTATACCACTAACGAAGAACCATTATGTACTCGCATATGGTTCAAACAAAAGGACTATTCCATTATAAGAATAATTTAAGGGAAAAGCAACAGCTTATTTTCATAATTAGACAAGTATAAGAACAGCAAAGGAGAAGCAAGAAAAAAAAAAAAAAAAAAAACAGGAATTGAGGAAATGACTTTCCTATTCTCATGAATCCGTGAAATACCAGTGACTGATGAGTGGAAAAAATAGAGAATGTGAAAGGTATTTTGTAATTACTTTGTCAATCAGGGGTACAATTCATTTTTCCAAAGGAAGGTCTCTAATATTACTATATCATTACCTTACACATTGTACAATTAAATTGTGTAACTACTCTGATTTTGTAATTAGACAAATTAATGTACAGAAAACACTTAAAAATTGTAAACAGCACTCCAGCACTGATTTAACTAATTAAACATTTCTAAGTCAGATTTTTTTAAAAATATCAAACTGTTATTCCACTACTGATATAACCAGTGACCAAAAATAAGACACTTGCCCCTCAAATTTGATTTGTAGACCAATACTGACCACCTTCTCAGATTGGAGACATACCTCTCTATGGAGTCGCACAGAGGTCATATTCAGTGCTCTATTTGGGCTTGTCTTTTTGTGGCCAATAATATGACCAAGAAAGAGTTGAAGGACCTCCAAGAAGGTGTGAAGGAGCAAGTGAACACCAGGTTGCAAAAAAAATAATACCTGTTGCAGCCTGCATTGTGGAAAGGTAGTGGCCAGAGAAATTGGTCTCATGCATCTCAGCCAAAAGTGACTATGTTCAAATCACAAGTGATATGCGCAATTACTAATGCACAGAGAATTATAATTCAAACCAGAGAAAGCAGGGAAACTGATTTTGCATAAAGAAACAAACCCAGAAAAGTAATTTTATGTCCCATTAAATTTTAGAAATTTCAAAAAGTTCTCTATCTTTTTTTATTTGTTGTCTTTTTGGCAAGAAAAGAAAAAAGCTTTGTTTCATAAACTACAACCAGGCTTCTGTTATAGGCATCCCTGTATCTTGCTCAGCCTGTATCTGCTTATTTTTAATCACCTACCACAAAACAAGAGGCTACAGGGAAAAAAAAAAAAAAAAAAAAAAAAAAAAGTCTGGATTACACATTTCCAAAATATCTAAGAAAAAAATATCAACTAGAAAGAATAGTATCAGCTGATTCCAACTGTGGTTTCTGCATGCCTATATGTGGATGACGCATGAGTCCATAAGAACCTAATCTGATTTTTGTATAACAGGCCAAGTTTGCAGAAGTGAAACTTACAAAATCAATGGTTTGCTTTTTTCTATAATAGGAAAATGGATCATGTTTGACTAAGAAACTTTCATTAGAATACTCCTAAAAGATACAAATGATTTACTGTTTTATTCTACAGTACAGAAAAACTGTCTTTAAGGAAACACTTATTTTTTTTAATTTAAAGCAGCTTTTAATCAGTAACTCACAAGTGGTTTCAAAACCCAAGTTGTTCGCAATTATTGGTCAACATATGGTGACTATCGAAGTTGACCATAAAAAAATTAGTCAAATTAAGTGTACTCAAGAAAGATGTTTGGCTTCTGAGGGAACGTAACTGAGCACTTTCTGCAAAGGTTTCTGCAACACAGACCTCCTATCTGCTTTCCATAGCCTTTTAACACAGATTAAAGGACAATATGAAATAAGGATAATGCTATCGCAAAAACAATTGCACAGAAAGTGCACCTACAGACAGTGGCAATAACTTGACTTGGCTCTTACATCAATAGGAGCAAGTATTCTCGTGTGCAGGCCATATGCAGGCTGCGTAACAGCATTACAACTATGAAGAAACAGCCAAGGGACTCATTTATATCTGGTTTTGCAGATGAGGCAATTTAATATGAGGATCCATGGGGTGCATAGCTGTAAATCTATGACTGAAAATTACACATGGAGGCAGAAAGCAACAGAATTATTGCAATACTTTGAGCCTAACAATGAACATCTCTGAGCTCCTACAGCATCAGTACAGGATGCCAGAGACATAAATCATTACCCTGAATAAAAATGAGAAAGAAAATGTTTTATTTGTGTAAAAACATGAGAAAGGATTACTTAATTACAGAACAAAACCCTCAGTGTATCCAGTTGATTTATATGGTTTTTTTTAATCTATGACACAACACTATTTTGCATTACATTTCTCTGCAATAAAGAGTATGAGTTAGACTTCACTATCACAGTGTACACAATAATACATCAAAGGGTTTAGGAAACGTATGCCTGATGATATCCCTTAGATAGTCCATAAAGTAAAACACTTATTGCTATTTCACTAATCCCAACCATCCTGCCTCCATAAGTATCTCATAAGGCAAGCAGGCTCACCACTATCACAGCACAGCTTTACCAAAAAGAGACTGCCATGAGTCTCTTCCTGCTAACATTTTATGATATTATGTAGAATATTTTACAAAGTTTACAGTACTAATCAATAAACTCTGAATTAATACCTTTATTCAAGGCAGCCATACCTTTACAGAACAGAAACCTAAGCATCTCTCTTCAATTCAGTGCTGCCCATAAGCCTCCTCAGCGATCAGGACAAGTCTTCAAAATTCTCCCTACCTGTGGTCTGTGTTCTTCTGAGGTGGGAGATCTTGCAAGTAGTCTGAAGCACAAGATGTCTTCAAGACCCAGAACTTAATATTCCTACTTGTTCAAGTTCACCCTATCCACATACCCTTCCTGCCCAGCAGCAATGAGGTCAAGCTCCTTTCAGCCCTCCTTCCTTATCAGCATCAGTCTCTTGACACCATTTTAAGGCCAGGTGATATCAATAAGCCCTTGGGCCAAGCAGCAGGCCTAATTTTCCATGTTGCAGGTGAGAGAGTCTAGGATAACAAAGTCTTCTCTGTAGGGTTGTGACTGTGATCAACAGAGGTGATCAACACCTAAGCTCAACAGATGGCAAATCTGGCCTTCCTCTGCACAGCAGGTGAAGACAGAGCTTCTGTATTACCATTTGCCAGTGGGGAAAACAAAATTCTCAGGTCCCCAATGTGTGAAGGCTTAAAGGCAAGGGTCAAATGTATATCTTAGGCATTATAGCATTATACATCATACCAGAGAGCCTCAGATCCACCTATGCTCCTGTGTCACAATCTGTGGTATAAACCTTCAGAAACATCTAAACATAAAACACAAGGTAGAGATGTGTTAGGTGGAATTCAGGTTACCTATATTTGGTATGGGTCCCCCAAAAGATGCTTAAGTAATTAGCCTCTATTGAGGTGATGAAGTCAAGTTTCTCCACACTGTATTTAAGTTTACATAACAAACAGAAGCTTGTATTAACAGTTAGTGCTATTACCTACTAGGATTTAAGCAGCATACTTCACTGAGCAAGGCACATGTGTGCATGTCCCTTCGCCAGTGCCAGCCTAGAGGACATATCACTTCTGAAGAAGCAGGAGGCAGGACTCAGTTTCTTTTTCAGACTGAATCAAAACCACGCTGTGCTCTTCTCAGAATACTAAACCACTTGGTTGCTGACAATTTTCATCTGCAAACCTCTCCCTCCAGGACATGCTGGGCATATTACTGCTTCTAAAGCAAAATCTTCCCAGAAGTATTATCAGAACACAGCTTTTACCAACCTCACGCCCTCTCCAAAACACAGTAGTGATTCAGCTGCAGAAGAGTAAGGCTTAAAGCATGCTGAAAACACTGCTTTGCATGCACACTAACACTGTTCTCCCTGTACTCCCATTGTCTTCTCCATTTTCACTTCCTCCCTTCTGTTTTGTCCTCTGACTGAAAGCTCAGGCACAGGCTGCCGTGCCGCTATCCGTTTATACAGCACCTACTATAAACAGGGTCACAGCCTGCGAAATGAATTCCAGTGCACTACAACACTATAAACAACCACCACCACCCAAGCCTGTCAGAGCAAATTAACTAAGTATATTTTGGTGATGCATGGTTCCCAATTGCTTCTTAAGCAGTTTCTCTTACTGATTTGTGAAATCCAGTTTTCTGCAATGAATTAGAAGGCTGTTAGTGCAAATTATTGAAAGTCTGCTTGATTTATGCAAAATACTTCATGGGCAGATCCTCTGCTGGTGCAAACTAAGAGTTTCAACAGGATAATAGGAACAACTTATATCACCATCTGCCCCTTTACCCACGTCAACCTCAGCCCTCCTCATAAACACTCCAGTTGTGAGAGTATGACTCATTCCACATTTGTACTGAATTGTCAGTCCTGTGGAAAAAAGTATCTTTTATGGTTGGATGCAGGTACACTTAGTGAACTCTTCTGTTGTACCCTGACATTGTACATACCTGTAGGTGGTCTCAGCTGGATGGGAGGGTGGAGCTTGCAGAAGGAAGGTACGACTTCATCTCCACTCCTCTGCTACTGGTAAAGCCATGCTTATGTTTCAACCATGGGACAGAGATGGATGGAGTACACAGGACCTCACTGGCATTTAGAAGTTTTTCCCAGCAGTAGCTGGTTGCCACAGCTTGGTCTAGACTCAAAGAATTTAAGAAGTTTCCTTGTAACCCCCAAGGGAAATGGCCAACTGTGAAAACTGCTGGAATTTCCTGATAACCACGGCATCCTGCCCTGTATTTTAGAATAAACAATACTGACAGCAATACTGCACCAGAAGTAGACTTTACCAGTTTGCTGCAGCAATAGGGAACTCACACCTACATTTCACTTTTCCTTATTACAAGAACTGATATGTATATCACGAGCTATTCCTGACACACTCATATACATCCCCACAGTTGCAGAAGTGAGTACATATGGAAGAACAGAGAATATACAGTAAAGCAGAATTATTTCAAAAAGCAATAGCCATTCTTATATCTTTCATTACACATCCTTACGACAAATACTATAATCAATACTCTCTTCATCCTATTTTTATCGAGTAATTACATTAAACTAAGAATTCTTGTACTGTATAAAATCATACATGGGGAAAAAACATATATACATCTTTTTTAGCCCACCTTTACCTCAAACTACAGGCAGCCATAAAACTGGCTTTATGACTTTTCTTTTTAAATCAGCATAGAGTCTGGATTGTACTTCCAGAAAGACCAAGAGGTACCTCAAATACTTCATATCTATACGCTGTTTGCAATTATAATAACAATTCACAGATTTAAAACATCAGAAATAAGAAATTATTACTGCATTATTTTTAGCTGTATCCCCATCACTGCTTTTATGGAAGTCTGAAAGACAACCTTTAAATATCTGGTGAAAACTATTTTTATGTGAGGTACAGGATGTCAGGCTGTGAATTAAAAAGAAATTCATGCAACCTAACCAACAATATGCTTGCACTTCTTAATAAGAAAAACCCATGGAATTTCAGAAGGGTTTGGTTTCCCCATATGATTTTAGAGATAAGTGATCAGTTCAAGTAGCTGCATGTTTAGCCATCATCCGACTGGACGTGGTAATGTGTTAGCTATGGTGACACGCCATTACGCACTGTCTGTTCTTCCTATCTGATGTATTCAGAATTTGTCAAAAATGTGTTTCCAGACTCCAGGAAATTCCTGGATATCCATCCACCAAGCTTGATTAGCCTGCAAAAACAAATGGTGAGGGAGTGGCAGCTACCAAAGGCAGGTTCAAAGGCAGGTCAGAAAGTAAGAAAGCTCCATATGAAGGAAGACCAGTTGGCTTCAGCAGCTTGCTGTACCACCAAACAACACGGTAATGTCCCTCTTTCATTAGGACTACATCAAATTCCTCCATTACTTTTTTCCAAGCTAAACTTTAATAACCAACTAAAAATATCTAGCAGCAGACCCACAGCAAGCGAAGGGTGATGGCAGCATCAAACGGACACAAATGTTCACAAACATCAGCAACTGCTTCTGGAGGATGAGGGTCGCAGGTCACCAGCTACACGTGGTCACACAGGCCAAAGACAAAGAGATTAATGGAGTTGGAAGATGCCAGTAAATTATGGCCTTGTCGGAAAAGGCATAATAGAAGATGGAAATTTGTCACGGTTGAGATGGACAAACGACATAGACCAAGTTCTTCTGTACAAACAGCAGTCTCCATTTATGGCCACAAACACTTTTTTATATACGCTTTACCAGCTCAAGTGTCTTTTTGCTACCAGATACAAGCTGCAATAGTAACATATCATTGGCAAATTTTGCTATCATCATTGTTACTCTTTTGCTCCCTTCTTTCTCATGGGTACACCTTAATATCTCCAGATACTCCTTTACTCCCTTCTTTCTCAGGAATACACCTTAATATCTTCAAGGCCAAACTCTGTTCCCATACCGTCTGTCAGGGAATCCACGGACCCACCATAGTCCCCCACAGAAATTTAATGGCTAACAGAGGCCAAGAATAAAACAGAACAGATAGATTCAAACCAGGATCACACTTCTGTTGGCTTTCAGTTGGATTAAGCCAAGCAGCTCATGTCAAATCATGTTACACTACTGTGGCACGTCTGTGAAGTCTGAATCCAGCCCCTGGTGTCTGAGTAACAGTGCCAGACGTACGGAGCTGCTCGTGCCTTCCGTCAGGCCATTAAAACATGCTAGAGGTCTCAGACCTGGCCCAGGAGGAGAAGTTTTATTTGAGCAGCCAAGCCAGTGAAGGTGGCAGGCAGCAAGTGTGCGCTGATGTGCCTGCCACAGGGAGAAGTTGAGTCACTCTTCACTGTGCCAGCTGGATTCAAACACGAGTTTAATAAACTGGTTCACTGCAGTGATCATGCCTGGCTGCTGCTGGCACAAAATGCTTTCATCTCTAAATGTCACTGGCAGGTTAGTGTGGCTTTTTTTTTCAGAAGGTGAATAGAAATGGGGAAATTCCAGCTCCAAAAAAACAGAATGAAAGAGAACAGAAAAAAAATAATCTACTTTTGATGTTGTTTGTTGC
The DNA here is from genome assembly GCF_036013475.1 of Columba livia. Classification (NCBI taxonomy): domain Eukaryota; kingdom Metazoa; phylum Chordata; class Aves; order Columbiformes; family Columbidae; genus Columba; species Columba livia. The sequence continues at coordinate 49,582,404 of NC_088603.1, read as the reverse complement.
TGGTACAAAGTGGCTCCACAATTCTAGCTCCACATTAGGAAAGGAAAACAACAAAAATAAGCCTGTCCTCTGAACTGATGAAACCTTGGAATTATTTTCAGTGCAAGTCCATTCTGCAAAGGTTTTCTTGGAATGGGCTGGGGAAATATCAGGCAAGGAAGTAACTTCTTGTCAGACAACCTGAAGAAACATGTCCAGGCAAGTGAGATGTAACTAGCTCATTGCTTGCCAGGAAAGTTGCATGTAAATGCCATTGAAAATCCTCAAGAAATGCATAATCTGTACTGCCCTGTTGTTTGTTATATTCCTTCTCTGTTTGAGGTTGGTCAATTTTGAACTATATTGCAATTCAGGAAAGGAATTGATATCTAGACAGGTATAAACACCACTTAGACCTTTTTCAGAGCTTTTTAACCAGATCTCAATGTGATACTGGTAAACATTCATCTTCTCATATCAAAAATAGGAATAGCAAGGTCAGCAGCAAGATTTTTGGGAAGTATCTTTGAATCCTAGTGTCCTAGTTGATTGCAAACTAAACTCAGCCCTCACTGCTCCCAGTGCCTCCAAAAAGTAAGTTAAAGTCATACCAAAAAGTTTGCCACACCCAAATGTTGGCATCTAGTAGCAGAAGGACTTTTATAAAATTCCGGTTTATCTATTTTGCTGTGTCACACAAAAAATGCCAATGATAAAAAAAAAAATGAAGGTCAAGGATTACTTTTCTTTCCTGAGCCATTAGGTTGCACATGTCTGCTGACCACTGAACTTGTTTTATTTGCAAGGGCAGCAGGAACAATAAGTTCTCCAACAGAAAGTGAAATAGAAGAGTTACAGAATCACACATAACTCTCACCGACATCCTTTTAATGATCAAAGGAAAAAATATAGCCATATTTTCATTGTGGATAATGAAATTTGAGATTCAGGTCATCTTCTTGCCTGCTTGTTGGCAGAATTAAGTTAAGGAGCAAGTCCCAATTTCCCACTCCAAACATTTATGCCATATTCAAAGATAATTCATACTTTTTCTCTTTCATCAAAGAAAGATTACAGATACAAAATTGGCTTTTAGAAATGTGAAGATCATAAATTTGATCATATTTAAAAGGAAAGAACCTTTGTGTATTTTTATACACTTTTGCAGCATCTAAATAGGGAAAATTACTTACTTTGCTCCTGTTCATTCTGGATACAGGTCAGAAGTGTCTTTCAACTAATTTGCCTCACCCATGGCATCACTAAAGATTGCCAAACCTTCACAAGGCTGTTTCTAAGCTTTGAATATTGTGAAAAGAGCAAAACTGCTTCAATATATGTCAGGGAGACATTGAGAAACCTCTGTATTGTAATATTTGAGTTCTATCTGAGGCTGAGATTCAATGAGGTCTTGTTTCTTTGTGATAAAAGCTATTTCCTCAGAAGTATAACTTTACATGGACAACCAACAAGTGTAACAAGATTAAGAGTCAGGGCCATTCCCAGTGTCATTGCCAGGCTAGACGGTCATGAAAAATACTATGCCATGTCTCACAAGGCTCATTATATAAAACCATAGAGAAAATAAACCAGGAATGAGTCAGCATTTTCTGCCAGGAATAATATTCTACGGCTTACCAGCTACTGAGGACAGGAGACTGTGAATTCAAAGGAAAGTAAAAATTATGTGATTCAGGATCTAAATGTTTCCTCAAAAAGAGGAGCCAGCCCATGGCAGGCTGCAATAGCAGGATTACTGGCGATGACTTAAGCCAGCTCTGTACCTCAGACTAGGAAATAAAAGCCTGTTTATGTGCCTGCCTTAGTGCCTTCTTGGACAGCACATCAGACCTGTTAGTGACCTTATAAGTTCTTTTTCCTACACCCACTTGCACATCAAAACCTTAGACTGCAATTTCTTTTGTTAATATTACGATAATCCATGTTAAATCAATGATGTTGCTTCATACAACTGGTTTACTATAAATTGATGGCAGTAAATTTTTACCTAACTAGACAGTGTGAGAATTCGGGTGGTGCATTTTAATCAAACAGGCCAACTGTGATCACAGCTCAGAGACAGATGCACAAATTTTGGCTTGAATCAAACACTATTAACAGAAACATGATGAAAAACCCCAAGCCTAGCATTCTTTCTAACTATTTACACAATAAAAATGCAGTAGCATAATTTATTTTGTAGAAGTAATGAATTTTTTTGCCTCTTTATGTGAGGTTTGACCGTCACATGAGGTCCAAAATAGCCACCTCTCTAGTCAAATTCCTTCAGAGTTCCCCAGTTAGCAAAGACGGGTCCAGTGACATAAATGCAGTTGTTTTATTTAGATACTGGTAGCCTGATACTGACTTCACTTTTCTAGAAACTGTAAAGCAGTGTACCAGGTGCCTGGAAATACAGCAGCTTGAGGTAGAACACCAGATTGCATCTCTTCAGCTCTACTAAAGTTTTTAGTGATGATCCAAAGCAGCATTTGGATGTATTTACCTCAGAAAAAAGGCAGATCCTGAGATCATTAATTGCCTTCTCTTGATACTTAAAAAAAAAACAACAAAAATTTGCTATATATTCCAATGTAGAAGCTGACTTACACTGGTAGTAGACACTCAATACTAGAGAATAATTCCCATAACAGCAGAACAAAGTTTTAGAATAAAAATCGGATTGGCTGATGAAGCAACAAAAGCAGAGTTAGGCTTTGAAGATTCAGAAATACTGCAGGCTGGAAATCTAAAATGTCAGAGCTAATTGCAAAGATTTTTAACATAGGCTCTTTGCGTCGTCTCCCTACCCCCCACCCCTTTTTTTTTCTTCCCCACAAAGTCAGAGAAGTCACATAGGGAAGCAAATTATTTTAGTATGAAATATTATTAATCATTCAGGATCTTTCTCATCCTTTGAACTTGAAGAGAAATCTGAGCCATCAGTCATCTGCAATGTTTGGAAAAACTCAGTTTTTCACAGCCAGGGCTGAATTTTCTCCAACATGTCCCTATAACTACTGAATTTGACTGCCACTAAGTGTTACACACATAATCAAAATATCATAGTCTAACAAACTAAGTGTGAGACTCAACTTCAAGAAATTCTGTATTTTAGTCCCTGATTTTTCCTCAAACTTATTCAACTAATGTAGTGTGTCTGCTTTAGTTTCTCCACATGTATATACACCTAATTATCATTACCTGCATCACAGTGGTGCTTTGTTGACTAATTAATCTATTAAATGCTTACACTCAGATCTGCAGAATGATCATGCAAAACTTTCTTGCAGATAGGTGCAACTACTCCGTGCCCAGTACCTTGCAATCCTAATTCACACTGCTGCCTCTTGCAAAACACTATCAAATTTTAGTAAAGATATTCCGCGTCAAGTATTTAGCATCATTCCTGGGACAGAAAATAAGACAGAGAAACAAGCAACTACCTGACACTTCCACACACATTACAGAAAATTAATCTGAGTCAGGATTCACTCAGTATTTTTTTTAATACATCTGTGCATAAGTTCTGTAGCACAAATAAGACAACAGTTGAAAGAAGGCAGAAACTGATTCAGAAACTCCTCCAAAAAGACTAAAAGCAATAGTATATAATACGCTTTGGATACCCACACAAAGCACCAGAGATACCAAAATGGAGTGGCCATGTGCACTTGGCAAATGTCCTTAAACAAAGACAGTTAAACTTTTGTACATTTTTTCCCCCCTTTTCTAAATTTCAGAGATGGACAAAATACAACATCCACTTGATTCTGGGGTGATCAATCTACGCAACTGGAAGTACTTTTTATCCAAAATTCAAAAAAAATGGCTGCATGCCCTTCCACCATTCAAAGGGCTCTAAAGGATACAGGAGATGTGCCATTGTCAGTTCAATGGCTTCTGCAACTATCACTCTATTGAAAGCAATTTTGGGAAGCTTAGATTTAGACTTTCTTCTCCTACATAGACAATGCCACCTTCTTTGTTGTATCTCATACTTTTTTCCTATCAGGAGCTTCAGCATTCAAACAATAACACCCAAGCAGATTAAAATTCTAAAACACACAGTAAAAATAGGGAAAAAATGAATGTGATTCAGATACACTGGGTAGTTTTCAAGACCACAGAAAGCCACAATATGAAGCTCTTTCTTCCAAAGAAAATGCAGCTTGTTCACTGCTTCAAATGTAGTATTTTCTGTCCACCACAATGACAATTTCTCACCCTGGAAAAATATTGATTTTTAAATTGAAAAGCCTCATAGTAATTAGGGGTTTAAAGTGCTGGTATGGAATCTTTACTCTTGACTGATTATAATATATCCACACAATTCTTTTTATAGTGTGCAAAACACAGAAGAAAATAGCAAAATCAAAAAAAAAAAAAGCTACTTTATTATTTATCTGTTGCTGATTCATTCAAACAATGAGCACCATTCATATCCCTGTGGGCCTAATATTTTCAGAGTATTAAAGGGAACAACAAGTTGTGTGACACTTGTCAGTTTATTAGAAAAAAATTACCCATGGATTTCATTATGAAAGAGGAAGGTCATCAAAAGTTATCACGATTTGATTAAGCCTTCTTGATCAAAAAAGTACCCCTCTGACCTTTCCTTTTCCTGTACTTGCAGCAAGGAAGTTATTCCATACAAAACATTCTTGCAAAAGCTCCGATTTCCTAAAGACTACTGGACCCTTTGTTTTTCCAATTGTAAAAGTAGCAACCAGCAGCGCTAACAATATACCTACTTGAAATTTGTATGCAATTATATTGCGTACAAACAGTAGGATGTTAGTTAATTATCTCCCTTCTACCCATCAACGAAGTTATTTTCCGCGTATCATTAGATAAACCTCTTTAGACATATACTTCTGTAAATCATGTTGTCAATTACCTTACTTCCAGCATCCCAATGCTAGCAGCTGAATGAATAAGCAGAGAAGATGTTGCCATTTTCTTTAGTGACATGATATTCCACAGGACTGATTTCCACTATACCTTCCTTTTCTGCAGCGATGCTTATGCTAGTAATCACTGTTAATGTTATGTTCAATATATTTAGCACAACTTCTTGATAAATCGCTAAGGCAATGAGTAAATACTAAGAAAAGAAAAGAATGAACAGTTAAAAAATGAAAACAAACCAAACCATGGTCCAGTGAACTCTGGCTTTGCTTTAAACACATTAGCAAATAAGTACCTCAGCTTCTCATTTCTCCCACATTTCATAAAGCAGTATTAACCCTTTCCCTTTGGTCGTGGGTGGGAGTTCAGTGCACCAATAAGGTATGTTTAAAACTAGACAGCCTTCAAGGAGTTAACTTTTCTTCCACAAAGGTGAAGAGTTTTGCTGACCCAGTGTGAGTTGGCTTGAATAAAACTCAATTCTGCTGTAGTCAACAGGAAAGTAGGAAGGAAAATAGGATTTAACAAACAAAGCACAAAAGGTTCACAGCAGGAAATCATTATTTGTGCAATTGTTCACTTTGTTAAGAGACTGGACTGTATTAATATCTATCAGGGCATACTGCTGTGTTTGTGGTTTCTCTTTAGTGCCACGTCCAGTCTAATTAGTTACAAAGTGGTCGTACAGGCAAGTGAAATCTGCAATTGTGCGAGGTTTCTGAAGAATACAGAATACATATGTCATTGATGCATAATCTGGCATCAGCTTATTCTTGTTAAAGTTTGAGTGGTTGACTAAAATTAAATCAATACTAAAGGAAGCTCAGAATGCCAATAGAAGTGGTTTACAGAAATAGTTTCACTGACCGTTACAGCTGCTATGGATTAGGCATGTTAAACGGTTCAGTTCAAGTCAACATTTTCAGTATAGATACACAGAAAACTGCAGCCACAGTATTCTGCCTGCATGTTCGCAGTTAAAAGCATTCTAGGAACACACATAACATTGTTCCAAGTTACCGTTTTACATTTATCAATGTCAGCCATTCTTCTCACCACAAGAAGGTTAAATTAAAATACATTGAAATATAATATTAAAATATATATGTCTGTATGTGTGTATAAATATGAGACTGCTGTTAAGAAATAGGTTTGTAGACAAAAATCCTGTAAAGTGCTGGGGAAAGCCTGACATTCTATAGGGTTTTACAGATCACAGAGCCTTACTCATACAGGGATCAGAATTATTATCTTTCGAAACATAAAAAGTTACCAATAATAACAAGTTAACAAGGTAACATCAACAATGTTTGTACTGAAACAGTTCCTTAACTTTCATAAGTATGAGAGCTGTCATAAACCAGTTTCTTTAGTGTATTCTGAAGGTTCGGGATACAAAGCAGACCCACAGGCAGAATATTTACCTCACAATCTAGCTATATTTTAGCTCCTCTTTTTCCATGCAGAGGGAAATATTTCCCTGGCTGCCTGCCTCACTCAAGCTTATTTGAAGCTACTTTAAAAGCCACAACCAGCCTCTGAGAAATGAACTTTTGGTCACCAGCTGTAGGTGGTAAGGTAAGAAAAGGCTTGCAATGTAACACAGCCAAACTTTTTATCAGACTTGGACAACTTAGGTCAAAATGAAGGTAGTAGATTGATGCCAATTTACATCAGTTGATAATGCAATTCAATGTCTTGTACTGAAAAAAGATTTTGATTTACTTGCTTTAGGATGGGACTGTGGCCCTGTCAAACACTACGTCCCAATACTGCAGAGACTTAAATGAGACACAATCTGAAAATATCACTCTGATCCATGCATTTATCATCTTTTATGGAATTCAAGGGATTTGTTAGGGCCACTTTATTAACATTTTATCCAGTTCACAGGGCATTAGTTACCCAGAAGAAAACTGAAAAAGGTCAACATGCATAGCCAGCTATTGCAAAGTCCATCACATATATTGTATTTCACTCTTGAACCAACAACTCCCCTTTCCCAACCTTGATGGTTCAGAAATGTGGGTATTTTTTATATCTGACACTTGGTAGGACTATCATTTGCCTGCTCTAACAGTACTTCTTCACTTCAGAAGGGAGAGCCACCCTGCAGAATGACCTGGATAGGCTGGAAGAGCGGGCTAACGAGAACCTTATGAAGCTCAACAAAGACAAGTGTAAGGTCTTGTACCTGGGAAAACACAATCCAGGAGTGCACCACAGGCTGAGATCTACCCAGCTGGGGAGTAGCTCTGTGGAAAGGGACCCGGGGGTCCTGGTGGACAACAAGCTCAATATGAGTGACCAGTATGCTGCCGCAGAAAAGGTGATCAAGAGGATGCTGGGCTGCATCAACAAGAGCATCACCAGCAGAGACAGAGAAGTCATTATCCTGCTCTACTCAGTGCTTGCCAGGCCATACTTGGAATATTATGTTCAATTTTGGTCCCCGTTATACAAAAAAGATGTGGACAAGCTGGAGAGGGTCCAGAGAAGAGCCTCAAATATCATCAAAGGACTGGGAAGCTGCCATATGAAGAAAGGCTGAGGGAACTGGGTTTGCTCAGCCTTGAGAAAATATGGTTTATGGGAGACCTTATCACTGTGTTTTACTATTCAAAGGGTGGCTACAAAGAAGATGGAGACTCCCTTTTTACAAGGAGTCACGTGGACAAGACAAGGGGTGACGGGTACAAGTCACTCTTGGGGAGATTCTGATTGAACGCAAGAGGGAAATTTTTCGTGATAAGAACAATCAGCCATTGGAATAATCTCCACAGGGAAGTGGTGGGTTCCCCAACGTTGGACACGGTGCTGGGCCATCTTGTCTAGACTGTGCTTTTGCCAAGAAAGGTTGGACCAGATGACCCCTGTGATCCCTTCCGAGCTGGTATTCTATGACACTATGCTTTGGCCACTTTTCAAGGTGTGGGATCAAAACCAATATCCGGCAACATATTTAATCCCCTCTACCTGAGTCTTGTGCTGAAATGTAGAAAACTGGTGCAAGACTCTTTGTTGCAGTTAAGCCCTACATAAAATCAGGATAAGCTTGCCTCTTTTGGTAAGATCTCATTTGGGAAGCACAGTAAGATAACCTTTATAAAAATCTGTTCTAAAACTTCAGATCACAATCTGCACTGACCTGAACTCAGGAAGAAAAGGCGCACATATAGACAGCAGTGACTCTGAACCAAATATGACAATAGAAAGAGTGCACTAAGTGCCTGCAAAGTGAAACCTAGGCACATCAAATATAATAACTACCTAAATTGTGTTACAATCACTTAATGTCTTTTATACTTCTTTTATCCAGTGGCATATTAATTGTATTTCAATGACATACCAAATCAATACTAAGACAATGTGAGACTTTATTCCTTAGATTCATATAATAACTTTGGATACAACACTCTAAATCAAATCTCCTGCTCAAAGCAAGGTCAACACTCAATTCAGACCAGGTAATTCAAGCTTTTATCTCATCTATCTAGTACTGAAACCTCCAAGAAAGGAGATGCCACAGCCTCACTTTGAAGTCTGTACCAAAGTTTTACTGTCCTTATTGTGAAAAGTTGTTCGGGTTTTTTTCCTTCCTTTCTGTCAATTTGGAACCTCCCCTGTTACAGTTTATGACCATTGTCTCCTCTCCTACCTTGCAGCTCTTTGAAGAGCCAGACTCTTCCTTCTCAAAACCTTCTCCTTAAAACTGGCAAGCTGCTCCCAGGTCCACACCAAGTATCCTCTTCTCCAAGCTAAACAAGCCCCATTCCATCAGACTCGTCTCACAGGAAAAGTGCTCCACCTCTCAACTTTGCAGTCCTCTGCTGAACTCACACAATTTTATCAACATCTTTCTTGTACTGGAAGGGACCAAAACTGGACACAATATTGCCAATGTGCTTAGTTCCATGTGGTTTTGTTTCGTTTTGGGTTTGGTTTTTTTGGCAATATTTTTGCCCTATTACTTGAGTTACTCTAAATAGAGCCGTTAACAAAAAATAATACAATGGACTACTAGGAAGGATAGAAGACCTCATGGCCTGCATCCTGATACTGTTGTGATCTCCTAAGATGAGGAACATTCATTTTTGAGTATATAGTTTATTTATACTTCCTTATCTACATCAAGATTTGGCAATATTCACTGTTTTAGGAGTGTCTATTTTAGATAATTTTATAGTTCAATACAGTTTTGTTCAGAGATCAGATACATTTTAGAAATACTACATATTCTGCATATACAGTACTTCTGCTATTCAAGAAAAAAGTGTCAGATATAAACATCCACATCAACTTTTCATATTCAATGAATTGTCATTTCCTCTAACTTAAAATATTTGTGGAATAATTCCTGCATCAGCTATAATTATTCTGTTAAACAAACTACTAAAACCACTCTCAAAAGCCCCCACTGGGATTCTTTCTCCCTTTGGACCAAATGCAATTTTTCCATCTACCAATCTCATGCTGTTCTCAGTCTCCTACATTTACAGTAGAGAAAAATGTCTTCCTGCACTAATACTATGAAATTTGATCCTTTCTCCATTGCTGTCTTTTGGAAATCAAGAACAATCATCTTTATCTGCATACATTTTAGTCACTGTTTTCTTATGTCACGTTTTTCATTGAAAGTTTTATGAATATAAGACCTTTTTCAGACTAAACCACAATAAACCCCACAAAACCCTAGCCAGCCCTGGAGTAACAAAGCTTGCCTTATTTGCTGTCCTCTTATCTTGATCTTACATGTTTATCAGTACCTCTAGTCTTCTCCCTCAACCAACATAAGATATTTGAACAGAAAAATTGCCTTAAATCTTTTTGTAGGAAAAGTAATTACTGCAATGCATGACTCCTGTTATATGCAAAAAGCAATACAGCAATTGCTTCATTTGCTAGGTAGAGGTTAACATCACTCTGTGGGCTCCTTGCAGAGCTCCAGCAGTCACAAAATGTCTTTGTGTAATGCATCAGAATTCCCGAATTTTTGTGGGACTGGAGGGTAAAAAAAAATCAACATGAAAAATCAGGGAGCTGGAGCCTTTACATGAAATACAGTTTTGTTCCTACCACAAAGTGAAGTGTTTTTGATCTTGCTGAACTTCTCAATCATGTGTGACCAAGGAATTCTTCACAATGAATTATGTTTAGTTTCTACGTTAATGAAAAGCCAACATGCATAATTTATAGAGGCTAGGAACCAAACATTAAAAAAAAAAAAAAAAAAAAAAATCGTAAAAAAGCCATAGGAGTCTTTAATGGGAGAGTCGTTACAATCTAAACGGCACTTTTATATGATATTTTTCTGTCAGATGTATTAGGTTTTATTTGAATAAGTTTGAATTCGCAATGATGTTTGTACAAAAATTCCAAGGAGTGAAAACATTAAAACCCAATAAAAATCAAACAAATGAATGGTCACAAGAAAAACAAGGAGTCTGTAGAAGACTTCACTTTCTTTTAAAGCCGGTATTAGGCTTAAATCTCAGTCATAAGTATCTTAAATACAATGGTCCTCTTTCTCAAAGACAGATCCTGATATTTTTCTTTTTTTTTAGCTTTTATGCTTCTACTCTTAAGTACAACGACTTCCTGTAAGAAGTGGTGTGCCATCAAAGTAACTGTCATCTTCTTTCTACAGTGACAGAGAAAGGCTTCTTCCAGAGGCAGGAACTGAAGAAGCAGTGGACAATAACATAAGGTCTGAATCCTGAGCCACAATCATCAAGAAGGAGCACTTCCATCAGGTTGTGCCAATTCGAAGTATTGGTAGCTATGTATGTTCTGCAGTGTTGTGTTGTGTCCTCCCTCATCCCCAGAATGAGATTACACAGTAAATATTCTATTGAAAACAAAGCTAGCAATAGAAAATATATTTCTTCACCCTGTTCCTTCTTTGGAGACATATTACCTGCTTCTTATACAGAACAATCAGCTTTTTCATGTAATGAGTAAGAATCATCTCTCATCCTTTTAAAATCAACGTACTTAATTTGAATTAGTCTACATAAGGCAAGATCTTTAATTTACACATTTCTAGCAAACCTTGAATTGCCTTATACAGATATTTGCTAGACTACAACTCTTAAGTGCTAAACTGTCACTGTAGGCACCATACCATCTATGGGCTTATCTTCCCTGCAGAATCAATTGAATAATTACTCTGAAGTTGCTCCTACCCTGAGTCATGTCTACACACAATCTTTCATATGACAATGCAACTTGCTGAGAAGTATTAACAGTGATTTCCAGATGAAACAACTACTTTGTACATCTGAAGAATGAATTTTCCAAAGTACTCCCAGTAACTAAATGTCAAGTTAATACAGGCGTCAAAAACTTGAGCAAATGGGACATAAAATATTCACATTTACCTCACTAGATCCGTGAAAACACTTAATTTGTATTCAAATTACTTTTAATACAAAAAAAAGAACATTGACAGAATATAAATCTCAGATCTCAACCAAAATATTCAATAGATAGTAAGTTTGAAGGTATGTATCAGGAAAACATTATGTTATTGGTAGTTTACTAATCTTATTCAGTGCTGATGCAAATTACTCACATATTGGCTGAGTTAAATAAGATTAGATTGTTTATGTGCTACTTGTGTAAGCAGAGGAATGAAATAATTTCTACTTTGAAAACAATTCAAGAGCTGGATCTCATTCCCAAGGAAAGCCTGATAAGGCCAAAGTATTTGACAAGTGAGCTGGTTAGACAGCACAAAACTCAATTTACTTACAATAAAAACTGAATCACCAGCACAGCTGGGAGAGAGCTCTTCTGAAGAAGCAAATCCCCTGCTTCTTAAAATCAGTACTTGAGAAATTCGTCCTATCCGTTTAATATTGCAACATTCTTTATGAATCATGAAAGTATTGATTTCGAGAGGAGCTGTTACGAAATCCATTGCTAAGTTAAATAAGGTAATTTGTTTGTTCCTAAATTGCTTGTAGCCATAATTACAGATTACAAATCCAGAAACAACCTTGTGTTTACCTTCTCTTCTAGCTGACCTACTACCTTTTATAATAGCATATCGTGTTGGCCTAGAGCAGCTCTGTCCAGAGGCTGCAAAAAAAAAACAAGCTAGGAGAAGAAACACATACTTCTCACTGTGAAAGCAGTCTTTTTTTTCCTGAACATAGTTCCTATGGAAAGCCATTCATCTTTATAAACATTTTAACATAAAGACCTACTTCTCAAGGTCAATCAGAATAAATTCATCATCTTAGTTCCAAAAAGTCTTACATGCAAAGACCTGTTCCACAGGTTGTCAAAAATAATTGACTGATTTTCTTAAACAACTGAGTGGAAGGAAGCACTAACAAGATACTACAAGACAAAAATTATAAGACAGATTTTTTTTTTTCCAATTCCATCTAAAAGTTTTACAGGGAAAATTACTTGAATTAAAAAAAAAAAAATCATGAAAGAATTATTGTTATGCATTTGCTTCCTGTACACGACCTAAGAGTTAAAACCATTAACTCAACTCTTTTAAAGTGTTAGTTTGGCTGTGATTATTACAGAAATTAAGCCTTCAGACATCTGAAAGCCTCACTAGCTTCATGAAGAAAGTATAAGCAACTCCATATATCTTCCTGCACTTCACAATGACATACACTCTATTATGATTAAACAGATCAGGAATGGGAGAATAATTATAATGGTTCAAAATGTTCATTTAATGTATGATCATATTCAGTACCACTGGTATAAAGATACTGTTGACTTTAATCACTGTACCAGTGGACAAGAAATGAACACCATAAAAAAAATCTGTGCAGAATTTGACAGGCTTTTTTTGATATTTCTTTCATATTTAATTACTTTCCTCTCAGATTTCTCTGGGAAGATTCAAATTTGACACTGACTTCTATTAATGTCTTCAGATACGTTTACAACACAGAGTTACTAGATCTCTCTGGAAATTCTAGGTCTTAACTATAATTAATTTTTACAGAACTTTGCATTAGGACAGTAGCAAACATGCTGACAACCTCAGAGGCCAAAAATTAAAATATCTTCACATGCTTTGATTTAGTTTCTCTAAAACAAGACAGACATATCACAACACCATAACATTAAGGAATCTGTACCAGTGCTGTGTCTGATCTTCCTTTTCTTTGAAATACACAGTTAAGCAGGCAATGAAATAATAACACGGGTTCTGTAGCAGCTACTCTAGCAACCTACTGAATTGTCAGAAAATAAGATCTTTACTATTTGGAATAAATTATAAAACCCCATAACAAAGAATGGATTTTTCTCTAGCCTATACCAAAGTCCTCTATAGGACAATTCATGAACATTATGCAAAAGTAACCTCCAATACAACTTTAGCACAAACCCAACTCATCAGTCATGGTTTATCTCACCATAAGGAAAAAAATCCACTGCATATAAGGTCACATAGTATTAATTATAACTTCTCAAAATGAAAATTCAATAACTACATTATTTATAGGCTGTCATATTGAGTAACTAATATATTTATTAATGTTAAGCAATGTGAATTAATAGTAAATACAATACTTAAAGCCATATATTTTTAAAGTACCTGCTGCAGTTAAAGTCTGAATTGCTACAGTGACCTGCACCCAAGAAGCCATTTGGTTGAATTTCAATCAGGATTCTACTATGTCATACAAATTCAAAGCTTCAAGATTACAGAATTAAAATGGTTTTCAGTGTGCAAAAATGCAATTAGTTTTAGTGTTAAATGGTAAGTAGCATATTTGTAACGGCCTAGAAAACCCCTATTCTTATAAGCTCTTTCTTTACCACTACAGTCATAGTAACAGAACCAGCAAAAACTTCTCTCCTCTGTCTTAACCATCTCATAGTAAAATTAATATCAACATCAAATAGGTACTATTGACACCTTTTTTTTTTTTTTTTAATATAGAGACCAAAGAAAATTAACACAATCCCACACTTCAACAGGAAAGTAGATCTCCATGGTTAGCATAACCAATGAATTTAAATAATTTCTTATCTGTTCAAACTGTCAATCGGAGTTCTTTCTTAGATCAGAGACTGAAACAAGTGTTGAATTATCTTATGCAAATACTCTAGATGTCCAAACATGACTTTTACAGTTGATGTCCTCATTAAAAAGCATGACCTGATCATGCACCTTTGATGTTTTGATAGAAAGACTAAAAAATATTCAGTAAGTTAAATAATCAATGCTAATAAAAAGATAAATGGAAGATACATGCATGTGATACACTTATTTAATTCATATTTATAATTTTTTATATTAAACTCTGAGTTATCTATCATAAAATAAAGTCTATTTTGGCTAAGACAGAATTATGTGTACAAACTTGATATACACATAGATCAAATTATTCTTTCCTACATAGTTGGAACCACGTAAAGCAATACATGAAGCATGATAACAACATGACAAACTTGAAAATCTCATTTCTGATGACCACAGTTACCATAGATCTACCTGTAAATGCAGATAAACAACTTGTTAGGCAGAATTTTCCAAAGTGATCAATGTTACCCTAAGCATGGTCATATTTAAATAAAATTTCAACTTATGTGTATCTTCGGTCTAAAGATGCCAAACAACTGCTTACCAAAGCATAAAACAGCTGGCGGGTTCTCACAGCTCACGAAGTGACTCTGTCTTTTGTTGTCTCAATTTCATTCTTCAGTCAAACTAAGGGAATACACTGAATGACTTTGAGCTGCAGCAGTAGTAAGGGTGAGTGTTCACACTCTTGACCCTTTATTAGTGCTTTTAACATAACCATCAAACATTATGCAACTGTACACTACTTCCTGTTGAGCAGCCCGCCAACAACACCCTCGCAAAAAGAGGAGAAAAAAAAATCAAAGTAAACATGGTAAAATTATTTATATTAACTTTTCACATTTTGCAATCTTAATTGTGCAGCATAGCAGCATTTCAGTGAAAAGAAAAAAGAACACACACAAGCAACCAACAACAAAAAATAAAAAATTTAAAAAAAAACACACCAAAAAACCCAAAACATAAGTAACCTTAGCAAGCCTGCTTCTAGTTTACTGCTTTCCTGCTTTTAACAGTAAGAAGACAAACACAACCATACAAAGAATAGAAATCTTCCTATAAAAGCAACTTCCCAGGTTGACTGTTGGTGCACATGAGAATTTTGCACAAAAAAATTTTCTGCAAAACTTCCAGTTTACACAACAATTACTCAAGATATCTGTGTTAAACTGACTTACTATTTATTGGGAAATTCTACAAGGGAGACTGATTTTGGATAAAATATTTAAGAATGAATGTAGATATGGCATAAAGAGAATTTTCACTTCATTACTGAAGAAGTCTTGCCTTCTACATCTCCCATTTGATCCAAATACACAGATATTCTTATACCTAGTTAAGTTGTCACTGTACACACACTGTACCCATCATAGGCCTAAGCAGCAGAAAATTGCTAAGGGTTAAACTATTTACAACCACTGTCCTTTTTTTTTTTTTTTCCTGAAAGAAAACACTGCAGTAGTATGTAATTGTTTTACAATGTCTATTGTTGAAGATTTCACAAGGAACATATAAGTTTGCGTGGAGAGCTGTTTTCTGTAAAGGGAGTAAGGTTACAGATCAACAAGAAAATTATATAAAGATTTTCACTGTCACCAAGCGGTCAGTTTGGTTAACCCTTTATCAGTAAAGCTTTGCCTCAGGAATAATTTTCCAGTTTCAGAGAATTTTCCCCTTACTTGTCCCAATAGCTTCACTCCTTCTCAAAAATCTGGCCAGTGCTCCTGACTTCAATTTTAGATCTCTGCTAATTTACTTGTTAAAAATAGTACTTCTGTCTTAATATGGTGCATTTTGGAACACTGCCCATTCTGTAGCACTTAGAGAAATGTATGTTAAAAAAAATAAAAAGTAATTATAAATATTCACTGCTTTCATGCACAGAACAGGACCAGAAATTTAATACTGTGTCAGCAGACTGTTTCAGAACTACCTCTACACACTCTCTGGCAATATGTAAACTTGCTGCCTCACCCTTACACACTTTCTTCTTCAAAGCAGATACCAAAGAAATGAGTTTGTCCCCAGTTTTTTAACATCAAAGACAGTAAGTCAAATTAATCCCTAGTGTAATTCAATGAGCTTAGTCCTTGGTCTTATTCCTTCAGGAAAGCACTATTCCAAAACATACATTGAATTAATATCCTTTCTCGTCTATAGATTCCTACAGGACTTTTGAACTTTTCCTTGTGGCATACTCTTCGTAACCAGTGTAAGTTAATAAAAAGGCCTCATCTATGCTGGTGCTTTATTAGTGTTAGGAAATAATTATAACATGTATGTTTAAAGATGTTACCAGAAGCATATGGATAACATGGAGTGACCGCTCAACAGTGAAATTATGCAACTAACCTAAAGCAAAACCAAGAAAGTAGCTTTATAGTCTGTGACAGCATAAGAAGTAGTGGTGGAAGAGAAAGAGAAGCAATTCCTCAAGACAGATAAAACTAGGTATGGGAAAAAAATAATGACCATTGATCTGATCTCATCCACTTTAATAATCAAAGGCAAAGCTTCTACTAGCTAAAATTACATAGGATCAAGCTTTTCATGAAGAGGGATAAAGTTGTCTCTCAATCAGAGATTATTACTGAATTGATTTAAGCATATATTTAAAAGTCTATCTGAAAAAATCATCTTGAGTGTCCACAGAAACAAAGGAACGATGCATAATTTCTCCTGAATCAGACCTCACATGAGGAAAGTACCAGCCAGGAATGGAAAAGTGAATGAAAGTATTATGGACAGGAGTAACATATTCTTCTAACTGCACCTGGCTTCTTTCAATTAGGATTAGACAAACCAGATAAATAAAGACTCAGGATTCAGCGAATGTCGGTTTTAAAACTCCTTTAACTGCCTCTTCATCCATTTACCCTTTCTAGTTCTGAAGTGCAGTGATGCTGGACAGCAGAGTCATATAAATATTTCAGGTTATAATTTGTAAATGTGTATATTTTCAAGGAAGTTTTGTTGACAAAGAAAACCAAATATCCCCTAAGACCCCTGCTCCATGGTTAGAAATTAGTCAAACTCAATAAGAATTAAAAACGCAAAACTATAAAACCAATAATAGAAGCAAACAAGAGACCACAAGATATGATTTCTGAATGGGACTCCTCTGAAAGGTTGGGACTATAAAGTAACAAAAGGAGAAAAAAAGCATTTGGGAAACTGCATGATTCTGAAAAAAATTAGCCTCCAAGTACTGTTATATGAGAGAGAAGGAGGGAGGAAGAGAGCACTAATGCTACTCCAAAACTTTGGTTCATATCTAGGCAAGTTACGTAAGTCTGGAACTTTCTCCTTGAGCAGAAGAAAAACGTGAGGTTAGATTTTAAAAAGAAAAATTATATCATTGTGAGCTTGCTATACCTTAAAAAATACATTTCCAAAACCCACTGTGACATCATACAGCTCCCTTGATTACCTAGAATTTTGACCTTTAGGGACAGAGATTCACACAAGAAAAGACTGGTAGAAGACCACGTGGCTAAACCCAATGCTGTAGTCAGGTTATTTATCACGAGGCTAATATCAAGAGTAGAAAACCTATTGAAACTTTTGGTTCTTGGAATTTATCGTCTGCCTTATGCTTGCTCCAGTAATAGCCAGCTGAACCAAATGACTAGCCATTCTCATGCAAATGTATTTGATTACAAATACAACCATGAGGTCAGAAAAAAACCTCAAATATCCGGAATTCATCTTCTGGAAGCATTTCAAATGGCATCTCATTTTCCACAGCTGATAAGAATATGACTTCATAGAATGTGCACTTTGTGGTGTGATATGATCTTCTAGTAAGAAGGTCATGCCAAACATTCCATATTTCATTATTTTCTTATGTGTGCAGGCTTTGTACATTAGAAAAAAATCAGCTTTTAATGCACTGTATTTTCAGCTGCCAGGACTCCTAAAGTACAAAATGACTTTTGAGAAAGAAATTAAATGTAATAAGAGCTTGAAAACAAAGTTAAGCTGGTGCCTTTCAAATCTCTTCCCTAAGTTTAAGTGATCTTGCAATACACATGCAATTCTTAGCACAATCCAGTTTAAAATAATTGATGATTTGCAAAGCAATCTAATACATAGCATTTACGCAATTTTGAAATATAAATGGAGGTAATTTAATGTAAACACTGTTAATTTCTATTTTATTTTCCAAAAATTTCTAACTGAGAAATAAAGCCCATCAGAACAGCACTCAAAATCGCTGTTCACCCGAATGCATTCTGCAGAGAAAGCTTCCTCATTACCATGGGAAACAACTGAATATCGAGATTCTAGAAACAATCTTCAAGGGATAAGCTTTCTAATTTTATCTTCAGCTTTTGTTCAATTAAAAATTCAGCAACAGTTTCCAGTGATCACAGGGCAGATAGATTATCCTAACCATTTTGGTGAGATTCTAGACATATTGCACCCAAAGGGAAAATACGTCAAGCTACTTCAGGGAAGGAAGATTTCAGCCCTGGTATGAAGTATTACTCCACCAGCACTCCACCACTGGTCAGCAACTACGCAACAGCAGTAAAACATGGTAGAATAACTATTCAGGCAGGAATACCTATGCTTATTGGCTTGAAGTTCAATTTTTAAGAAAATATTTTGGATTGTAAAACTTAATTCTGAACCAGACTTTCTGCATGACCTTGGGTGAATCTCAAACTCAGTATACCTCAGCTCTTCCTATACTAAAATCAATGCAGCCTAACTTACATCTACAAATCTTTATCCTGCTTAGATGAAAGGCATTTTGCAACGTAAGTGCAAAATCTTGTTATTTATTAAAGGAGGCTGCTACCCCAGCCCCTTGATTAATGTTGTTAGGGCTACCCTTTACCTTAAATCTAGCAAGACATTTATTGATTAATGACCACATAACCTCTGTCAGAAATATAAAAGCAATATAAACATGCCTGTGCCGGACAAAGCAACCACCTTAAGCAATGATTTGCGTAACTTTATCTATTTATCCTAATGCACCCCCACTTTAGTAGTTTCTAGCAGTCTTAAGTGGGTACACTTACATTATCCCACCTTAATTCCTGTGGGTGGTATGCGGGCACTAGTGCTGAGCTGCTCTCGCCTTTAGTTTATGAGCTACTCAGAGGTTATTGCACAGATTGGTTCTCTCTTCCTCACATTTAGGTTTTTCAACTCATTGCAAACACAGGTTCAAATTTCCGGCCCAACATGTAGTTGGACTAAAAAGTAAAATATTGGTTTAACCTACAAAATAGTTATGGTAGCCACCCTAGTAAACTTTATAGGAATCTGCACTACCCAGGGCAATATTGCCCAGTTCATTTCAGGAAAAAAGAGAATTTACATTGACTTCAGTGACAGCATATCATGAATGCTGGGATTGCTGCAGTTCTTAATACAGAATGCAATTTACTGCATATAATGAATACCTACCTACAAACAGAAAAGACTGAAAAGATACAATAATAGTTATTATTATTAAGTAAAAGCAGCCAGTTAAGAATCTTTTTTTTTTGAGTCTACCATTGAAAGAAATTTCCTAGTTATTACAGGGACCAGTTCTTTGGTGTTGCTGGCAACAATTTCATAAGTTACCAAAATTAATCTTAAAACTACACTTGGCCTCAATGAACCCTAATGGCAAGCTGTTTAAGAACATCACTATGCTTTGCAGATGGCAAAGTGGTGAATTATTTAGAAATTATTTCATCTTTGCAAGAAGCAATAAAAAGAAAGATATTCAGCTAGAAAGTAACAGTCTATCTGGAGTAGATTCTATTTATATAATATATCATTGTTTATATAATATACAGTTGATATATTTAATAATCAAAGGTTGACTTGCTAAGAATAAAACACACAATCTCCTGCTAAAATTAATTAAAGTTGGTAGACTCTGTAAGAATGATGAGTGCTTGCTGACTGAAAAATGTTATAGTAGTAGTAGATAAACTGACTGAAGTAAGTAAACTGTCACCACATGACAGGAGCAAACTGTTGCATCTCAAATATGAGGACAGTTTTTTTTAACATGGCAATAAATTATGACTAAGGAAGAATGCACACAAATTACTTTTTCATCCCTCATCACAAAAATTTGTTACAAACAGTAACTGACTACACATTAAAGCTACTGTCAAAAAATCTGAATTTGAGAAATAAAAGAATGACAAATGTGGTTTCTAAGACAGCAGAATTAAAAATAACCAACCCAAAATACAATTCTTCTCCATTTGCCAATTAATAAACCCATATATACATGATTCTGAACTAAACAAACAAAACAACAACAACAAAACCCACGCCTGCAACTCCCTGTAGAAGTTTTTGTAGAAGACCGTTACTATTTACTTTTTTTCTAACAGCTGTACAGGTATGTCACCCTAAAACAAGGAGAAGACACAAGGTATGCCCTAATTGTGAATCTAGATCTAAAAAAAAACCCTCTAAGCCCTAGGAAGCTTAAAGGAAAACCAAAGATTGAAGGTCCAGTGGAGTATTGGAAGCATTTCTTTTACTATAAACTGTACTTCGAAAGCATTAGTATCTGCTTTATTTAGAGACTGATGCTATAAAATATAGTATCTTGTCATACATAGAATACTAAAAAGCAAGTGCAACCACAAGAAGAATCACTGTTTTAAACACTCAGCCTAATCTGAAATCAGGAGTATTGATAGTTTTTAATCAAATATACTTCTGTGTCCTACATTTTGCTGAAAGCACTTGTACCCAATGGATACCACAGGCAGTGCTGACAGGCCATTGCTAGGGTAATACAAATGTGTAAGAATGTGTAAGAAACAGAGACAGCCTGTGCCAAGTTAAACATCCTGGTGCCTCTTCCACTAAATTACTAGAAGTTCCACCACTGAACCAGGCTGCTTTTATCTTACTTTTATGCTCTATTTTCTTCTGTGTCCCCCCGGGTACATTTCTTGAGCAGAGATAATTGTTACTCCTCTGAAGAGTCAGACACTTATAGTTCAGCATCCACAGATCTGCAAGACAACTTTGCTGTCTTCAGTAATATAGTAGTTGCTTAAGTACAGTCTTGCAAGAGCTTCAGTGTTTAAATGAAGCAAAAAATTTAGAATTTGCAAGAGGATCTAAAAAAAAAAAAACCTACCCTTTATTTAGTAAAACAAATTTACGTACCCAAGTAATCAGAAAGTTATCTGTATGATCATCACAGCCTCTACCTCATCCTATTTCCTAAGAGTTCAGAGGCAACAAATGAGATGTCTTTTACATATGCATCATCCCCCTTTTATTTTTTTTTCCTACAACATCATGTTGCTCTGACTTTTTCCTTCTCTCTAAACTGCTTGGCAGAAAAGTTACATTTTTTAAAGTTGCTGTTCATTGAGCAGAGGATTCTTTACCATACTCACTGTATAACCTGTTGACTATTGATGAAAATATTAATCAACAGAAACACTTAAGAAAAAGAGCACTGGGTTGTTTACAATTCAACACTTGGGAAAAAAATGGAAGTATGAATATTTAGCCATATTTTGTCAACAAAAGTGTCTGCCTTTGAAACAGTTACATCTTTCATAATACAACTGAATGGACCGGCTCTCTAGACCTACCCATCTTTTCTCTCACAATGTAATTTTTTTCCATTGCTAGCACTGTGCCATGAGCCTGGAATTACACCCTACGCCTCAGAAAAAGAAAGGATGCAAGTAGCCTTACGACAGAAACAAAATTTGCAGTGTGATAAAAGTATATGCAGGGTGGCCACAATGACAAGCCAGTATGCATAAACTGTAGATACACACAGTCCCTATGGAAAGCTTTCAAAGTTCTGCAGGAGCTGCAAATAGCAGCAAGGCCTAAAAGCAAAGCCAAGGAACACTTGGAACTTCTGAAAAACTGAACGTCAACACAGTATCATTTTTGAAGGTATGTGGTGAATTCTGAGAATCTGCCTCACAACTCTCAGTTCAAGCAATGACTTTAGCAGGAGGCTTAACTGCTTTTCCTGCCACCCTTCTTGAACTGGTTCTAGTTTGACCATAGAGTGAAAAGCAACAGCCAGTGTAAATCGCCTAATCCCTCACTCAAGACATTTAAACAGATTGTCGTGAACAGTGTGATTCAGGTTAAATTTCCATTAAAGGACGTCCCTGCTTTAATTATTTTTTCAATGAAAGTTGACAATAGTAGTGCACACACACACAAAAATGACAAATAGGCAAACAGGCTGGAACTCTATCAGGAAGCTGTCACGAGGCACAGTGAAGAACTGAGTATCAGACGGTATCAGGTTACCCATCAATAGAAGAAAAGTCATTTCTATACTAAAATCCTCATCTTTTGGGTATGCATGAATTCCTGCTGACTGTGACACACTTATTGTTTGAAACATGTAATACTGGAGTTCAGAGGACTGTGGAAATTCCAGACAGCAGAAAAGCAATGCAACGCAAAGATTAGTGTCAATAACTATTACTTTTCTCTATATTAGAGCCAATAATTCCAGGTAGTGATATAATGAATGCTGCAACGATGTAAGAATATATTTAATATTCATACTGCACTGACAATAGAAATACAGAGGACCTGCACATACAGAAGGACTGTTCCAGCCTTACCTTTCAGCTCAGTGCGTGAAATAGTTACACGCATAAATCCATCCCTACTCAGTACAGCAGTCCACTGCTATAAAAACACATTCTGGAAAAACACTGACTTTGGTGGCCTGGATATCACAATTATCACATTAAAATAGCTGACTAATAAATTGGGTCCCCATGTGACTATTTCCATCGTAAAATGTATCCCAATAGCTTCAGTAGTTTAAATGCCATTATTAAGAGAGATAATTGAAAAATCTGGTTCCCATTCATTTGCATAATAAATATTAGACTATAAAATGGGATTTTTCTCATAATTGTTAGCTAGTAAAAAGCTACTTGTTCTCTTTTATGCAGCTGCTACTGTTTTCAACATCTGCAGTAACAGTTGAAAAGAAACTCAAAAAAATTTACAGCTGCAGGAGGAATTACTGGATCATTATCATAACTTTAAGAAAAATTGTCAGTAGGGCTTACAGAATCATACCAATGGCAAAATTCAGTCAATTCAGGAACATCTCCTTTGGTTTGACTGAAGAATATCCAATATATTGGCATCTGATAAAATATATAATTCAGTAAAAAATTATTCAACCTGATCAAAATCCATACTTAACTTTATGAAATGTGATGATGTAACAGTTAGATGAGACTTAAAGCAAGCTTGTTCTACTGCATTCCCTTCATCAAAAAAACACTGAAAAAATCTTGAGGGGAGAGGATGAAAGCCCCAGCATTTTTATAACATAGAGAGAACTCTTTTTTTTCTGGTTAATGTGTCTCTCAAATTATGCCATTACCAAACACGAAAAAAAGCATAAGCTGTTTTAGAAAATCTATAGATGTGGCAAATATCTATAGGAGATACAGGGAACTGACATCTTTTTGATGAAACTGTCAGTATGACTCATTTGTTCTTCTTTTGCCATTAAAAAAAAATACAGCCCTTGGAGAATTTTGGTGTTCATTTCTTAAATTCTTTAACTCCTAGGTGAGACATAAACACAGATAAAGGGAATACAGGTAAGCAGTGGTACTATAACCTCCTCATCATCTGACATACAAAGTGTGCCATGAGATGCTAAAACTGAGCTCTGATGTCTTTTCCTTATATGACTGTGAAACCCTCAAAAATAAATCATCATGTAACTGAAGACAATACAAGCAACAAAAAGGAGATCAAGAAAAGATCAGCAGGAGGAAGTGTTTGGTGTCGTCTCTGGGTCTACTCAAGTAACTCAAAGACCTGGTTCACCTCTCTATTCACCTCTATTTCTTCAAACCAACAGCCCAACACCATCTTTTGCTTAAAGATGGAATTCCACAGTCTGTAATATGATCTTCTTTTTAACCACCTCAGAGGTACAGAAAATGCAGAATGGTTGGTTAAACAAATATACATAAAATCAGACAAGGCACCCATAATTAATGAGACAAGCTAAAATTATATCACCCCAATTCACTTCTCTTTAGGCACAAGGATATAATCAGTTCTTCAACTTGAATGTCAATACAATACAACAGAAATCTTGCACCAACAGCTTTTTAAAAAAGGTAATTTATCTGAGCATATCTTATACAGAGTAAATTTAAAGACACATTATAAACTTGTCAGTTTTGTCATCGAGGCTGTTATTTGTAGTAATATAATTGTCAAGGAATATACAGATGTGATAGTCAAACCTCAAGCACGTGGCTTCTTGCAGAAGGCTGTAGTGTCAAGGAATGTTTTGACTACACAGTGTTTCTTGAATGAATGAGAACATAAGACCTTTTTACGCATATAAAACTATAAGTATGAAAACACATAATGGTGATGACGGTATAGCTTAGGAACAAATTAACGTAGGGGATTACTTAGATTTTTTTTTTTTCTTTTAAAAATTCTGCTTAGAGCATCCCTTCAGGAATGTATCACACGTGCATCAAGGATAAAAAGAGGGTGACAGAAAGTTATACTGCCTATAGCTATAGAAATGTTTTTATTGTGTGTTTGATGCGTGAAACGCAGAGTTTCAGCTATTACAAAAATTCAAATATGCCATTCAACTGAGTTGCACATGAGCAGAACCACTGTCTTCAAGCTAATTCATGCTGCTTCATAAGCAGTTAATAAAAGTAGTATTATATTTTCCCAATGAAATTTTTGTTTATCCTCCACTATAGTTAACTTTTTCTCCAGAATAATATTGTGTATGACCACAGTCTTTTAGTGTCTTGTGTCTAAGTCCATATGCCTTGTTTTCAGAAAGCAGATCAGTCAGCCTTAAAACCAAGTTGTGAAATAAGACCAAAATAAAAAGACACCTTCAAAACCACAAGAACTATTAATTCTGCTTGTCAACTACATTTTAACAGTTTTTACAAGTCTAATTCTGAGTTGTGTGAGAACTAGCTGGCAAAAAAGCTAACTATAACTTATCAGGGAAAGCACAAAGAAATGTAAGCTATCTTGAGTGATTCTCAACAGCTGCATTTTAAAAACAGAATCGGGACTGCAACTGCATAAACTCTGATGAAAACACTGATTTATTTTTAAGTATGTTGTACTTGGAAAATCATTATAAACGAAAACAAGGCAGAGCTCAGCAATGGAAAAGAAGCTAAAAGAAATCCATATGGGCTTCATCTTTTCACATTTTTTCCCCAGACAAATCCCGCTGCTCTCAATGTTCTTTTCTGTGACCCAAAATGTGTTCCCGTCCTTCTCTTGTATTTGTGCCACATCCAATATAGACCTCAGAGCTTCTAGTCTCTCTCCTTTCCTTCCTTAGAGCTAATTATCCATCTGATTGTCATTCAGATCCTTCCCAAAAGTTCTTTTCTCCAACAAATCTCATTCAACAACACTCCACAGACATATGCATTCATACGTATAAGTGGGACAAACTCAAATCCAGAGGAAATTAGATTTTCAAGTGTACTTGTGAACCTGGATCTGAAAGATTAGGCTGGAAAAAACAAGAGATAACATAGTAGCTGAATTTATTCTGCATTTGATTCTGCAGATTGGATGGCCGATGTGCTAAAAGTTGAACCGGAATAGTGGGAAAGATCCAGAAATACCTCCTCAGAAATATCTGATTTAAGGGCTGAAATACCCAAGAAGTGGATGTCTGGTTCCAGAATACAATCCTGGTTATTTGTCTATATAGCCTACGGACACAGCAAAGTATCTTCAAAGTAAAGGGTCCAAAAGCCCAAAAAGCTATGTGTAGAGCCACCAAGGACAACCAGTAGGAAATACTGTACTTCACATGTGTTGAAACTTCATCTCTCTTCTTCCATCTAAAGCATGACTGCCTACTAAGTGTCTCCAGATGGAGTGGATGAAGGGCAGAAGTCTTTACTGACAGGCACCTTAATAAACAGGGTCCTCTGTAAAACTCGCTTCTTGTGGTTTTGAATATATGTAGCGGTTGTGCCTGACTTTTGCTGTGAAACAGATAGTGTGGGTACATTTTAATAACACTCAGGGAATGCAACTCCGGTAATATTCAGGCACAACCCCAATTCCATGGTGAAAGGCAGTGAAAGTGAAGGGAACTTCTAGTCCAACAGACATCCTTAGTGCACTTAAGGCATTTCTAATGCTGAAGTAGAGCATAAGCTCACTAATGTTTTCTTATGATTTTTGTTCGCTCCTTTTAAGTCCCATTTTAAACACCAAACCAGGTGTTTCAAATGCTGCCTTTAGAAAAGGGACACTGTGAAAGCAATCTCAGTTCAGTACAGCATTGTGAAGACTATGTGATCTAATAAACAGATAAACTACTGTATATGTTCCTTTAAAAATAAAGATCCAAGTTGTTATTGAAAAATAATTATTGTCAAATGTATCATTTCATGGTGTCAGTAACAACAAAGCACTTTTATATGTTTAAAGAGATAAAGACTCAATTATGAAAGGAAAAGAGCATAAAACTAGATTTCTAAAAACATGAATGCTGGCTTCATCAGAGAGTATAGACTGTACAATAAAAGATTCAGACAAAAAAAAACCCAACACACAAACAAACAAAAAAAAAAAAAAACACCACGCAAGAGAAAACAACCTCTTTCCTCAGTAAGAAATTCTTGGTGTTAATCTCACCAAACATCTGTAGCTGCAGTCCCCACCTTCACTATTCATGGCATTGTCTATGTAAAATCAGCCAGCCATCGGCAATGATGCAACCCAATAAACAATAACCTGGTACGCAGTTTCAGAAAGTAAAAAGATTGAGAAAGGCAATAGAGCAAAAGCAGTTCCAACAGAAAGTTGAAGATACAGGGTTTGTTGTTGGCAACCCACTTCTGTACCTCGGGAGAAAAATCTTTTCCTGCCTACTTAAATAACAGCAACGGACATGTGCAAACAAAGAGAATACAAACCACTCAAAATTTTGGCTCAGCACCATACTTATGGGCGATACAAAAGCACCAGGGTATGAGATAGACAGTAGGTGCTGTATGTTGGGAAGTGCCAATCACTGCATGCAAGGTATGAAGAGTCTAGAGCTTCTGCTGAAGTAATTTGCAGGCACTCGAGACCCAGCCTCTGGTTGTGCACTGCCAGCTGTTGCACAACACATTCCTGGAATGAGATCAGCGTAGATGAGCAATGCTACGTTTAGTGCAGGACATAATGGGTTATGAATCAGAAGCAGTGAAGACAAGAAGCTATTCTCTTTTTAAAAAGGACATATTTCCAACATGTATTAAAAATACCAATAAAACAGTGACTGCAACTTCGAAAATATCACTGCAACCATTTATTCCATTTAACATACCACCTATATGACAGAAAACAAAAATATGTGAATACAAACGGAAAGTAAAATTCTGCCACAGTTAAATATACCACACAGAGAGACCTTTTCATCCAACATTATCAGCCAAAATAAGAAATGTCAAAAAACATAACGTCAGTGAAATCTAGTAATAAAATTAAATTTCATCAAGGCTCAGGCCAGAGGAGACAGCAATAAAACCTTGGTAAACCACCTTACAGTATGCTTTAGGAAAAAATCAGAGGGAGAAAAGTTAGTACCGTTTTCTATTTTTATTTCAATCTAGACTATTTCAAACTAATAGCGTTCTTTTAGCAATTAACTGGAGAATCAAATTAAGGGGTTTAGTCATCTAACTACCTAGCAGGCAGGTGCAATCAACTGGCTAGGTGACTAAATCCCAAAACATGGCTGTGCAATTTAACAGCAGACATAAATTTGTCCTTATAAAATTGTAAGTCACCTTTTAAAAGCAACCCCTTAGGGGAAGAAGAAAAATGTAAAAAAAGGAGAGACTTCCTTATACTTTCTCACTTTCTCTAAGACTTACAAAGTAACTGATCCTTATACTTCAACACCAGAAGAATTTTCTGTTAGAATGACATTTGGAAAAAAAAAAAAAAAATATATAAAAAATTAAGGACTTGTGGGAGGTACACGAGTAACAGGTATGTTTTTTTCAGTTCCCTTTAATCTGCCATATAGCTTTATAATTAGACAGATCTGATCCAAGTGAGCCAAATTAATCCATAAACCTGACTAAAGCCCAACTCCAATTGAGGTTTCTACTCTCTGTTCTGTGGATTAAGTTATTGAATTACTTTCACCTCCACCAGCACAGATGTAATATGGTCTCTTTTAAAGCCAGCAGCTTTATAAAACCATGAATGTTTTTCAGAAGTCTCTGAACAAGTTCAAACACAAGCAGCCATCAAACCTGACCAATGTGAAATGGAGGTAGAGGGAAAACAAACGAACAAACAACCAACCTCTCTCTTTAACTAGCCTCCAAATTTCTGTTAAATTAAAACCATTAAGTTATATGGTGAGGCTAATTATCATGTCAACTTGGTTACTTTTTCCTTCCTGGGTCTTTTCCTGATGTAGGTCTTTAAACTTCTGCACGTAATAAGCCTGTGAATCAGTGTAGCTTACAGCATGCATTAAGATAACTGATAACTGAACATGGTAAAGAAGCAGCACATACAAGAGATCTGGTATTTTATGCAGAGAAGATAATTTTATCCATGAAGCAGTACACAATAGAAGACCTGACGGTGTTTTCCATACCCTGAGTTAAAGAAAAATTGAACTGCAAGCACACTTAAAAGAATCAAGTTTTGTCCTGCTCTTCCTTTCAAAACAAATAGTTTTATATACTTCACCAAAACATAGCAGAGAACCACAAATTCATGGTACACTGTATAAGAAAAACTGTGAATGCTGCAGTTCAAAATGGTTAAAACAACAAACCATAACAGCACAGCTCTCCAGTGGTAGTGAAATAGTTTGGCTTAAAAATATTTCTACATTTAAACCAAAAAGCAGAGAATATTTACTGAAAAAACTAAAAGATCAGAACTAGCTCAGGCCTCAGATCTGTGCACCACCTGCATATGAATAGCACCACTTCTTACACACATAGTTATTGTCATATCTGTATGATCAGGCCCTAAAATAAGCATATAATTTTGCTGCAACGTTGGAATATCCTGTTTGTAATATTAAAAAACATGCATATAAATGGTTAAACCAGAAGTAGCTACACAAATCTAATTGATCCTGAAAAATGATACAGTGAATCTTCAACTTTTTTTTGAAGTATGCATCTTTTCTTTATCCTGCAGGGCAAGATGAGAGAATATAAAACTAAACAAAACTTCGATTCAGATAAGAGAAAAGTGAGTTAAAAGATATTCAGCCTTTGTGCTGATGACACATCATTCTTCTGAGAAAAGGCTTTGCTTATCAGACAAACGTCTAAGGGAGAGTGCCCTTGAAGAAGCACTTTTTTCTAAGATAATTTCTGCTTAGAGAAAAGAAAACATGTTCAAATCAGTGGATTTTAGATGCATAAACCTAATAAGACACAGCTGTACTTTTCCCTTCTCCAAAGAAGTAAGTTTAAATCAGATTGAGAAAACAATGGTTAATAGTCTAAAGAGGAGAAGAAAAGTGGTTACAGCAAACACTTTTTAGACTGACCTTCCTCTCTACGTGTGTACATATATTAAAACAAACAAACAGGTAGATGTTACTCAAACAACAGATGAGTGATCTCCTCAGGGGTTAATCACACCTGTGGGACAGCACAAGCATGAAGAGCCCACTACTAACATTTCAGCTAAAGGTGGGATTAAAGAGCAGACGTCAATGCAATATATTAATAACAGCCCCAGATAAGTATAGTCACTTCTGTCCCCACCTGAACTGCTGAAGATTGCTTTGTAGAGAGGTGAAGATGGATATATGTTATACCTATGCCCGCACAGCCAGGCAGAGATCTCATAGATCTCACTCCATGGCCTCCTAGGAAGGAGATAAGAGCTCTGAAAGGACAATAAATGAAACTCAGGCCAGGGAAGCTTTTATGTAAATTATAGAGGGGATCAAGTCAGGTCAAAGTTTGAGCTGGTCAGAAAAACAATATCACTATTAAAAAAATCTAATGTGAATGAAACTATATTTTCTAATAAGAACCCTTGAAAAATCCAAGCCACATGAACAAATCTCCTAACACCTGATTAATATTCTAGACACTTGGTAATTATTGAGTAACCCACTTTTTCTGAAACAATACATGGCTCTGGAAGTTCCCTGAGCATGTTACTAAAGGTTTGTTTGATCGATGGACAGGTGTGAAGTGATTGCAAAATTTTACACCTGAGCAACAAAATAAGAAGTTAATTTCAAAATTATATTGTGACTTTGAACATTTCTCATGGTATTTGACTAGTGATAAACTCTCAGCCTAGAATAATTCTTAAATTTCACTGTCTCCCAGTTTTGTAATCTATAGACATATACACAGGTCTGTACATTAAAAAGACATCACAGCATGCGACTACTTAACTTTTATTCTGCTTGTATCAAAGACGTATCCACTGAATGACAAATGTAAATGTGACTGCTGCATGAACACCAGCCTAAACGGAAGGTGTAACCACTATTGGGCATCCGCAAAACACAACAGAAAGTTGACCCATTTTTGCTAAGTCTGTTTCATAGCCTCATAAGAGAGAAGCCATGGAGGGAGTAAAAGGCAAACTAAACCAATATCAAGGGAATAAATTTTAATCAAAAAGGCACATTTCTAGTTTTGCGAAAGCTGATTGTGCATCATACTGCAGATATCTCCCATACTTGAAAATTCAGCTTACATTTCATTCTACTGATAAAAACACATTTGGCCTGTTCTTCATAGAGTAAGATAGCCCTTAGCAGAGAAGGACGTTTAATTTTTTTAAGCCCATATTGCTATAAATTTCTACACAAAATCCACCTACAACAGGGCTGTATAAAGTACCAATAGGGGCACTAAGAAAATGTCCTTTAAATTAAGTATCACAATGTAGCAACATTTCCTATTCCAGCTTGGTGGGGAATGTAGTTATGCAGGTAAGAACAGTGAGATTTAAGATTAAAATATACTTTTCAACATTTACTTGAATGTGGGAACACACTGAAATCGAACCCATACTTCAATGACCTGTAACAGGAACTATTCAGTTAAAAACAGAACTGGAGGACAAAATACTCTAGATTAAAACAATTGCACCACAATTACCATAAGAACATAATTCATTTAAAGTTAAAACAGCATAGGCTGAATTTGAATATTTTAATAAGCAGAGACCAATTACTGAAACACTTTACTCAAATATGAATACAAACTGAACAGCAAGTTCAGTCAATTCTGTTGCCACTATCAGTGCTATATATTGTGCGCATCTACATTTCAATTTAAGTTTGGAACAGAAGTGAGCTTTTGAAGTCATTCCCCCTTTCTTCATATATCATGGAATAGTCTCGAAGAATACAGATGAGCCTCCTCTTAGATGGAGCAACACTAGAAAATGTACTTCAACCACTAATGGAGTCCATTGGACCAGATTAGAGAGAGCTGGAAGTGAAACACCGTGAAATATAGATAGTGTGAACATCAAGCTCTCCACACAAACTGTTTCCTTCCACAAGCAGTGGAGGTTTTTTGCCCTCCACCGTTTAGCATAGCCATTACAATCACTATTTAGACCACAAATTATGCCTACTGTCATATGCACTTCCATTTAAGTACTACAGAGGGAAGTGCATAAACAGCACTGAACCTGTTACTTCTCCCTGCTCTTTGGCATCTGAATTTAAGAGTGCTCAGTCTCCACAGCCCCAAGCGGACGGAGATAACCTGCTGATGCTACATTTCTACAAACCTAGTAAAAAAGCCTAAACAATACTGATTCTGAAATAGGCAACTGCATTTTCACAGCCCTCATTTTTTAACTTTCCAACACTGGCTCAAACATTTTTGGAGCTACACAGAGAAGTGGATCAGAGAAGTGCTGGAAATTGAACTAACTCAATGGGTGAGCGTGGCATGCAAAGCCCCGACACAAAGACACATTCAGTCACGAATGCCTGAACCCACAGCTTCCCCCAACATCACATGGCTCCCTGCATGGCATGCAGAAGCACCAAATTGCCACATCCAGGCATAAGGGTAAACCCAGCACAATCCATGGGTAGATACAGGTATTGTCACTAGTTCTTCAGAGCAATCTGCTTTCTTCACTAAATATCCAGAAGCTTAGGCTGCTAATGCAGGTGGAATGAATGACCAAGCTTGAAACAAACACTCATGTTTTCAGATACTGAAATACTTTGTTAGGAGTCTGAAGTAAGCAGTCAAAACACAGCTCTTCATGCTTGATGCAAAAAACATTTAATTAAAAAGAAAGCCTATCAGTAGTACAAACGTTCTTGAATATATTGGATATATATCTACATATTATGCTAGTATATAGTAACCAATACTAATACTCAAAATAATTTAAGAGAAGCATGCCATCGACTTTCTCTATACTGAATACTGAGGTCAGTGGAACAAAAGTCTGACTTTTGGATTCACTGAAGACAGTAAAAAATTGTCTTCCCCTTCTCTCCTTTCAAACTGCTGGGGATCTGGTAGGGCTGACCTTTGGAAAAGGCAAAAGTCTGCTTCTTTCCAATTCTAATCTATTAAGTCAATAACCTGAATATCTGGATAAACATTCCAATTAAATATCAGTACTTCTAAGTAAATCTCATACAGATCCAGATGCAGAATTCAAAGCTACCCAGGCACAAACCCTCAAATAATAAATTATATCTCAAATAACTCAGAAGTTCATTCCAGAAGAGATTTAAAATGTTCATAATTCAATAAGACATTTTTGTTTAAAGGTTTAATGAATGAAATGTAAGATACTGGCAGCTTTGCCTCATTCCACTGCTGTGAGCTCAGTAGAATTAAAGGGACAGAGGTGGATGGACATGTATTTCAAGTCACATAAGCATGAGAAGTAGGTGCTAACGTATGGTTAGCACTGTTTTCTTTATTATACTGTGTGCTTAGTAATGTACTTGGCTAAACATATTTTCAGGTTCCAAATATACCACTTAAGCATACAGAGCTCTGCAGAACCTCCAAAGGTGGAAAAGCTCATACTTTCCTATTCATACTCTTTTTCTCTTGGATCAACCTAATCAGTTACAGTAGAATAAAACTGCACTTCTTGTGTTTGGTATTGTGTTGCCAGTGTTGGTGGTCCTAAATTTCCACTGCTGTCAAACCTCCCTGCAGGCACTCAGACACCATTTTTCCCTTCTCTATTAAATACCTAGTTTTTAACATATCTAAAAGCATGGCAATGATTTGAGGTATCATGGAAGAAACAAAGAGCAGAATACCAAGTTTGTAATGTAGCTCTGTCTTAACACTCTTAGCTGGATGGGAGGGGGGAGGAGCAAGCACTTAAAGGTAATTTTCTGAATTTTCTTACTTAAAAAAATATAATAATTTAAATTTAATTTCTCTCTAGTTTTTAAAAAATATTTCCTTACAATGTTGCTAATCCCTCATTGGCCTAAGATACACCATAAATTGCTATCAGGTATCTGCTACCTAGGACAAGATTTAACCGTACTTGAAAATTCATTCAATGTTTGTTCAGCCTTTAGAAAACTGGACTTCGTAAATGTTCAACTTACTTTATCTCTGTAAAAACTGATGATCAAATAATTTCAAAGCATCACTAATCAGCAGATTGATCTATATTAAGGCTACTCTAATCACAACATGACAGACTGTTTCTGTTCTTGCCTGAACTAATAGGCTGTCCTATGCAGCAACAGAAGTTGGACTCGATGATCCTTTTGGGTCCCTTCCAACAGAGGACATTCTATGCTTCTATGATATCACCCTTAAATGAAAAGAATACGCCAAACATAAGTTGGGCTAGAGGAAAGATTTGAGCCTATGCTACAACTACCTTTCCAGTGCTGATGTTTCTACCATCAAATGACCTGACAAATCAGTTTGCTTATCATTGCTCCAGTATCAGAATTCTTCTGTTCCTTCAGCAAAGTTGCACCAATTACCATGACACCCCCTTTTCTATTGGTCATAAATCTGTGTTGGAAAACAGCTTTTTGAGAAGTTTTTTGAAACTTCTCAAATTCAGCTCAATATAAGACAAACTGCATCTTGCCAGAACAACTCAAAAATACCAACTCCAGCCTCTACTGGTATGGCAGGTAGAAAGAGGTGTCATATCACAGGACAAATGGATTTGAACAGACATGACTGACAGGCAGATATTTTTCTGAGAGAAAGGAGCTGTACAAAACAAGGGAATGTACCTTTTCTATCCAAAAAATACTATGGAAAGTTCTGTGTGTTATTTTCTGTATCTATACAAAGGCAGCAGGTCTCTTGGGATCTCTCTCATCATGAGCCTGTTAATCCCACTTCAAGCAGTGCCTGCCAAGAATAGTCTCCCTTGAAACTGTTACTTATTACAAAATCAGGCAACATGCATTAGTTAATGTACATTGCAGATTTTAAAACCCAGCCCCTTTGCTGTAAAAACAGAGATTTTCTTTGTGGTCTTTTAGAATGAAGCACATCGCCATGGTTCTGCAAGGAGGACAACAATATATATCTAACAGAATCACAGTCCAAAGATGTAAAACGGCTTTTAAAACTTGCCTCAAGAACTCAAACCCAACTCTTATTTTTCTGTGGTAGCAGATAATGGTGAGCAAACACACTCAAAATACCTGCTTCCAGAGAGTTAGCAGAATATTTCATTATTTAGGATTTAAGGAAGAGAAGGCACAAGGGGAGTCCCCTCCATCTGCTTTTGTGACATAAGAACCAAGTACTTCTTAAAGCTGATACAGAGGAAATTACAAACATTAGCACTCAGGGTTTGTTGTTGGCGGTGGCTGTTTGTTTGTTTTAGAAAAACACAACAAAAATGAAATAAAAAAAACCCACCACAACAAAACCCACCACCTTTATGGGTTGTGTCTCTCAGAACTACAGGGCACTCACCAAGAAAACCATGAAAAACGGCTACTTCAAGAAGTACTGAAATCATAGGTAATTCAGATACCAAAAAACTGTTGGAAAAAAAAATCATTTGTGTTTGAAATAGTGATTTAGGTAGAAGATTTTTTGAGAATTAGAGAATGGCCAATAATACTTAATTTGTCCTATATGAATTTTTAATTGCCATATGAACTCTGTTATCATCTTCTCCACAAACGTATTCCCATTTATTTGCAGAAGTAAGTCTGAAAACACTTTCAGGTTCCTAGACGGAGCTGCATGCATACCTAGCATTTCAGTTGGCTACTTCTTTGTCATTTATTAACAATTGTATTAGACATTACTTTGGCCTCTGTTCTGTGATTCTATAAATAACTAGAATCTGATTTTAGGAGCAAATAAACAAAACCAGTGCCACACACAAACCTGAGAGGTGTGCTTCTGGAACAGTTTTAACTGATGTCTCTTGCCCTGTCTGTGGATGCCCACATGTCATCTTCTGCTTGTATCAACACCAGTTCTCATTTGCTCTTCTGGAGAACAAGCTCAGGGATGTAACCCGGCAGAAGACCATTCTTTTGGACATTAGGAACTCAGAGGCAACACGCAGTTCCGGAGTGAATGGCAACCTTGAAAGCGATTGAACTAAAGTACTGTAGAAATTATCCCGAATTTGAAAGAAGAAACAAATGGGTAGTAAATACAGATAAGGCAAAATTCGGTTCGGGAAAAATGTGCTCTAATCACTGACCAAATTAATGAAATTTTTAATACATTTCAACTACCTTTCTCACTTTTAAGTGTTACCTATGATTGTTCTTTAAATTTCAGGAACATTCTACACTCTGAGATATAATTATCTAATTACTCTTAATGAAATTCAGACTACAAAATCGCAAAACTGATTATGCAGAGTAGCTGTGATATCTGGACAGGAAATCAGGCAGTCCTGATGACCTCTGCCTTCATAACTACCAACAACCGTTAGCATCTTCTGCATCTCTACAGTATATTACAAGCTAAGCACTGAAAAGAATTCATTATTCTTCAGGAAGAAAAAAAGACTCCAAGATTGGAGAAAGAAAAAAGAAAGTAAGAAGAGCAGAGGGGAAACTGTCCGAAACAAAGCTGATCAACAGAAAAAAAAACAGATCTGAAATACAGATCTTCAGGGTTACCACAGGAGAGAGGGATGGAGTTACTGGAAAAACGCATCAGTTTTGGCTAAACAGTCTATGTTTTCTAGATTGTCTTTGCATTAAGGTAACAATTATGGTCATGTAATACATCATGACCAATAATATCAAATATTGGGGAACCAGAAAAGAAGCAGTGAAATACAGGATATGACACATTACGTTAAGTCAGTGCATAATTGTCAGAACAGTAGTCCAGAAAGCAAATGAAATTTAACAGAGGTTCTTGTGTTGTCCTCCATCCCCTCTCCTATTTTTTTTCAGTTTAGTCACGTTTATTGTATTATACTGTATGTATCAGACAGCTTCTCTGAAAAATCCTTTTAACAAAGGGAAAAGAAAAGAAAGAATGGTAATTTAATTTTAGACCACTCCAGATTGATTTCTAATCCATGCTCAGATGTCTGGAATTCAGCCAGAAGAAAAATTGTATTTTAGAGAAAATGAACTAACACAGCTCATGAACAGTTTATTATCCTAAAGTTTAGCTGTTAGCTATAAATATTCCAAAATGTTAAAACTGCTGCTCAAGGGTATTTATGTGTTGGCTTAGCTTCATGTTCGTGATGGAGCCTTGACCTATTCTCCATTTGATGAAACCAACAAAATGCTAAGGAGAACAGGAGAAGCAGCTGTCCTAATATGACATTTCTTTCAGGCTTACAACCAATTTTACTCCAAGAAAGAGCAAATACAGTTGATATAGAAAGACCAGAGGGTGTTTTCACTTTGCCTACTATACTCCCTTGTGAGTTCGGTGAGACCACATATACTTAGCAGTGGATGTTCTTATGAACTTTTTTGGATTAGGTCCTGTGTCTACAACTTTAGAGCTGTAAGAAAATTGCCAGGAAAAAACATAAATGAGTTCTGGCACAACGGATTGTGAACACAAGAACGAAGAGGCTCCCCATCATACACAAACCACCTTCCTCGGCATAAAAATAAACTAGTATTTCCAGCACTGGCTCATTAGGTAACAGAACTCAGAATAACTTTACAATTTCACTTCATAAGGCATAGCACACAATTTAAAAAAAAATCCTAACAGCATTCTGGGTTCTTTTCTCAGTACTCCTATTTATGAAGGGTCTGAATGTGCTTCAGCTACTGTGGCTCCAAGTCACACAGCAGCGTAAGCTAATGTGAGCTGGGGCAGCCATGGCTTCCCCATTCCCTTCTCCTTCCTTGAACCAGCTCTTGTGATCCAGAACTTATGTGGTGAAGGATTCAGGAAGCTGATAGAGTCAAAAGCTAGGATGCAATTTCATCTTGTACTTAATTTGATGTATCTATGGCCTGCTGCCAAAATGGATAGTCATGTTCTTCTCCATGTATCATGATGTACATACCAACTTTCTCCACTGCAGAACTAACAGCTTTGTACCTGTAGACTCAGTTACAACTCACTGACCCCACAAACTAGAAGCCTTTCCTTTTGATTGTCTAAATATAATGGATAAAAACTAAGGTAAAAAAGCAGTTTTAACCACATCTGGGGCAAGGTTTCAATCAGCTCAGCTCCTTAAAGTTGCCTTACCACCTGGTCATACAACCAGTAGCGCTGGCACCTGCGAATGGAGAAACACTTGGTGGCTGGAAGTGAAGATAAAAACTGTGGCAACAGCCCTGATTTAGGCCACAGGTCATTGGGACACAACCAGTCTAGTTTTAAGTGAGCTAAGCCAGGAACTGCAAGTAGCCCCGCTATGCAAAAGTTATCTTTTCAGGCACATTTTGCAACATGCACTGAGAACAGTTGCAGTGATTGTTTGCTTAATGCTGCTAGCAATGCAGGCCAGATGAAAGCATGCACATGTTTTTAATCATGCTTTTTTCACAGTTAAAAACTTTCCTGGATTACAACTACAGGGGAGAGAACTAATACCCATGTGATGTGGAACATTTAGTGTATTTTCTATTTTTCTCATTTTCTACTGCGCTATGTTCTTCTATCCTCTGTTCTTACCTTGCTTCTTCTTCCTCTTTCCCATTTGCACTGACAGAGGTTGCCAATCTCAAAGTGGCAAGTTGTTAGTACATGAAAAAAAAAAAAACAAACCTAACATTTGCTGGAATATTAAACACACCAGAATAAGCCAAAAAAACAACAGAATTTTCTTGATAAACAGAGCCATGGGAGATCTCTAACTTTGTCTAAGTGCATATAATTTCGATATTTTTAACTCCTAACTTTCACATTTATGCGTTTCTTGAATGGGATCAGAAGTCACATCAAAATCCAGGTTACAATATTTTGCTCAGGCTACTTTCCAGAAAACACGCTTATCTTCTATTTTTTTAAAGCAGTATTCTCCAGGGTGCTAATACATAGCTGGGTATTGCACAGTGTGAATCGGTCTGTCCATGACACTTCGGGTACTAGACTTGAAGACAGATATGACATCTATGAGCCAAAATACATTAAAAAGAAATTAAAAAATAACAGATTAAATTCATTATTAACATGAAGACAAGGGCAACCTTTATAGAGAAATTTAAAAACAACAAATAAGAGTTCAGACTTGATTAAGTAGTAGATTATTTTCTGTCTTGCTACATAGGAGCTATACACTAAGGTGAAAAGTAATCTGGCCTAACTGGTGCCACAAATTTTTTTTACTCTGTTTAGGAAACGTAGCAAGGTAAGGAACTACAGGGTTTCTGTTGTTGTTCACCTCGTTCTGTGAGGCAACGTGGGCTGTAAATAACATGACACTGATAAAAGTAAACATGTCCTCAGTAAGTGGCATAGTACCTTTGTTTTGAGGGTAGCAGGAAAGGAAACAGACTTAGTTGTAGCACCACTCCAGATATTACATCCTGTGCTGCTAAACATTTTGGAATCTTTCTCTTTTTCCCCAAAAACAGAACCCAATTTTGAAACCAAAGTCTGTGCTAAGAAATACGAGCTATTTTTCCATCCACCATATGTCAAAGACCCAAACTTGATTAGCCTTATGCACTGGCATCCTGCTTACTAACACTCAAGTCACAGATATAGATTTACTCTTGCAATAACACAGGGTGGTAGGACACAACACCACTTCGTGCAGCGTATTTCTGCTCATACATTCCAGTAGCTATTAGAAAATTTAGCACTTATACTGTTTTCCATTCACTTCTACTTTAGCCTTATACCCTACTTTTGGAAACACTGCAGTAGGCTTAATACTAAACCAATAAGGGTGACACCGCAACCACAGGAAGACAGGCTTATTTTAACAGGTGGAAAAGATGAGAGGATACTCTGTGGAGTGTGACAATACAAAATAAGTCAGAATGTGCTTAACAGAGATGGCTGATAAATATTTGACGAGGCTGACAAAATTACTAGTTAATTCAGAGTAAGTAAAAAGCACTGCACTGTTGGAACTGTTGATTTTAATAACAAGAGCTATTGCTCTGCTGTTTCTTGTCCTGTTTGAGGAAGTCTTCCTAACACGTAATACTAGTTGGTCACAACATATCAAACAATTCCTTAACAAAGTCATCCAACCATTCAGCATGGTGAACATGAACCAGTTCTTGAAACCTAACTTTTGAATTCTGTTATTGTAACTGATGTGTCCCTTGAACAGAAAATGTCAGAAGACCTGCATTAACTACAGTCAAACATACAGAGTCATCAACTACTAAATTTTAATTCTCCTCTGGAGTTGGAAATATGACACATTCAAGCACTGGGGACAACAGGATCACACATGCTGCATCTCATAGCTGCAGGTAATGAGAACCAAGTCAAGAACCAACGAGTTTGTGACAGGCCATCAGTTATGATAGTTGTGATGGCACACAGGGGTGAGGCCACAAAAGATGTCACTAATAAATGCACAGCATGGTCTCCTGTGTATTAGGCATATGATTACCTTGGGGAACTGTGTCACCAAGCATTCAAAAAACTGCGGAAGAGCTCTTAACGCTACCGCATACAGATGTAGAATAAGAATTTTACTGTCCACTTTAAGTGAACCAGTCTTAAGGGCTACAGTCAGCATGACTGAAATGTGTACTGCTCCAGCATACCCAAGTGAGAGCAATTTTGAGCCACAACAGACTATCGGGATTAGAGGTTCAAGCCTCTTCCGAGATACCTCAACCCTAGCATTGCAGTATCACCGTCCTGTAGAAACACAGAAATCCTGCTGCCTCTATGGAAAAGCTCTGACCTATAAAACCTTGATGATACAATAATATTTTTAATACTTTATTATAATAATTAAGAAAAAAACACCTGATACAAACACTGAAAACATTTCAGTACTACTCACAACTTTATTTAATTAAGACAATATGCTCTGGCATTGTACATCATCCATATTACCAACAACATCCATTCCTTGACAATTCAAAGCTCTACCAATACTCCGAAGTGGCTTATAATGGCACTGATAATTTCCACAAAGTGACACGGAAAACCTATTTGCAATTCCAGTAACAGTCTCCAACAAGAGCATGTGGGAATGTGCTCCCTCATTTCAGGCATGTCAGCAGTTCTTTAAAAGAGAGTCAACATTTCCATTCAAATCCTTTATTTTTCAAGAGGTTGCAGAGTCAGCCCTCAGGGAGAGAGAACTGATACTAGCAGTTTCAGGTGCTTTCATGCAATCTTGTATCTCAAAAACAGTCTTTTTTCTAAAGAAAGTTTAAGCCATTAGCTCATAATATGGATGGCTGCCTTCTGGAACTGGGAGGGGAGAAAGGGGCACAGGACACTAAAATTACTTTTAAAAGAAGATCTTTTGGAAAATAACCGCTAACACCTCCACAATGTCATTTTTTTTTCCAGCAAACAGCTCCTAAAGACCTAGAGCTAATCTCCCTTTGGTGGCCAATGTTGACAAGCTATGAAGTGAGTCTTGGCATTTTGTGTAACCTGGAAAAAAGACCTGGAAAACCATTTTACAGCCTCATCCTAGATTTAACTAATACTCATCTGATCAAACGAATACATTAGTATTAAGATTCTGAGAAAGGTAGCAAAACAATCTGAGGACAGAAGTAACCTTTACTCTGTGTAGTGTGACTTACACATACAAGTCACACAATTCCGACCCCAAGTTTCTGCATCAGAAAAACTCCTCCTTGGAGCACTCAATGAGTTTTTGGGGTTTCCTGAAACTTGCAGGACTGGTTTTCTGTTTTGTGCTGTTGAACACCTGACTTTTATACAAAGATGGATGGCAGAAGCCAAAAGTGTCTGTACTCTCTTCTACCTGCCAACCTTGTTGTCCAGGCCCATAAGCAACTGACCAGGATTCAATAATAAAGCTGGCAGCCACTAAACCCTTCTTGGCGGTGAGTGCTGAGTGGACATTCAAATAATATTTTGATGAGTTGCTCTGTACTTTTATTTTATTTAATAATACCTTATAAGAAACCAGATTTTTTTATATTTCTCAAAGACTGACAAGAATATATAGGAGCCATTAACACCTAACACAAATGCACATAAAGAATCCTTAGGAGAAAGTAAATTTTAAAGACACGTTTCTATAATGTCAAGAAAGTAGAACAGATATCTCTGTACTACCTCATCTCGCTAGCCAATAAAGATCTGACAAAAGAAGTTAAGCCAGGAATAATATACTAATCCAAAAAACATATAATATTCAAAGTTATCCATGTTCTGAACAAAATTATGTCCAGTTAAACAAAAAACTAGATATAAAAGTTTGTGAAGAACTGGAGAGACAGTGAAGCATTAGGTAGGAAAACAGATGTCTTTCGAGTATTCAGTGAAAAGATTTAACCACAGAGTTAGAGAAAACAATAGCCAGCAGTTCATATGTAACAGAAACAAAGTTCTGGGCATGTTTGCAGTGTGCATTTTAGATGGCAACACTTGATATGATGGAGAAAATAACTGGTGTGAGGAAACAAAAACACAAGAAATCTTACAAACACTAGCAAGGAAAACAGAGTATTAACCTTCACCTTCACACAGGAAAAGTAAGCAGCAGCAAATAACAGAAAAGTCAGACTAGTTTGTGTCCTGCCCATCTTCACTGGAAGAGCTCAAGCGAGGGAATGAATCCTAGTGACAACCATCTACTTCTCGTAAGCTCATAGTTATTTAGTCACATAAAAAGCTTTTAATCTTCTCTTTTTTTATTACTTCCACTGTGCTATAGTTCCCCCTTCTTGCATACAAGACCTATGCAGAATTTGCAAAGTGTTTAGCTTTGATTTGCATTTTGTTCCATACTTAGCATGCCCTTATATGTGCTCATTATCTTCTATTATCCATCAGCAGCTCTCATGTTCATGACTTGACAAAATAAGGAAAGGCTTTTTCACAGATTCCAAAAAGCTTTCAATATGGCCATGAGTACATTGTTATGCCTTGTGGCACTCTTTACTGCACCTTTAACTGCAACAATAGCAACCTTTTGCCAATAATTTTAAGAGCTCCTTTGAACTCTCTAATTAAAAGCCCTTCAAACAATTTTTTCCATTAAAGCCACTGTATCTGAAGGAAAAGGTTCAGGCTCTCTGTACCATGACTTGTTCATTTCATACCTTTTTTTTGTGATCTCAGCAATTTCTGAGTCAACCCACAAAGCAGAGAGTAAAGTACCCCTAGGTTCTTTGTTTCATTGACAGTCGTGAAACAAACTGGAATTAGTAAGAGATTGTTTCAACCTTTGAAAGGAAGCATTCTGTAAAACACTACCACAACCACTGGTATAGGGCAAACACATGGAGGCTGAACGTTTTACCCACTGAAGTGGATAATGTACATTATAATATACTTGAATCTGCAAATATTAGAACATAAATAAGGCTTGTTATGTCCTCATGCTTTATATTACATTTCATAGGAGATGTATATACAAGCTCCTGCTAAAAGAGAAACTGTATTTCATTTGGTATTGACTTAATGAAGGAATTCTCACATTAATCTCCTAAGCTGCACTGCTCTTTAGAAAAACAGACTCTGTGGAAAAGAAAACCTCAATAAATCTCTTCAGCTCTCTCCAGAAAAATAGGCTTTTTGTAGCCCAGTGATTTTCTTTGCACCTTTTCTTGTGGAAACAATTAGCATAGCAATTTTAAAGTATTAGCTGGGCTCGGCTACAGGCTCCTGGTATCTTTGCTATTATATAGCAATGTGCATACAGAAAGAAACAAGGACCTGGTCTCATAGTACTACAATACATCAGTGGGAAATACGTAAGTCAGCTACTAATAAGGTTAGGTCCTGAAGGAGCTTTCACTTACTTGAGACCATCACAGCTTTCAGCATTTTTGTCAGATTTGTTTCAAATTCAAGACTCTTCATTAGGTCAAGAAC
Source organism: Columba livia (assembly GCF_036013475.1). Lineage (NCBI taxonomy): Eukaryota > Metazoa > Chordata > Aves > Columbiformes > Columbidae > Columba > Columba livia. Next base: position 49,539,015 of record NC_088603.1, on the reverse strand, counting down.
AACATAATGCATTGCAACTCATCTGTCAAAATGCTTGAAACTGAACTCAAACTGTCAGAGGCACATTTAACCCCTCATATAAGTGCCATTAATTGGTTCAATGCATTTAAAAAAATAAGTTTGAAGTCAGGTCTGTTCTTACTTTTGTCATGAGCATAGTAACCAAACTACAGACAGAAGTTCAGGTTCAAAGCTGTGACTACGGACAGCTGAAAAATCTGCGTTGCCAACAATACTGATTCATTTGACTGATTGTTTTGAAAGCTCATTATGGGCATGAAATCCTATTCAAGACAGCACGCACATTTTTCCAAAATGATCCTTAGCTTAATTTATACATTTTCCTTTTATTTAATCTCATGTGCAATACAGTTTGTATTGATTTCTGTCCTATTATGCTGTCTAACCTGAAAAAGATAATTGTTTGGCTACATATATTGAAAATACTTTTGCTGTAACTGGCAAGAATATCAGTATCCAAATGATTACCAGTACAGCAAACAATGATAATTACAATAACAGCAGTAAGGCCACCTGTATCTTACTAGTTGAAAATTTAGTGCAGTTATTAGTCCAATATATAAATAATATGCCTGATCTAGAGCAAATAGAAATCCTTCATAGATGTGTTTTAGAGTTTTTACAGCATATTTAAGCACCCTTCAAAACATATTCAAGGGTATGCCTCTGCTTGTTTATGTAGGTAGAAGATAATATTAAGAACAGTACAGTAGAAAAATAAAAAGCCTCAGTGAATAGCTGGCAACAATTTATATCCAAAAGCTCTTTACCATCTAACTATTTGTACAAAGCCAAGTGTTTAAAAATACTCCTTTCTAAAATCAAATAAATGAAACGCTATCACAAAATTCAACTTATATTACATCACTTTGTGATGAACTACTTCATAGGTGGCAGTTTCACACAGTTGTGCATTCATGTAAATAATGATTCATAAGAAAAATTAAGCACATAGCTAAATTTAAATGTGTCACTAGACCCTTTAAATAGTTGGAAACTTGTTTACTAACAAGAGTTGTTTATGCAAGGTTGTGTAACTGAGCATCTTTGTGGGCTGGAATCATCTAACCGTTCCTAAAATTGTCTAGCCATAATAAGGACAGCAATCTTTGATTAGAAAGGTAAAGTTGAAAGATCCTCTGAAACAGCACCCATGTCTACATGAACAATGCCATGCAATGCTGTAGGTAAAGTAACAAATAAATAAAACACACAAAGTAAAACTTGTTGGAAAAGATGTGCAGCTGTGCAATGTCTGGGTGCAACTTTGAAGGGTGTTTTAAAATTTTGGCTCAGAATGTCTGTTTTACTGGAGTTTATAATTCAACCTCACAGTCATTTATGTATAGCTGCCTGTGTATTTAATCAAAAGTAATAAGCCAGATGCTTCAAATTAAAGACAGTTAAAAAATCTATTCCAATACATAAATATAAATGCTGAGACAGTTTTTGGTCTTAAATACTATGAGTATTAAACTATGAAAGTTTATTTATTTTACTAAGTATAATCATACAAGACGAGAACTTTGAAATTTAATCTTTAAGTCATGTAAATATTTGCATGACAGCAAAATAAAAGAATTTAACTAAAAACAGTGGCAGCACAGTAGCGAGTGCAAATGCCAAGCCTTTGGTCTCATGAACAGCTTCTCAGAAATGTTCATCTTTAAACAATAAATGTAAATACTGGGCCATGTTCTCTGTTGCTCTCTCAGGAAAAGACAATGGTTATTCTGAATTATCACAGCAAAGTCAGGCAAATGTTTCCCTTAAATATTTAAGATTTTTTCCTTTAGATAGATCATTTACAGGATAGATTTACAGGATCTTCGGTGAAAAAATCTGCCAGGAAAATCAAGACTTACAAGTTGTGAAAATTCCAACAGCTGCATGACAGGACACTTGACAAATCTGACTCCCAGTGTTGTAAAATCCTGAGCTACTGATCAGCACCATTGTTCCACACTCCCCACCCTCACAAAAAAAAAAAAAATTCCCAAAGATATATTTTTCATCCCAATCATTCTTTGATTCATGCCAATAATTCATCTAGTTTTCTATCAACTTAGTGGAGTTACTCCTGATTTACCAGCATAAAACTCTTTACTCACAGAAGAGCAACCAGATCCTTTCTGTCTAAAATATTCAGTGGGAATACTGCTTAGAAAAATACATCTTTGGAAATTCCCTTTCGCGGTAAGTAGCTTGCAGCAGTAGCATATGAGGAACACAGAACACTTACTTAAAGTGCTCTATTCTGATAAATACAGACGTTATTTCAGCCTACAGCTCATCACCAGCACACTTTAATTGTTCATAGAAAAGTCCACCATATCTGTTAGAAATGTCTCTAAAAAGCCAGCATGTACGAGATCTTCCTTATAATTATTTGCTACAAACAGCATTTTCAACTCATTTCATCAGAAATATTTAGGAACAAGGGAGAACTTAAGAAGTGTGGTTCTGCAAATCTCCTTCTATAACATATTAAAACTTCTCCTGGAAATCAAACCACTCATCTCACACAGACTGCAACCCTAATGAGAAACTCATAACTTCTAAAGAAGAAAATGGAAGACAGTGGGAACAACATAAAGAGAAAGGAAATCCACAGGACCTACATGAAAGAGTAACTGCGTTTCTACTTATGATTGCAGCAGAGGTCCGCATATCTGCAAGCTCATAGAAAAAAGTAATGAAGTAACAACAGAGACTTCAAAGTGGACTCAACTTCAAATTATATTCAAACTCTCCACCAGGCTTGCCCAGCCCATGATGAAATTTGTGCTGCTCTCTCCTCACTCTAAGCAAAAGACCAAGATCAAAGTTAGCAGGGATAGATTTATCATGCTAACATTACTCCCCAAATGCAGTGCACACAGTCTCAGTGCCTTGAGGAGGTAAGCAGGAAGAATTATTTTCCATTCACCAGGACAGAGAATGTTTAAGGGAGTACTTTTGTACATACTCAAAGCAAAAGCTGTTGACAAGAAGCTGATCCTACAACTGCAATAATATCATCAATTTCCAACTATCATGAAATTTATGCCATTCTTTACTACAGAATCACAACATAGTTGGATCCGAAAAAGATAAATAAGAAAAAAAAAACAGTGCAAACTATTTAAGCAATAAATAGAAAACATCATATAACCTTTAATTCCTCTTTCAAAGAGACTCTGTGATTGGGCCAGAATCATTCATTGTCTCCTTTAAGAGGCTTGCAACACGCCTACTAGATATTGTTTTCTGCTGTCCTAAGTAACTATTCCAAATAAAGCCAAAAGCCTCATTGATATGCTTAGCAGCTGCCTGGAAAGTCTCAATATAATATTTTGTATGAGACAACTTGCAAGTCTGTTGCACAATGCTATCCTTCAGCATAATTTCTCATAGCATAGCACAGCACAGTCTTCCATGTCTTGGTCCCTCATTTCCTTCACAGTGCTTTGTATAGCTCATATAACATATTTAAGGCAGCGAACTCTCCTAGGTCTACAACTATTCATGAAATTAAAAAGGTTTTTAAAAATTCTCAGCATGTCCGAAGAGCATACTAGCATACAATGGAGTGACAGGGAGTTACCTCCATACACTACATACTATACCTCAATAGCAAGTGATTAGCAAGCTCAGATATTAAGAGTTTCATGTAAATTAACTGTTGTGCAGTTCTTTTGAGTTTTGGTAAATTCTACAGCCAGGGATCAATGGCATACTATCACAGATAGATTGCTAGCAATACTGGAGTTTGGTAGCTCAAGACTAACTGAACATCATCTATGCAAGCAGCAACCACAGCAGTAATAACACAGTCATACTCATAAGGAGCTCACAGAGTCTGCACAGAATTCAGGTCTCCTCTTGCTCTTGAGGCTTCCTCCTTTGCTCATAATTCCTCTGTTTAAAACCTTCTTGATAGCACTTCTCTTCAGCAGATTTAGACACACAAGCAATTTAACTATAAGCAATGGTGTCCAAGTTCAGGACACCGCTGAGAGGACTTATTTCTTCTTTTCTCAGTGAGGAATTCTCACTGCTTCCCGCTGAGACCTTTGCAATTCAGGTCTTAAGCTTCTTTTCAGTAGGTAAGGCGCTCTGGCACTCTGTTCTGTTTTGTTTTTCTACCTCTACAATTTTACTTTTGAGAACTGTTTGAGTTTTGTCCTAAGCCAGTACACTGTACCAGTGGGAGAAATCAGAGCTCACCTTTTGCTCTAATATAGAAATAAATGTGTTCCAACTAAGGCAACTGCATTACTTTCCCCTCCCTGCCACACACACACACATTGTGTGTAACTACAGAATTCAACCTGTGCAAAATCCTGTTGCTAAGATTTGGTCTGGCACCAGATGGAGCAAGTACGTAACTGCACTTCTCACTCCATTTCCATAGCTGGTAGTCCATTGCAGTCAGCTGAAGTTCTCCCATGACCTACAGAATCCTCTGGAATATTCTAACTTGATCAGCCCATTTTATTCATTTTATTTCCATCTTCCTCTGTGAATACAATCTGTTACTCTTCAGTAATCATGTACTGTAATACTATTTTTCTTCAGGTTTCCTACACAGGGATTATCAACCATTGTGCCCACATTCATATTAAACTACAGGTGAAGAGATCCATTTTTACTCTTCAGTATTGAGCTATTTGGTGTTGTAGCCTCAATCTATTTTTATCTTTTTAAACGTCTATCATTAAACTGTGGGAATTTTTGGGTAAAGAACATTAAGAAGCTTAAGCATGACATATCAGTTCAGGTGACACAGTCAAATGAAAAATATTAGCTGGACACAGAAACCTCTCTAAAGCCAGCATAATTTTGTATTGCCATTAAACTACCACTACAGATAGAGATACAAATAACAAAAGTCTTCTACAAGAAGAAAACTAAACTTCTCAACTTATAACCAACATCTATCTTGACCTCCCTCAGTAAATGAAGGGAGATGTATCAAGAAAAATATTTTTTACTTTACTTATCACTTTTTTCCTCTTTTATTGACTGGACATAGTTAAATTAAGTTCAAACTCATTAAAAAAAAAAAAAAAAAAAGAAAAAAAAAAAGATACATAAGACACACCAAATATTATTTCCTGGAGCCTTTGGTGCCTGAGCAAGAACTCAGGCCAAAAATATCATGTACAGAAAAACATTTGCAATGCTGTGATTTCATGCCTAGTGTTCCCTTATGGTTTAAGTAGCTCCCTTGGCTCTTACACTTGTAGCAATTAGAATTTCCAGACAGCTCAGCAGCAGATATTCTAGGTGCCCTATATATTGCAGCACTAACTGGCAGAAGGCAGTCAGTTCTTATTGTGGATGAATTAAATTCACTGGTAGAACACGTGGCTGTAAACCTAAAGACGTTTATAAAGCTTTCAAAGTTTTCATTCTGCCTTATATAGTTACAAAGCAACAACAGCCAACTATGTGATGTAAGTCTCAATTTTTATCATGGACTAGGATTTACAGTAGGATATGGTGTATCTGGATCTCATAAATACACTTCTACACTTTTCCTCTCATGCTAGTATTTTCAAGGATAACGTTGTTTAAACATAGCAGAACACTGTCTACTGAAGAACAAATATGTGCTTGATCAGAAGAGTGGAGCATCAGACAAAGAAGAGGGATTGCCTGCCATATGTTCTTGATTTATTGGTCTAGTTGCCTGAATTTGGAATTTTATCAGGATTGTATCCTACATCAGAGAGACAATATACTTTTCCATTACCAGAAGGGTACTTAATATATCCAGATGATAAAGGTTAAACTACGTGTATGTCAATTTTGACAGCTTCCCTTCTTCTTATGACCTGAAGTGCCTGAGGACTGCAAGTGATTAGCACTCTAGAAAAGCCAGAGCTCTAGGCCTTGAGTAGATTTTGCAGGTCATTTTTGTGAGCAGATACTCACTTTGGAGTTTTAAGTTACACTGTGGCATTACTATACATTTCTGCATTAGACATCCTTCTTCCCTGCCCACTATTAAAAGTTTGCTAATGCAAATTCTGCTTTTGCAATTAAATAGATATATTTCAACTGCCTGGCTGTCTGTGCAACAGTTAGCTGGGCAAACCTTTTACCTTTTACCTTTTTTTTTTTGCAGATGTATAAGGACTTTCTGTCTGTTTCTGACTTTTGTTGGTACCCCTAAGCTGCCCTTCTTAACTTCAACACCCATGTATTATTATATTGAACAAATCTGATATACAAACAACATTCAAATACATTTAAGAATAAATATTACAGGACAAAAACAGATAATCAGGGGGAAAAGAAGACTGAAGGTACAACTTAGTAAACAAAATGGGAAATAGCTGCAGTCAAAGCCTAAGATCTTACCAGGCACTTTATTAAACTGCAATACACTATTGCACACTGCTGCTTTTAAAATATGTTAACACTATATCACAGTTCCCGGCAGCATGAAGTCTTTCCAGAAAACGTGTCATTACTGTATGCAGCCTATTTTATAGCCAGTATAATTTCATTTGATTATATCCAATAATATTTTTCTGAAATTCTAGGAAGTCTTTCCACAAAAGATAAGTAATGCCCATATTTTAATCAGCTGGCACAAAAACTAACCACAATACTGCAGGGAAAGAAAAAAATAAGCCTTTATTACACCAAAATGTCCTCAGTTTCTTTTTGCCTCTGTGGAAGAAGTCGTGAATAAAACCTGCAAGAATCTCATTCAAGTATTATGTACCACAAAAACTTTCACCTGTGAAGTTATTTAATACCAAGATTGATCTCTAGAGTTTACCTATTATTTGACAGAAGAAGCTGAATAAACTCAGAGTCCTAAACATCGTATTATTATTGCAAGAAAAATTGAAAATTATGCTAACAAAGTCTGAAATCTGTTTCATATGTCCACAAGTATTCTGAAAAGATGAGCTGTACACCTCTAAGTAAAACAATATAATGTTCCTTTACTTACCAGGCTTGGATTTCTGCTTTGCGACCTGTCTGTGACTGGGAAACTTTCCTGTGTAGCCCGGTATAACTGGTCTTTCCTCCAAATCAGATTCTGGGATTGTAGTACAGCCACCTAGTTGAAAATGGAAGAAACTTAATGTGTTGCTCATGTAACAAAACAAATTCACCGGTGCATAATTAAGGAACAGAGGTGATAAATTAACTGACAGGAACATAGACAACTGAAATAATCTTTAACTTCACAGAAACATTTGTTAAAGAAAACTATCACCATTGTCTAGAAAGCTAATTATGCCTTAATGGCTTCTCTCTACTACTTATTCTGGTTTCAAAAAAAGTTTGAACATATTAAGACCACAGAATATGTAAAACTGGTTCCACATAAAACACGGAAATAACAGGATTTGTATTAAAGACCAGATTATTAGGAGCTAATTTTGTAACAGAAGTAATTAGGTGTTAATGAAATAACTTTACCAAGACAACAAAACTTATGAAGATTGTTAGTTTGCCACAGAGAATGACATGATGGTATTTTTTTTGGATGAGCTATTAAATACAGTATTTTTACCACACAGTGCTAGAGATATGGAAACACTGGGACATTTTCACTGGCCAATAACACACTGCACTGGTAATGCCTTAGTCGACTTATTTTGGGATGCATAGAATAATAGATTCTTCATATTTTGCAATATTGCTTTCTGAGTAGTTCATTAGAGAACATAAGGACTTCCAGCTTTCCCTCCAAATGTGTTTAAATGCCTATGTTTAAAATATGGAGAGGGATAATCTAGTAGTATAACAGTAACACCTGAAGATAGCTGCAAGTAGCTTGCAGTGGAATACGTTAATATAAATTTATTTCAAAACAGCTGTGATCAGGACATTGGAGGATGTGTCATTATTCCACAGCAAAAACATGGCCATACAGTAAGTGTATTGCCAACAATTTAGTACACAGCTGAGCTGCATCTCTTTCTCATAGCCCTCCCAGGATCACCACTAGCAAGCAAACAAATCTATGTACTTATCTATTGTGTTCTGAAAGCACGTGTTTATTAACAGTACATCAACTCCCAATGAGGTGCACAGACTTTTCACCTTCATGGCAGCTTTGTTCTGTTTTGAAAATAAATGTCATAGTCCCAGCCCCATAACCGGTGTTTTCAATTTGCAGCAACACAGGCTATTCTCTCCTTACAAAATGAGCAAAACAGTTGTTAAAAATAAGGTTGCATGCCCAAGTAGAAGAGCTGCAGTTTCCCCAGCAGTTTCAGAAGCACCGGCAAAGCAACACACGATGTCCTGCAGAATGTACCGCACCATCTAGGCAGGGCAAAGCACAGCAGCTCCAGCGAACCATATGAAAACACACATTCCTACCAGAAGAAGAACTGATAGAGAATCCCTTGTTCCTGAGGAAGAGGAAAGACCCAGATACACCCTGGTAGAAATTATGAGACACATTGTGGGGTTTATGTTTGATTTAGAGCAAGCAAATTTTTTCAGTTAGAAAGGAAATTTAGGAGTGAACATAACAGCAATGTGCAAACTTAAGACCCATGACTACTTCAGATATTTAGGGTACCTGCTGTGAAACTGAAGGAGAAAATAGGAAATTAGAAAAACGTCTTCATGTTGAAAAACTGTAACACTGGGGAAATGTCTGACAATTCATTAAATGTACATGTACCTACACCCTAAATGAAAATAAATATCAGTAAACTAATACTTCTGTTCCCATTTGCAAATTGTGACTAAAATGTAAAGTATGAGATTTGATGAAATAGACACCCCTGCTTTAAAAGTCAATTTAGATATTTTTCATTCTTATTCTTCAGATAAAATCTACCCTATTAAACAGCAATCTGTAAGTACAGGATACAAAATTAAGGTTTCTTTCACAAAAGAACTATTAAGAATGGCATAATACATTTTAAAAGGTTTTATAACATTTTCTAACAGCTTAAGTGAAAACTTGCCTAGTCAATTAGTATTTATTGAATTTCTCCATGGAAGTAAAACAACTTTTACAATGTTCATTCTAAAACCTGAAATTCAGTAACTTACACAGCCTTGAGAAATGATGCCTTTATATTTAATGAGTCATCCAAGCTGATAGTAACTGAGTAAGAGTCAGAAAACATTTATTTGCCCTTGGGTACAACACACTACTCGCTGAAAGGAAACAAGACTTTTCTTGATTCTGATGTGAGTGAGTTGTCAAGATTTACTTGCCATCTGACACTATCAGAAGTTATTAAAACAAAGCAAAATTAACTTCTTCCATAATTTTATTTTCTTGACAGAGAATAGTGAGGACTAAAATGTTACCAGTGATAGACTGTTTTACAAGCAAAGTGTAGCCAAAATATAGAGCAATAGTATCATCATCAATATTAAGAGTAGTAATTATTTCTTCTGCAATGTTACTAATAGCTGTTCCCAATGTTTTGGTTTTTAAATGCTACTGTTTCATAAAGCATTCCATGTGCTGCAAGCACTGTTCTTAGTGGGGCAGGATTTCACCAGGATTCTTGCACCAGTAATTATTCAAATGAATGACCAGACAAGAAAGCAATAAAATATTTTTACTTTTTTGGGGCAATGAGGCTTACATTATCAAGGTCTTTGTGCCCCCGCTGCATTTCTGTCTTACTCTTTTAATACCAGTATAGCCATCTAACTGAAGGAACTACTAGGATTTGTTTGACTATAGCTCTCAGCTTGTTTGGCTGCCTAGCGCTAAGTAGAATGACTGGACCCTCATCTACACATCAACCTGCATCAACATCAGTGGTATCTGCTTCTTTCAATGGAACTAATGGCAAATTCCCATTTTCTTGCTCCACTAGGCACAGGTATCCGTCCTCCAGATAACGATGGATACCCTTGACAACATGGATACCCTTGGATGGATACCCGTGACAACCCTTCCCCACAGGAAGAAAGGAGTGGACAGCACACTAGGACAACTGTCACACTGAAAGAACCAAAACGTTCCAGGTAAACTATAAACTTTCACAAGACTAAAAATGAAACTGGATAAGGCACAAATATACACCACTGAATATCATATTTAAACCACAGTAGATCAGGATTTTGCAATTCAAAAACATTTTACAACTCAGAAGGACAGCTATCTTATAAAAAAAAAAAGAAAAGAAAAAAACCACCACCTTTCCTGCTAGGACTCTAAACTTTTTAATTTCATACTTCAGGGGTTCTACAGAGGGTATCTACTGTGACTTCTCTGGTCAGAGACTAACAGAACTTTTACTTTAAGTAAAAACCCTCTTCGAATTCCTGTATATCTCTCTATACATTTCAAAAAGTATCCACTGCATGTCCATTTTAGCAAGCATTTAGAATTTGTATGCACCTGGAATCCTAAAAGAAATCACAACAACAGAATAATCCACATTAATTCATAATTAAGTGGATGGTACAAATCAGAAAAGTGAAATATTTAAGGAAAAAAGGGGGAAAAGCAAGGCAGGAATAGTAGTACATAAATCTACACACTGGAAATGATCCAAGTTGAGAAGTTCTCCAGATGTCAGTCTGTAAACAGTGTTTCATAAAATGAATTTCCCCATTAATTGTTGGCAGGAATAACATCTAGAATATGTTATTACATTTGACCCACTCTTTCCCCCTTTTCTGTGTAGCTAAATTCTTGTCTGACATCACAGATCTTTTATCAGTTGTGGTAAATCCAAGAAAGCAAGCTTTGGTCAGCAAAACCATTTGATAGGGTACAACATGCATAAAACTACACTCAAGCTAATTGTGAACTTTTCACCAAAGGAAATGAGACTTCTCTTGTTTATTTTCACTACATTTGTTTTTGTAACACATTTGGTTCTTAAGTTGGAAAAAGACACCCACACCCAAAGGAAACATAAACATATAATACATATAGAACAAAAATAAAGTACTGACAGTTTTCCTACAGGTTCCTATCACCATGTTTTTACATGACTTAACATGGCTCTAAAAGTTGAAAAACAGGAAAACAAAAGTAGTATACATCTGAAAAATGAAAAGGCACTTTGAGGGAAATACCGTTTGAGTCTCCTCTTTCTCTTCCACTCAATCACACTCTAAACTATGCATAAAGTTTCCATTTTCGTCCAAAATTAACTCTCACAAAAGTCTGCAGAAAGAAAAGGAAAAAAAAAGCTTCCTGAGCAGTCTTTGGCAGCAAGAGTCAAATGTGAGCAGGAAGCTCTCTAAATAGTGGGGTTTGTTATCCACTTGTATACCATTATACAATGGAGATAATCTAAACAGCAAAATTATTTCATAGAGATTCCAAAACTATATGCAAAAGCTGGGTCTTCTGCACTACCCATAATTTTTAGGGAAGCATATACTAAAAATGCAGTCTACAGCATTAGAGATTATTCTAAAACAGAGTTAATCAAATACTTCTACTGATGCTACTGGCTACATTGATTCAAGTCCTGTAAATTTTATTAGGATCTGCCCATCAGAAAGTAGCTTGCGTGTTGAAGTAAACACTGCATGCAGGTTTTGTAGATAGACAGTGCTATTGTTGCTTTCTAGAAGGAAGATGATAAAATCTATAGAAGAAAGCAATACATATTTGAGTGTATGATGAGGTCCAGGGAACATTTATTCACACACCAGATCTGGATTAGAGTCTGTCATTTGAATAGACACATTCCAGGAATGCAAGCGTATTTCCATTGCAGAGAGTAAGGGGAAAGAGAAAAGGGGAGAGTAAAGGGGAGAGGGGATAAAAAGGACTTTTTTATAAATGAGTGTGTGACAATGAACGTGGTTACCATTCACAGTGGAAAAAGTCCAGGTTGAGTTCAGATATTAACTAGCAAAATGTAGAGTCACTAATTAATCAGTTATAGACTTCAGAAGATAGCACTTAAGTTTAATAGTGTGGCTACAATTGTGCATTCATAAAATTCCATTGTTTTGTGGGTGATTTGACATAACCAAATGTAATTAAAGGACGGAAAATATTTCTGTATTGCATTCCATTAGAAAAATAAATTAATGAAAAATCATAGCAACCGAACGTGCAGTCCAAGGTCATCGAAGATCACCAAAACATATTTTCAATGAGAGTACACAGAGACATACCAGACTATTGTTATGCTTTACTTTTGTTATACTGAAATGTTTCTTAACAAAACTTCCAGTTCATAAATTCCATAGCTTGTGCTATAATAAGTTGCCACTATTTGCATTGACAGCTATGTAGAGATAATTTGCACCAATTGTGTGGCTTCTGTTTGACCTTGTAGCCCATGCAAATAGTTTGGACATGCCTAAATTAATAAAATCTTGACTTCAGAAGTTCAGGGTACTTTGGCAGTATAAGCTCTTCATGGGAGCAACTGTGCTGTTTAAATCGTCAACTTGCCTTGGCCATTCTTCCAGGACGAAGCTCAGTGTATGTGCTGTGTAAGTCATAGGAATGGCATTGGGAAACACATTGCATCTAACAGCTGTTTTCATTAAGGAATCATTATTGGACATTTAGCCAAGGACACAATCAAAATCAACATTCAGTAGTACCCTTACTAATGCAGGACTGAGAATGAAATAATGTTAAACCGTATAATGCCATTCAGTATCTACCAAAAGTCATTTTCTACTCACTATAAACAAAGGATGAATGATGACAGTTGTGCTTCAAGCACATAAATGTACTGTTCCATCCAACAACCTATTCACCTGATGAGCACGGACTGGCTGAAAAACACGGTCCATGTTCTGGTGTGTGGTGGGAGAGGTAATTGTTGCTGAGTTTTGTAGTGCTTGGAGGTCTTCCATCTGCCTTTATGCAATAGCTTTAAAAAAATCAGCTTATAATAAGAACATTTCAGGGGGAATATCAACTCCTGACAAACACCATAAGCATTAAAATCACTGTATTTTCCAGAGCACACTGCCTCACATAACACCTGGTGTTTTTTGTTGACTGGATCTCATATCCTCTTCCCCATATTCAGTGTACCACTAAGTGTAGCTTTCATTTAGCATTACTAGAAAAGGTTTCATTTCAAAATTCTTAAATACAGCAGTAGCAGAATTTATAGAATATACGGGCATCAGCATATTTCAGGACAACATTCTTAATTCAGTAACAAATCCAATGTCATGCTACTCCTTTGGGGAACAAGAGGAATATCCAAGGGTTTTGTTAGAATTGTTTTTTTTTTTAACATATATAAATTCTTTTGGGACATGTAAATACACATATATGTGTATTAGGACATACGTGTGAAAAAACATATAGAATTTTATACCAAATATTTTGTTTTCAGTAAGACATTCTTCCACTTCTCTAGAGCTTGTATTTATTGCACTGTTTTGGTAATGCACTGTGGTAAGGAGGCTACTAGATCTTTGCACCTTTTTACTAATTTACATCAAAAACTTATATAGGTAATGCTCCCTTTGATAAACACTTTCCTAATTACTTTTTCTATAAGTGTATTCTCTACTGTCAGTTCTGGTTTCTATCTGCCAACACACCCCAACTGATAGTCAATGTTCAGAGCAGCTGGGGTCTCCAAAGCACGCTTGTTAAAAAACTATTCACAATATTGTCTTTGTGTAGTCTCTAACCTTTCTGAAGTGTACACTGACAAGGAGACAGACTACAACTGACTGTTGTAACCTTGATAACAAACCCTCCTGGTTTTCATCTTTCTAAAGAGTTTAGAGAAATGTTTTGCTCCTATTCCCATTTAAAACACTTCTATTCCCTGAAGCACATACATGAAGCATTCTTCAAGTTGAAGATGCAAACATGCAGACACATATATAGACACTACGCGTCAATATGTATACATACACATATTTTGGACTTATTAGTGATGAAAGTGCAAGTCCTCCTACCCTGCAGTCAGAAGTTGAGGAGAGAGTAAATGTTTGTGGCACGGTTTGCTGGGTTGTAACCCACAAGTTACAAAAGTGTTGTGTCACACAACCATACCGCAAGACTTTCAAGGTGAACATTCTTTTTACTTTCAAGGAGACTGAGGCCTATTGACCTAAGCAAAACACTGTTTACAAGCTCTTAACAACAAGAGGAAGGACACTAATGCTGGTTACTGAAAATTGGATTTTTGTCCCTGCTGTGAACATGAAATAAAAGATAGTGTAATTTGCTGCATAAAGCCTTGTTATGCAGGTTATTTTTGGATCTTTGAAACAGCCTTGATGGAACAGTAGTCAGACAGAAACAGTTAATGATGGGCATATTCCCAATCCAGATCAGAAACTGACTGAAATCAAAGAAAAAACATTTGAGATGTACACTAATGCTTTATTTTGGGCAAGAGAAGACAGGAATAAAACCTACTGACATCAGATGCAATGTCAGATATACTGTGGATAACAGAAGGCAATGCACTAGGAACTGGGATTCAGACATAGATACTGAAGGATATATGTTGCTCCAAAAGGCAAAACTAGAGTGGTAATGATGAGCTACTGAAAGAGTCTTATACAGAACTGGTCAATTTGGAAAAGGATGATAAAGTAATTTAATATCCAAAACGTCAAATTTCAGCTACAGAATGCCAAGATCAGATTTCAATAACAATTGCAGCTGTTTTAATTTTATGAGAGAAATTATTATTATCAGAAGCAGTGTTATTACGGAAATCAAAGGAGATGCAAAACCCACAGAAATAATCATAGGATGATAAAACAAAAATGGTCCAGTGGGACGACCAGGAAAAAGGTAAATGCAATTCTGAAATCGACCTGACAATGTTCCAAGTAAGTATCAAGAAAGCAATAATATTATTGAAAAAGGCACTGCTAAAACGTGGAACATTGTGTTCAATTCTAGTTACCATGTTCATGACAGATTAAATAAACCTGGAAAAATCCAGCTGAAGTCTACTAAGATCATATAGGAATCACTTACCCTATTGACACATGAGCAGATGACCAGTCTTGCTTAGCAAGAAGACTAAAAGTGGAACAGACTGATCTTTATCAGTAATGCAATTAGGCCAGAAATCCTTAGTGTCTGGCAAACTAAGACACTCTTAGAACAAAAAGGAATTGATCATAAATTAATTTTTACTTGAAATTAGGTTTCTGAGTACCAAGAGAGCAAGGGCTTTGAACAACCCCTGAACAGAAACCATGGAGGTGAACGATTGTATTTATGAATGGGACTGAATTACCTTATTCTAACACAGAGATGGAGTTCCTGAACCAGGAATTTCTTATCTTCTTTTCCCCCTCCCCTTCACCCCTTTCAAATCGAAGATATAGGGGATACAGGACAAAACAGATAGAGATTTATCTATCAGTATTCTGAAATCATCCAACTATCTGTTATCAAAGCATGAGTAGTTATTTAATCATTAGAACATGAATGAATTACTATTCTCTATTTATCTAAAAATATTTTCACAGCATTCAAAGTGAACATGAGACACCACTGAAAATAGGCTACCTGGCTACTTCAACAAACTGTAAGTGGTAAACCATCACTTCACAACAGAAAATTTAAAAAAGGAACTATTCTGGGACCAAAGCATCATTTAAAATATTTCATTAAAAACCAGCAGTGATATTGCAAACACTTAAAAACTCTAGTTCTGACAACTCTGGTTCCCAAAAGTATTAGGCAATCAAGCTTACTAAATCCACATTTGGAGAGACACTGGACTATAAAATGTAAAATGCCAAGTGCTGAAATTTAATACAAGTAATCAGACATTGTATTTTTAAGAGGGTAATGAACTAGCCTATGTTCTTCTGTATGTCCAGATACTACTTGGAAATAAACAACTCCATGAAACAAACATGGGCACTATCCTCCTCTTTTACTGTTATCAAAATAAACCCAATAAACATCTATCTGGTGCCTTTCTAATATAAACAGTATATAGAACCTTTGGGCACTAGGAGTCTAGGAAATCAAAGTGTTCCTGAGAAAGAAAGAGAATTCTCTTTTATTATAACACAGAAGTTCCCTTCCGCACTTGAAATGCAAACTTTGCTGCAAATACTTGCTTTTCTGTTAATCATATCAAAGAGTGCACATTGTTTTAATGTATTGTAAATTTCTACTTTCTCAATTGTACCTAAATATCAGATTTGTCCATAACATGTAAAAGCTGAATAACATTGTATTTGAGTGTCTAAAAAAAGTCACTTTTATTTAATGACCAACTATGGTTTTTATTAATTGTACTAGGAGCTAAGAACAAATCAAATTATAACAACCTATCTTCACTCCAATACTGCAATAAAAAACATACATTGCTTATATTTACTTCAATCCCAATAGTATTTAATATTTCATTTACTGTATACTCCACTAACCAAATAAATCAAAGTATTCTCTTGTGTCAGCTCAACCTTTTACAACATGAAAATCTCTGGAATTGATTTTGGGAGGAATAAAAATAAAAGCGACTTTGGCTCCATTTAGCATCATAATGCCATTCAATTAATGAACTTTATTTGGAGGAAATGAGCACAGAATTGTACATAATACTTTAAAATTATATCTTACCTGCAGACAGAATTTTTTCCTTTGTTTAGAACTTCCTATGCAGCAAATTTTGCTCTACAAACTGCATAGAATTTATTTCACTAGTACAACACCTATATCTGTTTAAATCTTGCAATTTTACTAACATCAATAGTGTCCAAATGTTAAGAAAATGATACAACTGAAAGATAAAAGAGATGTTCCATTACTGGGGTTACTTTGGACCTTTCTTCTTGTTTAAGAATGAAGGACATAATTCATAGAAGCCAAAATTTTGTATAGTTATCTTCTGCAAGTATTTTCAGAAGTAGCCTGGAGATTTGGGTGCTTCACATGAAAAACCTTAAAGAGAATCAACTAACCAACTTTACAAATGTGCCAAGTACTTTTTTACCAAACACAACAAAAGGTATCTGATGATATGAGAAACCACACTCCCAAAAACCTCTAATAACCTCAGAGAACCTTGGCATTGAACTATTTAGACAGGAAGAAGAGTCTGAATTTGGCCAATGTCATAAAATAAATTACATCCACTAGATGATACTGGATATTTAGGGAGAACAGTGTTCAAATCCAACCTGCTTTTTTTTTTGGTAAAAAAAGCAAAGTCTGTTTTTACAATAAAATGCTAGGTCTGAAACAAAGTGGCTTTTTATATGGGAAGGCATAGGATTAACTGTTCCGTTTCATCTTATTTAAAAGCTGACATTGCTGCTACTGTCCAGGATGATAAATAAAGTAAGTGACAGAGCAAGTAGAATACAGAGATGCTCTCAAGTCAGCTACTTTTAAGCCTTATGCTTTTTTAATTCTCTCAGTCAATTCTGTAGATTTTAAGGATCATCTTGTTGCTTGACTGGAACAAGGGGTTACTCATTTTTTAAAAACTGTTTTTGTAACTGTGACTGGATATCCTGAAATCTGCTGAAGTACAAAGTGAAAGTTGTACAACAAGGGTAGCCCCTATTTCCCTTCCTCTCCAAATAATATTTTTCTTGGTTTTGTGCAACACTAGTACATGCTAAAGAAAGTATATGTCAAATTAATGCATAGTTTAAATAAAACATAATTTAGAAACATCTACCTCATCTGCAAGGAAGCAACACAAAGCAAGCCAAAGACTAAAGGATCAAATATGCTATTCAAAATACAACTAAAAGTATTAGAAAAATAACCTGAAACTGGAGAGAAGAATTGAAATTAGAGAATTTTACAAATTGCTTTGCACAATCACACCAATCAAGAAAAAGAAAGGAAACAAGTTTAGAGCTACTTTTTACTGTTTTGTATAATATTGTTTCATGGCTGCATATCTCTTTTTTGAAAGTAAAACCATTTCTTTCTCCTCAATTAATAAAGCTGCAGCTTAAGATCCAATTTTATATGTATTTTAAGCCAGTCATGTGAACCCTCAATAACATAAGAAGCTCATTCTGTCATCCTGTTTCTTAGTCCCCATTATCCTCTCTGTGTCGGCACAAAGATACACCTGAAGTCATGTGATACAACAGATCTAGAAACTCACCTAGCTGAAAACACAACAGTAAAACAGTAACGTGACTGGGTCTCAGTTTCAATGTTCTCACTATGATTCACAATAGAAATCATAAATGAGATCTTATGTATAAGATCACTTAAAGACAGATTTTGTCACCCATTTTGTATTCAGTATTTACTACCTGGAGTATCTACCCTGAAGAATTTCTGAAGATTTTCTGTATTTGTTTAACAAAACATTTGATCCTCTATTTTCTTCAAATAGCCCATTTTCCCTACAGTGTCCTGTGGAAAGATCAACATTTCCTTAATTGTGAGGCTGAACATTGTAGACTTCCTAAACAGTACAACTTTTTTCTCATTTATAGTTATATTAATCTTCATTGGGTTTTTTTTCCAAGGAGAATTCTGTGACAATTATGTGACAGATTTATCAATATATATTGTTTATGAAAGCCATAAACAATCCAGTTAGTAAACAGAGCTTCAAACTATTATAAAGAATTTCCCAAGGTCTAACGTGGTTGTGTAGTTTATATCTACTCTGAATAACACTACACCCATGTGTGGTGGGTTGACCCTGGTTGGATGCCAGGCGCCCACCAAGCCACACTATCAATCCCCTCTTCAGCTGGACAATGGAGAGAAAATATAATAAAAGGCTTGTGGGTTGAGATAAGAACAGGGAGAGATCACTCACCAGTTACTGTCATGAGCAAAAGAGACTTGACTTGGGGAAATTAAACTTACTGGCAACCAAATCAGAGTAGGGCCCTGAGAAATAAACCCAAATCTTAAAAACACCTTCCCTTCACCCTTCCTTTCTTCCAGGGCTCAATTTCACTCCTGCTTTTCTCTACCTCCTCCCAGCAGTGCAGGGAAATGGGAGCTGTAGTCTGTTCATTATATGTTGTCTCTGCTGCTCCTTCCTCATACTCTTCCACTGCTCCAGCATGAGGTCACTCCTATGGGAGACAGTTCTTCATGAACTTCTCCAGTGTGAGTATTTCGCATGGGCTACAGTTCTTCAGAAACTGCTCCAGCATGGGTCCCTTCCATCAGCTGCAGTCCTTCAGGAACAGACTGTTCCAGAGTGGGGGTTCACAAGTCCTTCCAGCAAACCTGCTCTAGCCTGGGCTCCTCTCTCCATAGGTTCACAGGTCCTGCCAGGAGTCAGCTCTAGCGCTGGCTTCCCACAAGGAAGCCTTCTCCTTCAGGCATCCACCTGCACCAGCATGGGGTCCTCCACAGGCTGCAAGTGGATACCGGCTCCACCATGGACCTCCATGGGCTGCAGGAGAATCCCTGTATGTCACTTGCAAGAAACCAAGTTAAGTCCAAATACCTGTACCTGAATGGCAAACCAAAGATCACCAAACTATAGTTTGCTGCAAAACCTATGAACTTTTATTCTAACTTTTCATAGTGTATTTTAACAAAGTTTTAATAACAGCAGTAGCAATTAGTCCCCACAATGTGCACAACGTTTAAAGTTATGCTAAATATTTTGAAGTCAAATTGACTACAAACACTGTCAAATATTATCCTCTTTATATCATCAGATAGCAGGAATATTTCAAAGAAAAGTAAATTACAACCTTTTGACTGATTTTTTTTTGGTTCTTCATAAAAAACAAACACAACAACAACAAAAACCCAAAACAAACACACAAAAACCCAAAACCAACCAAACAAAACCACACACCAAAAAGCCCCACAACTTGATGGGAGACAATTTCTATAAAATACCACCCACCAAAAATCCACAAGCCACATACTCCACAAAAAATCCCACTATGTAAACATAGTGCTATTTAATTTCCTTGCATTAAAAGTCTGTGTTCTTATAAAGAATTGGTTGTACAGCCAAGTTCACTGAATGTCTGTAGCATTCTGATTCTTTTGCCTAGTCAAAGTGACTCAAAGACATGTAAGCGGTCTCAACTCCCCCACTAAAATAAGCTTAATGACTTCATACACAGAATGACCAAATGCCAGGGATATATTTAATTGGTAAAAAGCATCCTCTGTTCCTTTGCTTCAATTCGGTCATGTTTACAACACAAAGTAAGGTAGAGCAATAGCAGCCTGTCTTAAGTGGAAGAGTTCACACTGAGGATTCAGTGTCCCCTCTGACCAATTTGGAAAGGTTTTTAAGTCTGACCTGTTCCGAAACTTCAAATTTTCTTCTTGATTTCACATGCCACAAACAGTTCCCTACAGGTCAACGTACTTTCCTCCTCATGCAAAATTTATGAAATTAGGCCAGTATTTAGAATGCAACACATCCCTCAACACTCTATGAATATGTGACAATACATTATAGGGTTTTAAAGACTTGAGAAAGCTTATTTTAATTGAGCAATCATTTTGACACATGCTCATGAAGTTCTCTTCTACATGTAACTATCTACCATTTCACAAATGAACTCAGGAATAAATTTAAACATAAAGTGCTTAAATAGTTATTGCTATGAAGCACTACAACATTTACATTAAGACACTAGCTATACTTCATATATATGAAAAAAAAATTGTTAGAAATACTGAAGAAGAAACTCCATTGACTGAGTATAGACTTTCCCTTCCCAAATGACCCAGAACTAAAAGAGAAATTGGAAAAGACATTGTCTAGATAATTATTTGCCTAAATAGTTACTGAAATCCAGATTCAGTTTCCGTTATGCAGCCAAATAGCCTGCAGGTATAATATCTTCAACTAGCACCAGGCTTAATGCTTTTTTATCGATCTGCCCATAGCTTAAGTGCACACATAAGGATATGGATTGTTAAACAATTCTTGTTATCTATCACCGATTATGGAAATACAATACATCTCGCAGCAGCATCTGCACTTTCTCTAACATGAAATGCTACTTAGAGCAGACTGTTCCTTTCAACACTTGTGGTATTTTTTGTGCACCAGCTAAATGGCTGAATTTGTTAAGCACCAATTACACAATGGGCCCTCTCTGTATAAGGAAGCTTATAGTGTAAGCAATAATGTATCATTAGATTCTTTGTATTAATATGTGAGTTGCATCACACGTAATGTAGAATTATATCTGTAACTAACAAGGTACATTCAAACTCTTTGTATTTCTTGTCTTCCCCCAGAGATCCTCAGCTTCTCCTCTTCCAATGATTTCAAACAAAACAAAAATGTTAGGGGGAAATATAATATTTCAAGTTCATATTTTGTGGCAGTTGCCTTTGCAAAGGGTTTGGTACAGCTGTTAATACAAATGCTGAGTGTTTCCTGCTTGGGGATTAGTAGAAATAAATAGAAACCTTTTTTGGCCAGACACCGAAGGAAGACCCTCCTGAAACTACTTCAGACTCTGAAGGTACTTTTCAAAGAAGTCTGCTTCAGAGTTCACTCTCTTGCATTGTGCTAAGTCAGAAGGTTACCAACCAATACATGAATACAAGTAAAAACAGTGAGGCACAGTACTGTCAGGTAAATAGGATAAATCCTGACTAAATTAATTGCAAAATTCCCAGTGATTTCAATGGGGCCAGGATTTCACCCTTATCTTGTTGATCAAAACAATTCACTGTTCAGAAGGACCAGACTGCTGTGCCTGCCAAGAATTTCTTAATGCAACCTACCATGGTGAGTAGTAATTGTATATATGACTATGACTACTCCTTTTTCATTCTACCAAGGCAAACTGTTGACTTGCCAAAAATATTACAACATAATCAAACAGCATCCACAACAAAGATCTTTCTTTCATCTTAGCAAAGAGCCAGATGTACCACAACTCTCCTTAGTGTAACCTTACTACTGGTCTGCAAACAAATAGTTATCACTCCCTCAATACCCGTTACCAACCACTGACGTTGATTCCTGCTGAAGTGGAATACCTGCATTAAAAAGAAATGGTTTTCACCAAGAAATTAAGTGGTTTCTTGGCTTGGCAATGTCGCGTTGCAGAAAGGTTCCTATTTTTCAGTGAACCACAAAGCACATACTTGAAGGAATATCTTCTACGTAGCATGGACCCAAATTAAGAGTAGGCTAGCCATGAATAGTATAACTGAACACTTCTTATATTTCTTCACAGGGCTTACAATCTACATCATAACTATGCTAACCAAAATGATCTAATGTATATGCAATTCAATAACCAAAGAGAATCAAGTTATCCACAGGAGAATCAATTTTACACTAAACTAGAATAAAACCCTAGTTTTAATGTGCTGCGCAGACGACCAAAAATAAATGCTCCTTTTTGACATAGATACTAGTACTTCTAATTTGGAAATATTTGAGAACAACAAGCATTTTTCCCTTGATAACTAATTAAATGAAATAATCAAGCAGAACTGGTTAATTTGTTCTCCTCAGACTGGGAAAGTACTGCAAAGCATCAGTTCCACCAATACAGTGCCTTTGTAGGGAAACGGCAGTTGTTTACTGCCACAGGCGTCACAAGAACCTATCTTAATTTCAGAAGGGCATTTAGGAAAGGAGCATAGGAAAATTCTATCTATAACACAGGATACTGGCCCTTGCTCGATCTTAACCTCTTTAATTATCTCATCATATCTGCTTGGATTCTACTTTCCATTACTCCACAGAATTTCCTCCTTCTCAAAAACTTATGATAGAACTTAATCAGACACAGGATATCTAACATAATTTATTTCACTAACTTTAATCTCCTGTGTAACTGTGAACTCCTGTCACATTATTGCCTGCTTTATCAATGACCTGATTCAAATGAGAATGTCAGTTTATAACTTCATTTAAGTATCCCTGAACAGCAGCCTAATGCCCCTAATAACTGCTCTGGTTACAAGAAACCCTCTCCATTTTAGAGAAGATAGAAACCAAAAATTACTAATTCATATCTATTTAAATAGACTTTAAGATTGGTAGGAAACAGTCTGATAATCCAGCCAGACTTGACTCCGAAATGTTCTCCACAAATTCCTATATGTAACTCAAGCATCCATTTATTTCTAAGCTGCTTTCAAGAATGTCACCAGCAATTATTTTAACTTTAAAAACCCTCAGTTTTGACTGAAAAGTTTATTTGAAAAAAGTGCTAGAAGAAACACAAGCTTATCAGTACTCTGATACAGTTTTAAGATAATTGTGAAAGATTTCTCAAGGCAGCTATTAAATTTAATATAGTTCAGCACCACATAACTTACATTAAAAAAGGTTGTTCATAATATTTATTACCCTCTAGCTGCACTATTTCTGTTCAGCCATCCATTTGAATTGAGGCATCCTTCATCATCCACATACATCAGACCTTCTCTTTGATCTCTAATGGTAAATTTAAAGGCTGAGTAAACGTTCTTTGAAACACACAGTGTGGCACAGCTGCTTATTGTTACACAGAAGACAGTAGGTCATTAAAATTGAAACTTGATTAATACAGTGGAACATCCCCCTAATCATATCCCAACTTTGAAGTAATACCCCTTTCGGTGATATCTCTAATTTACTGTTAACTAGTTTTCTTCAAGTGGAATAACAGTCAAGCTTTGGTTAAGGTCAGAGTTAATAAAGTGCATCTTTCATCAAGAGACAGTGAGCTATTGGCAATGCACCCTGCTGTGGTATTTGCACTTATAATACACAGCAAACAACCAACAGATATGCAGCCTACCACGTTAATCACATGGAACTCATCAAACCTGTGGTTTTTACCAGTTTGCTGAAGGTTTTTGTAAACCTACAAGAAAGTACTTTAGTATTTTTTAGTTAACTACACGCTATTTTTCACTAGTGCTTTAGCAGCATTCTAATTAGCGGAGCCTGAGCTAAATTTTTGTCTCAAAGTGTAACTGAATCAAAACAAAACCTTTGGAATTCAACTTTATGTAGCTTTTCACTTTTCCTTGCCCCTTATGACCGCTATGGTTCAGCCAGTGACACAAATAGAAAAAAAGAAAGAACTATTGTAAAAACTTTTCAAATCTGCCAGTGTCATGAAGCATGTTTGATTTCATTACATTTTCCAGCTCAAATACCAGACCAAAGTATTAGAGATGGGTGAATCTGAATAAACATGGAACAAGGAAAACACGAACTTATGGACCTCCACTTACTGTATCAACAGTAGCTGAACTATCCATACCAGTTTCAGGAATAGACTAACAGGTGACTGCTCAAAAGAATTGAACAGCCACAAACATGACTGGTCTTCCAAAATGCTCTTGTTCTTTGAAGATTAAAAATAAAAAAATCTGCAAGTTCACTACTGATGATGCACAACTTTGTCACAATTCAGGAAGATGTCATCCTTTTTCTTCCTAAGAAAAAGACATCAAGACTATGGGGGGGCAATTCATAAGGTGGCTACTGAGAAGTTTTACTTCATCCTGAGCTGGAAAAAAAAAAAAAAAAAAAAAAAAAAAAAAAAAGGAAATTGAGAGAGATTCTATGCCTCATTGTTCATTGCCTGCCAGTCATAACACAAGACACTAGCTTAAAACGCCACTATTTTAATCTTAGGCTGATTTTCAAGAGTATGAGCTATGCTTGCTGAGGCAGAGGCTGTGCCCCATGCTCTTGAAAACCCAGCCTGGCTAACTGCATCTACCTCCAAGTCCACTGATCCAACCACCAAGAGGCAGCGAAAACCGCCCTCCGTCACCAGATGTGTAATACGTTCCCTGAAGTTCAAGAGCTCTCTCTCAAATTGGTGTAGTTAACCTCTGGGAATTATTCTTTAATTGCAGCATAGTTTTCCATTGTATCAAAAAAAAAAAAAAAAAAAAGAAAAAAAATTTATTGGGACAAACATCCCTAGCTCTCTGAAACTCACAACCCAAGAAAATTTCAGCTAAATTGATTATAAGATTGTCATTTTAAGCTTTGTTATCATGTAGTTATGCATTTTTAAAGTAATCTTCTGGTATAGAATTTGTCATGCTTAGACTAAGACCCAAGGCAATTTCTGCTTCAAATGTTAAAGCCACCTTTTACCTACTAAAATTATAAGACCTTTAAAACTTTTCTGTTTGTTTGTTTCCAAAAAAGCATTGGGAACTTTTCTGTGTGCAACTCAAAACCAGCTGTACTTTGCAAGTAAAAACTTTCCAAGTGCCTGGTTCTCTGCAGATTTT
The DNA here is from genome assembly GCF_036013475.1 of Columba livia. Lineage (NCBI taxonomy): Eukaryota > Metazoa > Chordata > Aves > Columbiformes > Columbidae > Columba > Columba livia. The sequence continues at coordinate 49,513,925 of NC_088603.1, read as the reverse complement.
TGGCAAATCTATTTGAAAAATTGAAAACCGAGGGCTGGAGCCAAAGCTTACTGAAGTGTATGGAAAAACTCCCATAGATTTCATCAGGATTTGGATTAGGCCCTAAAAAAGTCTGAAGTAATTGAAAAATCAGTTCTGCATGGACAAAATATGAAATTTTCACTAGGTTTAGAATTATTAGACTCTTTTATGGTAATATGGAAGAGTAAATACATTATAAGTGGTGTTAGTGATGTACATATCATTTTGCACTGTTAATTCACCACAGAGTTCCACAGACTCATACCTGTTACTTACACTACCTACATAGTAAAAATGATGAAATCAATCCCACATAAACAAACACCTTTACTTCATTTTTAAAAGGCCTGAATGTTGAGAAAAAACATTCAGACTACCCTAGCTCAAGTGATTTTTTTTTTCTGTTTTTTTTTTTTTTTTCCTGAGGACCAAACAAAATATGGAGTGTTTCCCTTCAAGAGTTATAAGCCAAATTCAGTGATAACACACAAAAAAAAACAACCCTGCAAATAACTATCTCATTCTGGGCACGTTTGCTCAGAACAGTTTAGAATAATATAACACTAGCCATTTCAGCTAAGATGCATCTAATTTATGGCAGTGTAAGAGAAGAGTCGGGTTAACTCAACCTATCTAGATGTGCCAGAAAACAAAGAAAAGTAGCAAATGCAAAACAAATGGGTTGCGGTACCTGAAACAACAGCCACAACATCTCCTGATTTGTAAACGGTTGCGTCTCTACTGACTAAATGATGCTGCTTCCAGTCAAAAGAAACTGAATAAGCCATTAACCATGACATATTCTGGCTTAAGGTATATATCACATTAAAAGAAATACTTACAATCAACTTAAGAGAAACGTTGCGCGCACATATATATATATATATATATAAAAATTAAAAAAATAAAAAAATGGAACAGCTCCCAGATAACTTGTTTTCAGCATTTTAAGAGAGGAGAGGTGACTTGGAAATTATTTTCCAACACTTCCCCTTTCACCCCTCTGTAATATCTCTCCCCTAATACCTTTTTGTGGATGGATATACTTTGTTGTGATTGTACTTAAAAAAATTTTGTGGTGGCCTTGTCTAGATAGGGACTGGAAAGGAAAAGTAATATCATCTAAACAGCAGAGCTAATTATGTTCTTCAAATGCCTACAGCTCATGCATGAATATTGAGGCACTTCATCATATAGGTTGTTCTTGAAACACCACAGGAAACTAAAACTTAAAGTAACTGAAGGAAACCTGTTAAGTGGAAATCCAAAGTACGACTGGTGGTATAAGACTGACTCCCCATTAATAGCACACCTTAAATAAAAGGATTAAGCTACCTTATTAAAGTGTGATTTTATTTAAAAACAGATTACATCATTTGTTACAGCCTCTTAAAATAACTATCTAGGTTTTACTTTTACTTTTTCACTTGCTACTATTGAGTCTTCTGAAACTGAAGGTCAGTGGCTGTATACTTTCTCCTTCAGCAATACTTTTTCCACAGTTGTGAACAATTAGATTATTAGTGCAGATTTTAGAAGTTTACTTCTGCTTGTGGTCTCTCAAGGAGTCAAACAATATAGCAAATAAAGCCCAGTGACAAGCACAATCATTACAGAAAATTCTTTCAACTGACAATTATTTTCACCAACAGCTTACCTCAACATTATGAATCATTTGTGACCACTTATACTTAAGTAGGACATATTAAAATTTAATGGATTTCAATACAAAGAGCCAGCAATAGGATTGTACACACCGAGGCACTAATGTGTTGATCCTAACTGTACTTAGATGAGGCAAGTTGGAATTGCAATGCTGCCAACTAAATTTCATAAGTACAACAAATGAATGAATCCCAAATCTCAAGCAGGATTTCTTTTTTATTCATTATGCATGACATTTCCCTCTTTAAATTATTCATTTTTTTTAAATGTTGTTGCTTTAGCCTTCTTAACCTTTGTATTCCTTCACTCTGTGGTTTTTGCCAGCTGTAATATCAATTGAGGAGGGGATATTTTCCTAACAACATAATAAAAACCTTTTCACAACCCTGCACGCAAATGCGTTTTTCTACCCTTCCATCTTATTTTGTCCCTTTTCACAATACTGGAATCTTGGAATGTCCTGGGAGAAAAAAAAAAAAAATAAAAGAAAAAGTATTTCCTATCAATGCCTTCTTTTCAATTGAAAAAAAAAATCATTCAAGTTTTACCATTGTTTATGTAATCACAGAATCACTGTAAATTAACCACTTGGAGAACTATCATTTGAGTCCAGCAGGGTGATTAAATTTGACTGAATTCATTCAAATTGAAGAACATCTCAGACATTCTTCCTCACTCTCTTCCCATGTCTGATACTGAGATTTCCATTTTTAAATGAGTTCACCTGAACCATGCAGAATGCTATAAGAACAAGCTGCAAAGCAAGCTGACTCACCACAATCTATTAATTTGTAGCCTGTGTTTTTACAGTAAAACACTTAAAAACAACTATACGTAGGAGGTATGACACAAGACTGCAAGGCATGTTTGAATTCTATTTATACACAGGTGTTACTGGCTCATAGGATGACCTTAGGAAAGTCACTTCTGTATAGCCCAATTTTCCTATAAACAGAAATAAATTACCAACATTGCTAAAACAACAGAAATACAAGTTTTAAAGAGTAAAGAAACTAACAATGGAGAGAAGTTACAAAGAGTCAAGGTTCACATCACAGAGCCAAACAATCAGTGTTTCTGGCTTCACTAAGCTGTTCTTAAGCTTTTCTTGAGCAACCACAAAATCTTGTTACTGTAATCACTCCCAAAATTCTCCCTAAGGATTTGCTACTCCCCTTCCTTTTCACTAAATCAGCTTTATGGGGCAAGGGACATATTCTAGTCTCAAAAAAAAGAACCCAAATAATTAGTTTAAAATGTTGGATGTATTACTCTTAGCTTATTTCTAGACTTTTATATTAGGATAGAACTGGTCATCATGAACAGCCTATAAATTTCTGCGAAAATATTCTAAATGTGGAGAACTAGAAGTCACAATGCAGCACTGTATCATGTTCCATTATATACCATACAATTCCTCATTATTAGTTGGCATGGCAGAACATAACAGTAGTGCATGACAATGCTAAGAGCTGTAAGAATTACGGCAACTTCTTTATTCTTGTTATTGTTTTTATCATGTGGATTATCATCCACAATTAGTGGGAGACAAGAAAGTTACCTTTAAACTGGCACAACAGTTCAGCCGTGCAAAGCTGCACAAATAGGATACAGAAGTACACAATGATCATACGTTTCCGGATTTAGTTTCCATTACACCTTTGCCAAACCTTGCTAAAAATCTCATTGCCTGATAGATCCATAGTAGTACTACAGGATTTTCTCTGCATCTACTGCTTTGGACCACACAGATTGACAGCTGACCAGGAAAAGGGTCTTCCTACCCTTTTATTGCTCTAGTGATGGAGTTACTTGCTCCAAATATCACGGTGGAGGAACCGTGCTTATGGTTGTGTGCACATTAAAGGGCACAGTATGGAGAAGGAAACCAGTGAAGCACAATGTAGAAAGGTGAAAAGCAAAAACTAATTGAGGAAAAATAGAGAAACCAAACAAAGCAGAGCCATAAGCGGTAGCCTTACTAGAAGGAAGAACTATAAAGAGAAGATTAAAAAAATATGCATTTTACCAAATGTTTGTTTGCTGGCAGTAAGAAAAGTATGGGAAGTTTGAAAAAACTTAAGCAGTGATGATAGATCTGGTTTGGTTTCAAAGTAAGTAGTATATAACTTCCCACAGAGAAACCTTTACCTGCATATGGGAACCCCAGCTTCTACAGGCAAGAGAGGAAAAAAACCTCCTTGTTAAAATGAAAACATACATAAACTTTTGAATTGGGTAAATATGTCTGTAAGTTTTGAGCACTTAAGAAAATGAAGGTTAACGAATGTGATACTTTAGTGACATACATAGTTATACTTCATATATACATATATATATATATATATACATAAAATAAATAAATTTAGCCAGCAAATGTAACACAAATCTTATCATCTTGTTTAAATGAAGAGTTCAGTCTTTTTTGTGTCATCTCATACATTAAAAAAATACTTTTTCACTCTTAGTAAACAACCTGCTTCCTGGGGGAATCAGTCTTTCAAAGTACTTTATTGATCACCCTCGATGATTTGAAGCTAGAAAAGATGAGTTAGAGTTTTCACTGCAACAGTTAAAGTAAGTTAATGTTAAATTCATATTTAAGGGCTTGAGCCAACAAATCCATAGCAATGAATTGGCATGCGGTGTTTTAGAAATGTGCTTTAAGAGCCTCTCGGTACATTAAGGAAAAAAGTCCTCAGCAAACTGACTTTCAATGAGAAAAAAACACATTTAGTAAGGTTTAGAGCCCTGAGATCACAGATACTCGCCATTGTTCTCTAGATAATTTGGTAAATGCTACTGTCTCATGAAATAGTGGAAACAGGTGAGGAACACTATGAAAAGGATTGGTAAAAGCCTGAATCTAGTTTGGTCAATGACAGTTTCTGCTGACCTCAGTGTACTACAAGTTCCTTAAATCAGTCCCATCCAGTCTTCAGGCCTACAAAATCCTTGCAAGTACCCACAACAAACTTTGTGAATAAAACTTTACTTTCACTTTTCATTACATAGATTTATTAAGCATTGTTTAAAAGCTTTATGAATACCAAATATATTTAAATTAAATTAAGAAAAAAATATTTTAAAGCACTAACGTAAGGGTTACAAAAGGGGAAAAAAAAAGTAATTTAGTATTTTATTGCTACAGAAAACATATAGAAAATATCTTCAGTGAGAATCACACTTCAAAATGGATCATAGTCTTCTGTGGAGATAAATGACACTGGTTTTGTGTCACCTTTACGAGAAAAAAATATATATATATATTGGCAATTTTTATACACACCTCTGTGTCAGGATGGGTGCTATCCAAAGCTGTCAATGCACTATGATCTCAGGTTTACAATACTTAAGTTACAGGAAATGTTTTCAAACAGTGGTCCATCTGCCTTCAGTCATTTTAAGAATGTCTGCTGGTAGTTGCAAAGCATTGTCTAGTCCTCAGTACTGGCTTCTGTGCCCTCTTCGGGCTGCTAAATTACTTTAGAATAATGTTAAACTACATGATTCTAACTTCTCCAGGCAAAAAATATCACTGCAGTTGCTACTGAGATAACATTACTGTGACAGACAGAATACTAGAATCTCAGTACAAAAAAATGTTGTTGTTTTCAAATCAAACATACCATCACCAGTCTGTCTTTACAGTACACTCTCTGTGTACTAAGAACTTTGCAGCAATGTTTATGTCTTTTTATATATATATATATATATATATATATATGTAAAAAATGAATATTGCTCTTCCAGGAGCCGAAATCCACATGTTTTTCCAGTTAGTCCTGACATTCTCCTCAAGTTTAGTAGCACGTAAACAGAGAGTTCCTTAAGGAATATGACACATTCTGTTGCATCCCAGTTTTCCATCTCAGAACACAGCTTTGAAATCAGTAATATTCACTCACAGATACCACCACACGATTTTGAAAAGAGGTTGCTATAAGCTTACACAAGACAAAAAAAGAAGTAGAAAACTTTTGTCTCACAGAGCATGACTTTTAATACACTCTGGGTGCATATATATATATATTTATTATAATGTGGTGAAGAACATTGTCTTTAAAGTTAGCATTTATGCATTTATAATCTGAATGACAGAATTATGATTATACAAAGCAGAATTATAATCAAACTGGGTCTGGAGACTGAGACAGAGCAGAGTATAGCAGGGTATACTCCCTGCTACAGACATAAGGAAAAGCATTCCATTTGGGAAAACCAACAATAAAAATTGAAAATCATCGTGAAAAAAAAGACTGAAATAATTAAGTCACAATTAGTATAAAAGAAAAAGTTACAGAAGTTACAGAGTTCAGATAAACTTTGTCACTGATACTCTGGTTACATTAACCCCATTGCAACACAGAGGAGAAAACTAGATGGGCAGTCAGCTTGAATTCTAGCTCTATGTTTATATAAATCTTAAATATTACACTGACACAAAACTATTTGCAAATACTATTTCCTGGGAGCAAAATATTCCTGCTTTTCCTTATAATTTCAGTTCTCAAGACTCAGTTGACCTGAGCAGAAAACAGTCTTTGGCAGTCCACAGATTTCAGTGACAGAGTTCTCAGGTTAAGTAATAGTTTCTCTACTGCTCCAGTTATATTCAACTATGTATACCCATAATACAGCTTAGGCAATACTGCAAACAGAGCTCCAATCAATCAGACTGACACCTAAATAAGTCCCCTAAAACAGCCACATCTGACACTGCTTAAGGTTTTCAAAGCAATCCTGCAAAACACACAGGTATTATAATAGACCTTTAAAAGCTACAGAATTAATTCACTGCAAGTAATCAGGATCTATGCTATAAATTCTCGCACCCATTAAGCTCCACCTATGACAAGCCGGGTGGTCTATTGCACCTTTTCCCAGCACTTCCCTGGCCCTGACCCACACTTTGGGTTGGCACCACTCCTAAGCCTCTCACTGTTCCTCTCATCCAACTGCTTACGCACGGCCAAAGGCAACACAGTACATGATAGAGCCTGATGTCACTTAAAGTTACCATCGTATTTACCCAATAATTCTGATAACTTTCAATCCTCCTTATAAGAACATTTTACTTACTGGAAAACTATCACATCCCTCCTCAACCTTCTCTTCCTTTTTCCCTCAGAAGAAATGAAAAGCAAAATTGTTTCAATCATTTATAACTTTTGTGCTCTTCTCTGAACTCTATTAATTAGCCTAAGATTTTTTTTAATTGCATTTACGCTGTAATTTCAACCAAATCTTTCTTACGAAGAAAGAGATAATTGTACCTCCCCATTAAAGTCAAATGACTATATCCCAGAGTTGGAATTCACCTTTAATAGGATCATATCGCTGACTTTTATTCAGTTGCAGTTCTATTATAACCCCCAGCAGTCTATTCTATGGCAACAGTGCTTAAGGAATAATTTCTCAACTTTTATTTTGACTGATTCTTATTTGCTAGAGTCCTTAACACTTGTCTTGACTAAACACCATCTTACTGACTTCAAATCCTTCCTCTCATTTATCAAGTAGTGCTCGAAACTACTTCTAGCTTCTTGCAAAACCACAACTTTAACATTCATGCTCCATATTCCATCACTAAAGCCATTAAAGAAAATAATAAACAAAACCAGACACAGCAGAAACCATGGCATAACTCTAACACATACTGTTGGATTCACTACAAATACTGATAACTATTTTCTGAAGGCATCTTTCAAATAGTTGCACACTTGAAGATAATCATCAGCTTTTCAATGTGGCTTCAGACAATTTCTCTAGATTGCAGGGTACACCATCTTGAACATATTAAACATAGATTCTAGAAATCCAGCTTACTGTTATAGTGCTGCAATGCCAGAAGGGCCCTGGGCACTTTTAAAACAATGTTAAAATGTTGGTTGCTACAGAAATAGGAGTTTCCACCATAAAGAAAAAGAATGGGCTTCAGAAAAAGTGGCATTGAACAAAATTCTCAAGCTAATGACAACTCCACTACTGGACAATTATGGGACAATCTTTGGCTTGACTTGGAGCTTAAACATCCTGAAGAACCTTCCACTACATAAACAACCAACATTTAACTATAAATCCTCAGATATAAATTCAATTATCACTTTTCCAGGTGTAGTTCTACTTCATTCTCCTCTACCTATTCCTGTTCCCTTCTTCAAGGACTGGGAGGAGTTCCTCTATTTTATAGGCATTGTCAAAAAGCTCATTATTCAACAGCATATAGTCATTTCATACACTGGTTACCCTTTATAAGATATCATCCAGTTTCTTCCTAGTGTGGACTGAACAGGTATTTTTAGCTAGAACCATGAGTGAGGGAAATTTCTCGGTTATGCCAACTGGTTGCACTGTTTTCACACTGAGGAGCAGTCTTGGGCAAATGAACTTATTTCTTTTAGGTGAATCTAACTGGGCAGATGAATCCCAGGAATGCACCTAAAGCACTCCAGTTGGTACTGGAAGATCAGTACACCAGACAGGAACACAGCTAGTTCAAACCCCCTCTGAAACACACAGGTTAATGACAGAAGTCATGTTGCCAGCTTCAATTACTTCAACCACCATGTCTGCCTCTAATGGACACTTTACTTAGAATCACAGAACTACAGAAGGTCCTGAGTTGGAAGGGACCCACAAGGATCACCAAGTTAAACTCCTGACCCTGCATATGACAACCCCACAGTTCACACCATGTGTCTGAGGTTGTCCAGTCTCTTCATGAAAAACTGATTGGGTAATTCTAAAAACGAGTACAAGAAGGAAAAAAGAATCCACGGGAAGTGAGCAGGTATTGTTCACCTCAGAAAGATTCGCAAGCCCTTAGGTGAGGAGCATGTCCTGCTTCAGAACGAGGGCTTGATCTTGGAGCCTCACTAGTGTCAGCGGTGTGAGATTTTGCCACCCTGTGGAAACCCAACTCAACCAGACAAACAGCGAAGAGTTTCAAAAACTCTACTTCATACTTGATTTTTGCCAGTTTTTGCTGTCTCAAGGTCCAACTACCTTGAGACGATTCCCAGCTCTCACCCCATCCAAAGGTACGTGCCTCCTTCCCACAACGTGACAGAGGCAATGCCTATGCTGAGATATGGTTATGGGTATTCAGTGCCTTCTGCACTGAAATGTCATCACAGATTTCCTCAGCATCTACCTCTGGGAAAGCAGGAGATAGGAAGAAGAATGGGATGGAATAGATCAGTTCAGATGGAAGGGCCCTGTAACCATCACCTAGTCCAACTGCCTGACTGCTTCAGCACTCACCAGAAGCTAAAGCATGGTATTAAGGATGTTGCCCAAATGCCTCTTTAGCACTGACAGACGTGGGGCATCGACCACCTCTCCAAGAAGACTCTTCCAGGCTTTGACCACCTCGCAGCAAAGTAATGTTTCCTCATGCCAAGGCTGAACCTCCCCTGATGGACACAGCTGAGAGCCATTCCCATGCTTCCTGGCACTGGGCACCAGGCAGAAGAGCTCAGCACCTCCCTCTCCACTTCCCCTCCTCAGGAACCTGGAGACAGCAGTCATGTTGCCCCTCCGCCTCCTTCTCTCCAAAGCAGACAGACCCAGGGTGCTCAGCTGCTCCCCACAGGACATGCCTTCCAGCCCCTTCCCCAGCTTTGCTGCCCTCCTCAGGATGCATCCAAGTCACGGAAGAAACTGCCATTTAAAATATTTAAACAGTAGCAACGGCAATTGGAGATGGGTAGCAACGAGCCAGGGCAATACACTACTGTGTAAAAACATTAAAACTAAACAGGGAAAACAAAAACCTAGCACCATTTGAATTTACTGCTGCTAAGATCCACCTGTGCTTTTACATGGAGAGAAATTTGAAAACTACATTAAGTAAAAACATTAGAAAACACACTGTTTAGAACAACCTTTGCTATTCAGAAGACAGAAAGGTTTTTCTGTTACATGAGATGATACCTCCAGTACCGATATTCTGTGACTACGGAAAAGCATAATACCATAGTGTTTCCTGTGAGGATCAGACCATGTCAGAGACCTATTGAAAAGCTATCCCCATAAAACTTCTAGCTTAACTTACACATAAATATATAGAAATTGGCTTCACAGAGTCATAGCATGGCCTGAGTTGGAAGGGACCCACCAAGACTGAGTCCAACTCCTGGCCCTGCATAGGAGAACCCCAAAATCAACACCACGTGCCTGAGTGCATTGTCCAGTCTCTTCTTTAACACTGTCAGGCTTGTGGCCGTGACACCTCCCTGGGGAGCCTGTTCCAGTGCTCCACCACACCCTGGGTAAAGAACCTTCTCCTAATGTCCAACCTAAACCTCCCCTGGCACATCTTCCTGCCATTGCCTCGGGTTCTGTCACTGGTCACCAGAGAGAAGAGATCAGTGCCTGCCCCTCCTCCTCCCCTTGTGAGGAAGCTGGAGCTGCCATGAGCTCCAGGTGAGGCCGCACCAGTGCGGAGCAGAGCGGGACAATCACCTCCCTCGCCCGGCTAGCAATGCTGTGCTTGGTGCACCCAGGACACGGTTGCCCCTCTCGGCTGCCAGGGCACACTGCTGGCTCACGTTCAACTTGCTGTCCACCAAAACTCCCCGCTCTCTTTCTGCAGAGCTGTTCTCCAGCATTTGCTCCCCCAGTCCGTATGTACAGCCAGGGTCGCCATGTCCCGGGTACAAAATCTGGTACTTGCTCTTGTTGAACTTCATGTGACTGGTGACTGCCCAGTTCTCAAACTGTTCAGATCCCTCTGCAGGAGAATCAACCCTTACAACTTCAGTCTCCAAAAAAGGAAAGGTACTGTTCCTGCACTGGTGTACCTCACACTCCGATAACTAGGTAGCAAAAGGTAACTCTGTAGTGCACACGGGGGAGAGCTAATATCGTTAGTCTCTCGCCTGCTGGACTCCTTTCTGCCAAAACCCCAGACAAGAGTAAATGCATGAGGTTTGTCCTGGGAAACGAAATAGAAAAGGAGGCATCAGAAAAATGCAGCAGCTCTGGCCACTGCATGGCCAACAAACAGCAGAGAAAGCCACCTAGGCTTCCTAAAACAGAAATCAACCTGAAAATGACACCAAACCACCTCAAATCACCAAATAACCAACCTCAACCAAGCTAAACCAACAAACCTAAAACGAGCAACCAAAGACAACCAACCAAAACTCAACTTCAACAGCCCCAAACCCATCAACTGTAAACGGCCTGCAAACACACAACCTGCAAAAGAACTGCTTCAAACAAACAACCAGCCTCAACAAAACACTCTAAAACAACTCACAGAAACCCGGCTAAAGCAACCAACTTAAACCACCACTCAAAACAACAATAAGCTCCTAACAAGGGAGAAACAAACAATCTACAAACAAAGAATCTACAAACAACCTAATTAGAACCTAATTAGAACCTAATTCAGTGTAAAAAAAGCAACCGAAAACAACCAGCTGTAAACAACCAGCCTCAACCAACCAACCTCAAACAACAGGCCTCAACCAACCTAAACCAGCCTGGAACAACCAACCTCACCCATCCTCAAGAAAAACAGCCTCCACAAAGCAACCTAAACCAAATAACTTGAAACAACCTACCTCAAGCAAACAAGCTGAAATAAGAAACCCTTAACAAACAACCTCAAACACTGAACATTCAACAACAAACCTCCAACTACGTACAATCAGTGCACAAACAATGGCAATGGAAAAGGAGGTGTCAGGGCCACCCAGCAGGTGTGCCCAGTGCACGGCCACCGAACGGCAGGGACAGCCCCTGGACCTCCTGGGCACAGGAACTGCCTCGGGGTAGCACCCTAAAGGCTTCCTCCATAGGGTGCTGGGCGGGGGGCTGGCAGGCGGGGCTGCACACAGGGGCGCCGTCACCACCACGTCACAATGCCAGCACCCGGCAACGCAGCGGTCACAATGCCCCGGGCAGGATAAGAAGGAGCAGCCTCCCGTGTCCACTGCCAGAGCTGGCCCAGGGGCAGCCCGCACACATCCCAGAGGAAGCCCTTGAAGAGCTGGTAGAATTCCTTGGCGGGGCCTGAGGGAGGAGAACACTGGAGGCTGGATGAGGCTGCTGGAGGTTCTCTGCTGCAAGGCTTATCTTTTGGATGGAAACCCTTGTCAGCTGGACAGCAGTGGTAAGACCAAATGAATGACGCCTGGAGGAGCACTGCAGAGCTCGCTGTCCTCATGCCCTGCAGAGCCAGAGGCAGCAGTGGTAAGAAATAGAATGCAGAGATGCTGCCAGGGGTCCCAGTGCTTTGGAGCAGCCACCGCTGTCCTGACAGGTATGGGAAAGATTCTTGCCCCCAGGACGCACTCTCGGAAGTGAGGCCCCTTACCACGACTTCTTTGGCACATTTTGCCAACCTGCTTCAACAAATGTAGCCAAAACCACATTCATACGCTAACCTACTGAAACCACCAACCTAAAAGAACCAATCTAAACCATCCAACCTAAAAGAATCTAAATAACCTATATCCAGTGACCTAAACCATGATAAAGCAAACAAGCTCAACCAAACGACCTAAAACCACAACAAAAAAAGGAAAACGTCCTAAACAAAAAACAGCTTAGGACATCCCACCTAAAACAATCAACCTCAAATACCAGCCTAAACCAACCAACTAAATAACCTCAACCAAAAATCACCTCAACCAACCAACCCAAACCAGCCAACCCTAACCACTCAGCCTTCAAGAACCAGCCTCTAACGAACACCCTCAGAACAACCTTCCTCAAAAAAAACTAAAACCACCTAAACACCCTGAACCAAGATACCTCAATCAAATATCCAAACCAGACTAAGACAACCTACCCCAAAAAACCTTTCTGAAAAACCATCAGCCAAACAGCCTAGCAGAAATAAGGAAAACCAACCCACCTAAAACAAACACCACAAATCAACTTTCACAAAATGACACCAAACAACCTAAACCAAGCAGCCTAACAGAAACCTAAAACAAGTAACGTTAGACCACCAACCTATACCAAACTCAACCAACCTTCAACAACCTAAACCAACAAGTTCCAAATGCCTTACGAACACACAACCTACAAAGAACCTACAAAGAACCTCGAAACAACCTCACACGGAGTCAAACAACCAACCACACAAATCAACCATAAAGCAACTCATGGAAACAGAGCTAAAACAACCAACTTAAACCAACATTCAAACAAACAGCATCTAAAAAAACAAGGTAAAACAAACAAGCTGCAAAAATAAAAGAAGGGAGGAACACAGAAGATAAAAACAAGCTACAAAGAACTACACAGAACCTCATCAAGGGTCAAAAAGGCAACCAAACCCAACCAACTGTATACAACCAAACCCAACCAACCAACCAATCTCAAGCAACCAGCCTCAGCCAACCAGCCTCAAACAGCCAGCCTCAAACCACCTAGGCCAACCTCAAGAACCTGAAAGAAGACACCTAGACCAAAAACCTAAACCAAACTCTAGTAGACAACCCTAAAGAACCTCCCTGAAACAACATCCACCAAACAGCCTCAAAAAAACAAGAACTACCAAAACACCTAAACCAAAGTATAGAACTCAGCCTTAAAATGACACCAAACAACCTCAAACCACCAATTAACCAACCTCAACCAAGCTAAACCAACAAACCTAAAATGAGCAACCAAAGACAACCAACCAAAACCCAACTTCAACAACCGCACACCAACCAAGCTTCAATGGCCTACGAAGAGACAACCTGCCAATGCCCCACCTCAAACAACCAGCCTCAAAAAATACACCCTCAAACAACTAACAGAAACCCACCTAAAGCAACTAACTCGAACCAACTCACCTAAAAACAACTCAAACAACCTATTCCAACCAACCTAAACCTAGCTCAACAGAAACACACCAACCCAAATGACATAAAGCAAACCTCCTTCTAAAACATCCAACCTAAAATAATCTAAATAACCTTCATCCAACGACCTAAATCACACTAAAGCAAAGAAGCTCAACCAAATGACCTAAACCAACCTAAAACAAACAAAAAAAACCCATCCTGAACAAAAAGAGACTAAAACACCTCACCTAAAAGAACCAACCTTAACCAATCGCCCTCCAAGAAACAGCCTCTAACAAACACCCTCAGAACAACCTTCCTCAAAAAAACCTAAAACCACCTAAACACCCTGAACCAAGATACCTCAATCAAAAATCTAAATCAGACTAAGACAACCTACCCCAAAGAACCTTTCTGAAAAATCATCAACCAAACAGCCTAACAGAAACAAGGAAATCCAACCCACCTAAAACAAACAACACAAATCAACCTTCACAAAATGACATCAAACCACCTACAACAACCAACTTGAAGTAACCAACCTAAACCAAGCTAAAACAGAAGCCCAAAACAAGTAAGGTTAGACCACCAATCTAAACCAAACGTAACCAGCCTTCAGCAGCCTAAACCAACAAGGTTTAAATGCCTTACAAACACACAACCTACAAAGAACCTACAAAGAACCTCATACAACATACATACAGCATACAACCTCATACAGCATCAAACAACCAACCACAACAATTAAGCAGAAAACAACTAATGTAAAGAACTCATGGAAACCCAGCCAAAGCAACCAACTTAAACCAACGTGCAAAGCAACAAGCTTCAAACAAGGTAGAAAGAAAGAATCTACCAACAACCTAATTAGAACCTAATTCAGTGTAAAAAAAGCAACCAAATACAACCAGCCTTAAACAACCAGCCTCAAACAGCCAACCAACCAACCTCAACCAACCAACCAGCCTCAACCAACCTAAACCAAATGACCTAAGCCAGCCTAGAACAAACAACTTAAATCTAAACCAGAAGAGCCTCCACCAACCACCCTAAACTAAACAACCTGAAACAACCAACCCCAACCAAACAAGCCTGAACCAAGAGACCCTAAACAAACAACCTCGAATCACTAACCTTCAACAACCTACAAACCGTGTACAAACAATCGGAATGGCAAAGGATTAAGTTCAAAGTGCACCTGACCGATAGAAATCCTACTGCGCTGTTCAGCGAACAGATGCATACCCCTCAGAGGAGATCAGAAGAACCACCAACCCCTAGAAGTGCCCAAGGCACAAGCAGTGGTAAGACCAAGGGATTGACTTCTGGAGGAGCACTGCGGAGCTCGCTGTCTTCATCCCCTGTAGAGCCAGGGGCAGCAGTGGTAAGCAATAGGATACAGAGACGTTGCCAGGGGTCCCAGTGCTTTGGAGCAGCCCCTGCTGTCCTGACAGGCACAGGAAGGATTCTTGCCCTCAAGTTCAATCTGGCCAGAGGCACTTGGGCACTCTCAGAAGCCCATGAGATGACTCCAGGTTTAGTGGTAATAGGGCTTGGGCAGCTCCTGGGAGGCATGACCAGCCTATGGGACAAGGAGCCAGGTCTGGCTCACATGCTCAGGGAACAGCCGATCGCCAGCATTGGGGTCAGGAAGGAATTTTCCCCCAGGGTAGATTGGCACTGCTCCCCGGGGGTTTTTTGCCTTCCTCTGCAGCATTGAGCATGACCACTTTGCAGAGCTCCTCTGAGCCCTTTTGGCTTGGTTCCTGCCTGCTGCTCAAGCACCAGGAAGACGGCCTCTTGTGCCCTGCAGCCGGGAGGAGGAAGCTTCTTGGAATCCCAGGGTGGGTCCCAAGTCTTCTCCTAGGAATTCCTCCTTGTCCTCCGTAGCATTAACCACAGCCCCTGGCTCTCTCAGGCTTTCTTGGCCAGGGCAACTTTGCAGCAGGACCCAGCTCTTCTCTTCCTTGGATTCCATTTCCCCAGGGGTTCTGGCTGCTGCAAAACAGCAGGTGCTTGGAAGGGCTCCCAGCTTGCTGCACCATCTGGATCTCCCACTTTTCAGCTCTCCCTGCATGCAACACAAGCACCAGGCAGGAACAAGAGCGCTTTTCATGCAGCCCTAGCCAAGTAGCATAGGAACCAAGGAAGTTTTCAAAGGGGAAAGACTCTGCTTGTCATCGCTATATGCCATACTTTGGAAAATACCTCACAGTATCACACAGCTCTTCTTCTTCTTCCTTATCTTCTTCTTCCTCATCTTCCTCTTCTTCTTCTCCTTCCTCATCTTCTTCTTTTGTGTGTGGTCTGTCCTGATCCTCATTCCCCACATTCTCCCTCTTCAGGACACAAGGACAGCTTGGCCTATATTTCTGCTGCTGTTCTTGCAGTTCTGTAACTTGCCTTTGCCAGCCTGCAAGGGATGTTTCTTCAAGCTAAACTGAAGAATGCATTAGCCTGCTCCTGGCATGTGTTATGGGCATGGCATGGGCATTGTGTTAATGCTCATGAGCATCGGCTCTGTAAACAGAGTCACTAAGTGACATAGAATAATCTAAAATAAAATAAAATATAATCAAATCCTGTTTCCACTCGTATCCTTTGTGTTCTGTGCACTTGAAAATGTTTCAGGAGCTGAGAACCCCCTGGCATTTCATGTAAATAATATTCCCATCCTTATTTGACTCACGGTGAGCACATGGAATAGAATACAATACATAGGATAGAATAGAAAATAATATAATAGTTATGCTGTGTTATGCCTTGAGTTCTGCATGACAAGTTCTTACAGAGCCCTGAGGGCTCCATCCATGCAGGAGAGCCTCCCTCTGTAGGGCAGGGCCCAGGACCAGCCAGGGACAGACGCAGAGACGGGACGGGCACACACACCTACAACACGGCTCAGGCAGGGACCCAAGGCCCCAGGCTGAGCTGAGACACGTCCCCTGGGCCCTTGGCAGGAGATGGTGGTGGTGGGCAGGGGTCCCAGGGGAGGACGGTCCCGGACACTGACGCCTAGGAGCACCCCTACGCACCTTCTCTCTGTTAGAGTACTCTTGTTCTCCGGCTCTTTTGTTTTAGCATGTTTTTTCATGAAAAACTGATTGGGTAATTCTAAAAATGAGTACAAGAAGGAAAAAAGAATCCACAGGAAATGAGCAGATATTGTTCACCTCAGAAAGATTCGCAAGCCCTTAGGTGAGGAGCATGTCCTGCTTCAGAATGAGGGCTTGATTTTGGAGCATCACTAGTGTGAGAGGTATGAGGTTTTGCCACCCTGTGGAAACCCAATTCAACTAGACGAACAGAGAAGAATTTCAAAAACTGTACTTCTTACTTGCTTTCTGCCAGTTTGTACAGATGGTCCAACTACCTTGAGACGATTCCCAGCTCTCGCCCCATCAGAAGGTACGTGCCTCCTTCCCACAACGTGACAGAGGCAATGCCTATGCTGGGATATGGTTATGGCTATTCAGTGCCTTCTGCACTGAAATGTCATCATAGATTTCCTCAGCATCTACCTCTGGGAAAGCAGGAGACAGGAAGAAGAATGGGACAGAATAGATCAGTTCAGATGGAAGGGCCCTGTAACCATCACCTAGTCCAACTGCCTGACTGCTTGTCCAACTTGAATCTCCCATAGCACATTTTCCTGCCATTGCCTTGGGTTCTGTCGTTGGTCACCAAAGAGAAGAGATTAGCGCCTGCCCCTCCTCTTCCCCTTGTGACGAAGCTGTAGACCACAGTGAGCTCTCCCCTCAGTCTCCTCTTCTTCAGGCTCTACTTGGCAATGCAGAGATAGACACAGAAAACTCAAACAGGTGACAAAACAAATGTTTTAAATCCTCGGTAAAATCTCTCAAGAAAGCTCTCAGTTTTCTCCAGTCTGCCCAAAGACAAACACCCACACCATTTCAAAGCATATAGCACATTGTGCTAGAGAGTACCTACTTAAATACTACAGTATTCTAAGCATTTGGCAGAACTATTTCTCTCTAATGAGCCTCTCTTGTAAACTAAGATGAAATCTCTTATTTTTAAGCTCTTCCATACTTTTCAAAAAAACATGTTCTCAACCGTTAATGAGTAAATGCATAAGCATACAGATTCTTTCATTAACGCTTCAGGCTGAACTCTCAGTGAAAATGGGGAAGTCATATTATGTTTTATAATTTCTTTAAGTGATATCATCTTGTGGGTCTCTGAAGTGTAAGCCTAATTACATCATAATTTTTATTCCTAATTAGGTGATTTGATATTCAAAAGGGCTATACACTAGAGTCAGCAATTTTGAAAGCAAAATGATTTATCTGGGAATCTGTATTTGGATTATAAATTTTAATTCTTTTTAATGTAAATCACAGTCAAAACGTGTTTCAAGTATAGCTAAAACAGTTTGTGTTGCTATACCAGGTCTCAAAAAGCGCCTTACAGGTACTTAATTTTTCACTATTCATCATGTAAAACGGTAATCTTGGTCCCACATACCATCAATACATGGGTAACAGCCCAGAGTCAAGTATCTTATGTTTGGCTTGGAATGTACCTCCTCCTTGTATTATTGTTATTTGAGAGGTAGTATAAGTGTCTATCTGTATCACAAGGGTAAAAGTATTTCTAGTACACATCACTCATGAATTCTGGGTGTTATTTTGGCCCCATGTAAGAGAAAAAAAAAAAAAAACAGGCTTAGCAACATTAAGAATTTTAATCTTTATACATGCAATGTGGAGAGCATGACCAGACCGCTTTCCCAAGGTCCTTCACCAAGATCAGGGCTTCTAATTTGTTTACAATTTTTCAAAATTTTACTATTTTCCTAACAGAATTAATCATACTCATATTGAATAGTCCCCTGAACACAATAACACTATCCAATTGAACAGGGAGAAGTGAACTTCCTTATTAAATCAGTCTGACATATTAGCTTAGGTGGAAAAAAGATGAACTGCAGCTATTTACACCTTTTCAAAATTCTTAGAAGAAAAAAGAATGCCTATATAATATTTTCAAAGTTCAACACATATTTTAGTCTTGCAAAGGAATACAAACAAAAGTTTGTAAAAGTAATTTGACACTTATTCTGGCTCACTTTTTCACATGATAATCAGTCTGCTTCCAGATATGGGCATAGTGTAGCACTAAAAAAAAGTTATATATATATATATGTATATGGTTTCTACCATTGCATAGTCTGTAGCCATTTTACATTCTAATAACCAGGACTTCTGAGTTGCTGAAACATTGCACAGGCCGTTCAGATTATATTAACCAGGAATTATTCTTCACAATGTAAGAAAATATAGAAAATCAAGATACTGGCCTAACATAACTCCAAACTTTATCAAAAACAATATCCATGAAGACAAAATAAATAACCTCCCAATTTTAAGCATGAAGTGTGTATACAATACATACTCTTCCCTATAGATGTGAAGGCTGTTGTAGGTGAAGGATATCATTGAGGCCAAAGACCATACTGATATTATGTGGTTTAGGAGACTATGAAGCTGAATGAACATCCAATCAAATTCAGAGTAGGAAGCTTGGGGAAAAAAAAAACCCAACCTGTTTCCAAGTTAGCAGGAGTACATGATGTTTATTAAGAGACTGTCTTTCTCACTAGAGAAAAAACAGCAGGAAGAAAATGTCTTGCAACAGTACTCTGCAGAAAAGTGTGGCTTTGTTCCAACTGTTACTAAAAAGTAGGAATGTAGAAAAGAATGCAAATAAAATTTCTTTAAAAAATGGTAACTCCATGACGTTAATTTAAACCATTGTGCACTCTGAAATCTCCACATTCCTCTTCCAAAAGAGAAATATGAATTCAACACCTGCTTAGTTTCATCTTCACTTTCATGCTTTCTGCGAGCTACCACCCAGCCAAGTAGTCCTTCCTGAAGTTGCAGATTTTTATTCCGTGTTATCAGTACTTCATATTTAGTCATACAGATATGCCCTAAAGCAAATAATGCTACCATAATCATTTATCTATCAAGAAAGTAGGACTTTTCACTACTCAAGTTTCCATCACGTTAGAAAAAAGCACATGTATACATTCAATTGAAAAGTGTAAAGAAATAAGTGATAAGACATTTATAGCATAAAAATGACCATCTGGGGTTCATTTACTACTACATTACTACGCATGTGCTGTAAGAACAGCCATAAGTGATCAAACTGAATTAGAAATTAGATTTAAAATTATCTTATTACCTAACTCATTCTATTGGTCAGCAACACCACCAGTGTCTGGTTTCCACAACCAGTGAAAAACAAGCTTCTAGCACAATCAAATGTGCACAATTTTTAATTTTAATGCACAAATACATATTTTCAATTATGAACATGTACTTCATGTCTTACCTGGCATGACAGCAGCTTGCTGAGTAGCTGAGTCTGTGCTTAAGGAAAGGCGGCCACCTTTGGCCAATCTATCGCAGAAGACTGTGATGTTCTTCTTCAGTCTGCTAGTATCTTTGGGCATGCACAAATCGCTGCTGAGATTCAGGGCCTGTTCCTTAGAGCTCTTTGACAAGCAAGTTCTTAACAAATAAGAAATGGCAGCATCCACAGCTTCTTCCCAACCCTGCATTAAAGAAAAGAAAATTAAACAAAATTAGGTGAACCGTAATATGATATAGCATATTAAAAACAAAGTAGCAAATCAAGGACTAAGAATTTTCAAATTATACAGATACATAAATATAATTTGGAGGTGAATGACTGTCATGAACAACCAGTCCTTCAGCTTCTACAAGCAAAAACTGGATAGAAAATTAAAAAAAAAAAAAAAAACACAAAAAACAAAACCACAAACAAACAACAAAAACAAATAAAACAACAACAAGCCAACAACAACAAAACACACAATTGAATTGTGTAAATTGAAAAGTGACCAAAAAGTTGAAAGTGACCAAATTGAAAAGTTACCAAACAAACTCTTTCCAATATTAAGATTGATAGACAAATACCATTTCAAGAATAATATATGGACAGTATGTGACATAGCAGTTCAATTCAGTAGTTTTTTTAATAACTAAAATCCAGAAGTTCCTGGATGCGACATTTAGAATTAAGAACAGAACTGAGATGTAAATACAAATATATTATGTATATTATGTATTCTATAACATTATGCTGGAAACACGTCAAGGCCAGGAAAAAAAATAAGGTATCCAACCATACATTCTTCAGAATCACTAAGATTCTGACAATATCCCCATAGCATGGAACACCACAATTGCAACTCAAAGCTGCAGTTATTCAGTATCCATTTATTAACTTTAAGTTACGATACCCACAGCATTAGCACAGGTGTGTCAGTGCTCTGATGAGCTGAGACTTAGATTTCTAACAGCACAGTATCAAGCTATAAACTCTTATGAGAATCACAGAATAGTCTGGGTTGGAAGGGACCTTCAAAAGTCACCCAGTCCAACCATTCTGCAATAAGCAGTGACATCTTCAACCAGATCAGGTTAGAGAAGACCAGCTTAGTAATCAGTTCAAACAAGCAGCTACCTATGGAAAAGATTTCAGGATGAAAAGCTATATTCAGTGTCATAAACAGTTAATGTATTTTCACAAAATGAAGTGTTTACTCTTGCACATAACACTCTGTAAAAACAAGTAAGTTTCTCTTAATGAGGCACCTTAAAAAGCACCTTTAAAAGTTAGTTTCAAGTTTGCAATTTGTACCAGGGTTTTCAGTGACACAAACAAATCAAGATGCGCCTTCAAGTAAGAAATCTGTCGAGCAGAAGTCTTATTATTTGTGACAAGGTTATTAGGTTAATATGTAAAATCTAATATATGGCATTTATCTAATTTATGCAGTGTGCAATGCAGAATTGACTCTTCTTGATGCACTTTGTAATCTTAAACTACACTCTGTGATGTGACTGTGATTAATCCAAAGTGTCTATAATTAATGAACCTGTAAGACAACCACAAAGCCTGCTCATGCCTTTTCATTACAATCTTACAGAGCTTGGACAGAGTTAGCAACTCATCTGAAGGGTTTTGTGGTCTGCTAACTTTGGGACTCGTAATGTCTCTTAGCATTCAGCTACCTGTAAGCAAGTTTTACATATCTGCTGCCTACACGTACAGGGAAGTAATGTTCAATCACTGCAGTATTAGTGGCCTGCTTTCTCAACAATCCTGATTAGTTCGAACTTATTTTGGCAACAGTCTTTATTGACTTTAGAAGTTTTGAGGCTATGATCTGGAACCACCCAGCTCTATCAGCTGCTAAGCTAACAGAAGGTAACACCAAGGTTGTTCTTTATGTGGTGATTACTCATGCAGAACAAAAAAAGACAAGTCAAGTATCCAGTTGTACTTAATACAACCCCAGAGTCTTCTAGTTTTTAAGCTCCTTCTCGTGGTGCATTCTACTTGACTGAAAGTGCTCAGAGGAACAGCAAAATCACCTACCTATACAAATTTCCATGACTGAGTAAGTGTAACATTTGAAACAATGACAGTGACAACCCCGTTGGAGTCCACTGTCAAGCAAACAAGGTTTGTGAACTTTTTTTATTAGATACATATGGCTTTTGTGAAGGCTAGGGTAGTACTTTCAACACAGAGGAGCAAAGGCCACCTTTCCCGACCTTTTCACTTCCTAAGAACAGGTTCAGGACAGACACTTACTAGTGGCCAAGCACATCAGCGAGACCACACAGTCACAGGCACTACATCCTAGTCCAACCATACACCATTCTTAATAGTGTCCTGAAAACGTGATGTTTGTATACAAAACATTGAAATAGAGGAACAGGATCAACTAGTGGGGTTTTCTTAGTCAACATTTGCCTTTCCTGATTTCAGAACAATGACATTAACCTACTGCCTCACCTGAATTTCCCTCCCAAAAACATGTAAATTGGAAAAATTATGCCAGTCAACCAATGCTGTGGTAGCTTAACATTTGTCAATTATTTTAGAAAAAGTCCATTGGAGTGTAATCCATCCACTGACCTGTGATGGTGACAGGAAATAATCCATCCCACAGCCAATTTAAAGAGGTTAATGAGCTGGTAAATGCTGTCTGCATTCCCACATACTGGGCAATGAAACTTAATATGTACAAAGCATCAAAAAACAGTGAAACCAGGCGCTCCTAATTATACTACAAATCATGAAAAGCAAGACAACATAAACATAAGAATCTTGAGTTTCACTACAAGACAAAGAAACATGTGATTAACTGGTGTCAGCATACAGTAGCTGAGAAGCTGGCCAATATATCCCTTCAAATAAGTTATAAAAAAGCAGGCAAAAGGAGCATTTAAATAACGAGACTGAAATACAAGCTAACGAAAGTCAGGAAATTAAAAGAGGCTAGTATTCTGGCCTTGGCTCGCACAGGTATGTTTTACTTTGTACTATAACCTTAACATTTTCCAACCCTTGTTCTTGTATTTAATTTCCATATAAAACTGGTTTCTCAGTAGACCATAAAACTATCTTCTCCAATTCAAGGACTGTTGACCTAGTAAGCACAGTAAAATCCAAAGCAGCCTTTATGATCAGTGAAGAGTACACAAAATCTACCTCTATGTGAAAAAAAAACTTGATGGAAATCTGTTGAGGTGATTTTATACAAGCAAGAATTAATGGCTGCCAATAAGGTTGTATTTGTCAGCAATTTTTATTGGTGCAAGGGGAGAATTGAAGGAACAGGAAAAATTCTTCACCCTTTACTCATTAAAAAAGAAGCTAAAAGGTGTTTGAAGCGGAAGGTGTTCTAGTGTATAGCACACACTGAAGAATGATTCTACAGTCATAGCTGTAATATTCACTAATGGATTTCTGTGTAGTGTTCTGCATATTTGAGGTCTGAAAGGAACACCTTCAGCAGGAGTGTGATACCAGTAATCCATCATCCTATGTTCAGCAAGCATTGCCATAACTGCCACAACAAACCTGAGTCAAGACTCACAGAAAGATGTATTACTAAACCATGCAAATTCTTCATATCGACTGTATCAGCTGAAATAGATATGAAAAATAATTAATTCATTTATTTAACTTTTTCACTGGGAAAGGATTAGCTTAATATTTTACATGTATATATTAGTATTTTTATCTTGAAGGTAGTAGGAAGAGATTGGCACTTTCTTTTGACAAAATTGTATACACTGCAGAGTCTGAAGACCAAATGTAGATTTGTGATACTAGCAGGCCTAAGGCGTAGTAGTACATATCACTTATATTCCATATATATTATCATTAATGTTCCTCAGATGTTACAGCTTATCTGAGTGTGACTATGATTATACATTCAATCTCATTTTGGCATAGGTTTAATCTAGAGTATCTAACTTTTAGGAATATTTTTAGGTTCTACCATTTGTCAAACAAGAAGAAACCTCGAAAATTACTAACCGACTGTAACTTTAAAATTCTAGACAATAAAACTGGAGGCTCATCCAGTATGTGAGATGCTGCAGATAAATTGTCAGGCTGTAGAAAGGGCATTGATTTTCTGACACAACATGCAGGTGGGGAACGTGGTTCTAGTGAAGCTGGAGGTCAGGCCCTGTTAGGACGCACAGCACTGCAGCCCTGCTGCTTGGCTGCAAGACTCCACTCCCCAAGAGCGATCAATAGACAAGGTCAACTAGGCACGCACACAGAGCGGGATCTGAGAGAAGGATTTCAATACAGTTGTTAAGATGTACAGGACATGTATGGAGAAGCATAAGATAGGACCTTTTACCAGATTTTAGAAGTTTACTCATATAGTTTAGCTTCTTAACACATTTATACTGTATAACTGCCCACAAGCATTTTCTTTGGTTTTTAGATTCCACTTGTCTCCACCAACAGCATAATTGGTAAATCACTGGAAGTTAATGAAGTGTAAGATGAAGTACTGGTTAAGCTAAGTTGCTGCTACTGAGGTCCAGTCAAAATCCAATCTAGCTGCACAGCACAGACATTTACAGCGGCTGGTTTCCATTGCAAACACATGAACAAGAAAAAGTACCAAGTCCAGTTTCTAAAGACACTAAAGTGATTTCACTTGGAAAACACCAAGAATCTAACAGCCCCTGCTGCAAACATCACACTGGAATTTCTGGGAGAAACAGAGGTTTTTGCCTCATGTTTCCCCTCAGAACAAGGTTTGAACTGCTTCCAACACAGACAAGTTCTAGTAACTATGAGAGATGCTCAAGTAGATAATACAGCACATTCTCTCACATCACTTTAAACAAAACACACACAAAAAAGTAGGATATTTTACCTACAAGTTTCACCATGTGCACTTTCCATGCAAAATAAAGCCATTTGTTGCTTTTAACCTGAAAAAGTTCAACAGGTTTTAACAATTTTTAAGCTGTACTTACACAGGTAACGGATAAACTGAAAGTCTACTTTTCTCCATATTGTTTAATATTACACTTTACTAAAAGTTCTTCCGAAACCTTGAAGGTTTTGAACACACATCTAGATAGCCAAGTCAAACCCCATCTAACCGGTAAGCTCTATAGACATATCAATTTGACTAATCATTGAGAAGCAGTGGACAGTCCAATCTATGATTTGCAAGGATACCCTACAGGATTATCTTAAATATATAAAGGGTACATAAAACCCAGGTAAATATTTTTTAAAATATTATCAAGACTTTTGAAGTTATGACACTACTAAAAATAATCAACTTTTACCTGGACCATATTATAGCAACTAGTCATACAGGTATGTTGCTTTGTAGAAACAGCCTGATAAATACTTCTTTCTTAAAACCTATTCTGAAAAGTTAAAAAATTATCATTATATTGAGTATGTTTATTTACAAAAGACCTTTGCTAGAGCAATCTTTGTGAACTATATTTTGTCCTGTGAGAAAAACCTGTAATAGATCTAAATAATACATAGATTTACTTTCAGATAGTTCTTGGGCTTTAAAAAGAATACACATAAGCAAAGAAACAATGCAACTGGGAGTCAGAAAGGAGCCTTGGGATGTGTTGAGAATGAAAGCTCAGATTTTATGACACAGCATTTCCTTTCTTTTAGTACTCTGCAATTGTCATAAATTCACATAATGCACCAGAGCTGAAATCCTACAAAGGATCTGAACCCAAAATGCCCAAGACAGAAGTAAGCCAAAGCACGGAAACTGAACACGCAGGGGCTTTTGTGAAGTCTGAAATTTTAACTAGTTCACTACATTGCACCATAACACAAGTAAAAGTATCATTTAGGTTTGTAATTTTAACCATAAGACCGCAATGACTTTTATTCTATTTTAATACAGACTACCACAGAAAGCCAATTTTGCCAAGCTATTGGTCTTTCAGTGTTTTTCTTCTCTGTATATAAGAGATTAACAAAAAGTTTTCTTTGAATGTAAACCCTAGTTCACTTTGTGATGCTTATTGTAAGTATATAATAGGTCAGTAGAATTAACTATTGTACCACTCAGACTGATGGAAACATCCTTGTGATATGAAAGCAAAACAAGACAAAGCAAATGTATAAATGCCAGCCACATAAAGGACATTATTTAGCTTGGAAATTAAACCTACAAAGTTTTAAAAGAGACAAAGTTAATGAGTTAATGCTTTAGTCTGCAAACAAAAAAAACATTGTTCTAAATGCCACAAGAAGATTGTTTTGACTGTAGTTGAGAGGTGAACGTTGTCTCTTGAAAGTGTGCTTACATTAAATACATAGACGGGACTGGAAGTTACTGAAATCCTTGCCATGCCTTTGACTCTGGTTAAAGAGTTTCAAGCAGAAGTATTTGCCCCAAGTCCAACAACAAAGACTTTCAGAACCAACTCCATTCTTGTATTAGGTAATGCAGAAAAGCAGCAACTTCTCAACAAATGCTTGCTGATGATATAAGCCCACTACAACACAGTATTATTCTAAAATGGTTAGATGGTTTCATGGCTCTTTCTCCATTAGGCCATTTAGTCTTGCTTTAATTAAATCTGTCCGTTCCTTTTAGCAAGTCAGACAGAGTGGCTTGTGATCATCAGGGAAAAAAATCTTTAACATTTCACAAGACCCATAAAAGCCAGAAAAAGTAGAATTAAAATAGCTACTTCAATGTGCATCATACTGTTCATATCCCTAAACTGCCAGAATACTGACTCCTATTCAGGACCAGAATCTAGAGGTGCAAAAGTAGCTCTAAGCAATCACCATAGTAAGCTGAAATCCATCCCAGTAACAACATCAGCTGCAATGCATCTAGAACACCTCAAGCCACCATGCTATGATTTTTTTTTTCCATAAAATTGCCCAGTTAGCTACATCAACACAGCATAACAATTTGGCTTATTGTCAAATAATGATCAGAGAACATATAGAAGAACATCTTGAAATAAATTGAAATATGTAAAAATATTTTTCAGAGCTCACTGAAAAGTAGTTGCAGATGGACAGTTCATGCCAGCAGCATTGCAAGTCTTCTGTACATTGCAAAATATGTTAACAGGATTTGGACTCAGGATGCTTACCTACTCCATATAAATTACATTTTAGTTAAAACACAAGGGATAAAAGACAAATGCAAAAAACAGAGAAGTAAAAGGTAACAAAAAAAACCCGTAGAAAATATTTTCAAGCTATGTCAGATACTAAAATTTTAATTAGATGCTCTCACATTTTGCGGTAGTAGAATGGAAATATCAGCTTTAGAAAAAATGCTTTACAAGTTGTTGGGTTTTTTTGAAGTGTCACAGATAAACTTGTCATTTCTGCACAGCTGTGCTGTAACTGCCAGTGACAACAGAAAAAGCAACGTTATCTGTTCAACGTAGAAGTATTTATGTAATAGAAACTCCACCAGCATAAACATCTTTCTCCAAGAACTTCCCATTTTGAGTCCTGCTTGGTAAAGACATTCATATATTGACATCCTATGGCAACTTCACCTGACAGAAATCTGTATAACAGATTCTTTCCTGAAAAGTACACTTGCCATTTAAAAGTTTGTTCTTTCTGTGGTATTTTTGTCCTCACACAATTCACAAACCACTGGACACTTCGGCACTAAATATAAGACAAATAGTTTTTGGAGAATTCTGTCCTATGGACATTAAACTTAATTCAAGACTTGCCAAAACCTCCTTCTATAATGTCTTCAGGTATGGAAAGAAAGCTGAAAATGCATATAGCTTAGAAATCAAAATAATGTTTCTGACGCTGTCTTACAGGATATGCAGTATTTGTCTTTTAAGAATGGTGCTCCTAAACTAATATTTTACCACATAATGTAGAAGAAGAGTATTAAAGTAGTAGGCGTTTCAGGAATCTAGCAAAACAACCATTACTAAGCAAAGCTTCTGAAAGCTGTGTTCCATCATGATGATGACCTTTATCATTCAATATTTTAATGTATTTTCCAAGTCTGACTCAGAAAAAAGTCCCGCTCACAGAAACAAAATATGATTATTAGCAGTTGTAGGGTTTTGTGTATTAATGAAACAACAGATAACACAATTAGAGAGTGTATCACCTGTAAGAAAACAGAACTCCTCCAGGTGGGGATCATAGCAAAAATATTTCTACAACTGCCTAACTGTTCCACGCTTTTGAGTTTAGTAATTTGCTCTCAGGAAAATGCATGCTTCACCAAAACGTATCAGGATGACTATAGATGGTGGCTCTTCCACTCAAATTTAATTAATCCCTGATTATTGTAGCCAAATTTCCAAATGGGCTACGTCCTTTAGGATCAGATGTTTTTCATTTGCACAGAAAAACTTTCAAAATTAGGTCAGAATTAGGTCAGAATTAGACTAGAATTAAATCAGTAGTTTTCTTCTTGACACGTAACGTATCTATATTGCCCAACTCTTCTCTCAAGTTGTCTCATATATCAAAATTGGAGCAATATAGAATGTATTCTAACACCTGTTTTTTATCATTTTATTTCTGGACAACATTGCAGATCTTTAAGGCAGAGTGGCTGAGAGGTAGGGAAGAGGGCATGTTTTTCAACTGATAAATTCTAACCACCTAATTGTACAATTATTCCACTAGTAATGCTTGTTTGTTGTCATACAAATACATCCTGTCTGGAATAGTGAAAGTTCACACACATCATGGGTTTCTGTAGAAGTCATTAGCGAATCCTGAATTTTTGAGGGGTTTTTTGTCATCTTAATTTTCTTTCTAACTTGACTTCTTACAACCATTGATGCTTTTCTGGAAACTGATGAAAGAAAGTCTTGTATGCACTACATGAATGGAGCAGTTTGGCTTCCTTGTTGCCAGCTTCAGAGGTTTATTGTTTTGATTTTTAGCACTGAAATCATCTAACACTTCATCTTTCTTTTCCTCAAGAACTTTTCACCAGCTACCAAGGAAAACTGAGGTGCTGTTTGGATTTTGCAGATGCTGTCAAAGCTGTCTGCAGGCATGCAAACACATCAGGAGTCATGCATCTTGCTGAAGAATGCTATACATCCAACACTGGGTCTGCCATAAATGAGGTCTACAACTTCCATGAGGTTCAGCAAGATAATTTTTGATATGAGGAAGAGAAATCAGACCTTGTTGTACTTGGTCTGGAGAAAAAAGATAGAGAAAACATATACTAAAAAGGCTTTTTGAGATAGCTCACTGCATCTCAGCCCACATTCTATTTTCATATCAGTGACACTTGGGGAGGAACTATCCTTCTCTTAGTACAATATTCTTCACTAGATTACCAACATAAGATGCTATGAAAGCCTGACAAATGAGTTTGTGTTTCCAAACGCTGTGAAATATGGAACCATACACACTCAAATATTTTAGCTCTGAAAAAAACAAAAACACAAAACCACACACACAACTTGGCAAAAAAAATGATTTTATATTTAAATTCTCACAGTACTTTTGATCTAGTCACCAGTAACTTTAAACTCAGCTCTGTTGCTTCAAACTGTGAATTTCTATTCTCCCACAATGGTGAGGACAATGAAGATGGTGGCAAACTGGACTTGCATCTTTACTTAGGTAGCCAATTTTCAAACTTATGCTGGAATCACTGTTTTTTTGCTTGAGCCAATAGCTTGGGCAAAGATAATGAACTCCTCCACTGTTTGTACAGCCTTGTCTTATGACCAAATGTCTATTTTACTTTTGAGGTATCAAAACCATATTTTGGCTATATCTAACTCTTGCTTCATTGAAAAAGCCAGACTGTGGCAGAAATAAATTCTTTATGTTCTTTTAATTTTATCTGTCCTAACCTATTGTAAAGTGAGTCTATCACCACCTGTGCAGATTAGAGAATACTGATACATCATTCTTAATCTAGGAGTTAAGACTAAGTATCTTACCATTAACTGAAAGCAAAAACCTCCATCTGAAAAAATACCTACTCTGCAAATCATAGTAAAAAACTAGTGAGTTGTTTTCTGGGATCTTTTAGCAAGATGAAAGATTCACATGACTTCTTTTCCCACTACCTAGCAATAACTTTGTAAGTTCTAGTAGACAGATTATACAACAAAACAATGTGTGAACAATAGCTACAGGTTATCTAATAATGACCAAAAAATGTTACATTATGATTGCAATTTAGAACCAAGAACAACTATCAATAAACAAAAAGCAGTAATACCAGAACTGGTTCCCCCAGTTCCTTTCCCTGGTTTGGTGATTAGATCTTCATTTGCCCTCTCTGAAACATTTCTGACTGCCAGATCTGAGGGAAATTATGAATTTAGCTGCACATCATTAAGTCGTATCTTCAAGATAAATAGAGAGCTTCATAAAATTATTGGGAGTATCTCTATCTTATTTTCTCAGAAAATGCCATGATACATGGTTGGCTTTTTCTAAATCAAATACTAACATAGCGTTACAGTACTTAGAAGTATTGTAGCTTTAAACTGATGTAAGACAATTAGAACATAAAACCAACAGTAAATATGCAACTTTTTAGTCTATAAACCCTGTCCTATGATGTAATATAAAGGCGAAATACTAATAATGCCAAAACTGATAATTTTCCAGTATATAAGTAATTTCAGTGGAATTTTACAACGAATCATAAATCAGATAATATTTCTAAAACACTAGCACAATACTTTTCAATACATAGCAGAAGTCTGCATATCCTTCAATTAGGACACAATATCAAGGGAATTCTCCACTGACAATCAGCTTCTTTAAAAGAAACAACCCAAAAGAAAGAATCACTGATTATATATATTGAGTGTTAAGACCTTTTGGTGAACAACATTGCCATAATCACTGTAATGCATCACTCTTGTCATTAAGCAGTTTAGATGACAACTGATCTGAACTTCTGGTATGCAGCACATATTCAGTAATTACCACTAGAGTAAAATATTTTAGCTTCTCTTTGTACCTGAACTAGATAGATTATGCTCCCCTAACAAAGAGAAAGTTTAGAGGTCCCCATCACAATATTACATGGAGACAGATGTCTGATAACAGAGGGTTATTTAATCTGTCAAACAAAGGGTATGTCTCGTGGGACAACTGCAATACTTTGTAGGATATCCAAGTTAGTTTTAAAGGAGGTGATATATGCTGGAGGCAAACTAATCACAGCACAACACAGTTCTGCCTTGACTGATTTACACCAAGAAATAAGATCCCTGAGTAAGCTTCTGCTCACAACAGAGACAGCCCACAGAAGATTAACTTCAGTGTCTCTAATACTGGCAGATTAAATAAGGTGATAGCTCAAGTTAAATACAAAATTTATTCTCAAAACATTAAAAAAAAAAAATACATCTAGGCAACAGACATGTCAGATTCTCCATTAGCATGAAGTTCATACCAAGGCTGAATGCTTGTTCTGAGCTTGATACGAGTGTCGGGGAATCGATTAAACAAGATAAGAATACAATAATTATTTCTGTCCTTAGAATTTTAAAATTCATATGAACATCAAAACCCATTTATGCATGATTTTGTTTAAATGAATTTTATGGCATCTGGAAGATAAAGAGAAAGCTGTTTTTGAGAAGCAGTACTATTACCAGCCACCAGAAGCGAGTCTTTTAAAAAGAGAAAAATCCTATGTCCTCTTCTTACCAGCCATTACAAAAACAAATTGGAAAATACAATTGGGCATAGCTTTTTCTGCTAGTCCTTTGAAGTGGGAAGCAACAGATAAAGATATATTCATTTTTCATTAATACACCAAAGTTTAAACAGACCACTAGGCCTTTCATTCTCAGACCTACAAAACATTGACACTTTTCTACCCACAGAATTCACTGTGAAGAATCACACCAATTCGGTGACAGGTGAAAATCATTAGATAGTTGTGTAACGTGCTTCCAACTTGCTATGTCTGCCATAGCCCACTGCCTTCTCAGTAAATACTATTAAGTGCAGGAAGACAATGATTCGCAAACATTTAAAGGAACTATGATAGTGCTTAAAGCAGTGGCGAGACCACCACTTCACTCATCAAATTCCCTCTTTCACCCAAATTACTTACTACAAACAAAAGTAAAGTAGAAATGGTTACACATCAATTTGTAGTAACTTAATGGTGTTACAACCAGGTCCTCTCCATCTACTCTAGTTGTCTCTGTTGTCCTCCAGTTCTCTTGAAAGCAGGCGAGCAGGCAGAGCACAGAGCAAAAGAGTTTAACTTCCATATCAAAACATAAAATCAAAGAAGGCTGGTATATAAGCCACACTCTTACTTCTTTTCTTCTCCAGCATGGTCACGTATACTTTCCTGAGCAAAGGACATTGACAGGATACAGGTACCACTATTCCATTTTTAAACTCTCCCTCATACTGGACCTTCGTTGCCCAGGGAGGAGTGGGAATCTCATTCCTTCATCCCATCTTTCCCTCATTTGTCAATCTTAACACTGAGGCTGACTTTTTTTTTTTGTTAAAAAATGATGGGTTTTACCAGGAAAAACCTAAAGCTCCTTCCTTTTATTTCGGTGGTTAAAAGTTTAAAACCCACTGCCTTCCCCCCACACACACTTCTACTGGACTTAGATGTTTGACTGCAACAGAATAGCCTTTCTGAATGGTTCTGTTGCATGGCCTTGATTTAAACAGGAGGAAGATTTGTTTGTTAGTATTGATTTTTGAAAAAGGATAGTCAACGTCACTTAATGTATTTTTTCCCAGCTGGGAAAAAAAGGCAACAAATTTCATGTGCTTCTCCCTCTAAGACTACTTATTTTAAGCTGTATTATTCACCTTGTTCATAGAAAGAAGAAGGTGGGGAGTGGGATAATGTATCTTCTACAAACTTGTCTGTTCACAGAAATAAAGAATAGAACTGTATGGAAAACTGATTCCAAGTTACAAGTTGTCAGTGTCCATTGCCTCATGGTGGTTTTGAATTTGGTTGGTTGGTTTTGTTTGTTTTGTTTAAGAAATTTTAAAAGTATTTTAAAAATACCAAAAGCTAATTCACACTGGCTTATGGCAAACAATAAAATATAAAATGTTTCAGCATATTTAAAAATATTTCAGTCTGTTACACAGTTGGAGCTTTGCATTTAAAAAGCAGTTAAAACAACAAGGATAGTACAGAAAATATAAGACACAAAAAACTAATTCCAGATGTATTTTACTATGATTAAGACCTAGGTTGGATTATACTCTAACTAATTACAAGAATTAGTGAAAAATGACAATTTCCAATAAACTGTAAGAATAAGGCTCAAAAATTACTCTCACCAAAGATGTAATTATTAGCTCAAAGCTTCAATAGCACTATACATTAATGGAAAAATTCAATTAAAAGTTTGCTACTGTCAGTCTTGACAGAATTAAGCCTCCTGGAATTACAGAAACAACCTTATCTTTAATCTTGAGAACTTTCACTCAATAAAGGATTCTTCCCACAAAAGCTTATTTTCTACATTACTTAAGAACTCTACATTAAAACCCATCTGCTATCATACATAAAACCTAGCATGCTATCTAGTCTTTCCCAGGTGACTGATCTTTTCTTTTTCTGGTGATTTACATTCAGATCATTATCTTACAGAAAGCACAGACATTTTGATTGTAACTCCTATGAGTCTTACTAGGCACTTCATTATTTTCTTCTGACACCACCTCTTTCTCATCATTGCCTTAAAGTATATTTTTCTACTTTATCTAATCAACACTGCAAAGCAGCAAATTTATATTCACTAACTTAAGTTAATAACACTAGATCATAGAGTCACTTAAAGATATGCATTTCACCCTCAGGCACTTTTTTCTTCCAAGTTACAACTTCAATAAGAAATTAAGATTGAACACAGACATTTACTTGGTTGGTACAATTCCAAACACTAACATAAGGAGATGAAAATGTACTTCCTCAATGCCATTTTATTGCTGTTACTACTAACTACAGTATCACAAATGTGACTATACCAAGAAAGAGATGATGCTGAGCAATGAAGCATCTGTACATCATTATTTGGTAACATCACGAGAACTATGAAAGTATTTATTCTTCAGTAAAGTTACTATTGGTGGCTATACCAGTGATGGCCTTCCCTCAGTCCTAAAGTTAGAATGTTAGTATTGACAGACATTTTTCCCTTTGTAATATCTTAAACAAAGAAAGCATTAATAGCTTAATGATCAGACATACAAGCCATCAGCCAGTCCAGACGCTGTGCAACCATTATATCAAAACTATCCTGTGTAGCATGAACCCTTTGAACCCTTTAAATTAGCCTGGACCAATTCTCTCCCTTCCCAAAAGGATTTTCTATTGTAAATATACATTTTATCACAAACTTGGTATTTTTCAAGTATCTTTTTCAATCTAGAAAATGCAGCTTGGTAAATTATAATCACTGAAAAACATCCTTTAAAATGTTCTTTAAAATGTTCAATTTTCAGACTTCATAGTACTTCAAATTGTTGCCAGTACTTGTTATAAGCTAATAATGAATACTCTAGTCCTGCAGAACAGTCACCAACTCTCCAGAAATAAAGTGAATCACATTAAAAAAAAAAAATCTGATACATCACTAATATTATCACAGTGATCATGGATTCTTTAGTCTCCAAAAGCACTCTAATATAGTTTTGTACCATATATTTCAAGAGACAGCAAAACACAGGACTCAAAACCAGTATACATTTTAAATATAGTTTGCATGGAGCTGTAACACTATGTTCTGAAATACTAACAATATATACTTCTATATATTGAATACAGGTTTCATTTTAGTCCCACAGTTACAAAGTACATTGGGACAAAACTGCATTTAATTTCCATGTGAATAAAATCAACTATTATTCAGTTTTAGCATCACTTTCTTAATAGTTTCATCAGCAGAAGTATTAGCTCATTTGTCACACTGGTCAAAAGCAGAGACCCGAGAGTCCTCATTCAATTTCTGGTGTTATAATACACTGTACACAATTCATTAAAGAATCACTGAAAAAGGGGAATGTCCCTGTATTTCCACTATTACACTAGAGCAAACCTTTTAGTCAGTTTAATCAAATCAATACTATTTAGGTGCTACTTAGAAGTTTACTGCTGGAAATAAAATACAATGCCAAATATATGTTATCCCCAGAAAACACGTAAGTTTGCAGTATTACTTCACTGTATCTTTGTAGACATGAAAAACCAAACTTCCCATGTTCTTATACAAAAGTTTTCAGCAACACAAATCATTAAGCAGTCTGAGATAAAAATTGGTGACAATGGGAACACAAAACATCACTTCTGTAATTGCTAAATATCTAACTGGAGTGATTGCCGGGTCTAGAAAACAAGATGCAATCTGTTCTAAATGGAATGGCATGTATGAAAATAATGTTAATGTTATGGTCAGAGAAGCATTTCTTTTTATGGTAACAGTATATTCTAAACATTTCCCTCCTATTAAAAAAAACACTTCCATAGTTTTAATGCTCACAAGGCAGAAAGTGTTCTTGAGATGCAGACTGCATCTAAACTGTCTTCTAACACATTCTCTCCAAATAAAAACACAAGAAACCATTGTGCAGAATTGTTTGAAGAGTAAATAAAAATTCTTCAGAGTACTTTCTTTCACCAGCGTTCCACTCAACTGCCTGCAAGGAAACCTGAACGCCAGCTAGGAGCTTCTGTCTGTAAATATCATTGGTATGTCAGAAGATTTCCCCCTTCCTTGCCTAAATTTCTCCTTCAATTACATTCAGATTTCTGTGGTACCATAACAACTTCAACATGGCACGTTTTTCAGTATGTTGTAAAGGTTTCATTTCCATTTCCACCTCCAGTTATTGTTGGTTTACATTTTTCATCTTGGCTGCTCTGCAGGATGTACATCCTTACAATATTTATGAGAGGTCTCACAGCTTTAACATGGAATATTGGTAACTATCAAAACCACATCGAAATATATCCTGAAGTGATATCCTGAATTATAAGACATGGAACAGATTTCACCATGTTTTATCAAAACATGTGTCAAAGCAATGCAATTCCTGATGGCAAAATAAAAGTGAGTCATACAAAAAATGGTTGTTTGGGCTTTTATGAGATTCATATGAACTTTCAGTTCCTTTCATGGGAATGCATACTCCTCAGTTGTGAAGCTTGATTTTTCAAGTTTAAATGAGGAAAAATTCCAAACAAATCTCAAAACTGGTTTGCTTTTCCTGCTATGGGTGGAAATCATGTGAAATGCCAAAACACTTTCCCCTCAAGGGCAGAAATTTAATATGATCCTAGATTCACTTGGAACCCAGCACAAGCTTTCTACATGGCCACAAACCATTCTAAGAATTTCTGGTATGTACCATAATCTGGATGCACTGTACATTGTGAAAACCCTGTGCAGAACATGAAAATTAAAATTAACATTAGTGTATACTTAGATAATTATTATTTTTCATTCTATGGAAGTAATTTGCAAAAGGTTATGCAGTACACTTTATAGTTCAGATACTTAAAAGAAACTTTTGAGACATATTAATGTCAGAGTTTATTTCTCTTCTAATTGTGGCACACTATCTTGAAGGCCTTTCTTCTAGAACCCAGTAAAAAGGCTGGACTTGAAACTAACTGGAGATCAACTCTGGTTGTTTTAAGTTTAGAAGATTCCTTAATTCAGCTAAAGCAGTGTTTAGTGAGGAGAGACTTTCTTAACAGACCATTCTTCAAATTTTGCACACAATCTCACATCATCACACTCACTAAATCAGAACAGAATTTGCAAGGTACCTGTACAGTGCAGGGCTATCTAGAGCATGGTTTGGAGAACACAAATACATTATCTATTCATAGTTTGTTGGGTTTTTTTTAATAACTTTCATCCATTATATAAACTGATGTGCAAACACTTAAGACAAAGTATGGGAAATGCTTAATAGATTAAATATACTATAGTGCTGTGTGTACATGTCTATATTTTATAGTTCTATTGGAGTGTGTGCATGTGAGCACACATGAGTATGACATAGCATTTATATCATAGTCTTTTAAAAAAATGGGCTATTCTATTTGTGCTAATAACTGGACAGAAGCTAAAACCAGCTAAACTTATGTAAGACACTCCTACTTGGCTTGCTAAGCATGGATTAAGCAGAAGTTAACTGGAATCACCCATGTCTTTGAATAAAACATTCTATAATCTACTTCTTTACCACTTTCTTGTGAAGTCAATGTAGTTTGCATCAAACACCAACCTCATAATGCTACTAAATCACTTCAAAGGACAGTCTTCAACAAAGTACATGAGGAAATAGGTAGATTGAAGCACTTACAGTTCTGTCAATGAGCATTTTTCAAGCAGCTCTTACAGATTCTTACCAGCTCTTGTGTATCTTCTGCTAGTGGCAAAAACGTTGCTTCCAGAATAGCAACTTGATCAGCACTGAGCTTCTGCCACAGACTAATCAGGGTAATCACCAGATGGGTGGCACTTTTCAACTTTGTTAGTGCCCGGAACATGTTGGCTTGATTTTCTTCTGCTGCATCTGCTAGAGCTATTACCTGCAAAAATTACAAACGTCTGCTAAGTACAATTTTACCATCCATGAACACTCAACACTGAAATTAACTTTGGCACACTCTTGTTTTCCTTTAGAAGATCCTGAAGAATTCTGTTTTCCATAAACACAGATCACAGAGTATTAAATGAGTTATCATTTACTTAGATTTTTATTTTGCATACCCAAGGATATTTCAAATCCATATGGCAACAGGATTAATCTACCTAGTACAATTAGTGTAGAAAGAATGCTGTTTAGAGCATATTCTTAAGGCATTCCTGAAATTGATCCCCATCATATCACATATTACTTTATAACAAGCTAACTTGCAGGTTTATGCCACGCAAGACACTAATCACTATAAGACCAGTAGGCCTACTCTCTTAATTAAAACCAACACATTTATTTTATGGAACTAAAAATGCAGTATATAATTATTTCCAAATGAACATAACTGCCATCTGTTATTTTATTAACTCTTGGGTCTCACCATGTTTTGCACTACTTGCTTCAACTTTTATGCCAAAACGTAGACAGTATGGATCACGTATAAGAAGGCAATACCACTTTAACCACCAGACATTATAAAAGAATTTTCAAAATAAAATAAAATGGCAGATTCAGTTCCTGTAAGGTGGTAAGACAGTTTTATTGAGTACTTCAAGATGCTGAAAAACAAAAGCTATTATATGATATTCTACTCAGTTCAGATATAACTTGTCATTGTATATAATGTTGTCCACACACAACATTACAAAAAATTATATTTTGGAAAATATTATTATAGATGCCTTCTTCCTTGAAATACAATGTTTAGACGTCTTATATTACTGGTGAAAAGTGAAGATGACAGAGATTTTGATATGCAATTGCTATCATTTAAACACGACAATAAGAGATTTTCCATGGTGTTTGCACTGAATTACTTCAGCTAAAAGAAAGGAACAAAGGTCAGGGGTTTATCCTGGCAGAGCACAACCTACAAGACCTGTTCTGTTGAATGCCACTACATCTTCATGTTGCCCCAATAATACCTGGCTTACAGCAGGGCTGACTATCTTCACTGTCATTTAAATCAACACAAAGCATCTCCCTCAGCCACTTTCTCCTTCTGTTTATTTATCTTTAAAATGGGGTAATGGGTGCTTGACTGGAGTTGTGAAAAACCTCACAGAAATGCAGTTACACTGTAATTAGTATTACAACAGAATTTACAAAGCAAAACTTGCAGAGCTTGATCCATTAACACTTGGCAACAGCAGGAAAATTAAAATACTATATGATGCATCTTCAGCCGGGAAA
The DNA here is from genome assembly GCF_036013475.1 of Columba livia. NCBI lineage: Eukaryota > Metazoa > Chordata > Aves > Columbiformes > Columbidae > Columba > Columba livia. The sequence continues at coordinate 49,475,217 of NC_088603.1, read as the reverse complement.
CAAAGCCAACCAGCTGTTAGCATTTGGTGGAGGAAAACTATTTTTAATCTGCAACACTGGCATTAGAGATGTGTGTGTGTTCCCTCTAAGCTCCCATGTGACTGGGAAGATAAAGAAAACAGAATTTTAGGGAACTATAAATATGAAACATTTCAAACAAAACGTGTTAATAGCTTTTGTTTTAGATTTTAAAATGCAGCGTTTCCAAATAAAATGAAGAACCCACAGGACACTCATGAGTCCAAATACTACATAGATCAGAGCCAACTAACAAAACACACACACACACAAGAGAGCCCAGCTAACCATGCAAAGAAGAAGTCAAATCAATCCCAACTAGTGGAAACCAGCATGACATACTTTTGTTAGAGGAGAGTAACAGTTATCACAGACACGTCACTTGATGTAATCGTGCTCACATTCCGTTTGGTCAGGCCAAAGCCCTGATGTTCTTCATACCTCATGTTCTGCACAAGGCGGAGTTCCCTACTGCAGTTACTTTCCAACAGAGTTTTGGGTGACAAAGCTACATGACAAACACAACCTTACACAGTACCCTACCCACATCAGTTGCATCTGACCACTATAACCAGTAGCTGTATGCACTACACAGCCTCATCTTTCTGAGGAGACAAGCAACAACAGCAGACAAGTTCTCCTCAGTCTGATAGGGCCCTTCAAATACCTAATCACTTTTCCTGTTCAATATGCATTTGAGAACTCTGGGAAGAAAAATACGCTAATATAAATGTAACATGCTGATGACATTCGTCAGTATGCTTCCTATGATATCGTTACTGGATGGCATAGCGCAACGGATAAATTCAGAATTCCTGGAATTTGGAATAAAGGCAAGCTAGATGTATCTGATCATGGATAATGCTCAGTTAATATCATTTATACTGAAGAAGCAAGCAAATGCAGTTGCACTTGTGTGATCATTACCCGAACCCCACTTATGCAACCAAGGTGAAGGAAACTGTGTAGACTAATTAATGAATTCCCAGGTCGTCTTCTCACTCTGTGCTATATTTCAATTTACACTGTACTGTACACCTCAGCAGAATAAAACACAAAAAGAGAAGAAACTGACATGGCCTTTTACATTAAGGATTTTTCATTTCAGAATGGGCTTTCTTTCCATTTTATAGCCATGAACAAAGGAGATACTCACCCTTTCACAGGCTACAGATGTAAAACAAATATCCCAGTATTCCCAAACAATACCTAATGTACCAAGCCTATAAGATATTTTGAAAGTAGTTTCATAAAAAATGGCAAAAAAGTACAACTGGTAAAAGAGTTTGGCACAAAATTCTACAGTTCTGAAGGCACAATAATACAAACAAATAGTAGATCAGTAATAGGCCTAAGTTTCTAAAGGAGAGGTGCAGGTCACTGAAACATATAGCAATTAAATCTTTACATGACTGCATATACACAAGTTCTACTTTACACTTGCAAAGAAACCAAAGAGGGAAAAAAACATTTCTAAGTACCAATCATTCTGTTAATAGATGAAGAAGTGTAATATAGCTTTCTGAGATCTGGGATATCCAGAATAATACAATATGAATTACCATACAATAAAGGCACACAGAGTCATTGGAGTTTTTTAAAAAGCCTCTAACACAGACTGAAAAAATGTTGTCAAAACAGCACCCTTTGAGATACGCTGAGAACTGAAAGCCAAAGCAACACAAAGCAACTGGGACTAAAGATACTTTGACAATACATGGTTCCACAGTAAATACTTCATATGAAGGGAAAAATAATTTCTTTTTTTTTTTTTTAAAAAAAAAAAAGGAGATCTTTCCTTACAAAGGAAAATTACACTAAATATCTCCCAGGACATCAACTATACATTTTAGAAGCATTCTGGGGTTTTTCATTCAAATGCTTGCAGAGTTTAAGGATTAATAAGTACTAAAACCATGACATTCGCATTTTTAATTATTTTTATTTTCACCTGAACATTATCCGTAACTGTATTTTACAATAGTTGAGGAGAATAAAGAATCCATACTCTTTGCAAACTGAGATCCTTAGATTCAATCACGGTTTCTCCGTAATTTCTCAACTGTATCTGCAATTCTCCCAGTAAATGTTCAATGTGCTTAGTTAAAAATCTATTTTATCATCTTTCTAAACAGATCTATCCCTGTCTCACTTTTTCACAGGGCAGGTGGAAAAATACATTGCAACTGGCAGCCTTAACTGTAGCTTAGTTGAAAAGAATTTAGACACATTTTTACAACTGACCAAGACCCGCTTTTCATTTATATTCTCTTTTGTTTAAATGTTTCTGACCAAATTCTTGTTCTGTTCCAATACACCAACCTACAGCAAAGTACAGGCAGTTGTTAATGAAGGTATGTTGTAAAAAGAAAAGAAAGAAGAATCATTCTCTAAATTAAGAACACAGTTAAGATTTTTACTAAATTTCACAGTTGCAAAGGTAGAGCTGAAATCCAGAAGTATTTTTATAATCTTGAGAACTTCACCCCTTAACACTGTTGCCAGGATTTGAGCACAATAATTTCCAAGCATGGAGCATTTCTCATGTTTTTGGCCTCAAGCATTCAAGTATAACGATTTCTCTCCATGCTTTCTTCATTGCTAAGTAGACCTTATAAGACATCATGCATTTGAAAACTGTAAACTAATGGTGATTCAAGATTTATCAGTAAATTTGAAGGATCTTCATTTTTAGCAGAAATTAAGTTTGAAGAGAGAAGAAGTTTGACATTTAAGGATTACAGAATCTCTTTACAATTCATCCCTCCTTTAAGTAGGAGTAAGTCTTCTATTGAATATGTGTTACAATATGGAAAATAACATAGAAATGTAATTATTCTGAAGTGGACACGGCGATGATGAATTATCAAAACTATGATGTACTCCACAGTAAGTTAATCCATAATCAAAGCCTTTATACTTGGTTTCAAAAGAGCCATTCTGCACACAATTATACACACAAAAAGAGAGATCACAAGCTCACAGGTCTTTTTCTGCAATCATTCTTATCTTAATATGGAATAATTTATTGCAAAGTACTTAATTGATCCAACTTCTTCCAACTATTTTTAAACAAAATTACATCTTCACAGAGCAGGATTTCAATGCATGTAAAGCGGGGGGGGGGAAAAAGAGAGCTGATAAAAGCTAGGATTACTGCTTGTTCATTCCTATTGCAACAGGACATTTAGTTCTACTCTACTTCAACCCTTTCCCATATTCATTCATTTTAGAGACAGAAATGCAATTCAGTTGCTAAATCATTATATTTTTATTGTGGTTTTAAGAAGTCTACATCACATACCCTAGTTCACACAGAATATGTAAGCATTTAAAGTCAAACATTTTTTCCTCACAAGACACCTTGTTTAGCTTGTATACATGGCATGCAGCCCCATACAAAAGCTAAGACACCAGCAAAGCAAACTTTTAAAACAGATAAGACAAGTGATACTATCAATTTAATTAACAAAATCCTGAATAATCTCTTATTCTGGGACTAAGCATTTTTTATTTTTTTAGCAAGCAACTCTCAAAAGTAGTTCACAAAGTAACAAAACAGCGATTAGCAGCCAGATTCCCTGTGCAGACCATCTACATCCACAGCCATTGTGCACACAGCTTTTGACAGGTGACTAAAGCTTTATGGAATGCAAGCAAAGATATCCATGTCAGAGAGTGATCTTTATCAAACATTCCGTCACCAGAAAGAACAACCATGTCACTCCTGCTCTTCTAAAAGCTGCAGTATTCCCATACCACTGCGATGGGTGCCTGAGAGTGGACGTGGGGATTAAGTACCTCAGGCCACAATTATCTGACCCCTGTAAGAACACCTTGGCTAGTGCTAACCATGACCACAGTTTTAAAAAAAAGCTGTGGCATAGACCCACCGTGATGACAACAAAGCATTGATTCACTAGACACCAAATACTCAGCTTCCAAGTGAAGCCCAACACGACCTCGGATCTGACAAGATAGTGGAGACAAAAGACACGGCAGCAGGATGACCCATGCTTTATCTGGATGCATCCAGCTACCTCCTGAAATTCTACTGCCTCGCTTGATGAATGTGAAATTATTGATCATCACAGGCAATTACTAGAGCAATCTGTGCCTCTGCAAACTAAACCAACCAGATTAAGGAAATCCTCAAAGTGACAAGGGAACTTGCATGTTTTTTTCTTCTGTGTTATTTCCATAACAGAATGATCATTAACAGCCCTACTGCACCTTTCTAAATTGGAATTTGCCATGAAGCAGTACCATCTACAAGCACAGCACAGGTTAAGATGGCAGTCAACTTAAACACTCTGTAAGAGCCAAATGCCTGTACTGTTTAAATTCAGAACCCTCTTTTGAGTCTTCACATATATCAAAGCTGTCTTATCTCAACAAACCAAAGTGATAGTGTTTTATTATAATGGAGAGTCATGCTGCATTGTTTATTTCATTTTATGAACTAGTAACAATGATTTTAATAAGAAAATCTTCTGGGATAAAGGAACTATCATTTCAGCTACAAAGAGATGTAGATAAAAAAACAAGCTATTCCTTTGTCTTCACAAGTCTCTCTTCTCCCAGCTTTTATCTATACCACTATACTCTAACTAGAACTTTATTAAATTACTGCAAAATATTTAGTGGGTTCAGAACCTGGGTACCCAAAGTACTTGATCGTTAATACACTTAAACCCACATTAAAACCCTGAAAGATCAATGTCACCCTGCTCTGTAGGCAATTCTGTTTTGTCTGAACTAAGTATTTAAACAAGCTATGCCAGTAAAATCCAAGCATGAAGACCAGCTGGTTAGCTCTATTTTAAATGGGTACAATCTAATTAAAGGAAGCATATTCATATTCGCGTAAGTCTAAACCTGCAGCTCTTCATAAGTATAAATCAATTTTGGATTTTTCTTCTGCCTTAGCAATACTTATTTAGTGGTAAGTTTGCTTGTTTGCATCACTGTTGCCAGTTTACTAGTTTTATCTAAAGACATCTTGGTGTTTTATGCTGCTGACTCTCATTATCTGAGCTTCCTTGTTTAAATCCACAGCAACAGAAACAAAGAATTCCTATTGTTCGTGGTGTTCCATCTGTGATAAGAACTACAGTTACAATTATTTTAACTTGATTAATCTACTTTTCTCTATTTGCTTGTTTGTTGTTTTGGTTTTTGTTTGGTGGTGGTGTTTTTATTCGCCTGATAAATTAATATCATCAATAGGAAGAATACATAGAACAAAGTTTTCTAAATATGTGACACCTGACCTCTTGATAGCCTGTCCTCAAGTAATACTGCAGCCAGGTTTGCAAGTGAATAACTTTTTGTTATTTGGTACAACTATTAAATACCAAGATGAGGAAAAAAAATATTCTTGAAGGAAGGCTACAAACATATTCCAAAATGCATAGGTTTCTTATAAAATCGAAATTTAAAAGCAGAGTTATAAAATTAGTAGATTATCTGAGTGAAATAACAAAAGTTCCATTTAAGCAAAGGATGTACTAAATAACACACAGATATGTCACAGAATCTCTGATAGTCAATGAACATTGAAGACAGAGTTTCACTGTGAAGCTGTGGTTGAATTGGCCACAACGTATAAAAAAAATACAGCCAAACAGTAGCTAAATGGAGATACAGAGGTGGAGAGCTTAGTTTGTATCACCAAATATATGGTATTGTGTAACAATGACTAAAAAAATCTTACAGCAAATGAACAAATTTTAAAAGGTGGAGTTGCATGCTGTGTATATTAAAATAAGCCATGAACTTAAACAAAGTTTAAAAACTAACAAGGGCCTCGTTTTGCAAATTTCTAATTGTATTTCAAACAAAAGGAGTCTGTGGATGACCAGGAAATCAAGAGACACCCATTAGATCCTACTCTGCAAACATTTATGTATAGTGAAGCTCAACGGGCAGAATTAAGGATTTGCTAACTTCAGGGGAAACATTGCACCAATTCAGTAAGGGCAGGAATTCATCCTATTGAAGACCACCACTCTCAGTGTGACCAGTCAAATGCACCTAGTGGGGGAAAAAGCATTTGCAGCATGTTAGATGTTAGGCAAAGAGTGTAGTTTTAGAAGTCTAGAATAAACCCACAAATCATTGCTTCCCAGAAAGTACACAGTAAAACACATCTCCCAAATCAGGTTCCTTTCCTATTTATATTTTATTATAATAATGAAGAATATTGACAGATGTATCTTAAAAAGGTCAGGAAATGCAAATCCAACTAACACATAATATATTTTTCCACCTGTATAGATGAAAACAGAGCCAGTCCGGCAAATTCTCTTCTAACACCTTTAACAATAAAAGTATCAATATCAAACAAGTCAGCAAGACAGTTAAGACAGTGAAGTACTATACTAAATTCCAAGCCGTGAAACTTGCCCACCTAATTCTCCATTCAGGCTGAGCTATCATCTAATTTTAAGTTATTAAAAAACATTGTGGTTGCTAACACAGTGCCTGGGAGTAACAGTAAGAATAAGAATGATTAAATTAAAATAATACACTCTGGAAACAAATTCCAAATACACCAATCAAAGAAAATGGATGGCAGGCTAATTAGAAGCTCAAACTTAACTACAACACTGATTTCAGGACATCCTTCATTAAAATTACTTTTCTATTTTGAGACACTTTATGGAGTTTCTCTATTAATAGTAAAATCTTGAGAACACGTGCCAGTACATTTGGAAATAAAATGGGCTTCTCAGGTCAAAGTGCAAAGGTCACATAATATATTAAATCCTCGCTTGAATACTTTTAATTACAAGTTCTCCATTTTTTTTTTCCTGAAAGAGACATAACCATTTCAAAACAAAGGAACATCATGATGAAAAGCAGATTTTATAAAACTCAGTCAAAAACATAGTGTGCATAAAACTTGAGGAGAATTCAGAAAAAAAATACTGGAGTTCACCAGATTTTACTGGATTTACTGGCAAAGAAAGATGGTTTCAAAAGTGTCATTTAATGCAAGTAAAACCTCGTTGTTGATGCAAGGTGCCACAGTAGTAGGTTTCAGAGAAAGCAGACTCCTGTGTTCCTCCTCCGCAGACGAAGTACAGCACAGGCCAAAATAATGCTTGCTCCCCAAACAATACCCAGCAAATAACCTTTGCAAACTTGAGCTGCAGCCTCCTTCATATGACATTAAACTTCTATGCCAACAGTTACTGCCATACAAGTGTGATTACTTTCAGTGATGCAGATTTCATTGTATGGGAGCATAGTACTGATAGATCAAAAATATCCTACTGACAAGTCACACAGCAGGTGGACTTAACCTAATAATGAAGAAACAAAGAGCTTACAGGACTCTTCACCTGTAGAAAAGAAAACAAAAAAAAGGAACCACCTGAAGTAACATTACAGTGTATCCAATGGCAACTCTTCAGGTGTTGATCAAAAGAACATAGATTTTTAGGTCACCAGATTCGTTCTGCTACAGATAATGGCAAATGATGCTCATTCTGCACACCTGCAACTGCACCATCTAACTTTGTTCTCTCAAGCTGACAAATTAAGAACATTCCCACCCGAAATACTCTGCTAATTCACAAGCACAAAGCTCACAGGAACAAAATCAAGTGCAGTTTTCTTTACATGTACACCTGCCTTAGCCAAACAATATACTCAGGCAATGCATTCTGCCAGTTAAGCCTATGAGTTAGAACTTATGCAGAAATCAAAAAATAAAACTAAAAAAAGCAAATGTTTGTCCCCCAAATTGGTTCATCCTATGTTCAAAATAAGATGAGCAGCAAAACTAGTAATTATTTTAGTGTTTAAAAATTACTGTATCACAGTATTATTCTGATTAAGTATGTCTCACGATAGGCTATGGATTGGTGTCCAGTAAACACCAATATTATATGTACATGTACATATTTACAGGACTGAGGCTTTGTTGTTAATCATAACATACTATGTTGTTCTCCTGCTGCACTTTTTTACATATCTAAAGCTATATGGCCTTCTAACATTAATTTAAAAATACATTATTTAATGATGCACTTACAATCTCTTAGCCTTTGAGAAATGTACTGAAAAAAAGAGTTCAAAAATCAGCATCACAGGCAAAAGTCCTTCAACCAAATATGACTTTTCCCTGCTTTCAGTAGGGCAACTGCTAACTCCACTCATAACCCACACGTTGTTCTTTTCCTTAAAATCAATGAAAACAAAGAGCTAACAAACTGATTAAAGAAACTCCTTCCCATATGTTTAGCACCAATTCTCTACTGAAGGAACAGCTGTGTGGCAAGCTCTCCAGTTTTTGAGATAAACACATTTCTGACCTAGCCTCACCAGCTGTGTACCCTGGTATGCTGACAGTTCAGGCCAACCTAGAGGCCAACCTAGACTTAAAGGGGGAACAATCGCTCACCTTCAAAAAGGCTTTGGAGCCACAGTCAACAAGATTCAAAGTTCAATTCAACTCTACTTCCTAGAAGACAGTCTTTCTTTCCATGAAGGAAAAAAGTGTTCAACAGCCTACCATACCATCAAATGCATAAGAATTAATGCATTTATATCACAGCCTTCCATGCAAACATCTCAATCCTTGACTTTTCTTTTATTCTAACAGGCAGTTGAGTCTATAGAGGAGATGGCACAAGATATGTAAGGTCTTTTTCAGGTCCTACTGACCTAGACTAAGATCCCCACTGGGGCTGCTAGAAGGAGGGGAGCAGAAGAAAGAGATAGGAAGTGTCAGGTATGCTTCAGTGTCTGAAATGTGATAATTAACCTTGGAACTTTCTCTGTTTTAGATCTAGAAATAACTCCTCATTGTCTGAGCAGAAGTTTATGGATTTGGATTATCAAATAGTACCCTCAATTATGGAGAGAGGAAAGACCTTGTTTTTCAACGCTAATATATAACCACATTCATACACATCCCACTAAATTAGTAACAAATGCTCTTACTGATTTCGGCTGAGATAGGCTTTCTGATAAGACAAGTTTCTCCTTTCAAAAATAGCTCAATTTAAACATTTTTATTGTTCCCCTGATGTAATACAGATGAAGTTCATGCCGGGGTTCAGTAAAATCTAATAGTTTTAACTTAGTTTGAACCATTACTGGTCATAACAAAATGTATTCAAAAGGGTACTTATGTTTGCTTTATTCTATTGCAAAGTTAGGAAAACACATCTGGGTAGCGTACATTCTAGCCACACTGCAGAGCAACAATCCAGATAAACATTTTGTCTGGAGGGATGACTAAATAAGTTGGCCAAATATCAGAAGAAATTCGTTTTGATGTTTCAAGTTGGTGGAGCTCAGAAACACGACCTAAATTTACAGTAACATCCTCTAATAGAGTAGCAACCATCTCTTCCTTAAGCATCTGCTAAAAAAAAATAATAATTCATTATGAATGATGACAGAATTAAATATGAATAAAATGGTAGGAATCTAAGGAAAAACATTTGTCTGTTTTCACTCACATTCATTAATTGTTCATATTCAACCTTTTTCAGGGCCATCTCCAGTGCTTGTCTCCACTGTTACCAAAAATGACTTGGAGTCTGCTTCGCAGCCCATAGATGGCATTTGAGGTTTACATTGCAGGTATGTGTGGCTGAACTCAGACTGCATCGACAGGTTCCATGTAAGCATTTCCCTCAGAGTGATGCTGAGCCACATGTCAAAAATGAATGATGAAAATATATAAAAATAGATAAAACCTCACATTGGGTGTAGAACAAACTTACTGAGCTCCATCAGTCACGGACAGCTGGCAGGTTCCTTAAATGATTGGACTGGAGAGAATTACTGAGTACCATTCCTGTGGGAAATAGTACTGAAGAAAGGCCACTGTGCAGTGAGAATATGAACCCACCATTATGTTCTTTTCTAAATGGAAAATTCCTAGGGGAAAATATAAAAGAAAAAACATTTCCCAAAAGAAATAACTCCATTGCAAAGCTTACCGGTAAAGGAACTGGACGAAGAAGTGTCTGCTGCCCTTACAGAGCAAAGAAACCATGAAGAACCAGGAAGATACGCAGCCTTCCATTCTTTTTGGAGCAAATACAAGAACACAGATGTTTAAAACAGAGTGAACTCCCCAAAAACAAATTCTAAGATGAGGTGACCAGTTTCCTTTAATTTCCTCGATAAACTATGGAGGGATTGTTGCATATTTTTTTAAACCACAGAAGCTATCTAACTTTCAGTGCCTTTGTCTCCAGAAGACCCTTCTTCCTGTCCTTAATAGTTATAAAAGTTGGAGTACACTGCAAATTTTAATTGTTACAGTATCACCTGTCCTTAATACAGCATTTGTAGGCAAGAGCTAGTGATCATCCCTTAAGTACTAATGAAACAGGCTAAGAATAATTTTTTGCAACACATATGCCTATGAGTGGCATTTTTTCCCACTGTTCACAATACCTCAAGACTCAAGCAAAAATACAGAGAACAAGCTATTTCATGTGATCACAATGTTTTTTGTCATGTTTCCATTAAAACTGAAGTCCTGAATCCAAGGGAAAATTCTGAAAAATAGTAACTTAACACTGCATTGAGCATTGAAGGATCTTGTTTGAAGTTTTTATATTTACAAATTAACAAAGCATAGTAAACAATTTTATCATTTATATATTGGTAATTTCCTACACAGACATAATTTGTTAATTCCACATGAGGAACACTTCTAGCCTTTCACTACCATTTGGAGCTATTTCCATCACTTCCTACAAGGAAGTAATTCAGTTAAAGGCACCGGTTCTTTGTCACATCGCAGTCAAGGATAACTATGTACACACTTGAGGTTTCCTTAACTAGCACTTTGACTCCCTCTGTACATATTCAGTTGACAGAGCTTTACCTACCGCTTTACAGCAACTGTACTACATTACAGTCTGTGTATCACTTGCCTGATTGGCGTTCCTCATCCCAGAAGAATGACTGAATTCCCAACATACAGAGCCACGATATGTGAAGTAGTTTCAACAATACATTAAAAACCTGCATTTCTAAGTTATGCTTTTCTGAAATCTCACTCTTCTTCAAAAGTATACGTGAAGAAAGCAGTCATCATTGCTTTATTCTGTAGTAAAAAATAAAGCTATCCCCAAGACTGCCCGGTCATTTAGCACTACTCTAAGCCTGTAACAGCCACTTAAGGCAAGAGAATAGCATAATGACTACATCACACCACTTACCAGCCCTCCTGTCTTGGACGTTGGACACACACCTCAAACAATTCCTTGGGATCAAATACAAAGCTATCCATGATATACTTAGGTTCCATTTTCCACAACCCCTGCTTGACAATCCATCTCCTATAAATAACTACAGAAGTCCACCCTCCCTCCCTTTATCCACTTCTCTTCAATGCACCCCTGAAGTACAATAGGTTTCTTGAGGTGTGTACACAATCAAGGCATGAATTCTCAGTCAGGTCTTCACCTGGCAGCAAAAGCATAATGTCCAGAGGAAACTGAAAAAGGAGACTGGGAATAAGTGAGCAGTTCAAAGCATGTTACATACTGGTATTCACCAAAAATTTCTCCCGCATAGTAGCACAATACTAAAGACACAAATTTCCCACCGCTTTCCTTTAATGTGAATAATAACATGTTTTAAATCTACAAAAGCAGCCAAGAAAGTGGTCCAATCTAAATTAACCACAGACATTTTAGTTCCCTTAAGAACAAAATTTTACTGCCTTTGGTTTTGGATTCATGATCTACACAGCTCAAAAGTTAAATAATTCTGGCTATAAGGAAACTAAAGCTTTACCTAGAAACTGTTAAGAATATTTCTTTCCTCATTGAAATAAGCCATTCCAGCCTAAGTCAATATACCACATGCTTCATTTTAAAACAAAGTAATGTTTGAAAGAAATCAACAAAACCCCAAAACAAACAAGTATCCTTTATTTGGGGCACAGGTGGTTAAAGCATCATGTTTAAGAAAGGATCAATGTGAGAGTTGTTTGGACCCCTGGGTGCCTATCCACAGAAAACAAAATTCCCCTGCTTCAACTGATATATGAACAAGGACAGCATGTGAACACCATACCATATTAAAGTTATTTTAAATAGTTTTCCATTTTCTGTGCCACAGATAGGACATATTCACAGTATCAAAAAAGCTACAGGTAAACAGTATTTTGTGATGTAAGCGAGTGATTTTAGAATACTGCAAAAATCTTCATTTTTGTGTGAACCTGAAGTTTTATAGCAGTCAACAGTACACTGAATTCACATAGCAAGCAAGTTTTGAAACAGAATACTGTACACTGTAGCCTCAAGTAAAATATACATCTATACTACCCCAAAAGTATTAACAAGTAACACTTAAAAGCTACACTTTAGAACACACCTCACATGCCTTTGGTAACTGAGGGTCACAGTGCTTATGTGCCAAGTTATACACAAATAGCTTATATGCTCATTAGAGAGTTATTGCTTCAGGAAGTTTCAATGATGTGGTTAACATTAGGGTAAGATGCCACACAAGTCTGGAAAATAAAAATGACTGTATCCTGCAGTCATCTTTTCTAATGTGCCCTGAGCACTGTACAAGTAATTAATTTTAAGTAGATTTCTTAAATACAGTTTATGTAGGTCAAACTTCAAGTCTCTCTGTTTTTTTCACAAATCTAAAACCATGGATTTTTGCTACACCATTCTTCTATAGTAAATCTGTTAAAAATGAAATACTGACCAATTATAAAAAATAAAATTGGCTGTACGTTTTAATAAAGCCAGACATTTTCCTTAAGTCAAAGAAAGCTTTGTCAGTCACTTCAGCATAACTGAGATTTCACATTTTCAAATGCAAAATGTAAACAAGTTGGTAAAATACATTTCCTCCAATACATAATCCTAATTATTAACCATAAAATCATATATAATATCATATAAATATATTAAATATATATAACTCTTAATCTATAATTAAATTCTTATATAGCAGTTTTCTGAGTGTGGACAAAACATTCAACCGCTATGATTCATAAAAATATTTACAGAAACAGAAAAACTGAAACTGCCCCAAACTTCAGCAGAGAGTTAATCCAATATAATAATTCTCCAGACAAAAAGTAGCCCCATATTAAATGAAAAAATTCTTTTCCCCGAACTTAATATTTAGCATTTTCAACATTTGAAGATCACTACCCTTATCAGGAGTTATTATCAGAGTACTGATGGACAAAATCCCTTTCAAAATGGCAAGGGGGTACTTCTGTCAGTAATTATCCCTGCTAATTGGAAACCGCTCTCTTTCATTTAGTCTTTTCTAGTGAGTGCTTCTCTTATCTGTTTTTCTCCATGTGGTATCAGCCAGTGCCTCACTCTGTTCCTCTGCTGCTTCATTTAACAGTCTTACCCCTCCATAATCACTTGTTTTCTTTTCAAATATCTTCCAATTTTCAACATGTTTCAACTGGGTATTTCTCAACTTATTTCTTCATTATCAGTCTATGAAGATATTTCAAAGTTTGTTGTTTGGTCACTTGATATAACTCCTAATGATATATGAGTTAGGAGCATACCTTATGTTTGACAGGACATCAAGATACTCTTTTCTTTCAGCTTTAATGACAATGTCTCGCAGATGACATGTGAACAGATTTTACAAAAAGCTGTTACAAATCCATCTACAGCTCTTTGAAAAGCAGCGCAGTTTTAGCCCCCTCTCCTTTATCTTCTGGTTCCCCTGTCCTTCTATGGTGACTTTGCAAAACAACACCCATAACAAACAGTAGAAATGGGAAGGAAACTATGCAGAATTAACAACAATGGTAGTGATAAAAAGGAATCCTGGAATCCTGAACACATAGCTTTTTCCTTAAACACTACATAATAAAAATCAATAGCATATAATCAATTAGGACTTTGGTAGAAACTCAACATAAATTATTTGAATAATTTAAACTAAACATATAAATAAAGGATTATAATAAAAATGGCATATCTTTCCATAAATTTGTATGAACTATTATTTCTTATATTATACTCCTACATAACTTTCTAACACAATTCCATTTCAGCCATTCCACCACTTTACCCAAGATTAATGTCAGGCCAACATCCTCACACTTGCCTCAGTCTTCCTTTATTTCATTTGAACACCAGCTTTACCCAGTTCTCTGGAACCGCCCTCCTTCGTCACTTCTTATTAACCTCAACTGTACAGGGAATTGTTTGGCCAAACCTTTAAAATTCTTATATATAAACCAAACTGACAATTTTAAAAGGTTTATAATAATGTTTAATATTTTCCTTAGTGACTACTAGAAACTATTAGACCATTTAATCAAAATTCAACCTTTTCCTTTAGATCAATGAAGAATATATATTTGACATTTCTGCTTCTTGAAGTTACTATGTTATCACAGCTGGGGAAAAAAAAAAATATCAGTAAGGTAATACTCATAGTGGAAAAAAATAAGTGTCTAATATGAATGCACCAGTCTCAGGTAACGTAAACTTCTTTCTCAGATTCTTGAAGATTTAAATGCAAAATAATATTTTAGCACCTTTGTTTGCAGAAAGGCTGCCTCATACTGACCCTTACACACACATTTCAAAACCCATCAGAAGAAAGCTGAAGATATACTATTAACTAATTAACTTAAATAGGCAGGGGATCAAGCCAGTTTCTTCCCTATTGTGCTGTGGTCTTTTATCCCAATCTTCAGTTCTCAATCTGACCGATACTGCTTCAAGACACATAAATACCTCTGCAGGAAAGAAAACCCACACCTGCACTAAACTTACTCTCAGAGCTTTTCCTTTAATGTGTGTCACAAATGTAATTACAACTGAAATATTTGTTGATAATTTTCTAATTTCTATTTCCTTCCATTCCTCTCTGCTTCAAGAACATCTGATGCCGCAAATCTGATAAACAAGGTATCAGCCCATTCACTCTAAGTTAACACAAAAAAGTCATTTACAACTAATTTTTAAGACAGTTCAGTTTAAATACACAGAAAATGATGATTTCATTAGCAGTGTGTTCTCAGATTTCATGCCATGAAAAAAACATTTTATTATGTATACAGATACTTTAGTACATAAACATTTTGTAAAATGCACTTGAAAGCACCAGTGGCATTTATTACTATAATACTGATGTGCTTCTCAATTTGCTACAATATCATAGAATCATTTTGGTTGGAAGAGACCCTTAGGATCATCAAGTCCAAACATAATCTAACATAGACACTAAACCATGTCCCTAAGAGCCTCATCTATACACCTTTAAAACACCTCCAGGGACGGTGATTCCACCACTTCCCTGGGCAGCCTGCTCCAGTGCTTCACAATCCTTTCCATGAAGAAACTTTTCCTAATAGCCAACCTGAACTTTCCCTGGTGCAACTTGAGGCCATTTCCTCTTGTCCTATCACTCGCTACTTGGGAGAAGAGACCAACACATTCCATGCTACAACCTCCTTTCAGGTATTTGTAGACAACAATAAGGTCTCCCCTCAGCCTCCTTTTCTCCAGGCTAAACAGCCCCAGTTCCCTCAGCCTCTCCTCATCAGATTTGTGCTCCAGGCCCCTCACCAGCTTCGTTGCCCTTCTCTGAACTCTCTCCAGCACCTCAATGTCTTTCTTGTAGTGAGGGGCCCAAAACCAAACACAGGATTCGAGGTGGGGCCTCACCAGTGCCAAGTACAGTGGCACAATCACTTCTTTAGTCCTGCTGACCACACTATTCCTGATACAAGCCAGGATGCTGTTGGCCTTTTTGACCACCTGGGCACACTGCTGGCCCATGTTCAGTCTGCTGTCAAATAAAGTCTTGGGTGGCTGTAATTGAACTTCCTACTATATTTTACGTTATTCAAACTTCTGATTATATTACAAAAGCTTCATGTAACCTGGAAGCATGCAGGCAGTTATGTTCCATAGTAATGTAGCATCACTCAATAGTTGTTTGCTTCTTTGTAAGATCAGATTTTGCTTATTATCTATGGCCCTCTAAAACTGGCCAGGACACTGGTGTTACTCAGGTTTTGTCATGGGAGCTACGATTTGCAGGATTCAATCACTAAGTGTTCCTGGATTCTATTCTCCACAGCTAGGGAGAATACTTGGTAGGATATTTATAGAATAGGATATTTTGAGAGTGAGACAATATGTATATTCAACTCTATATATGGAGAATATGTATATCCTATACATAATACAGAAAACTATATTTTTAGGGACACATTTTCACTGCTGAAAACCATTCTCTCAAGAAAGTAATTAGCATTTAATTTGAGCAATTGTCAGGCAAATATTCTCTGTCTGGTCCTATTCCTAGGCATTTTTAGGAGCCAAACAAGCAAAGAGCTTTCCTTTATAACCCATTACAACTACTTCTATTGATGTTCCAAGTAATTGGTGATTGACAACAGGGACCAATATACCTGTCAAAACAAATACATTCCACATATTACCTGAACAAGATCCCCATAATTAAAAGGCTAATACATTAACCCGTGGTGCCATGTACTGTGCAGGTAGCAAGAAAAGCTTATGCTTTTGTTATGTCTTCATCACTTTCTTTTCAACTTTATTCTGACTGCTTGGCAGATCATGAAATTATTTTAATGTAGAAATGCCCAATTTTAAAAATCATTTGGGCTCTTTAATCTTTTTCTGTCATATACTGGTTTAGTTCAAGAACTAACAGAAAAATCAAGAGCAGTAAACTCCCACCACTTTTTTTCCTATCACTGCTAGGAACACTGTAGCCTGAACTTTTTCTCATTCTAACACAACTTGTAATGGCTTTAGAATGCATTAATTGAATGGTCTTTAATTTGAATCATTAATCTGCCTAATTTGTAACTCTGGTTTGTTATATTTTGTAACTCTTAGACAAGGTCTTCTATTAATAAAAGGTACACTGCAATTTTGTTTAAGCTCAGTGAATTATACTATAGCGCCAAGGCTTAAGGGCAGTTTTATGACTTCATTTCCCTAAGTGGTATCAGGTCATTATCAAAAATTTTGCATACAAGCTTAATTAAAACATGACAGCAAACAAAGAACGGCTTGATTTAAAATGCAAATAAAAAATGTACCCAAAGTATAAAGCACAAAATGTACACCACTACAGGCTGTGCTAAAGTACAACTCCTAATCAGATTATTTAAATGCGCAGCAAAGAAATTTTTTGCAAATAGGTCAGCATCCACACAACTCCTCCGAAAAAGCTGTGATCACAAAGGGCAATTTTACAAGCAGTGGTCCCCTAGGCTCATGCAGTTAATGTGAATGGCAAATACATTCCTAACAGCATAAGATGACCTTTATTGTTTCTAACTGGGTTTCTATGTCTTCTTCAAGACAGCGAAAATTCTGTCTCATTAAACTGAGATAATTTTTTACAGCCACCTGGTTCTGATGAACAGGAATATATCCACGTCAGAAACGCTAGTGAACTTCAAATTGTGCATTGTGCACTTTGACCTCTGAAGACAAATGTACATGCAAATTAAGCCTTGAAACGGTTCAAGAAAGCAATTCCTACTGGTGCATATTAAAACACAAATTGCAGGAGATTAGCGTAATAACTTACAATTGGTGACCTTAAAATAATTTCCTTCTAATCCTCACTTAATTTAAAACCAAATATTTAAATAAACAGACTCTTTATCAACAATTTTCCCCATTAACATTTTTCCCCTTAACACCTATACTATTTTTCTACTGTGTTGATTTTACGCTATTTTCCCTTCAATGGAAATTAAGCAAGGGTTGCCCCTGTACTACCAATGAAACAGAATACATTTTGGCCGAGTTCTCTATGCATTTAGCTGCCTTCACACTTTCAGAACAAACTTCACTACCTTTTTTTTAATCTTTATCCTAGCTAAAGAATTTGATTTAGTAGAAATGTTACAAGCTCTTTGAATCTCAGGTGGAGAAGAACTTAATGTCACAGGGCACATTTTCCTCTTTGTCCCAGTTAGCACTATTAAGACCTTAAAGAGTGTTTTAACAAGTATATTCTTGATTCTGCATCTTTATCTTCACTTGTGAACAAGCTCTGCTCCCCATGGAAACAAACAATAAAAGACTAACTTGACATCTTTAACAAAGACTCTGTCCTTCAAAGACACTGGGGTGAAGGAGCAATTTAATTAAGATAGGAAAAGAAGCTGCCAATCAAATTTTAAAACACCATTCATTAGATGGGTTAATAGATAAAAAGAGTGCCACAATTTCTGGAATCCAATCTCTGTCACTGCTGCAAGCAATACCTCACTGAACATGAATTGCTAAAAGGATTGACATACTATATTTTGAGGGAGGGAAGGGTTAGAAATGTTCACATATTCCAGTGAATCACGCTGCCATAATGCTTGCAAAGTAACTCTGGTGCATTCCCCTTGGGCAAACACCTGTTTACGAATTGGGATATATCATTAAAAGTGACTTCACCTTCTTTTATGCTCCATGCCAAATTCAGTGCAACTCATTTGGGTTATGCCAGATCAGCATTCCATTCCCATGTTCTGGACAATTAATCGCAACCTTTAGTTTGACTACTTAAGTGTTTAAAACAGTGCCTGAAAACAGGGAAAGAGACAGAGACAGCTTTCAGATTTTCCACTAAAGAGTGGCCACTAGCTTAGTTAACACAAACACAGCCTCAAAACCCACGAATGAATGAGGCCAATTATTAACACAAAGCGTACAACAGCACTTCTCATTTATTCATTGATGATGTCATACAAATTTACAGAGGAATCTTTCTTAAATACCAAAAGATAAACAAACACGACAGCACACAGTAGGGGAAACATTCTACTCTGAAAATGATTCAAAGGACCAAAAAAAGCCTTTTGTCATCAACAGCATTTTTGCTAGATTCAGGTATGCAAATTTTTTGCAGAGATTTGTATCTTGCATGTTTTGCTGAAAATTTTCAACTAATTCTAGGAAATAATTAAAAAGTAAAGTGACAATGTATCTATTCCTTTGAATTTTCTCATTGAAATTCACATGCGCAAAATCAGAAAGCTACATCAGTAATATATAGGTTACTTAAGCCCCATAGATTGATGTTCAAATGAATGAAATCTCTTCCAATAATTTCAAAGGATATGAATACTCTAGACAGCTGAAAGTTCATTGCTATTTTAGGTAACTAAATAAGGTGTAAGAACCTACAGTAGAGTATATAAATCTGAAATTGTAAAGACTGGTACTTTTAATATAAAAAAAGTATTCACCCATCTGACATTTATTACCATGCATTCTCATTTCTATTATTGCCATCAGTCACCTCTTCTTCTGATTGTGCTGTATTACTGTGGATAACAATGATTAGAAATAATGCTGTTGATGGAACATTACAAACACACACTGGTTTAGTTGTAATGGACCACATCCTAGTTACTAGGCAGGTGTTTGCTTTCTGCTAAAACACAGTAACTGTACACCATCTCAGCCAAAATGGGGCAAACTTCCTACACTGCTTGCTCCAGTATGAGCGGCTTCAAAGCAGCAAAGCCAGCTCTGTGCAAGCTTCCCTACCAATCTGCCCTACCTGTCTCCACCATCCTCATAAGCACAGTGCGCTCTGCCTTGGACCTGCTGGACCACCTCACACAAAGCCTGTGAGATGCTCCACAGCACACGAAGCCCCCAGGATCTCAACATGCTCTAGAGGACATCTGAGACACATGCTGGCATACTGTCCCCACAAGCTATTTTTGAGGGAGTGATGTAGCCTTTCCTTAAATGCAATATGGACACAGGGTCTGTAACTGCATATACCACCCCTAGCATAGTGGTCCTTGAGTAATTCTGAGTGAAACAAAAATTAACTTCAAAGCCCATGACAACCAAACAGATTGCACAGGCTTCCCAAAATACCTCTAAGAGGCTAGACTGGTCCTTTTTCTGGTGCTAGATATTAAAATATAAGATATAAAGGCACTAGCTAATGCTTTTCTCAAGTTTTGTGGGGTACTCAAGCATGGCCCTATACACAGATCTCACGAGTAACTGCTATTTTTTATATCCTCATATAAAAATAAAATAAAATAAAATAAAATAAAATAAAATAAAATAAAATAAAATAAAATAAAATAAAATAAAATAAAATAAAAATGTAAGAATGTAAGTACAGATGTCACAAGATTCTCTAGCCACTACCTGAACAGGTCAGTCAGGTGCAAGTCAGCTCTAGCCCATAAATTTTACTGTGGTGTTTTCAGCACTGTGCTAACCCAGCAAGCTTGGACATAGCACTTCACACTACAACTTCAGAGTGGCAGCACGACTAGAATTAACTCATATCTGCCTGTAATAAATGTATAGGCGTACCCTACAAAAGGAGAATTTTCGAAATAATTTCTGATACTGAAACAGTATTGTTACACAGCCAAGGATCTTGCCCAATAGATGTATCATTGAAACATAAAATATATATGACTGCAATCTTAATTTTAGCTCACATCTCATAATTATTACTAGAGGAAGAAAGTGGCTCAGTGTTGAAAAATAAGTGTTTCAGCTCTGGGATCAACCCTCTGCCATCAAATCCTCATGCACTAAATAACTAGAATAAAATCTCACAGCTCAGTCTCAAATGACAGATCAAAACTACAATGTAAATTATCCAAAAAAGAACTCTGTTCCACCACATTTCTGCCAAATTTTATAACATACTAGATCTAAACAACAGAAAGTATAATATCCAACTTGGATGATGTACAGCTATGTCTCCATCTGGCCATGGAGGCACGGCTGTCCCACCTGTTTTATTACGAACACTTCATTCACACGTAAAACATCTGAAACATCCTAGAAATCAAGCTGAATTTATGTTGCTAGAGGGATTCTATAGGGTTTTTTTAACCTCTGTGTTTTATATACATATGGATATACACAAGTATATATTTGCAAACACTATACATACTACACAATATATAAATATCCCAGAATCACAGAATGTTAGGGATTGGAAGGGACCTTGAAAGATCATCTAGTCCAATCCCCCTGCCGGAGCAGGAACACCTAGGTGAGGTTACACAGGAAGGCGTCCAGGCGGGTTTTGAATGTCTCCAGAGAAGGAGACTCCACAACCCCCCTGGGCAGCCTGTTCCAGTGTTCTCTCACCCTCACTGAGAAGTAGTTTCTTCTCATATTTAAGTGGAACCTCCTGTGTTCCAGTTTGCACCCATTGCCCCCTGTCCTATCATTAGTTGTCACCGAGAAGAGCCTGGCTCCATCCCCATGACACTCACACTTTACATATTTATAAACATTAATAAGGTCACCCCTCAGTCTCCTCTTCTCCAAGCTAAAGAGACCCAGCTCCCTCAGCCTTTCCTCATAAGGGAGATGCTCCACTCCCTTAATCATCTTTGTTGCCCTGCACTGGACTCTCTCCAGCAGTTCCTTGTCCTTCTGGCACCGAGGGGCCCAGAACTGGACACAATATTCCAGATGTGGTCTCACCAGGGCAGAGTAGAGGGGAAGGAGAACCACTCTGGACCTACTAACCACCTCCCTTCTAATACACCCCAGGATGCCATTGGCCTTCCTGGCCACAAGGGCACAGTGCTGGCTCATGGTCATCTTGTTGTCCACCAGGACCCCCAGGTCCCTTTCCCCTACACTGCTCTCTAATATGTCATTCCCCAACTTATACTGGAACCTGGGGTTGCTCCTGCCCAGATGCAAGTCTCTACACATATCAGCTATATAAAATAAGTATGAGGAATCTATGCGTTTCCTATTCACTTCAACAAAATTGTCATGAAATTAAGTAAAAAAATAACAATTTCCAGATTTTTTTTCTTTCTAATTTTCCTATTTAACAGGGCATATCGCCTACACTAAACAGAATTGGGCCTTGTCAAAAAGGACCAAAGCAGTGTCATAATACAGATTTTTCAGAACTGAACTGTAGCATAATGCAACTAATATGCATAGAGCACTCTCTCTTAGGACCAGAATTCTGCTGCCAGAACAAGGGAAGCCAACTTACTCAGCTGACCTCCCATCCTGAGAGGTATTAGGACTCCTCCTCAAACTACTGAGTCTCAATCCTGGCATAACTCCAGCACTGCACTCGTTTCATAAATGTGCTTTCAGAGCCAAGACATCTGCGTACTTCAGTGACATGCAAGTTATAAAAGGAGTGTTTATATCCAACTTCAGTATAATGTGAAAGTTTAGCAGCCACAAGACAGCTTTATACAGTGACTGGACGTTACTTAAAGGCTTCATTGTACTTCCAATGACAGTACTCAGCAAAATAGCTAGAACTCTATAAATTAATTACACTTTCTTCTAATAATTACTAAACTCTCCTGGGTTTATAAATAAGATGGTCTAAGCATCAGAAAACATGGCAGGAGGCCCAAAGACTGATTTAATAGTTATCCCTACTGACCAGTACTTCCCATTATCATTGTTCACTGCGGGAAACAAGAAAGAAAGCTTCGAATCACACAAAATGCAGCACTGCAGCTGCTGAGCTGAGTGGCTTTCGGGGTGTGTTTTGTCCCAAGGGCCAGTTCTCCGAGCGGGTAACCTGACGGGACTGAACTTCTTTCATGTCCGTGAATCCCATTTCTGATGTGGCATTTGAACCTTTGTTTCTGTTCTCTCCCAGTTCAGTCTTCCTACATGTATCATTCACTCCGGTAAACTCAAAGTAGCAAACAACACGTACGTTCAAATATTTTCCCAGTGGTTTGAAAGGAATGAAAGGAGTATTTTCAAATATCTGTCTAGCTCTTTCAGACAATAACAGTACATGCTGCTTTCCTACAAGAATTTATTAGTTGTCTTCCAAATAAAGTTGGACACACAGAAAGCAACTTATAAAATGCATTATTACAGTGTTTTTAAAAAGCTACTGCTATGAGCTGAGAGCGCAAATATGTTTTATCATCATTCATCATCGTCTGAGTGGAAAAATCACAACTGCTAACAGAGATACCTAGATAGATACCACATTGGGAAAGGAATGCATGAGTAAGGATGGAAGAAAACATCTGAAAAAAACCCCACCATTTGTACTTAATCTTCCATGGAAAATGTTCCAACATTCCCATAAGAACCATGTCCACTCTGCTTGTTACTTTCATCTAACATTCCTGCTCTCATTTGCTAAAAATTCTCATTTTAAATTCTTAAATATGTAATTTATTAAAATCTACAGTAAAATGTATAGGATTACACCTTTAAATAAGTGAAGAATAAAGTGCTGTCAGCACTTTAGTAATTTGATGAATAATCTACGTAACTTTTGCTGACTATAAGTTATTTTACATTTTAGTATTATCAGTCATACTTTCCTCCTTTTGCTTTTCCTTTAAAGCTTTTAAGGCCGGATATACTGGGATTTTGACTCACTTTCAGCAATAAGAAGAAAAGCAGAAGCTTGCAGTACCAGTTTGGAAAGGTTTACAGATGCTTTATTTCCTCAGAATAGCTAGAAAGCACATTCCTCTTCTCCCTTTCACCCTACCGATTCCCACTGCTGCTTGCATCTTCCCATGACTTTCTATACACATACCCCAAATTCCCTGTCTGGTGGCTTTCACGCTCCCCTGCATAAATTTCCTTTCACTGCACACATTCCCTCGCGGTCCAGAATTAACATATGTCCAATATACCACTTTATCTCCTTAACCATTTACACTCTTGTAGACAAATATCTGAAGGGATAAAACAGGCTCAATAAAAACATTTTAGACAGATTGGGATTTCATCATGTTTATCAGGTAACATATGCTTAAAAAAAAAAAAAATCAAGATTTTGATCATAATTCTTAGGAAAGTTTGTCAGCAAACATTGTCAAATAAATAATCTTTTTTTCAGGTGGTTTACAAATTAATAAAGATTTGGTAGGTCTCAATTTTTTTTCCTTGCTTCACTGATTGTCAGGCAAGATTGTAAACTCCGTCTTTTTCACGAACAATGAAATAAAGTCCCCATCTTAAAAGTGTAACTCAGCTCTACCTTAACTGCAAAGCTACAACTGGCTCCATAAAATGTTTTATGCCCTTTCTAGATACATCTAGTGCTAAGTGTAAATAAATTCAGAATTCTTTGAGAATACAATATTTAAATACAGTACACAAAGCTGCTTCTGTGGAGCTGGGGTCAATACTCAATACATTACGTTTTCTGAGACAGCTCTACTGCCTCCTTTTCATAAAGCCCTACTTGTAGAGGGGGAAAAAAGGCATTTTCCTGTCAAAGAGCTCATCTGCTAGCACTGCAATGAATACGACATTTTTAACCAAAAGATGAATGTAGTGTGAAATGAACACAGGTATCTATGATCCTCCCAGCTTTAACTGTAGTTGTGTTATGAATATTTAAATAAACATCTGGATTCCCTTTAGAATTTAGCTGGGAAGGGAATGCTATGTTGGGAATAGTGGTTGGGAACAAGGTTTCAGACCTCTTTCTAATGCAAGAAATTATTTGTTACATGGTTTCTGTATCAATAATGAATATAAAAACATACCTACACAACAGCTTGAAAAATATAATTAACGAAGTAATGCGGATTTTAACATTTTATTTTTTCAAAATATTTGGCAATTTAAATTTTCTATGTAAACACATAGTATTAAAACTTTGCAGTAGAATTTTCAAAACTATTTAATTTCCAAGCCATTTAATTTTGTGGGGTTTGAGTTTTGAAATGCTCATGCTGTCAATATGGTACAATACAAAGTCATTTAAAGAACAAAAATATGAAGAGTGAAAAATAATAATTCAAGTGAGACATTCATTTAGCTTAATTTCAAAATGTGATCTTCCAATTTTCTCCTTTAGTCTTAGGAAATACAAATCAGTTTAAATTGCAACATGAACAAATCTTTACATATGTTCCATCTAGAAAATGTTTGAATAAAACATTCTGACAACTACAAATATTTCCAAAAACCTGGAAACTGGCTAATGCTAGTGACAGGCTAATTTTAGTGACTCAGCATTTTTGATGGAAAAAATACTTTGTCAAAAAAAGCTAAATAACTGCAGGGAAGAGACATAACGAACTTCAGAATAATGAACAATGCTACAGGTGTAGGGAAAACATGAAAAATGCAAAAGGCTAGTTAAATGTGGCAGAAGAAAGCATTCAAATTAAAAGCAAGAAAAAGGGATATATATGCAGCAAACATTCAGGATACCAGAAAGAAGTGGCTCCTGGACATGTAGATTTGTATGTCAAAAGACACAGAATTAAAATAAAATGGTAGAAAAAATACAATTAAAGTAAAAAAAAAAAAAAAAACAAACTTCCAATTCAGGCTCAAAATATTGTAATAACTATTATTTTCAGATGATGACCTGTGCTATGAAACCACTCAAAAGTATCCTTAAGTACGCTTTCAATATAACAATAAGCTTGAGCCAGAATAATACATTCAATACAGAACTAGCAATAGCTTTAAAAACAGTGGTTGTGGAGTACAGTTTCTCCTACTATATCACCCATAATGCTCTGTAGTATAGCCCCGGTATACTTGCCTTTTGCTCCAATTAAACAAACAAAAACAAACCCCACACAAACCATAACAAGCCCCCAGCAAAGCTCAAGTACTCCCAAATCTCTTCACAGGCCACCTTAGTTCAATTCTTCTAGCAGCACACAACTGCTTCCTCATCATTTATTAACAATCCTCACAAAGACTTTTTTGCACTTCTGAGTGGAATATTGATTACCGCATTGGAAATCTGATTCTTGTGTTTAATTGAACATCTTTCTTCATCAGTCTTTTACTGCTGAAACATCCCATAAGCTTGTAATATGAAATTTGTGAAGATACAGAGAATTCCACTCTCTTATGGCTACAGGTTTATGACTCGACCACTAAAATCAAACAGTGGTTTAAATGGACGGTGGAACAGGAGTTACATGTGGACCTTAAGCTACATTGTAAGGAATACTCAACACCACTGGAAGAGAGCATCCCATAAGCAAAACAATGCTACACTGTCAATCAAGCTTCTATATTTAGAGGATTCATTTCACAGATTAATCTGCTGATCTGTTATTTTTTCTAATGTTATACAAAGCCATAAGCCTCCAGAGTACCTTTGACCTGAAATGTGCAAGCCAACCTGGAAGAAATACAACTATTGAAACATACTAAAATGCACAGTGAAATTTCAATGCCAAAACAACATTCGTTCCCGTTTCTGGATATTTTCCACCTTTTTGTACCTATCAGTGAAATAGTCGTTTTTTATTTCAAGAGGAATTGCAAAATCAAATACCTGGACAAAGATCTCAAAGAGAATTATCAATTCCAACAAATCTATCAGAGCAATAAAAAAGGTACTTAAAAATAGTATTTCAAACATTAATATGGAGCACAGTTAGCAAAATTTTAAAAAATATATTTTAACAGAAATACATAATTGAAAAACTGAAAGAAGAAAGAAAGGTAGATGCAGGAAGAATTTCCTAAGATGATAACAATTCTTAATTTTACTCAATATGATTAAAGAAAGATTAAAACAATGTCTTAAGAAAGAAGTCCTCTTATTACACTACCATTTGCAAATAGCATTCATTGCTTACATTGCACTTTTAGTGCACACATTAGTACCATTTACATACTAAAATGCATTAACTTAAGATTGTAAAAGCTGTC
The DNA here is from genome assembly GCF_036013475.1 of Columba livia. Lineage (NCBI taxonomy): Eukaryota > Metazoa > Chordata > Aves > Columbiformes > Columbidae > Columba > Columba livia. The sequence goes on along the minus strand of NC_088603.1, from coordinate 49,448,554 downwards.
ATAGTAAAGCTGAAAAGAGATCCAGATCCTACAGTACTAGATCTCATAGAATATTCACTGGATCACAGTGCCTACAATGCAACTAATTACATATAATATATAAATCCTAAACATCTAAGTGCCTGCTGGACCTCACCATCATTGTTTTTCTTCTAAACTTTTGTTTTCTATCCCTTTGGTATACTCTTTCTTGACTATCGAATCTATTCGTTTTGTACCTCAAACTGTCTCCCTTATTCTGTCATATTTATCCCCTTCAAATCTTGAGACTCTTTGCCATCCCTCACGTCATATTTTTCAGAACTGTGGGAGTCAGTTTGCTTGATCTGTGAGCTTCCCCTTCCTCAGACAACACTCCCAAATTTGCCCAGGCTCTCCCTGTCTCCAAAGATAAAAATCCAAAGAAATATGGTTTCACAGATGCCAGCCATTTCTCCTTCATGACATATCCACCTTAAAGCAAGGGATTTTTATTTTTTCTTTAAGTATTCATGCCAGGAAGAGATTGTTTCATTGTTTATACAGCTGTTTTAAAAAATGAAAACATTTGAAAAAAACATTCTTCAAACTTTTAATTTTATTTCCTTGTGAATCCACATCCTAAGTATTCAGGAACTAAGATTTGTTTTAAAATTAAGCCTCATTCATTTGTCTAGAGATTTCAATTTCTTACGGCCTGGATTCTCAGACTAGTGAATGGAGAAGTTCATTTTTTTTTCAGAGATAAAAAATGAAACATTTCATTTTTACCTAACCAGACCAGGCCCAAATCATTCAGTCAATAAACAGAATTTGAATTTGATATACATTGGGCTGGGCCTATGACCCATGAAAAAGGTTCCTGTACTTAATATTAGAGAAGTAAACATTAAAGCTTTTTTTGTACTAGGTGTTAGGCAGACCTTTACTAATCTTAACCATGCTGAGTTGTTGGCTTTAGTACACACTTAAATCAGTTCTACACACAACAATTTACATTAACAAAATCATACCCATAGGATCATACATGTGGACCAAAATGCCAGACTATTTTATTTGAAGTCTGTTTTTAATTCTGTTCTTGTTATTTTTGTAATGTAATGGTTTTAGTTATTTGGCTCTTCTAAAAACATTAGCTATCAGGAAAACAAAGATATAATACAAGAACTAAAAATAAACCAGTTCTCATACACATTCTGCCTTTCACAATTTGGTTTATAGGTCTACAGTACATTTACGATCCTCATTGCGTTGCGAGGATGAAGGGGGAACAAAGTCTGAGTAATATCAATAAGGTGCTGTTGTTCACTCTGTCTTGTCACTAAATGTGAAATGGGATCTGAACCACAGCACAAGTCGCTGTACAAAGACTCTTCACACAAGATTAGCACTGCAGAATTCAGCATAATGTTGGCATTGCTAATGGGATGAAACTAGAACAGTATGAATAATACATTACATGCACCAATCAATGTTACACTGTAATGGACTGATGGAAAATAAATACTCTTCATGAAAACCAAGGAAGAATTTTGAAACACAAATATTTTATGATTATTCATTTATTATCTTTACTAGATGAAAAGAATCAACTGTGACAAAAGTGTAAAAGCAGCATAAATGTTGCTTTATCTTTACCAAATATTTATTAAGGCTTTGAAGCATGACTAGCTTCTGTACTTCCTGGGTTTTATTTCCCCTCCACCCTCCTTTCCCCTCCCAATCAGGACACACAAAATCTAAACACCCACTCCTCTTTTAAATAATTTCTAAGCCTCTATAAATTGATTATTTGGATTTTTAAACTAAAATAAAGTAATATGTGTAAAAATAATTTGTCTCATTTTGTCTGAAAGTTCCAGATTCTGTTCCTCTCTTCAGTTTGTCATCTTACTTATCTTTTCTTCCAAGTACAACCTGTGCTGACTTCCTCCATCTCCCAGTCTTCCTAAACTCTTATTTCCTGACCCAACAGCAACAGCCATTCACACACAAGTAGCTCCCCTGAGCTAAGACTGATCTTTTTTCTCAGTCACACTAGCAACTATATGTAGAGGTTGCTTTCCTACACAATACTTGACAATTGTCTGCACCCACCTCTCCTCTAGGCTTCACAAAGCCATTCAAGGCTCTGATCTCCTTCCCTACTGCCCCACAACCTCCATGAACAGTCAGACTCTGTGCACATCATAAATACCTCCTGCCAGTTGCAGTACCCAGGAAAGTAAAAATGACGGCTGCAAAGGGTCTGGTATCACGATGACAAAGACAGCTCTGTATTCCAAGGCCCTGAATCTCTCCTCTCTCTCTGCATACAGTTCATGTGCTATAGTCAGTCCAGGGGCATATAGTTTGTATCATCATTCAACCAAAAAAAACACAAGCACATCATGTTCTCTTCAAGTTATCACTACATCTTTTCCTCATGTCAAAAAAACTCAAATATTGTAGCTACTACCCGAACATTCTTCCCACTTGCTGCATTTTTGAAACCTTCATTCTACTACTTACACGAAGTGGCTCTCAAAGCCTAATGACTTCTTCATATATTAATTTCAGAACCAACCTACTGACTCCCATCGTGGTAATTATCAAGGCATAATTATCATCCCAAACTCTTCTCAAACCAAAGGGCTTTTATGACTACGTTCAGGTTCATTTATTATTATTAAATCTTCACAATGACACCTCTATCACAGCCATCTGCAAACTCTGCAAGTTTTTCAAATTGTGATTCCAGATCTACCAGTGGTCTTCCTACATAAGGCAACCAGCAACCAAAAATACAATTAAAAACTACCTACACAGAAATTTCAGACGGCTGGTAGCTATACCCTTGGGCCTGCCAGAAGGCAAAGTCAGAGGATGTTTCCTGACTGCTGTCAGGGCCAATTTAAAATATCCATTTTTATAGGATTAAAGTAATGCTTCTGTAAAACAATAAGCTGCTGTTTGTCTAAATTTGAATCACTTTATTTTCCATCTTTCCTTTTTTGCAACTTCCAAACAGCAGGGGGAAAAATAGATAGATAGATAGATAGACAGATAGATAGATAACAGTGTGAAGGTACCCATTATGTTTGGTTGTTGTTTTTTGATTGGTTTTTTGTTTGGTTGGTTTTTTGTTTGTTTGTTTGTTGTTTTTTTTTTAAAGACACAAATACTGTATTATCCGGTACAATATTTGAGGTAATTACTGGTATTGCCTGCAGAGAAGGGTTCCAAATTGAATGTGGCCACACTATGCTACCACAAAAGAAATGTTAAGATAAGGAATACTGTAGGGCAGACCACTGCCACATGTCCCACACTATTCAGAGAGTATTTTAAACTTTTCTACATGATCCTTGTGGCCTGTATTTGTTGACCACTTTTTCTTTAATTTACCAGGACTAACAATGTGCTCTGTAAAATGAAGCATCACTTTCACAAGAATAATGGCCGTTCCAAGAACCACATTTTCTCATTAGTTAGTGACTCTTAAATGTATTCCCCTTTGTCTTCTTGTAAATAAAGTCTTTACAAAGCTGAGGCAAGAAAAATACATGAGCTTCACACCGTTCTTGCTCTGTTAAGATTTTCTGGTATGGGAAAGGTCAGTAAAATAATTCCCTTCAGACTACAGACTGAGACAGATCCAAAAATTTAAACAAAAAACAGTATTAGAGAAGCCAATAAATGAACCCAGAATCATCTTATTGTGCAACAGCTTTCCTAAATCCCTCCATGTTCATATCACTCTGACCTCCATTCTTGCCCAAGGATGTTAGATTTGTTAAACTCAAACCTTGGTTAGGATTTGGTGTATTGAAATGGCAAGATTTTCAGAAAAAAAGAAAAAAGTTTATTCTGTTCTTGCACAGCATCCAATACACTGGGTGCCTTAAGCCCTATTGGAGTCTAGAGGTACTCCAGAAACTGAGAGTTACTTCCACTGCATTAAAGGTCTTGACCAAAATGAAACCCAGGCATTTTCAACTTAAACTTTCTTTTACTGCTATCTGAGAGATTCAAAGAAGAAAATAATTCAGCATATATCAGAGTTTGTTACCACCAGCTGCTAGAGCAAGAGGACATGAGAAATTTGGGGAACTGTCGGTTGCAGCAGACTGCAATGTTGGGATGATCTCCTAAAAGTCTGCTCTGATTTCTCCTCAGCCATCCACCCCTACCCCTTCAGCATGGCAACATTAGCTTCTCCATAGGTTACTCCTCTCATTGTGCCCTGGAGAACCATCCACGTCTAACCAGTGAGGAGGAGGAAGGAGGGACTAGTGAATCAAGCAATACTCTGTACTTCTACTGGGCAAAGGTGTCAAGAAGGGTGACTTGTGCCAAAAGAGAAAGGGATGGACTGAAGGATGGGAGGTCATACTGTGGGGATGATGAGTCTCCAGTGCCTATAAACAACTGGATGGGGATCCCAGACTCACTCATCCTCAGTTTCTCATTTCTCCTGTTCATGTTGATTAATGAGCTGAGAATGAACTTGTCTGGGAACGTTTCCTACTTTAACTTTGGCAGTGCAAGGCATTTTGAAACCCAGGATCAGGAGGACCAGGGGATCAGGCTGCAACCCAAACAGTGAAAACATAACCCTGCTTAGGGCTCTAAATCCACATTCTGACATGGGAACAACACTAGAATTATTAGTAAAAATGTATGGCTTGATTCAAATTATATAAATTTTAACAGATGGGTAAAGGAAAACTACATTCCTTTGAGATTTCTTAAGAAATGTTTTACATATCCATTTTAATTTTCAATCTCTAAATATACATATATTCACCTTTTTCTTAGCTAAATATGTAGCTTATACACTCAGTGTGTTTTAAGACTAAATTTCCTCTTTTCGGGTTCTGAAAACTACTACTGGCTTTACTGTTATAAAAACCCCATACTTCTAGGTGGTCTCTTCACTATTCTTTTATATTGCTAATATCCAGCATGCCTGGATATTAGCTATGCCTGTATGAAGAAAAATATCTTAAAGTTTTGTGTCTAGACATGCAGGCATACAAGGAACATGCAAGAATCCTTTTGCATCATTGGGAATTTTCCCCAAGATTAAACTAGAAAACTGACTCAAATTGTATACATTATCCAGAAACCAGTATTTGTACACTACTCTCACATTTTGGAGCATCAAGGTAACTCTACAACCTTTTCATTTAAAGTAAGGCTTCAAAGAGCTAAGGGACATTTTTGCATGTTATGGTGAAAGAAAGAACAACAACAACAACAAAAAAAAGGCTTGCTGACATCTAAACAACCAAGCGGGGGGTGGAGAAAAAAATTACTAGCTTAAATTATAAAAGACAGAGGAGTCTAATAGCTTAAGCATGGGGAAGAAGGCAAAAATCCTAAATTGTAATCTCAACTCTTCCACCAGTTTGCAGTCCAGCATCAGATAAATTACTAACCAGTAGCATTTAGCTAACTAGAATTCAAAATTCTGCTTCTGTTTACCAGGGATGTTTGAGAGATCTTAGATTTCACTTATTTACTATATATTAACACTTCTTTAATGACTATTTCCCTAATAAATTCTACCAAGGTCTCAGAGTTGCAGAAGGAAAAACCTCCAGAAATAACTAAACCATAATCTCCTTGTACAGTTCCTCCACAATTTATCTGCTATTTTATTAATTATAAGCTCCTTATCTAAGTTCTTCCTTTTTCAAAACATACGAGCTCTTGAAAGGAAAGCTAAACATATTTACAAAATTTGTCTTTTGCTGCACTCTGCTGGAACAATTCTTTTTTCAACTGAAATCAACATTGTTCCTTATGCAACATAAAAGTTAACAAAAGAGAAAGGCAAAAATCCAGAAATCCTATTTCCCATAGTCTTTTGAAGCACATGTATTTTTCAAAACAGAACTTAAACATTTAAATCCATATTTAGTTGACCTAATAAACTGGCCTATTTTCAAAGACAGAGCACCTGCAACAGTCCTTAATAGAACAGGATTGAAGAGGGCTCTCTACTGCTCAGAATAAAACAACAAATTAAGTGCTTCAGTAAGGCACTGAAAAGCCTCTTGAAACACAGACTGGAAGAGTCCAAACTTGCATGCATCATTTTAATTATCCTTCACCTGATAAACATGGTATTAAAAAAACAAAACCAAAACACACATGCACAGAAACCAAATGCCCTACATTTGATCCTTGATTAAAATATGAAAAAATTAAGAGACAACACGGGTTATTATAACATTCACATAAAATGAGACAAGACTTTGAATATCTTAAAAAATTACTACAATTTATTGGACATTTTATGGAATTTAATAAATTTACAGTCCCATTTGTTTCATCGAAAAATAAAGAAACTTACCTGGGCTAGAGAACAGTTTGTGTCAACAGTCAGAGCTATTAATTCCCGTGATAATTCATTCTGGCTGAGGATCTGCTCCACAATCACCCAAACATGCTACACAAATTACATGCAACCTCCTACTAGAAAAATACACCTGTGATCAAAATAGGGTTATGACTTTCTTCTTTCCTTCTGCCCCCCACCCTCAGGGAGTAAACTCCTTTGCAATGGCCATAAACTTTCCCCCTCAACAAAACAAACCAAACAAACAAACAAAATCTGGAGGCCAAGTAATAAATAACACAGATGCAACCGAACAGAAATGTCACAGGCTTGTTCTAGCAGTCTTCTGAGGGCAATGAAGAAAAGCATTCACTCAGACCTGCCTTGGGAGTTGCAAATACAGATGTTGGCACCAGCTCCAGAACACAAAGTTTTTACTAATACCTGCTAAAATTGTATTTGGGCAATTTTGCTTGGAAAGAAAATTAAGGAATGACGCTTCTTAATGCTTTGTAATCCACATAAGTCTCAAAAACTCTTCTCAGGGAAGGGTTTCCACAGAATTATTTTCTTTTTTTTTTTTTTTTTCCAAAGAACAACAGGGCCTCTTAGACAGTCATTGCCTTTACAGACTGCTTTGCTGAATTCAAAACCAAGAATAAATACAGTCGATAATCAACAAATTGCTCAAGTCCTCATACGAATTGTGAAGTAATGGTTTCAGACCTTATTCATATAGAATACACAAACCATGAAAAGAATTTTTCAGAAAAACTATCTGCTTCAAAGGTTGAAGTACTTAGCCTAAAACTGGTCAGGCCAACTGGTTTCTCTATAAATGCACTGCTGGCATTCCTGCCAGAACAACCCTCAAATAAGTTTAATAGAATACATATCAGAAATTAAAACTGGTTTTCACAGGAACAAATTTATACACTAGAGGCCAAATGTTTCTCTGTTCCATAGATGGATTTCCCACAGAAGAAAAAAAAAACACATGAGCAAGATAAAGACTTATATCAACATGTTTTTCTCCATTTGTCTCTGGTGCCTTTGTTAAAAACAAAAGGTCAGTGATACCATAAAAGAATAAATATAAATGGAGAGTTGTACTTTGAACTGTAACCATGCCAGTCTGCAATTTTTAATGCATAATGTAATGAAACATATAGGAAGAATGGGTAAATGAACTTTTTGGAGACACTGGGCTTCCAAAAGCAAATGAACAGCACTGGCAATGATTTAAGAACTAGGTAAGGAGAGTAGTAGTTAAGTACTGGGTAGGAATAAAGGCAGATGGACAAATCTGTTGTAGACAAGCTTCTACTACTGTGGATCTTAGAAAAAGAAAAAAGAAGAAAAAAAAAGAAAACAAAATAAAAGAGGAATTTAATCAGGGTAAATCAGGGTATCCTTACATATGACAGGGAATTTCACATCATGGAATTCTAACTAATTGCAACTATAGACTACAGTATCTTCACATGCACTCTTATGGAAAGGAAAAATAGTGAAAGATAAAGCAAAATAAAATGCAAAACTACAATCCAGTAGAAGTGAATAAAATACTGAAGATTAAGCCAAACTGCAAGCTGTTCATAAAATCTGAAGTTTATAATTTCTGCATAGAATTAGAAAACAAAGGTAAACAGGAGAAATGGTCTTTAAATTTATCTGAAAAGACAATTTAACAGATGTTTTAATGAATTATATTCCTCGGGATTCTGATCAAGCAACACAAACTTCTTCCCAAAAGGAGTTAAAAATCTGAAAGACATCTATTAGCAGCCAACAAGTAATCTGATTCATTTTTTCCACAATAAAAAAAGAATTTGAGTGTATCAGTTGCTCATAAAAACTAAAAGGAGTAAATGTAGCTAGAAGACGCAGAATGTACTGAAACAACAGTCTTTTTGAAAAATACTTATTTTAACACAGACTTTCAATTGCCTCTTGGAATGTAACAGACAACTAATGCACAACAAAATGCTTATTAAGGAGAAATGAACAAAATAAGGAACATGCAAAAGGTTTACTTTTCCACCAAAGCGTGGAATTTTCTCAAAACTCTGAAACCCCATTCAAACTAGAACAGAGGCAAGGACTACTGTTTTCTTTAACATGACAAATCTAATTAGCTAGCAAATATTTAACCAATAGCTAGAGGTTGCTCTTTAAGTACTAAATAATGAGAGGTAATTGAGGTAGCAAAGGCAAAAGGTTACTAATTTAGGGCATTTCTATGGTGTAGTGTTTAAATTATAGGTTTTATACAAAACGCATGGACCAATGCACAAGAAAAAAAAATCCAATTTTAACGGAATGCAGAACAAATTAACATTTTAACATTATAATACTACTCAGTTGTGTAATGGGATTTTGCTAAGTGTCACGGAACAGAAAATAAAAGTAACACTCTAAGGTATGCTTGTTAACCTCTTCAAGCTAACTATATTATGAGCCTACTGACAGCTGTAAATAGATACATTGTAACATGAAAGACTCCGAATTCAAAGGCCTTTAATAGGTGTTGCTTTTTCTAAGAAGATTGGCTTTAGGAGTATAAACAATGAACAAGATAAAAATTATGTTACCCATGCCAAATACTTTCACATTTCCTAAAGGCAAATTGAATGATTCCTTTAAAAATATCATTCAAAAAAATCCAGTTCCTGTGATATGATGTCTTTTTCTCCACTTCTCCTGCCCATGTTACAGGAATTTAGCCTCAGAAGTGTAGCCTTCAGTACCCATGTATAATGTCTTCCAGGTTGACCAAAAGGCTTTTTGGGAAAACATGGATTACAGCTGCTATGGCCAAAACCTGACACTTCAACATTTCAGTGTCCTGGTCATCCATTCAACAAGGGACTCAAGCAAACACTTGATTTTAAGATGTCTAAATAATAACAAGGCTGTATCCATAACAAATTGCCAATATTAAACCAAGAAAACGGCAGCCACAAAACTTTGTCAAAGAACTCAAGGCAAGCAGAATGGGCAGAACATGATATTTAATAAAGCCTTAAAATAAATACCTCTGTAGTTATGATACTCCTCATTACTGTCTTCTTCCTGCCTGACTTCTGAACTCCTCTGTTCATTACACCAACTTTTCCTCCATTAACCACCTTTTCCCTTTTCATAGTGGTTTAAATTATCCACAACAGAATAATTAAAGGCTTCACAAAGTAGAAATACCTACTCTGTGGAAGTTAGTAGTTAAGCACAACTGAAACATAAGAGAGCTGTTGAGATGCCAACTGGCAAGAAGAAACGGAGAAGAGAGTTCTTTTCCCTTTTGTTTTTGTCAATTTACAGGCTTAACCAACAGTTTAGCTCCAACATAAACTGTACCTTTTATTAAAAAGATCTAAATTGGGAGAATGACCACACAAGTTACATATTTCCTCAGAGAGGTAGTGGCTAGAGCAGCAGCTCTGAGCTGACTGAAAGGAACACACACACAAAGAAACAGTTTGGGTTTTTTTTAATAAAGTGTCTATACTTTCTTTTTTTTTTTTCAGGAATCCATAGTTCACTACTATACTGCCCCTGGTAAGTAATACCAAGCAGAATCCTAATTCAACTGATCAGAAGTGTGCAAGAAATAGGTAAGCAGTATTAGATGTACTGGACAGAGCAGGGGACTAATGATGTGAAGTCAATTCCCACTTCTGACATTGGTCTATAATGTTCTATACAAGTCGTTTTGGGCCAGCCACCATCAGTGACTAAATTAAATGTCACACCTGTAAGTGTATCCAAGATCAACAGAACAGTGATTTAGATGCTCATTCTCTACAGGTTAATGGAAATAAGTCATTGCAGGGATTGATGTAAAATGGTTTTAGATTGAGTGAGCAGACAAAATAGCTTGGTTTTGCTGGGTTTACAGCAAAGATACAACAGTAACCAAATCCACTTCAGTACCAAACTCACACCAAGATCTACAAGCATTAGATGAGTAAATAATCTAGTTAATTTGGCCCTCAAATATTTCTTTCTCAGCAGTTTTGGGGTTTTTTGGTTTTGGTTTGTTATTTTGTTTTGTGGGGTTTTGTGTGTATGTGTTTTGGTTTGGGGATTTTTTAGGGAGGAGGGAGGTCTTTTTCTTTTGTGTCACATCAGAGTTTGGCATAAAATGCTACTAAATTACATGACTTATGTAGCTCTTCTCCTTATTATTTAGTTGTTTGTATAATTAACATGTAAGTTGACACAAACCCAAGCATGTCACTGAATCTGAGTACCAAAGTTTCTGGAATATTTAATCAGCATGCAGTTGAAATCAACATACACCTGCCATCCAATCATAATGCAAAATCATAATAAATCGTACATCAAAGAAATCAGTATCACTTATCCTAAGTTTACACCAGAAAATTATCTACTTCAAAGTTATTTCAGCTACCCAAAGGCACAGCACCCATGTGCACACTGGAAAAAACAAGTACAGTAGCCACCCAAAAGCAAACTATTAAAATTACATCAGAAGCCACCAAAAATATTCAGAGTACTGCATGCAGAAATGAACCGAAAACAATATTAATTTAATATTCACTTAATTCATCACAGCTGGACTCAATTTAAATAAACTATTTCACAAAGATCGTGTATTCAAACTCGCAAAGTAACCAACCATTGTATCTTCCAATACATACGCTCACTAGTTGTTCTTAGTTGTATAGTTTTTATGCCTCAAATGCTTTTGCACTGCATAATTACAGAGCTGATATAGGAAACTTTCTAGGGAGTATGAAATAGCAGTGTTTTCCATGCTTCTATGAAGACAAGTTTTGATAACACTAGTGCATAGCACTTCCTCTCTTGCCTATGGAGTACATTTCTCCAGTGAAAGGGCCTGTCAATGATTTATGCTTCAGCACAGGCATCTGATATTTCAGATTATCAGATATGACATTTCTCTCAAAGAAATAAGACTTAGCAGTATTCCTTTCTTTGTGGAATTGTAGCCAACTGGCTCCATTTTCACTCATTCAAATGCACACAGGTTCTTTCAGTCCCTATAGAAATCCTTCATATATGGTCTGGTGAGCTCATGTTAGGCTGAGGATACAAGATCTACTCCTACAAAGGAATATTATTTTTTCCCTTTCAGAAAGGCACTAGCCAATGAAACTAATGTCACAAGAAGTGTCAAAGAACATTTATGTCAGAAGAAGTAACACAAATCACTTGCTGCCAATGCCTTTATGCACCAGAGGGTACAATCTGCTGGTATCCCTGAGGCTGGGGCATAATATGGCAGGTCACATTGGTGCAACAGCTTTAAAGTGGGAACAGCACCAAGAGTGGAGTGAGAAAAACAAAAAGAGGGGGAAAAAAAAAAAAAAAAAAAGAAAAACAAGTCACACCTCTGCTCCCCTAGGGATTTGCATGGAGCAGCAGGTGTTCAGCCCCAGCTGTTAACAGGCTCAAGGGGAGTAATTCCATAGATAGGGCTGTATGACACAGCACAGTGTAGCTGAAACCCTCCTTTGTGGAAAATGTGACAGGCCAGACTGAATGCAGCCCAGCAGACCCTAGTTGAGGCACTTTTTGCCATATCTACACATACATGGATATTTTACCTCCAATCTCTTCCTCTTGTGATGGCTGCATTGTTTTCAGCTTTCACATGCATCTAACTCCCTCCACAAAATACCTTAACGAAGAAGAGCAATTTTACCTATTTGTCCCACGAGCTGGCTGACCTGAAGACTACCCCACACTGAAGCAAGTAATTGCTACCACAGACCAAAATACAGAAGAGTTGTGCCAGCAATTTTAATATATGCTTCCTAAGCACAGCTAACTACTTTCAGACATTTTTGGAACACATCTTCTAATAAAAAAGGGGCTTTGATGACATTGTAAGTGTTCCACTGTTAAAGCTAAATAAGTCTTAGAGAAACAGAAACATAACACTATTTGAACACCAGTAAAATAGAGAATTTTAATTATATGTAATAGCCAGTAAGCTACTTTTAGTGGCTACAAAAAAACTACATTTAGCAGAAAGAGCAATAAAACAAGAGAAGTTAAATATAACTCCTCCAAAGAACAGCATATTTATTCAAGCCAAAAAGAGCTAATTTATACTATGGGTGTAGTTCTCACTGACATTATCTGGGGAAAATGACTATTACAGGAGCGGGTGTGATATATAGCCTCTGAGTCATGCATGATAAACCCTAATGGTTTTGCTTTGAGGTAAAAGTCATTACTAATCAAGCAATGAATCATTCCCAAAATGTAGAGTTCCTGAGGCCATGTGTGTCAAAAGTAGGATCCTGGAGAGAATACTCAATCATTAATGATCACTTTAGAGATTTTTATCAACCAATTAATAAGCAAGGAAAAGAGCTAAGGGGCTTGAACAAAGAGTTAATGGACCTTTAATGACATTCCATGTGTTTTAGCGAACAGAACACAATGAGGTTTATTTGCCACTGACCAGAAACCACCAAAGATCTAAGTGCTCCATGCACTGGAAGTATTAAAATAATGCAAAGAACAGCACCTATGTTTTCAAAATATTAGAAAATTATAGTTTATTTATATAATTGTAATGCCCATACTTATTTGATGTTAGACCTATGTAGTAGATTATAGAACGGAAATAAAAAGCCTAGCTTCCTAAATCAGTAGATGGACACGAGGTAAGGAGAGAAATGGGAAGATGTGTTCTTCTTTAGTATATAAGGTACTGGACCTGTTGGTATCAACTATCATGGAAGTAAAATTCTGGCTCTTAAGACATACTATTCTAAAAGACATTCAGGAAAAATTCTGAAAACTAAAATGAAGATATGATGAACTATGTGTATGTACAGATACATATGCACACACACATGTATACAAAAATACATGCTTTTGTGCTACTGCATATAAACTACCTACATCTAAGGAGGGCAAAGATATTTGCCTTCGATATACTCCTCATCTTTGTGCTATAGTAACTGTGGAAATATATAAAAAAAAAATTACTTCACCTAACAGCCTGAAACCACTAAGTATTACTAACCTCCGGTATTTCCAGTTCACTAAAACAAACAAAAAAACCCCACCTGACTATAGGGAAGTCAGTTTAGTCACATGAGTCAGCAAACAAGTCCCAGAAATAAGAGATCCAAAAATCAAATGGAGGTGTGCCATTTGATAGCTGGGGGAATCTTATTCTGAGAGTAGATAAAAGAGAAAACAAATAAATAGAGGCAGAGGAGAGATCATGCTTCCTCTCAAAGGGCAGTGACAAGATCCAAATCTCTTGAAGCAATGAAAATAACTCAGAAACTTCCAATCAGGGTGGCTCTGTTTTCCAAACGGCTGTAATTTTCATGCTGTCTAACAACAAAATGCATGTGCATATGCACATTTAAGAATTCTAATTTACTCTAAGCGTCAGATGATACACATATCTTCAGTACTGGAGAAATTCCATATCAAGATCTGGACAAAGCTGGAAATGCTGTCACCAGTTTGAATTAACTGGACTCCAGGAAACTCTGAGCAAGACCGATACCAGATACAAGTCTGAAGCTAGAGCACATGCCTACAGACCAAAAGACAGAAAACACCTGCAATTCTGCTCATCACAGCACCCAACAGGACAGCAAAAGGTTAGCACAGATGTGCAGAGGGGAGTGCGGGCAATCACAGAATCGTTCCACTTCAGCTGAAAGACACGAGACTGTGAACCACCTCCAACTGGGAGCAACGTAACTACATTAGGGCAGGATTATGAAGAAGGTGCATTAGTGTGGGTTTTGTTCAACTTTGGCACAGGTGCAAAGCTTCTAGATGGCATTACATTCACATCTAGCTGGTGCTGAATACAGACAAAGCAGACAATGTCCTCAGGCACAAAGGTAAGCCCCTTAAACACTGAGCCAGAAAGCCACATCTTCTAAATCAGGATATCTGAAATAATGGCGGTTTAAAACAGGTAAGGATCTATTCTGAAAACTGATCAAAAGTGTTAGACAAGAAGAACAAAATATGCTTACATTTCGATATTTGTCAGCTCTTAATTGGAATATTGGTTTTCACTTGAAGTGCTAAAATTTCAGAGAGGAAATTGTATGACTGGGAAGATACAGTTCAGAGTCAACTAGTTATGTCAGTCTTGATAAACACTTACAACCAAAACTAAATACTATAAAATGGACAAAACTGGGACACTATTTTAATGCTTAAAATACTGCTGGACAAGGTTTCAACACTCTTGCTTGATCACAAAACACAAAAAAGGAGAAAATTCCTCACAATTGTCTTGTTAAGTAAGATGTGCTCAAAGGGATTCTAACTCAGTTCCTTTAAGTTCTGTCCAAAATTCAGATTAATTACACATTCTGCTGAAACCTCAGGAAGCATAAATATTTAGTGCACTTCCCATGGCCTCCTAAATTATGTTCATGGATACAAAAGTTTTGCTTTTTCTCCATACATTTAGCTTTGAAAGTTTATTGTATCATAGCTTACTCTTTTTGGATGCTTTTCCAAAAAAACATTTAGTTAACACTTTAACATGAGCTGAATGTTCTTTCTGTGTGTGTATTTTAGAGTAAACTTAAACAAAGCTGCAACTCAGATCCTACATGCTTCAATGAAGTGTTGCTCTAATTTTTTTTCTTTCTTTGAGAAAAAGAATACTACAAAGCTAGCCTTAGATTTTATTATTTAAATTGCAAATTTCAAGACTAGAATAGATCCTGTCATGCAGTATGGCTACTCAATGTCACTCTGAAAATAACATGGGATTAAAGGGCTCCAAAAGGATCAAACCAATTGCAACAAAATCATCCATAAACAATTAACAAATGTAAGGACATGTAAATACCAATCCTGTGCTGTGGAATGAAACAGTGGGCCAGTCCTAAGTTTTAGCAGCTGGTATTAATTCATAGCACATTTGCTTAAATTCCATCTCAAAAACAACATGGTCCATCTTTCTGTTTAAATTAGGCTATAGCAAAGAAATAGTTGTGCAATGAAGTTCATCGAGTTTTGAAAATATTAGCAGCATCTTTCTTCAAAACTGCCATTTGAAAAAGAAATGGCAACTCCTATGATATTACTAACTAAAAGAAGCAGTGCATTCGTTTAGAGTCATTTGACTTCCAAATCCTTCACAAAACTCATCTCTTTCTCCAGAAGTCTCTACTGAATGCCTGAGATTCCCAAGTAACATCCAGGGCTATATATGTGAGAGACAGCTCGTATCACAGACCACAGAGCAAGTGGAAACCCTTTGGTAGGGAACAGACTGCCTTAGCTTGTTGAATTATTAAATTCCTATAACACCTCACATGCAGATAAAGCTTTCTCAGTCACAGGCAACAAATTCCTACACAGTTTACTGCCATGTAAAGAATTAAAATGCATCCTCCTGATGGAATTGACTTCTTTATTCTAAATGAGGAGTTGTGATATCTCTACCTGAAAGCAATTCTGCTTGTTGACCACTTCTAACAGACTGATGGTGAAATGCTACACTTTCCAGTGCTGCCAGCTATATGAACAAGATAAACAATACATGAATGCTGAAAGGAGAACAGATGAGGAAGAATACACTGAAAAAACACCTGTAGAAACTGTGTCCCTATTCCCTGTAAACAGTAACCTATGAGCACCCCTTGAAATCAGAAAGATTATTTGAATACTGTTCCCCTTGTTTAGGGCAGAGACTTTATATGAAAAATTCATATGTGCATGAATCTCTTCAAGCTGCAATTCATACGCAGAACTCACAAGATGCAAGAGCAAGACCATCCAAGATTAAAACACACCATATACTACAGGGAGCAGAATGAACTGGACAACTTGTAGTTGTTTACAGACAAAGATCTGAAAATTACATTGTAAGTCACTTTATTGCTGCTTACAGCCATGTATTTCTGCGAGACAGGCTATTCAGTAATAACATGAGTAAGATGACCATGACAGAACAGCTGAATTAGGAGAAAATAGAGGGAATAAACTTCCAGCATTTGCTAGTTCTAGCAGTGCTGTTTAGAAAAGTGTGTTATGCACTCTTCCTAATGGCAAGATGCTCTCAAATTTACCTAAAATATACCTAAAAAAAAGCTAGAATGTATCACCAATCAAAAATAAAGACCCACTGTGGTAGAACACATAGTTATTAAGCCTAGGTGTCTAAGGCTATGCATGTGCTGACCATTGTGTCAGACTTGTTCTGGCAGTCAACCCCTAGTAAGTGTTGTGACCACACAAAATTTTATGGTGACACAAAGATCCAGAAATCATTAATTTCCTCTAGGTATTTTTTAAATTAGCAGACTGGGAAGGGAGAGACAGTATTTCTGCTGAGACAGGGGACATCATCTATCTTCCCTGGTTAGGTGGCTGCTGCCAGTCAGTACTAGCACACAGGGGTGCTGGGGCAATGGGTAACAGCTGAGATGTCAGTATTAGAAACCTCAAGCAAGTCAGTGGTATTACAGGGTAGGGGCGAAGAAGCCTCAGTACATGGGGAAACCTGAAGAACTGTGCATCAAAGAATAGGAAGTGAGCTATGCTTACTACATATGATGGAAGTGTGGGGGTATAGGACTGATCTGTTTGCTTCATGGTTTGTCTTAATTTTGCTATCTTTTATTGTAATACCATGCAAGGCAAAATTGATTGCTTTGTCATTACATTTTTTTGTAAACTTGAACTGCTCAATCTTGTCTCAGATTCATGTTTTAAGTACTTAAAAGCGGTTAAGCAACAGTTAGTGTCCTAGGAGAACTCCAGCCCACATTCCAAGCTCATCCTTCCTCCTCTGTCCCTAAAAGAACATAACTGCAGCATTCTTCTAACCACGGTTACAGGGTTAAACACAGCTTACTAGACACAGCTAGTATTGCTTAGATTCACTAGGATAAAATCCATGGGAGCTGAAATAAGAAATTGAACCACCTGATTTTTATGATACTTAATTCTAGCTCGTACCTGGAAACCCAAATATAAATGTCAAGAGTCGATGCATGAAAACTGTAAGTCCAGCACAAGCACCTGCAGCTCCTGCCATATTATTATTTTTTTCTAATATGACAGAAAACACATTGTAGAGATTAAAGATCATCAAACTACACATTCAAGCAATAACATGTCTCTAGTAAGTGTGCATTATACAGAATACATGCTGTTTACAACAGCTACCATAAAAATTGCTGCAATCTCATTTCATATTTGAAGTCCTTGAAACTACAAAACATCTATGCAATCTCAACTACTGTTCAATTGTTTTTAAATTTATCTAATTAAATACCGTTTTTAGAACAAGAGCTAGTAGCATCTCCAATTGCATTGGTAATTTTTTAAACAGAGATCAATAAATTAATTCATAGGCATATGAATTAATCTATTGCAAATTTATTTTTCCATTATTTTTATAGTACCTTCCTACAAATCAGTCCTAAACATCATAAGGAAAACACATTTTTTTTCTAATATACAAGGCTACTACGTATATAGCAGCTTTTCCTTTCCTTCCAAAACAGAACACCTGATGTCACTATTTGTTAACTGTAGTTAATACTCACCCAACTCTATTTAGACTTACAATATTACTTCAGAAAGATAAATTCTAGCAGAAAAGACTAAACAGGACTATAAAACCAAAAGTTAGCTTTTCATCATTGCACACACTGATGCCTGCTTATAAATTTCTCCCTAATTGTGAAGATGAGAGTAAGGCTGAAGTGTCCTTATAATAAATCCATTAGTAAGTATATTGTAGCACTAAATACATCCTGCCTTGTTGGTAATGTACGAAGACTAAAACAAAAATTTACTTCATGCATAGAAATGTTTTTTACCAGAGGATCAAATGCAGCTTGATTAAATTTCCCTGGTTTGGCATCTATAAGTTTGACACACATTGTACATGTACTACTTATCACACAAACACAACTTTTACTTGATTATCTGAAAATTAGTATTTACAGTCTACTTCAGTCATAAACTTCAAATCAGTTCAGCTGTTCATGACAATTTGCAAGTGGGCAAAGAAACTGTACAGAATAAGTTTAAAGTAGGTATGTGTCACACCTAGGCAATGAAACTACAGGAGTTGAATATTCACTATTATTTTATTCGCATTTAAAAGGCTGTTCGCATAAAGGTTATATATCTGCTGTATAACTGTTCTGATGCAGGGAAATAAGGGAAACAATAGGAGGAACCATTATATCCCTGTGGATTTGGAAAGATTATACCATCATAGCTTCAATTTTAAAAAACTCTTAATCTATAATAGTTATTCTATTAAGAATATAACTCATATAGAGCCCAAGTCCTGGAGATTCTGGGTTTAAAAGAATAATAAAATCACATACTCATACTAGAGTGGAAATTCCTTCCTGTTCTAGATTAAGGGATCTACAATACACTATAAAACTAAAACATATACATTTCCCTTCTGACTACAAAACTCTGTATAAAAAGCAACAAATCCTTTCTTCGTACATAACAACTACTTTGGTGAAAAAAGAAGTGGATAAACCAATCCAAATTTTTCTTTGTTTCATTTTAAAAATATTTAACATAAGGGAGGAGATGAGATTCTCAGATAATGGTGAGAGAATAAATATCTATTTATTTTCTAACAGAGTATTTTATTGTGGGATTTATCATATCTATTTTATTACAAAAGCCCTAGAAATTCTACATCACATATTCAGGGTTCAATCCAAATTCCACTAAAGCAAACAAGAGTCATTCCACTAAAAGTTTATGAGGTGTGGATCATCATTCTCCATGGAATGCATTCTGCATTAGGAAAACTACTAAACACAAACATGGTGCTCAGAACAGACAACTTTTCAAAAGGAAAAATAGAGATAAAACATTTGAACAATCCTTCTGAAAAGCAGCATTCTCAAAAATACAAACATATTAATTCCAATGTCAAAAATGCCACACACTTAAAAGACTTTTTGGAGTGAAACTGTCCACATTTATCCAGCCTCATTATTTCTTTAGTGAAAACACATGTACCGTATTTTGAATACTTCAACTATTTGCATTCAATGTACTTGTTCAAATAAAGAGAGAGGATGATACTGAATGAAAGAAAACAAGGTCTTCTTTAAAATAGGAAACGCATAATCAAGTAATTTCATTTCACTCACATAGCAAAGAGACAATATTAAATCCTACCACAGCTCTCACTTTCAAAACAACATATGCAGCAGTGGAGTCTCTATGATAATTACTATTTTACTATACTTTTGTTCGTACTAACAATAACATCTCTTTGTTGCAAGGGGATTCACATGAACAAAAGAAAATGACAAAGGAAATCTACCAAGAAAAGTGTGAGTTTGCCTAAAGTAAAGTTTTAACAAATGTAGAAAACATAAGCATTTGTTCTCTGGAAATAAATCTTTTTGCTCATTCTCCTTTCAACTACACCAATTCTAATTAAAAAAGCTTACAATAGTAATTCTTAAGAAAATCACCAATCTAATTTTGGTTTGAAGTACCTTATAAAATAAGCTTCTGTGATACACATCTATTTAAACTACCTGATTTTTGTCATATTCTCAGAACTCTTTCAATTCAATGGCATAAGAAGACTGTCAGGCACATCCCAGTTGCATTTAAGTTTAAAGGCAACAATTGTACACAGCAAAAGCAGACTCAAGAGACTCACTCTTGTTTATCGTTAGGGCTTATTTAGTCACGCCATTTCAAACTGTTAAGGAATTGTCCATCAATCACAGTACCCAGTATTTCCTAAAACAACCAGAAAATCCCCACTTTCAAATTTCAACCATCTCATAGTTAATTCATTCACAGTAAAGACTGAAATAAAAGCAAGGCTGACTCATGTACAATTAAAAAACTAAAGGCAGTTTTCTCCAATTTAGAAAAATGTTTTCTTAGAGCAAACAGTAAGGGAAAAAAAAATAATTCTTTAATACCTTTGGTTTTTTTAGTTGTTGTGATATACAACAGCACATATAGGTAAGTCTTTTTTCCAGCAAGGAATCTAATCGTAAGTCAGCTTCTCTAACAAGGCATGTTAGAAAGCAAAATCAGATCCTCCCACAGAAAAGCACAAACCACACAAAGTAACATCTCAGAACGGGTTATTCTAAAGCAATGCAGGGCTGAGGCAGGAAAACGAAGAAAAATGGTTTTATTCCTTGTGTACTGCTTCCAGTATGGGGATGGTTTAGGAATGAATTTTTTTAAAGCGTTATTCTTCTGCAGCTATCACATTCTGATATGATTAGAACATAAAATCTCCATGAGGAAGGACATGGTCAGCCTCAGACAATTCTGTTGTGAATGTTACATCAGCCAAATGATTCCACTAGTTTACAGTGTACCATAAAATATTTACACAAGCTATGAACTATAAAATATTTTCACATGAACTATAAAATATTTACACTATCAACATCAGTTAGGAAAGAATGATGTGCTGTCAAGCTGGCGCGACCCAGGAGTAAAGACTTTGTGGTTGCAGATTAAATAAAACTATTGCAAATCATCTGGAAATTTACAGGGAATATTAGGTTAAACAAATTACAGCTTCCTGGTCGCTTGGACAGTAAATGTAACCAGGAAAGCACAGCTTATGTGCTTTAAGCTAAATTTTACCAACAACATAAAGAAAGGCTGGGCTCATAATCAAACTGTACTGACCTCTCTGAACGTTCCTTCTAGCAAGGTGTCCAGATGTTGAAGGGGAGCAGGAGTTTTGTCTTTGAATCGTGTCAGCAATCGCCGCTCAATAGCTCGAAACTGTACAGCCCTTTCAGATAACAGCTCCTGAAATTTTTCAGCATTCAGACGTAGCTGCAATTTAAGGGTTTTCAAGAATCCAGGTTAAGGGTCATATGGACATATACATTGTGTATGCACATTCCAAATGAAATCAGAGAATGACATTTTGGTGAGAGTGTGCCTTATTCAAATATGACAATGTCATTTATACCAGTTTCATATTTTACACTCCTCATGAGGCTTACTAAAATTTTCCAGAATTAACATTTTCCACTGAAATAAAAACTAATTGTCAACAGCCACAATAATCTATGAGAATGCGTATCTCATCAAGAAGCCTAATAATAAGAATGAAATTCCACCACCAGGATCTCAAAGCTTCTATTTGACTTGATATTAATTGCAGTGTAAAGTAAATGGTTATTCCCTTAAGTATGAATATAAGTACTAAATTCTGCACTTCATGATTGCCTTCTTATGAAGTGAAATTCTTTTTCATTTTATATATTCAGATCAGCTATGGCAACAAAATTCCTTGAAGCGTTCACGAAACTTCGAACAACAAATGCCCACATAATAAGAATTCTCTTTTATCTTTTAATTACCTTACCATTTTCCAGCACACACCTCTAACACAACAGTCACTAAATAAGACTTTCAAAAAGCTGGGACTCCTCTGAACAGCTGACATGCTGCAACTAGCAGAAGTTATCAGAAGACACATCAAGACACACAGCTTTCCAGATGTGAGTATTATGACACATCCATTTTAAAGGTCCCCAAAATGAGCAGAAAAAATAAGTTTCCTAAGTTTACAAAACATATTCTATCTAAAAATAAGTAAACATACTATTCTGACAGTACCTGATTATGAAAGATATTTCAGGGAAGCTCAGAAAAAAAAGAAACACTATGCTGCTTTTCTGAAACTAGGAGGAAAAAAGGGACATCTCAGGCAACATTCTCCCAAGCCATCAAAAAATAGTGTGTTGAAACTAACAGGGATGGGAGCATATGGATCCCCTTGATAGACCATTTGATACTTTTTAGAGCATACAATTATTGTAAAATTTCAGAAACTTCAAAATAGCCAGCTACAACATAATTGGATTCTAAATTAGCACTCCAGCAATCACACCAACATTTCCAACTTCAATGTATTTAAGCTTATGACACAATCTAATGAAGCCTATGTTTAAGGTATTTCTACAATACCAGTCATTTAAAAAAAAAAAAACAAACCCTAAACTTTTTGAATTTCAGATAAATTGAAAGACTAACAGAATAACTACCCATGAGCTTGAGAGACAGACCTGGATGTAGGCTGACTCTTTAAAAAAAAACCCCAGATAAAATATAAATATATAAATATAAAATATCCCAAAAAGAACTTGCATCTTCCTATGTGGTGATGGCTCCACCTCACAAAAAATTTGGCAGCATGGAAGAATATCCAATAGTATTTCTCACTCTTAGATATATGTGTTGTTGCTTTTGTCCATTACACAAGTTTAATAGGAATTTTCAAATAGCTCTTCTCTCTTTTACTATACAGTTGAGGGGAGAAGGAGCACATGTATTTTTTTAGCTATTTCTACAAGCTAGCTGAACTATTGGACATTTTTAATTGTCAGCTGCACGACTAAACAGGAAAAAGGAATTACATTTATTTTATAGCTGGTCTGGTAAGCTTTTTTGAGCTTCCAATGCTACTTCTACAAGGGCAGGCAGGTTTTTTTTAAATCTGAAGGGACTTTACACGTATTTGCCATGATGATACAGAAAGAAAAACTGCTTCTGGCTTCATTATAATGAATAGAAGAGTAAAATAGCTTAAAACTAAGGACAAATTGTAGAAACAATTTTCCAATTAACATAACGCTAGTGAATGAAGAACCCATGGCTTCTGTATAAGCAGTGAGCAGAAGGGCAAATACTAGTACCATAAATTGTATTGTTTGCAGACTGCACACTAGGTACTTGTGCTCTGCTAATCACAAGGGCTGTTTCAGAGGCAAAGCATATTCCACATGTTAAGAACTAAATTATTCTTTTTACAGCACTATCTTAGCTGCAACTTTATATTTTCTGAAAGCCCGATGCCTGTGATAGCTATAGTTACAATCTGATTAATCTTAGTACTAACATACAAACAATTTTTAAACTAGCAGAACATTAATGATATACAATTGATGTATCATACCTCAAAATGTTGATCAATTAGTTCAAAATACTCTTGCAGGGGAATTGAACCAGAAAAGGTACATGCAAAATCTTTGCAGTTTTGCTTCTTGAAATGTTCTTCGAGTCGAAGTATGAGCTCTTTTGTTATCAGCCAAAGGTCCTCTAAGTGATCACTCTGGATCCTATATCGTTCTTTGTAAACAAGAACAAATGCATGACTAATAAACACACATGCAAAGTGACATGAATTCTCTACACACCATAGTTTAGATAAGACACAAATTTAACTTGCTAACTGTATCGGAAATCTATATGAGATTTGCATAAGAGATATACATTCACTAGTGTTAAATAAATACTTGTATTTTATTGATTTCAGTCCTAAATACTCTCTAACAAGCAATTTTGTAGCACAAAAGGAAAATATTTATTGCTTCAATACTACTTACTTTAGAGTATGGGCCTGTTCATGAGGAATAAAAAACAAGAACTACCATAATAAGGAAACAAGAGAATTACTGGATGATATCAAGTCATAACAACAGGCTGTCTGCAATTCTCTGCCATAATGCAACCTTAATGAGCTTTTCTGAGGGTTGGAGGCAGAAAAAGGCTCAATTCACTTTGGACCATGACAGAAGCAAAACATCCTAAGCATCTGATAACAGTGATAACAAAGCAACTCCAATCCACCTTAGGTCTTGAATGTCTCGGAAACAGCTATTGAGTTCTTAGATAATACACTCAATATAATTTTTATTACATCGTCACTTCCTCGGATACCTTCTAGTATGAAAAGTATTACTCTAACTAGTTACAGACGACAAAAACATCCAGATTTGATAGTGCTGTGTGTCACTCCAGATACAGCCAATATTAGTAGACGGTGATTTTTATTCATCCACACACTACGGCTTTGTAAAAAAGGCTTAGTGTAGAAATGGAAGTCTTCATAGAAACTTAAGTGAAAAAAACAAATCATGTTATAGCCAGCATTTTCTGTCCCAGCGAATTAATTTAATTTATCACATTGTAGTGAATTTCAAATTATCAAGCTAGTGGGATGAGATTTTATTTCTGCTGTTTCTAGTCCACATTTATACAATATTCTCTTCTGTTTCCAGGAAATCAGAAACAAGTAAACGTTGAGAGGACAACATTATAGAAAAACATAGCAGTTTTATTTTTTTCCAGATAAACACTTTCAAACAACAGTTCTTTATTTCTTTTCATTACTCATCTACCAATACCTTATGCAAAATGACAGATAAAAATGCAGCTCTGAGGAAAAAGAGTTGCTGGAATTTGACATAAAATAGTTCTTTTTTTGCCCTTATGAACAACGTTAACAGTAAATCAAATTAAACAGAATTCTTTAGAACTTGAATGTACTTATTTAAAATTTTCTCAACATTAGTAATTCAAGATTGTTTGACATTAGCACTGGCATAATTCCCAGGTTACGTATTTCACTGAACAGCAAATGACAAATTCTGTTTACAGTGTAACAGGAAAGAAGCAAGTTTTATTTAAAATCATGCCTGTTAAAGAAAAGAACACCATCTGCTAAAGATAACATTTAACCTAGTATCTATTTTTTAAACACTCACAATGTAATGGCTGGACTTGGTTGGATGTATCGCCATACTTTGCCTTAAGTGATTTCTTCCTTGAGGGAAATCAGCTCAGATGTTTTCAAGCCAAATTAACAGTCAGTCCATTGATAACTGACATATCTAATACATTAATGGTTTAAAAAGGATAAAACTAATTTCCTCCAAAATGCATATTTAGTTTCCATACATTGTTGGTCAATACAAACACAATTTAATTTTACCATGGCCTGAGTAGCGAGCATTGCAGTAATTTGCTTTACATCATCTTCCAGCTCTCAAAGAAGACACATTAGATTTAGAAACCACAAAACTGAGAATCTTTAGTTGTACTAAACACATGCTTTAAACAGCAATACAATGAAAAAAACTAGTGCTTTTTTGTAACAGCTAACCAACTTGTGTTAGCTTTTTGTTAAAATAAGCTCTGTAACATAAAATTAGAACAGATTTTCAGAAAATTCTCAAACAAAAAACAAGAAGTCTGAGAAGCACCAATAGGTTACTGTGCCAGTTTTGTTTGGAGTAGAGTTAATTTTCTTTGTAGTAGCCACTATGGGGCTATGGTTTGGATTTGTGCTGAAAACAGTCCTGATACCACAGGGATGTTGTAGTTACTGCTTCCACAGAGTCAAGGTCTTTTCCGATTCTCAGACTACCCCATCAATGTGTGGGCTGGAGGTGCACAAGAAGCTGGGAGGGGACACAGCTGGGACCAGCTGACCCTAACTGACCAAAGGGATATTTCATACCATATGATGTCATGCTCAGTAAAAAAAAGCTGGGGAAAGAGGAAGGATGCAGGAGATGTTGGAAGTGATGGCATTTGCTTTCCCAAGTAACGGTTACACGTTATGGAGCCTGGCTTTCCTGGAGATGGCTGAACACCTGCCTGCCAATGGGAAGTAGTGAATGAATCCCTTGCTTTGTTTTACCTATGAAACTGTCTTCATCTCAACCCACAAGTTTTCTCACTTTTACCCTGCCAATTCTCTCCCCCATCCCACTGTTGGGTAGTAAGTGACTGCATAGTGCTTAGTTGTTTGCTGGGGTTAAACCACAACATGGGTTACGATGACTTTTAACACTAGAACAGGTTGTCCAACCAGCACAACCTGTATGATTACCCTGCCAGCAGGTTCCCTGAAGGAAGTCTAGAAGATTTAGTCCACTTCTCAGCTAGGAAGCCCATATCAACAGAAAACAAACAAACAAACAAAAACCACAGCAACAATATAAAAAAAAACCAAACAAAAACACACACAAACACAAGCAAACAAACAAAACCCAAACAAACAAACAAAAAAACCCAGCCACAATTAGAAGTCAAGTCTTCTTGATATTATGATTAAAAGAATGTTTTAAAACATTTCAGGGAAAAACCAACCGACCAAACAAACAAACAAAACCACCACCTTAAAACTTTAACGTACATTGGGCAAGCTTCTTTTTAATATGAGTTAACTGTCAAAATGAACTTCAGGATGGGTTTCTTTGCAACAGTCCTCTTGACAGTCTGAAGTAACATCTTCAACTACTACACTGTTCAAAATGGATTAGGCAATACAACTAAAAACACATGTGAAAACAGATATCATTCATATTTGCAGCTTCAGCAGTGAAACCCAACTGTAATCTGTAGACTTTCACTCCTACATGTAGTTCTTCCCATTCAGAACTCAAGGTCCCTTTGATAAGTGATATAGAAAAAGTTGTCTTCTTCAATTGTCAAAGACTAAGTCCTTTCATGGAAAACCAGAAATAAGGATTGATGAGTCCCAATGAACTTTTTTATGTTTCTGAAACACCATTACTGCTAGTCACTATTTACCAACACATACAATTTCCTTTTTGAAGAACAATTCCACAATTATAATGTTACATAAGCACTTTTACAAAATACAAGTTATACAGCAGAAGGAGGACATAATTTGATCTGCATTCATTAGTTCCATATAAGATCTGTCCACTCAAGTACAACCATTTTAGTATCTTGAAATTCTACCAAACAATGCTTTTGTATTATAGATACTCTATTACCTTTCTTCCAAATAGGTTTTACTTAGGTAACATTTCAAATAAGCAACCCCCTCCTAAGAAATTCTGTAACCAACCCAATCCAACGCATGAAGAGGATGCTGGAAACTGGCTGCTAACATAGAAGGTGGCATCACACAACTTGTTTGTTTTCTAAAGTAAGGATTCCCAGACACAAGAAATGAGTAGTCACACTAAGAGAAACAGATATTTTGAATCTCCTTTGTAAAGTGAACTTCACAAGTAAAGCAGTGTGGGAAAGTTTACAGTAAGACTGCAAGTGTCATTCCTAGCTAGTGAATAAACAAACCTGAGAGGAAAAGCTTGAGGGTCTGGAGTGGGGGAATTAAAAGTTATAGCCTCACTAGAAACTAAAATACATTCATTACATAGACACAAATTTGTCCCTTGCACAGCATCAAATTTAGCAACTATGCAAAACAAAGTCCAAATGAAAGATTTAAAATGTAATCCAGAAAAAAGTTAATTATAAATCCTATAAATTCTTTAGCTTTTAGAATCTATCATTGCATGTCTAGTTAAGTTTAAACTGTTCAAGATCTACTATTTAAACACATATTAAAAACAAACTAACAATAAAACAGTATGCAAATAATGTATACACAAAGCAATACAAATAAATTTGAACCTTAGAAATGTAAAGTGAATCTTGGTACAATGAAAGTTACTCTCCAGATGGTTTTTGTTTTTAACACATTTGATTACATTAGAAAATATATTAAATATTATCTCATAGCCCACAGCTGACGCCACCAATATTTATATAACCCATCATGAATACTGATTTTTGAAAACAGTAAGGCAGATTATTTTTGTGTTGAAAGAATTTCACATCAACAAACTAGGTTCTGACTTCTCACTTAAAACAGTTTTTATAAAGCATTCACACAGTGTTCCATTTGAACTCTATGCAATGCACAATAGGTACTCTAGTTTTTCAGTTTGTTAGTCTGCTGTGTTAAAAGAAGATTTTGTGCCTTGTTGGCATGGAAAATGCTAAACACAATTGAATTGGTCTGGTTCCAATGCACATGCAAAGAAAGAGTTTAGCAAGTGAAGCAGTTGTACAGGGCAAGATCAAAAACTCTCCGAAATGAAGAGAACCGATCCCAAACTCACAGGTGGTTGGAACATGACTACTTAATTCACTAACTGCCCTATACAAGAGAAACCAGACCAGGTAACAGTATATCTACATGCATGTTCATACATTCTGTAAACATAATAGGAAGGATATTGAATCCATAATCCCATACTTAGAAAGACATACGGGCATCTAAAGATACAGACATGCACTTACTTAGATGTAGGAAGGCAAGCAAGTAGGGTCTAGACAATGCCTAATTGAAGTCAAAGATTACTGAAAGCCAGTGGAGAGTTAGAAACCTGCTTTTTAATCCCTTCCAAAATTCCAGTAGATTACTACTTCTAAACACAGGTGTTGAAATACCTTTGAGGAAAATAGGGTTTTTTCTATTATTATAATGACAGTGTTAACTCATGAAGAAAAAAAATGCTAAAAACCTAAAGAAAATCCAGTTTCTTCGGAGAATTGTCACTGTAGTGTACTATATTATGAGTATGATTTTTTTGTTTTGTTATAAAATGTTGTGCCTTCACTAGTAACATTATTAGATACTCGAGAAAGGATAAGAATCAGTTGATTAACACTTTGAAACTCCTCTGTTAGTTCTCACACAGTGATTATCCTTCTTTTATGATCCACATTCTCATTCTTTACATATATTAACTGATGATGAGGCTGCTTTTACATGTATACTAATCGCACTTACGTGATGTTTTTGAAGCAAGAAGAGTAGTTTTTGAACCAGTTAAAAACTGAAATCCCAGAGCATTTGCCTGGTCATCCCCAGATGGATCGACAAAGTCTGAAAGAGAAAATTAAATATGGTTTTCTATAGTTTGACACCACTACTCAACAAACCTCAAGCCACAGCCAGGAACACATCAACCTTTGCAAGAGTAATTTAGGAAAGGCAATCTGAGACTGCTTCTCTTTTTAAGGCTCAGAAGTTAACAACATCAGCAGTAGTTGGGTGTACCCTCCCTCCATTCACAGGTGGAAGCTTAGCAACACACTACAGATTTCTTTGAGGTTCAGTCTCTGCCATCTAAAAAGAATTCTGACTAGTGTACAGCCTAAAGACAACCACCTTTTACCAAATGCAAGGTCAGCTTTAATTCAGATATTTATGCAAAAATAATGTGGAAATTAGAAATTATTGAAAATGTTTCAGCACCCCCTGTTTTCAGTTTTCAGCACACAGCACAACACCTAGTTTGCTAAAACTAGCTACTCTGCAAAGTCCATGCAAATCCATCATTCTTTTCATTCCATGTAGTGGGTGATACCAGCTTAAATGGCTCAATTTTAGAGTACTGTGTTTTACAAACTACTGCATGTCACCTCTCCTCCCAAACTTCCTCTAAAAATAAGGCAAAATGGGGAGGAGAAGAGACATAACTTTTATTGATTACTCCAAGAATCCGAAGTTCCTTCACAGATCACATCATAAAAGTGGGGTGAACAGAAATCAGATTTTAATACCTTCTTCTGGAACACATTAGGCCTATGCTTTGTGCTACATTTTCAACAACACATCCCTAGGTTAAAATAATAATAATAATAATAATGATAATAATAATAATGATGATAATAATAATAATAATAATAATAATAATAATAATAATAATAATAATAATGCTCTATTTCAAAAGCATGTCTAAACAGAAATCCATAAGTTTATTATTGCTTAGCCATAATGGAACCCTATGAGTAAAACCCAAAAATGTAGACCTTCTGAAAAAAATTTATCTGTTTCAAGTAAGTATTACATAGCACACACATTTGAGAGGAATTACATATTTACTCTCAAAGCAAAGAAAATCATACTACCAAAAAAATATAACCATGCCCACTCCACTGCTCTCAGACAAATGTACTATAAAAGCATTTCAAAAAAGAGATGCAGCTCCACCTTAAAAAGATCATATTAAAGTTGTTGGCCCGCACAGCTTTCAGAAAACTGTTCCAGAACTTTCGGCCTCTGAAGTTCAGAAACTTAATCACTGCCAGAGTGAGCTTATTCACAATCACTTTATAGCCCTGTTTACTCATTTCTTCTTGTGCTAATAAGATCATCTAGATCAATGATACAGACACAAAATATTTACTGAAGGCAACTGTATTCCATTTTTTTGCCTGCGCTTTATTAAGCTAAATGATTTCATTTATTTTAATTCTCCTCTTCAAATCCCTAGATAATGTTCATAGCCTTTTTCTACACTTTTGAGCTTGAATTAACTTTTATTTAATACCATCAATGAGCACTCAGTGTGCTGATGCACAGTAACATGATATTAGTTTCCTGTGTGGCAACATTTTGCCTAATGCATACTCAGTTCTTTTTTGTTTGCTTATGATTGTATCACATTGTACCACAGAGTATTCCTGTGGTAACTTTTACCTCCTCAATCTCTTGCCAATTATGAGCACATAATTACAGCAGAAATTATTTTGATAGCATTACACTTTATAGTACCCAAATTCATTCTTCTTTTTCTGGTCCTAAATGGCACCTTAACCATCTTTCATACTATTTTAATATTCTCCTGAATATAAAATGTAGATCAGGTTTGTGCATCAGAAAATATCTCTAAGTACATGTTTTTCTTAGTCCAAGAAAACTAATGAAACAATTAAATAAGATCAGCTCCAAAATGATATATCAAGAACTCCACAAATCTTCCTCCAAAGCAACTGTACCCCTTACATACAAGATTTACCACTTTTTATTTGCCCCGCTTATCTTTTTTTAAATGAATGCCCATGTTTTCCCAATTACAACACCATTTATGTGATTTTATGTAAAATGATTTTCTGGATACATCAAAATTTGATCTATATCATGTCCCCTGTGTAAAGAAATCTGCCATATTGCCAGAGACAGATATACTAGCCCAGATGGCCTATTATTGAAATATTATGCCATCATTTCTTTTAAAATATACTTTTTAAATACTTTAACATTAGCTTTGTTAAGTACCTCATTACTTTGGACAGACAAGCAATTCCTGTGGAAGTTGCTGACACATCACCTATTACGGATAAAATCAAAGACTTACCTGGAAAAATGGTGAGAAAACTGATGGGAGGTTTATTGGTATCAATAGTTAGCTTGTGGTTTGCTGCTTTTGAAGGTTGAGCTGGAAAGCAAACTAACCGCAAAGGCAGCCTGAAGTTACACTGTGCAACATTCAGTACTCCTAAAATGAAAGAACAGAGATTCATCTTTTGTATCCATCTCCTGAATACAAGATACTTCATACTGCTGTCCTCAAAGAGGTATAACAAGACACTTTTAACACAAGTAAGGAATACATTAAAACAAAAACTACACAAAACTCTAGATTTTTCTTAAATTTTCTACCTAAAATAACTTGAAATTTGAATATTTTTAATTACCTTTTCAACTGAATGGGAAAGCAAGAGTTACTAGCCATTCCACTGCATACCTGTATTTACACCAATTACCATGCAATAAAGATCAACATTTCATTTAATACTAGACAAACAATTCTACTTTAACATAGACTATACCTGTGTGATTACTCCTGATACTTTTAAACAAAATTGAAGCATGTACATTTTCATCAGGAATATCGCAAACTACATCCTTTTTAAGAAGAACACTTTTACTCTTTTTTTATACCCTTAAATAACATCTATGCAACCTTAATATAATCAGTCAGAGGCTTTGGCTTAGAAAAAGAAATGTATCTAACACAGATTGCTACCCAAAGGTATGTGAAATTCTATCTTTCAGCTCACTGCATCATAATAAAACGGAACTGTAGAACAAGCTGCATACTATCTTTGGTATTGGGATCTAATATAATATGCAATTTTATCAGAATGGTGCAAGAGGAAAGAGGAAGTTTTAACACTAAGATTTAGGAAATATGTTCAGTAGAATGCATACAATATTTGCTCAAATAGAAACATAGTTTAAAATTGCTGGCATGTCAGAAATTGCCCAGTATGTTTTATGTGAAAGGTAAAATGGCTAGTTGCTATGAAATACAGAGTTCTTGCACAGTTGGGCAGCCAGATTATGGGTTTTTTGAGGAGGATTTTCTGATGAAGCAACTAACAGGGAAACCTTGTTTTGTTTGAATACAGACATCACTACAGGCACCAATACTCATCTCATTGAGAACAGTATTAATATCATAGCAGCAATCACTCATTCTCTCCCAAATAATCCATGAAACTCAAACACTAACCCCAACACCCACCTCAGCAGAATTTAACAAAGTACATTTTTAGAGAGAATAGAGTAAGTTACTGTCATGGATTATATGGAGACAGAAAAGTCATGAAATGTTATCAGTCATGTAAGCTTAGCAGGTTAGTACAAAAACAGACCTCAACCATTCAACAGTGATCCAAGCAACCTTTTTTGCTCACAACTTTGTTGCTTGGCGGATCCCTTCAAATGAAAAATTATTTCTAATACTCATATCAGGGGAAAAATGTTACTAGAAGGCTCAGATCCATCCCTCTCATTGTCAATTCAATAGCTCTTTTGGCTGGCAGATAATGCCTTCAAGTAACTACTCTGCAGCAGCTTGTAAAAAAAAAGCAAATCACTGTAAAACAAACAGAAAGCCCATTTTGAGGACAGGTCCTAAAAACTAGGATATCTCTGGGTTCCAAGGAAAATTCCTGAAAAAATACTTGACAATAAACCTACGACCTTTCAGAATGATTCACTCAACCGTATCTTCATCATCTGATGGGAAAATTAAAATATTTTCTTGATGACAACAAAACACAAACATCTTATTATTGCACTTAAACATGAAGACTTGTCAACAGGAAAAAATTAGTGAAAAAACTAGCCAAAATTATTTTGAAATATTCTTATTTAAACCAAGATGTTTTTCTTCTTGTTTCAAACCAGCTTTTCCTAGATAGTCTGTTCTCAGTCTGCCTCATTATAAACATAATTTTTCAAAGTTCAAATAAAAACTAAATCAAATACTATCTGACTTTGGGAGAGGGCAGGGGAGATTTATAGCTCATAAGTCAAAAACGACTATATATTAGAAGCAAACCAAAAAGCTCCAATGAAATCTATCACTACAGTGAAAAACTCTTGCTGGGAAATGTTTTCAGAATATTTCAGAATTTTAAATGGTACTAAAGAAACACAAAGCAGTAGCAAAGTGTGGAAGCCAGAACTTCCTCAGTGCTTTGGTGTTACACCTAGCAATACATCTCCATCTAGACTTGTGATACATTGCACCATACACAATTTTAGCAGTGTAATAAAGAAAAAATGTCATAACATTTCAGATCCTCTTCTAATTGAGACATAACAGAAATTTTGTAACATTATCGTGTAAGTTACTACTATTTAAAGGCATACTATGCACTTATCTGATAAAAGTAATAAAACAGTTACATGCACTGAAGATTTTACTTCCAAATTGTTAATTCATCCATCTTAATTATATACATACATATATATATACATGTATATAATTAAAAACATTAAAGCTCACATCTCTGATTTAGGATATTAAATATTCAGATAATTTAAACTTTTTCTGGTATTGATGTCCCTAAACTTACCTAATCCAGTGCAACTCACAGTAACCCAAGTAAATTTTGTCCCAGATAATTCTATCTGTTTACTGTGCTCCACAATACTCTCTTCAACATCAAGTTTTCATCTTGAGTAGAAATTTCTTAAAACAAACTCCAAATCTTCAATTTTAGAATGTTACCCTTTCAAATTAAAGACACTTATTTTATATAGCTTACTGATATATTTACTCTATTTTTTAATAATTTTAAAAATCACTTTGTATAGCAGAAATCTGCCACATGGTGATAGCCATTCTTGCCAAGAATAGTATTCTGTTGAGATGGTTCAAGCATCTGGTTCCTGTATGGCACCTTAAGGTCCCCTGAAATATCCAGAAACCAGAAAGGGGGAGAATCGTCAACACAGCAATCTACTCTATTACTTCAATTAATATGCTCGTAAGAGCATATGTATTGAAAAGCAAGACTCAAATATGTATACATCTCTATGTATACATTTGTTTAGGAAAACGGCAAAACTG
This sequence comes from Columba livia, assembly GCF_036013475.1. Classification (NCBI taxonomy): domain Eukaryota; kingdom Metazoa; phylum Chordata; class Aves; order Columbiformes; family Columbidae; genus Columba; species Columba livia. The sequence goes on along the minus strand of NC_088603.1, from coordinate 49,414,483 downwards.
AAAACACCCTTTCAGTTCTCTCTAAATCTATGACAAGCAAAATGTGAGGGAATTTGTGTTCAATATATATTTTTTAAGTTAGTGAAATATCTCCTACAAGGACTGTATTTTTTCAACACATGTACACAACTACATTGTAAAATTACCCTTCTCTCTTTTTAGTCTTCCTATACACAACCTAACTTTCCAGTTTTGTTTTGTTTTTCAATTGTACCTTTTGCAAAGATCTACCACAATCACAGCTAGATTTTGTACTGCTGGTATTCTCAGTTAGAAAGCGGCCTTTTAGCCTTGAATAAGATGTTTCCAAAAAGAATTGGAATAAAAAGATGTTAAGTGACTTAATTCCCAGAGCTACTCAGTCCAAACAGTATGGCATTAGCTACAAATCCTTAATAGCTGTTTCAGTTGCACCAAAAACCACTATAATTTAGCTGCCTAAATACTTGCTGAAACTCGAAAAAAAAAACTAAAAATATGGTAAAGAACATATAATTGTATTTTCCATTTCCAATCTCAATGGACAAGGCACTTATTACCGTGCAAAATTTCTGTTACATATGAGAAAGTGCAATATATATCAGGCTGAGGGAGCTGGGTCCCTTTAGTTTGGAGGAGACTGTAGGGTGACCTTATTAATGTTTACAAATATAAAAAGGGTGAGTGTCAGGAGGATGGAGCCAGGCTCTTCTCGGTGACAACCAATGGTAAGACAAGGAGTAATGGGTTCAAACTGGAACACAAGAGGTTCCACTTAAATTTGAGAAGAAACTTCTTCTCAGTGAGGGTGCCAGAGCACTGGAACAGGCTGCCCACGGGAGTTGTGGAGTCTCCTCCTCCGGAGACATTCAAAACCCGCCTGGACGCCTTCCTGTGTAACCTCATCTAGGTGTTCCTGCTCCAGCAAGGGGGTTGGACTGGACGATCTTTTGAGGTCCCTTCCAATCCCTAATGTTGTGTGACTCTGTGATTCTGTGTGATCACCAAGATATCTTTACTACTTTCTATTTTTCCCCATGAGCAATTGTCTTTTTATGTCTAAGCCTCATTTACTTTCAATTTTCTCAGATATCCACCTCTTCATAGCATCAAATCAAGGATGATAATAATAATTTAAAGAAATAATAAGTAAAATCACAGCTCCCTTCCAAATCTGCTTTATTCAGCATATGCTGTCACTCTGAAACCATTCTATCTTTGCACTTTCCATTTACTCACCTTCAGGATTGAACTCTGCAATATAACCAGCAATGGGATAAAAAAAAAAAAAAAAAGAATACATAAGATGCTAGTCAAGATAAAAGGGAAATGTAGTAACAGGTTTTAAAGAACTTAAGCCACATTTGCTAAGTAGACAATGCATAAAGACGTAATACTAGCCAAAGCCCAGACATGAGACCACATTCATCAATAGTGCAATCCCATCCAACTGAGTGACTCATTAACCTTCAGCTGTATGAATCCCACAGAGATACACTGAAGACTGATTTGGCCACAAATCTGGGTATCTTAAAAAACAAAAGAGGAAAAAGTCCCTATTCAGACAAATCAAAGTTACAAAGGCACTTGATTTTTGTTTACTAGTATATTACACTGAAGAATTTTATTGCCTTGTACAAGTAACACTGCTATTTGTATGTAATTGAACAGAATTATCCCAGCTTAATAATTTAAATGAATATCAAAAAATTTAACAAGGCCTTAATTATGCTTCTTTATTTAGAAGTTTTCCAACTTCTACTGTTAAAGGTAAGTTTCTAAAATTTCTTCTACAGTTCCCGAACTCTGTTAGACCTCATGTCTTCTGGAGATTTTTTTTAATTGCATATAAACAATCAATCATAGTTAAGATACCATATTTCTTTACTTCCCTAACCAAAAGGCTTGCAAAATCCAACCTAATATCTAAAATATAACTGTAAGTGTAACTAGCATCACCTGAAAGAAATAATACATTAATTTGCTGGTGAGAAATACCCTTTAAATTTGATACTCTGGTCTTGCAAAGCAAAATCACAGAAGCAAAATAAAAAGCAAGCTTTCAAAATCAGAGGATCCAAGATACTCAAAAATATACTGCCTATATGTACCACAAAACGTGTCTAAAGCCACATCACTAAGCTGGACAGTTATGAAAGTACTGCATCTCATTCACAAGGAACAAGCAGGGTCATCGCACAAAGGGACCGAAGTTGTGTAGGCTGTTTGTGTGGGCTCTCAAGAAAAAGGGAGGAGCATCCTTCTCTCCCTCATCCTCTGCACATACCTGCAAGACTCGTCTAAAGAGGGTGAGATTTCTTTAAAAACACGAGTTTAAGTTTTGGCTAGAAATAAACATTTCTATCATCACACAGACTATCAACATAAACACAATGGTTCAAGTGAGAAGTGATGTGAAGTAAAAGCTTAAATAAAAGTGTCTACACAGGATAAGGTACTCAAGACCACCACCCTTCACAGAAGCCCTAACTCCACATGCATGTCTTTGATGCCAGTCCACTCCATGTCACCCTTCCATTTGTGTTGGCACAGGCCTGTGTTTGCACAGTGAAACAAATCAGCAAATCTGGCTGAGAAATAACTGTTGATTGTGTGAGCACAACAGGGGAGGAGGTGCAGAAGCAAAGCCAAGCAGTGAGAAGAACAGACAGTTTAAACTGCTTTATGCTGCATTTAACTTAACATGGAAGCCTTGCCTAAACACAGTTTCTTAGTAGCCTGACAAATTCACAGGGCTGTGTGCAGAAAACTGAGCTAATCAGTCATCGGTTATGGATAGCAGGGTAAATTTACATATTCTATCACTAGGGTTGTTAGGGCATAATAAACCAGAATGACTTAGTTTCTATTACTTCGGATTACTTCATTTGTTTAAAATGAGTATGTTCACTTGTTAAAAGGGAAGTGAGGAATAATCACACCCAATGCTTATTCAGATCTCCTCCTCTGTAGCAAGGCAGTTATTGTCACATTTGTTGGCAGCCCAGAAGGCTGAATAGTCATAAAGATGTAATTAACTTCTCACTTGAGGAGCTGGTCCCTTAAAAGGCAGCACAGAAGTGAATTGATAGGACAGGGTGGGAAAGCTTGTACAGCTGCTTCCCCTGCCATGAGAACATGATTTTACCTCTTCAAAACCAATTAGGTAACTTAATGATGCTATATATTAACTAAAACTGAAGACTAGACTCTGATGGACATTATTTCTTTAATTAATGCTGCCTGTGATGTATATCAAAGGAAATATTATAAGAAATATGTAAAGAAAAAGACCTCAAAAAAGGCAAAACAAGTTGAAATCTCCAGTGGCTTACCTGTTGGTGTATTATATGAAACCACACAATTTCCTTCAAGTTCTGATGGAGCACAATTCCCCTTCAAAAAGACAGACAGGACCACAGTTTCAGATGCATCTGGTTCTAAAAACAATACAAAATTAAATCAAGTAATAGGAGCATCCAAATGAAAGCAGCATGTTTTCTAGCGTTTTGGGAAACATTCTACTAAACTATGATAGTTGTTTCCATCAGTTCACATTTATCAAATCACTGGACATGCTTTCAAACATTCTCAGAAAAAAAGTAACATGACACAGATGTAACTACCGTTATAATAATTTATATATAATAATTTACCTAAATCATCCAAGAAGAACTGATCACAGGTCACTGCTAATGGAGCTTGTACACATACTACCAGGTTTGGTTTCTGTGCAGTCACTCTGCTCTGTATTGTTACCTAAAACAAGTGACATAGAGGAGTATTTAAAGGAAGCAAGAAATTGATCACTGTATAACAGCAAAGAAACATAACCAGCAAAAAGATATTAAAAACTTGTAAAGAGCAATTCAGCAACAATGTTTAAGAATTTTAAATTTCAACTTTAAAACCAGTATTTTCCTTTTAAAATTCTTATTTACTTACAGCCAATAATAAAACACAATAACTTGAAAGGCTACAAAAAACTGAAGGGGTTTCTCATGTTCTTTGTCATTTTAACCTAAAACAAGCTAATGTTGAAGTGTTAATTAAAATTTTACTATTTTCCAAGTGTCACATGCATTTGTTCTAATGTAAATAACACGTTACCTCTTTCAGGTGACTAAAGTAAAAAGAATAATAATAACAATTAAAAAAAAAAGCTAACCAAAGAAATTACATCCTTTAACTGCAAAGACAAACTCACAAACTCACAGTCTTCTGAATAACTTCAGAGTCAAGTTCTATTTGATTGTTCACTGCAAACAAATTCTAAAATTCAACATACAGGATTACCCAGCACAACTGCAACATTAGGTTATGAGAGCTGACCTAACCATAAACCTGGAGTGACTCTGGTTGCTTCTATTGTAGGCACTTGTTTCTCTGCAAAAAGCAATGGATATCAAAAGAATGTCCTTAGCTCAGATCTTAAATGAAAGTATAGTCGTGATCGAAATCTGAATGTGGTCTGCATACACATAGAGCATATCTGCTATCTATTATCATCTGGCTTATATTGCTGGTTTACCAAGGAGCTCACAGCCAGGTTAAATCAGTTTCAGAAAATATTATTAATTATAAAATTACTCAAGTGTTAGGAAGTTTGACTGCTTTATGAGAATTAACATCAACATTTTTTTTGGCTTAACCATACATTTAGGCTGTAAACAAGTCCTCAGACCATCCATCGCTCTTAATGCTACCAAGGAAAGATCGTGTCTAACTCAAGTAGATGCACATACATCAGGTAAACTGCCCCATTTTCTGAAGCCAGAATCTCAGTAAGATGAACAATGAACATGGAAACAATAGCCTTACAGATGCTATGCCAGTTAAATGAACTAAAAACATGCAGATATGAGACTGCACACTTCAACATTTATAATTAAGACAGTGACAGTTAAAGCTACAGGCAAATGCTACTTCAGTGCATTTCTCAGTTATGTTTGGCTTTGTGGTGCACACAGGAGCCTGAAGTGAATAATTCTCTTACCCAGAACCTTTTGTCAAAAGTACCTGATTTTATTAAAACTCTTCAGACAGGCCTGTCACTGGTGCATAATTAAATTTAAAAATTAAGTTTTTAATAGAAAAGTAAGTGTCACGAATTATGGAAGTTTTTTTCAGAACACAATGCACTGCCTGCAATTTTTTTTGGTACAATGATCACCATTACAATGCCAAATAATATTCACTGGTAACATTACCTACTTTGTAGAAGACATGTAAGGTAGGCATTTACACACTGGTTGCAGTTGTACAACTCAAGAAAATATTTAATTTTAACATTTATCCCATTTGTTCTCAACTTGTCCAAATTCAGTGGTTAAGTTCAAATTACTCTGACAGGAGCCATAATGTGCAACCACCACGTACAAGTATTTCTTAGTTTCACAGGAACCAATGCTTATAACTTTGTAAATATTAAAGAGTTTAATCCATTAATCAAAAGGATGTTTCCATCAACTGCAATTAATTAGAAGGGAGACATATGAAGATCAGTTAATTGAACTTCTCACAGGAAAAAATATTCTGGAAAGAACCGAATGCATGATAACACCTACATTTACTATTTTTGTTTCATTAGAAGGTACAAGATCTATAAAAAAGAAAGCAGAAAAGATTACCAACTCTATAAACACCTCCATACTCATTTTAAAGTGTTTGCCGTTGGTCTTACAATAGCAATGAGCAGATGAGAGAGAACAATGGGAGTTACCCAAGTTCCTAACATTGAAATCATAAACATTCTCCAAAACTTGAATTTGGCAACTACGAACACAATACTTTCCTCTGTAATAACTCACTTATACAATATATTGGCTCCAATGTAAACTAAAAGCTGATCAATTCATAACTTTCTCTGGAGGTAACTTAAATTTACATTACGTATTTTAAGGTACCCTAATTTTCACAAGCAGCCTGATTCAAAGTCCAATGTCGTTCATCTGAACTGCATTGAGCAAAACTGTCACAGACTTTATTAGGATTAAGATTTTACCCTGCATCATTTTAGCATTTAAAAATGCAGATAAATTTGTTGGACTGAGTACAACTAAACCACAGTAGTGTAATGGAATCCAGTTCAACAAATAGTCCGGTTACCCGCTGAACTTTTCTCTCAGGATGGAGGGTTCTCAAAAATAAGGTTCCACTGATATTCCTAAAAGATACTCTCAAACTCAGAAATGAAAATCATTATCCTTTTTAGGCAATACTAAGGAGAAACTCCACTTGCACACATATGCATGTGCGCACATATATGCATGTGCCCACACATATGCATGTGCCCACACACATTTTCTTTAGAATCACTTAAAGGCAGCAGCTCTTATGGAGGACTGCAATGATGTCAATTTTCAAGTTAGATTTTTCTAGCATTTTTTTTTTTTCACTAGCAAAAGTGGTGAAAGTCTTTTTACAAAAGAAAGTCTATTTATTGACAACTAAAAAGGCAGCTAAAGATAATAAACTTCACATTTTGAGTAACCAGATATTTATTCCCTTTGAAATGCATTGGAAAAATTATTCTTATAACTTTGAAAACAACTTCCATCCTAATCATGTTTTTGTGTCTGCTTCTTGATAAGCCTATCAAACTCTAATCACTTTCTGACTTTGGTAGAAGGCTTGCTAGAATGACACCTTGTTATATTAAGGAGAAAAAAAATTACATATATATTGCATTTCAAACATTACTCATTTTCATGATCAAAGTGAAATATACAGAAAGTGACAGGTCTATTTAAATTTGCCACCACTAATTTTGAATGCTACTGTTTGAGTTAGGCACAGTACCTTTACTGTCACTGATGGTACTGCCTCTGCTTTTACCTCACTGTCAATGGCTTGCTGTGAAGAAAAAGATGAAAACAGAGTAAATTCAATATGATGAATGAGTGGACACAATTAATGCAACAGTACTTTCCTACCATCAACTTGGTAAACAGGGAATTAACAGTAAAGGACTTATCATTCCTATGACAGATTAAAATAAACAAAATACATTTCTGAGTTCCTTCTGAAAATGTAAAGCCTCTGCTTGAAATTCCCTGTAAAAAGGATAGCAAAAGGTCATGAATGTTGGGTACATAAGAAACTAATACACTTTGATGTATATATGAAAATTTGAAAATGCTTTGTTTGGCACACTACTTTCCACTGTATATTTATTTAAATTATGGAAATACCTTCTGTTATTCAGCAGGGAAAGGTGACTTCCAATCTGCTAATATATTGTATACATACCATAGTTTGTACTATAAAATCACTACACACTATCTTATAATCAGAAATATATTTTGAGCTTCAAAAGAAAATTATAGCAGATATCTTGCCACTTCTGCTAATTTCTTTTTCAACAGGCAATTCCACCTAATTCTAAATCAATCCTGACCTTGCAGTCTATTTCAATATCTTATTTTGTGCTTGTATTTCATTTTGTAATAGGTCAGTCCCTACAGTTTAAAAAAAAAAAAAGTTCCTGTTTGTTTAAACTATATTATTTTAAGGAAACACTTCACTTCTGCTATAATAGCAAATTACTGACTTGAACTTACACCTTCTCATAATAAAAGAGTAAATTAAGAATAATCTGATGTCCTCCACCCACCCTCCTTTTCATCCCAACGTGCCAGTATAAGGTCCACATCTGCAAAGTTCCCAAGAAGTCAGAAAGCTGGTAGGCTCTCTGGTTCTAGAAATAGGCCTTCCCTTTGTACACTGTATATCTTTTCCGGTTAAAAAAGTGTAGCTACTTTCATACTGGCTTGCCATGCCCACTGTCTCTGGTGACCAGCAGTTGACCCTGAAGCCATAGCAGGGGTGCAAAGAGATTGATCCTCACCTTATTCAGCTTTCAGAAATCAGCTGGACTTCCTGGATCAGAGGCCAGACACAAGAGGCGGTGTCAAATAACCAGAATGGTTCTCCAAGTTGCTTATCTAATCCATTTTAACATACTTATATCTTCTTTGCTTTTACCACACACATAGCAATTTAAATCTTTTCACAAATGCCGAAGTAGTACCTGCAAGCCTGTAGTTTCCAAGGTCACTGCAGAAGCCCTAAAATTGTTCCTACGTTTGCTGAGTTAATCCGTCCGCATAAACTGTAATATTTTTGCTATCTAGATGGCTACTGAAGGAATCTCCAGCAGAGCCTACCACACAGGTAACTGACATATATGGACAGCCTTGGAAAATAAAGATTCAAGGCCATGGTTCAGCTGATACTGAGTTACTTACATGAAACAGCCCATTTGCACCTGGAAGGTTGAGCAAATGAGCAAAGCAGCATTAGAGCATCCTATGGATCTAGCAGTTCTAAGTGTGGTGAACAGATTACTGCAGCTAGCTAAGACCATGCAACACTGTCCTTTTTTCCACAGACAAACGCTAGGACATTAGCACGCATTATGAAGAGGTCTCTTTTTTAAAGAATAATAGTAATAGCAGTAGTAATAACAACAGAGTTTAAATAAATATATCAAATATATATCTAAAAATATTAAAAAGCAGCTCCTTGTATATTTTTTAAACAGTAAGTAGCCCTCAAAATCAGTTTTGCAGAAATGACTAATTACAGATGTTTTAGTGCAATGAGTATTTTCTGAAGTGTTAAAGTGAAAAGTTTTGAGACACTATTAGCTCTCTTGCGTTTTAATTTGAATTGATTTTTATAAAGTACATAGGCATACAAGATGAATAAACTAAATAGGTTGCAATGATGCCTTGCCAAAGAAAGATTATTTCTTATAATGCATGGTTTGTATATTCTATCTTTAAACTATCCACAGGGTGACACTTCTACTGTTTCCCTCATATTATTAACTGCTCACCATTACAAATGATTCTAAGTTCTCTTTCACATAAGTTTGCTTAGCCAAGAATCTAAAGGTCCCCAGACAGACGATATTAAATAATTTTAATAATTCTAACTAAAGTCATTAACAGAAGTGCATTCTAATTGATGGATAACTGGGGGCTATGCAGAAGCTCAGTCCCACAAATATAAATGGGCAACAATCACTATCCATGATTAACTATTATTTACTCATGTATGAAATCAATGTTTTCAGAGTGATTTCCTTTTTATACAGGTACATACAGATTCTGCATCCAAATCAGGTGAAACTTCTGCTGTAACAATTAACTTTCTGTGTTTTTCAGATTTGGGCAAAATATCTAAAAAAAAAAAAAAAAAAGTAAATCAGCTCTTCTTTAACAAACATGAGGCTATGTTTCTAAAAATAACACAATATCAACAACATCAAGTTTCAAACTTACATCATTACACCTACTAGTGTACAGGAAAAAATAACAATGTATATGATTTTTGACCAAAGAAACTTCCCAATTTTATAAGATTTCTACAGCCAACCTAAAACTGGACCTCATTCTGGATATCTGATTCATGTATGGAAAAGGACTTGGGTGCCTTCTACAATAAGATTTCACACCTACTATCCATGATCTTCATAGATTGTATGGAATTTTTAAACTTCTGTCTTCACATGTGTATACTAAGACACCTATAAGAAATAACCGTCTCCAAAATACACACTGCACATCTCATGGATCTTTCACGTAAATAATTTGATAATGAATACAACAGACACAGAAATATTCAGTGACTAATAGTGTAAAATTAAAATAAATCTTAAAAATTCCTGTGCGTAAGAAGGTATACAAAAGTTTTATGTACAGAACATTATACGGCACTTGGTTACAATATATTACCTGACGTTTTCCAGGACTGTCAACATACAAGGGAAAGAATGCTACGAACTCATATATACCCATGATATAAAACCTTGTACAGATTCACAAACGTACAAAGGTTGTAAGGATTAAAACTAGGCACTTAAAGACCATGAGAAATTACATAATCTCCTCTTAAGAGTGCAGAAGTCCAGCTCTATGGAATTTGCAATTATCTGAAAGGCACTTTTATTTCTTACTACTAAACTCGTCAGAAAACAAAGAAAAACCCAAACAGGAAACGCATAGTTCCTAAAGTAACAAACAGAAAAAGACTTAATGTAAAGGGGAAATTAACATATTAGCTGAATAACTGAGAGCATGAGCAGGTTCAGAAAGCTGCAAGAATTTTATTACACATAGGGTCCTCAAAATGACCCAGAACTAGTAGGCAGCACATTATCTCTTTGTAAGAAGAAAATACAGAAGACAGAAAATCCATTTTCTTTTGCTGAGAGAAATATACCTCCCTTTACTACAAGAAAAAGGGAAAACAAAACACATTCCTCCAATACCACCTACCAAAGAAGCCTATGCCTGTTTCATAACTGCCACAATCGCACACAACTGGTTCTGACAACCACACACATTTCAGCACAACCCATTCCACTGCCAGAGCTAAGAAAAGATCTTTTTCTATCCCTTCTTAACCAACTCTCTTCAGGTTCCTTCTTCAAGCAAACTATGATGCAAGTTCTGTCATACAGTCATTTTTCTGTTAGAAATACAACAGAGATCACAACCAAAGTTTACATACAAGCATTGGCTTTTTGTTACTACTAAACTGAGCCAAAACACCTATGTTTAACCACTTATGTCATCCCGACTGATGCAACTAACAGTAGATTTAAGTTGGTATAACAGTTATGATTTTAAAATATTTCATCAGTTCATAATGTAAATCCATATTCTTCAAAATGTATAAAACAGCTTAAGTTCAACAGTTTAATGGACAGAAATACAAATGGAAATAACTACTCTAAGGTGGTTTTTTTTGTATGATGACCTAATTCTAAATACCTTCCATGTTTGGAAGTCAAAATGAAACAAAGAAAAATTATTTCCATATAAGGGTAGATATTTTCAAAACAACACAAGCTCTTACTGCACAAATGTGAAATCAAAAGACAGAAAAGTCGATGGCACATATTAAAGGTCATGCTTAGGACTAAATGGTGACCAATGTTCAAAAGTGCTTTGTATTCAACTAGACATGATTAGCAGGTATTTTAAGATGTAGCTAAAGTTCTAACAAAAAGGCCAAAATGAAACAAAGCCAAAAGATCCAAAACTGAAAGGCATTCTTCATAAGTAAAATGTTCTGCTGTAAAAAAGGTTTTCTCAAAAATTTTACATCCAGATAAAGCCAAACACAACATCATTAGAGCATCTCTCGACAACGTAAAGAGCATTCATAAAAACTCATCTGAAAACACTACTGTAACACTTCAGATTAGGAAGATTGAGGAAGAAAAAAAAATTAAGAGGAAGAGAGAATAGGGAAAAGATCAATAATATTCATAGTATACTTGACAAGTCATACCATGACAGTTATTAGAAAAGTTATAAAGGACAGCTATGTTTCCTTTCTCTCTCTTTAGATCTTCCACATCTATGCTAAAACTGAGAAGATGCTTCATTTCAAATGGATTTATTCCTTTCATCATGCTTTTCTTTCCTTTGGTTACAATAGCCAGACAAAATTGTAAAATACTTATTAAAAAAGGCTGGAGGGTAAAAAAAAAAAAAAAAAAAAAAAAATTCAATGGAATTTAACCACATCTATATGCTTAAATAGTCAATCATTAGATTTGTAAAATTAAAAAATAAATAAATTAAAAAACCAAAACAAATAAAACACCACCTTTTATCAGTCTGTCATAATAATGTACAAAGTTATATGCAATTACAAAACAAAAATTAGAAATTTTTGAGTTGTAGGATCAAGCTCACAGCTACACATAAATAATTTCTTCTTTTCTAGGGATTTCAACTGTGAGCTCTTTTGCTCTGTTTTTCACACAAAAAGCCATGACTATTTCTTTAATGCATTTTAAGAATTTGCTAACTATCATCAGGAAAAGATTTTAATTGGTTCTTTCTATTTGTCTAAGATTTTTCCGTAGTTTCCAGTAAAATCACATGCTTCCAATTCCCTATGCAAGTCAGATACACTGTTTAAAAACTGAGTTACGAAAACACAAACTCTGAAGGATCTCTGTAGAAATGACGTTCGCTTACTTGAACAAAATCGATCCAAGTTATTAGCAATGTATGTAAATTCCAGAATTTATCATGATTAGTTATTTGGGCTTTGATATCTCTCACTATGTTCTGCAAATACAATTGCTTTTGAAAGAAATTAAAGCAACAGAAAAGTTGCTTTAACAAAAGTCATTCTTTGTTAATTGCATAACTTAAGCCATTCGTAATAATAAAACAGAATTTGGCAATAGTTTTGCTCTCTCTGAAGCCAAAGTTTAGCAGACTGTTGCTGTGAAATTCCTTAAGTTATCTTGCCTTTGGGTAGTATGTGGACTGTCAGTTTTTTCTCTGAACCCGTGCACTAGTGAGAATTATCTGCACCCTGGTGTGAAAGGAATGAGGAAAGGCTGAGGGAGCTGGGTCTCTTTAGCTTGGAGAAGAGGAGACTGAGGGGTGACCTCATTAATGTTTACAAATATATAAAGGGCGAGTGTCACGAGGATGGAGCCAGGCTCTTCTTGGTGACAACCAATGATAGGACAAGGAGCAATGGGTACAAACTGGAACACAAAAGGTTCCACTTAAATTTGAGAAGAAACTTCTTCTCAGTGAGGGTGACAGACACTGGAACAGGCTGCCCAGCGAGGTTGTGGAGTCTCCTACTCCGGAGACATTCAAAACCCGCCTGGACGCCTTCCTGTGTAGTCTCACCTAGGTGTTCCTGCTCCGGCAGGGGGATTGGACTGGATGATCTTTTGAGGTCCCTTCCAATCCCTGACATTCTGTGATTCTGTGATTTCCTGCAGAAATGTAATTATGTTTAAAGTATGAAAATAAAAGTGCTAAAAGGAAATTCAGGTGGTTAAAAGTATGTACAACTATAGAAAAGGGAGAAGTATACCTTGTGTTTTTGTGGCCTCCTTGATGCTTTTCTGCAGCTTTTTCATTTCAGCATCAAATTCTTCATAGTTTATTTCCCTAGAATCAACTCTAGGAGCCTGGAAGACTGAAGGATCAGTTCCAAGGTAGGAACACTGAAGATGACCATCGTCACTCAGAGTGACTATAACACCCTTCAAGCCTCTGCATTAAAAAAAAAAAAAAAAAAAAAAAATAAAGTTCATTGAGGAAATGGGACAAATCACAAAAGCACTAACATTGAATCTATGCTGCTTTTACTGTTCCATCTACAAATATAACAGAACTTGCTGTTGTTAGTTAGATTATTTGACCAACAGAAAACAAAAATATTTATTCTTTAATTCAGATGTGATTATTAATATTACTCCCATTTATTGCATTTACACCTAAGAACCAATCTGTGCTCGACAGATGACTAAAACATCACCCAAGTATCTCAGAATCTGTATAATCAAGACAGGTAACGGAAAGTGTCAGAACAAACAAGCTGAGTAGACAGCACAGCTGTAACCTTGTTTTATTCTAAAATTGTTACTTAAGTTTTTCAAAGTATGGATATTCAGGCTGGTATTTAGGAGGAAGACTTAGCTAAATGGAACACCAAGGGAAGGGAAAGGATACAACAGAAGAAACCACTAATGGATGGAATGTGTTCACAGTGAAGACAGCAGCAGGACTTCGATGGTTTCAGTAGCTGTCGTAACCCATTTCTTTGCCTGCTACTGCAGCTACTGTGCTGCTTCAAACCCTGGCTGGCTCTTCCCTGCAGCATCTTTCCAAAAGGTATCCACATGGATCCATAACATTCCCCTTGCACAGCTCTGGATCAATACAAATGAGTAGTTTATTAGCTACATTATAGTCTCTTTTCCCTCAAGGGAACAATACTTCATTGAACTTACTCTTACAAAAATCCCACTATTTCGTTTATCTGATCATGTATGATGCAAATGCGAGATGTATGAAAGTATTAAACAAATTATGAGACAACAGGGAGTACTGCAAACACTTTGCTTAGCCTGAAGAATTCCTAAACAGAAGAACTGATCAGTAGAAAGACTAGCATACATGTTAACAGCAAAAGTTAGGAGGAAGCTTAACTTCCATTTTATTTTTTAAAATGCTTACTCTTAATTAAATTAAAAGCTTGTATTTATATTCATAATCATGAGGTGACACAGTCATACCAATAATTTGCTCTTATTCCATACTTTTATAGCAGACACTGCCTTTGCATCAAATACAACTGCCATATAAAGCAAAGACAGATCAAATTTAATTCTTAGATATAGGACTTAAATTTTTATAAGAAAGCCTAACACACTATCCCACTAATCAAAGCCACATAAAACACTTCATTTGTCTAAGTGTTCAAGCTATAATTTATAAAGAATTAACAAAAAATCCTTTAACTTACATATGCTGACACCTTTCAAGTGCCTGCTCTAGCACAATCCTCATTAAAAGCCAGATATCTATATGAAAAAAACTGAATTCTCTTCTGGTTTCCTATGTAGTCTTGTAGCATGGCTCCAGTATACACAGATGGAAAAACCTCATTCCAAAATTTTCCAGGGTAATAGTAATTACAAAGTCAAACAAGTGTCACAAATTAATTTTGATAACCAATGGTCCAACTGGATGATCCAAAATGCCTTTTTACAGAATGCTAAGTCCACAATTGGAGTGTTGGTTTCACAACTGTAATCAAATATTCTGGAAAAACTATGCTGTAACTGAGATCATCTCAACTCTGTACAGTTACATTATAACTGCATATAGAAATAAAGACTCCACTGGGCAGTATCCAAATAAGTAGTTTCTACAGACAAGTTTGAGCTTTCTCTTTCTGTGGGAAGTAATTTTTACTCAGTGAATGAAATAAATCTCCTGGTTGAACTACAAATGTATGGAAACTGGTTGGGGTTTCTTTTGGACAACTGGTATCCCCAGCTAGCCCCTTGCTGCAGGTGGAACATGCAAGTCTGAACCGCCTTCTGAAACGGAACACACATAATAGGCCTCAAAACACACAGTTCCCCTTATATATCCTATAAGCTCATCTCAAACAGAAATAGTCACCTCTTTTGGGACTCCTGTTCCTATTGCCACAGAAGAGCTTCCAGCCACCACTGTAATTTTGAACATACATTAACATTCACTACAAAAACTAAGCAAACTGTAATAGGAAGCTCTATTCCTGAGCACCATAAGGCTGGAGATGCCAAGTCTCCCCCAACAAATACTTTAAGAAAGCAGAAGACTTAATACTGATTTTCAACTTACATATCCAGTACCTGTGTTAGCAGCCGTCCTGTGAATGTGACAGCCTGTTTGTGACCTGAGAGCTTGGAGTTCGCATTTGTTCTTTCTGGCAAATTGTAAACTCTCGACCCAAAGTGAGAGGCAGTGGAATGAAGCACGAGTCCTTGCTTCCTCTGGCTGCTTGAATATTTATTGCCAGCTATAGTTGGTTTCCTTGCTCAGGACTGGGTCTGTTGTTGGAATTGTTATACATGCAGAATTGCTCATCCTAGTTTCCTACATACAAAAATATCTGTACAACACACATCTGTGCTACATTTACAGAATTCTGGATGGCACATGGAACAAACACATTGGGCTAATGCAAGGAGACAGACTATTCTGAATACTTGGACCATAATGCAGTCTTGGTAGGGTATGCAAATAACACCTAATGCAGAGGACTTTGCTTAATGCTTGACAAATGTTTGCAAAGAACCTCACCACACTGGCCATGGGCACAGCAAAGCCTTTAAAAAAGGGTGTTGTTAAAGGAGATGCTACCATGCTACCCAATACACTGCCCCACGCTTCGCTATTTAGTTACAGCAAATAATGAAGTCGCCAAAAAAAAAACGGGACAAGACAAACTGCATCATGAACTTGCTCCACAACAGGATAAAGAAAACTGATAGCTGAAAACAAAACAATTTCTAAAATTCTCCAGTAATGCTTTGGATCATCTTAAAATTTCTTTCCTGAGGCTACGAGTCTCTTAAGCTAAGAAGGGAAGATCCATGAAGACATCTGAATGTAAATGAAAAGGGCATGAAGAAATACAGCTACACTGTTAGCAATAAATCTTTGATGATATACTACTAAAGTAAAACACATTCAAAAGTGGTTTGTAAATCCAGTCCTTCCTATACACCTTTAACTTGACAATCATCTGCAGGTAATGAATATATCAAATGAAATAAACTAAAATCAATGGGATTATTTTCCTTTCTAAATTGTGCATTTCTTAACTTCTGAGTTTATGTCAGCATTACAGAATGCACATTCAAAAACTTCATCTTAAAATAAAACCAACTTTCCTGTTAGCCATGACATTCTTTAAGTCTGCACTAGCTCAGAGATAAAAGCACTGGTTTAAGGAAGCAGCATTACAAATTACACTTTTCCTTTACTTCAGTTACTGTTCTGCTGGGCCCTCAGAAGATTGTTCAATATGAAAAATATACAAAGATTAAAAAGCTTTTTTCAGTAATCTTTCCTTGTTAAAGCTGTCCATGAATTTGTACATCAATAGAAACAGTAAGGAAAATATGGGTAACCAGTTATAACATATGATTTTTAATACATTAATTTCTCTGTTGGAATGTTTGTCAGCCAGTCAGGACTGCCATATTTTCTCAAGCTTTTATAATAGGGGGAGCATATTTAACAGTTTTATAGTAGTTTCCCCGCAGCTACTGCACTCATACAATATCCCTGCAAATATCGTTACTTCATTTGGCACATTTTGCACACAATCTGGAATTTCAATTACTTGTTAAATTTCTTTTATTGTAAACTTTTTTTTTTTTTTTTTTTTACTATATATCACACAATACTCAAAATAATAGCAAATCTAAGGGGACATTTCAACAGTGAGGAACTCAAAGTATGAAACAAATTATTCTGGTATCTAAAATAACTTTACAGTACAAAGCAACTCCCACACACATATGGTAATAATTTGAAAAACTATCTTTTATTGGATTCTGGGTAATAATAACAGCACATGTTTTTGTGGGTCTTCTCTTACTAAACAAATTGCTCACAACATAATTCTTGAAGAAATTAAAATGCTTTGCATGTTTCTAGTTATTTAATACCAAACTGATCACTCAAACAGTTGACTTAGAAGTCGAATCTGTAATTTTGAGTTCCATTTGAATGACACAAGCTAAGTCTTGGACAACTCTCAGGACAAGGTCTGGTTATTGACACCATTTACAGCCTTAATTATTTATATTTATAATAGCACATAAAACTTCTACCTCAATGGCAAAATTAGTTTTAATGGACATTACTTATACCAATCATTTTAGAAAACAAGATGCTCTGCAATACTACTGAAAATGTGCTATTTATAAACTAATAAACTAGGAAATTAATTCCTGAACTGTGCTCAAGTATTTTGGATCAAATTCTCTCCTCATTTTATCATCCCCTAAAATAATTACGTGCAAGAGCATAACTACAATAGCACTTTTAGTTTACTGCCTTTGAAAACTAAAATTGTTCTAAGTTTCACTACCATTTCAATGTCATTTTAGCTGTAACTGTGTGAAGCATTTGATGAAATGCTAAAGGAAGATCAGACAAGGAGTAATAAACTATAAGCATTTCTAACATGAACTAATGGGATTGAAAGTCAAAAGCCCATTAAACACACACTTCAAAATCAGACCTTCAGCCGAATATATAAAGTATACCTGGTGAAACTCAGTGTCAGCTACCCAAAGCCACGTAAAAATTGGTGGTATCTGTGGAGCACCCTCATGTTCCTTTGAAAATCTCTTCCTCATTATAAAAACCTTTACTCAAACTTACATCAAAAGTAATATGTGCATGTGTAAGACTTCCTCGTTCTGCTATTACACATGAAAACAGACAATCTGTTTGCTCTCAGAAACTAGAATCCTTTTAAGGCTATTTATCTTAGGTATTTAACACACTTTGCACCCTCTGCAGAGGGCATGCAAACATAATATAAATATAGTGTTCAACTATAATTTTACAACAATATGTAATTATATTGAATATCATTAAGTGGTATATAATTTGTGCTGTTGCTTTACAGAAAAGCATTCTTCATCTTTCTATTTTGTGATAGTTTAAGATTGTTGATCTTAATGAATACCAGACACAAATCTAGTTTAAAAAAATTATGAAATACGTGTAAGAGGAAAAGGGAAATGAAACATGACTTCATCTTGATAATCTATGAAAAAGCAGTTAAAAAAAGAAAGGAAAAGAAAAGAAAAAAAAGGAAGTTATAACTAGAACAACAGGCCAACACCTATCCCCTCTTATAAGAAGAAATCCACTGAAATCCACTGAGAGTCAGAACCTGAATTTGGCCAAAGCGTTACCATTTTGAATGCCTGAAGGGTTCTCTAGCTTCCAGGTCTTATACAGTACTTCCACTCTCTACTTAGGACTGAATGCATTTTCACTAGCACCTTGGTGACACCTCACAGCACAAGAGCAAACTAGTGCCTTACTGCACAACACCTTCAGACAAGTCTTTAGCTTGAGTAGTTTTCTCTTTGAAAGAGACTCTGCCTAAAAGGCCAAATGCCATCCAGTGACCACATCAGAAGGAGCATCTTTGACCAAACAACAACATAGGGAAAGAAAAAAAGCAATGGAAATCATCTGGTTTTACTGCCAAGTTAAAATTTACTGCCAAGTTAAAATCAAATAGTACTCATGAAAGTTTGGGTCAGGGGTCTTTTCTGCCAGATCACTACTGCCACCTGCAGGGAGCACCACAAGGCTTGTGAGGAGCTTTAGGAGTGCCCCCAAAGCTACCAGGTCACATTAAATCAAGCAGAACGGTGGGTTTTTTGGCTGGTTGGTTGGGTTTTTGTCATTTGTTTGAGGTTTTTCGGGGGTGTTGGTGAGGGTTTTTTGTGGTTTTGTTTTGGTTTTTAGCAGGGTTAGTACGACAGCTTGACAGTTTTAGGGAATATTAAACAGGTTAAAACTTAACAACGCACATAGAGGGACAGACATTCATGCATGGCACCATCTTCTGGTTCCTTCAGGAAGGAAACACACTGGTATAGACAGGCTAGACAGGCGATTTAAGTTCATGCTACAAATTACATACAAAATTATTTTTCATCTGAAATATTAACCAACTTAGTTTCTTATTGTTTTAAATATAAAATCAAAACCATTTCAAAAGCAGTAAAGGTTTTATTAAAAATAGCAAGCTATACAAAATGCAGATTTAAATGAAAATTAGCATTTATCACAAAGTAGAATAAAACCAGAATATTTAGGGGGATGACACAGGCCTCCAGAAATATATTATCTTGCTTTAAGCAAAAAATGTGAAGAGCTCTGAAGTAGACTATATTAAAGGAAAAGTCATAACTTCCACATTACATTCATTATTACCACAGTTCAATATCTAAGACAATTAGTGGCATTATGTGAATTGAAAATGAATGTGAGAACTGATAAGAAAACCTGTTTACTTTAAATGAGAGTGCAGCCTCTAGTTCAGAGCTCCACATAATAAGAAACAAGAGAAATTACATTGTGATTTTATTTATGATAGCACCAGTGTTAGTAATAGGAAAGAAATTAAAACCAACTGTGATACACGTAAATTATCTCCATGCTTCACTCTCTCTTGGAGCTACAGCAACAAGTACATATTTCTTCATTTGCACCTCCTTTGCCTCAACTCAAAAACCTGGTTCAAGGTCATACTCCCTCACTGGCACACAGTTATATCGCAGCTTCCAAAGCCTCAAAGGCTGTATGTACCAAAAGGTATAACAGCTGCTATGGCGTCATGAACAGAGGATCTGGAGGGCCTTCAAAGTTTATCCTTCATCTGAACCTTCTCTTCTTCCACATCAAGAGAACACAGTTAGACTCCATTTCACTCCAGGCAAGCTGGAGAGGCCCCCAGCATCTCTGCTTCCAACAATAAAGGTGCTATACTGATAACATCTACACTCTAGTAAGGTTTAGACAAAGCTTATTCTTAACTGTTGGCTTCATATAAGCTATTATAATATTAGACGGTACACGAGGAAAATTAAGACTGCCCACAGACTACAAAACGGCTAACAGGAATAGCCATGATGTGTCTTTACCACAGGTTTATTCTGAAAGGATTGACTATTACGTAACTTGAAAAACACTCAAGTTAATCTCAATCTCTTTCTCCTCACAGTTTGACAGTGATGTCCCTAAAAGCTTCAAAATTCACCAGCATTTCAAGCACGAAAAAGTGCATACACTGTTACTTTTAACAATACTTATCATTGGCCTTTCACCCTGTCCAAAGAGCAAAGCTGCTCTTTATAAGCATTTCTGGTGCCTTGCACTGCTAGCAGGCTCTCGTCTACCAAGCTTAACATAAATGTCCCACCTAATAATCCTTGTAAGAAAAAAAAAAAGTAATTCATGTCAATAGCATAATAATCAAGACATTCAAAATCAACAGCTTTAGATTGCTCAGAATAACTGTTTTTCAAACAAGATGTCTTGCACATCCAGACTAGTGTCACAATACAGCCATAAACTCCAGCCTACTGCTCAATACCCAGCTTCAAGACTTAGTCCAGAACCTGATACAGTTATATCCTACTCTGGCACAACATGAACAGCCACAGATAAATTGTGGGTTAACAGAAAAAACCCAATGGTATTTGTTTAAAAGCAAGTATTTTATTTTAAATACTAGAGGAGGAGTTACTTGCCTTCTTGTTCTTGAGCAGTTAGAATTTTCTCTTTTAACGTTTTCTCTAGAACCATGAGGGCAGGAATATTTTAAATGTTATTTTAAAGTAAGCTGAAACCCTTACAAAACCATCTGACTGTAAAAGAAGGCTTTTAGAAAAAGCAAGTAAGTGGCATGCAATAAAATTAGGAGAACTCACAATATGGACATGTGCTTAATATTATACAGTAAATACCATTTGAAACAACTTGTTAGAAAGCCCCGTCATGAATCACAGTATATGCTGGACATAGTATTTGGCACATCTGTGTCTTTTGCAGGATCAGAATCCTAAATGTTCATATTTTGTGGGTAGGCTTACAGACACTAAAACTATCTCTTCAAAAGACCTTTAAAAGAGTAATATTTTGTACTGTCATCTCTTAACAATCCAGTGGCAATTTAGTGATGAAAAACAAAATTATCTTTTTTTCTTAAAACATTTTTTTAAGTGCAAGTATGTTTAAGCATAAAGATTCCAGAATTCTCTGCATTTAACTTCTCAGATTAGGCAAAATTCTCACAGAACACTCAAATAAAAATTTATATATGTACATGTATATAACTGAGCAGTTTATACTGTGCGTCATAACTGGCATTGCTTCTATTACATACTATGATACAGAAAAAGGAAAAATGTTTCAATAAAGTTTGATTCCTGCAGTTTTCTTTCCATAAAACTGTGTAATAAGTGCTAAGTTTTGCCGGTTTTATATGTAAGTTTTGCCATTTTTATATGGTGATTCTTTAACAGTTGCGGTAGCTGTGGTGATGTCAGTTATAATAAGGAATAACAGATGGGCTGGAATGAAGAACAAAGTATTTTCAAGCATCTGGATAACTAAAAAATTCAATGAGAGGGGTTTTATTTTGACTCCACCCACTATTACCCATATGTGAGTGCACTTTTACACCTTATATACTTAATTCAACTACAACATTTCTTCATATTTCTTCCAGTTAAATTCAGTTCCTGTTGCCCTTCTACTGCTTGGGGAGCCCAGCTACACAAAGTACGTTCATGAACCACCCAATCTACTATGATTCTGTGCCAGAACACAAGTTTTCGTTTCAAGTCCATTTTTGGACCAGAGCAATATTTTGTCACTTGCAAAGTGATCACAGATTTTCATTTTCATTTTCTTCAAAAAATATTGGAAGGTAAACCTTCACAAAGCACATTTTCAGCCAATGGATATACACCAGAATTCTGAACTCCAATCTTTTGATTCATGTTCCCCATTTAAATTAAACTGACCAGTCTGTCGTGCTACACACGAGTTCAAATCTGGGAATTAATCCTTTGTCAAAACAAAGAATTAAACACTAGCTTACGTTCTCTTCTTTATAGAGACAGGTTACTGAATCAGAGAGTTATATATAAACTTATTCAGACAAAGTGCCACAAAGTTACAAGCACGTTAACTGTGTCTGGCTCAAGCTATTTCTTCACGCATAGAAGATAAGTCTCGGTTCTGCAAAGCCAGTGAACAACAGTCTCCAGGGTCTTTTTATGTCATTATACAAATAAGTATAAAAAAATCACACATTTCTTACTAGTCATTCTAATATTATGAAATGCTAACAACTAAATAAAAAAACAAAACTAGTATTGTATTAAGCTTTTTTCTAGAAGGTGAGAAAAGTTATTGTCTCCATGGATGTATGCTCCAATAACTGTAAAATTCTTAATTGTTTGGTGTTGGTGTAAAGACAGGATTAGTTTTAAATGCAATACATGTCTCTTTCAGTATTGTGTTCCCCTTCCAAATGCAAACTGATTAGCAATCCTGAAGTGTAGCAGCACTTATCACCTGGCTTATGCTTAACATGCACTGGAGGTGGCGTACAGACAATCCGTGTTAACCAAAGTCACCCAAGCCATATTCCTCAGCCTTGCAGTCAAGCTGCAGACTAATGGGAGACACTGGATGGGAACAGAGTATTGGAATACACAGTAAGATACAAAGCCATGAAAACTACCCAACCCTTCTCCACATACTCTTTTGAACCCAGGGCTAAAGCATCAGGAATTTTTTTGCAGGCATTCATTGTTGCTGGTATGGTCATCAAATAGCCAAGAGCAACAACAACACTGGCAGTTCAAAGGTGACACATCAGACTATCAAGGCAAAAAACCTTCTCACTTTGATCTGTAAGTATGCTTATGTGGTTATCTCTGGTTAGAAAGAATGAATGCCACATGCCTGTAGTAGTATATGGCAAAACAGAAAAGTCAGAGACAGGTAACCAAGAAATAAGTATGTACATGCAAAACAGGCTGGAAATTACTAGATAATTAAACAACACTGTACAGATCTTTTTACAGTACTCACCTGTTATGCATGTTACACATCCTTTTATTAGAAAAGATGGAAGAAAAAAGGAAAGAGGCACCTAGGAGTAAAATGATAACTCAGCACATAGCAAGAGACTATTGTTTCAGTAAATTAGAAGTAATTGTCTCCAAAACTAACTTGTAAGTATTTAAAAATATTGTAAAATACTTTCTTATAATGCACCTGTGTAACTATAACACAAGTGGATATTTTCCAAGAGACAGGAAAGTTCAGTAGCCATGGCTATCAACGTCACATAGGACAATACAAATATTCAAACACTAATCAATATGATTACATAGAAAATTCATTTTCAGTACCTTCATTAGTCAGCCTCTGCTCCTTTATTATTTCTGCAAGGGGAAGAAGGACTCATACAAGAACAACAGAAATTTTAGAGCTACCATATCACTTTGTCTTACAAGCAGTAAGAAAACTGGACGCTACTATAGCATCTCAATTCAATCATTTGAAGTGATTCAGTAAGCTGCAGTATTTCCTGCATCTCAGCCTACACAACACAACTTTGAATTTATTACTTTAAGTCTTTGATTCAGTAGAATACATAATCAAATACGTAACAGCATAAGACAAAATATGAACACAAATAGCATATGGTAATGTGGCTTTAATAGATGGCTGATAAATACATTACTATGTGATACAGTCTTAATGGGCTGGTGATTCACAACACTGATGTTACGAGTTCAGGCGTGACCCCTATAGTCTGCAATGATCCTACTTTGAGAAGCAATTAAAAACATTATTTAAGTAATTTTCAAATATCACAGTCAGCTGCAGTGCTAGCAATTAACAGAAAAAATAACTTTGTGATTGAAAACTGAGCAAAACAGAATCAGTGGTGAAGACATGGAACCCTGGGATATTTTTATGGGAGCATTCCTCAGTTTAAACCTAGGCAGACTTAAAGTTCATGAGGAGTTGAAGTGCGGATAAAGCTTACTAAGTGTGCCTGCTTGCCATTTTGAACATATAAAGTCTACTTTTATTTCCTGGCTTTTCAACAGCTACTTTTGTTTATTAAAAAAAAAAAAAAAATCTCAAATAATGAAAACCTATTCAAGTTAAAAGGTTGGGTGCTGGAAATTTAATATTTTAAGAAGCTCAGAAATTCTTACTCTTTAAAGGTGACAAATTACTTCTGGACAAAAAATCTTTCCAGACTGCTTTATATTTCCTCTTCAGAAAACATGCTGTTCCACTACCAAGTAAAATGATATTTATCTGACAAATAAATGAAAGTCAAAGCAAATATTCCAGTAACTTTCACCAACTTGTCCATACCTGTCAATCCCTTGTAATAAAAGAAACTTCACATTTTACAGAGCATACACATCATTTCACATCATTTTGTGGGTTATTTGCTTCAAAAATTGTTCTTCCATGAAGAACAGTCCTCCTGCTCACAGATATAGTAGTTCACATAAATACTCACAAAATAAGGTTCCCATATTCTAATTCCTAGATGTAGCTCCTAAAAAGCAAGAGACACCATATATGCGAAGCATCTAATTACCTATAAACAAGCGGGGATAATTTTTTTCTTTTGAGTATTTCTAATCAAATTCCAATGTGGCTGAAGGTGAAAATATCCTTCATTTAAACATGAAGTTTGCTAATAAACTGGTGCCTAAATTAGTAAGTCCCCAATACATTAAGTAGAGAAGGGAGAATTATCTTTCCCAGCCTCAGAGAAGGCTGGATGCTATTAGAAATGTGCCTGCTGATAAATTCCACATGAAATCAGCATTTTTTTGCCATATAGATATGATCAGACTTCATTTCTTGATGGATAGGCAAAAGCACAAAGAACCAAAACGGCAACATGACATATTGACTCAAAAAAAGCCAGGTGTCTGAAGAAGTTTGCAGTCTATTTCAATTTAAATGAAAAAAATGGCAGGCTACCTTTTAGCATCCACAGGTTTATCAGATATAACTTAAAGGCTGCATAGAAACAAAACCAAGCAGTAAAATTAAGACTAGTGAACTTTAAAAATGTTCAGAAGAAACAAAGTCCCGGACTGAAAGACTTCATGCTTTCCTCTTGCAAAAAGAGATTTGTGACTTGAAAGTGACCAAAACAGAAGTCTCCCTCCTGAGACCACATCTAAACTGAATGCTCTATGTGGTTTTAACTCAACCCACAGCAGCATTTTGGGTGTTTGTGATGGAAACATCCCTGAGGCTACAAACACAAGCTATTTTGCTTCAGACTGAATGCACATTAACATAATGTTCTAGTTTCAGGCCAGCCAGGTCAGAGTAATACTCAATGCAATCAATCAGCAATTAAAACACCGTACTCTTAGGAACAGCTTTGACAAGTGAGTTAGTGTCAAATAAATAGAAAAGTAGTTGTCTAAGTATTTTAATCTACTCCAATGACCTTTTATGGTCAAACACATGGAGATGGGATAATCAGGCACAGAAAAACAAATACAGCTTGTGACAGGCCCTTAAAAAGTGACTTTCTGCTACTTTCTGAATAAGCTATTTCAGATGATTCAGACAAACATAACCCAACTTTTTGGTCATTTGCCCTTACAGGCTCAAATCCCTGCCAACAGGAAAAAGATGACTTTTATATGACGTGCTCTATCAAACAAGAATTCTATGCTCCTATGGGCTTGCTTCCCACACCTGAACTAGGGAAGGGAGAATAGGGAGGAGGGAAAATGGGGGAGGGTGGGGCGCAGCAGAGAGAGAGAAACCTAACACATCTCAAGAAGCACCAAAAAGTGACAAATTAATAGAACTGATAATCCATGAAGGTAAGAGATACAGTTCATTAATTTCCTTCACAAAGAAGATGTGGAAGCACATGGAAAGTGTTGGAGAAGAGGTCTCTGGTGAAAAAGAAAAATGAAAACTGAAGGGCAATAAAAAAAGACAATGGACTTTGAAGTCAATGCTAAGAAGGAAGTCAATGTTAAGAAGATATTTAAATATTTATGGTGAATACCAAGCAAACACTGGTGCTCAAAATTACCATTTCAACACTGAAAATTTGAGGGGAATAGGAAGTCTCTTAATTCCTTTCTGTAACTTTTCAGATTTTGGCTGTTCTAACTGCAGCATATGGACAGTTTCTCTTCAAACCACTCTAGATGGAGTGGGTTTGGGATTATTTTTTGCTTAGTTTGGGGTTTTAAAATCAACTCAGGCAGAATATCTAAACCATTTTCTTCAAGAGTTTCAGCTTCAGTGAAAATGCTTTTGCACAGCCATAACGTTAAGGATGACAACACAGGGTATGCAAAAATGTATAATAACTGTCCAAGCAGGCTTATCCATGGGAAGGTGAATTTGGGCTGAAACAAAATCTTAAGCAGTTTAATCCAAATTGGTAATGTAAGTGGTTATACCTCTGAAGCAGTCCATGCAGTGTTAAGCATGTAGGAGTCCTCTTGACATTAAAACAATGTCATAAACAGCTAGTAACTACTACACATTAACAGAACCAGAATTTAAACTTCTAACAAAATAACGGACAAACTTCTATAACAATGATTAGAACTGAACTTCCAGTTCAGTGACCTTAGTTATAGAGATCTCCAGGTAAAACCAAAAATAAGATAAACTCTCAAATTTTTACCTGTAGTTTAAGCTTCTGATCACAAGCTTTTATAGGGAATTTTCAAATTCCTGACAGAGAACATCCAGGTTTTAATAGAAGGCAAAAAAAGTGTGGTTCAACAGCTTAAAAATATATCACTTGTAGAGTGCAGAGACATCAGTAACATGTTATAAGTAACAACTTATCTTTGATTCTATTTTTCCTTCTGTGTTTCTGAGAATGTGATGGAAATAAAGCAGTTTATGCTAGAATTCAATCCCAAATGTTGTAGTGTGTTATTATCATTATTTACATACTGGTATTGCAACAGGGATATACTGTATTTCACATTATTGTAAAAGATAAAAATCAATTCTTAAAGAATAAGGAGGTGCACACACTAGAAACACAAGTTACTTAGCTGGAATTCTCCAAAGCACTCGAGCAGTCAATCTTAGAAGTAGACCAGCAAGATTATAGGATAAAGTATACAACTGCCTTTCCGAGGAAATCACTACTCCTGCCCCAAGGGATTTACACGGAATAGCTTGTAATAATGCTTTTCTTAACCAGCAAGCCAGAGCCTTATATTAGAAATAACAGACATTATGCCAACAAGAAAATACAGATGAATGTATATTATCCATAGAGACAAATACTTTCAGAATGCTCCATTTAATTTGTAAGTATTATTGGAATAAAAGTGGAAAGGATGTGAAAGCAATTAATTGACATACATCGTATTTAAGACACTTCAGTCTCTTGGCAGTGTAAGATTAACAACTCTATGCTTATTAAAGTACTTAATATTATTTATGTTACAGTAGTGCCCAGAGGCCCCAACTGAGACTGAGGCCACTCTTGAATGGAGTATTAGAAAATCATTATCACATTGACTCACAAAGAACCCTGTTTCAAATCATTTTTTTAAAGAACAAACATATATTTTGTTTAAGCCAAATGACTACCGCTATAAGCTTTACAACAGTTTTTGCAATTTAGCTCATCTTTAATGTCAAAAAGTAGTACAAGCATATGGCGTATTTTTAAATGGAAAGACAGAAGCACAGCTCTGAAAGACATAAGCCCTACACTTCTCCCTCTCTCTCAGGCCATTGGGTCTAGACACACAGATGTTCTTTCATTTATTAGAACCTGTATAAAGAAGTTTGCATAACTAGATTGCTGTCTCTCCACGCTCTACAGAACAAAACCCCAAACCAAACCCTAGCATTAGCAGGTCTGTGGGAATTCTGAATTTAACTAGCAAAATTATCTGGGACACATTAGGTTCCCAAAATTCTCACTAAGATCAAACTATTGAGTGTTAAAGCTCATAGCGAACAGGCAGAATCTGCATAAACTTCTTTGAGGCATTATTGAAACAGATGGTTTAATAATATGTTTAAAAAGAAGGTATATACAAATGTTAGTACAATCTGCTGTTGTAAAAATCAATGCCTTTTCCAACTTTTTTCTGACACAAATATTTTGTCCAAACTTCTAAACCTGTACTGTCATATCCTGCATAATTAACTTTTGGTTTATACTAACTGGCCCACTGAGACTATTTGTTATATTTTACTTGTAAGACCTGTTGGATAAAAGCCAGCAGAACTCTCTCCAGAGAGAAAAAAAAAAACCTTAAATTGTTAAAAAATCATTAGGCAACCATTAGCACCAAACAAAACACAAACATCTCTCAAATTACTCTGCACAAGTCAGTAAAGCTAGTTACATGTTGCATTTTCATCTATTACGAGATCAAACACACAACACGACCAAGTATTCAACAAACCAGTGTATGTTAGCACAAAAGCCACATGCCTGCCAGGGATCAGAAGGAATTTACCTGACAAGGACACTCCTACTGCATCCAGTATGGTCACAGGCACTGGGCAGCCAGCACCTACCACAGCTCTGGTGGCACAAAGTACAGGCATAAACTGGGTTGGAAAAACACTTGCTGAACTTTTCTGTAGTTTTCTTATTCCAGTGACAGACTCAGCAGAAGTTATTAATATGCCATTTCTCTGCACTCCATTCCCCACCCAACCAGGTTTTTCCTGACCTGTCTCATGTGTATCTTACAAAGGGTTTTGGTCTGTTGCAGTGCAATCCTGAGCCATTCAAATGGTTCTTTAATTTCCACAGTTTAACATTGGAGTTGAATAATCTGTTCCAACAAATTATCTCTGGAATTCATATGCTCTTAAATGCCTAATGAAGAACAGATTTTCAGTGAGATTCCCTATTTGCCTGTCTCAAGGAAGGATCTTACCAGATTGCAAAGCTTCTCTTTCCATTATTTTAAAGAAGAAACTACTCCACCGAAGGTGCAAGACCGCAGGTTCTACCTTCACTCAAGAAATCTAAAGCACAGTACAGCAACTCTAGTATTCTTCTAGAATTAACGGTATGCCCATTAATGATATTAATATTTTACAAAATAAAGAAAAAACACTTAGAATTTTCCTTTTACAAGTCACCCTATTTATTACACGCCTCAGAACTGTTTGTTAAGAACTACAAGCAAATTTCACAACTGGAAATCAATCTGAAAAAAGTAAACTTTAATAAGTTACTTACTGTAAATTTGCTACTTTCACTGATACAGGAATGTGAGGAAGTTGAGTGGCCCATTTCAGTGTAACATCTTGATAAACATTCAAAATTTTATTATGGTTTCCAACTAGAGTGTTTATTGTTCCTTCTTTCACTGTTAAAGATATAAAACAAGTTTTAGCACGAAAGATTTTCAAAAGCCAGTACTTTTCTTTGAGGCTTATATCATTACAATTTTTTTTCTTTTCCTTTCAAGCCATTAATTGTTATAAATTAATTTAGTATAATTAAAGTATTAACATTTCTGAAAGTTACATTGACAATAACCAAGGATATACATGATTAATTATGGATAACCATTTCAATTGCATACTACACAACACATGCCACAAATTTCTACACTTCTAGCCAGCCTTGTCTGGCAATTTAAAACACGACTAAGATTCGTAATTGCCATATTAGTATGCCAGGATAGGTACGACAAAATACACAGAGGTTAAATATCAGCTGTTCATGCTTAGTCTTCATTAATTCATTGACCTGTGAATACTGATTAAAAGGTATATGCATGTATAGATTTTATTTATAGCATAAATAAATCAGAAAGTATAAAATGTGAAGATTGTTAAGATCAAATACTAAAATGATATTTTAAGTTTAAAATAAGACAAAGAGCCAAAAATTTATCAGATAGTTTTTGAAACATTAATATAGAAAAGGTTTTAAGAATCTGTAGTTCTATAGTGGCTTCCAACAAAGTTGGTTGTTTCATCTCCTAACAGTAAACTTCATTTGGTTTTTTGTAACTGTCAGTAAATGACAGAAGGTTCTCAAGCACTAGTTTACTCTCAAAATCTCTCATTCTTCCATGTTCGTTGCTTGGGTAGTCTGGGCAAACTTACTCAAACACTAGACAATTACCTCAATTTGGTGATGAGAAAATATCTATTTAGATTCTAAAAATTATGACACTTCACACTAAGTAACTTTTGAAAATAAATCTGCTTCAACCAAAAAGAAAGCTCCAATTCCACAGATTTTCTACAAATCAACAGCTTATTCAGAAAAAAAATATATTTATTCAGTGAAAATAAAAATTCTTAGCTGTAAAAGTAACCAAGCTAAAATTAAGTTGAATTTTCCTTTTACAAACCTGAACAATAAGGAATGAAGCAACTTGGACTGTAATCAAGCTTTTTCATGAATCGAATTTGCCCATTATCCTTCAGGCAAAAGAAGTTTCTCTCACCAAGCACAAAAACAGAAGAAACTGCTTGATTAAAGGAGACAACACATATATCCAGTGCTTGTTCTCCGATGTTTAAAACCCAATCCACCTTCAAAAGAAAAAACATGCTCCAGAGACCAGTTGACAGCTGCATATTGGAGACAAAACTTATAGAGAAGGCTTAGAATTCATCAAATTACATGAATATTGTTAACATAGATAGAAAAGCAAAATCAAGGTCTTTTTTTGAATGAGAAAACATTAGTTATCCTCTTATGTTGAAGGCAGTTGATAACTTTCCTTATTGTGACTAAAGTAGCAAAAACATCCTCCACTTCTTGAAATAGTTGTGAATTGATGGCTACACAGTTCACTTAAGTATATTAAAATTTTAAATTACACATCCCATTCAAAATGAAAACACTTTATATTTTAACAATTAAATATAAGAACAGAGTATCAGAATCATTTAAATCTGCCTCTTTACATGTCCTCAGATATTAAGGGCAAGGTTAGAGAGCAAAAGGTGATAACTTATTCTACCAATACGTGCAAATGGAAAAACAGACAACATTTTAGGTGTGTAAGCCAATACTCACGTTTTCAGTCACTAATGTACAGCCTTAAATCAGAAGTATGTTTGTGCATATGACAGCTTGTCTACTTTTCCACCTACACACATTGATATAATAAGCAACGACTTAGAAATTCCACCATGCCTATATCCTTACATCTTTAAACAATACTACTGCTTATTGATACTTTTCATTGGTTTGTTATTTCAGCTCCTCTGAGAAATCTCAACTAATTCACATATGCAAAAATTGCTTTTGACTACTGCCAAGCTGGTTAAACAGAAATTCAGAATTTCTGAAGTCAAAAACATCAACTGTCAGCAAATTGCAAGTTCAACTGTCAGCACTTCTTATATGAACAGCATCAATCATTTTGCTTGAAGAAACATAGAATGTGTTAGTAAACATACTGATGTATCTGACATATGATGCTGTAAGTGGCATCTTAAAAGCCAAAGGGAAAAAAAAGCAAGGCTTATTACATTCATTTCCACATATGCTTCTCAGTTTAGATTTTTTTAAATGTATATAATTCGCAGCATATCTGTTGAAGCTTCCAGATTTCTTATTTAAAAACTACGTCTACTCCTAATTCAAAATGTAGGATTCTGACTGACAATTTCAAAAAGTTCTATGATTAGCCGCTGCAAGGAAAATGTTCTCCCTATATTTTACTGTTATATATGAAATATGCTGAATCTAGCATTTTACATAGCATATTTAGCAGACAAGCAATTCTACTGCAGGACCACAGAGAATGAAAATCTCTTCTTCTGAATAGGAGGCAGCTCAAATATTAAACAGCTTAGTCACAGGGACCTCCTGAAGACCACTGAATCCACAGGATTTTCACAAAAAGAGTCGAGGATACTGCCTAGTTATGGAAGTATTTTTCGCTGCTGAGTTTTCTCAAAACAGAAAGGATTCCCCAGGTAGCACGAGGTTAATTTTGGAAGTCCAACACAAAGTCACAAATGGACTGAAATTAAAAACATGAGCAATATTTCAGGTGTACCTATTAATCTGTTTTACCACAGTTTAGATTTTATTACAAGACTGCCTTAGAAATAGGTATTTCCAGTATATGATTCTCTTCCCCCCCACTCCCTTAGAACAACAGTGAGTTTGAAGGTCCAACCATAAACAACTGAAGCCCAAGGAAAACTTAATAGAAAACTACTGGAGTCTTTCCATTGCCTTTAATGGCAATTGGATCAGGTCCTTTGTCAGCAGACAAAGTTTCCATTCGTTACTTAGCATTGGTCTTCTTAACATGTATGCAGTGCACCATACACGTTATGTAAAACAAACAGGTTTTACCGCAAGTCTTTTTCCAGAACTAAGTTTTTGCTGTTCTGTTTCTTGTCTTTCATCAGCATCTGTCGCAAATGCCAACACTTGGTACCTGTTATAGGAGGTTTTAA
Organism: Columba livia; assembly: GCF_036013475.1. Lineage (NCBI taxonomy): Eukaryota > Metazoa > Chordata > Aves > Columbiformes > Columbidae > Columba > Columba livia. The sequence goes on along the minus strand of NC_088603.1, from coordinate 49,382,141 downwards.
AAAGTAAAAAAGTAATATATATCTTTGTAGTTAATATCCTTACATTAAGTAAAAAATGAAATATAATTATCATATTATGAGTATACATACAGAGTAAAAGAACAGTCTAAAAGGATTGTTAGAAAGCCTACTGTGTGACAACTATCACCAGCAAAGCTGAAATAATAAATATCACTGTAGGATAACAACTAAGTGTAAAGATGGAAATTAAAATAAACATTTCTATTCAGATGTTAAAATAAATTCAACAGCTAAATATATTAGAGGATAGAAATCTAGACCCCAAAGAAGATAGAAGCAAGAAACCAATATATTTTCAAATGGCGAAATTAGGATTATAATAAAACAAACATTTCTGTTATTAAACTTTAAGAAAACCTCCTAAACTACCCTGAAATACAATCTGCTATATCTAATAGTTATGCTCTCAAGCATATCCATTAAGTAGATTAAGTGGTTCCAATCCAAGAGATAACAGTAAACTGGCACCAGCAGGTGGCACATCTGCTTCAAATGTATTTGGAAAACAAGAAAAAGATGGGAGGTTTCTGGGTTTCTTTGTACATCTGTTACTATTATTTTGTAACTGCTAACCAACCATACTAGGAAAAATTGGCAATCAAGACATTAGAACAAGAGATGTGCCCAGCAGGACTAGGGAAGCGATCATTTCCCTGTACTCGGCACTGGTGAGGCCACAACTCAAATCCTGTGTTCAGTTTTGGGCCCCTCACTACAAGAAATTCATTGAGGTGATGGAGAGAGCTCAAAGGAAGCAACGAAGCTGGTGAGGGGTCTGGAGCACAAGTCTGATGAGGAGCAGCTGAGGGAACTGGGGCTGTTCAGCCTGGAGAAAAGGAGGCTGAGGGAAGACCTTATCACTGTCTACAACTACCTGAAAGGAGGTTGCAGCATGAAGGGTGTTGGTCTCTTCTCACAAGTAGCAAGCAGTAGGACAAGAGCAAATGGCCTCAAGTTGCACCAGGGGAGGTTTAGATTGGATATTGGGAAAAATTTATTCACAGAAAGAGTCAGGCACTGGAACGGTCTGCTCAGTGAAGCGGTTAAGTCGCCATCCCTGGAAATGTTTAAAAGTGTGTAGATGAGGTGCTTTGGGACATAGTTTAGTGCTAGAGTCAGGTTAATGGTTGGACACTGCGATTTTGAGGGTGTCTTCCAATCAAAATGATTCTATGATTCTATGATTCCATGATCAGTCTTGGTTATCCATGAAGATTCACCAGCTCTCCTGGACCCTTCTGCCCTGAAGGGCAGTCTCTCACAGGATCCTGCCTGTCAGCTCCTTGGACAAGCCCAAGTCTGTTCTCTTGAAATCTACTGTCTTTAGTCCACTGCTTATCTTCCTCCCTTCTCTCAGTATCTTAATCTATATCACCTCTTGGTCACTGCAGCCAGTGTCTGTAACACTCAATGGCAAATGCTGACCATTGCTTCTCCAAACATTTCTTCTTTCTGAGTCGTGGATTCAGCAACACATCTTCCATAGCCAGGCTGTCTAGCACCTGTATCAAAAGGCTTTTCCTAATGCACCTCAGAAACTTTCCATCTTGCTGAGGTCCATTATGTTGCCCTCCCAGCAGACATTAGTCTCCCCTAAGAACAAGGGCCTGCATTTGGGAAACTTCTTGTTTAAAAAAAGGCTTCAGAGCAGATATCCACCACAACGTCTCCTTCCTCAGGCATCCATCTGATTCTAAACAGATGGATGCTTGAAAAACTCTCAACATGGTGGTTCCATAAGAGAGCCCCATGTACTCAAGGTGCTCCTCCATGGTGAACACAAATCCCCCCTTTGCCTGTCTTTTCTTCTTGAAGAGCCCCCACTCATTCCACTTTTAAGGTGTTATGAAAGCATCATCCCTCTTTGTGCACTTGACCCTTATCCCCTATACCATCACTTACATGATGGATTTAGCACCTGTCCCTCAGCCTAGCTGTCAAGGAGGTTAACAAGCCTCCTCTGCCACTTTGTCAGGTGGATTCCATCTCTCCTCACCAGCCCCCATTCCTCTGAGAGGATCCTATGATCACAAAAGCCAAAGCCCTGTTTCAAATATCTTCTGAAAATTGAACAGATTCGTCAGACTAGTAAGTATTTGCATCAAAATTAAAATTCAGTTGAAACAACTGGAAGGAACATTTGGCTAAAGCAGTAGAGTGCAGGCAACACAAAGCACAGATTAGACTGATCTGAAGCAGGGAAAAACCTGGCATTTGCAGGACAACACGATATGCCTTGATAAGCTAGTAAACTTAATACATTTATACAAATAAAATGGGACCATAAAGTCCTCAGGTCACACAGTATGCTTTCTTCTATGACTGTACAGAGACAGTAATCACCCAACAACATACAACATTTTATTTTTCTTCTGTCCTGTAACCAACTGTCACCTGCTTTGGGATGCATTATTAGTTAGGGCAATAAAAATCAGACATGCTTACTTCTAATTTGTTTACATACTAGATGATAGTATCAAAATATGCTATAATTACTGAACATGAACACATACTTGTAACTCTCAACCTGTTGACAAGAAGACACTGTAATGAAAGAATCTGTCCGAGAGCTGTAAGTCAAGGGACCCGGCAGAAGAAAACCAGGTAAAAAACGGCCAAAAGCGTAGCTTTCCTGCTCAAACAACATGAGCATCCCATCCATGGACTGTATGCATATCAAATCTCGACCTAAGGAAAGCAAAAGAAAGAAATACAAAGGAAACAAAGCAATGCTATTTATCTAGTTTTACTCCTAAAATTGTTAGTAAATTAAAATTGTACTCATAAGTAATCCTAACAAAAATAAGATTAATTTACACAGCTGTTTACTATGAGAAGAACACTAAATATTGCAACCTCAATAAAAGCTCACTTACTAAAATGAACAAACTAGATTTTTTGGGGCAATAACATTCAGAATATATTAACAGCAAAAAAATAGCTAGATATTTCATTTCAAACCAGAATTCCTAAAAATATAACTATTAAAATTCAGTTTAAATAAATGTTTCAATAATCCCCAAATCCCCAATTATTCTGGTTCTTAAATGCTTCTATACCTTACAAGCAGTCATAACAATTGTGATTTAAAATAACCTATTATATTCTTTCAAGTCTGCTTAAACAACACAACAGAAACTCCTACAAATATGCATTGCTGTAGAAATAATATAATACAATGGTAATGTTTGCATTCACATTTTCTGCCTTCAAGGAAAGAAAAAACAAAACAGGCCCACTTAGCGTTACCAGAAAGACTAAATAAAAAACAAATTAAAAAATTCAGCTTTGAGTAAATTACTTCAAGCCTCCATTACTTAGGAGCCTCAATACATGACTCGTCCTGCCTCAAGTGCACCAATCTAAATCCAAGTCTCATTTGGAAGACTTCTGAGATCAGAAGCTGCTTATAGAGTTTGCATTTCACATGCAAAGGTAACAATTCGAATAAACAATATTTTGCATCCATTCAAAGAGAGGATGATAGAAATATCTCTCCTGCATTCCGAGATAAGCCTCATCTTTCAAACACAACATGAAATACCTGTAATTCAAAATGTCTATTCACTTCCATTACAATACTCCATTGTGTCTCAGGAATTATTCTATACACATAGTTGACCCAAACACATTGTCTGTTCACTAAGCTTCATCCTCAGTTCTTTAAGAACGTTCTTCTGCCATAGGAGGATGAAGAAAAACAAAAATAGACTAAAACTTCTATCTTACACTTAGAAAAGGTAATGAAGGTCAAAGAGATATTCAGTATCTGAAATAGCAACAAATGTAAAGTACAGTGCAAAACATTGTTCATGTCCACTGTGATTCTTCATAGAAGCTTTACTTAAAAATAAACAAGTTCTCCCATTCCTCTTTCCAGATTCTCCATATAATTCACTGCATGTTCTATAAACCCCATCACAAGTACCAACCATTTGATAGGAAGGACATTTGAAAGTGCAAAGTTGAATTTTTCAGTCTCTAGTGAAACAGTTAAAATATTTCAATCGTTCAAACCAACGATTATACAGATAGAACTGCAAAACAATTTCTGCAGTGTAGTTTCAGGAACACTGATGGCATTTCAAGCACATAATCACACCACCTGTTTCTTTCCATATGTTCTACATAGACCTTTTCTGAGAACCTTAAAGGTCATTCCTATTCAGTGGAGTTTTGTGGTTTTGTCTGTTTGAGAACTCCTGAAGTGCATACATTTTGAGGAATAACATTAACTGACAATAACAAACACTTAAATTTTGCTTTAACAAGGTAGTAATAGCATTTCCAATTGACAAATTAATAAATATAGAAAATAATTTTATTCAATTTTTAGATAAATCCATTGTTCTTTATTAAACTTGAGAGAAATACTCCATTAATGAAAAATCCTTGGTGGTTTCAAAAAGAAACTTGCCTGAGAAACAATGAAAACTCATCTTCCTGAGCTGAAAATTGTCAGAATCTGTACTAATAAACTAATATGTCTTACAAAAGCAACTCAATGTGGAAATCATTAAAGCACTGTTCCAAAGTAGTAAGACTGAGATTTTGCCTGATACTGAAGTCCAACCAACATATCTTCGGATTTTTTCTACTACTGCAAGTGAGAAAATTTAAATATATCATCTTTATAGCAGCTCATTAAACCACTGACTGCTTGTCACTAGCAACTTCAATTTGATGATTTAAGTCTCAAAAGTTTAATCTATAACATTCTGAAGTTTGTACCACAACACTAGAAACTTGAAACATTTTAAATGTTTCCTCTTCTATGTGCAGATTAAAGTCATATATCCTTCTAGGAAACGTAAACTCTTTAACTCTGTTAACAGCAAAAGTCAACCAAGAAATGTTTCCTGTGACTAAATGCAATAATTTCTGAGAGAATTATGGGTTTGACATAGGTCTCCAAAAGCATTTTTTAAACAGACCAATTGGTTTAGAGCTATGATTTTCCTAGGATTTTTGATGCAGACTTCTTAAATTATAAAGCGGGGTGTAGGGCTTCTGTTTATTGTTTATAAAATTAGAAACATATTCTACAGTATACAAACATATTAGATATGCATATATAAACACACATCCTTAAGCTGCATAACTAGTATACTTCCCCTGAAATTATTTGTATAAAGCATCTTTATTAAGCCTTTAATAATCATTTACCCTCTTTAAATATTCTCCATAGGACAAATTCCAGAATTGCTTGATTTATTCATAACTTGTAGCTGACATTCTGCTCCTGAAATATGTGGTACTCAAGAGGTTACAGCGACTACTGATCATAGACAGAATGAATATTTGGTTTGCTGTTTATACTGAGCCTCTGAAGTACTAGCCAAGAACACTGCAATGACTTTAGTAAAGTCCAATTCAAAAATTAATGAGACTGACCTATAAATGCATACAGTATGTGTTTCGATTAAAAAATAAAGTTATTTGAAAGTTAATTTGAAAGTTATTCAATATTAAGGTTCCTACAATTCTGAATGTCCTGCTTTTTATCATTAACAGTTGACACTATCAACTATTATTAGTGAAAATTAAAAAGAAAAATAAAGTATTCATTAAAAAATTGTAGCAACCATATAAGTTCAAAGAGTATCACTTAAAAGCATGCTAAGGTTGTGAGTAGACAAATAAGTAAAATCAATCTAATGTTTTGCTACTGCTGGCAGAAGTAGTCCTGCTCACCTCCTTCACTCTGGGCCTCCAGCTACCCTTGCTCAGGTCACATAGTTCCTTCTCACTTCCAAGCCAGATCTGGTACTTATCTGATGGCTTGATAAACTGATATTTGGACACCATCCCAAATTTATAACTTTTTAAAAAAGTTTCAAACCAGTGACTCATCACCTCACACAAATAACTCCAGACAAGCCTAACAATGGCCAGGGATTACGTGGAAAGCATAAAGTGTGACATGGCTCTGGGGTGATGGTTAAGGGCATGATGGCCCAGCTGATTTTCCTCCTTGATCCTGCTGAGGAAGGGGAAGCACATGAGGAAGACTAGATGTACCCTATGGGTCAACAATAGGTTACACTGCAGGTATCCACATCAGACCTTTGTTTTATGACCATCCTCTTTGAGGATTGACAGCCATTTGGAAGAGACAGGATCGTCTGACTAAATCCAGAAAAAGTATCTTTGCCAACAGGCTTGCCAACTCAGTAAGAGCAACTTTAAACTAGGAATGACAGAGGAGGCAGAGACTTTACAACAATTCAGTGAGGGAGTGGTAGATGAAGTAAGCAAGCAAAAGGCTCCAGGATGATGTGAACCAAAGGGACGTGGCAATCAACTAAACAGGGCTGAAATGGAATTACCTCAAGCATAGGAATCCAAGTAAGGAAGTGCCCATAGAACAGCAGTCTTACTGAGAAAGCTCTCATGGCTTTCTGAATGCCTCTCTGAAATGTCTTCACAGTAATGTATTACCACATAGTAGGGGAAAAACAGGAGGAACTGGAAGTCTGTGCAAAGTTATAGGGCTATGACCTCATTGGGATCACAGAGATATAGTGGGCTAACTCACATGACCAGAGTGCTAAGATGGATGCATCCAGGCCTTTTAGGAAGGACATGCCAGGTTGATGATGGGGAGTTGCCCTTTTTAGAAAAGATCACTCAAAATGCACAGAGGGAGGTGATGAAGCAGTCAGGAGCTGCCTCATGAGGATCAGGATTATTGGGCAGACCAATATGACAGTGTGTCACAGGCCACATGATCAGGAAGACATCAATGAGGCACTCTTCAGACAACTGGCAGAAGCCTCATATTTGGTGGCTCTGGTTCTCATGGGGGCTTGAACTAGCCACATATCTGTAAGAAGGACAACAGCAGGGCACAAGAAATCTAGGAAGTTTCTGTAACACGTTGACAAAAACTTCCCAGCTCAGGTGACTGATGAGCCAAACAGGAGAGGTGCTCTGCTGGATGTGATACTTACCGGCAAGAAAGGATGTGAAGGTTAGGGTACAGCCTTGGCTACAGTGACTATGAGGGGGTGAGAAGGATGATCAAGATAAGTTCAGGAACATAAGAGGAATGAGCAGGGCATAACACAGGATCACATCCCTAGACTTCTGGAGAGCAGACTTCAGCATTCTCAGGGATCTGCCTATGAGTTTCTAATAGGATATGGCCCTGGAGAGAAAAGGGATCCAGTAAAGCTGGTTGAATATTCAAGGATTACCTCCAAGTTCAAGAACAGCCTATCCCAAGATGCAGGGAGTCAAGCAAAGGCAGGCAGCAAGACACCTACAAGGATAAACAAGAAGCTCCTGACTACACTGACATAAAAAGGAAGTGTAAAAGAAGTAGAAGCAGGGGCAGGTGACCTAGGAGGAATATACAGATACTGTATAACCATTCAGGGATGGTCTTAGGAAAGCAATAGCCCAGCTGAATTGAATCTGGCAAGGGATACAAAGGGCAACACAAAAGTATTCCACGAAGTATTGTATTCCAAATGAAGTAAATACGAAAAAGTATTCCAAATGAAGACTAGGAAAAATGTGAGACTGCTGGTCAATGGAGCAGGGGCCATAGGGGCCATACCCTCAGTCAAAGATGTTCTGGTTAGGGAATATTTAAACAAAATAAACTTAAGTTCATAGGGCTTGATGTGATGCACCAACAAGTGCTGAGGTAGCTGGCTGATGTCACTGCAATGCCACTCAATTATCTTTGAATGGCCATAGCAATCAGAAGAGGTCCCTAAAGACTGGAAGAAAGCAAATGTCACTATCTTCAAGAAGGACAAGTATGATGGTCCAGGGAATAGGCAAGTCAACCTCAGCTCAGACCCTGGGAAGGTAATGGAACAACTAATGCTTGTAAAAACTATTTCCAGACGCCTGAAGGACAAGAAGTTAATCGGGAGTAGTCAACATGGATCTACAAAGGTGAAATCACACTTAACCAACCTAACTTCCTTCTACAAAGAGGTGACTAGCTTTACTAGCTTTGTGGATGACAGATCAGTGGATGCCATTTATCTTGATTTTAGGTGTTGTCTCCCATAGCATCCCCATATATACACTGATGAAGTCCAGGCTACATAAATGGAAAATAAGGCTGACTGAAGACTGATTAAACTGCCAGGCTCAGAAGGTGTTCTGCCATTCAGAGCAACCTCAGCAGGCTGGAGAAGTAGGCAGACAGTCATGAAGATCGAAATGAAATGCAAAGTCCTGCCCCAGGAAGGAATAACTTCAGGCATCAGTACACAGTGGAGGCCAGCCATCTGGAAAACAGCTCTGCAGAGAAAGACCTGGATTCTCTTGGATGAATTATACCATGAGCCAGCAAAGGTGTCCAACAGTGTCCCAAACTGCATTAGGAAGAGTGTTACTAGGAAGCCAAAGGAAGCAATCCTTCCCCTCCACTCAGTATTGGTGAAGCCAACTGGGTCCAGTTCTGGGCTTCCCAGCACAAAAAATACTAGGGACATACTGCAGCAGGTCCAGCAAAAGGCCACAAAGATTACTGAGGAATTGGCACATCTTTCAGAAGAGGAGAAGCTAGAGGGCTGGGGCCGTTCAGCTTTGAGAAGAGATGGCTCAAGGGGAATCTCACGAATGTGCATAAACACCTAACGGGAAAGAAAGAAAAAGAGGGTGACAGACTCTTCTCTGTGGCTCCCAGTTACAGGACAAGAGTCAACAGGAACAAACTGTACCACATGAAATTCTATCTGAACTTTTTTTTTTTTTTTTTTAACTGTGAAGGTCAACAAACACTGTCTTCTTCCATAGACATATTGAAAATACAATTGAACACAACCCTGGGCAACTTCTAGCCGAACCTGCTTGGGAAGTGGGATTGGACTAGAAGACATCAAGAGAAGAATCACTAAAATAAGGCATTCAAAAAAGGCATTCTAACTTTCATCTCTCATCTACTCAAAGGCACTATGGTAGATACCTCTTCCTCTAGGTTGTGAAATTTCACAGGATTTAGTCCTATCACATACTCCTAATCAGCAAGCAGTGGCAATAATTAAAGAAACTTGAGACGTTTTGCACTGGTATGCTATCAATATTAAGGATACCCAGCTTCCACTTCCCAACAGTTGCTGACATTTTATCACACTGTTGATACAGTCTAGAAAAAGTATGAGTTAGCCAGCTGTATAAAATTATGAGTAACCAGGAAAAGTACTGTGAGAAACTTGTACAAACACTGGTAACCAGTAAAAGGTGCGAGCCCACTGGTTGCCACCACAGTTGCTTAGGTACAGTTATTTTAAAGTATAGTTATTGGCTACTAGAAATAACCAGTGGCATTTTTATTTGGCTTGCAAGAAAATAGTGCTTCATAATTCATGTGTCCATGTGACCATGGTTATTCTACATCTGTTACCTCAAAATCACATATGTTCACATTCAGCATTCAAAGGCATACCGAAAACCCTCTCAACATTTTACATTAGTTAACTGTTCAGTTCTACTTCTATTTTTCACCTTTATCAAGAATACAACTGTGTATGTCTGGGTAGAGAGAATCTTCAATTGTCTTTCCACAGTGTCCTATGAATTTTCCTATCATCAGCAGTGTGCTACAGAAGAAACCTGCAGCTGGCTGCCCTATTTCTCTTAATTTTCAAATGTCCAGCTTCAATAGAACTCCTCAGTATCTGAAACCTGAAGACAAAAAGATCACAGGCATCTTGGAAAAGTTTTTTTAAAGGCACAATAGTAGAACACATTTGTCTTTTGCCATGTTGCTATTCTACTGTTTGGAAAACTTCTAAATATGGCTTGATATATCATAAGATTAAAAGTAAAAGACATTTAAATGTAAAGTGAATGCCCTTAATAATAGAGAAATCTTACATATTTTGTAACAGAATTAAATGTCAGGTCCTTCTGGTTATACTGATGGTAGTGAGAAAGCTACCTTTTAGACACCTTCAGGGCTTAAGGTTGTCTAAAACATACAATTTAATTGTTACTTCTATTCTTCTGATGACATTTAAAGATAAACACTACAGCAGATATAATCAAAATGCAGTGGTAATCTAGCATACATATTACAATTCAGCTGACAGAAAAAAATTAAGAGCAGCAGAAGTGTTGAGTTGTTACTGCTTAAGAAACAAGTAGTAAAAGTTTCTGCTCTCATCTATGAATATCAATTTTCTTCTTACCAATTTCATTACATCATGAAAATGACTAACAGAAAAACTACAGCACTTTCTTCAATATATATGAAGCTGTCATATCAGACATGGAACCATTAATCTTTAACATGCATAATCCCCAATCACACACAAATATAACTGTTAAAATATCTCCTGTTTTAACAGTAGTGATATGATTGAATATGATATGACATAACATGACAAGTTCTTTAGAGTACTCCAATGATTTCCAAGCATACTGCAGTACTGAACGATACTGTCTGAAGAAACAAACACAAGGCACCTAAGACTGAATCAGTAATGGTTCTTTATGCCTTTAAGAGCACAGCATCACTTCTTAATATACCTACCACTTCATATTTGTGTTGTTCATACTCACTAATTTTCAAATTTGTATTTTAACTAGCTTGTACTAGTGGATCAAACTCCAATTATCCAAACTATTACATGTAAAGCATCATTAAAGAAAATTAAAATGTGTATGAAGTCTTACTTCCCAGCTTTTTATAGGTCAACTTATTTCCTTTGGCCATTTGTTTTTAATGTGTAGCTAGTGAATGGAGTTTTTATGTTTCACTTTAAGAAATGCAGTCTTCCAAAAACTCAGCCAGAAATGTCCATTTCAAAAAAGCTTATTGCAGCCAGTTGGCTTTGCCAGTGACATATTTATAAAGTGAAAATATAACCCATAGTGTTTTCTGCAGATCAGATGGAATCACTTAGTGTACTCTGCATAGTTTCAGCAGCTTGTGTCTCAAGAGGAATGTCGCTCAGCCAAAAAGTGTTACTTTTAAGCACAAGTCCAGCTACTGTTGTTTTGTAGTTTTGTTATTCTAGCATGAGATGAATACATTTGTCACACTTTTAAACCACAACACATTTTTAGAGCTAATGCAAAGCCAAAATGAGAGGCAGGTGGTAGATCTTTGAAATAAGCTTCTAATTAAATCTATTTTGGAGCTCAAGATTTTTGCATGTTAATGATTTCCGCCACTCCAAGCCTCCCTTCTGGCACCAAATCATTTTCATAAAAAGCACATTATGTAATCACGAGGCCTGAGCACCATGTGCAATCGGGCAGTGAAAACTACAGTATCAAATGGGATAAATTAGAAATCAGAAAAAGCCTCATGAAGTTACAGATTTTAGGAGATGTCAGCAGAGATAACTTTACTGCCTTTAATGGTAATCAAAAGCTTCAGTAAGAAGCCTCCTGTGGAAGGAAGCGTCAATGAAATAAAATGAAAAGATAAATCAGCATTTGTGTGACACCCAGCAACCTAAGAGCCATTCAATGATAGATGGGAAATGTCTTCCTAATAATGATAAAAGTTAAATCCACAGCACACTGACCAGTGAAGCAATGCACACAAACTGTATTCCCCCACACTGCAACAGGAATTACTGTCCTGACTTGGAACAAGCAAATATGTCCTCCTTTTCCTTCATCATTGAAATTTGTCCCCAGAAATTTCTCCCAGCACAGAGAAAGAAGTCTCCTCTGGTTCAAACCCATTTTGGAGAATTCAACTTGCCGCTGTGTGTAGCTCCTGAATCGAAACAGATCTGTGTCAACTGTGAGAAAAGCACTTCAGGAATCACTTCTGACTAACGGAAAAGACATTTGAAAATATGTCAGGCAGTTCTTAAAACAACGTATGCCCAGCAAAAGGCAAGTCTTAAGTTACTTCCCTAAGCCAAAGCAGGAAGCACATGTCAGTGTACATTCAGAATGAACTCTAAATTGACGAGCTTGGTGGTCTGGTGGCTGCTCATTGCATTACTACAAAAGGGATCAAAGTTCAGGACTTCAGCTGCAGCCATTCATTCTAGGCCAGAGGATCTGACAGCACCGCCAAGGCTGTGCAATACCCTGAACACACGTAAAGACGAAAAGGAAAAATGCTCTGCATCACTCAATGCTAATGCATGTACCCGCCCCAAACGATGCACAAAGTGTACGTGTGTTCCAGCTGAGACTGATGAAATTCTTTACTGCTGGAGTTGAAAAATCACTCCAACAGGAAGGAAATAGAGAAGTAGATAAGAGTTTAAGAAAAATCAAGGAAAGTGTTTAAGGAAAACACCAAATCCTTATTCTACTGATGTAAGCTTTAATATTAAAGTATCACAGTAAAACATGTTCATAAGCTCCAGCACAAGATATGCTCCCTCTGCAACAGCCCTCTCTGAGAAGCCTCCATGGTCAAGACACAGTAAAGCATGCAGCCAGAGCTGCTATGAGAAAAAGAATCTTTTTGCTTCTCACAGGCATCATACTGTGTTCTCTCTACCTAACCTCTTGCAGATTTCTGCCTATCATAAAATACAAGGAGGATTTCAGATGGAAAGGTAAAATACAAGGAGGATTTCAGATGGAAAGGTAATCTTGAAATTAATTATTACAGTATATCCAAAGGTTAATCAGTCCTCACACACACAATCAAACATTTAGAGACCTGTGGTATCACAGAATCACAGAATGCTAGGGATTGTGAGGGACCTCAAAAGATCATCTAGTCCAATCCCCCTGCTGGAGCAGGAACACCTAGATGAGGTTACAGAGGAATGTGTCCAGGTGAGTTTTGAATGTCTCCAGAGTAGGAGACTCCACAACCTCCCTGGGACAGCCTGTTCCAGTGCTCTGCTATCCTCACTGGGAAGAAGTTTCTTCTCATATTTAAGTGGAACCTCTTGTGTTCCAGTTTGGACTCATTGCCCCTTGTCCTATATCATTGGTTGTCACCAAGAAGAGCCTGGCTCCATCCTCGTGACACTCACCCTTTCATATTTTTTGCATTAATGAGGTCAGCCCTGAGTCTCCTCCAAGCTAAAGAGACCCATCTCCCTCAACCTTTCCTTATAAGGGAGAAGCTCCACTCCCTTAATCACCTTCGTTGCTCCGCGCTGGACTCTCTCCAGCAGTTCCCTGTCCTTCTGGAACTGAGGGGCCCAGAACCGGACACAATATTCCAGATGCGGTCTCACCAGGGCAGAGTAGAGGGGGAAGAGTACTATTCCATATATTCATCAACCATTTGGATGAGGGAATAGAGTGTACTATCAGCAAGTCTGCTGATGACATCAAGCTGGGAGGAGTTGCTGACACACCAGAAGGCTGTGCTGCCATCCAGCGGGACCTGGACAGGCTGGAGAGTTGGGCAAGGAAAGGTTTAATGAAATATAACAAGGGAAAGTGTAGAGTCTAGGCAAGAACAACACCAGGTTCCAGTATAAGCTGGGGAATGACCTATTAGAGAGCAGTATGGGGGAGAGGGATCTGGGGGTCCTGGTGGACAGCAGGATGACCATGAGCCAGCACTGTGCCATTGTGGCCAGGAAGGCCAATGGCATCCTGGGGTGTATTAGAAGGGGGATGGTTAGTAGGTCGAGATATACTCCTTTATTCTTCATCAGACTCTTACCAAAGAAGATTACATATTTCAATTACACAACTTGGGAACAATCCCTTTAAACTTCAAATTGAACTGAGGTGGCAAAAGGACCCTTAGGAAAAACACCAGTATGGTTCAAAGGAGAAAAAAAAGACTGACATGCAGTATAGAGATCAGAAAGTATCCTAACTGCAACATCCAGCACACTAAAGTTCCTACTGAAAGTAAGCTGGTGTCTGGCACTGTGCAGACAGAAGAGGTAAAGTCCCCTCCCCTAAACAGATTACAGTACTAAAAATTGTTTATTACAACCTTCATTATAAGCAAATAATTTTTCCCACATTCAAAAACAGATGCTTCTACCTAGTGCAAGAAATAGTCTCAGGAAAAATGTTCAGGCAGCTGTGAAAGCAGTATCACAAAAACTTTTTTATTTTCAATATAGCACATTAATTACAGATAGTATAAATAGAGTGGGTCTTGAAAACAAAACATTACCTGTGCATGAGAGAATGGCTGAATCCATAGGTGTAGCCTGAATAATAATGATTCATGAAGAAATGGTAGTAGAATTCTTTTTCCTTAAATTTTGCTTCTCGTTTTAGCTTGTTGAGTAACTATTTCTCAAGCCCTAGTAATTGTAGAATTCTTTGAAGACCCTGCATCCATAGAGGCATTACAATACTGACACATACACCTTTTCTAAAGAAGGCAAGAGAAATTCTTGTCTGTGAACCTTTCCAATGTCAAGTACTGTCAGCAGTTGCCCTTCCAAATCAATAACCTTTGACTGGATAGTTAAGACACAGGGATGTTTTTAACAAATCACAAATCAATTGCAGACCTGTCATTGAGCTCAGTCAAATATAGGCCCTATTTCGCAATATTTTAGATACTTTCAAAAGTTATCAGTAAGATCTTAAGTCACCATCACACAATAAATCTACCATCTTTAAAATTCCATTAAAAACACTCCCGCAAACTTATAACTAAAAAGAATAACAAAATCCCACTGTTAAAACACAGTGAAATTCTCCATCTTTTCTCCTACATCTTCAGTTCTAGTCCTATTATAGTAAGAAGCTTCACAATTCCTAAGCAATTCCCAAAGCACTTTGACTCTTTACTACTGCTTTGAGCTAGAGAATCATTAAAAGAATTGCTGAAGAACGCTCTCCAGAATAACTGAAGTCACATCCAAAGAACTGATGGAAAATAGTTTATCACAAAGTCTAAGAGTCTGAATCTTACAATGTGAAACTGGGAGTTGAGTATAAAGAATCTTAGGTGGAACACTTATAGCTGTTCAAGAAACTTCAAACATCCCATTAAAATTAGAAATAAACAGCTTGACCAATTACCCTCAAAACCACCAATAAAATACAGCCACTTTTTATGTTCAGATCATTTGTGTATATATATATATATATATATATATATATATATATATATATATCCTAGACTAGTAACCAACATACAGAAAGAACTAACTCTTACTTTGTGGTCAAATGAGTCAGAGAATTACATCTCTATCAAAAACAAATTCACCACCCCTATTGCTTTTCTTTTTGGCACTCTTAGTAAAGACATCATAGATTTAGCAAGCAAGAACTATTTGTTATCTTGTATTTTAGGACTGTTGGAAACACTGTGAATACTCAAATGATCTTACTACTTTGCCACTAACCTTGCAAAATATTATCTTCATACTTTTGTAGGTAAGCAAGATGACACACATCTTCATTCCAATCAATCATCCTACTAAAGAGCAGTTGCATACATTTTATTTCTGCTGTAATCCTTCCTTGTCCTTTTTATTCACTATAGATGCCAAATATATTTTGGTGGGTTATTTATGTTTATCTATTTTAAACCATGCTCATAATCAGACTTTATTAGAAAAGTGTCTTCTTTATAATAAGACTTGCACCAAACCTAATAACCCAAAGTACAATTAGTAGAAAGCATCATAGCCTATACAAGATATATTTCATACCTCTAGAAAAAGCAGCTATTAATAACAAGGGGTTGGTGACCTTTCAGATAAATTTCTATAGGTTAGATACTTTTTTTGTAACGGAATAATCACAGACAAACACTAAAAAAATAAACAAAAGCTACATACACACATTTCTGAAAGACTCTTGGAAAAGATGAAAGAAGTTAAATAGTTAAAAACTAAAACTGCATTCTTTTGTATGAAAAAATATGGGGCAGCAAACAAATCTGATAGATAAATGTATCCACATGAAATGCTGGAACATTTAATATGAAAGTACATATGTAAATAATAAAGCTGTACGTAGGTTTGAAGTAACAGAAAATTCATCATGCCAAACTATTTATTAGACAGGGTAATAATATATACTGCATTTCTAAACTTTAGAGACAGCATCTCTAAACTTAAGTAAAACATCTGATATGATCTCAGACAATTGTCTCACAGGAAACCAGAGAATGGCAGGCAACAGCACTAAGAAGAAGAATCTGGGGATTAGAGTAGGATGATGAATTAAATATGAGTCAACAATATGTCACTAAAAAGACAAATGCAAGATTGGGTCATTATTAATATACATGCGCTATTAAAAACATATGAGGTAATTACTGCTCTGCTTGGCACTCACTGATTCTTGGCAGGAATACTGCAGAAGCCATAACCCCACACGCAAGATTTTATACTACCAGCGCACAATGACTGCACACATTTGGGTACCATACTTCAACAAAAGAAATTAGAAAAAAAAAACATATAAAATCTACCAAAGTTTTGAAAAACAAGTCTTTCATTTATATATACAACTGCTCCTAAACTTACATATTTCTACAATTGTTTTTAACTCATTTTACTCGCCGTGCTTTGTTTAAACAAAATGCAGATTAAGTTATATCTAGCAATTTATAATTGAATCAAAATTCTGGCATACTGAAGGCAACAGGAGTTTTTACTTCAGTTAAGATATGATCTTACTCATTATTGTTAAGAGAACTTGAGGAAGGTGAAAGGAAAGGGATGATAAGAGATTCCAAGAATGTTGTCCTTGATTATTTTTCCATTCACACATTCAATTTAGAGAAGAGGTTCTAACTCCACTATTTAAAAAAAAAAAAAACACAAACGGCTTTCCAAAGTTACATGAGAAACCATATCGGAGTAGTCATCAGCAGATCTATTCCATGAAAAAACTCATGAAGACCAAGCTTTTCAAATAATCTGTCCTCATCCAGAAGCAATCTAACAGGGAAGTGACAGTTAAAATTCTGGTCCTTAACAGAACTAGCCAATAAATCAAATTCCAAATTTATACTGCTGCTGTATTTAAACATAGTCATAAGAATCATTTAACCTTACAGCATAAAACTCAGCTGATAATTTTTTTCTGACTAACACCTAATAAAATTCGTTCTTGCAGAATTGTGGAAAAGTTAAGGACAGTCTACCCTTCTTACAAAGTTTTCTGTTACAAGGTTGCACGGTTTACACATACGTTGTATTTCTTTATTAAAAAAATTCCTCCATATAGCACCCTCTTTGTTCTAACACTCAAACACACTTTGCCTCTAGGCCAGTGCTATAATAAAAGTAAAATTAATTCAAGGCCATTTGCTGAGAAAAAGGTATTTTCACACTTTTTTTCTTGTAACTTTTCCATGTCAAAGCTGTATTTTCTTTTTTCCTTCCCTTTGCTATTGTTTTATTGTTTCCTTTTATTGGTGCAGTATCCATTGAACAACTTCAAATAAATCTGAAATATTCTGGAAGTCAACTTAAGGCATTAAGGTTTCAGATTAAAAAAATAGATTCCCAAACTTGTGAATTATTGGGAGGATCAAATTCTGAATCATTTATCAACTCATTTGAAAGAGGCTATATAAAAATAGGATGAACTCAACAATTATTTAACTATTAGATAATGCAAGTATATTTTGTGGAATTGCACAAAACAGTAACATTACTTTTTGAGTGAAAATAAAAAGCCATTATCCGTAAGCAAACACTATTCAAAAATAACTCGACAACTAAGAAATTAAGGTTATTAAACTATGCTTTCTCTCTGTCACTAGATAAAATCAGTATTCTACTTAAGAGTAACCCAATACCTTGTGTGTCCCACTGGTAAGCTATCAATATGCTGTTTCTTTCATTCTTAAGTAGAAGGTAAAATCTTAATAACATAAATTGAAAAAGAAAACCGGAAGTGTTGAGAATGTTCATACACCCACCTTACTGTACCACTTTTGCCCTGGAGAACAATCACAGCACTCCACCCTCACCTGGGAAAGGTTGTCCCCCTATTACAGCATGTGATCATTCGCACACTTCCTAAGCACTTCAGACAGTAGCTCAGGAAACCTGCACTTCATACACCACTCCTCAAAGCACAGAATTTTAGTATTCACTGCATATATACTGTTGTTTGTTCATACATGAGCTACTATCCTGCCCACCATTCAGTCTAATGCACAACCAACCACAGGAAATTTATGTTATAATCTGTAAAACTACCTAAGGCTCAAGTAACAGTGGTTCTGTTTTCATTTGAAAGCATTTTTCCATTATTTATATCATTTCAGCAAAAATTTATTGCATATACTTTCCTCAAACATAAGTCACATCTGACTCAAGGCAAACAAGGTGAAGAATGAAATTGTGGCCTGATCTGCACACTTTTTCAAAGCAGTAGTAAGGGCACTTTTCTTTTACTACATAAGAGTGTAATACCAGCATTTCTTATAAGCAGGTTCCACATCAGTAAATCTCTCTTTTTAAGAACAGTCAGACACAAGTAGTATGTTGACTCTTTCGCAAGAAGTAGAAGGACTTAGGCTAGTACCTATAAGCTAGCCGAGTTGTAACCCATTCAACAGAAACTGGTAATGTAGGAATGAGAGTGATTTTCCAAGGTAGTGTCTCTTTCTCAGATTTCTCTAAGGGCAAAACAACACACCATGTCTGAATACATACAATTTAAGCCAGACAAAGTTAAGGCACAGGACAGAGTTTATTTCTATATGTCGTATGCACAAAATTAAATAACTTCAGCCTTAATTATCTAAACATCACATTAGAAAAAGGCTATAAAAACTAATTATGAAGTAATATTAATTCATTTACCGAGTCAAAAATCAGTTTTGCTTAATGCAAATTTCCTGCAAATCTTCTGCTGTACCAATACGCAACTTCATAAGATTCTTAAGTAAGCAGTTGATAATTATCTCAACTATCTCTGAGTGATTATCCATCTATAAGAAGTTATAATATTACCACATGATGATAGTTCACTGCTATTCTTTCATCCAGTTGAAGTCAACACTAGTAAATTCATTAACCAAAATTCCTGCATAGCTAGAACAGATCCAGTTCAGCACTATTTTAATTAAAAGAACTAGACCTACCTGATTTTGGAGGAATTGTAAACATAAAATTCAGGAATGGAACAAAACTATGATCAAAAAATGTTAAATTACAAAATTTAACAATAATTGCTCAAAACTTTACATAGCTAACAAAAAAATCTCACTTTTTTATAAGCATTGTTTATACTTTAATTAAGATTAACAATATGTATAATATTGTCTAATAAGAATTGACTATTTCTAGATTAATATCAGATTTATGCCTTCTGAACTGGAGGTACACTGCTGCATAAAGAAGAATAAGAAAAGGAATTCTTAACAAAAACACTGTATCCAATTCACTTGATTCACTCCATTCCATTCTTTTAACAATGTCAAAACATGCAAGTCATTTATCAGAGCTTTCAATCAGCAGTGACTTTCAATCAGCCAAATGACATTCCACCACTTAGGGTTTACCAGCCCATTACGATGTTTTAAAGTATTTTCTTTACTTGTCCACAAAAATCTTGATACTTCACAGAGAGCATTTGAGAGATGCTGTCCAGAACAAACCAGAGTTCTAAGACAGTGCATCGCACGCTGTGTCTAGTACACACACTGTTTTAAAACGAGCACAGCTGCCTCTGCACCACATAGCAATCACAGAAGCACACGTACATACTCACATTAGAGAAACTCAGCTCAGATCTTTGATAGACAGGGTAATAAAGAGAGAGCTTTGCATTTGGGCAACCAAAAATTCTAAACAACCCTAAGATGTTCAACAACTTTCTCACTTCTGTCCCAAATAAAAATATAAACAAGAGTTATGCAAATTCTATTCTTGCTGTTACAAACTGATCAGGTTCTTTAACATAACCTTAACCCAATAACTTGATATTGGACTCAAGCATCTTATAAAGACCCAGAACAACATACTGCAGATGTGAAAACAGAAAATACTTCCCAAGATATTGTAAGCTATCAGCAAACATCATTTCTTATACTGAAAGCTGAATTGTTAACATGGCGATCTCTGCTGGTATAATTGCATGTTGCCCTACTATAATCTGACCTTATGAAAGTTATGTGATGAAATAGCCTTATAGAAAGTAAAACTTTTGTAGAGTTGAGTCCTCATCACAGATAAAGGTGCAATCCAAATCATTAAAGTGTATGCTTTTTACCTTAATTTTCTTTAAAAAAATTAAATCAAAAGAGCTCACAGTAGAGTCACTTCAAGCTCTTTGAATTTTATATCTCAAGTAAAACATGAAGACTGTACAATCTGTTCATTACTTAAGGGCTGTGACATTTTGTGGCTAGGTTAAGAGTTCACTTGGTTGAAAAACAATGTTCAGCACTACTAACTCATGATTTTATCATGAATCATTCTTTCTAAAAAGATCCATATGCTGGAATCGGAGCACTGCAGGACAAACGCAACTTACAGCTCTAAGATCACGAGGAAGAGTTCAGAAATATGAAAAAGCAGATATGTGCATTCTAGATAACAAAGGCAGTGACTTAAAAAATAAATTCAATTTCTGAAAGTTTGGAATAACAATACAGATTTTTTAAAATACAATATCATTAGTTGATCCTCCTGTGTCACTTCTTCATAGTTTCATGTTTTCATTTTAGCACCAGTGTTCAGAGACAGCAAGGAACAAATGTGAAGTTAAAGTAGCAAAGAAATGCAAAGTTGTGTATTATAATCCTGCCCTTTGCCACAGTTTTTTAGATTTGTAAGTTACAACTAACTTGGCCCATACTGTGCTTGATTTATATTTCCAGCTTTGTAGGTTTTTCCATTTACTTTTGTTAAACATTTCCATTAGCTTTGTTTAGGATTCTAGCTAAACATATAAGGTATTTCCTTGTTATTTCCCACATCCCTGGCCCCTTAACAATTTTGCTGAAAGTACAAGTCAACTTCATTTTGCTTCTCTGCTAAAGCTCTACGACCAACACAATATATTTTGTTTTAATCAATAAAACACTTTTTGCTACACAGGTTTTCAAAAAGTGGTTTTGTGTTTTCTATACTTCATTAAGTCTTGCAGTAAATCCACCTGCAGAATCAGCTTGAGTAGAAATTCAGCTTCAGAAACACAGCCTACTAACCAATAACTGTAATGAGAGGACCATCTAGTGGTGATAACCACAATTCACACTCTGCTGTTTTGAAGACAAATGCCCACTGTTAAGGTATGCAAGTCAGTGGGAAACTTCTCAGTCTTTGGTTTTTTTAACTGCTTCTTTAATTTAAATTCCAGCCTTCTATGTTGAGACTAAATGAATGAGTTTGTTGATTTCCTTCATCTGTGTCTGTTGTGAGAACATCTATGTCAGTTCTTCCACATGTGAAAGTTGTTTGTGTCATCAAATCACTAATCTGAAGACACCAGCAAGAAAGAAGCTGTTGTTAACTAGGCTACAAAACAGGTTTGTTTACCTCACAATTCTCTCCTCAGAGAAATCTATAATACCTTTTCTTCTTAATATAAGAGACAAAAAAAATCACCAGTGGAGAAATGACACTTGTACTTGGTATGTTTTACACCTCCATCACATTTAAGTTAAACAGATGTGTTTAACAGACCAAATTATAACATAATAAGGGTCTAAGATTGCCACAAACTAGCAGGGACAGGAGAGCAAAAACTTACATTATGGGAAGCTGACTGAGAATGTGATACACATCTAGTGGTATTTGTTGCTATATTTTGAACATGTCAAACAACTGAAGAGACATTCTTCCCCAGATATCATAGTAAAAGAACCTGCAAGAAATTATCTTCCCTAATGAAGCTGTAGGCACAGAGAAAGGTTTCTGTGGGCACACCTTTAACTACAAACAGCTGAAGGAAGCTTAGTGAAGCTTTGTAACCAAACCAAAACATAAAACAGTAGTAGAGCATTTGTTTCTAACAGCTATACTTCCTCATTTCTGAAAAGCTCTGATAGGACTCTAGGTCAACCAATATTCAGGAGAAACATTTCAGGCAGTTTCTCTTTAAAGACAGGCATCCTAAAGACACTAAGCTCCCTTGTAGATTAAAGGACCAGATTCTACCCCAATACACTCTAAACCAAACTTTAATATCATGAAAAACTGAAAGTCTGGTGCAAACAAATCTCTGCCTCTTCAGCCCCTGTAAGGATCTAAAGGGAACTGCAGATTTTTCAGCAACTCAAAGTTAAAAGAACTGCTGGATTGAAACAGAATTCCCTTCTATACCTCTATGTGTACCTTGCTGCCTGCTTATGAACTGTTCCCCAGTTGTAGTAGCAGTCTCACAGCCTCAAACTTCTACTCCAACCTGTTTTATGCATCTCCTGCAACCCTACCTACCCCATCCCACACTGTGGAACATGAGGACAAAAAAGCATGCTTAAGCTCTTTCCCCACAGGGTTCTCTATAAAGCAGGGGCAGCAGTAAGCCTCAGCCACTTTCTTCACTGTTCAACCTTCCCTTTTCAAAGAACACTGAAACTTTTTCCAAAGGAATGAGCAGAGGTCACTACAGAGGCCAAATGGAGATTTAGGATGGGAAATGGAAACCACGTGCTGGTTTTACATTCCAATTATCAAAATGGACTATGCAACCTTACAGCATCAGGAGACTAACAGAGTACTTGGCATCTCAATTAAAGCCACAGCTGTAGTGGCCTGCCAGATAGCACAGACTGCATCTGCACATGGGTGGAAATCACACTATGAATGAGCACATGAGAAATCTGAATGCCAAGAGGCAAGTATTTTATCTGAGGTAAGAGCAAGCAGTAGCAAACTGATCATTTTTGGCAGTATCCATTAAATTGACAGGCAACTGATTGGACACAGTCCAACAATAAAGAAATAGAGTGTTAACTAGAACCCAAATAACAGTTTGTCCCAAGAAAGGACAGAAAACTCTCAAGAATGTGTTAGAGGACACCAGCACAAACTACTGTACACAAACTCAATCCTATTTTTCTTTTGCTAGTGTTAACTGGTATGGCTGTGTAGAATGAGTTTCTTTAGCACTGGAGGTAGAGAATTAAGAGCTCCATAAAAAAGAAAAAAGCATAATCTTCAGCATGAGAAATCTGAGCAAGGCTGAGCAACTTCATAGATCAAGTGCTCTGTGTCAGCTCCTGCAGCATTCTTTGCTTCCTCTGACGAACAATTATGTTTCGGGGGGGACTGACATTCACCCTCCTCTCCGACACTCCCACAGCATGCTTTCCCTGTGTGCGTGCTTTCCTCCTTCTGTTCAACTGCCATTCTCCTCTGCTTCAGTAGCTCTGTAAACATGACCTCTGAAGTGCCTTTTTCACCTTCTCATTGTTTCAAAAATGCTTGAGTATAGCAATAAGACACACATTAGTCACAGCAGTAACAGAAGGCAATAAATAGAAAAAACTCTATGTTTTGTTAGTCCACTTCTAGAGTGTGGTGTAGGGGTCACGACCATTAGCAAAGCGAGGCCACTGCTGCACACTTACAGCACTGCCACCATTATGAATTAACCTCTGCCAAAAGTGAGAGACTGTTGGCAGATGCACAGCAAGAGTTCCAGAGAAACCTGTGGAAGGCAGAGAGTAAAAAAAGAAAATATTTCTTTATTTACAGACCAGATGGCTCTCAACTGCATCCCAAAATATCTGCCAAAGATACACATAGATAGTATGGCAGGCCAGACCAGGACAGGTATCTGTCTAGTAAAACTAACAATGCCTGGTAGACCTCCTTCCTGATTCACTCTGGCTGGTCTTGCAAGATGGAAATAAAACCACAATACTGTCATTCATAAGCCTCAAGGAGAAAACAGGGTATTAAAGATGATATTTAAAAAACCTGAAACAGATTCACTGAAAAAGTCTAGGGGCAAGCTTAAAAGCACATCCTTGACAAGAAATCTTATCAGACAGTCCAGGAAAGCCACACAGAAAGGATATTCAGGCCAGGAAATCTACAAAAACAAACATTCTTTCATTTCCCCAAAAGAACTTTCTCCAGTGTCCATTTTGCCCGTTTCTCTGATGCTTTAATATATGCCCTAGTAGTCTGCCATCAGGTGTCTGAACATTCCTAGCTTTAGGTCTTAAACAGAAAACAGCTTCATCTTATGATATGAACATGTGTTATTTATTACATAACACAAATCTCTGCCTTCCTTGTTTATTAACACTTATGCCACCTCAAAACAAGACGTCAGGTCATTCTTTTTCCACAGCAATAAACACACTAACACAAACTGGAACATGGGGAAGAAAAAACAAAAAGGAAAGTTTGACATGCTTGGACAGAAGTGCAACTAGAAAGCAAGAAAAGTTTGCAGAATTTAACCAGAGTTCCCTCTGCTGTTCTTGCTGCTTTGTGAGGATTTGCCCTCATTTTGACCATACTGGGTGTCAAAAAGTGTTTGGCTGGCTGAGTAGTTTCTGAGGTAAACATTACTTTCTGTCTCCCTAGCTTGCAAAGACATTTTCTTCATTACATCACTTGCATCTGCCACAGGTCATGACAAGGTATATGAGAGACAGGTCTGGCATCAAGACTGAACTGGTGGTCAGACCTTTACTCAGATCTCCATGGTAAACAAAAATGCATGTCAAAAATCCAGAGTTTATTCTGCAGCACTGCATAGGTATTTGTTTTCGTGTTCCTGAACCATTCCAGACTCACGACTCCTGGCTTATGATCCCCTCAATACATCTGTTGCCACAATTCCACTATAGTCTATCAGGAAGCGCACTATTCCCTCTTTTCAGACTTAGGAGACTCTGTATTGTCTTTCTGCTGTTAACAGGAATATGCTCATGACCTATACACTCACTCAAGATATTCATAGCATAGATACCTACTCACCCACGTAGGTTGACTGTTTTTCCCAAGATGGTTGTGAAAAATTAGTAGGTGAAAAATCTCTTTAGTCAGTATGAATTTTCATTTTCAGGGATAAGCTTGAGTTTAGGATAAGGCACTGTAGAATTATTGCAGACACAGAACTGAGGAATTGTCTACATATATTTGCCATTTTGACTCAAAAGACTTTCTGCCTTGGTAAAGTGATATCAGTCTGCTAACAGTTTTGGGACACTACTTGTGTAGATGACAACCATCCGCCAATATTGTTGGGCAAACTTACTTCTGAAGAGAAAGAGCTGTCATGTAGAACAAACCTAAATGCTTCCAGACTGGAACACAAAAACATTCATAATTATGTCATAAGTTCATATCTGGTTCAAGATGTGAGGAAACAGCTATTCTGCATTTAATATTCTTCGCATCATTTTAACTTCAGTTATATATCAGATAAAAGGCACCATCATTTATAGAAAGATTATTTCCTCTAGACAGCAGCACCATGTTGCTTTTCAAAGTTTAAGTTCACCCTTAACTGTTCACAGTTTAAAAACTAATAAGAATATGTAACAAAGAACAAAGGAGAAAACAGGGTATTAAAGATGATATTTAAAAAACCTGAAACAGATTCACTGAAAAAGTCTAGGGGCAAGCTTAAAAGCACACCCTTGACAAGAAATCTAATCAGACAGTCCAGGAAAGCCTGGTAGGAAAGTCCTACCTTTTACACCACCAAATGGACCATATGTCATGTTACAAGCAGTTCTCTGAAGATGGTGCTCATACATCAGTTTAATCTGATACTGGTTCCCATGTTCCACAGTTCCCAGAGTCCCTACAAAAAACAAAGGGTATACACTTATATCTTTGATCCACGCAATATGAAAGAAGTAAAGGAGTAGCAGTTTAAACAATCTGAAAAAACCCTATAACTTACTCCTAGTGACTCTGAGATATGAAGGTTCACACTGCTACTTTCTTTAAAAAAAAAAACAAACACCAAGCTACAAAATTCCTAAAGGCCAGAACCAGAAATAAGGTCTCACTACACTAAGTATGATATAAAGACAGCAAAAAGCTGAGATTTTACTACTTACGTGTATTTTTCGGCATCTCTAAGATTAAAAAAAAGCATGCTCAAAGGAGAATTCTTATGATTCACTAGTTACTCAGTGAATATACTACATCCAACAGCCAGCCTCAGCTGTAATACTCTGTCTCAAATTATGCTGCAGCTAGTCATTAGTTGTAATTTGACAAAGCTGTGCTTAGAGCACATTTATCACTTGCCTTTACTCTCTCTGAAATTCAGTGCAGTGATCAACAATGCAAAGATAAGAGGCAAACATACAGTAACAAAAATAATTTTATTATATTCATCACATTATTTGAAAAGGTCTGAATAGATTTTAACTTTCTCACTCCTTCAGGGAATTAGAAGTTCAAAAAGTTATTTCTTAAGAAACTGAAGTTAAAGCTCCCCTTTCAATAACCAAAAGTCTCTCCTGCACCCCACAAAGAAAACAAAGTTCATCATGTAGAGTAACACTTAACAACTAATATTAGCAATCAAAAAAAAAACCTTTGAGAACAGTCACACCAGGCAAGGAAAAAGTTTTGAGTGATATCTAAGCTAAATACTACCACAGCTTTAAGTATACAGAGATTATTCCAACACTTAAACATGCTATGAAAGATTTATAGCTTATGCTAACCTATCAGGCAATTTCTCCAACTAAAACCCAATAGAGCTTGTAAGCAATTACCCCTAAAGCAGGGCCACATTAGGGAAAGGATTGGAACAGACATGAGAAAAAAAGCCCTGGTTGGATAAGTATCTCACTAGGTAGCAACACCAGAGGAAAAATAAGCTAGAAAGCAGTCAGACTGTGTACACTGACTGTAATACAATATCCAGGCCATACTTTAATCAGCCCTGAAGGCTGCTTTCATTTGTCAAGGAGAAGCAGCATAGTCATTTTATTACAAGTAACAGATATGGCAAAATGTATAAAGCAAGTAAAGATCCCACTTTATGGAACAGTAATTTGCCGTGGAAGCATTAAGAAATAATGATCGTTATTTCTCAAAGTAGCTTTTCCAAAAGTACCTGAATGCTTACAATCTATTAAAGGACTGTAAAACTTTACTTTTATTATTACTTAAATGCTCAAGCTATGTTGACCAAACAGGAAAATATTACTAGAAAAGAATTCTAGTCTGACTTATGTTGTATGCCTTTAATACAAATTTTAAAATAAATTGTTTTAGTAAAAATCATACTAGTAAGCTACAATCCTAAGACTTAAGCACTACTATAGAGAAGGGAAAGTACAAAGACTGCAGTACATCTCAAAGTATCAACCCTCAACAAAGACCAATTTTACAGGTATCTTCAGATAAGATAACTAGAAGGCAAACAAAATCTGGAAAGAGAGCATGTGTTTGTAACTTACCAGCTTATAGCTGTCCCTGCACAGAGAAAATTAACAATGTAAAGTTGTCTACCAAATTTTGAAGATGGGGTACAAACAATAGATCTCTTAAATTTCTGCTTTGCTTCAAGCATGTATTAGAGAGAACTCAATGCACAGAATAGGTACTTTGTGACTTGCATCTTTACATACAGAGAGGACAGAGCACTTAAGAATTTCCAAAGGCAGTAAAAGTAATAGGATTTAAGAAAACACATAGTAGGTTCACCTTCTTACTAGTATTAACCTCCTGTCTTCTCTTGGGGTACATCATCAGTGTTCTGACTTTCTAAGAAATTATCTGGATTTTTTTAGTTCAGAAATAATTGTAACTGCTCCATTTTTAAGGAGCTAAGTTGTCATTAAACAATCATTTGTTCATTAGCATGCTGAACAGTAACCCCCAGTCCTAGAACTGTGATGAGAACTAGTTGTTCACAAGCTATACCGACCACAGATCATCATGCACATCACAGCATCTCAAGCACTGAGCAGATTAGCAAATCTCTATTAACCATTGGGAAATATCTAGATCTAATTACTAATATTTCCTCTTCATACATAAGTTTGAGTGAGAGAATATTACTACAATTCTTCAGCAATGATGAACAAACACTGTATATACCGAGTTTAGTATTAACCTAATTCAAACTTTAGAATACACTTAAAATCACTGGAAAGTCTGTATCTGTAAACTAACCTGAAACAGTATATACACACAGTTTTCGGCAATGCAACACAGCCAGGTGAAGTCCTTCCGTACCACTGTAAAGAAGGTTAAAAAAGCATTGTGTTCAGATAAATTCCAAGTAAAATGTACACAGGATAAAATTCAAGTAACATGTTGAAATTACTTTAACATGTGGGCAGAATACAAAGGTTTGGGTGTTAGATGCTAGCATAAAAACCTCAGAAGTATTAATCTTCCTAAATCCATACTGCAGCACTTGAACTTAATTTCAAAGTTAAAATGAATCCTTTAAGAACATATTTTCAGATTTATGTATGAAAAGCAAGTCAACTATTTTCCCAGTTTAGCCTGAAATTAATTTCAAACAAGGTGCTGCTAATCCTTTCAAAAACCAAATGGATATGAGAATCATCCCTCCAAAGAAGTACTATTCAGCAACCACATACGTTTTCTTTCATTCATTTTTGTACCAGCTGCATGGAACATAAAATAACTGAACTATAAAGCAGTAGTCATAAACACAGAATCCTGTGTTCACATTTTTCTTCCCCCAAACCTAAGTAGTATTTCTTGCAGAGAAAGTTCTTGTGCTGTAGCTATAGAAAATGTTTTAGACCATTTCACAGGGTAAGGCATTAGAATTCCTTTGTAGGCTCACTGCATGAGTACTTGAATAAAGAAGAACAGTTTCCAGCTGATGTAGGCCTTTTAGCTTGTGGCCTTCGGTTTCAGAGCACAAGTCTTTCCTGTGGTTAGTACAGGTTTTTCTCTCCTTTTAAAAATAAAGGTCATGCTGCAGTATTAAAAGTTAATTTCAAAATTAAAACAAAACCTTTAAGAACACATATTTAATTTTTAGAATAAAGTTCTCCTAAGTAGATTCTCTTAGAGCAAACTAAATATAAGGCCATCTATTCATAGATGCGTTTAATAGTTGTCCATCTGGAAACTGAAAACTCACACCCCAAAACGAAGAAAGAAAAACACATCTAAGCCTTAAATAAACAGCAACATAGCCTATTGTTGACTTACGAAACAAATTTTCCCACTTCCACCTGCAATATTGGTTCTCGTAACTGCACTTCCAAGAGCAAGTCCTCAGGTTGTACTCCATCTCCAGGTTTCACAGGATGTGGATTAAAGATTCGGAGATATCCCATATAACTGCCCACAATAATTTTATCTAAAAAAAAAAAAAAAAAAAGAGAGACTACAGAATACAATAGCACAGGCGGAATTCAGTTTGCTGCAGAAGTGCTTCAGATAATGCCTTTAAAAAGACAGACTATTTAGATGATTCAATTAATGTTTATTATGCTGTCTTCTAGATTAACAATTAGCTTTCTTGCAAATCCACGAAAACCTGTCAGCAAAGTGTTCAATATGGCAATTATGGTGGTGGCAGTGACCATTACTACTATTCCATCAATTTAGACTGATGTTCATGCTTCTTAAAAAGTCCCATTCTGATAAAACCAGGCTTACTAGAGATAAGCCTGGGGGCAGCACACCAGTGTTTGAGGGACAGTGTACTAGCATGGTCCTTTGGTCTGTCATCTCAGAGGAGGTAGGGGATGGAGATTCATGCGCCAGCAAAGAATCAAGGGTTATTAATGTGTTAGAAATGATGGAAGCACCTCAGAACAGTCACATAGGAATTGGGACTTCTCCCACAAAAAAAGTGGCTGGATCATTAGCCCAACTGATGTGCATCTACACCAATGCACACAGCTTGGGCAACAAACAGGAGTTGGAAGCCATTGTGCAGCCGAAAAACTACTATAGAGTTGCAATCACAGAAACATGGTAGGACAACTCACACAATTGGAGTACTGCATTGGATGGCTATAAACTCTTCAGAGGGATAGGCAAGGAAGGGGAGGAGCTGGGGTAGCCTTGTGTGTTGCAGACTGCTTTGATTGTCTACAGCTTAATGATGGTGATGAAAGGATTGAGTGTTTATGGGTAAGAGTCAGGGTGAAGGCCAACAATTAGATAACATGGTGGGAGTCCATTATAGACCTCCCAATGAGGTTGAAGAGACAAATGAAATATTCTACAATTAGCTGAGAGAAGTTTCACAATTTATGGCTCTTACTCTTATGGGAGACTTCAACTTGCCAGATATCTGCTGGAAATACAATACAGCAGAAATAGTTGTCATAGCTTAGCCCCAGCCCCCCTCCCAAGCCAACAGCTAAAACCACACGCTGCTCACTCACACCCATGGGATGGGGGCTAGAATCAGAAAACAAAAGCAAAATTCATGGGTTGGGATAGGAACAGTTTAAGAGAAAAGTGAAGAAAAACTAACAAACAGTAACAACAACAAAAGAACAACTTACAAAGCAATGGACACACAGCGCAATCACCACATGGGCACCCTGCCACAGCAGCCCACCCCCCTCTGAAGAACCCTGAACTGGAAGTCATGCCCAAAATACAAAAGCATCAAACCATGTTGTCCACAGAGAACCAAGAGGGTACTCCAGCGTCCTGCTCCCAGCAGAGAGAGTAAGAGAGAGACTGCCCCACCAGCCCACCCACTTTGTAACTGAGTATGACCTTATGTGGTATCAAATACCCCCTTTGGCCAGTTCTGAGTCAGCTGTCCTGGCAGCGTAGATATTAACCCTATCTCAGCTGATCTAGCACATTCCACCCCTTATTCTATACCGTTTATCTCATGCTCAAGTCTTACACTTACCAACACATTTCAACTAATTACTACCACCTTAAATACATATATACATACAGATATTTTTTCGCTTAGTTCATGGCATAATCTTATTCCTTTGAAATGTTCATTGAGTCCATGACTTTGGACTCTATTAGGATGGTCTTCAGGGACAAAAGAGATGGAGTGTCATATTGGAGTGTTGTTTTTTGCATGCTGCATCTGGAAATTGTAGATCATGCTCACAATTTGCAGGTCAAAGGTGTCAACCTTGAGGATGTGGCTGGATGCCAGTTCTTGGAGCCAGCTCTGGTTCCATCATTGCTTCACTTTGTTCAGTTTTGCTGAAGTTCATTCTTCATTAACCTAAATGGTACTTACTGAATACTGTTAGTATGTTGCAAGGCATTATGCAGCAATTACCATCATACAATTCACATCATGGGATTATTCTCAGCTAGAATCAAATCTCCCTGAGGTACACACTGGACTCCTCCATCCTTCAACATTACCCACCAACTGCTCCCAGGTCTCCGAGCAAAAGCAATCCCACAGAAGAGTTTGCATTTGCCCAAGGCAGGGATCACCCAGACTGTTTTCTGCAACACATTCTTCATTCGCACCACAGGGACTTTATTCCCTTCTATAGTATGTGGAAGCTTCAACTGGGCAGGGCCAGCTCAAGTGGTAGATCCCCTAGTGTTAACTAACCAGGTGGTCTTCGCTAAATTTGAATCCCAATTTCTAAAAGTTCCAACACTGATTGCTCTTAATGTAATCTTTTAACAGCCCATTGTCCCATTCAGTTTTCCCACAGGCTGGTGCATGGTAGGGGATGTGATATATCCACCCAAAGCCATGCTCTTTGACCCAAGTGACTATGAGGGTATTCCAGAAATGAGTCCCATTGTCTGGCTCGATTCTTTCTGGGGTGCCATGTCACCCCAGGACTTGCTTTTCAAGGCCCAGGATAGTGTTTTGGGCAGTGGCACAGTGTATGTTTCCATCCATACAGTGGCTGCTTCCACCATTGTAAGCACATAGCGCTTGCCATTACGGGTTTGTGGGAGTGTAGTATAGTCAATTTGCCAGGCCTCCCCATATTTATACTTCAGCCATCACTCCCCATACCACACAGGCTTTAACCACTTGGCTTGCTTGATTGTAGCACTTTTCATAATTGTGAATAACCTGTGCAATAGTGTCCACAGTCAAGTACACCCCTCAATGACAAGCCTACTTATAAGTTGCATCCCCTCCTTGATGACCTGAGGCATCAGAGGCCCACCAAGCTATAAATAATTAACCTTTGTCTTGCCAGTTGAAATCTACCTGAACCACTTTAATCATGGCAGCTTGATCCACCTGATGGTTGCTTTGATGTTCTTCAGTGGACCAACTTTTAGGCACATGAGCATCTACGTGGCACACTTTTATGGGCAGGTTCTCTAGCTGGGCAGCAACACCTCACCATAATTCAGCAGCCCAGATGGGTTTGCCTCTGCGCTGCCAGTTTCTCCTCTTCCATTGCTGCAACCATCCCCACAGGGCATTTGCCACCATCCATGATTCTGTACAGAGATAAAGCACCAGCCATTTTTCTTGTTCAGCAATGTCCAAAGCCAGCTGGATGGCTTTCATCTCCACAAACCCACTCAATTCACCTTGTCCTTCAGTGGCTTCTGTGACTCACTGAGAGGGGACTCCGCACAGCAGCTTTCCACCTCCGGTGCTTTCCCATGATACAACAGGACCCATCAGTGAACAGGGCATATCGCTTCTCATTCTCTGATAGCACATTATGGTGGGGCCTCTTCAACACATGTCACTTCCTCTTCTGGCGATATTCCAAGATCCTTACCCTCTGGCTAGTCTGTCATCACCTCTAAGATCCCTGGGTGGCCAAGGTTTCTCCATCAGAGCCCGTTGCATGATCAATGTAACCCACTTACTCCACATAGCATCATCTGCATGATGAGTAGAGATCTTCCCTTTGAACACCCAACCCAGCACCAGCAATCGAGGTGCCAGGAGGAGCTGTGCTTCAGTACCAACCACTTCTGAAGCATCTCAAACCCCTTCCTATGCTGCCAATATCTCCTTTTCAGTTGGAGCGTAGCAGGCCTTGGATCCTCTGTATTCCCAACTCCAAAACCCCAGAGGCTGAACTCTAGTCTCCCTGGTCCTTTCTCTTCTCCCCCCGTTCCATCTTCCCCATGGACTGGGTGTGATTACTAATCAATTCCAAGAGACGGTGTCCAAGGTATGGAAATAACATCAATGTCATATAAAAATACCACCAGAGACATGCAGGACAGGAAATCACAATCTCATAAATTGATATTACACAGGACAGCAATATGATAAACCTAATCCTTTTCCCAGATGTAATAAACAGCACCACAGGGACACATAGGGCATGTAGGAATTCAGATAACACAGCCACGTCGACAAACAAAGAAACATCGTGACCACTTAACTAATATA
This sequence comes from Columba livia, assembly GCF_036013475.1. Taxonomy (NCBI): domain Eukaryota; kingdom Metazoa; phylum Chordata; class Aves; order Columbiformes; family Columbidae; genus Columba; species Columba livia. Next base: position 49,349,048 of record NC_088603.1, on the reverse strand, counting down.
GTAAATGCGTATTTTAACATGCTCGGGTCAGCTCTATCATTATCCCAGCCCTTTGTTTTCTCCTGGTTGGCTCACAAAAAGGACTGTTATAGTTTAGCCCCAGCCCCCTCGCAGCCAATAGCTAAAACCTCGTGCCACTTGCTCACCCCTCCCCGACCCCCAGTGGGATGGGGAGAATCAGAAAACAAAGGCAAATCTTATGGGTTGGGATAAGAACAGTTTAAGGGAACAGCAAAGAAAAACAAACAGTAACAACAACATTGAAAGCAAGTAAAAAGCAACAGACACACAGTGCAACCACCACATGGCCACCCTGCCACAGCGGCTCCTCCGCTCTGAAGCAGCAAGTGGATGCCCCGGCTGCAATCCCACCAAAACCACCCCCCTGCCCCAAACAGTGCCTCACACCCAAAATACAAAATCACCAAACCACATGGTCCAGAGAGAACCAAGAGGGTCCCTGACTGCCCTGCTCCCAGCAGAGAGGCTGCACCCCTGTCCTACCCACTTTGTGACTGAGCTTGACCTGATATGGTATCAAATACCCCCTTTGGCCAGTTCTGGGTCAGCTGTCCTGGCAGTGTAGAAATTATCCCTATCTCAGCCAACCCAGCACAACTGTCTAGGAGGTTCCTGGAGTGCATGGGAGGTAACTTCCCAACACAGCTGATTAGAGAGCCAACTAGTGAAAGTGCCCCACTGGACCTGTTGTTTGTGAATAGAGGCAGACTTGTGCATGATATGGTGGTTGGAGGCCATCTTGAGCGTAGCAATCATGAGATGATAGTGTTTTCAATTCTTGGAGAAGGAGGCAGGTCAGCAGAACTGCAACTTTGGGACTTCCGGAGGGCAGAATTTGGCCTGCTTAGGACCCTGGCTGACAGAGTCCTTTGAGAGGCAGCTCTGAAGGGCAAGCGAATCCAGGAAGGACAGACATTCATCATGAAGGTTTGTGAACAGGCCATCCCTACATGCTGAAATATGGGCCAACAGAGAAGAAGACTGGCTTGGCTGAACAGAGAGTTTGGCTGGAACTCCAGAATAAAAGGAGAGTTTATGAAGGGGCAGGCAACTCAGGAGGACCACAAAGATGTGTGGTTATGCAGGGAGAAAATTAGAAGGACCAAAGCCCAGCTAGAAAAGGATCTGGAGGTGCTCATTGACAGACAGCAGAATAAGAGCCAGCAAAGTGTCCAGGTGGCCAAGAAGGCCAACAGCATGCTGGTGTGCATCAGCAATAGTGTGGCAAGAACTAGGGAAGTGATCATTCCTCTGTACTCAGCACTGGTGAGGCTGTACAGTTTTGGACCACTCACTACAAAAAAAGATATTGAGGCGCTGAATCAAGTTCAGAGAAGGGCAATGAAGCTGGTGAAGAGTCCAGAGAACAAGTCTTATGAGGAGCAGCTGAGGGAAGTGGGACTAAACTAGCCTGGAGAAAAGGAGGCTCGGGGGAGACTTACTGCTCTCTACAGCTATCTGAAAGGAGGTTGTAACATGGAGGGTGTTGGTCTCTTCTCCCAAGGAGCAAGTGACAGGGCAAGAGCAGATGGCCTCAAGTTGTGTCAGGTGAGGTTTAGAATCATAGAATTGTTTTGGTTGGTAAAGACTGTTCAACTGTTAACCTAGTATTGCCAAGTCCACCTCTAAACCATGTCCCCAAGAACTCCATCTGCATATCTTTTAAAGACCTCCAGGGATGGTGACTCAACCACTTCCCCAGGCAGCCTGTTCCAATGACTGACAGCCCTTTCAGTAAAGACGTTTTTCCTGATATCCAATCCAAATCTCCCCTAGTTTATCATAAAGATCCCAAATATTTATCAATTAAAAAAACCCCATACACAAGAACTCTCCATGACAGCAAAAATCATGAACTGCTGTAAATATGTCCTCAGACACATCATTTCAGTTCCACACTTTATTTCCACAATATTAAAGACTACATAGAAAAGCAATGTTTACTCAAACAGAGTCATTTATTTCAAGGGCCTCTTATTTTTCAGTCAGAGAAGGTTGGTTGTTTTTCTAAATTCTTAGCTTATTAGCTCTCACCTTCCTTTTTTTCATTAAGTTTTTTCAACAACTTAAAATGTATGTTTCCTCCTATAGCTAACTGAAAATGTTCTATTTTAAAGATATCTGCCATTGAGGGAATAAGACATGAAACAAACTGCTATTAAACACAAGAAAGAATTAAGATGTTTAGAAACCTACAAATATACAATGAAAAATAGCATTGAATTTATCATCTTAACCTTAAAGAGACACATTAAAGAGAGTTTAAACTAACTAGCCAACTAGCCTGGTTAACAAGCTTTCAGGATGCATTGGTCAAAGAAACCTGCAGCTGTGTAGCTTAAAAGTCTCAGTCATGTAACTCTGAATTTACCTTGTCCACTGCCACTATTATCAACATCACCAACACACAGACAGCCTTGGTCAAATTCTTCCTTTTCTCCAAGTATAGTAGACCACCAGTCTCTAGCTTTAAACAACGACATTCTTCTTTACTGAAAATGAAACAAACAATTGTTAAAGTGTATACTAATACATTTACGACTGTTTATATAAACAACTTCTTCTTTGATAGCAACAACTTTTATTGAGTATAGTCTATCTCTTAGCTTCACATTGCTCTAGTGTGAGCTGAATACATGTTCATTTCAGGTGTCTTGGGCATGTGATTATGTAATTCAGAAAACAGCCTTAGGAAACTCATCATTAGTTTACAAATTAGTTGTGATAAATACTGCCAGTTATATGAACAAAAGGAAAAAAAATTGTAAACTGTTAAAAGCCTTCTTTAACAAGTATTAAGGCTGTAATATAAGTGTTCAAAGTCAGAGAACTGAGGTTTTCTGTCTTACTATGGAGTATCAGGAAAAACACATTCTGATGCAAGTCTTCTGAAAAAAAAAATTATTTTTAGAAAAGTAAATGAAGACTTTGAAACAGACAACATCAAAACCTCCACCAAGTAATCGCCTTGAAGATGTGCTAGTGACACAACTAAAGAACTCGGTCAGATAGGGCACAAATCAGCTTTTCTGCTCCCTACCTACTGTTATTTTAAGTAGAGGGGGCGGGTGGAAGAGAGACGAGACTAATCCTTTCATAGGCGGCTTGACAATAACACCGCCCTGGCTCAAAACTCACAGTTAAATGTCTATGCTCTGACATCGGTGGGATAAACCTGAACAAACTCAACCCCACTGCAGCAAAGGACAGCCAGACAGCGCCAGCCCCAGCGGTTCTTTCCGGGAAGAATGAAAAATGATGGGCTCATCCTTTGCTTTGCTTCAGAGCAAATTCAGCCTGCAAACCCGTGCTTTTGCTCTTTAAAGGAAACCATGTGTGGCGAATAAAAACTTCCCCCCCCCCGCCACCTTAGGCGGTTACCGTCGTTATGCCAGCTAGGCAACCTGCTGCAACCGAGCGCGGGCTGGCAACAGCACAGCCCCCCGCACACACCTCCCTCTCCATGTGCAGCACCTCCACCTGAGCCCCGCACCTCAGGAGCTGCGCCCGGACGCACACACACACCCCGGAGCGGGAGAAGACAGACAGCAGACCGGTAGGGTTACCTAGGCGGGAGATGGCACCTCCCGGGAGCGGCACGGTCCGAGCTGCACAGGGGACACACGGCAGCTCCCCCCGCCCCGCAGGAGCTCTTCGCTCAGGCGCAGCCTGAGGCGATGCGAAGGGTGAGACACAGACCGGCAGCGCTACAGCCCCCTCCCCGTTGCCGCCGCCATCTCCAGCGCCCTCCTCACCCCGCGTTAAGCATCAGCCGCGCCCGGCCCAGAAGGGGCGGCCGCGCTTCCCGCCGACGCTGGGAAATGTAGTTTGGGAAGCGGCGCGACGAAACGTTGGGCTCTCTCATTTCTTCCTGTGCGGGGGAGGAAGAGAGTCATTCCTTCCTGTTTCTTGAGGAGAAAAAAAAAAAAAAAACAAACAACAAACTTCTCGGCTGGTGCTTTTTCTTTCAAAGCTCTCACAGAAACCTCTTGCCCTTGAGGTCTCCCGCTGCGCTGCCCTCCTCCACCAGCCCGTCCGCCTTTCTCTCCCCCACTTTTCCTCCTGCGTGGTACCGCCGACAGGCTACGCGCACGTGACGTCTCGCCGGGAGCCCGCGCCGGAGCCCGGGCGGCGGGGCGCGTGCGGCGGGGGCGGGCAGCGCGCGGCGCTGTCGTTGCCGGGTCTGGCGGTCGTTGTGGACCCGCTCGGGCCGGTGCTGAGGTGCGACCCCTCCGCTCCCCCCCTCCCCCCTCCCTCCCTCCTTCAGCGGCGAGGGGCCGCTTCCCCGCAGCGGCTCTCGGCGCCTTGCCGTGCCCCTGCGAGCTACCATGGACAGGACCGCCGTGGCGAAGATGGGCGCGGTGGCCAGCGCTAGCGTGTGCGCACTGGTCGGCGGGGTGGTGCTGGCCCAGTACATCTTCACCATGAAGAAGAAGACGGGCAGGAAGACCAAGATTATCGAGATGGTACGTGGTAAGAGGCCGAGAGCGGGGGCGATGCGGAGGAGGCCGGCTGCCCTCCGCCCCCGCCCGCACGCCCTTCTTCTCCTCAGGCCGGCGCCTCCCGGGTGGGCCGGGTCCCCACGGGCGTGTCCGTCCCCGCTCCGCAAGCCGCCCCCAAATACCAGCCCCTTGCCCAAAGCACGCGAGTGCCTTCTGTTTCACATACGTGCCTTTCAGATCCTGCCGTCGGCGGTTCGTCTGCTGGCCGGCACCAAAAGTTAACAGAGGTCTTCTCTCCGGATCAGTGGAGCTCTGTCTTGTGCCCGCCCCGAGGCGAAGGGGCAGAGGAGGGTTGTTGAGCCCAGTTTCTGTTCGTAAGGACAGACACTGGAGGCAGGTGAAGCGGTTCCACCACAGCATGATCCACTAGCACTGATCCACTCTGTCCTGTCTCTCCCTCATGTCCCTCATGCGTAAACCTGTAGGTCTTGGTGGTGGTTTAAAATCCTGCTTGTTTAGAAGAAAGGGGGAGGGGGGGCGTGTTCAGCCAGCTGTTGTAACTGGGAAGCAATATCTGTTCACATTTACTATAAAAGGAAGATGGAGCTCTCCCACTACTGCCCTTGTTAAACTTATTTAGGGTATTCTTAATATTTAATTATCTGCTGATCAGTAACTGGATGGTAAAAGGTCTTAGTTTAAATAATATGCTGATTATGCTGACATCCTTCAAAATTTGAGTTTATGATTGGACACTGTTGTACTGAAGAACAGAACTGAAATCATGAAGTCACTTGCTGTTCCCCGATGGCTATTTTGTGCTCTCAACTGCAAAACCTTACTGAAAGCTCAGACTTTTTTTTTTTTTTTTTTAATTAGACATGAAAACAGATTTTGCTAAGAACTAGGATTCTGTATGTAGAATGTGAGCTGTCGAACTACTCACTTGGTCATGCGATGCAACACATGCCAGTGGAAGTCATCAAATGCAGTTTGTGATAACGTGGGTCCAGAGAAGAATTCCACTGTGCATTTTTACTTATCATCAAGTCGTCATACTTACTGTTGAATAAATGTTTGGATGTTATTTCTGGTCATTGGTCACATGATTCAAGAATTTGGAGGGGCGGTGTCTTGCTTTTTAGTTTCTGTGAGCCCACTTACAATACCTTGTGGGAGAGCAGAATGTTTGGGTTGACACTTTGGAGAGGTTTTAGATCTATTTCTTGGAAAGGTCTTGGACTCTATAGCAGGATTTTACAAAGCACATTTGAAAATTTACAGTGGCATAACACTGATTAACTGTGAATTATTCATTTTTTTAAATTCTAGTGCTGTAATACTAGAACTTACTTTAGAGTTATATAACATTTAAAAGACTCTCTTCGTTTATCATAAAAGAGACCTTCCTTTGAGCTTTGGGGTGAAGTTGCTGTTTTCCAGTCTGTGATTTAGTGTAAGTTAGGGTGTGGGGGGCAACAATACTGTTTTGTTGAAATGTATTTTTTCTAATACACAAGTTACTCACCATGCTGGTCTTCTGTGTTAGATTAAAATTACAAAATTGTTCTTGGATTTTCAGTAGATTTTTTTGGTTCAAGTCTTTTTTGGGGAACGTTAGACTTTGGTTTGATTTATAGCTTTTCTCAAAATCAGTTGGGAGCAGGCTTATTTACACCTTAGTTATGTGACTTGAATCACAGAATCATAGAATACCAAGTTGGAAGGGACCACAAGGGACATGTGGTCCAGCCTTTCTTGACAGAAGCAAAAGCATCCGCACCAATTAAATATTATTTCATTATAATTAACTACAGCAATTTTTTAAAACTTTTTTATTAGTTAAAAGAAAAATATATCAATATAAGATACAAATATAAGTAAAAAGCTGACTTATAGCAGCATTTAAATGCTAAAAAGACAGCAACCTTTACAAATCAAATATAACATCTATAAGACAAGTTAATATCAGAGGTTATGATGCCAAGAATGTTTAATGTGAAGAAAAGTGGAAAGGATTCTCAAGCATTGTGGAAAATATAATGGTAAACACATTTCCTTGTTGAATAAGAAAAATCAATAAATTAATAAATATCTATCTCACATTTCAGTAGATGAATTCTTTAGCAAAGTAATCAGCCTGGCACACCATAATAAAGACACCATAAAATTACTGTACCTTATTTGGAAGAAAAGGTTTAAGTTTGTAATTAAAGAATTAGTGTTGTGTCTTCCTCGACCATCTGAAGCTTTCAAACACAGAGTTTTCTTTAGGCAGTGATACATGTAAACAGAGTTACTTTGGCTCCACTTCTGAAGTAACAGAGGCATTAATAGTAAATACATAGCCAGTCGCATGAAGTTTTACTCTGTGTATTAAGAAACAACTATCTCCAAAAGCCTTCTGTTTTACTTTGCACAGATAAATTGCCATTTCTTTGAAACTGTAGAAGTATTCCTACAGTCAGGTGAAGGTAAAACTTAGCCACTAGGTTGCTAACTTTAAAGAGAAGGTTAATAATTAATTAGATTCTTGAAGTAACTTATCAGATAATGTTTGATAGCTACTTTAAAAAGAAATTAGGCCTTACGGTAACATTCAGTCTTTTGGATTTTTCAGGCCCCAGACAAGTTTGTAATGAAGTTGTGGATCCTTAAATAGCAAATCAATTCTGCTGACAATAGATTCCAGTTTCTTGGTTACTCTTTGCAAAGCCTTTTAGAAACTCAGCAGAAAACAGGTGTTCATAAAATAGAGTGAAAAATGTTGCCCAAGTCTTTCAAAAACACTTATCTTAAGGAATAGCCCATGCTAACTAAAATATGGTGTTAATGTAAGAAAAACTGCTTAATGAAATAACGGTATTTTTTTGTTGTTCTTCTGTTTCATCAACAAAGTCATTAGAACCTTGCATTTTTTCAGCAGTTTGTTCCTTAGTCTTTAGTCTTTTTATTGAATTTGCTTTATAAGGATGAGAACCATAGTAGAGGTGGTTGAAAACAGAATAGCAGAATACCTTAAACTGAGACTTATTCTCTCAGGTTTGTCTTCCAGCAAACTGGGCAAACAGTTACATTTGTCTGTTTCTCCATTGTGTCCCTGAAGTGAGAGGATCTAATTACCTGAAAAAACATACTTTGTATCAAATTTCAACAACAGCAAAAAACTTAAAAAGCAGTTTCTCATTTTACAGGAAACATTTCAACCAGCTGTTGTTAAATGTCTCTGGCCGGTTTCCTTTTTAATATGTTGGGGGAGGAAAAGAAAGTAGTATTATTATTTACTTGCCAGTCTCTGGTGACACCGGCTTCTTGTTTCATAGGGCATCAGAGTATTTGTGCCACAGATGAAGGATACAGCCCTTTACAACTGGCAGCAATCACATACCACTCCACTTCTTTACTCTTGTTTTGTTGTTAGTAATTATTAGTTGTTACAGTAACTATGATGTTGTTACTCTGGCATGGGGCACTGATGACCTCCAACTGGAGAATAAAGTAAAGGAGCATGTAACATGTAGCATACATATTCAAGAATCTAAATAGCTAGTATGTGAAACTCCTTCATACATACTTTCTCCTTTACAAAGATGAGTTTGAGCCTGAGCAAACTTGAATCAATAAAAGGGGAATGGAAGGAACATGGACTCTAACGATACTACTGCAGGACACTGTCACTTTCTGGGTATTTCAGTGATAATATTTAAAATCTTGTGACCTTGAGAGCTATCCAGTGGTGTGATCCATATGGGAATAATACTGTTCAAAAAGAATGGTGCTGCGGTATGAACCTAAATAGTGAAAAGTGAAAGAACTCCTGAGACCTAATACTGCCCCTAGCTATTGATGTGTGACTATAAGCGCATACATTACTAGCGACGAGAGTATTGCAGTAATTTTTAGAATATTGTTAAAATTTTAAAACCAAATTAAATTTGATGACAGTACTGAAGATGCCATTTAAATATTTCTATAAAAATTTTGTTTTGTTTAGACTGTATTCCTCCACAGAAAAATGACACAGACAGAGTGATAAACACCAGCATTACTAAAATAAGGTTGTATTGCCCACAGGCTTTTTGAACAGATAATCATAATGTAGAATAACCTAGAATGTGGCTTGTAAAGCAAGTTTACACAGGCCCGGAAAAACACTTCAAGCATAGTTCATGTTGATACAACTTAGATGCTAGTAATAGGTTTTTATTTTCACTGTAAAATAATTCAGCTGAAAATTTCTAAAAATTGGATCCTAGAAGAAGGGAAATTGATGCAATTTCAGTGTTTTCTTCTAACACTACTAAGAATGAAAAAGTAGTCTGCTATACAGATTATGCGCATACTAATATTTTACTTTATTTAGTATAATAAGCTGATCCTACAATTTAACCATCTATTTCAGAAGTAGATTTTAATTTTCTGAAATAGCCACTGCCTTTTTTTCTTTTCATTCAGTAAGTTCTGAAACATATATTCTCACAAGGAATGGCTATGGGATGATGGATTAAACCTTTAATTCTGCATTAGTTTCTTTAGAACTCATTTATACTAGTTATAACAGTTATCAAACACGTTTCCATGCATTTATAGGCAGGAGAATATTAGTTGTAAATTCAAAAGCAATTTTAAATGTACCTGTAAATGTAAAAATGTCACAGTTTGTGTAAGTCTGGAAACTTTAAATATACCAAAAAAAACCCACAAACAAACAAAACAACAACAAAGAAAAAGACCACACCTGCCTCTTACCTTTTATTTTCACTTGAATGGATTGCATAATGCAAAATACATAATCTTTTTCTGTGTTGGTTCATTCCAATTCCTGGTTATAGCCTTGAAGCCATTAGCCCCCTTTCTTCCCTCCATATGTGCTTATGCAAGCATATTGCATATTTTGTGCAAGTATACTACAGTGTGCTACAGTATACTCTTCACCTTCTGTGAAGAGTACATCTTGGAGAGAGTTTAAAGAAGAATGTCAGAAGTATATTGTTAGGTTTTATTGCTATAATTTGGTGTGTTTGTCAGATGGTAATTAATTTTCAAGATTTAAATTTTAGCTAGTTGACCTGCAGCAGACACTGCAGAGCAGCAGGTGGCACTCATGTGAATTTTGTATCTGCACAGTAGATCTCTGAAGATGGATATACGCTATTTTGTAAATAACCTGTCATTTAAGGAATCCGGTCCCACGATGACTGGCATTTCTTGGCCACTACCAGGCTCCAGGTCAGACACGTACGACTGAGCTGCTCCTGCATGCAGAGGGCCTACAGTAGCAGCTATGTCTCTGCTGCCTGTCAGATGTTCAGCACTGAAATTTGGCTGATCCCATCACCTGCTAAGTGCAACTGAGAGGCAGGAATAGCTCACAGCTATTCGTCCTGGCTTCCTTTCCTAACAAGTATGCAAAGAGATATAAGGCCAGATAATACTGGGCAAGAGAGTTGGGTAAGTATACTGTGGTGAAGGATGTGGAAAATAAAAGTTTAGGACATTAAGTCGTAACTTTTTCTCTGGGCTCCTTGCAGTCACGTTACTGTGCAGCAGTTGATCTGTAGGGACTATTTGTTCATGGGCAGAGGTCTTCATATAGCAGCAATGTCAACCAGTTACCAGCTGCTTTCTCTTACCCAAAAGTAATCAATCACCAATGGTCAGCTGCTGTAAAACATCAAAGTACTTATGATGACTGCAGTAGGCAGATTTTTAGTCCCATGTCAATCATACAGCAGCTTGACTGGCATTGTACCATTAAGTTGGAATCTGTGGCTCTTGTGTTTATCACCTCTGTCTTAGGTTTGTTTGTGTGGAGTTTCAAACTTTTTAAGGAAAAAAAATTGGTGCTCATGGAAAGTCCACTGGATTTTTCTAATTGGGATAATCCTTATATCAATAGAGTGATTTACTTGAATTTTTAAAAAGACAAAGCATTTTTTAATACAAGTGGACATATGCGTAAGGTTGCAGCAGGCAGGTCAAAGAAGACATCATGTTTAAATACTAAAAGTAACAGTTTTCTTTTTGTTCAGTAATACCACAGAAGAATACAGAATTGCACTGACTTACCTCAGACAATAGTTACAAAAATATTTTTAGTAATATTTCTATACATTATGTAAATAATACCTATTGCTAGAAGGAAATATGGCTTCTGCTTTCATATACACCAACCTTTTAAAAAGTTATTTTTTTTTTTTTTTTTTTAAAAAAGGGGTGGGACAAGGCTCAGACTTGGACACTGAAGGTTTGTTAGGTGTCTGAATACAGAATTTCAGATTTCTTGAGTGGGTTTTGCCACCAAAAAAGATTCCTGTTCAAATGTACTTGTTTTTACTTGTTTCCCCACTTGTTAGCTGTAGCTTCCTTCTTGCACCCTTATATAAAGAACTGTTTGTCTACTTTGCAAATTGGATCACTGAAATAATCCAAATTTATTAGAGCTTTTGTTTTTATCTATGAGGTTTTTTTACTCCCCCTTAATGCTGACAGAATGAATATCACTGAAATGTACCATTAATCTTGTCCCTGTAAAGCTTTCCCTCTGTTGTAAACTTACTAATTATCAGACTAAAAGTGTAATTTTTACACTTAGCAGTTATTTACACATCACTTATCCTGGATTGTATCTGCCTTTACAGTGTAAATCAGTTATGGGTAAGCCTCAACCTGATCTCCACGTTACCATGCAAAAGTTGTACATGAAACTGATGGATGGGAATAAGCACAAAGCAGCAGCAGTATTGGTACATTAACGGTAGTAGTATTAGTATAGTACAAAGTATAGTAGTGGTAGTATTGCCACAAACTGGTTTTGAACATGTCCTATATGACTTCCAGAGGGCAAATACACAGAGATGCAAAAAATAAGGAGCATCCAGATGCATCTTTGAATGGATCCAGCAGTCAGAAACACCCATAAAACAATGAGACATGGAGGTGAAACCATCCATCACGCTTCAAGTCATCATGCTGCTATTAGCTTTAAAAAGAGTGTACGGTAGCAGTATTTCATCTTTAGACTTAACAGATTATTTTTTTCAATAAGTTTAAAGAAGGGTCTGTACTCAAAAAGATCTAACAGTTAAAAACTTCATTAGTCTCAATGTTGAACTTTAATTAGAATATTGTATTAGCACTACATTCTTCCATCAGAATTGTAGTGTCTGGTAATGCATTGTAGATTAAACTTTGTCCTGCTGACTTTGTTTTCAAACTGGGTCCTGCAACTCCACTATTCAAGGGTCAGAGTTTATTTGATCTAGATACAGCATTCTTAGGCTTAGAGAAAGAAAAAAATCTAAGCAGACCTTTTTTTTTTTTTCTTAGAAGCAGATAAGAGAAGAAGAGAATCAGCAGCAACTGCTTCAGTCCAGGCCTTGGCCTTAATACAAATTCTGGTTTAGATAGTGTTACATGAGAAGCTTATAGGGAAACAAGCATTCATTTTAAGTTCTTTCAACACATGTGCATGTAGATACATACAGGATATTTAATTATAAAAAGTATACATGCAAATGTACAGTTTGGAGAAAAATAGTATAGGTCATCAAAATTACATTATTATGCAAGGTGAGCTTTTGCACACCTGATAGATAATTAAGAATTTATAAATATCCCACAGTATCTACATACTGCTAGTTCTTAGAATCCAGTGTAGAATTTTACTAGGTATTTTGAAGAAGGATTAGTTGTACTAACAACCTCACCTGTAAGCATTATTTCCATTATATGAGAGAGAAGTGGGTCTTTCAGATAGCCAGACTCCAATGTCTCTTCTGTTACCATAGCAGTACTAAAGAAAAATGAGAGTACCACTCTAATTCAAAAATTCTGATTTGTCAAAAATGAATTTTTGGTATCTGTGCTCTCTGAAGAAGAACCATTAGAAAAAAGGAAGGATGGGGTAAAAAATAAGATACTTGAAATTAAACTGAAGCACTATCATGAAGAGCAAATTATTCTCCCTGTCGTCACATGTTGCAAACAGGGAGTGTTAACTTACCTTCCATGAAAGGTCTTGCCTGATACAGATGGTATCATCTGTCTAGCACTGGTCTATAGCAGAGGCCCAGGGGAAGCATAAGAATGTGTCAAGTTGTCATGATTTTTTTTTTTCCAGAATGATTTCCCAGCCTCCAGCAGCTTGTATTTCGGAGGCAGTGTCTGTAATTTAAGATGGGCTTTTTTAATGTTGTTATCCAGTACCTTTTTAAGGCTGTGTAAGCTTAGAGTATCACCACAGGGGAATTCTACATCTTACTAGTTCACTTAGTTTTGTGACCTGTAGCTGACTACTTTCATCTGTTTTGAATGTGCCTCCTGTTAATTTTAGTTGATGACCTCTACATCTTACATTGCGGGGGATAGTGAACAGTCTTTCCCTATTAACCTTTTTATGCCATCCAGTCATTTCTTTTCCAGGCTGAAGAATTCTATTGTATTCAGTTGTTCACTGTATGGAAGCTTTTCATATCATAGCTCATCTTTACAACCCTTCTCAGGGCCTCTTCCAATTCTCCTCTAACCCCTGTAAGGCAGGGCAGCCAGAACTGCATTTGGTATTCAAGTTCTAAGTGCATAATGGATTCATAAAGAGGGCTATCCAGTAAACTTTGGTAAGAATGGGCACCAGTGAAATCTAGGTATGAAGGCCATGAAAACAGGCTGTTTTCTTCTGCCCTGCATTGATTGTCACAACCTTGATTTCTTCTTTCAATTCTTGGAGGTTTAGAAGCCATTTGTAAAATTTAAGCATAATAAAATAACTTCTTTTGTTGATCTGAGCTTGCTTACGTTTAGTTTGGTTTGGGGTTTTTTTTGGCAAGAGGAGGAGAGGAATGGTTAAGAAAAAAAGTCAGGTTAAATTCTGGCTCAACTAGGATGTCACTTATAGACCAGTATTTCCAAGATACCTGGTTGCTGACTGAAGATCATTTGATCATTTCCAGATACTCTCTAATTACTAAACAATGCATAACTTTTTTTTTTTTTTTTTAACCTACCAGTTTCAAAGATTAATTCCTTCCAAAGTGAGGGAGTAGGAACAAAGTACAGAGATGAGATGATTCCCCCAACATACAGTCAAAGGCAAAAGGTGCCTGCCCTGAGCTGTATTCATTCAATCCCAGAATCTTCAGAAGTGGTTCTATATGTTTTGTACCCCATATATTCTCTCAGAAAGAGACAAATTTTTTTCCTGCAGTAGTAACTGACAGGAGATCACATGAAATACTTTAAATTCAGGCCATAGTTAATATTTGTCCTTTAGAGGCTTCTATAGAGCGTTGGAAATATTGCAGAAAGTGTCACCTTCTATTGCCACAGTTGTTACTGTTCCTTCTGAGCTTTGTAATGTGTAACAATAACTCTGTTTGAGAAACATGTCTTTGATTAATGTATAAGTCCTTCAAAACCTCTTACACCTATTTAATATTAGCTGGACTTCAAGATACCAAGTAAGCAATGTATTTGTCTTGCCTTCATTCCTGCTTTCTTGTAAGATTCAAAATGTCTGTTAATTTATCACCAGCAGAGATCTCTGCTTTTAGAATGTTTTTGTAAGCACAAAAGGAAGGTGCATAAGAGATAGTGATGCTCGGGTATCTTTTATTCTCTCATCTGAACAACCAATTCCGTATAGAATTTCAAGTCTTGACTTCCTACATGTTTCAAATCGATGGTAAAAACTGTATACATTTTAGATTTCCAGAACTGCAGAAACTGGTTTAAAACAAACAAACAAACAAAACCCAACCTTCCAATTCTGACCTCATTGATCACAGAGTAACTAACTACCTTGAGAGATCATTAAACCAGAATAATTAATCTCACTGCATGACCTCAACATAAGATAATCATTGTTCTTGTGCACTGCTTAAAACCTTTGTTTAGTTCTAATGAAACTGATGATCTACTCCATGCTTAAAAGATGTAGTTACCTTGCTAAATTCAACTGTGTCTTTGTGTAGCCTGATTTTTTTAATGAATGACAGTGGTTTTATTGAGACACTATTTTTCGGTAAGTGCAACATCACAGTGATGGTTTTATTAAACACAAGAGTAAATACTTAAGTTTAGCTGTTCTTTAGACATTTGAGTGTATGTATTAGCACTGATAACTTTGTGTTTAATACAGCCATAAATGCTCAGACTATAGATGATCACCAGTTAATCTCTTGTCTTGTAAACGAACATTGATCTCTGATTAGATCTAGAAAATCTCTATCAAATAATGTTGCTAAATATGTCTTGTGATAGTGTTTACCTCCTCTAATCAATTTTGTACATGCATTTATTTTTGCCTTTTTCAAATATGATAGCTGAGTAGACAACACTAATTCTCAGCTAAAATGGTACTGCTAAGTCTTAAAACTATTCAGGTTAAGACTCTCACCTCAGCATGTGTCTTCTCTGGATTTGTCACAATTTAATGAATTCAGTCGTTAATATGTTCCTAGCACTTTTCCATGGCAAGTGCTGTCCAAGCTCTTTCTGTTTAAAGAAACTCTTACATTCCTCATGAATCATCTCTATAATACACACACACTTTCATACACAAATAGTATTTCTCTATTGCATCATACCAGCTGTAAATATGGCTAGCATTTTTTTACACCAAACCTGTACTGGAAAAATAAGTGGTATCTAAAATTCCTGCCAGGCATCCTTCTGAACCTTTATTTACCCCAGCTTCATCAAACTGAACATTTATCTTCTTTTCCTTGTAATTGTCACATACAAATACAAAAAAACTATTGCTGGAACCAGTATGCTGCTCATTAACTCTGTTCACTAGGGCATGAAAAAAAATCATGTTTTAATTAAATTAATTTATGTTGGTTCTTTTCTTCTGCTTGATTTTGGTACTCGAGTGCTAAGGCTCAGTTAGCTTTCTGTGTCTTGTGGAGATTATATCAAGTAGTCTGCTTTGGAAAATATGTACTAAGTAGACTTATTACAAAAGCAAAATTAGAAAAAAAAAATACAGTTCCCTAATGTTTAAAATTGATCCCTGCAATAAAACAAGGTGTTTCTTAATTAAAGTTGGGCAGTATATATGGGGATAGATTCAAAGTTGTTCAGTTGTTGTAGGCTCACTGAACAAGAACAAAAGGTAGTAAACTCATGAAAAGCCACCAACGAATGTTTATACTGTAGACAAGATTCAGTCACCTCTAAGTTTTGTAGCAAATATTCTAATTCTATTGAACAGAATTGAGTATTAAATATGATCTCTTTCTTGACCTTTAGAAGCTAATGTCTGTTTAGTTGAAGTATTCACCTTTTTACTTATAAAAAAAAAGTTCAGCTTACTTGCTTACGTAACTTATCTGTGCTGTACTAATTTCTTTCGACAAATAGGTGCAACCTAGGGCAGAGGCATGTAAGGACTAGCAGAACCAGTTTTTCTTTGCTTCATACTCTCTACAAACCCAGTTCACCTAACACACCACCATATAAAGTTGAACCTTTTCCTAGTCTGATATGAATGACCAAACATCTAATGGTTTAGGTGTTGTGGTTTTCTTCTCTTTTTCTGCAAAGAATATTCTGCAGTTGAGATACAGCCCTCAGCCAAAGAGAAAAGGTTACAATAAACCTATCTGTTGAAATAGCTACACCTCTTTAGTTCATGGTTCTTAAAATATATTTAAATGACCTTTGGTATTGTGAGAGTAGAAATGTCATGCTGCACTTTGTTCCTGTCTCTATAATAAAAAGAAGTGGTAATTTTAATTCATCTCATACCAGAAGTTAAACCCTGTAAACAAAATGTTCAACTGGCTCAAATCAGCAGTAACAGAACATGGTCAATAGCAGCTATTGTAATTAAAGTGTTTGACACAAAAGTTTCTCAGAGTTCCAAGACAGTCTTTCTTGTTTTGTAAATGAGGAGTTTCAGATATGGCATTTTCATTAAAGTGAAAGTAGATGTTTTTCTAAGAACTAGGTGTTGGCTGTATTAATGTTTACAGAAGTTTTGCTCACGTCATTTTCTATCTATTTCACTAACACCCTAATCATTCATTTTAAATGCTAATTAGTCTACTATGCCAAAAATTAGGCTGTAAAAGTTGGACTTAATTTCTGTAACTCTTTTCTTCAATCTCCAATTTTATGTAAATTAAAAAAAAAAAAAAAAACCCAAATGTTTGTTTCCTCAACCTTCATCAAGAGCAAACTAACTTTTTAAAATTCTTGATAGCATTAGAATTAATTATCAGTACCATTGTCACCTTTGAAATATACTAAAGCTCAAAGACAGGTACTTTGCAAATTAAATGTATCAAGTGATACCTTTACCTGAACTACATGATTCATTTAGCAAGCATGTTTTACTTCATTGTTCATAAGACTTTTTAAAATTGGAAATCCAGCACTGACATAAGCTACAGCTTTTTGCTGTATAAATAGTTCAAGTTTATTAAAGATGCTGCATTATACATAGCTTTCCCAAACAGTATTATGGAAATATTATGAACTGAAAGCTTGCTAACTACATTAAAATACTATATAATTCCCTGTGTGTTACCTATTGCAAGAGTGTACAAATGTGATAACAAGTAGATTAATAGGAGCTGGCAAATAGCAAGGCCAAGTAAGTTCAATTTACTGTTGTAATTACCATTTGTAGTCTTTGCAGGGATTATGTTGTGTTTTGAAAATAGCTTTCAGGCTGTTTTGCTGCTTCAGGATAGAGTAGACCTTAACATGTACATTTTGGGAGATCTTGTTCAATTCTAAGAGGATATATGTTGCTGAAAGTTGCATGTTTTCTATCAGCTGAAGTATTCACTACTTGTTTAATTGGGTCAAAATGCAGAGAGCACAACTGGAAAAAATGAAAGTACTCTGTGCAGGTCAGAGTCTGAAGAATCTTGACAGAGTACATGCTGGCCTATGGTTGGAATGTGGACACAAAACACATGGATCCACTGTACTGTTCAGAAAAAAGTCTTGATTTTTTTACATGTAGAAAAACAGCACATCCACCTTAAAATTTTCATAACTAATGAATTCTTAGAGTCCTGGCAATGTGGGGGGCTTTTTATAGTGTTAGAGGGTTTGTATGTGCTACACTGCTAATCTGCCCTTGCTTCAGTTGTGACAATTGCACTGGTCACATTCGTGGCCACATATGAATTGGCCTGCTGTTTGTGGTTAGTTCCAGCAGCCTGAAAGAGTGGTCACAAACCTAGGGTTGAACATGAGTTATGGGATAGTCCAGGGAAGCTTGCACTGTTGCTATAGCAAGAGTTAAATTCACGCAACGCTTCCAAGCATTTACACAGCTTCCAAGTGTAAATATGATTAGACAATACTTCCTTCATGCTCTCACAGTAAAAAAAAAAACCTTTTAAATACATCTTTTGTGTCACCTAGTTACTGTCTTTGATCAGGCAGCATGCCGAATGACAAACTTGTGAAAGCATGTCGAGTTGCCTTGTCTCTCAAAAACCCTGACAAACACGCCTCCTCGATTTCCTGTTTCAGTATCACATAGATAATTAAAGCAAAGATTAAGTAATTAATTCTCTGCTTCTACACAAATAAATGTGTGCTCCCGTGTAAACATTAATGAGACCATGTCAATAAGATGTAAGAAATTTGTGGTACTCTGCAACAGGAAATCCTAAAATACTTGGAAAGATTTTGTAAAAGAGTTAAAAAGTAACAAAGTAGTAAGCTTCTGCTTTGAAAAACAAGTGCCTTCCTCTGTTGGAGCAGCCCAAATTTGCCTGCTGCACCCATGAAAGCTGTTCATTCAGTGAAGGTCAAAGGTTTTGTTGTTGGTACACCAGCTGATCAGCTGTAAGCCTGACAGGCTGTACTGCTGAGCACAACAAACTGCTGCGCAGTGCTGATGTGCGTCACAGGACCCTGGGGTTTTGCACGGGGATTAGTCAGGCTGTATTTGGAAACGCCCTCAACTGCACCTTGTGCTGCTATATTAGTGTTTCTCAAGCAAGAGGAATTTTCTTTTGCTTCTGCAGCTGCTCCTGCAAAAACCCTCTGGTAAGTGTGCATAGCTTCTGTCAACAGTAACAGGGTTATGAGCTGAGGCATTACTTACAGTTGTTTATTGTGACAAATTGTATTTTTAAAATAAAAATTTGATAGCACAGAATTGGCAACAGCATTGAAAGAATAAATATATTTACCAGTTTTTATTGAATACTTTAATTCAGCTTAAATGTTCCTCTACTTTTAGATATGTATCAGAGTAGTCTTAAGTGTGGGTATATTCAGAGTGACGTAGCTATGGACCATGCATGTCTGGTTTTATTTCTGTACAGCAGGAATAGGAAAGATAACATAATATAGCAGACCAATTCTTAAAAGGATTTGGTTGGTTTTTGTTGGCAGCCTGTATGCAAGCCCTGCGTCTCTGGACTCTGCTTGCCACCTATGCTGTTGCAGTAGGACAAAATCAAGGACAGAAGAATCAGGAGTGCCCTAAGCTCAACGCACAGGTACTCTCCTTTAAAAGCACAAGAGAAAATGCGGTTGTCCTGTTTTCTGTGAACGCTCTCCAGATTTTTTATATATTGGGGTTTTTTTTCCAAACTAAATATCGGAGTCCAGTCCATTAAGTGTAAGAAGATGTAAATAAGTAAACAAAATAAAACAGGAGAATTACTTTTAGTATGCATCCTATTCCATTTCTTGAAATAGCTTAGGTAGTGAAGCTGCTTCCAGTTATTTCATATAACCTGTGCTGGGTATCTAGTTTTGCAGAATGTTATCAACCAACTGTGAAGATACTCAATATTCTGTTGTTTCACTTCAATAATAACATTTGCCTGTTTACTTCTAGATAAGTAGTCCTGTGGTATTTCTTGGCAAAGCTTCAGAAAGAGTAGTTTGGTTGTTACTAGTTACTAATAATTTCTTACCATATTTGAGTTTACATCATATGAGTATAAAATGTTACTATGTTTTGGGGTTTGGTGATTATAAACTAATAAATATCTGTCCTGAGCTCAGATTATGCTAGCGGACTCCATGATCACTACTGACTGATGTGACTGTACTTGCATCCAGTAGCTTTTAATATTCCTATCTAAAAGATAAGCCTACTAACAGCTGTGGCAGCTAAGAGAAACCTCTGTTGCACACATGAACAAAAATTCAAATTGTCTGAATTAAAGCCAAAATTTGTTTTGTACATATGAGTATATGAGCACATGTAGCTATATATGAGCATATATAGATGGAGGAAAAGATACAGATACTTGCATTCTGTGGTTTTTGTTATGGCTCCTCCCCTTCTTGCAACTCACACATTGCAAATAGCAGAAGTTACATGAAGAAATGTGCCTGCTTTTCAAAAGCTTTTTGGTAAGCTTTGTTTTGTAGAGCAAGTAGATGAAGGTAATGTTCTGTAATACTACGAAAAAGAAGAAGGGGGTGGAAGATAAGATGTAAGTGTAAATTAAGGAATGTGACCCTCTGCTTTATAATTTCACCAAACTGTTACTTTCTGCCACCAAGAACACTGAAACTTATTTTCTGCAGCTTCCCAGGCTATCAAATTTCACAGCTATCATGATGCCATGTCCTGCCTTTTTTGGTACATGTCCATAAGTAAGTATATGTGATAGCTAGTCTCAGACCTTGGAATTGGGCATCTGCAGTTCCCAAAATAAATGTCATGTATTCTTGGTTTATACTCTTTTACCTGGAAGCTGTCACCGTAGACTAGAATTAAAATTTACAAATAATTGAATCCTATCCATTTTATCACTTTGATCTTCATTTTCCTTGTTCAGAATAACATTAATACTTCCCTCTCCTTGCCAGTCCAACCTTGTATGTCCTCTGTATTAGAAGTTAAAAGCTTTGGAACCTAGTCTGATCTAAGGGAGGGTTACCAACAAAGTAGAAAAAAAAAGAAATCGTGGGATCACTGAAATTCATATACTGTCAATAGTATTACGGCTAGTTCTTATTTGTTGTCTTACCACTTTTATGACATTATGGTCAATTGAAATTTGTGGAATATTTCTAATATGATGTAAGTGTGAGAACAGTCATTATTCAGAATTACTGACACGTAACAAAGCACTCTATCAATTATTGAGAATTATAGAAAAGTTCCCTTGAAGTTTTATCCCCCCATAATATAGGGTGTTTTCTTAGCAGTGATACTGGGGACTAGATTAGTCTTTGTAAACTAAGAAAACTTTGTATTTGCCAAGTAGTGTAGGCTTTCAGGGTATCAGTATAAAAATACTTTGCCCTGGTTTTTTGTATCCTTGGTCCAAGCATGACTTAGCAGACTTATGATGATAACCTCTTAAATTTTTAGTTATTTCTAGTAATATTTCAGGCTGTGTATCTGAGTTCAATTGTGAAATGAGCCACATCTCCATGTAGTTAAGATAGCAAGTCGTTCATCAGCTCATCCTTCCTAACTTAAAATTAGAGGTAGTGAAAACAACAGAAGGTCCCACAGTTGTCCTTTATATGAAGCTTCCTTTTTTATTGGACATTATTATTTTTTTTCTTTTTTTTAATCATAGGGACTTAACATTGTTTTGCTGGGTAGCGGGGGGAAAACTGCTCTACCTCCAGCACTCAGTAGATTCAAAAATTCAGTATAATCTTAACTCCAGAACATGACCTGACACGTTGTGCACACAATCAGTTATTAGTTCCCTAGGATACCAGATTGGAAATGCCAACTATGGCAGCTGTGAACTCACTTAGATACCTGCATTTCATTTTAGTGATTATCACCAACTCTTGTTTTATAATCTAACTGACACAGCATGTACTTAGATATACACTGTCTCAAATACTAAGAAAACAATATATATAAGCAGCACACAGATACAACATAAAAGCAGTCCTGTTTGCACTCCTGCTTATTTCAAAACTATAATTCAATGCAGTCTTTACAGTAAATACTTTTTCTCTTTATTTAAGCCAGCTACACAGATGCATGTCTTGCATATTAAATAGACTTGTAATTTTCAGAACTATCCGTGTTGTAAATGACCCATTCTGTGGTTTGTAGGACTGGGGGATTTCCAAACCTGCGTGAATCCATTACTGTTCATTCATCAAGGTATGACTATAATATTGTCAGCTACAAAAGAATTTCCTGCATCCTTATTCCAGTTACCTGCTATCACAAACAAGCAGATCTTTGCCTTTTCAATTATGCAATTAAGCTCAACTTTTAAAATTATCTTTTTCAGTTTTGTTCTCCTTGCTTCCCTTTGAAAGCTCCTTATGCATGTCAGAGACTAGAAACTTGTAAGTTATTTGTGACCAGTGTATATGCCAACCACAAATTACCTTTGGGAGTTGTCATCTTTTAACATGTGTGTTAAAAGAGATATCAGCCTCTGAGCTATTTCAGTAATGTATAGCTGTCCTTGGTAAGCAAGATACACTCTTCTCACATTTCCATAAAATGACAGAATAAATAGGGGCACATAAGTGATTCAATACGATGTATTTCCAGATGTCAGAATGAAATACTACTTCCTTTTCCTGTGCTTATATAGTTTTAGTCCTGTATGTAGAAGCTCCTTTCTGCAAAAAGCTTGCTTTCTTGCCTCTGTTGGTTGCTGTGGACTATTTTATTTCATTTTTTCTCCATATGTGTTCTTCCCAGTCAACTGGTGCATCAGAATTTTGGGCCTTTTGTGTCTACTGAGTTGACTCCTAGAGCTCTCTTAAACAATTCATAGAAAGACAAATTTTAGCAGATTGACTGAACTTTTCTTTTTAGCATTTTTTTACTCTTCGTTCTTTCATCTGTCTTATCAGTTCTTTTCAACTTGAATATGCTTGTCTCTTTTAACTATGAAGAATGGCAAATATACAAGAAAAAAAACAACAGCAAGACTAGGCTGAAATGTAAGACATTGAAGGCGACAGGTTGCCAGAAAACTGGTGACTACTTATTAGACAGTTTTGTTTACTTCTAATATAATGATAAAGCCTAAGTAAAAGAACTGCTACTTAATGTTCAGTTGCAAATATGAATACAAGGAACTAGTGGTGAGGATGGTGGCTATTTTGACTAACCATATTTGGCTGAGACTTTATCAGATGCCATATCCATAATGAAGACTTGTTTTTGCCTATGAAAGTGCTTGCAAGACATTGTCTGGCTTATACTTGCTGCAGAAGACTACATTTTTTCCCTAAATTAGAGTACTCCTCAATTGAATTCAATTCTTGTGTACAAATGAAAGATGTATTAGAAATAAATGAACTTTAAAAACTGCTCTTGAGTAGGAGTATCAGTTTACAACATCAAAGCAGGAAGCTTTCATCATACTTAAAATCTTAAGCAATGTCTTGTTTAACATCATCTACTGAAGTGTTTACTAAGGAGGTTTTTCCTCAGGTTGTTTCAGAAACTTACGAAAGGCCTCAGTCTGAAATAAACCAGTAGCAAGCAATCCAGCTTTCCTCATAGTCTCTCCCATCTCTCCATCACCCTCAACATCTGTTCTGTTTAAATCCGTTATATTAGGAAGTCTGTTGCTTAGTATGTAAGTAAACCAAATAGCATTTGAACTACTTCTCACAGAAACATGCATTTAGATTTCACTTTGTTCATTTTTTGCATTCCAAATCTAAAAATACATATATATTTTGCCTCCTGAACATCAAAGAAATTAGATTAGTCAATTTACAGTGAAAAAATTACAAAACAGAGTCAAATTGCTTTATCTTTCATTATAGCAAAAAATGCTTTATGGCCAGCAAACAAGTGGTAAGGTTACTTTTGTCTACCATAACATAAAAAAGAAATACCATAAAACACCTTTAAAGAGTTGCAGATTGTTAATATTTTATTTTGTGAAGCTAGATCCATTGACGTATTTCTGCTGAAAATTGTGAATAAACATCTATAAATGCTTTGTAGATTTATTTCTCAAAAGAGCAGGGAATTATTTAATGTATATTTTTCAGGGGTTTTTTTCAACACTCATTAGCTTTCTCAGTGTTTCCCAGCCTGGGAGGTAGCTGATAGTTGGAAACCAATCCTAATCTACCTTTTTTGAATTTGCTGTGCTAATAAAAGTAGCAAGGCACCGTAACTGCATAGACAACAATGGTTTTGGTTTAGGAAATGCTACTTTTACAGAAAATGTAAAAAAAAATCTTCCAAACTAAGTGAAATTAATTGAGTTTGTGTCTTTATGAGATTTACGAAGCAAAGAAGTAGTAAACCTTGGAAAATTATCAGAGACTTGCAAATAGGGTTTTAGAAGTTTTCTGTTTTCATTAATATCTTTGAGGATATCAGCCAGAAAGTAGCAGTAAGCAGACCAGGGATTATTATGAGTTCTTATATTGAAAAATGGAAGCACTGATGTGGAAGAAATTATACAATCCAACCAGACAAAATGTAAAATCCAGCACTTTGTACAACTGCCTGATTCTGCCGAGGAGTAATTTTGAAGGATATTTGTTCATTACTAACTGAATTAGAATCATTAGCACCATATTACTACTAACAAAGTAATATATTAAAATGTGTATGCAAAGGTATTATTCAAAGACATGGGCTGAAGTCCATCCAGGTGTGGATGCTGTGTTTTAAGAACAATGTGGCTCAAATGGATGGGCCAGGAAAACATCAAGAATTTTCAGAGGTTTAGAAAACTGAGCTCTGCAAAAGAAGAATTAAAGAAACTAAGGTTGTTTATTTCAGGAAGAAGGGAAGAAAACCCAGTAAGCACCTGTGAAAAAGAACTCTTTCCTCCAACAAGCATCACCTAAAATTATGGTAAAGAAAGTTAAACAGAGACTAAGTAAACTTTTCTGAACATAAGGACAGTTGACCACTAAAATACGTGGTTGAGGAAAGTGAAGATATTTGAGCAGAGTTTTGAAGAATGGGTTAGACAAGTATCTGTGGAGAACGATGTAGCTGGAATAGTTTATTCCTACCTGAGGGCAGAGAACTACAGCCAGTATTTAAAGGTACCTCCAGTTCCTCCTCCTCCCTGACACACGTCTTTTCCATTACAAAAGCATGTGTTTGCAAGCCTTGAAAATATAATCTTTTTCTCAAATGATAACCTAATTGCAATTAGATTGCAAATTGGTTTTTACGAATAAACAAAAGCCTTAGTAGGATCAAGAACAGGAAGAGAATGTGTTGTGTGACTTATTAACAATTGGTGATATAAGAACTCTGGTTCCAGAAACGTGTCTGAAAATAGAAGGTGGTTTGGGGTTTTTTGTTGTTGTTGGTTGGTTGGTTGTTGTGGGTTTTTATTATTTTAATTAGCTAATTGCAGCAAAGCTTACATGCTAGGTATAAGAAAAGGAAATTTGAATGATCAGAATGTGGAAAATGTAATTCCTAGCACTTCATAATCTCTGAAGTTCTATATACAGAAAATAAAATTTACTCCTCATGTAGGCTGATGGAGACAGATTGCAAATGTCTGATGCCTTTGCTTTAGAAAGAGTCCATACATTATTATAAAGGAAGGAAATACATGCTAAATCGCAAAATTTTTGTCAATACATAGTTCTTTTACTATTTCTGCAAGGTTGAAGAGAAACTTCTGGAGTAAGGAAAGGCTTGCTGGAGAAAGTGTTGGGAACGTGTTGTTTGGGGAGGGATGTTTGTTGTTTGTTGGGTTTCTTTTTTTTTTCTTTTTTACCAAATTCACTATTTATCATAATATTCAAGAAATATTCTTCATTCAAAAGGAATATGTGGTGTGAGAGCATATGTTACTTCAAAAGTACGCAGTAAAATAGGTAATGGAAAATGACCGAAGCCTGGAGTTCCACATGGCCTTGTTGTATTGGAATACTCTGTTGCCATGTGCAGCATTATCAGCAAAACAATGGGTGATAAAAATCAGCCTGTCTTCTTTATCTACATTAAAACTTTAAGGGCATATTAATTACACAAAGACCAATTAAGGTTCACCATCTCCAAGTGCCATACTTGAACCACAAGTTGATCCCATCTCTCCTGTTTCTGTATATCTCCTTTATTTCCTACAAATACCATTATCTTTTCTGTGTCAGCTTATTGAATAATTTGATATTAGGGAAAGAAATGAAAACAGATGTTGAAAGCAAACAGAACGGTATGCAGTCATCAGTTAATACATGCAGAGTATTTTCTCTTTCCTCTTAACTTGCCTTTCTGTACTGAGCATATCTTGATGTCACATGAAACTGTTTATAGATGCAGAGCTTCCAGTCTGATGGATAGCATGTATTTCCTCGGAAGTTTTCCTCTGTAAGTATATTTTTGTCTTTGTTCTTACTCTTCATAGATGCCAGAATTTCAGAAGAAGACTGTCCATATTAAGGACCCAGAGAGAGTAGAGGAGATTATTTGTGGCCTCATCAAAGGTGGAGCTGCAAAGCTTCAGGTAAAGATGGTATAAGGTTTAACCAGATTGGAATGAAAGCAATCATGTGATTGTTGTTCTATGCCAAAAAAAAAAACCAAACAACATATATATATATATATATAATACACACATATAACAGAAGTCAGCCTTCCAGAATTCTCCGATATTTAGATATCTGTTAACTCTTCTAATAGTCCTCATTGATTCAACTATAATTCAGCCAGTAAATGATATAAACATATAAGCTTAGTAATTTCAAGAAATATTCTGACCAAAGGAATTGGAAAAACAGTTTAGTTAGACAAAAAGATATTTTTGTGGGATATTCTAGCTTACAATATTTCAATAGAATAGGGAGATTTCTGTGACACATATGCTACTCAGCTGTAACTATTGTTGATCATTCAGAATTTCTAGCCATTCTTTATTTTGTCCCTCCATGTTGTAAGACAGTTTTGCTTTTTCTTTCCTTAAATAGATTATTACAGATTTTGATATGACATTAAGTAGATTTTCCTACAATGGAAAAAGATGTCCAACTTGTCATAGTGAGTACTTTTTTTTTTTTTAATACAGATTGGTTTGTTCATTCCTTTCAGTTTTTCCTAGATTCTAATTTTCTATCCCATTTATTGCCTGATATGTGAGATTTTATATTGACTTATTACCTAACCTTTACATCCTAATGAAGAAGTATTCTAGTGACTGTCTATCTGTGATTTTATGTATACATATTTTAATCACAATTACGTAAATGGAAATCAGTTAAGTTGTCGTTCACAATTAAAACATTAAGTTCTGAACAATAACCAAGTTAGTGGCTAGATACGATAGGGTTGACTTTTATTTTTAAGAGCCCATAGGAGTCCTGATGCCTGCAAGAACTGGATAGTAAACTCCTCAGTATTCTTGACATTTTTATGCCGTAGCCTTTTAGAACAAGGAGAATCCATTTACTAATGAAGTGGAAATCCTAAAACATATAGAATGCGTCCTGATAATTTCAGAAACAGTTAAATCTCAAGAAACAGATAAGAGAGCATGTAACTGACTGTGTCATTCAGAGATGAGGGGAAGGACATCTTTATGTTAATGAAGAAAAACGTGCCTTTTACTGGTCCCTGGTAAGAAAAGTTCTGAGGAAACCTAGTGGTGTGTCATCAAACATTGTCATCTATGCTATTTGCAGTATTGTAAAGTAAAAGAAATATACCATCTTATTTAACACTTTTTTTTTCACCTCCCTAGACATCATTGATAACTCCAAGCTCATCACAGAGGAGTGTCGGAAAAAGGTAAACAGAAAAACTACTAGCTCTTGCTTTGTTGTACAGACAACTGTTATTATTCCCTGGCTGTGCTGTGTGTTGAATTACACAACATGAGGAGAGAGAGATTTTCAAATCCTTAGAGCTCTCTGAGCTTTCTCACTGACTATGAGGCATCCAGTCACTAACAGAAGTGAACAGAAATATCTGGGTTCTTGATACTGGCATGTAATTCAGTTTAACAGCATCCACTTATTCTTCTTAAGATATATTTACAAGCTGTCTGTTCAAAGAGCATGTCAAATTCCATTTTATCTAAATGTTACCAGAATAAAAGAAGTTACTTTAATTGGTTAGATCAAATACTGTTACTTTATAAAAATACATTCAACATCTGGTGGTTTTTTTCCCTTCAGTTATTGCAGCTGAAAGAAACCTACTACGCTATTGAAATTGATCCAGCTCTCACTATTGAAGAAAAATATCCGTATATGGTAGAATGGTAAGACATACCTCCTATATCTTCAAATGATACTAAGATTAGATTTAGTAAGTTCTTAGAAGGAAATTAAAGGCAGTAATTAGCTTTTAGCTAACACATTAACTGAATTAATCTCTTGGAGCATTGTGCAACAACTGTGTTTGCTTTGCTGTTAATTTAAATGAGCAAGAATTAACCATACAGGATTATTTTCATCACAAGATTTAGTGAAAGATGAACCTTTACAAGTCAATTTCCACCCATTTTTTTGTTCATATTCTAGGTACAATAAATCTCATGCACTACTCATTGAACAAGGCTTACAAAAGGATAAGTTTGCAGAAATTGTGAGGGAATCTGATGTTATGCTGAAGTAAGTTCCTTTTGATTTGAACAATACTGTTTTGGAACAATTTCTGTAGATTCTTACGGTGTGTTTTCAAGGGGGAAAAAAACAAAACAACCAACCAACCAAAGACATTCCTGAAAATGTGACACTGTAATCTGGGAACACAGTGAGCTCTTCATGCCTCTGCTTTATTGATATTTTGGAGCTAAATGCCTACAATGATCACACTGTATAAACTAGAGATCTTTAAAAAAAAAAAATTGAGTCAGGTCTTTTCAAACTTAATTTCCTTCAGCTTTCATCCTCTTGAAATTGTGCAGGTAGCTCTTTGGTTTTTCATAAGAGGAATGGAGAGATCAACTTTGTTCCTTTGAAAAACCTTTCCTGTAATAGTTTTATCCGAGATAAAAATGCAGTGACTTGAGGAATATGTTTCATATGTTGCATTAAATATTTTTCTTCCTTTATGGCTAAAGGCAAGTTTAAAAGCCAGCTAAATCCTTGCTTGAAACATGCTGTGGCACCCATCTCTTTTAAATTTCTCCAAAATTGTCTGTAAATGTTGGGCTCCTGAAA
Source organism: Columba livia (assembly GCF_036013475.1). Lineage (NCBI taxonomy): Eukaryota > Metazoa > Chordata > Aves > Columbiformes > Columbidae > Columba > Columba livia. The sequence continues at coordinate 49,320,546 of NC_088603.1, read as the reverse complement.
CAAGATGTTAAGACTTAATTTGTGGAAGTGTTTGTTTATCATACTGAGTAAATTCTTCTCTTTTGCAAAACAGATGAGCACACTGTCTCTGCCTGTGTGAAATCTTAAGTCCATGTGGATTGAATCTTCATGGACAGGCTAAAATTCCCTCAAAAATTTTCATCATAATAATTTTTTTTAATGTAAATTCTACCAACCAGTGCATGTAGAAGGTGTCTAGAGATAATATTGTCTTATTCCCTAAATACCATACATAGCTTTGATTGGGTACTGAAAACTAAAAAGCTTCAGGAAAGAGTGACAATAAATGTTTCCAGGATTTCAAAACAAAACAAGATTTGCTTTATGGTAATAATTCCTTAGAAAGTCCAATATTTAAGGAAGGAAGATTGAAACAAAATGTACACCCTGATACTAGCTACAACAAGTTCTACTAGTTACTTGCTTTTTCTAGGGTGTTTGGGGAGGGGAGGTTGTTTTTACATCTTTAAAACATGATTAGGTGTTTGGGGGAAAAAAAATTATACAGATCAAGACCAAACAGCTTGATGCAAGAGTTTCTTGCTCAAACTTCATGCTTTCTATTAGGTTGATGGTTCTTGCTAAGCTGAAAAGGTGAAGTGAAGGAAATAAAGTGAAATGCTCAGGGAATACTATTTTTCTTTTCCAAAGATGGTGTGAATGTCTTCTGACTTTTTTTGGCTTTCTTTACCTGAGATTTGATTTGTTTTTACATCCTGTGTTACAGAGAAGGATATGAGAACTTCTTTGATAAGCTCAGTGAACATAATATTCCTGTGTTCATATTTTCTGCTGGGATTGGGGACATTCTTGAGGAAGTTATCCACCAGGCTGGGGTCTACCATTCCAATGTCAAAGTGGTTTCCAATTTTATGGATTTTGATGAAAATGTACGTATGAAATAACACGTTCCAATACAACTTTGTGGTATTTAGTAGCTATTTATATATATAGTACAAGATGAACATTTTAATGCAACAGATGTAGCCATCTGCCCTGCCAAAGAAAATGAGAATTGCGTACTCAGCTCTCTCCCAGGCAAAAAACAAGCAGAGGATAACAGTTCAAACCCTGTCAGTGTGGTGTGACTCAGATACCATTCATTTCCTTCAATGACAACCTCACACTTGGCCCAGGACAGCGCTGCTCATCTTCCACAAAGGGATAATCACCGTCTGTCTCATCTTAACAATGCTATTACAGTCATTATGTTATTTAACAGTAATTTATCTCATTCATCACTGGAGATCACGTAGTTCAATGCTAGTTCAACAGTAACATCAGTATTTTATTGTAGATTCTATCTTGTCCATATGATACTAGAGATAACTTCTTTGGGTTTTTTTTAATAGGGAATATTAAAAGGATTTAAAGGAGAATTGATTCATGTTTACAACAAACATGACGGTGCCTTGAAGAATACAGAGTACTTCAAACAACTAAAAGACAACAGTAACATCATACTGCTGGGTGATTCCCAAGGAGACTTGAGTATGGCAGATGGAGTAGCGAATGTTGAACACATTCTTAAGATCGGCTATCTCAATGATAAAGTAAGTAGCCTTATAACATCATGAACTTCCAGGGAAAGATTTTAAGTTAGGAACCGGTTCATTATTATAAGTTCCAGATATCAAAAGTGCGTGGCCCATATTTGTTTTTGAGATTTCAAACATTTTTAATGGATTTTTTGCCTCAAGGTTTTTTCCTAACCCCTGAGCTACAAAACCACAAATATAAATTGCTTTGTTTTTTGTAGCGAACTACTTCCAAAATGGTATTTTGTTGAGAAATAAAATTCAGAGGCTAGAGAAATTAATTCTCTTAAATCCCTGTGGCTCCTTCCCATACTGGATTCATAACTGAGCAAAACTATAATCTTCAAAATAACAATTTTTGGGGGAGGAGACAAAGAACTGATTGTTTGCTAAGTTATAATGCACTTGCATTTGCATTCAAAAGAGACAAAACTTCAGTTTTGCATTTCTCTCTGCCTTTCAAGAAGTTGAGGAAGTAGTTTTTCTTTCAGTATATTTATGTGTGAGAGCCTGGAATAAACATGAGGTATTCTACCCTGGAATGCACAGTTATGTCAGGCCACTCCTACTCTGTCTTCTCATAGGAACAATGCAGATTTGCATGGCTCATTCCCTCAAATTGGTGGAAAGATTGGGCAATATTTTAATGACCAAAAAGTCTTTCAGTAATTAATTCTATAACTAAGTGGACCTTTCTCTTTATCCCTTCTGCAATTAGGTAGATGAGCTTTTGGAAAAATATATGGACTCTTATGACATTGTCTTGGTGAAAGATGAATCCCTGGAAGTTGCCAACTCCATCCTACAGAAAATCCTGTAAATTGCAGTCTCAAGTCACTCCATTCCTTCCAGGAGGCAACTGGACAGAAGAACACAAGTCTGCTATCTTAGATGTGTTTATTACTCATTTACAGAACTGTTTAATTTAATTTAAAACTTTTATCTTCATTTTGGTATTTTGAAATACATATGCTATGAATTGTCAACTAGAGGCTCCTTTTACTGCTCTTACACTGTTCTTGATTGTCTCACACTCCTATTACAACTAAATTTAAATTGAATTTGTAGATGTGATAAACTGCTGCTGATGGGATATCATGGTTCACTGTCTTTTAATCAGGCATTTCAGAGGAGCATTTTAGAAAATGTGGCTATCTTGTAAAATTGAAGATGTAAACGTTCTGTGAATAAGCAGTGTGCACGTTTGTGTTGCCTTTTCTTCTTTCAAAGAAGATATTCAGTCTCAGCTGTACCCTGAAGGCTCTTACTCACATGCTACAGACTTTCACAGAAGTTTTTCATACATATATTTTTCTTCAGTAAAAATGCTTTATTCACTTAATTCAGACAATGTGTTTCTTCTTAATATATTTTTGTGTAATTACATCATATTCTATATCCTTACTGTTTCTTTAGCCTCTGTGGAATGGGAAGATGTTTTAAGTTAGTCTGAGGTAAAGTTTCTCATCTTTGTAACAACATATAGTTTCACAAGCTAAGAGGACACAGCCCTAATTTCAGCCCCTTTTCAGATCTTACTTTGTGCGCTACTCCACTTCCAGCCTGCCATTTCAAAGCTAGCATGACCCGCCTAAAATAATTTCTCTTGGTATTCTCAGTGAGCTGCTCCAAGCACAGAAAATCAAAACAAAGCCAGATCTTGCTCTTGGATTTTAAAAGCTGACTTAGCCCTGCTGCAAAATCAAGTTTTCTTGCTACCAGCCCCACACCTCAGAAGCACTTACAGAACACCTCTCCAGATTGGCTTTAGGTCACATTCCCACTCTCTGCAAATTGTAAGTACAAGTATCAGTACGGCATCTAGCTCTTCTCATAGCTTCATTGTGCAAGTCCTCTTTACTGAGTCTTTATAGAATGGTTTGGGTTGGACTACATGACCTTTGAAGGTCCCTTCCAACTTCCTGCAGTGAGCAGGGACATCTTCAACTAGATCCGGTTGCTCAGAGCCCTGTCCAGCCTGGCCTTAAATGTTTCCACCTCTCTGGGAAACTGTTCCAGTGTTTCATCACCATCATAATGAAAAATTTATTCTGAAAGTATTTCCCCTGTGCTGAACACATTACAGTATCTCTCAACGTCATGTAGGAATGATATAGGTTAATATAGCCACAGCTTTAGAAACTTACTCTGATATATTGCAGGAGAGGTTAGAGATGGTGGTGTAACCCTGATCCTAAGTGGTCTCAGCTGTACTAGCTCTACCCATCAGTAAAATAGGGGCAATCATACTACTTCCTAATGTGCAATATAGTCATGGTACCCCTTTGCTTTCTTTCATACACAGCAGAAACCGTGTCATCTTCCATTTCCTGAGGAACTGTAATGAAAATATGGGAGAGCCTAGATCTGCATTCTCTCCCACTGGCAAGTAAGACATGTCTCACAAAATGGCCTTTTCATCCAACCTACGGTCCATTATCTAAATTCTGACTCAGTAGCACCAGTCAAATTTTTTCCAGATCACCAGGCTTCTATTTGTTCCCACACCTGCTGGAACCTTTCCCAGAAGGCAGGATGCAGGGCAGTTTCCTTACACCATGTCTGCATCCTCTGCAGTAAAATGGAAATTAAATCATTCCTGTTTTTTGAACGCATGGCAGGGGCTTGATGCACAGCCTGTGGCGGTGTGAGCAGCCTTTCATAACCCCATTGCACGTGCTGTGCCCACAGGGAACTGCTGAGCGCAGGAAATTCACAAACTCCAGCCTGCATCTTAACAGGCAAAGAGTGTTTGAGGGAGGATGTCCTCCACGTACACAACCCACACTCATGTAATTCCCTACTTCTGGCACAGGCAGGTAGATCTGCAGAAGCGGGAGACTTGGAAGCTGTCCGTCTGAGCAGAAAACCACTTAAACCGTAAGATTACCGAGGAGAGAAGAGGAGAGCATCTTGGCTGCCATCCACCCGAGAGCTGTGACTCAGGTGTCAGCAGACTGGAAGAGCTGAAATTGCCCTGGCAGTGCCAGTGACAGGAGGAGACAGGAGCAGCAGCTGCCAAGAACCTGTCAGCCCAAGCCAGGAGATGGGGAGCGCTTGACAGCGGCAGTGACAGCTGCTGAGTCAGTGGCACTGAGAGACAGCGGCTGCTCACCCTGTTTCGTACACAGGCACACAAAACCAAGTGCCCAGCGGGTGCTGCAGCTGATGTGTGACTGAGTCTGCGCCACCCTGGGCATGGTGCACTCTTGGGGAACACTACAGGGCAAGTCAGCAGACACAGTCTACATTCTGGGTTTTAGGCACCTACAGAATTTCCATTAAGCTGAGCTAACATCAAGGTTTTAGCGGGGGAGGGTTGGTGGTGTTTTTTAAACAAGCAATCATGCTGGCTCTTTTGTCATAGATGCTAAACAAAAGTCCAAAAGGCAAAGGCCTTCTGGAAAACATCAAGGTGTTTGGATGCACTGCTTACTCAACCAGTCTCCAGTTGCAAGGGGCTAATTACCAGGCAATACTTCCAATGTTTACACTGGGACAAGATTTTCCATCTACAAGCAGGTTACCTTTGGAATACAGATAACAGTTAAAATCTAGAGTATGTGAAAAGTGGCCAATACCCACAGCTCCACAGCAACACACACTCTGGCACAAGATCATTCTGGCTATAAGTGTAATGGATTTTCCTGGCCCTCCCAGCATCAGTGAAAAGGAAGGGGCAACTCTGGTCTCTCTGTGTGGTGTTTGAGAGGCAGGACTGTCCCATCCAACCTGTCTCAGGATGTCACATGAATTCATTGATTCTCCTCCCAGAAATTTTCCTCAGCCTCACCCAACCCTACAGGCATCCAGCCATCGCTCCTTCAGTGCGATGAAGATCTCATCATTCAACCCATTCACAATTAAAAAAAAGAGAAAAGAAAAAACAATCAATCAAAACCACACAGAAAAGCACATGCAGAGCAATACAGAATAAGCAGTATCTTTAAAACTAGTTAGCAAAACAGAACTCCAACTAGATCTTAATCTCAGTTACTGAAATTAGTATTCAGTCTGCTAGAACCCAGGCATATCCAAAGTGATCACTTGATGGTTTCCAAACCACATGGACACTTAAAAGTCTTTGACTTGGTAGAGCGTTTCAGACCAAACAATGATCTCTAAAGCATTTTGTAAGGAAGGTTTTCCATTCTCACCTCCAAGCAGATGGATAATGACCAAATATGCAGTCCACAACGACGATCAGTTAAAGAAAAGGATTTTTACCCTTCCACAAGGAGGCGGGTAAGTTAAAATCTCCAGCACGTTTTCTCCCTCTGTCACTAAATCCTGTCAGTCTCGGATTGTATGCCTGCGTCTGCCAGAGCAGGGAGCCTTTGCTGGAAAATAAGAGCAACTAAGCCACATTGCAATCATCTGACAGAACTAATTTCATGCATGCCAAATAATTTACTTCCTGAAATGGCATACGTGTAGCTTTCTAGAACAGTTACTTACATGATCAACCTGAACCAGGAGGTGTGATTTTAAAAAAACCTACATAATGCCACACAGATTACCAATATCCTTTCATCATCTCATATCTCACTACCAACCATAACTCTTGCTGATAAGGTATTTAAGGAAAAACACAAGATGCATTTGTAGATACTCTCTACTTTCTCAAAATCCCATCTTTTTGGTGCTGGTCTGTTGCCTAGAAATAAGAATAGATACTTTCAGCCACTGCTCCAAAACCATGAACAAAACTAATGGCAAACAAAATTAACACCTCAGTTACAAGTTAAATCATCCTTCTCCAGCAAGTCTAATTCTAATAAATGCCACCCAGATTCTGCACTCAGTTTCAGGAGAGAGATACTATTCACATTATGTCTTTTTAAATTCAATCTCTAAATCAGAACATTTTACAACCCAAAAAGTGTATCTCATTTATGATTCAGTTTGGAAAGAAAGGTATCGTACTTTTCCCAGAACATTTTCCCATAGCCGTAAGTGTATTTCTGAAGTTAAAGGCAAGAAATAAGCAGCAAAGTTAATTTGTTACCTTTCCCCTCACTCACTCACAATATCTGTTCCGTCTGTAGCACATGTCCAAGGTCAAGTATTTAGGACCTTTATTTAGCTAAAAATGTTTCCTCCTTCTGAGAGGGTGTCGCAGGCAGCTCAAATGTCTCCTTACTGTCAAACACTGATAGCCCAGAACTGAGCCAAAAGCTTGCACCAAGCACTAGCTAAAGATGCCATTATTAAGCTCAAATAAAAATCAGAGTATTTTTTCATATGGAAAAAAAAAATAACATTTGAGTTCAACAACTTCAAAAAAAAAATTTTAAAAATATACTTAAAACATCCAGAGTTATACAGCAGAAAGTATCTCTGGTCAAATCAGGGCAGGAAAAATCCCACAGAAAAGATATTTATAAATACCTGGATTTTTCTGGCTACACACCCATGTTCCTTTTCTCTTCCACTAAGCCTCTGACAATCCGGTAGGTAATTGCCAGCCCTGACTGCAGGCAGCTGCCTTTCATCAGCCTGCTGCCTGATCCCAGTCAGCTGCCCCGCTCTGAGAATAACACCAGCACTCTGACCTCCGGACAGCTTCTCCTTAGCCCAACTGCCCGTTTTCATCTGGCTACTAATGACCCTTAAAGACCCATCATCTATTTCTCTAAACAAGCTGTCTCAGTTAAGTACACACCTGCATAAAACATTTATGCTTTGAGGTAGAAAATCTTTCCCTTACATCTATATCCACCGCGGGCCACCCTCTCTAACAGGACGGTGACGCAGAGGGATTGATTTGTCACTGGAGATGTGGGTCTGTGCCCAGCTATCCCAGTCCATACCAGCACAGTCTGAGTTCCCAGCCAGCTCCCCCTCACCCTCAGTTTGGTTCACTGGCAGGCAGACTGCCCTCACTTTCCATGGGCTGCCACTCACTACGAGAAGCAATGAGTAGAGGCACCTGAACTAAGTACAACCCTTTTTTAAGAAGGAAAGCAGCCCTGGGCCTTCCACAGAAGGACGAGCTGATAGCTGCCCACAGGAAGGAAAAGAACTGATGGGGACTGGTCTACATAAGTTATCAAAAATTCTGGATTTTATGCAGTTTACCCCAATGCATCCAGGTAGTCCTGGCCTTTGTTGCCTTTGTCTGCACAAGTAAATGCCCAGTGTAAATATATTTTTTTTGAAGTATTTTTTTTTCCTTTTAGTCTCTGCTTTCCCCCAAAGCTCCATTCTTATTTCCAAAATGGCACCTCCAGACTTTGGGGGGGGAAATGAGGTGAGTGGGTAACAAAAACTTCCTCTTGACAGAAAAAAGTCATTTAGATGGATCACAAGCCATGTTTGCTATGGCCTAGGGAGCAACCGAATGAGAATTCCAGGTGTACTTACTCTCACTGGCGGCACTGTTGAAGTTGTACCTGCTATCCCATCACTGATGTGCACTTCCAAGAAAATCCAGCATGGAGATCTTCGGGGTTACCAACTGACTGTACTTCTCTGCATGCTGCTGCTCTTCGTCCTGCATCTGCCCTGGAGGACAACTCCGCCATCCTGGTTTACTAGGACCTCCTCAGACCACCTCCTGCGAACCATCTGGAATGATCCTCTGTGCAGAATGACCTGTTCGCTAATATTTTCTCAGATAAAACAATCCTGGATTGTTTTAAGAGCAACTAAGCCACATTGCAGTCATCTGACAGAACTAACTTTGTGCATGCCAAATAATTTACTTCCTGAAATGGCATACGTGTAGCTTTCTAGAACAAGTTACTTACATGATCAACCTGAACCAGGAGGTGTGATTTTAAAAAAAACCTACATAATGCTACCCAGATTACCAATATCCTAGGTGCAGAATGACCTCTTCGCTAAGGTTTTCTCAGATAAATCAATCCTGGATTTCCCAAAGACAGACTTGTTTTTTGGGGTACGTGTGAGAACAGAGCAAGGAGTGGTTTCCACGCTGAGGACTGCTGCTGGCTCCACTCCCATCACAACTGCCTTCTTGCTCCTCAGCTCCACAGTGTGCACATGCGATGCTTTTGAACCCCAGTGACAAGCGAGCAACCTACTTCCACATAAGACAAAAGGGAAAATTTTGTGCTGCAGTCTTCCGAGAAGGCTGCTTTCACAAGGTGGTAACTCTTCTAAGGAGCCATTCACATCATAAACCTATCGCAAGCACCCGCCGCTGATATCCGCAATGTTTACATCTGGTATAAAGGGCCTGTATTTACATTAGGCCCAAACCAGATCAGATTTCCAGCATTTTACATGCAGTAGGTGTGTTTTTGGAGCTACAGATGAAAACATAAAATCTCAGATACAAAGCCCAACGAGTTTGTTTTCACTGGCCTGGGGAATGAAACGTTTCTTACATAAAATGTTTTCATTCAATGAGACTCGGAGCTCCCAGCTGAGAGAACGATCACCCTCCTGACCCCCACACCTGATGGCAATATGGGATGGGGAATGTGGGGAATGCATCCTAGAGCCAAAGAATGACTTCACTTCACCTGTGTGAAGTACAAAAGCAAAATCTTTTATTGTGCTTTATAATTCTCAATCATTTTGAATAAAATAATCTTAGTTGGAAACACCTTCCCCTAAAGATCAATAGCAACACTGAGCACACTCGTGACAGGGCTGCCATGTGCTGCATGAAGGGGTTTTGCTTCTAGTCGGATCCCCCACCCATCAAAATGCCAGGAAGCAAAAAAAAAACTTTAACAGTAAGAGTTGATCAGCATTTTATTTAACAAAAAGATCAGTTATCCAACATTTAATGGTATCAAACTCAAAAAAATATTTCACTGCACTTTCTATAACAACCATATTAAAAACCAATACAAAATGCTCTTACCCAATTGAAATACCAGCATTTAAAAAGAGGAGCTTACAACCCACATGTACAGATCCAGAAAAGACAGGAACGAGGCACGAAGCTGGTAATGGCAACATAACTCGTTTCTACTTCTCTGACAGTGCCGCACTATATGTATTTGTGCTCTCTACATGGAGTGTACCGAGGGGGATGCAGAAAAACATGTCTGTTTAGTGTATTTTCTATTAAGCAGCCTGCTACATTTATAGATCTAATGGGTCATTGTCCTGGGAGTTCACATAACCTAAACAGCACTCCCAGGGATGATTTGGTATTGAGGGATAAGCCAGAATATTTGGAAACACAAACGGACGGGTCTGTTCCTTGATTCCATCACTGTCTTTTTGTTTGTTCACCACGCCAGGCTGCTCTGCAGCATAAGCTCTAAGTACTTACTCCTTAGCCTAACAATTCCCAAAATAGGATGCAGAAGCCCAACATAAAAGCAACTGTATCCAGCATTTAGACAGCATTTGGACCCCATAATACTAATATTTAAAGTCTAACAAAACTATAAATAAGGTTGCAATTAGAAAGGCTTGGGAATCACTGATCAGAAACTTGTTTCAACAGGGCAGCAAGAAGAGCCACGGTTATTAATTAAATACAATACCGATGGCAGTAAACTTTTATTCATAAGGTAAAAACCCAACACACGCAGTTACAATTCTAGGGCTGTTTAATTTAATTCACAGCTTATGGAAACTTTGCAATGGCATAGCTGTCATCTGCATGTTCTCCAATTTGCAAATGGGAGTTCCCGCTGGCAAATATTCGTATGAGTTTGTTCAGTTATCGGAAAGAGTGCTCATGCCTTCTGAAAGGAAGCAGGCTCAACGTCTGACCATTTTTACAGGTTATTTTCATGGGGAATACTTTCTGGTTTGATGTCCAGCAGAAATGTTTTGCATACAGAAGGTTTTTTAAAACTCTTAAAAGCACTTGGTAAGTTTCCTCCCTACCATCCATCCATCCATCCATCCATCCATGTGACTGAGTATTGTGCAATGATGACTTCTAATCTTTAGCATAAACACCGACCACATGGTTCATGACGCCACATGTGGCCCTTTATCCATTTATACATCCTATCTTGAGGCACTTAATGCTTTTTTTCAAATACACCAACAATTCCAACTGTGATTCTCTTCCTGTTTTAACAGCTTACCAGCACACAGGCACAGGCAGACACAGGCCACCTGGGTGCTCATCTTCCATAAACACGCTTGCCGAAACCACTTCCAGTTCACACGTCCAAACAGTAGGTCAGCTCAGGACTCTTGTTCTTGTTCTCTACAGTTCATCGTGTTGCTCTTTGGCCTCTTGGTCTTTCAACTTGAATTCTTCAGCGGTAACTTTACCGTTTCCATCCCGGTCTTGATTGGTGAACATATTTTTAACAATCTTTTCAAAATCAAAACCAGGAGCCAGTTTTCCTTTGCCAGAATCAACTTGAGCTTGAATGTACTCTGAAAACTAGGTGGAGAGAAAGGAAGAGAAAGCAGCTGACAATGGAGCAGACATTTAAAACTTAAGTGTATTTACAAAAGTAGCATTTATTTTTTGTTGACTATTGAGCATTTTACTGCTTACTATTAAGCTTATATAAAAGTATACTATTAATATCCTATAAAGCTTCCAACCTAAGTTGGACTAATTAGGACAGACACATGAGGTTTAACTTTGTGGAGCTCAACAGGGATTTCCTCACTTATTCCAGTGGGTCCTGGACCCATAACAAAGTTAGTTTTCATAATTCAGGGGGAACATGACTTGAATAGAGTGTGTGACATAGGAAGAGATCTATATGGAGAGAGGAGATTCAATTTTGCATGCTGATACAAGAAGCTCACACTGTAAAACAGACCTCCACCTGTATCTTACAAGGAACAACAGAAAAAAAGGATGAAACATGGAAAAGAGACTTTAAGTATCAGGATACCATGAGATTCGTTGAAGTAGCTTCAGGCATTATGCCTTCCACTTGACTCCATGGTGGGGAAGGTTACAAGGTTACGAGGTTAGTGTTCCCTAAAAATCCTTTTCCTTATACATATTCTGAAGTTGTTCACGGTAATCAGACAGCAACCGAGAGAAGTCGTACTGCTGGCTTGCCAAAAACAGAAAGTGCACAATCAAACACAATTTTTTCAATTACTGTTATCTCTGGCACTACCTGTTACATGAGCTCCAGCAATGAGACCTACCGCTGACATTTATTTAGACCTTTTAGGCCACGCATCCTCTCATATCGCCTTGGCTTCACCCTCTCCTGCTGGCCAGGTGCCCAGAAGGATGTGGATAACAACAGTCACATCCCACCACGCTCATTCTCTAGACTGATAAAAGCTCTTTTCTTCTCTGCAAGGACAGAAGTGGAGGTCAACACAAGAGAGAAGATGGAGAAAGAAGGAAAACGAAAAGGTGGAAGAGAGTGCTAGGAAGAGGGAAAACAAGATTTTGATTTTACCCCATTGGCATTTTAAAATGCTGGATGGCATCTCACAGCCAGAGACCACAATAGTAAATGGTCTTCAGAAGTATGACCATTCTTGTGTTTAATTTTTATTTTTGGTTCTATCTCTAAGCTAAATAACCATGTTTTAACTGACATGCTGCCTTTCTGTTAACTTGACAACAAACACCATGGGAGAAGAGGGAAAGAAGAGGGGGAGAAGAGACCCCATTCTTCAACACCTGAGTTCTTGGTGGTAGGAGAAAACTACTGCAAGTGTCTTCATTGCCTCAGCTTACCTCCTCCAAAAGAACCTCTCCATCATGATTCTGGTCTATTTCTTCAAAAAGATTCGGAGAGACTTCACCATTCCATACAAACATGTACCCTTCAGGCAAGCCAGACACCAGTTCCAGCAGTTCTATGTCAAAAACTAAGACAGCGCTACCAGGCACTTCTCCTTCTGTCACAACAGATAGCAAAGAGAGGTATTTCCTTTTAATCCATAATTAAATTTATCTTCCTGCTCCAACAGGTTCACTACTGCCATCCCCAAGCCCAGCAAATCTTCCTGTTCATCTCTGCAGAGGTGACCAAAACATAAACTGCATCCAATTTTTTTTACTTATAAAGGTAAAACTGCACAAATTAATCAATTTCCCTTTATCTTGCTGATACAAGATGTATGAAGGTGCTACTGACACACAACGGTGTTACCATAGCTTGGGATGTTACCCCAATGAAACCACGGAAGGAGTTTAATTTATTCTCGAAAAGAAAAACTGAGGTCAGCTCTGATTTCTGTCCAGTAGCAAACAAGCAACCTCTTCAGATATCTGGGTATATACCAGAACACCAACACTCATGCAAAGTTTCAGACCATGTCTATCAAACGCAATTTGAATGATGGCAAATGCCTATGACAGGTACGTTTATAATTTTTTTTTTAACACAGCAGATTTTTTACGTTATGAGGAAATGTTCTGTTTATTATATATAAATGTTCTGTTTATTATATATAACTATATAATTTTATACAATAATATAAAATGTTCCATATATAATACTCATTATTTTTCATGGAAGAAAGGTATAAGTGAAAAGGCTTCTTTATCTCTTATCTCAAATTGATTCTCCATTAAGCCTGACACATGATGCCTGACAAACAGCAACTTACGCAACTCTTTCCACGCATATCAGAGCTTGTTGATCTTGATGATCTCCCAACAAGACTCCTTTTCCTCAAGTCTTTTAACTCAGAAGAACAGCAACAACCACACGTACTGAGATATGAGAGTTCTTGTCACTTCTATTAATATATTGTTCTTTTTACTATTGTTGTCCCCGTTCCTGTTACTAAGAACTTATAAGGAAAAGAGCAAACTGCAAAAGAGACACTCACCTTACGTCCTCATGCATAGCAAGTAACAAAAGACGCAAACTCGTGTCTCAGCTACTCAAGAGACGCTACGGGGATGTGCGATAGGTTTCACTCACCAACTCCATCTTCTCCATAACCCAGATGGGGTGGAATAACAACCGTCCGTCGTTCCCCGACACACATGTCTTGAAGGCCCATGTCCATCCCCACCACCACCTGTCCAGATCCCAGAACTATGTTGTAGGTCTTGCCAAGGCTGTGTCTGGAGTGGGGGGAGGAGAAAGACAAAAAACCCCTCAATGTATAATACAGAATTTCTGTTGAAAACAGCAGTTTCTAGTTAGTGTCCTGTCATTGCCAAAAATTAACTTCATGCCTAATGCTCTGTTTTACCAAGCAGTTGCAAGTTACAGCCAACACCAAACGGAAGTGTCCTGGTGACACGTCCTTTGGGACTAAATTCACCAGCTTCCTGAATGAAATCTAATTAAAGTCATTAAACCCCAAACGTACTTTATCTCAAAATAAGGGCATTTGCCTTTCACATATTTTTAACTAATGAAGTTGGACTTTTTAGCAGATGTACAAATTCCACATGTACATTTGTCCCAGAACTACCAACCGAAATGGATGTGGGTGCATTCATATGGATCAGCCATCCCTTTAATGAAATCAGTCGCTATGAAGTTGCTATAATGTAGTAGTCACTTAACCGAGACAGCCTGGAAGTACACTACTATTATTGCTATTTAACCATATTATATTTTGAATTATAACTTGCTGCTGTGGTGGTTCAATTCTAAAAATAGAACTTATCACAAATTAAAACGCCAGGAGTTAAATATGTATTGTGATTCTAAACACAGAGCACGCAGCATTAAGACTTTTTACTTGATATATGTCACAACAGCAGGACTCTTTCTTCTGTCGGTCTCCTTTCTTGGGTTATTTGGCTTGGCTGTACCACTGCAGGACATGCTTGTACAACAGAGTATTATTTGGAAAGAAAACAATTCAGTGGCTGGGAGGTCAGCCTTAACATTAGGAGCACAGGATTTATGATCTTTGATTCTCTATAAACGGCTTTGAATAACACAGTCTTGACATCCCTTGGTTCCCGCTGCAAAATGGGAATTGAGAATTCCTGCCATACAAAAGGTGTTTTCAATCCAAACACGTTACTTGCATACATACTTGCCTACAGCATCGCAGCACGCACTCAATGTATGCCAACTTTTCAGCTCTGCAAGCTATTGTGTACACTGTGAAACCTATGAGCTACTTCCTAAGTTAATTTTAACCTGTTTAAAAATAGGTCTTCCCAACTTCCCTTCCAAAAATAAAATGTTATTGAGATGACTTGCACAATTCAAAAGACAAAGGCAGAAGTATTCCTGTAGCTGCAGCAAAGAGTGCGATGGGTTCACTTTAGTCTTACATGAGACAGACTGGAGCAACCTCTGCTTCCTTCTTAGGGCTACTGTCAACAGGAAGGAGGAAGAGGAACATTATAATCACAGTCAAGATCAAACAGTCTGATGGTTTTTCCATGCTGACACTTACCACAACACAACAATACAGGAAAACTAGCACCCATGTGCGGTACAGACATGATGGTGACCGGTTACTATAAAATACATTTACTATAAAACATCATTTACTAAAAATCACGCTTTAACAAGACTACACCAAGTACCTGTACCAGATCTCTCTCAGGAGCACTCAATCATGGCAGGGCACAAATCCTACCCGAGAAACTGAATCCACTTGGACAGTTCATTCACACAGAGCCCTGTGTTGTTCTAGTACGACTGGCCAAGGCACCTGAATTAGCCCATGTAAACAGACTGCCATGCAAACAGCCTGTTTCATCACTCCACCTATAGTGTCTGTTTTTCTCCAACACACTCCTACATCATCTTTGCTCCCAGTTCTCACAACACTCTATGATAGATTGTCTCTTTTTTTCTCCTCCTATATATCTTAGGCAGGCAGACATAAAAAGAAAAACACATTCTACATCAGTACTCATTTTTTCACTTAAAAATTCTTTATTCCATTCATTCTACTTCCACAGCTGCTAAGGACATCTTCTTTATCAGGTGATATACTTACGTCGAGTCTAGCAAAGTACCGTCCAGGAGCGAAGCGTTGTAGTGATATTTCAAGTAATCTCCCTTCTTACTCAGTACGGTGCAGTTGGAAGGTTTGTAGTTAACAGTAATGCTGACGGAATCTGAGGGGTTGTGGAAGTCAACCACTTGGATGTCAAAGACCAGCACTGCAGATCCTGGAATCTTTCCTAAATAGGAAGCAAATCAGGAAGATAAAGGAAGAAATGGAACCCAAACGGGCTTATGAGGACCAGGTACTGCACCTTGTAGGAGTACATATTCCCACTGTGGCTGCTGCGGAGTCATTTTGCTCTTCTTGTTCAGAATTGGAGCCCTACATCTCCTCTGTACGCAACAGATGCAGGCTGCACCCAACGCAGGAAAAAGAACTGGTGGCAAAGCACTAAACATGCACTTGGTTCAACACTGAAGAAAAAGATTTCCATTGTTCTGAATATGCAAATTATGCAGAAATAGCCACATATTACCTGTGACCATCCTAAATGACTGATTTCTATTTCATGTACCAATTTATTATTGATCATCAAAACTCTGATAGGCCTTTTCAAGCTTCAAGAAATGCCATTACGTCTGAAAGGTTATGTTTCATTAAAACGTCCTGATAGCAAGCAATTTCTTCCCCATTTCCCAGGATAATGTGCAGTTGCATTACCAGGACTGATAGACACATACAGAACCAGGAGTGGGTTTTGTTTTTGGAGGAGTCTAATTGCCAGATCAACAGCATAGAATTCAAATTCCCAGAAGAGAGGCTTTTCTTCTACCTCACTTTTTCCAAGTAACATCTCAGGAGGTACCTTTTGAAACACGAGACATAAAACTAGAAGCTGGAAGGGTTATCATATTCAACCTCTCACAGCAATCTTTTTTGGGTATTAAAGAGTTTTCCCAAAGGAATCCAAACTGTATGTCACACATAAACAGATACTTTGCTGTTACATGCATCCACCATTTATACAGGTGGCTTAAGAGTCCACAAAACCCGTGGCTGTGGAAGGAATGGGGAAGAAAATTTAACATGCTGAATTCCTTCAGCATCCAGAGCTTGTGAAGACGCACAGGAAGGACAATCTCATGCTGCGGAGCTCCTGGCATCCAAGTACCAGTCTGTCTAAAGCAGTGATTATCCAAATGAGTTCAGGTCACCAAGTACCAGCCTGCCTGAAACACTAATTATCCAAATAATTTCAGGTCACCAATTACATGTGACATTGTTCTGCATTCTTATTGTCCTGCCTATTTAGCTAATTAAAATAATTTTGCAAATCCTGGGTGTAATCCTGTCAGTTGCATGCCCACCAAATAACGAACTAATTCATATGCCTTTCAAAGGCCAAAAAAATTGAACTACACACAGATGCACTAAATAATAAAGGAAACGTCGTTAATTATGGAAGACTTGAATGGAAAGCCAAGCTCACCTCTTCCTTCTTCTCCATATCCGAGATGAGGGGGGATTATTATTCTTCGTTTTTCACCAGTGCACACACCGAGCAAACCTTCATCCATCCCAGCAATCACATAACCTTTCCCGACATAGGTGTCATATGTTCGATTTCGTGAATAGCTACAGAAAATATTTCCATGTTAGCAGCGGCAAGTGCACTCAAGAAAACACAGAATCTTGCAGTAAGTCTGCAACACAATTCTTAAACCAGCTAAGGCCAAACACACAGTCATTAACTAGCACCAGAGAGCCACAATGCAATCACCATGTTCAATGACTCCAAGCCACCAGGTTTCATCAGTCAGTGATGCATGTGTCATTTATTAATCAGTACTGGGACCCTGACTAGGGAACAGTTTATTTGCAAATACATTTCTACTATATCTTGAAAGAAAATCTCACCTATTTATGGATTTTAGACTAAACAGAAAACATGTTTTGGTAAGTAACTGAAAAAAAACCAGTTTTCTCCTTCAAATTCTTCTCTTCCCCGATTCTACTTTAGTAAGTGCTTATCAACTAGATATAGTTTACGTTAGTTTTCATGAGACACTCTTGAGTTATCTCGTTTTGCAACCACAGCTATGTAGTCCAACTACTACAAGCAGGAGGTGGGATAAATCAGTTCTCCGGGGATGCACAGAATTAAAATGAGTCATGACAACAAAACAGCATCAATACTATCCCTCCCTTCCAAACTATGCCAATCACTTTTACGTAGGTTGAAGGATCTGCTTCAGCACCTAAAGAGAATAAAACAAGTCTACAACAACAAATGATGCTTATTACAAGGATGTGTCTGTCTTCTGCCTCTCTTCAAGGCATGCTATATGAAGGCACAACCCAAAGAAGGGACGGCAGAAAGGTTTCAGTCCGTCTTTATGAGGTAACTCTGGGAAAGAGCAAGACCAATACAGACCCTGATGTAATTTAGAGGTTTATTCAAATGCTCGAAGTCCAAATAGACCTGACTGAGCTGCCCAGGGGAATATTTGCAGAGAAAAAGAGAAAAAAAAAGATGAAATAATATTATAAGAGCTCTTGACCCCAGACATTCGTAGTGCTTTTGGCATGCTTCCTGTAATAGTGAGATTTTTTTTTTCCTGGACAACTCCAAGGCTTTCAATAACTATTGTTAGCTGCTCTGTTTTTTCACAGATACCTGTTAGATATTGGCCTTTCTTGTAAATTCTGCAGGAAGCCAGGATATGATGCTCTAACGAACAAGCCCTCTAACAACCATCAGCACTTCGGAGTGATGTAGAGGCTGCTGTCTATAAAGCATTTATGACTAGTTACTGACAACAACTCTTCTATAAATATTACAGCCATTTCAAAAACTGCTTAATTACTACAGACAACGCTCACATCTCAAAAGAGAGAGATTCTGGGCACACTGTGGATAAGCTTCAAGTTCTTAACTTACACATTTCCATGAGCTGTAAATTAAGGTCTACAGTGACGGCTGCTGATGCAGGTCTCCTGCTTTCTATCCTCCCACCAAGCTGGGCAGCTGAGCAGGGAGGTCGAGGTTGATTCCGAGCCTCACCGCACCTCAGTTCAATTACACGAGATACAATTCCCTGGCTCCTCCTCATGGGAAGTGGCACACGTGGCTACTACACAGCTTATGTTTGCTGATCTTCAGCGTGCAGCAGGTGTAGCAATACTAAGCACTTTTCCGTGAGTTTATTTTGTAAAACATTTTACAGTGGCTGATCTTCAACTTCTTTTAGCTACTTGTGCCAGGCGTTCCAAAAGCTGGAGTGTGGAAGTAAAGTACTGCTCATTAAAGAGCTAACAAAAGTGATGGGAAGCTACAAGGGTATTTATTATTCACCAGATAATTCTGTATATAAGGCTCATGTACCCAGAGAGTTTTGAATCTGACATGACAGCAATCCCTCTTCCTTTATCACAGAAGCCTTGTTGCTGAATTCAGTCTTGAAAAGACATTAACCTTCAAAATGCAAACAGTTTTCAAGTACAAATGGAAAGACTGTCTTGAGGTTAACCTCAAACTAGCCACTAGCACACTGACTCAAAATTCCCAGGACATAAAATGGGAATCATATTTATGTTCTCACTCTCTTCAGCAGTATTTCCTATTTGGCAGATGAAACTCTACGGGGAAAGGAGTCTTCAGGTACGTATGTCTAAAGCATACACAGCTTCACCAGGTCGATCACCACCCCTAGATGGCGCCTGTGATACTGTCAGAACACAAAATAGGTCTTTGTCTTCCCATACTGAAATTTTCTGTGAGATTTTTTTAAGAAGAGAAGACTCCAACTTCACTAAAAAAAAAATCAAAAGGGAAGAAAAAGCAAATAATTGTATCTGGGTCTATTATGGACAGAGAAGTCAACTGAAAATGGGATCTGTAGGGATGAAGGGTTTGGTTACCTGGAATCAAACAATGTGCCGTCCAAAAGCGTGCCGTTGTAATGGTACCGGAGGAAGTCTCCTGTCTGGCTTCTCCGCTCGCAAGATTCAGGCACGTGCTGGTTCTCAATAGTAATGCCATCTTTGGGGTTATGGAGATCTAGCAAAACCACATCAAAGACGAGGGAAGCTTGGCCAGGGATCTCCTTACCTATGAAAATGTTAGAGCAGAAAACTGGTAAGAAATAGCAGGTGTTCTAGAAGGAGCTTAAACACGTTTGTTGAAGAAAAGTATTATAACCTACTGCCGAATATCAGGCACCTCCCTTCCCAAAATAAGTTGGCGTAATCTGCTTCTAGCTAGTCGTTTTTTGTTCCACGTGTGGGTTTGTCACTCAATTCTCCAACTCAATTATTTCATTCTGTTCCTATTGAGATGTGAAAACCAGAGCCTCTTCAGCAACACCCACCTCAGTCAACATTCGCCAGCTCCATCTGAGCTGCGTGGTTCAGTCTACCAGTATTTCCAACACACTTCATGAAAGTGCATAAAATAACCACTAGAATACAAATCTGGTACATCGGCTCTTCCCATACTGTTCATATCAAAACAGGAGACCACATGATGGAAGCTGAATGAGGGTAAATTGGGTACCTCAGTGAAAAAGTACCTTTCCATCAATACACAAATAATAGGGTGGGTTGCTCTGACTGAGAACCAATGAGCTCAAGATCTTGCAAAATTTTAAAACATAACTCCACAAAGTTGTGTTATCCACAAAGGTGGCTATCACAGTTCATGGTAATGAAGTCATGGAAGGGCTACGAAACCTTGTACACCACAGACAGATCCTTAAACATTAGAGTAGAGAAAGAATTTCAGGAAGAGTCCCAAACTATACCTAACTGCCCCCTCTTTAACATGGGGACCTCTATGTACGACCTGCAGGTTGCATATAGTCTCATAGGACAACTAATCCATCTTGAAACTATTCCTAGAGCACTGGTTGCAAAAAGAACAACAAAACTGGAAGTAAAAATACCTTTTCCTTTTTTCTGTTTTCTGCTCTCTGTGACAGTCACTGAAAGAATTATGCGGGCACCTGACTTCACATTTTTGGAACCACTAGATATTAATCACAGATTATACTCTCTGAACGAAACAAAATTCCAGTATATAAAGATAACAACTGTATCAACTGTTAAGTAAGTTACCCTTGACTTTTTTTCAAAAAATATTGTACCTTCTAATCAGTCTATAATCCTGTACATAATACATTTTGAACTTCTCTTTCCATCACTTTGTTACATCTGTCTGAAATGGGTAATAATGCTGCTCATGAATTTACAATACAAAAAGTACACGTTTGTTTTAAAATATGGATGACTAGGATTACAAAAAAAAGAAGAATAACTTATACCATCTCCATCTTCTCCATATGCCAGGAAAGGTGGTATGGTGATAATGCGCTTCTCTCCTACACACATTCCCAAGAGACCCTGGTCCATACCAGGAATCAGCCACCCAATTCCCACATAGGTATCATAAGTTCGCATCCGATTATGGCTAAAAATGAAAAGACAAACAAATAAATAAACCCACAACCAAATGTCAAACACCCACGGGAAACAACAATATCAATCCTCAAAAGCCACACGCTATGCACAATATAACTCATCACTTGCTGCTCCAAAAATATTGCTCCTTGATTTACCAAGGGAGGCTGGGCAGTGTTTTCCAGAGTGCTCAGCTATTTCAGGAACCTAACAGAGCTTCTGAAAACCGGCTCACAAGCATAATGGCAGCTGATGTTAAAGCATCATCTTCCATCAAACTTTCATGAAATACACATGCTGTAAACTTAAAATCTCAGTAGGAGGGTATAAGTAGGTCAATTTCATTACAAACTCTGCTTAATTTATAAAGCTTGTCTCTAACTTGAATAGCTATGCTGCAGTGGTTATAGAATTTTTTAGCTGATACAGGCAATGATCTGGGCTGGTAACATCCATGCAGAAATAATGTACTGTTTTATTGGTACTGCTGCTCCATATTCTCTGAATAAATTACTGACAGTTATATGAGGTTTGCTTTCATTTCCTGTGTTTCTGGGCAATTAACATTAATTGTTATACCACTGAAGGGGGAGTAACTGATGCCTTTAAGTGACATGAGATACCTGTTAAAATACAAAAAGACACAGAAGCCAGCTGCATACCTTGAATCAAACAGAGTCCCATCTAAGAACGTTCCATTGTAGTGGTATCGGACGAAGTCAGACACCTGAACTGTCCGAGGACACTTCTCAGGTTTGAAGTAAGTCTGAACCTGCACTTCGTCCTCCGAGTTCCAGAGATCGACCAGAAGCACGTCAAAATGGAGCACAGAATTGGGGGGTATCACACCAGCTGCAACAGCAAACCAACACAAACAGTTTTAATTCCCTTTTTCTACAAGACAACAGCAAAAAGAGAACGAATCCATGCATACCCTAAAAAAAAAACACACATAAAAAAAACCACTTTAGGGACAAATTAGTCCATCCCCTTGGCCCCTTGTCACTGTTGCAACTACCTAAGGGGGAGAATCTGGCAACACGAACTGATATCAAATATGTCCATCAGGCAAACTGATCTTGATTTAGCACTTGTTTTCCCTTAGAGTCTGTACAGCAGAGCTGCTTTGGGCACTGACAAGACCTTTGTGCAGCACTGCAATGCAAAAACACAATAACTAACAGTGAGGTAGGTATAAATAAAGTTAAATTTAGTATCTAGGTTCGTTTGCTGGAGGTTCACTATGATCTTTTCCTTCAGCATACAGAGGGATCCTGGAGCAATTAGCGAGGCTGTAGGATTAACGAACACCCCTGAGCAGGGGAGAACCTCTGTGAAGTTCACCGCTCGTCATTTCTACCCTGCTCTTTCGTGACCACATTTCCTATTGACTCTGCCAAATCACTTGCGCAACTTGCACAATCCACTGGCCCGCTGCTGTACTTACGGACGCCTTCGCTCCCATAGGCGAGTTTGGGGGGAATTTTCACGAACCGCCGCTCGTTCACGCACATTCCGACTAGAGCTTTGTCCATGCCAGCAATAAGTTGGCCTTTTCCCACAAACACGTTGAACGTAGATCCCCTGTCATAGCTAGAGGTGGAAAAGCAGGCAAAAATGTTAGCGGTTCATTTACCCACCATTCCACTATTTTTTTGGGAGTTTAACCTCTTGCCCTGTTAGCATAGCTTTGCCCTGAGACAGCTGCTGAGAGATGGGAGAAATACAAATGTTGCTGAGACTTCAACCCAGCTCTCCTGTTCACTGCTCACCACCTATTTCAGGGGTGTCAAACTCATTTTCACCAGGGGTCACATCAGCCTGGTGGTTGCTTTCAAAGGGCCGAATGTAATTTTAGGACTGTAAAAATGTAGGAGTAGTTATATTTATACACAGTAGGGTCTCAGCATGTTGATTTCGGTGAGTAACACCACAAAAACATTACACAATGGTCCATAGGTTTTACAGCACAAAACATCACAGTTGGGGATTCTCTGTGGGAGAAGAGGAAAGGGAAAAAGATGCCTTTTCAGGTAATATCTGTGAGATTTGCCAATTGGTTATTTATTTTCTCCAATTGGTTGCTTATTCTCCGCATTCCCAGCTCCCACGTCACGAAGATTTAAATGGCAAAGGTACTTTAATTAGCAAGTTTGCCAGACCAAGAATCAAGGTAGCTAGCTAAATCATCTTCCACTATGATAATATATAAAGATCTGAAAGGTAAAATAAATTATGCTTAAATGACAATGAAGTTTTCCACAGAAAGCAGCAGTGTTCCCACAGCGGAACACTAACATTAGCTTACACGGTTAGCCTGACCACCTTAAAACTGCACAATGACCCTGCTTTGCCATGCCTGAATTACTGCTGTCATTTAATTTTTTTAATCGCTGTAGAAACGTTTGGTAGGAAGCATTTTTAAAGCTTCGTGTCTATTTTTAAGCTTTCACTGCTTCCGTTTTCTGAAATTCCTTTTATAATTTAAAGGACTTTTTCTTCCCTCTCCCCACACCGATAAAAGGCAGCATTGGAAAAAAAACAGTTTTAAAAAAGGCTTGTATCTCTTTGTCTGCTAAAATATTCTGGAAAGCAGCCAGTAGCCAGATATCACCAGGGAAATTATGTCAAACTTTCCTTCGAAGAGCGTACACATCACTTCCACAACATACTGAGCCTCCTAACAGCCCCAGAGCCTTGAATCCCTCAAATACTCTACTGAGTGATCTCTCTGTTTGCTCCATCCATTTTTTTCTTCTGGCAAACATTTCCCTTAAAATAGACAGCTCTCTATACAGACCATTCACTTTCGGTTGCACAAATATTCCTACTCCCAGGCAAGGCTGGAAAACATTTACATTAACTCCTGACAAATTCTGTTACACACACAAAATCATAATTGAGATGTTAAGACTAATAACATAATAGGTTCTAAGAAACCCCCAAAAGTGGTATTTTGTAGCAATTGGCAAAGATTGGTAAGACATCCGGGATGGACTTAAAACAGAAGAGCTTTTTTTTTTGCCAAAAATAAACCTACAATTAAAAGAACATTGATGCTAAGCAGAGAGTTGAACAAAGCAGCGAACACATCATGCACCTTTGCGGGACTGACTTTGTGGATTCCTGAAAACTAAGCAAAATCCGTATCTATTAGAGGAATTTACCCAATTCACAGCAGATGACTAGGCAATTAAATTCAGATTTAAAAATGCAAGTCATTTTATGGCCACAGAAATAAAAATGCAAATACAGATGGGGAAAAAAAACAGGCACATTGGTTAATTCATGTGACAGTCATGATCACTAAGACTGTCAACAGCCTTTTAAGAAGAGCCGCATTACTACTTTCTACTTGCAAATACATAAAAACAATTGTAAACCTCAAGAACACTTTCAACACCTGAAGAAGAAACAAAATAAAACTGCCCTTAGTTCAACACCTGCATTATTTTCTAGACTGACTTCATAGCAGTGTTTGACTAAAGTGATGTTGGTAAGCACTTTCATAAGCTTTAAAAAACAAAGGTAGCAACTCTGACAGGTAGAAAAATGGGCTTTCTAATAGGCTAATTTTAGTATAAAGTGACTGAATGTCTTTAACTTGTACGCAGGCAACATTAAAAGTTTCACGACAAACATTCCACAAAGTATTTCTTACATTAACGTACAAAACATAAAAATCTCCTAGTTTTCTGTTATCTTAACACATTAGACCACTGTCATCAGTTTTTAAAAAAGACCCAAGTTAGTGAATAACAAAAATGTATGTGAACAGGAGCTGCCATCTATTAAAAAAAAAGACAAGCTGAACAAACCTGACTTTTTGCACCCTTTTGAAATGAAGACAGCCATGCAAATACTCAGGTTAGACCATCGTAACTGTTATTTATTTACTGATATTTAAATGACACAAAGAGATAAACGCTGTCCAGTTATGCACAGCATGCTCCTGCCCCAAATAATCCAGAGCCAAATGACAATGAAATTGGAATGAAACCAGAGCAAACTCCTGGGAAGCCCCTCCAAGTGTCCTGCCTCAGCGCATGAAGTTGCTGGTACAACTCAGCACACAAGTCAGCCCCAGGATGTATCTGCAGAAATCAGAAACGCATTTCTGAACTCACGGCTGGTTTTCCAATTGTCACATTTTTGTAAAACGAGCAGGGAGGATGCTGCCTTTCTTTGTGCGTCCTCACATCTGCAGCTAAGGCTTATTTGCCGAGACTGTGAGCTGCCAATGAGTTCACTGTCCTTGCTGTGCTTTTCCACTGAAACTGCACCAACGCCAGCCCAACTGCCAGCTACTGCATCCCGCGCTTTATCCATAGACGTGCTGGTGAAACGGCACTGCCGACCTACTGAAGCACAGCCAGCTCCAGAGGAAGAGCTGAGCTTATTTTGAAAGACAGTTATTTCCCTAAGGCTGTAGATTTTCCTTGAAGCACAAGGAAGATTAGCGGGATTACTGAAAATACATTCTGCTTTTTCTTTCCAAGTAATACTTTGATCAGTGGCGATGAATGAAGCAAGGAAAAACAAATAAGCTGTCAGCAGCATCAGCATCCTTCACAATCTCCTGATCCCACTATTTAGGCTTCTTGATCCCAAAATAACAGCAGGAAAGTGGCCAGACGCTTTACTGTACATAGGTCACATTTATTCAAGAGTAACTTATCCAAAAATTTCTATGTAAGCACAGCCTGATAATTCTTGTATTTTCGGTAATGATTCAACAATGTTTGCATTCTAGTAGGTTTGAGCCTGGAGAAGACACAGGAAGCATACAGCAAGAAACAGGCAGGAAATCACTAAATACTGTGACTGACTGCAATATTATGTGTGCTCCCATTTACCAGGCGAACCAAACACCCTCACAGTCTTGACTCTTGGAGCAGCAGCTGGAAACCATGACGGGGATCCCTCGGGGCACACAAACTGCCGTGAACTGGACCCAGCCACAGCAGAGGTCTTGCCCTCAGTCCCCAGCAGTCACACCCCCGGCCTTTGCCTTTTCACACTTCAAAGACACCTTCCCACGGTGGTCTGTGCATCCTGCGCTCTTGCTCGTACGGCGCTGCCCAGCTTGCCGCTAGCCTGCTAACTGGTCACCCCAAAAGGGCTGGGAGGAGCAGTGGGACATGAACTGAACCTCAACCACGGCCTCCACCCGGCACCATCATCCCCGAACATCCACAAAACCGCCCCCGTGGCGGAGTGCACGGCTCGCCCCGCTCCTCTCCCCAAAGAGCACCCTCCCACGAACCCAACCCCGAGGCGGCTGCAACCAGAAACCCGCGGGGGCTACAAGCCAAGCCCCGAGGCGGGCTCAAGCCAGACCTGGAGTCGAAGCGGGCGCCGTCGGGGAAGGCTCCGAGGTAGTGGTAGCGCACGAAGTCCCCGGGCCGCACGGCCCGCGGGCAGCTCTCGGGCACGAAGCGCCGCTCCACGCTGATGTCGGCGCCGTCCCACGGGGGCTCGGCGGCGGGCACCGGCGGCGCCTGGCAGGCCGCCCAGCTCACCAGCAGCGCCGGCAGCAGCAGCAGCGCCCCGCAGCCGGGGCCCCGCCGCCGCCGCCACCGCACGGCCGCCGGCCCCGCCATGGAGGGCCCGGAGCGGGGCAGCCGCAGGGTGCTCTAGGCGGCGAGGGGAGGGATGGAGGGGGCCCGGCCCTCCCGCTCCTCCTCCCGCCGCTACAAACTTGCAAACGTGGATGGAGCGCTTCCACCCGGGACGGGGGAGGAGCAGCCTCGGCGCCGGCTCCCCCAACCCGCGCCGCGGGGTTGCGCAGCCCCAGTTGGGAGCGGAGCGGCGCGGCGCCCGCATCGCCATCCCCCGGCCCCGCCTGCCCGTCTCCCCTTCCCGCCTTCCCCCCTTCCCCGCGCTGGCGGGGACGCGGCCGTGCGACGTGGCGCTGCCCCCGGGACGCCCTCCCCGGCCCTCCGGCCCGCCCGTAACCCCGGCCGCGGATGAGCAGAAGGTCTTTGGAGCAGTGCTGGATACCGCGGGATGGACAGGAGGCACGAATGTTGAGCCCACTGTTAAGGCTCTTCCCCTGCCTGACTTTGAATACTTGCAAATTTAGAGCCACAAGGATGATTAAGGGAGTGGAGCATCTCCCGTATGAGGAAAGGCTGAGGGAGCTGGGTCTCTTTAGCTTGGAGAAGAGGAGACTGAGGGGTGACCTTATTAATGTTTACAAATATATAAAGGGTGAGTGTCATGAGGATGAAGCCAGGTTCTTCTTGGTGACAACCAACGTTAGGACAAGGTGCAATGGGTATAAACTGGAACACAGGAGGTTCCATTTAAAGAAACTTCTTCTCAGTGAGGGTGACAGAGCACTGGAACAGGCTGCCCAGAGAGGTTGTGGAGCCTCCTTCTCTGGAGACATTCAAAACCCACCTGGACACATTCCTGTGTAGCCTCATACAGGTGTTCCTGCTCCGCAGGGGGATTGGACTGGACGATCTTTCGAGGTCCCTTCCAATCCCTGAGATTCTGTGATCCCGTTGCAAATATTCCATTTTTGATCAAAAGTCAAAAGATACATGTTTGTGGCAGCACCTACTGCTTTATGTACACCAGTGCTGACACGGGTATTTGCAACAGCCTGTCAAGGAAACTTTGGAAATGATACACAGAAAAAAAACGAAAAGCACCCAGTGAGACACCAGTGTCCAAGAGAAATCACAGTCTCCGTCGGCCAGTTGTCCCCTTTACCGTTCTCATTGACTCTGCACACCCCAGTGAGGAGGAACTTTCATTTGTCCTTGGTTATTCTAACTGGTTGCAGCGAAGAAGCATGGAAAAGCTAAGTGAAGCATCAAACTCTGAGCAAGATCATTTTAACAGCATACTTTTGAAAAAGCAGTGAATTTTATGGCAGCAGGTTCAGAATGACTAGTAGGAAACGCAGAGACACCTAGGAATATAATTTATTTGAGAAACACTGATGATAAGATTTTGTTATTGATAAATTACTAAAGAAGCACAACTCACAATCAGGTGGACTACTTGTGAAAGGGAACCACTAAAATCATGGCAGCTGATAAACACCAGAGCATCACAGCTGGGGAGAGAACAGCTCGTGGGCCCAGCTGCCTGTTCCTTGTGCATCCACCACCCAGCTGTATCGCCCCAGCATCACAAGGGATGCAGCCAAATCAAATGTTTTTAAAGTGCTTTCAAAAACACTCTTGTATAATATTGACACATTCCTGGGAAATGGCTGCTCTTCGATGAGCTAACCAGTGAAAAAAGTTAGCAGCTTGGGCAGCTATTTAAAGATAACCAGATTTGCGGTTACAAATCACATCCTCCTTGCAACAACAAACACCCTACACATTCCAAATCAGCCCTGCAAAGCATCCCTTAAACGAGCCATGTAAATTGTCTGACAGTTGCCTGGGTTTAAATAGGCCATTTTGATGTTAGTTGATACAGGCACACTTTATTTTCTTAAGTAGAACTCATAGTTCACCATTGGGGTATGTTAATACAACCAACATGAAGATAAAGCTTAACCTGCATCTGGCACTTCTTTTTGCCAAGCAGTGACACAGTCTTTATTTATGCCCATTTATTTAAGAAGTCCTTTGTTTCCAAAACAATTCCTTGGACTCTCACTATTTATGCAGTTGTGTACTCATTATTAATCACCTCTGTCAATAACAATTCTCCACTTCTGATGTAATTACTATCACCTCAAGACTGCTCTAAGTGGTACCAGTTTATATTAACTCCTAAAAGAGCCATGTGTCTGTTCTGTTACCAAACCCGCTGCTTCATGCCTCCACACCATTCTCCCCACAGGTGGTGCACCATGTACGTCTCCATAAGCACACACCAAGATCAGGATAGTTGTCAGCCAGGGAAATGCGTTGCTTTCTGTCCTTCTAGTTTTGCTCGGGGAGCACAAAGGTAGCAGAATGCAAAAGCTGTCCAGTGTTTTCCTTAGAAACATCATTTTTAACACTTTGCTTTTTTTTCAAAACACACACACAAACAAAACAAATTTGTATTTATAGGCTGGTTTGTTCTAACACTAACCCAGCTTCCCAGGAAGCGTTTTGGGGATGCTGATCACTATCAGATCTTCAGTCAGTCTGTTCTTCAGTCAGCGGAAACACAGCAATGACTACTGCAGTGTGAGCAGGGAGATAAGCACAGACATGCATAAAGCTTGTAGAGAAACTAGTCCTGGAGGGAGGATTATCCTTCCCAGGCTTAAAAACACAGTACGGCTAAGGTTCATTCTCCCTTTGAAAACTTAGCTTTCAGGAATGTCACAGGTCAGACATTAAATGAGGATCAAGGAGCTGGGATTTGTGCCTTTGCAGCTTCTTTTGGAGGGTGCTATGTGCTTCATGTAATGTTCCAGGGGCTGCAGTCCTCCTAGCTTTTGGCTATGCTCTGTAAAACTAAATAATATCTCCAGGATTTGATGCTGTTCCCAAATCTTTTGAAGGGCAAGGAAGTAAAATGCCAGCTCCCATTCTCTACCTGTGTGTCATCACTGCAGCATTACTATTGGAGCTTGTCACACAGAGGAGAAATTCAAGAGCTCAAGTATCAAGAAGGTAGGTAGGAAAATTCCTTCGTACACTGCTCTTACAAATCATGTCTCAGAAACACTGAAGAAAGCTAAGGAGCATGCTCATGAGTCATTTCACGTAAAGATTAATTTCTGGTAACATGGGAAAAGGAGCTAAAGCTTCAGTTTGAGTCTGAGGTAGGCAAGATACGCCTCAAGTGTAAACTGAGATGCTGTTTTGCTCCTTGGAATGTGCGTGAAGCCAAGTGCCAGGCAGTCATGAGATGGTGGGCCTAATGTAAATTGAAATGTTTGCAACACATTCAGCTACATAAACACAGGAGAATCATAGGCAAGTGGTTGTGACTAGTGAAATATTCTGCTGAGTAGCTGTTGGTCTTACCCAGCGCTAAACCACCGACTGTTCTCAATTACCCATCATACAACTAAGATTATAGGCCTTAGATGCCTGAAGTATGTATTGTGTTTTCATATGGAGCTTTTCTAAAAAGGTAGCATACTGAGACAGAAAAATATAGAGTAGATATACAATGTTTTCTAAATATCAATTATAGATCAAGAAGAACAGAGGTAGTCTTTTTTTTCTTAGAAAGAATATGTCAAATGTGGCAGCTTACAGATACCTTGAAATTGCAGTAGGTGAATTGAGAGAGAACTCAGATACTAGAAGTAAAAAACTGGGAGCAATGGGAAACACAGCTTGAACTGATATAAAATCCAGTTTAAGAAAAATCAATCTGCTTTTAATCATGTGAGTAATATTCATAAAGATCACAGTATAATGCTGGTTTTGGCTGTATAATCTACAGGGAGTTTGTGTGAAGGAACTCTGAATTATTTTTACCTTCTGCAGTTTTCCACAGCTGTTCACCTCCATATGCACTTTCTTTCAAACTCCTAACAAGCTCTTTAGAGAATAGTTTTGGGTTACACTTGGTATGAAAGAACCATAGTGATCCCTCTGCTGAGTTGAATTTCGAGTAATGAAAATAAAAACTCCAATTATAACTCAGCACTCATTTCCTCTAAAGATCTGTAAAGTTTGTGGAGATCTTCACATACTGTCAACCCACCACAGAAGCACAGTGTATCAACACTGGGTTTAGGTATTAAATATGGCTAAAGTAAATTCAGAAAAAACTCTCATTAAGTTCTGGTTTTAGTAAACAGCATTTTGAACAAACACTGTTTTTATTTTATGCTGCTACATGGTAAATTCAGAGCACCTGCAACCTGAAATAGCTTTTTGTACCTAAAAAATTTTAATATAAATTCTATCAGCTACACATACTTTAATTGTGTGTAATTTACTGTCAACAGTTTAACTCATGAGGGATTGACATGACCCTAAATGCCCGATCCAGGTGACTTGGGCATCTTACTTGGTGGGTCATGCTGGCTTATCAGTCACATCAACAGGCTATTTAAAATGCAGAATTTATTCTGGTTTATTACTGGTAGCAGTTCAGCAGTAAACACAGAAGTGCCTAGAGCATAAAAGAAATCGGTACACTTTAAATCACTGATACTGTAGGTAGATTTAATTTACTGCAATTCATCTTCAGTTTATCTCTACTCCTCCCACCACAGATGTTCTAGTGAAAGTCAAACAAATAGCAGGTAACACTGTCAACCAGTACCCTCTTCCTGCCCTGCCAGGAGAAAGTCTTACTTGCCCCCGGGTACTCAGCAGCTCCCCTGTTGGAGGTCACAGCAAAATGAGATAAACCAGCAGAGCTGTCTTAATTAGTACTTCTCAGCCTGTCATTCCAAATGTGCCATGCTAAATTATTATCCGAGTGATTTAGCAAATCCGGCTCATTTTGACGGACACGGGTTAGACAGTGCTTACAAAGGGCTGCCGCCACCAGAGATGAGGCAGTAGCTCCCAACAGCCGAACATGAGGACTGATGACATTTGACTGGTGTCTCTTGCCAGCGCTGCTCGTGTTTGTCAGGTAAACAGCTGCCAAAAGCACAAGCCTGGATTGCACACTTCTGAGGCATCAGTCAGTCCCTCGTTTGTGTTTGCATTGTGACTGTTGCCGTCTGTACGCTCCTAGAAGTGAACAAATAATCGTAGCAAGACAACTCCACATCAAACTATTTACTAATTACACTAGGGCAATGGTGCTGGCCTCAGTGTAGATTGAAAACCAGCGTAAAATCAGTGTAAAACTACAGTAAAACCACAGAAAAATGACCATATGCATCTAGTTTCTCCTACTGTTTTTCACAGCTATATATTTAAAAGCTACTGATTGCACCCAGTGTTCATGCATTTATTGGGCAATCTATATGTGTATGTGTTAAATATGAAAAGGCCATTATCCTCATTTCACAAAAAGGAAAGGGTTTTCAGACCTAAATACCTTTGAAAATGGCAACCTCAGAGGTTAAAACTCAGTTTTTCAGAAAAGCTGAAATTTCAACAAAAGTACTAAAATCAGATACCATATTTTCAGAAAAGTTAATCTATGGAAGGGGTAAAATTTCAAAAATCTGGTCATAAGTGACATACCTAATGTAGCATAGGAAGCTGGAAACAAAACAGAAAATGTGTTGGACAATAAATTATTAAAACTCATGTGAATTAAAGCATATTCTAAAGACAGAGGATGGTTTTCAAACAATGGAGTGCTTATACTAAGCTTATGCTAAGCTGCAAAAAGACTTGGATATTCCTAACAAAGGATACGTGTGGTTAAACCACAAGTTTTCAGTCTGTGCATTTCCATAGGATTGTGCACAAGTGGTAAGGAAACCTGCTGTACATTGGCCTAAATTCCCAATGAGCATCTACAATAGAACTGGATCTAGGAGACTGCACATCCAAAAAAAAGGGGGGATAGGGGAGAGCAGAAAAACAGTGAGCTAAACTTCAGCCTTCTGCCATACAAAGTTTGGAAGACAGTGAGTCCCACTGAACTTTCATATGCAACACGCACAATCTCAAAACTATGTTGCTCAAACTATGCAGAAATGAGTGGTTCCTGCAACAAGGATCTCGCTGTTTTTCTCAAATGCATTAAAAACAAATACACTAAAAAATTACTGATAGTTTGCCTATTACAAAGGGTCTTCACTGAGTCAAAAGGGAGAGCAGCAGCATTACGCATTACGCATTTATTTGAAGACTAAAAAGCTTTTCTAGAAGCAGCATAGACACTAAAGTCTGAAAAGCAAATGGTCACAATTGGGTAACTAACTTATCACACCTAAGTTTTATCACACTGATCTGTACTCTGTCTGCTAGAGCTGCTATGGCTCCTTAACTAAAAATAATAAAGTTTTGTTCCAACATTCTTTTAAACAAAGCGGCCTTAATAAAGTCCGTTTGCAAATTAGGTGTGGACTAGAGCTCCTGCCCAGAAAGACAGAACCCTTTTATCCAAGCTCCAGTCTACCCCCACAGCCACACATCCCCTGCCTGCAGCATTTTGCCTATAAAATGCCTTCTGGAAGCTGTGTGCGTTGGGAGAAGAGGAAACGGTTCCTCTGCAAACAGCTTGGCACAAAATAAACTATGCAAACTTTATTGACATGTAAGGGTATCTGTTCTAACAGAAGTAAAACCAGCCTGTGTTTTGAAAGGTGCGCACCACTTGCCTGTCTTAGGTAAAAAAATATTATTTGCGCAGGTTATCCGAAAAGAGATAAGTCAGGTCAGTCACTTCTCAGCGTAACAGCGCTGTAGCTGTCAGAGGCCACTGCCTAAGCAAACTGGGAACAGGACACCTTGTTATTTTTTCCCTCCTTCATTAATATTCCTATGTGAATCCCCTTCGAAGTGCCCAAAGCGCATAGAGGTTACAGAATAGTGCTCCCTGGTTCTTATGAGTGTATGTAAGCATTAAAGCCGGTGCTTATCCAGGTCCCCTGCAAGAAGATTGCTGCAATTATCTCCCTTAGTTAGTAGGCACTTAGTGACTCTTAGGTGCTTTTTTGTTTACATTTTGCACCTTGAGAGAGTAAAAGTCATGTATTTAGACATTGACTCTTAACACTTTACTCCTACCAGAGATTTCAACATTCTTTTGGAAGTAGATTCACATGGATTCATTGGATACTAACTGCATTTCTGAACCTGTTTTTAACAGAATAGAGTCCATCTGTGGAGCAACTGTAAGGTGATATTCCAATAACCCCTTCCAGCCATCTGAGCTGTGCACTAACAGGCAGTTTTAGACCCAGGCTGACAAAATTGGGTGCTTTCACATCACACAATCATCTTTAGGTGTTTGCACAGAGCTGGTAAGATCATACTGAGTGCTGGGCACGTTCTGATCCCATTCCTGTTCTGCTGAGCTGTTGCAGCACAGGCCTTTGTTGCTTGCCATCTCCACCAACAGTTGCAGCCAAGTTTTATCTGTCTGTCCTTATGTTAAGGGTCCAGACCAAACAACCTATGCAATCTATATGGGCTAAAGGAACTCTCCATAAACTTAAAGCCAAGTCTTAGCAAATGGTAGAGTTATTATGAGTCTGGTTACAATCATGCTAGGACATTTAGGCCAAATTAACCAATTATTGCAGCTCATTCAATAGTGATTTAATGAAAACTACTACACAGAAATGTAATATTATCTATGCTTTTCTCTGGTATCATGCTCACCCTTCCACTGGACTCAAAAGTCAATCACACCAGTCTTCTTTAGAAAAAGCAAAGGTTGGTTATAGTAAGTTGCCAGAGTCCCAAGTTCTTCGCTATGATCACAGTGCTAATGTTCATGATTTCTTCTTCCTCTTTGCCAGAAGGAGAATGGTGTTGTACATTTCTTCCTCCTCACTTTAGGTCTGCTTGGGGTCATTTTTAAATGTTTGCTAACAGTCTGTTAACCTTTCTTTGTTGGCTCACAGTTTTGTGTTATTTCAATTTACCACATTGCAGGTTTTACCCATGTTACAGACTTGTTCTTTGTACTATTTGTTAACTCACAAAATCAATTGGCTCAACTTCAAAGTCTTTGTTTCTTTAGTGACCTGTGGTTCACAGTTTGTGGTTTGTGTCTACAGCCCTGAGGTCTCTGTTAATGCCCTATCCTTGAATTTTCAAGGCTTCCACTATTACCTTGTATTTTGGGAGGCCCAAAGCACCCTGTTTTTTCCCCCACAGCCTTCAAGCTGTGGTTTCCAGATAATTTAACTAATGTTTTATTAACACAGCCTAACCACCTGAAGCCAACATCAATTTGTTTTGGCAATATCACTGGTACATTATTAAAATTACTTTATAACTGGGCAGAACACCTCTCATTTCTCAGTTTATTCAAGCATGACCAAAAAGCACCTCACAAGGCTGGCAGGAGAAAGCCCTATTAGATAATGCAATAATAAACTGAATTTTTTCACACACTCCACCAGTGACATATAGGAGCATGGGCCATGCACAAATCTGCCTAGATAAAGACTTGACTAGGAAATAATGTGTTTTCGCTGTTTGTAATGATATATTTATCCTTCCTTTTCTATATCTATACAACTATAGAAAACAGTAACTTTCAAGCAAAAGTAACCATGAGGGAGTGTTTCTGGATGTCACTGATAGCAAAACTAGCATAATGGAATAAAAATATAAATGCTCCTAGTGCACCATTGCAAAACATAATTTTTGTGTGTTTGGCATGAGTTTCAACAATCCAGTATCAGAATTCCTTTCTCATTCTTGTTGGAGACACTCCTGGGTCAACTTGCTTAACTAACCCTTGCTTCACTGCTGTACCGCTGCTGCGCTCGTCTTTCTGTATTGCCCTCTTGAGAGGGGCAGGGAAAGAAGAAAGTCTAGAGCCGTGAGTTTCCATTCCTTTCTTTTCAATCACCTAGGGAGAAGCTGTTGGTAGCTTGACATACGGGAAGTATGTTAAGCTTAAAGAGCTGCGAACTTTGGATAGTTTTGAAAAAAACTATGGTTAAGTGGGAACAGCTGTTTTGCATGGAACTAACAGATCGGCTATTTTAACAAAAGAAAGTCATCTTCCTGTTTAATAGATGTGGCAAGCAGAACAAAGAATCTTTGCCTTGAACTTTTTAGATTGTATTTTTAATCACTTTATTTCTGTAGTTTCTGTGACCCATTAATAAAGGCTGGAGCCTTTTTAGGTAACTCAACCAGTGTTCCACTGCAAAGTTGGCAACTTGGAAGGTACATACCAAGGGCAGATGCTGGCACTGAAGTTGTATTTGCCTATTTTACTTGATACACTAGGCATTGTTTAAATGGAAACTGTTGTATCAGTCACTGTATTATGGAGGCAAAATTCAGGAAAGGAATCTGCTTTTGCAAGGGAAAAGTTATTGCAAATTGATCACCAAATTAAGAATATAGCCAAAGCTCAGAAGGAGGAATTTCCTGCAGCTATGAAAAAAAATTGGCTACCAGGCAAAGAATCTAGCCTTGATCCCTACTAAATCAGTAGCAAAACTCCTGCCAACTTTGATGACAGTAAGACTATAACCTTTAGGGGTTAAGCAGCAGTATATATATAGATTTAATACATGAGTAACATCCAATCTGCAATAATTATCATCCCTCTAATAAGGGGTTCAAATCATAGTGATGCTGACTCAACCTCTCATCTGATAATAACACATAAATAGAGAATTAAAGATTTCATTGCATCTGGGTCTTCCTTACAAAACCAAAGTCCTGCCCACCAAGCGTGGGCACAAGCGACCCCACAAAGGATAGTATGTTTTGTAAGAAGTTGGGAAGCTGTCCAAGGGTTGTTGGCCAGAATCTCCCTCCCCTGCTACTGTTATATAATGTGCTGTTGGCATCTGAGTGCTCCTACTACTCGTACAGCTTCCAAATATGCTCAGTCCTTACACAGGCAAAGTCCCTCAAAGGCTACATGAAGCTTTGCCTCTATAATGACATATTTGGGGCCTCCTGTTATCAGAAGAGACACCATGTCAGTGTTCAACTGGAGATACAGGGCTATATCAATAGTGTACTACAGAAATACACACCTATTAAATAGAGCCTCGTTCTTGAAAAAACGTCAATGGTACTTAATGCAAAATAGCTGGTACTACATACAGTCATTTGTATTTATTTCTAAAAACAGAAAGCAAAGGGCGAAAACTCATGAAAAATGTAAGTTTTTGAGTGATTTCATGTCTCTAAAGTCTTAAGTGAGTTGAAATAATGAAGAAAGATGAAAGAGAGATTATTTTCAGTGAGTAGTGGCTTGACGAGACAGTAAGCATTACATTTCTGATGAGATGGGTGACTTTACCAGTACAAACTCCAAGTAATCAATATGGCAGTATCACCACAGAAGGATGGAGGGAGTTCATCCATGCAATCAACTACCAGAGGCTCAGAGGACAGAATTTATAAAAAGGAAGACTGTCTTTCCTGCTGTAAGTACCAGCTTATCCGTCTTTGGAATAAATCCAATAAAAAGACTTGAATGCTTGAAACAGGATGTAGCCTTACAAAAGGACTTCAGACTTAAGCTGCAGTTCAAGTAACTTTCCCCAGCTGCTGTCCAACCTTAATTTCCAAAGACACTTCCTTGATTAGCTGTAAAGCTTTCCTGCAAGTGCACATTTTTTAATACTCTAGGTAGCAACACAGTCTTTACAGAAACAAACAATTCAGTGCTTAGTTCATACCTGGGCTTGGTTGGGATCCACAACTTTGCTATTCTTCTGCCCAGTTTTCCTACAGGCTTGCCCCTGTAAACAGAGTCCTGAACACTGACAGGACCGGGACGGTGTAAAATGCAGCTGTGGCCATCATGTTCTTTTAGACATTTGCTCCCTTGCTCCCTTAAGTGATGACGTATGGCAGTAAACACCATGTTAAAAGTGCAGGTGTCTGGAAACACTTTTCGCTGCTGAGCAATGCCATCGTAAACATGAGATTAATCTGATAAGCAGGAAGGAGGAGCACGATATTGTCACCTGGTGCAATGGGGCTAATCAAGGGAGAACTGGGCTCTGGCCCCTGCTTAGGGCATTGATTTTGTAGTTTAAAGAAAAAGGTATGGTTTCCAGTGTTGGGATGGGCACTCCTCTTAGTGTACTCACTGCCAGGTTCAAACACATGTGTCCTTCTGAACCCATGAATCTCAAATGCTTTACTGCTTCCAAAGAGTGGAATATAAATGGCAGGTGGCCCCCAACAACACAGCCATTAACCTGATGGTTAGGGGATTTTTCCTCATGAGGCAGAAGCCACCATGCCTGAATACCTAGACCAAGGAGAGAACCGAATCAAAGTCTCTCATTTTCTAATTGTTAAGCTAGTATACAAAAGAAATTGCCAGCACTTCCACTTAAAACTTTTCATTTTTCTGTAAGAAAGGATGTCAGCACCTCTTCACCGCTGAGGTTCCAAAGTGGTTAGAAGTGCCAGTGCTGTTCTGAGGGAGCCTTCCCTGAGGTCAGAAATGCTCCAGATGTTATATTCACTCTATTCTGAATGTCTCCAGTCACCCAGCTTCAGGCAGCCATGGGCTGGCCACGTGGATTTAAACTGTGCTCAGCTTGCCGCTTCTTCTGGATCCCATTAGGAGGTGCTGAACTTCCAGCGGAGCCTAACACGGGTTCTGGATTCCTCTCCTGTGCGTAATATCTGACACATAATCAGAAACAGATCCTGGCCCAAAGCTCTAGCCAGCCAAAAATGGAGAAAAACAGATTGGCTGACATTCCACCAGGGTTACACTCTCACAGGCAGGCTGAGGCCCGTGGGATGACATAGATGTAAATTAATTTGGCCCTGGTATTATCGCTTGTAGTTAAAACATTCAGTTGCTTATAACAAAAATAAACTTGTAGTCAATATTAAGAAACATACAGGTCTTTCAGATACTTCACATGGTGACAGCAATTAATGTTTCTGCTTACATATTTTGGGGAAGCTGGAATTACAGTGCCATGACAGTCAGCTCTTATGGCAAGACAACTTTTCCCCAAAACTTAACTTCTTGAAATATCTGAAGCGCTACCTTCAAAAAAAGGGAAACAAACAAAAAACCCCCAAACAAACCAACACAACTTCAAATAAATATCCTGCTAAATACAAGGAGCCAGATTCTCAGCTAATATAAACCCTTTAAATAGATCAGAATTAAGCAATTTACAGATAGTGAGGATCTTTGCTTCAGAATAAATAGAACTGAAAATAACAACTACTTTTTCCCTACTCCTTTCTTCTTCACAATTCATTTTGTTTTGATCTTTCCGAAGGATGGATACAAAAGCAGTTGTCTCCTTGAATAATTAGGCAACACTCAGAGGAATCAGGGGCTTTTCTCAGCAAAGAGGGGGAAAGAATTTCTGGAGCAACTTACAGCTTTAAGTAATATTCTTCTATTGAAAATGAGGGGTAAAAAAGTCTGAGCTTGCAGCTAGGTACTTATGAGCTGGGTAATAATGTGATAAAGTTCATTTCTAAGACAAATGAGGAAATGCACTAGAAAATTATCTGCATCAAACCAAATAGAGAACACATTTAAGCAACTGTGGCTGAGCAAATTTATGTGCCTACCTAATTTTACCTTCTGTGTGCCCCTTTAAGTTACTGAGGTAAAGAGTATTACACAAATGCCCCAATCTGCTGAGAAATTAAGGCCTGGACATGCAAGCCACTGGGATGCAAAGAACGCAGCCAAACTCTCATTGACTTAGCAGTAAGAAGACGATAATATAACATGGTCTGTCCTCCTGCCTCCACTTGCAACCCCACACTTCTTTTAAACTATGAGTTTGATTCCTGGATTTGTGTCAATTATTCTATCAAGGCTGAGGTCACTGAATCTGAGGTCATCTAAGCCGTGCCATTACCTCCTCCAAACTGGCAGAACTCTTCTTACTTCAGCCAACCTAGGACACTCAAGGGTGTCTGAAAGCGAGACTGGCAAGGTTTCTAGAGAATTCCTGTCTCTTTTGCTATTGCACGCATCCCTCCCATAGAACACCATTCATAAACTGGAAACTCTCCATCTTAGAATTAATTAGGTTTTCTGATACAGTCTTAATGTGCTGGAAAGCTGTTCCAGTGTCTGTCTGCTCTGTTGGTTTGAAAACATGATGTAAAAAGGCCCTCGAAAATAGCAAAACAACAGTGGGATGAAAGGTGGGGCTAAAAAGGTCCATTATATCACTTCAGTTTGCTGCCAAAATAAAGTCTCTATTGAGCAGGCATCAACCCAACTGCTACTTGACTTTTAGTGACTATTGCCATTTCTCTAAATAGAGTGAAACATTTATATTTTGTCTCGCTTAAGTTCTTTCAGATATTTTAAATGTAATTGTAACACCTTAAAATATTTCTTCTTCCTCACTTGTTTCTTAAATATATATGAACATGTAAGCTGCTGACTGTGATTTGACGTGTTACCACACACTGGCCATGTCACAGCAGCAAATCCCTTAGCCTCCACCAAACATCAAGTCATCTGCTTAACCCGCTCTATAGTGCATTATCTTAAATCACGTTACCTTCCATTTGCCACGTACTAAGCGTAGACACACAGATATTCAACTCAGATTAGCAAATGAACTGATTTAGGTACTGAGCCTTTAGACAAGTGGAATTCAGTGAATTTTGCACCTCAGGTCAACTGCTGTCATCTGCCATGTAGAGAGATGGCAGCAACCACACCTCTCCTCCCCAGATTAGGCCCAGAGAAAGGCTCCTAATCAAACTCACGGAAGACCCACCACTAAGCAAAACACATGCCAACTACAGACCCATGGGATGAATGAAGGTTTTCTCACAACTTACGTGTCATCTCATGACATCTCAGCCATATGGATATGTCAGAATTAGTTTATGAAGAGCAGAAGTTGGGTTTGATATCTGCAACACTGTGTTGCTTTGCTGCTGAGTGTTGTTTTGCAGTAGAATGACTGCTGCAATCTTTCAAGTCCCAGCAAATCTAACAAATTTGGTGTGTGAAATAAAAATCTCCATCAATATTATATATTAGTGGCAGGACATGCAAAAGCTATATTATTTTGTTTAAAGCTTAAGATAAGGACTGAATCCTTGCAAAAGACTGCAACAGAATTAACTGGACAAAACCAGTTTCCCAGAATCTGAAGTTACAATAGCAGCCACCTAGCTGAACACGAGTGAGAAATGAGACATGGTCTTTCATCCCAAATAAGTAATGTTTTACCAAGTAGGACCTAAAATAATATTAAAATAGTGCTTGTTTAATGACATAGCATTGTTAAATAAATCCTGATTGATATTTCCCTTATAAAAGATAA
Source organism: Columba livia (assembly GCF_036013475.1). NCBI lineage: Eukaryota > Metazoa > Chordata > Aves > Columbiformes > Columbidae > Columba > Columba livia. The sequence goes on along the minus strand of NC_088603.1, from coordinate 49,279,977 downwards.
GGCTTTTTAATGACTGTTTTTATCTTCTTGTACTCTAGAACCATAGGGTGCTATAATAGTAATTGCCAGCAAACAGCATCCTTTGCCTTAGATGTGCACTTTTGAAGCACTAGGATGATCAGGTAGAATCACCTTCAGTTCCTGGACTTCTCTTCAAGATCTTTTTTTTTTTTGCATTTGTTGAGGGTTTAGACTGCGGGTTGACAATAAAACCCTGGCAGATGTATTGTTAACCTCCTCTCCCCTCCACTTTCCCCTTTTTCCCTTCCCTCTTCCCCCTTCCCACTAAGGACAGGCAATCAGGAGGAAAAGAAGGACAGAGAGAAGAGAGTTGGAAAAATTTAATATGTTTTACTAATGCTACCGATAAGAATAGAGAAAATAATACAAAATATACAAAACCAATCTTGAAAGTCACAGCAACTGCAGAGCCGGCAACCAAAGTCCTGGATTGGACTCTGCAGCCAACCGGAGCTGGATTCAGTCTCTCACTAGGCCTCAGTTCGCAGGGACGACTAGCAAGGTCCTCTCCTAATGTCGGCCATAAGGAAAAGGGACAAAGAAGGGCAAAGAGGAAAGGGACGCGATCCTCATGATCTCCCACTTTTATATGAAGTATTCACGTGAATGAAATGTTATACACAGTTGGTGAGTTTCTTGGTCACCGGTTTCTTGTTGCCCCTCTTGCGAGATGTCCATCCATGCTTATCAATAAGTTTGCTTTCCATTGCTATGTTTACCAAAACATGTGTCTGGTTCTCCAGGAAAATGCAGCTAATAAGAAGGCTTTAGCTGACAGGCAAAATCACTAAAAGAGAAACTTGTTTTTTAACAAAACCAGGACAGCATTTCACTCAGCTTTTATGCAACCCCAGAAATCTCCCATGCCCTTGAACTTCAGAGTGAGGCTAAAGTAGCAATTTAAGCTTTGCCTCCCCCGCCCTAACCAACCTCCATTCCTCATCCTGCAACAAAAAGATCATGGCTGGGGCAAGAAACTGCAAAAAACTTCTTTACTTTGAGGGTGCCAGAGCACTGGAACAGGCTGCCCAGAGAGATGGTGGAGTCTCCTTCTCTGAAGACATTAAAAACCCTCCTGGACACATTCCTGTGTGATCTGCTCTGGGTGAACCTGCTTTAGCAGGTGGGTTGGACTAGATGATCTCCAGAGGTCCCTTCCAATTGCAACCACTCTGTGATTCTGTATTCTGGCCTCTGGCAAGCATGGCACAAGACGACCATGACGGGGACCCCCTCCTTGCACACCCAGCTTCTTTCCCCTGCTCCCAGATGCCCCTCAGCTGCATCCCTGACCATCCCTGAGGCCTCGGTGAGGGAGGCGACTCCCTCGCTGCCAGGCCTGCCCTGTGCTCAGCCGGCACCATCTCCCTGGGCCACCTGCCCCTTAACACCTCTTGGCCAACCTGCTGCCATATTGCCCCAGGGCCCATCCATACCCACCTCAACCCCAGTGTGGGCACTGAGGTGTTTTTTTTTGGTTTGTTTTAATAACGATGTTTTGATGGCACACCACTCCACATGTGATTTTTAATCCTTGGGAAAGCTTGGCGGGACCGCCCGGCTGCCTCACAGTGCCTCAGGCTGTGGAAGGGCTGAGCCGGGAGAGAGGGAGGAGTGGCTGACACGCCAGAAGGCTGTGCTGCCATCCAGTGTGACCTGGACAGGCTGGAGAGTTGGGAAAGGAAAAATTTAATGAAATATAACAAGGGCAAGTGTAGAGTCCTGCATCTGGGCAGGAACAACCTCAGCTTCCAGTATAAGTTGGGGAACAAGCTGTTAGAGAGCAGCGTAGGGGAAAGGGACCTGGGGGTCCTGGTGGACAGCAGGATGACCATGAGCCAGCACTGTGCCCTTGTGGCCAGGAAGGCCGATGGCATCCTGGGGTGTATTAGAACGGGGGTGGTTAGTAGGTCCAGAGAGGTTCTTCTTCCCCTCTGCTCTGCCCTGGTGAGACCACATCTGGAATATTGTGTCCAGTTCTGGGCCCCTCAGTTCCAGAAGGACAGGGAACTGCTGGAGAGGGTCCAGCGTAGGGCAACCAAGATGATGAAGCGAGTGGAGCATCTCCCTTATGAGGAAAGGCTGAGGGAGCTGGGTCTCTTTAGCTTGGAGGACACTGAGGGATGACCTCATTCGTGTCTACAAATATATAAAGGGTGAGTGTCATGAGGATGGAGCCAGGCTCTTCTCGGTGACATCCAGTGGTAAGACAAGGGGTAATGGGTTCAAACTGGAACACAAGAGGTTCCACTTAAATTTGAGAAGAAACTTCTTCACAGTGAGGGTGAGAGAACACTGGAACAGGCTGCCCAGAGAGGTTGTGCAGTCTCCTTCTCTGGAGACATTCAAAACCCGCCCGGACACCTTCCTGTGTAACCTCATCTAGGTGTTCCTGCTCCGGCAGGGCGATTGGACTGGATGATCTTTTGAGGTCACTTCCAACCCCTGACATTCTGTGATTCTCTGACCGGCCGCGGCGCGGGCGGAGGGGGCGCTGCCTGGCCGGCCCTGCAGAGGAAGTGCGGGAGGGGAAGTGAAACCGAAATGCGCAGCGTGGAGGGCGGGGAGAGAGGAGGGGCGTACCCGCGGCCTCTCCGTCCGCCGCGGCTCTGCCCGCCGCGCCCATGTCCCACAGGGCGCCGAGGGGGCAGGAGGAAGAGGAGGGGGGCGCGGGGGAGGGAGCGGCGAGGGGCAGTCAGGCGCGGCCCAGGAGCCACCCGGAGTCCGCGGCCAGCGGCGGCAGGAGCCAGGACCGGCATGAGAGGAAACGGAAGCGGCAGGAGGCGCAGCAGCTCCAGAAGCTCCAGCACCTGGAGTCCTTGTAAGGAGCGCAGGAGGGGAGGCTGCCCGGGGGGCTGGAGGTCGCGCAGCCCCGGGCTCCGCCGGCCGCTCCCCGCTCTGCCCCGCCGGCGTTTGGGACGCGTTTCCAGTGCAGGGTTGGGGGGCAGTGGGGGTGATTTGGTTTTTATTTTGTCCCTGGCGCCGTGGAAGGCCGGGGCTTGTTCCCTTCCCGCCGCGGCTGCTCCGGCTCCGTCACATTTGAGAAATATGACCCATTTTTACACAGAAGTGCAAACATGCTTGGGGACTTTATTACGATTTCTTAGGGGGAAAATGCGTCTTTTCCAGGTTCCTAGGACTCTGGGAGTTGCAGCATAGACGCAGAGGTTGTTCGGCTGGTTTTCACTAGAGTGGATTTAAATTTAAAAAACAAAAAAAGATAAAAAGGTTTGCCATTTGCCTAATGACTCCATCAGTAGCCCACAGTACTGTGAAAGGTTTATGTTATTCCATTGAAAGGGGTTTTAATGGAATAAAAAGATCAGAAGGTTCACAGGAACATAATTTTTTCCTTTCCAAGTGAAAATAAAAATGTTATGAAACATACCAAACAGCACTCAAAAAGTTATTGTTATAAAGACCATTTCATAGCATCTTGGCATTCAACTCCTAAGCACATGACCTTTCTTATTTGCTTTGCTCTGTGTAGCACCTGCTTTCTATTTGGATTTTAATAGATTTTATATCTACTATTAACTCCAGAGAAATGCTGCAGGAAAGATGATCCATAAGGTTCTGTCTTCAGGCTTAATACACAGAGAAAAGAAGATGAAGTTATTACTATATACTAGATTTGGCTGGCAAAGCTAGATGTAGGGAATGGTCTGACCTGACGTTTTCAGCTGAATGTGTGTATGATTCAGCAGTGCTGGAGGGAAGAAATTTGTGTCAGGGAGATCTTGGGGAAGGGTGCTACAGAAAAAGAGGAGAGAATTGTGCATTTGTGGTAAGTTAAGCTGAATTGGATGCGCCACATCCCTGTAAAGCAATGCGATGAAAATGGTTGTTCCCCCACAAGAATGTGCATCTCAAGGATGGTTGCAAGAGATGAGTGTGATGACATGACACTGTCTCAGTCTGCTTGCATCCAGGTATCCGTGTTCTGCTATAGCTCTTAGTGATAATTGGTTGAGTAAAATTTAAGGGGAAATGTGAGGTGAAGGTTTTAACTCTATACCATTGAAAAAGTGTATTTTCTCAATTTATTTGTCTGTGCTAAGCTGCAGAGTAATGATATTTCTATTGCTTTTCAGCTATGAGAAACCTCCCCCAGGGCTAATTAAGGTTGGTAAATGTAATACAGTCAAATTTTAGCATTACAAGGGATTTTCACACAACTTGTCTTTTAGCCATTTATCTTAAGTGTCTAAATTGCCTATATAAATTACAGAGAGAAATAGGTGCTTCCAGGGGAAAACTCAGGGCTTCTTAGTTACAAGCCAACCTCTTTGACTTGGTGAATCTGGAGTGAAATGCCCAGAATCAGACAGGATAACACCTGCTCTTTCCTCACCTCTTAGCATGCACAACTAATGCAGTATTTAATAGCGTGGATAGCGGGGAGTCTTTTATGGTGAAGCAGATTTTCACTTTGAATGACATATTTTCAGGATTCTTCTCCATTGCTTTTGCTCAAGTAATAGTGTAAAAATACTTTGATAATGAGTATTGCTTTTGACAAATCTATATACTTAACCCATAATCTAGTGCTTTTACCCTAAAAAATACTGCTCTGTGTTGTAAAGGTTGTTTTTGTTATGTCTTGTTAGCAGAAAAAGTAAAATCTCTGCTTGTCTGTTAAGTTTTCATTTATATTATTTATTTGAATAAATTACTAAAATAGATGGGGAGTAATTGAATTAATAGGGCAATGTAGTTCAGACTGGAAGATTTAAGGGTGAGGGAAAAAGAATATGACTTGGTACTGTTAAAAGGGTCAGGTATTTTGGATCCTTTATGTGTTACAAGAAAAAGAAATGTTACAGGGGAAATAGGTTTCATATTAAGTGAAGGCTTGTACACATGAAGTATTAATTTTTACAAAGTTATTAAAAAAATAATTATTGTCCTTCTCTTTTTCCATAGGAGAATGAAACAAAACCAGAAGACTGCATACCTGATGTACCAGGCAATGAAAGTGCACGAGAATTCCTGGCACATGCCCCAACAAAAGGGCTTTGGATGCCTTTGGGAAAAGAAGTCAAAGTCATGCAGTGTAAGGCTGAAAACATTCCAGATGTCATTGGACCTTCGTATAGCCATCCGTTTACTCTGGGGGAGGGCAGAATGTCTGGTGGACAGATGGCAAGTTCCAGGTAGTTTGGCATCATATTAATATAAAAGCAACCAGTACCTTGAAGGCTGCGTTCTATGGGTCTTATATTTATCAGCATAATGCTTGTATCTATTTATTTGTTTCAACCAGTTTAAAATATTTTCCATAAATATGCCTTTTTAAAAAATTTTTGTCTGATCTGACTAAGAGATACAATTCACTGCTGCTGCTTTTTTTTAAAGGTTGGAGGTGTAAACGTTATGGACACAGAACAGGAGATAAAGAATGCCCGTTCTTCATTAAAGGCAATCAGAAATTGGAACAATTTAGAGTAGTGAGTACAAATCCTGCAGTATCATTGCTTGTATTTTTTAATATTGATGATGCATAATCTTGCAAATGAAAAGTAGCCTGTTGGATGATGCTTTATTAAGGACTTTTCCTCTGTCTCTAGCATAATATAGATGCCGAAAATCTCCTAATAAAGAAAAAGCTACAGATGTGGTTGGATATTTGACTACTTTGCAGAAAAATCTACTAAAGAGGAAGATTAGTAATTTTTACATTTAAATTGGAAATCTTCAAGAACCTGTTTCAACCATTACATTCAGTTTTTGTGATTAAAATCTCAACATAACAAAAATTTTTAGTCAAGCTTGAGCTGCCCACATTACAGCTGCTTCAAGCCTTCTGCTCTCACTGTGAGCAACCACATCATGATGCCCGTTGTCTAGGTCTGTAATCCAGTCATTGTCTACAAGTCTGATCTCTTGCTACATGAGGCTACATCTCAGTTCTGCGCATCCTTTCTGCGTGACCTCTTTTAACTTTTCCTGTTGCTCTGTATTGTTCACTTGTATTTCAAGCTCTCATCACTTTGTTTCTTATGTCCTCATTTCTGTCCTTGAGAAATGTAGTCTGGACTCATTCTGATTGTATGCTACTGCAGAGAGTATTTTTAGCCCTCTCTGATGACCAGATTGCCTCTATTCTCCATTTTCCCTCAGGCTTCTCTGTTGTATCAAACTCTTGCTGTGTGTCCAAGGCCCCTCATGGTGCATTCCCAATGTCTTTCATTTGTTACTGACACTTTAATTCCCACTTCTGGTCAGCATCTGATATCTCCTCTCTGTTGAACTTGTTTGCTTAGTCTTCCAACAGAAATTATCACCCTGTCTTTTTGCTGCGGTCTTGCATGGCACAAATTCACCTTAAATATCCGCAGTGTTTATTTGTTATCTTCCATCACAACTACCTTTTGCTGCAATGCCTGTTTAATTTAAAAATGATGAATTTAAGAGCCAGCTATAGTAGTGCATAGCATGCTAGGACAACTCCAGCTTTATTATCCGCTTGCCTTATATTCCTTGCTCCTGTGTTTGCATCCAAGTTTTTAAAATATGCTTTAAGGTCATAGCTCATTATTTTGAGCCTCAATATTCCATCTATGACTAGCTATTCCTATAGTACATGTACAGGGTTCTCTTAGTTAACTGTGATTGGAGAGGGAGAGAGGTAGTGTACCTAAGGAGGGTCCCTTTCATTCGTGATGTAACTAGATAAGCTCTTCCCAAAGAAAAAAAAGTGCAGATTAACAGTGTTAAGTCTGCGAGTATACTTGTGAATTTAGAGCTTGCTAAGTGTATGTCTTCTTTTGATGAAAGCCTCTTGCATTGGGTTGCTTTGGTTTATTTTTTTTTAGGAAATACAACGGTCAGTGATAAATACTTGTCTTTACCAACACTGGATTTTCTGTTTTCCACTTTAAAGGCACATGAAGATCCAATGTATGATATCATAAGGGAAAATAAACGTCATGAAAAAGAAATGAGGTAAGTGTGACTGTAGTAAACTACATTTTCAATTCATTTTTCATTCTGCTAACGTGATACTAATGTATAGGTTAAATTTTGGTGTAAGTTACCCTTACCAACTTAGAACATTTCTGATGGCAGTTCATGTTGGCAGAGACTAATGGATTTCTGTTTTCTCAGTAATCATGCAATAGTACTTCCTACCTCTTTTAGTGTATTAGCTTCAATATTTCTTCCCAAAACAAAGTTTGAAGAGGAGTTATATTCATTTAGTTTTGTTTCAGGCCTGAAAAAACAGGTTTGGGTTTGTTTTTTTTTTTTAAATTGGGTACATCAAGGTGCCATCAGTAGACACAACAGGGTGGATTTAGAAAATGAGTTCTAGGCACCTGATGTTATTCTTCATGTGAGGTCCTTATTCAATATATAAAGCAGCAGTTTTTTAATGCTTTCTTACTTGAACTGCATCAATGAGATAACTGAACAAACTATAGATGGCCCACAGAGTGGTACTGCTACTGCTGTGGAAGGTGCTGAAAGCAACAATAAAATAAGCAAATAGTTTGTCCCCATTTGCCAGTAATCTGTGAAAGTTCAAAGGAAAAGTGCGTATCAAAAATACCTCTGCATCTAAAGCAGAATCTACTCCATCAACTTCACCAACATCTCTTTATCAGCAGGGCAATGAATGTCATAATACCATAATCTGAATATGCATCTGTGTATGGGGAAGCATAGAGCTTCTTGTGGTGGTCTTTATCGGTCTGTGAAAACTGCAATGGGGACGTAATTCAGAAAAAGAGGAAGTGTCCCCCGTCCCTTTGCATGCAGCTTCAATTTCTCAAGCTAGGAAGGAAACAGGTGAAAACTGGAATAAATTATTACAGGTAGAGGAGAGCTGGAAAGGATTCTTATTCACCTTTTTTAAACTCAGGATACAGCAACTGAAGCGGCTCCTGGAAGACTCTACCTCAGAAGATGATAGCAGTGATGACAGTGATGAAGATGATGAAGGTGGCAGCAGCTCCACCTCCTCAGAATGTAGAGATAAACACAAGAAAAAAAAGAGGAAGAAGGAAAAGAAAAAGAAAGAAAAGAAGAAAAAGAAAAAGAGAAAGCGTAAATCATCTAAATCTAATGAGAAGTCAGAATCTGACTGACAGGAGTCACCTGCTGCACGCTTATTGACCTCTACTTGTGAACTGATCAAAAGGAGGAAGAAACCACCAGAAAGGGCTTTAATAAACTCAGAACATACAGATGGTTACATATAACATCCTACACTGGCTGTGCTCCTCTGCCTCTTTGCAGTGCTGCAGCCAGAAAGAAAAGAGGTGCAGTCAATGATAATCAACCATATCTTTACACTGTAAAACATGTGCTGAGGCTCATCCATTGTGGTCACATTGGGCCTCTGAGTTGCCAGATGTGACTCTTGGCAGAACACAATGACAACCAAGATAGCACCAACAAATCTGCAGAGTTCAGCAGACTGTCCATTGAAGTGTCTTTTCTCCATGAAGTTATTTTATTATATACAAAGCCTCATTGTAACAGGACTGCAATTTGTACCATGCAGAGCACTGAGAGCTCACTTGCAGTGCTTACACTAAGTAGGTTGTACTGTATTGTTGTTCTCTGCATGCTGCCTATATGCTGAAGTTCAGTGTACTTATGCTAGTACTGGCAGCTAGGGAAATAAAGAGCATTACTGAAGGTGAAAACATTAATCAAGGGGATTTACTTTAAAACAAAACTGCAGCATCAGCAAGACTTGGGTTTTTTTTGTGTAGAAAAATTGCATCATCATCACCATTAATACACATAGTTCTGCAGCACCTGAAGTGTTCTCCAGACCCTAGGAGTGAGATCTAAGTGTAATGATGTGAGATGTTCAACTTTACTGTAAAGAGGTAGTGGTTTCTGTTATCTAAAAAGTGGGTTTTCATGTTAGAAATGAAAAAGATTTAATTTCTACATACACTTCAGTATCAGTTGTTTTGATACATTTGAGATTGTTGTTGGTTTTGGTTTTTTTTTTTTTTCCTTTTAAAAAGGCCTGGCAAAATAAATTCCAACTTATTTTTTATGTTCAGTATAATTATTTTATGTAGTAATACTTTATGAATCATCCCCCAAGAATATAAATGTTGAAGGCTTCCAAATTCTTTTCAACTATATACACATAAGCTACAGAACAGTAGTAAAGAACTTGTAAGCAGAAAGAAGGGAAAGTTTTGGGTACTTGACTTTGTGGACTCACCACATTTTTGTTTTGCATAATCTTGCAGGCGACTAGAAAGATTGAGATAGCTATAAAACGCCATAGAGTAAGCATTTCTTTGAAACCTTAAGGTACAGTGGTACAAATCTGTGATTTGAGGACCTAGATTATGTATGTTGGTGCTTTGCAAAAGGAGAAAAAAAATAGATTTGCTCTGAAAGTGCTAGGAAGGACTTGTATAAAACTTAATCTCTGTGCTTGTGCTTACATTGAGGTAAAAAAAACAAAGCCCCAAACATGATAAAGCTCTAACATTAGTAGAGCAAACATTAACCATGAAATCAAGGAACCATAGACTAAAATGCATTTAAGATTTTCCCCCTGAGAGCTTTGGAAAAGACAGAGAAAAGTATATGCTAAAATGTATTTTCTCCCTCCTACTTGTCTTAGGAGTTTTTTAGTAAAAATAAACCCACATTCCTTGCCAATCATTCATAACACATTCTGGGTAAAAACAAAGTAGTCAACACCTACATAAAAAGATTCTTCAATGTATTCACAGAGCCTGATCATGGAGTTGTATTTTGTCCTTCAGATTATTTAGCACATCTCCTTGTGATGGGATTTACTGGTTACTCCTGATAGTTCCTTGTATCAGCATCATCAGCAAATTCAGAGCTCCTGACTCTTTCACCAGAAAGAGTTAAACAGCTGAAACAGTACAAGTAAATGTATAGTGGACTGGTTCTCCATAGTGCCACACGTGGTCCTGAGAAAATCCATGTGTTCATAGCATTGGTGATTGTTGGACAGATGCTGGAAGCCACAGCAAGTTTTCACCTGATGCATTCCAAGAGAATTCTTACTCAAGTTTGTCTGGAGCAGAGCTAACCTAAAGATAACTTCTGTTACTTCAACTTTTGTCATTTAAGATTCTTCTGAAGTTTAATAAAAACAAATTCAGTTTTTTCTTAATCTGTCATCCCACTCCATAGTACTGGGTCCTTCCCATTTCACCTACCAGGACTTTATATTTGAAAAAGCAAGAAAAATACCATAAAATATTTCTAACTTACATCAAATGTAACTTAAAAATGTGTTTTGAGAGACCACATCACTGTTCTGTGATAAAAATTTTAGTAGGTCTATACTGAAACTTGTAAAAGTTGAGCCAGCTTCAAAATTAAAGCTAACAGTTTCAACAGAATAAGATTCTAGTAGTGCTGACTGACAGCCAGTGCTCAAATGCTGAGAAATACAGTTTCATCATTTAGCATTTTAAACATTGCCAAAGCAATTACTCCAGGTCAGGGGTGTCAAACTTATTTTCAGCAGGAGCCACATCACCCTCATGGTTGCCTTCAAAGGGCCAAATGTAATTCAATGTAATTCAGTACTGTATAAGTGTAACTACTCATACATTTATACAGTCCTAAAATTACATTTGGCCTTTTGAAGGCAACCGTGAGGCTTCCTTCTTTAGGTCTTTCAGAAATATGCAGAGTAGAGATAAATACCAACACCCATTTGTATTAACAAAAAACTATTCTATGTAGAATTAAATCCAGAAAGCAGGATAGAAAGCTAATCTTGAAAGACTGATTAGCCTTATTTTTTAGGTTTTAACCATCAGACTATTTAATGTTTTTGCTCAACTCAAAGTTGTTTTTTCTAGTGATCCTTTTATTTGTAGACGTGTATTTCACTTGGAAAGTTCTGTTGAAGCCTGATTGGAAGCAACAGCATAATTGTATAGTCCCATTAATCTAAGTAAGTGTAAAATGCAGCTAAAAATACATTTTATAGGCAATGCACTTTAATAAGTCTTCAGCTCCCAGATCTGATTATCTTAATACTCCGAACCATTATTATCAGAAATAATATTTCAGCAAAAATACTGACATCTGTCTTATTTCTTTGGCCAATAAAGTACTTGGGCTTTATAGGCTTGTTGACTGAGATGGCTGGTGGCAGTGAGCCAGTCAGGGGAATCTGAGGACTCTCTAAAAAAGAGTGCATTTGGTTTTCCCTGGTATGCCTATGCATGCAATGAGTGGAGTTTTTTTTGCCATTGGCTCCTGTCTTCCATTGCTTGATTTTAATGCAAAGACCTGTAATTAATCGTTTCCAACATAAGGCAGAAAACCAAAGGGAAAGCTTTATGCCACTCAGGTGCTACCAAACTGAAAACAAAAATGCAGCATTAAAAGCTGGCAAGCCAACATAACCCACTGGCACCACTTCAGTGATTACAGCACACCAAGTTTGCAACAGAGGTTTTAGTTAGCTACAAATAATGATTTAAAAATTCCAAGTCACAGACAGTCAGTCTGTCCAAACCTCCCAGTATGGCAGTCTCTGAGGCCTCTTAAGGTTTGTTACTAGTGTGCCAAGCAGCAAATAGATTCTTCAGCAGCTCTTCAGTAGATGCTGCGGGAAACACGAAAACTTCAGATACAATACAGTACTGCTACAGTTACAAGTTCACAATACTGCCAGCACAGCAGTTAATCAGTGAGCCATCTAGCTTCAGTGCCACATGTGTGTCTCCGTACAATTAAAATCTCAAATATCACTGTGGCTAGTTACCTGGCTGAGCAAAAAGAGCATGGACTTTAATTCATAGGCTTTTAAAACACAGTTCATACTTCAGCACCTTTCTGAAGCATGGCCATTTTACCCACTGGAAAATTAAATATAGATGTAAGCCAGTTGACTTAAGATGCAGTCCACAAATCATCTGTGCTGCTGAGTGACAAAGAAGCCAAATAGACTATTTAGTTTTAAGGTTACAGGACTAGTACTGTCAGAGCAGAGTACATCACGTATAACAACATCTAAGTAGTATTTCTGGAGCAGTGGAACATCCATGCATACTACTTAAGGCATCAGTATGGATCCATATCATGGGCACACTACAAGATTAAGTAATTGGTTTAAAATAGCATTTGTTTTCAGACAAAGAGCTGTCTAAACACTCCTACTCCCTCACATATGCTTGGGAGATAAGACAGCATCATCAGGCCCTGGATTGCTGCTTCTGGGTAGGAAGCACTGACTAGTCCAAGACTTGTGAAAGGATGATGAGCATGATCTTGGGAGTACCCATGAAATATTACCCATTCCCTAAAATAAGAGTGCTAACTGCAAGGTCACGAACGTTCATTTATCAGACAATCAGCAAAAGACAAACAGTTAAGTCTGTCAGCAGAATTGGCTTAGTATTCAATCCCAAAGCTACACTGAAGTTCAGGGGAAATTAAGTCAATCCTTACCCAAGAGGTCTCAGTTACAGCTGAGGATTACTCTTAGGTCATCACTTGTAGTCTTCAGATTAAGGTAATTGACCACTCATAATTCCCCATCAGAATAAAGTCTATCCCCCTCTAAGAGCCACATATTCCTATATTAGATATCCAAGAGCAGCAGTCCTGTATTTTCTAGAGTATTAAAGAGCACTGTGCTTGTAGTAAGTCTGTCCCTCTTTTTATTCTTTGAGATTCTGATGGGACAGAGGTTTTGTTCAGCACAAGAGCCAAATAAGAATTTATATTCCATATTTTCTTGCAGTGCTTAGGGTAGAGTGGCATCTCAGTATTAATGTGCATCCTCTACATTAACAGCTTGGTGTAAAAGTTATAATTACAGTAGCTCTTTAATAAGTAAGCAAGTGCTATTAAAATAATAGAAAGATCAATGATCACTTGGGTAGGGAAACCTCAACACTCCTCACTGAGGGGAAAAACAGGATAACCTTACAGGTCAAGCTAGAAACAGGCACAAAACTTGAATGCAGTTACAGGAAACACTACTTTTATCCATGTAGGTTACTCTAGGGTACAGACAGAATAAGAACATCAGGAGAGGAGGCGAAAGTCCTGTCTGCTCACCCACCCCTTACTAAAGAAGTTTGTTGGTTGTTTTTTTTTTTTTTTTTTTTTTTTTTTTAAATACAGCGTTCCCTATCTTTTTCACTCACTCTAGCACTTTACTTGGGAATCATCCAAGAATGGCAGTAGAATGTTTATTCTTCTCACATGGTGATACTAGCTTTTGTAGACATGAAAAAGATCACACATTTTTGAGCCATCCACCTCATCTAGATAAGTCTATTTCCATTATTCATAAGATAGCTCAGAAACCTAGTTTTATCATCTTAGTTTTATAAACGAACTTCTCTGTAGTGACTTGCCAAGGTCAGTATAAATTGTAATAGAAGAAGTCATCAATAGGAAGTCACAGAACAGGGCACAGCACTTATAGAAAGTTCTGTTTCACTTTCAGAGTCCATCTTTCCAGCTCAGAGTCTGCATTGAGGACTCTGAAGTCTCCACAGAAAAGTAAGGGGAGGAAGGGGAAGCATCACATCAAATCAGTGCTTTAGTTTTAGTCCTCAATCATGCATATGAAGAGATTAATATCTGAGGAACTACCTTGGAATTTCATGTAAATTTTTGACATGATACAGCTTTAACTACATTCCTATACACTTTGGCAAAAATAAATCCAGCCAAAAATCCAGCTGATGGAAGGGAATCTTGTACCTATGTCCACATCATACAGACAAACTGACTATCAGATATGATGAACTTGACAGGCCTCATAATCCTGCAGAATTTAAGAACAGGGCAGCAGTAAATAGTATGCCATAGTAGTATTGATGCATACACATCCATATCATTAGCTTTTTTGCTTCCATGAATAGATGGAATACAAGAAGTCTCAAGGTGCAATTCTATTAAATTTATTATTTAAATAGTGGATGTGCTAGTTGTAAAAGTGTGATTTTAGTGTTAAATACTTCATTGCATTTCAGTAGTGTCCTCAGTCTTTACAGTGTTAGTTCTTACCCTTTAAGAGTGCACAGCAATTTACAAAATATACAAGAGAATAGTAACTGAGTTTTTGAGTTATGCAAAACTGATACTTTTTTCCCCTCCTGCCCCAATATTTAGTTATCTTCTCTTATAGAGGGACTTTCTTGTTCCATGCCCTAAAAAAAAAAAAAAAAAATTTAAAAATTAAGGTAGGCAGTCTCCCTCCAAATAGCCTATGTCAACTCACTTCTAAAGAAAGACTAGACAACAGTAACTGCCTTTTTCTATTGCAGGAGAGGACACAGCTGGTTGATATTAGAACTTCGTACTCAACTTCCCAGCAAGGATAAATTCCACAGGAATGGTGTTGAACTGCAGAATGTCCCAGTATAAGATAAATAAGTGTTCCATATGAAACTCAGCATATTGTCACTGTGCTCTTGAAACTACATTGTTGAATGTATCCAAGAAACATTTCTGGGGCATATATAAGGATTTGGGGATTTTGCAAGTTCTTCTGTACTCATGTACTTCATGACTGAATATTCAAGTTTCCTACGCTATATTGTTCTTTTCCAGAAAAAACTCTGATCTTGTAGTTAATTTCTTGTACTTACTGGCCCTTTTCAATTTACAAACTTTTCAGACTCTCCCACAAATACACAAAAGCGTATTTGTTATTGAACCTACTCAATGTTATTTCCCCCCCCCATTGTTTTTCCCATCTTCTTCCAAAGTAGAAAGAAGATCCTACTCCATAAATTTGAAGTTCTTAATTATCTGTATGTGTGTTGTATCAAATTACAGTATTTTGGCTGCAGCAGAGCAGTAGCTTAAAGAACAGTATGTAGTGATACACTGCAAAGTGACAACGGACCCAACATTTTTAAAAGTTGGTAGGACAATCTGAAGAGCAACTAGACTCAAGTAGTGGGTTTTAGCATGTGGGTTTTGGTTTTTTTTCCCCTCCTGCCCATCTTTTCCCTTAAATAAAGGGAAAGAGCCTAACCTGGTCAATGCTACAATGGTGTTTGTTCATAGCAAGGTAAGCATTCAAAGTTTAGCTTGCTTTTTCCTCATCCACATACGCAGCATTTGCTATTATTTCACAAGCTATCCAATATCCTTGCAGTTCAAACCAAGAGCTATTACTTCCAAAGATAGTAAATAAAACTACTTGTAAGAATCACTTTTGTAGCTTGTCACTGTATACCAACCTTTGTGTACACTGCTTTTAGGCATCTCCCATGCTTCTTCCATCTCACATCTTGTGTCTCTGCGTTTTGAGGGTGGCTTGCCTATTCTTTTCTTCTTTGGTTTAACCAGAGGTGGGCACCCTAAATAGCAAGATACAAATGATGTTACTTTTCCAAATTAGTCTTGAAGCAAATTTAAGCTTGCCTTTCCCCTACTGCTTTGTAGTGTTCCTCTTTCTCCCTTCCCACTGTGTGCCCATTTTAATGGCAGATAAAACTGACACTACATAAGTCAACTGACAGCCTTGTATATCTACAATATTCAGTCACTGTCTAACCATAATTCTGGACACACTATTTTTTCCCATAACTTGGATAAGTGCTAATGTGCAAAAAACCTCAAAGAAACAACTCAGTGAGAGTTGGCTAATTCTATTCTAGTTCCCTTTTCATGTGTTCAAGACTAGTTGATAGCTGTCCAAGTCACCCAGCTCACCCATTGTCTTTAAAAAAACCTCAATTCTTCAGACTTGTTAACTTACATATCTCAGGTACACAGTTCAAAAAGTCAATTTTAGCCTATGGTATTACTGCTAAAGCAATATATATTGTTTAGCCATATGTTCTTACTTGAAGGGGACTTAAATTTAAGATCAATTTGAAGAAACCAGTCCTAAGATAAGTGACATTTCAAAAAGGATGTAATTTTACTAGCACTTCTGAGGCATCCATTGGCATGAACAGCACTCAGAAGAAACAGATTCCAGCTTCCTAATACTGAACGTGATAGCTTCTTTAAACTACATCAGCTGGAAAAATAGGGAGAGAAAGCAGGCAGTAACATGTAGGTCAAACATCCTCAGTATTCTGTACCATCTATGACTTAAAAGAGATAGAAGGGACATGCTGAAATTTAAAGGTAAAATTATTTTAGAAGTATTTTGTTATTGTCATGAATTGCTGTAAGGAACTACAAAAGAGGGTGCTAAAGTGTTTTCAACTTTAATGGAGCAGGCTAGCATAAAAAAAACCCACACACAACATTTTTAAGAAGTCTGTGGAGGCAAATCCCAAACCCCAACATGCTAAAGCAGGAAAGCAATGCAGAGAGAACTCTAATAAATATACTCTAAAGAATAGTCTACTGGGCTGATGATGCAGGAAACCTGATGAATATTATCACTGAACTGAAGAGAAGCAAGTCAGTCTGTTCAGAAGATAACTCCATTACTTGATATACTGATCATGTGATACTTGAAAGCACATGACCCAGGAGAGTAGTAATACTCGGACTACAACAAATTCTGTTGTTGTTTTAACAGCAGTTACACTAAGAGACACCCTTGAAGAGCATCTATAACAGAGCTGAACTCCAAGTAGACCTTAATTGTAAAGAAAAACCCACCTTTCTGCTTCAGGAGGAAAGAAAAATATGTGGAAACTATCTACCCTTTGCTTTGTTAGAAAAACTTTGACTTGTTCATCTTAACCACACCAAGATGATTTGCATTCAGATGTCCTTTAGCAGTAGCAGGGCAACTGTTGGTCCATGCTAGTCTCTCTGAACATTTGCCTAGGTAGCTATCACATGTGACTTCTGATATGTTCTACTCATCAAGATTAGGAACTACCACTACATATGCACACAAGAGAAGCATTATCCAGGCAAAGAATTAACACTATAATTTATAGCAACAGCAATTCTGCACAAATAAAGGCTTTGCTTAGCCACAAAGCATTTGATGCTTTGATTTCCCACAGTACCTTTACAAAAGAAACAGCTATAATGGATCCTCAAACACCCTCTGGGATGTTTGACAAGGGTGTATATAGACCCTGAGGTGTACTGACTGACCAGCATTTCATCAATATCAAAGCAATGAGAATTAGTTTTTATTATCTTCAAATCTTATCCAAATAACATAAGCTTTCTGGTTTGTATCATATCCTTTAGAATGTTCCTTAAGAATGGAAACACATTGAGGAAATAAGTTGTACCTTGTTCTTTGCTCTTGGCTAGAGGTGAGAGACTACCATGTGTTTGGCTGGTAAATTTGGGTTTAGCACCACTTCTAATCCAATACTCTTCAGGTAGTATGCCCATGTTCTCCCTTAACAACCTTCCTAATTTAAAAAAAAAAAAAGTTGATTTAAGGCCATTATTTAGTTTTTATAATGTTAATATACTGTTTGATCCATAAGTCAGAATGGAAAGCTAGCTACTGAATCAAATTGAAAGAGTCTATTAAAATAAAACCATGGTTCTCTGGAGACCGCACTTGACAAATATTTACAAGCTGCTTCAAGTCTGCAAATTTTTTATAAAGAAAATACATTTAAGAACACTAGGCTGGTTATTAGAATTAGATCACCCTGTTTTAGATGACTTTCACAACATAAGACCATACTAAAGAGCAACCCCCACCTGAAGTACCCACATAACCAGTTATGATCCCTGACTGATAACTCTTTACTCTCAGTTCAGATTAATCCAATTTCTACCAATATCTACCTTTGATTAAATAAAAGGTTATTTTCCAAATATAATACAACTTCACACTGATTTTATGAAAATACAGCAAAACTTCTGTTGCTAACAGCAAGAGACCATCAGCTACAATTAAAAAAAAAATCTAATGGTTTGACTCTTCTTCTGTAGAAAAGTTACACAGAGTATGGCCACCAGATTAACTTCATCCTGTTTAATCCATCTAACATGAGTCTCTGATAGGAGAGTCAATGTTTATAAAAATTTAAATGCTGAGTTTCCAAGATGCTATTGAACAATGGTGAATGTATAGTTCAAATGGCCTGAAGCTTTTCAAATGAAAAAATTAACATTAATGTCAAAAAGATAAGTATAAATGAGAGTTTCTACAAGATTCTCCGCATGAGGATTCTGCATCTTCACAACCAGCAATAGGTAAAAAATTACAGCAACTCCCTCTGCCTTAAAAATATTCTGCAGTACTTCTGACTCTAGGCCAAACCTGAAGCTACAACATTCTCCAATCTTCCCAATGGTTCAAACTACAATTTGCAACTGCATTTAAATGTTCTTTGTGTGTTCTATTAAGCAGCACTTTGTTCTCAGCAATTCCCTTACCTCCCAAGCACTTCCGTAGCATTCGCTGGTGTTCAAGTCCTTCTCTTTTTGCCATAGGCCTCTTTCTTCCATAATACCCATAGTCACTGTATAGAACTTCATCTTTTTCTTTCTCCTTTGTCTTGTAAACTATACCAATGTTTTCACGAAGCCCACACCTAGTTTTTATTGTCTCTTGAGCAGGCCAGCTAATTAATTGAGCTGGTATAGCATTTTTAGGTGGTTTCCAAAGTACCCTGTGGCTAACTGGGTAGAAACTTCCTTTACCAGGTGTCAAGATTCCATATGGAGTAGCTTCTTGAAATAAATATTCTGTTTCATCCATGTCATCATCATCCTCCTCCTCCTCCTCCTCCTCCTCCTCTCCATCTTCATCCTCCTCTTCTCCCCTCACAGAGCATTCTTCAGAGTCCTCAACTTCTGACAAACTCTTAGCTGCTTTTTTCTTGAGAGAACTGACTTTATTCTGACTAGAAGATCTAGGCAGGGCTCCCAGCTTTCTACCTTTACCAGAAGCTTGTTTCTTCTTCATAGTTGGAGAGTTTTTGACATTTTGGTCATTCGAGCTGTTCATCTGCTCCCTTCCTAGCACTTCATCTTCATTAAGGGACCCACCACTTTTAATTTTCTCTTTCTCCAAACCCTCTGTATTTTTCTGGAAAGTATACATGCTTTTCTGAAGCACATAGTCAGGAACAAAATAAGACACTGGGGCATTATCAATTGATGAGCCTTCCTCTCTAGAGGACATGTCATCAGAAGAAAGACTGAGTACACTTTGATGTTTCCTTTGTGGCAAACAAACATCATAATTGTAGCTTGTGTCCATACAACCCAGCCAATCATTAGAGGGAATGTACTTCTCAATTGATTCGTCACACCAAACACTTTTATCCATTTGACTGTCATTCATCACACTGTGGCTTAGATTCATCTTTTTCTGCTGAAAACTCAAGTCACTTATTACCTCCATACTAGATGGAAGTAGTCCTGCTTGTTGCATAAAGCTGGGCTCTTCTTGAGAAGTTTTTGAGCCTGCAGATTTTTTAGAGCTAGATTTCTTAGCTCCTGCCACTGGTTGATCTATGCTAACAGTTCTTGCCAACTCTGCGATTTGCACTGCCATGGTTTCACCTGGGGGCAATTTTGCCCTTTGACTTGTATTCACCTGCTTTTCTGCATCCAGTTTCACTTCATTATTTTGGACCTCTCTTTCTTGCACAGTTTCAATACCCTGTTTTGAGGAGAGAACAGCTTTTCTCTCATCTAAGGAAGCTGCTGGCACCATTTTCTCCCCTTCACGAGGGCCATATATCACTCCTTCACATGAGCTAACAGAAAATAAGTCACGCTGCACCATATTCTCTGGGACTGGTTTACCACTTGCCACATCATACAATGGGATAGTTTCTTTAAAGGACTTCCACAGTTGAATAGCTGGAGAGCCATTTCCATATTCTATCCTCACTTCTTCCTTCTCAAAGGCATAGCTTCCAGTAGGAAGATTTCTATACTGTGTAGAGCTGGAAGGGCTCTTGTTATGAAACTCTCTGTCTACTCCAATGGAAGATCCAGGTGAATCTTGTTTCTCTGAAGTACTTTCAGTCTCTGTACCTATACCAGAAGAAACACAGGCCATATTTCCTGCATCACAACCTTTCGTTTCAGTACGGATATCTTGATGCTTTTTTTGCTTGTCTTCAGGCTGCCTAGGATCAGTCTGTGTTTCTTTTGTCTCCATTTTTTTCCCAGAGGTACTATAGTGTCTAAATCTTGTTGCATGATAAAACATAGGGGAAGGTGGAGGAGCATTAAAATAATGCCTTCTGTTAACTCTTGCATGCATTGGATGCTGTGGAACAAGAAATCCAGGGTACTCATGCAGTGCAACAGAGTAAAATGGAAAATAAGGATTTCCACTTCGAAAGCCTAGACATTGGGGATTTAAAAAAAAAAAGTCAAAACAAATATCTTCTTTCTGAAATAAGTAATTCTGATTAATACTTGTTTGCATACACAAAGACAGCTACAAGGTCAGACACATAAGTAAAACACTCCACTTGTCAACACTTGGAAGCAAGTTTAGTGCAAAAACCCAGAGAAAGTTCTTTGATATGGAACAACTTGTCTGGGCAGCTACACTTTAACCAGAACTTAATTCTGTTCCTTAGAATGTACACAATTAGCTTTCTGTACTATTTTGCTGTTTTATAGACTATGCTATATCATCGTCTTTTGAAAAAGACAGCTCCAGATAGAAGCTCAGAGGTATACTGTTTACAAAGTGTATTTAACAACACTGTTTCTGTGTGGACTTTTAAGTTTATATTTGTCCATACCTACAATGTGCACATGCATATATGGAACTTGTATATACACACATTAATTGTTAGGCATGTTCTAGACCTTTCTCTTTCTGTAGGATAACCATTACATAATATTTTGCTTAGTTCCCACTCTCCAGAAACAGATACATTCCAGCATACAAACTACACACTTAACTAACACTTCATAAACCTGATCTTTGACAACTAAAACATTACTTTAACCCTGCCAGAACCTCACAAGAAGCTTGTTTACACAGATACACATTTGTTCCTTCCAGTCTAACAGTAATTTACTAAGCAAAGCTACCACAGTCCACTCTCAGTTACCTTACCTGGAGCAGGTACACAGTACGGACTGTACGCATGACTGGGGTACCATGGATTTGAAAAAGGTTGTTGTACTGTTGGCTGTGCATAAAAAAAGGGTCTTGAGTGGTTTGTGGAATATGATTTACTTTCTGAAGTTGAGGCAGTATTCATTTTTAATTTTTTTTGACACTGAAAGAGAAATGATCAGGATTAACCACTTTAAAAAAAATTTGAGACCTAATGATTTTTACGCTCCATCAGAATTCAACAGACATTCCTGTCCCAGCCCAATGAAACCATATCATTCCAGAATGCTATCTTCTAAAGTGAAAGTAAGAAACTGACATTACTCTCAAGGTCAAAGATTTTAGTTCTCCTTTGCTAAGCAACCTTTTCTAGGCAGCTCTCAATATTCATACTTCAAGCTAATCTTACAACACATTTTATAGCCACAGGACCAGTAACTTTCATGTAGTCTTATATGCACACATCCATATAAGCGGTATTCTAGCCAATTAAAAACTAGCCTTCAGTCAATTAGCCTTGAGCAAGAGACCTGGGGGGAAAAAAAAAAGCTTCACACAAACAGAAGTTCAGTGCTTCATGAAGAAAACACTTATTAATGCCAACATGTGTATTTGAGATCATAATAAGAACTCTCTTAATTCAGGATTTTTACTTTATAATATGCTTTAGAACAATAACAGCTAACATAATGAACTAAATATTTCAGTGACAACATACTTCCTGTGCTTAAATTAAATGATAGGTGACAAAAGCATTCAAAGCCTACCGAATTCACAAGACAGAACTTCCTCCCACACTTACATATTTCGTCAGCTAATACAGTAAGTCCAGCCCATTCCAACCCATGGAAGTGATACAACCCTGCCATACGCAGCTTATAAACAAGAATAAAAGAAATCAGAGAATACAGAAGACCAAGTAGCTATACACATGCACAAATAAAGCAGCTCAACTTCAAAGTTAGAGGATGAAAAAAATAAAAATAAAAATAAAAATAAAAAATAAAAATTCAAGACCTGTTACAAACTAGCACACAGTTCAGCCTACAGCACCAGGAAGCTTTCAGGACCACTGCAGTTCTCTTCAGTTTCCATCTAGAAAGGCGAGCCCAGCTCTTGTAAGCACCGAAAAGCCTACAGACCCTACTCACTCTATTAGGTCAAAGGTCCACAAATTAACTTTGACCTTTAAGAGACAGTGATGTAGGGAAGAATACACAAGAAAAGCCCTACAAAACCTAAACTACTCCTGCCCCATTAAAGCCCCCCAAAACTAAGGTCCATGCTGCTGCTCACAGCCCATCAAGAAACTAACCAAATCCTCAGCTCACTCTCTTTATGGCAGGCAGCTGCTCCTTGTCCACTCCCCCTTCCACCTGCGGCTCATTTAACAGTGATGTGGAGGCCTTTTGCCATCAATGTGTGGGAGGGGGAATCAAAACATGAGGATAGGAATAGTAGTAAAAGCCTTCAGCTGGTATACAGAAAGCGACTAATCTCTTCTTGCAGATATTTAAGCTGCATCCTGAAACAAATATTTCCCTTTTGTAACATTAGAATTTATGTTAAAAAAAAAGGAAATATTACCAACCTTCTGCTTAAAACTACTGTTGAAAACATTTTTTGTAGGGGCAAAATCACAGGCAATGCAAGGCAAAGTTGGTATTTGTTTGTAAAGCTTGTGAGTTGTTTGGTACTGAGTAGAGGGAACGGTGCTCTTACAACTTAACGTGGCTAAGTGAACTGACAAACGTAATGCTGTTTTTACATGAACAAGGTGTGTTTATTCCAGTATGGTGTACTCTATGATGTTCAGCCGGAATTTATGAAATGTGAGGTTGTAATTTGCCTCTGTCCTGGGCCTTTACAGGAGGTGAGGATCTGAGTGGCCACTTCACAATGTCCCATCTCTGAGAGACAGAGCCCAGGGTATCGGGAGAGACGTCGAGAGGAGGAAGCACAACAAATGCGCTGTGCGCGTAGGTGAGTAACTGGAGGAAAAGCAGTGGATGCTTAGAAACTGTTTACGCTTCTAGGCTGGGAAATTCCTGTACTTTCTGTAAGGTTCAGATTAAACTTGTCCTTTGCACCGAGACACAAATTGTAAAACCCTTGGGAAGGATGACTGATCTCGTTCCTCGCAGGCCTTCCCTGACAAAGCTTGTTCTTTCCGCTGACGGCAGCTCTTGTACTTTGTGTGTGGGTCACAAGTGTGACTTGTCTGGGGTGTTTTTAATCCCCAATTCCTGCGATTTAGGTTTTTACTTTTTAAAATTCTCTGGGCTTTCTCTTGGTGGATGGACCCAAAGGGAAATTACAAATAACTAAATAGCACACCCTAGCTTTTAAAAAGTTATCTGTTCTCAGGATTTTCCTTTCTTTTTGACCAGACTTCAGCCTCATCTCGGCTCCCTTGCCCGTGGCTTTCCTCCCACGGCAGGCTCAGGGCCCCACAAGCCTCAGGCGGCATTTGCTCGCCTCAGAGGCTCCCGCGTTTGGCCGAAGGACGTTTCAGCTGCGTGGTGCCTCAGCCCGCAGGTGGCTCCCCCGGCACACCAGGAGGCTCCGAGCGGGACGATCCCGGGCTGAGCGGCTCGGCCGTTACCGCCACGGGCCCCGCGCTGCAGTGAGCCGCTGCTCCCAGCAGGGGGCGCTAGTTCCGCCCGCACGTTGGCGCCGACTGCGGGGGGGGGGGGCCGCTCCCGCCTTGCTCTGCGCCTGCGCCGTAGGCAGCGTCGGAGCGGCCGCCGTTCCCTTGGCGCGCGGGCGCTTGCGTGGGCAGGGGCGGCTCGGGGGAGAGGAACAGGAAGCGGGGGCGGGGCCGCGGCGCCGGACCTGGCGCGCGGGGCTTCCCCCCCCGGCTCTCTCCGCGCTCTGAGCATGCGCAGGGGAGGCGGGCAGGCGCGGCAGCGCGCGGCGCATCCTAACGGCCGCCGCGCGGCGGCGATGGTGCGGGGGGTGAGGCGGCGGAGGGCAGCGCGCCTGCGCCACTGAGTGGCCGCCGCCTCCGCAGCCCGGGTGAGACCGGATCCTCCTCCCCCGCTTCCCCGGCCCCCTCGCCCCTGGCCGCCCACGCTCGGGACTCTGAGGCAGAAGAGGAAGCGGCGGTCGGAGGTTTGTCCGTGTGGGGGGTGGGAGGGGATGGCGGCGGCTTTCCCGCGCTCGCGTCCCGCCGCGCCGTGAGGCGGCGGCCGCCCTCGTCTGGCGCGGCCGTCGGGCCGCTTCCCGTCTGCTGGCCGGCGGCGGCCTGCGGGGCCGGAGCGGGGGTAGGCCGCCCCTCGCCGGGAGGGGTCCTCGGCCCCGGCGGCGGGCGGGGAGGCCCTTGGGGGACTCTGCGGCAGCCGGTTGCTCCCCCCTGCCTGGGTGCGGCTCCTGCCCGCCCCTTCCGCGACCTGTGGCCGCTCCCGCCGGGCAGCTGCGGCTCCTGAGGCTGCTGGTCAGCGGCGGAGACCCGCGGCCGCGGCAACCCGAGGAAGAAGGCGAGGAGGCTGTGCCGGCGCTCGGGAGAAGGAGAGGAGAGGGGAGCGGAGGGAGCGCGCCGGGCGCTCAGCCCTGCGGCCAGCGGGGCCGGCCGTGTGCCCCGGAGTGCGGCGGTGTTGGCGGAGCAGGAAGGTGCCCCCTTCCTTAGGGCTGGCGGGGAAATTATTCTGGAATCAGGAAAGGAGTTAAGCAACGGGACGAGCCACCTGGGTGTCGGGAAGAGGAAACAAATGTTCCCTTTCTAGTGTCGTGTCACTGCGTCCTGCGAGCAGGAGGGGACAGTAAACTCAGGCCTGTACAGGGGTGGTCAGCAGGACTTCCAGCATTCAGTGCTCCTCTTCAGCTGAGCAGGTTGGCGTGTTTTCAAATGCAGCTTTTTGGTTTGTTTTGGGATGCTTTAAGGGGCAGACACGATGAAGACTTCTAGGAGAACAGCACTGTAGTGGCATTTCTGTTTCTTGTAACTGCCCACCTTTCCTTGCTGATATGGCTAGTTGCGTGTGAATATATAGTCTTAGTATCTACAGTGACCAACGGTGGGCTTCAATGTTTATGTGTGGATTTGAAGAGTCAAATTTCATAGTGACCTTTTATAGACCAAAAATACACATAGTATAGCTTTGAAGTTAGCCATCTGCATGCCTAAGATTTTTCCAGTGTTTACTATTATTCCTGTTATGGATGGGATAGGTACCTGCTGTCTTTGAAATTACTTTAATTACGATTTGTGTTGTAGTTAGCATCTGAATTTTTAGAGGTTTCCTTGCAAAGCCACAGCCTGCCTTTGTCCATTACTTTTGTTCATAGTGGACCTGAAAGGCTGTGTTCTTTTGTGAGTTCACCTAGGGCTGTATCTACGTGATTTTTAAGATTATATATTTAGGAGATCATCAAAATACATGGTCAACTTAGTTTGGTGTCTCATAAAGGTGCTAGGAGAAATAAGTAATTATTAATATTTAATGTACTCAGATGTGCAAACCATGTAGTCTTATGATCTGGATGTAGGTGTCAGACCTCTTTCCTAATTATTTTTGTGTGTGCAGTAAAAGGGCCCTGTTATAGTCGGTGCTGTGTAACTAACATCGTGCAGGAACAGCCCAAAGCAAAAGAAAGGATGTTGCTGCTTGGTATTTTATTCACTACATTTTGAACAGGTTGTTGTTGGGGTTTTTGTTGAGGCAGATTTTTTGTTTTGGTCATGTGATTATGAGACAGACCAAAATTGGTGCAAATCATGAAATTCCTCTTTCTTAATTTAGTGGCTGTTGCATTTTGAGAGTAAATTTAGTGTGCATGAATAAGATATCCATTGTAAGACTTTTAACCATTCAGGAACTAACTTACAGTTAGTTAAGCTACTTTAATTATTAATCTAATTTCTTAATGTAGAAGCGCTTAAATTTGTAATTGGGCATCATCATCTATCCTAGTGGATATCTAGGGGAGTGACGTATCCTTGTGAACTGGAATTTAAGTTGTTAAATAAAACAGACTAGCTTTATTAACATATTAGAGTTCAGAGAAAAAAAGCCACTTTTCTGTACATACGTGATATATGGCTGGATCTTACTGGAGGCATCCATGGCCCACTTTTTTGCAAAGGTTAATTTTCCAAAACAGGTCAAGTCTTTCCACAAAACAGAAACGCCCTTGGGGATGGAAACTACCTGTGCTCAGCATAGAAGGCCAGTTGCCAAGCTAAGTTGTTGGTTTATCTTGTGCTAATTTTATTTCTGAGCAGGTATTTCCTTTAGTGTATAACTTCCTTTAGGAACAGAAAAGCAGGAAAGAAACTGGTTATGAGGAGCATTGTGACCACACGCGTTGTTAGCATGGAGTCTGACACTTTTAATCTCTAGCTTCTACATAGTTTCAGAAAGCTCACCTACTTCAAAGTTTTAAGTCACCTACCGAGCATAGTATGTATGGAAAATAGTAGTAGTTTCCAAGTGAATAGTAATTTTCAAGATGGTAACATTGTAGGAATAAATAGGTTCTTGTTTTTTTTGTGAAATTTCATGTTGTTGCTGTATTAGAATCTCCTTGATGTCTTCAGGTTTCTGGACTGCAGTGCTATCAAAGACACTTTTGATGGCTTTAGAAGAGAGGAAAACTTCCACGTCTGGAACTGCTTCATCAATTACCTATTTCTTTTTCAATGCCAAGGATGCAAATTTGATACATTACTCAAGAATCCAGAGCTTCCAGCTTCTTTTTCTTCTTTCTTTCCTATCTTTGAGGTCTGTTGGCTAGGTGTCTTGATTTAAATAATTGATTTTAATCATTTTTGGTACTTGTATTTGCCTTGCTATTAGTTGGCATAATCATTTTGCAACATGTTCATTTGTAACTCAGCATATCCTTAATGGTAAGTAAGTATTTAAGTGCCTGAGCTGGGTGCTTTCATTGCTATCTGGGAGGATTGCTGTCTCTACACATATGAATGCTTGTGTAGTTTGGTTTAGCGTTGTTCAGTTCTTAATTCTGACATTTTATTATGTTAAAAATAGTGAATGACTCACCTCTTTAGACGTGTTTTTACTTGTGATTTTTATGAAGCTGGCCTTGGATTGAAATAGGAATTTGATTAAAAGTGCACGAAAGTAGTATTTAAGGTTTTTTAAATTAATTAAGACTAGATTAAATAAGTTGAATGTCCAGGAAGTAAGTTTTGTTTGAGTTTTGTTTTCTTTTTCTTCCAAACATACA
This sequence comes from Columba livia, assembly GCF_036013475.1. Classification (NCBI taxonomy): domain Eukaryota; kingdom Metazoa; phylum Chordata; class Aves; order Columbiformes; family Columbidae; genus Columba; species Columba livia. The sequence goes on along the minus strand of NC_088603.1, from coordinate 49,252,829 downwards.
GGTTTATTGAAGTGTTAGTTGTAGTTAGTGAAGTTAGAATTCAAGAGGTATTCAGATGGCTGAGGATGCAGATGGGAACCTGTGAGACTTTCACAGGTCTTTTAAGTGTTTTCCAGAAATTTGTTGGAAGTTAGGCTTCTAATCTGGCAGTCTTCTTAATGAGATTTAAAAAAAAATAAGTTTTTTAAAAAATGGCATGTCTGCACATTTATTTTGTCCTTCTTATAATTTGGAAAAAATAAAGTGTTGGTTTTTTTTAAAATTAATCCACTCAAAGAATATTGTATCTGTATATCATACCTTTCCCTACTAATTGAATATACTTATTCCATGTTACACATTGAAATATAGTGTTAACACTTCCATGTGTGTAGTGCAACATGTATCTCTGTTGATCAGTCTTTGCCTGGTTTCAGAAGATAAACAAATTGAAGGCAGGCAATTAATAGCCTGTCCTACTACTCATTAACATTTGATGACTAATTTTTGGAATGGCCTCATTCAGATTTGAAGCACATGAACAAGTGTGAAACCCACCCCATTAAAATAGCGTAAGGTAAAAGCAGTAATTACTTAAAACCAAACTCTCTTGTCAACCTATTACTTAATGTTGCTCTCCAGCTTGACAGGGACTTTGGATCAGCTGGTAGCATTTTGGTTTAGTTTGCAATCCAGTTCTGCTGTGGCCTTCCAGCAGATACCTACCAGTCCTGTTCTATTTAGATAGCTGACTTCCAAGAAGCTACCCAGAACAAAATGGTCCTTCCAGTGACACTGTTAAAGGGGAAAGTCTTATTCATAGAACTTGTATTCAAGGATTATTTTTATTCTATCAGAATTGCAGTTCAGAATATTAAGCTAACTTCAGCCATGGATCTTTTCATCTGTAAATCAGAAATGTTCACCACTGTATAGTTATGAGAACTACAGGAGACTGTAGTATATCTGTAGACATCTTTTCAAGTTCATAGTTCTTCAGTTATCTGAGATCCAAGAGCTGTATGCCAGCCAAGCACAACTCAGTGAGAGAGGTGCTAAGTTGGGTCTGGGGAGAACTGAGCCTCCTACAGTTCTCCCTTGGCAAGTATGTGGCTATGGACAAGCCGATGCTTATTCCAGTACCTCGGTTTTTCAGCCTCTAAAGTGAGGAAAGTATCTCTTTTAAAAATTGTCTTGAACTCTTCAGAGAGGTGTGAGAGAGGTGGGTAGTCTTGGGTGACTTTCCAGGCAGAAAATGGTGTTCCTGTGCCACTTATCCTAATGGTTTGAGCACATTCATTTCTCTTGGGCAAATGACAATAGAAGTTATGGTAATTTTAGGCCAGAAATTCAGAGATCCTTGATGTATGTATTGTTCTTCTGAGGAGTATTTAGCATGGTTCCACTAGAAGGGGATGCACTGTGATTCCTGACTTTGTGACAAATACAAAATTGTGTTCTTTGGAGAATGTTTATCATTGGCAGCAAAACACAGTATGGATGTGGAAAACGGGAATTGTGTATGTAGTATGTTCCTACCATGTGCACCTCCTTGGAGCATATAATGGAAATGAGATGGTTTCAGGTCAAGGACTCCAAGCTTTGTAAATTTACAGTAGAGATGTGGTTCACATCACTTAAATGTTCTGCGACAAGACTCCTGTCATCTCCTCAATCTTTTCTGCTGTTGAGGGTCATACTTAAATGTTCCAGCTATTTATAGTAATTTCACAGTTTCAACTCATCCTCTGTTGAACAGGTCTGCTTTTTCAGTTATCAGCTGTCAGCTGCATTCTGCCAAAAATTTCTTTAATCTTACTAGCAGGTGTATATCGATTTCTCCATGGCATCCTTGACTGGTTCTGTTACCTAATGACTGAAACAGCATGTATTAGTTTTGCTTCTTTTTCCTGCTTTTGAAAATTTACATTCTTTAAAATTACATCAGGATAGGAAGTTATAACATCAATTACTTCTTTTGCTAAAGCTTAGTACTACTGATGCTCTGCCCAGACAGAGCTTAACCCACTGGCTTGTATTGTTCTTGAAACTTTACTCCCAAGCCAGGACAAACAATGCTGTAGAGAGACCCGGGATACCAGTAGAGGCATGAGCTATTTATTTCTGTGGGCCGAACACACTTAGGAAGTCTGCGTGTCTCTGTAGCCATTTAAAGTTCAGTGCAAAATCTGTCAGTGGATTAGGTTGCATGTTAAGCTGTTCTCAGATAACCAGGATAGTGGTCAGTGATGCAGAGATAGGATGCATACTCATTTGGTGAAAAGCTGTGACTTGAAGCAGAAGGTTGTTGCTTTAAATGAACGGTATCTTTGTGTGTCCTTTATATGCTTGTGATTTAGTGACTTCAGGGGTTAACTGCACATGAAACTTGAAGGTCTGAAGTCAAGACTTATGATAATATCTGTTATTATAGGAGATAGTAGTCTCTCCTTCCTCTCCCAAATATTGACACCTTTTCTATTTTTTTTTTATTAACTGGCTTCACCTGAACAAACAGTGAACATTGTGTTTGACTGTTTTGACTGTTTTCGAGTTAAAGAACCAGTGAAAACTGAGAGTTTGAGATTCCTGTTGAGGTATATTTGTTCACTGAAAAAGATCAGTGACACTAAATTAGTAGTGATTAAAGTAGCATTAATTAAGCATATCTGTTTCAAGTGAGTGAATGTTAAAAGACAGCTGTCTTTGAATTGTATTACAGGCAGGGCTCTGTTGAAATAGCAGATCTTTGATATGATTGGCAGGTATTTCTACAGCCTTCATCTTACACTAAATCATGTATTTTTGTGTGGAATTTAAAGTATGACATTTCAAGTAAGGTGTTTCTGCATTAACTGTTCATCATGAATTATAATATTAAATAGTGGTGTCTTAGACATTAGACAAACATGTCCCTGGTTATTCCTTGATTTTTGGAATGTGAAAGAAACAGTGCAAGATTAAATAAATCTGAAAGTATTTGATAGAGCTAGTACTCTGGTGTCCTTTGTGATGGTGATTTTACTGTTACAACTATCCCATTCTAATTAATATATGTTGCGGTGTTCACCTGGAGGATAAAACCTGACCTCACTTGTAAGAGGAGGAGAAATGTCCAAACAAGAAAACAGACTTTAGTAGACTGTGGCCATTGTTTTATAACCAGTCAAAGTGTTTTGACCTCTGCTATTCCAGCATCCCTTTGCTCCTGTTATCTCCTTATTTTTGTTTTCTTCTGTCAGCAGCGGTTATGCTTACCTGGCTGTATGGAAATGGCTCAGAAAAAAAATGGAATGTGAAATGTTAATAGGTGAAGCCCTTCCTTCTTCACAGAGAAGATAAATCAAATAAGCATTGGGAATATAGATGGTTAGATTTTTTAATCTTTAGCTGCAATTCTGCTTGTTTTGTAGTAGAATGCCAAAGGTGAAATAAATGGGTTGATGGTGTTGTTGAAGGTTTAGCTGGAAAATAATGTCATATTGAAGAAAGTGCATTTATATTTTTAGTGGCCTGTTATTGGTAAGCTTTAGGTAGACAAAACCACACAAGCTGAAGTAGTAGCTGTTTAATGTGGAAATTAAAAAGCTGTGACTATCTTATCAATGATTGAAGGAAATGCCTGGGTGTACTCAGTGGGAAAACTGGGTAATTCTTGGAAGAGGATTAAAGTCTTCCTGAACCTCATTTTAACTCTCTGGTCTTAGAAGCTGTGTTGATGGAATGACTTATCTTAATTCATAAGTCTAGGTCTTGATGAGAATTAATGTACAAACTCTTCTGCTTTTAATTTCTCTTCAGTGCTTCCGTTGTTCAGTTTTTTTCTCAACAAGAGTTTTTGTGCGAGTAATTAAGTACTAATTTAGAAACAAGCTTGTTAGACAATTACTTTTAAGGGGTAACTCAAACTTTTTTGAAGAAATACTAATGTGTAAATTAATTTTTATTTTCCTGCTTTTAGTAATTCAAGTGCAGCCAATGATCACGAGATGTTACCACGAAATCTACCTCAGACTTCACGTTTGCTCATTCATTTGCTGCATCATAGATCTCAACAGGAGCTCTGCAGACACTCTTGAAAGTATCTGAACAGATTGTGACATCAAGTCAAAGCATGATGACCTAATAGGAGGTCAAAGTCTGAAACACTGATTCAGCAGTCCAAGATAACACTGCCTTTTTTATCAATATCACTTCTGAAGGCTACAGACCTCCTGCTGTTTCTTCTCTGCTTGCTTCAGAAACACTGAACTGACCTTTCTCTGGCGAAAAGATCTTGACTTTTCTCTCTGGTCCTGGAAATATTAATGGAATACAGTCATGTCTACCCAGGACGAGAGGCAGATAAATACAGAGTACGCTGTATCCTTGCTGGAGCAGTTAAAATTCTTTTATGAACAGCAGTTGCTAACTGACATAGTGTTGATTGTTGAGGGCACTGAATTTCCCTGCCATAAGATGGTTCTTGCAACATGCAGCTCATATTTTAGGTAAGTATTCAAACTAGGATCTGTTAATTCTATAAAATCTGTGATAGCTGGCTTTGAGTGTAATATTAGTTGATAGATTAACAATGTGTTGCAAAGAGTTTTAAAGATGAGTGAAGTAATTAAAAAACCTAAATATAATTACCTGCCACCACTAAAAGAGTAAAATAAATTTTCTGGCATCTGGTGACTTACTCTGGATAGATACTATAGTTTTTATAATAAATGGAAAAAAAATCATGCTTGTGATGGTTCATTTTCTGTAGGAAGTTAATATTTAAATTTTATTTTAAGTATTTCCCAAGGTACGGTAACAAGGGATTCATGAGACATGGCTATGGGAGTTCCATTGTAATGTTTATTAGCTGTAGTTTCTTAGCAGAAACTTCTGCTAAAAGTAGGGATTGCTGTGCAAGTTCACAGCTTCATTTTCTGAATCATTTGGTTTTCTCTGCTCAGCAAAGAAGCCAGAAACTTTTTTTCTTGCCTGAGAGCCTTGCTGCAATCCAATATTTTTTTTCCTTTGTGTGTAGGTGGTGTTTTGTTTTTGTTCCCCTCCCTGCCCCCAAGATGCTGTTGCAATTTTTAATTCAGTAGCAATAGCTTCAGTCCTGTTTTTTTGCCTTTTGAAAAGTTTTTGTTAGTAAGGTAGGTCGAGTGCTACTACTTTTTTGCTGATACCTTCATAGTAAGACCTAGAAGATGAGGCACCATGAATTTTCTGCAGTGATTAATCATTTTTTGTTGGCAATACAGTATAATTAGCCTGCCTGTCTAGGAAAAATTTTGAAGCTTGACACTAGTCTTGGTGACATCTCTGCACGTTTTACCTTCCTGGTGCATTGTGGAAGGATTATAACTTTTCTGCTTGATCAAGGGAAGGTTTGGAAATTGTTTTCTTGTTGAGGTGGGGTCACTGTACAGAACACTTCTAAAATGTATTCTGTATTTTGTCTGCTTTCTTGTAGAGGATAAAGTGAATAACTTGTAATGCAAGGAAGTATTCAAGGATTCATTTGTTACTTTCACATACATTTTTGTTGCTGTTTTTTGTGGTTTTCTCATCTCAGATGAGTCTGCTACAATTTCTAGCAACAAGTGTTGCGTGATCACTAGATAATGATTATTGTCGTTGGCTGCCTGCAGATGACATAGTTCCAACAGTTTATAAAATAACCGCCACTGGAAATGTGGCCAGATTTAATGTGGGTGTCTAATAATGGAAGCTGTCATGAGTCCACCCAGTGCACTGCATTAGAATATGCAGTCAGATCTCTTATTCATATGTGTTTGTTTATTATTTATGAAATGAGGCTTTGGCACTGGTTAAAAGAAGCATCAAGCTTGTGGTTTTGTCATGTTCTGTTTTTCTTCTCTACTTTGGTTTACAAAAAATATGCTGTGTTTCCTAAATTTAGCTTTATTATGAAAAATTGATAGTCCCGAAGGAGGCTGAGGGGAGAGGGGGAAGAACAGAAAAGCATCTCATAGTGTGATCCAGCCATTGTGTAAGGCTGCAGCCAACTTACCTTGCATCTTTGCACTTGAACATGGCGCTGCAGCAGCCCAGCTCCAGCACAGGCCACTCTACTGTATGCACGCATGCACTAGAGCCAAATTCTCTAGAAGCTCCTGCTTCTCTTCTACAAAGAGGAGTCTCTCCTGGCACTTGTACTGTCTTAACTTTTAAAAGCTGAGTGACTAATTGATACTCGCTTTACCAGTCAGCGATTCCTCGTAAAATGCAACTTGCCCTGAGTTAAGGAGCCTAGAAGAAGACAGGAGATGGTGGTGGCATACTGTCTTTGTATCAGGTGCTACAGGGAGTCGTGCTGCTTAGGGAGTGTCCCCTTCACCTCTGCAGCTGGGGGCAGAACTGCAGGGTGCACCCACCATCCTTTCTAACTTGTCTCATATCTGGTTTCCTAAAGAGCCCCAAATAAATAGAAGGAGCCTTGAGTTGAATTTTCAATACAACCATAAATACCAAACCTGAATTCATATAAAGCTCTTAAAATCAATGTTCCCCATTAAATTGCCTTTCTACTTTTTAGGAAGATGTAATGGAAACATTTAGGCATTGTTGGTTTTTTGTTATTTGTTTTTCAGACCAAGTCTGGTAGTTTTTTCTGTCATTGATTATTCCTACAAACTGGAACTTTACTGCATATTATTGTGAATGCTATATAAGAAATACATCACGGAGTTCTAGTACTTGCTTCTTTTTCTGAGCTTTCTCCTCCTCCCAGAGCAGCATGCTTTTTGATGTGACTTAGCCCAGTCCATCGCAGAAATCTGCTTTTTATTTTTATTTTGTTAGAATCTAAAATATGTCTGTATATGTTTTGACAGTGTTTTCTGGAGGATGTTTCTTCCCTCTTATCATCACCTGACATAGAAAAGGTTTTAAATTTCATAATTTAAAATCATTAGTTCTTTGCTGATTAAGACAAAAGAGTTTCCGTAAATATAAAATATTTATGCGAAGGCATTGATGGTACTTTCTGAATGTTCTGTACAAGTGTTTTTTCTTAAATACTAGATGGTAGCCTAAGGTAAATACTAAACCCCTGTAAACAGCCACCCAAAAAACCTGTTCACCTTTTGGAGTGTAATCACTGAAGTCATATAAGTGATAAGTGACTTTAAGATGACTGTACATGCTGTTGGTCCTTGTCTTAATATGTGTGTTTCTCTTCAGAGCTATGTTCATGAGCGGGCTAAGTGAAAGTAAACAAACACATGTACACCTGAGGAATGTGGATGCAGCCACTTTACAAATTATCATAACTTACGCATACACGGGTAACTTGGCAATAAGCGACAGCACGGTAGAACAGCTTTATGAAACTGCCTGCTTCTTACAGGTAGGAATGTTTTGAGTATGAAATAACTGCTTCTAATCTCTGAACCATTATTTTTCTTTATCTTGTTAAATAGTCTTTTCTGTTTAGTCATTTCAAAATACTCTTGTCCATTTTGCTCAGTGTAGACAGCAGTTGCTTGCCAGGTATGTTTCATGTACCCATTCCTCCTTGCTTTATGGACCGTATGGAGAGTGGAAGTAAAACAGTGCACTTCTAGTATATAGATAATTAATTTCTCAAGCAGACATAATCATGTGACATACTTGATCTATATGAATCAATTAAGTCACTGCTGTATTTTTGTGTATGTATCGTACTCTAGGCCTAAACTCTGTTGTTGAACGCAAAATGCAGGTACTTGTACCTGCTGCTGGTATGTGAAAGACTAGATTGTATGCAATAATACTTAGCATGTTTCTTCTTTGTGTTACAGGTAGATGATGTGTTACAACGGTGTAGAGAATACTTAATCAAAAAAATTAACGCAGAAAATTGTGTGCGTCTTTTAAGTTTTGCTGATCTCTTCAGCTGTGAAGAGTTAAAACAGAGTGCTAAAAGAATGGTAGAGCACAAGTTCACAGCTGTGTACCACCAGGAGGCTTTCATGCAACTGTCACACGATCTACTGATAGATATTTTAAGCAGTGACAATTTAAATGTGGAAAAGGAGGAGACAGTTCGTGAAGCTGCTATGTTATGGCTGGAGTACAACACAGAATCACGATCACAGTATTTGTCCTCTGTTCTTAGCCAAATCCGAATCGATGCACTTTCAGAAGTAACACAGAGAGCCTGGTTTCAAGGCTTACCACCTAATGATAAATCAGTGGTGGTGCAAGGACTGTACAAATCGATGCCCAAGTTTTTCAAGCCCAGGCTTGGTATGACGAAAGAGGAGATGATGATATTCATTGAAGCTGCTGCTGAAAACCCTGGTGGTCTTTATTCTTCTGTCTGTTATAGCCCCCAGGCAGAAAAAGTTTACAAACTCTGCAACCCCCCTGCTGACTTGCATAAGGTTGGGACGCTTGTAACTCCTGATAATGACATCTATATAGCAGGTGGGCAAGTTCCTCTGAAAAACACAAAAACCAATCATAGTAAAAGCAGCAAACTGCAGGCTGCCTTCAGAACTGTGAATTGCTTTTACTGGTTTGATGCACAGCAAAACACTTGGTTTCCAAAGACACCAATGCTCTTTGTTCGTATAAAGCCATCCCTGGTCTGCTGTGAAGGATACATCTATGCAATTGGAGGAGACAGCGTTGGTGGAGAACTCAACAGGAGAACTGTGGAGAGATACGATACCGAGAAAGACGAGTGGACCATGGTAAGCCCGTTGCCCTGTGCTTGGCAATGGAGCACAGCAGTAGCAGTACACAACTGCATTTATGTAATGGCACACAACTTGATGTACTGTTATTTTCCCAGGTCAGATGCTTGGGTAGAAATGGCTATGCGACAAACAAGTAGATGTTTTGCTTCAGCTGCTGCTTTTGGTGATAAAATATTCTATATTGGAGGACTGCATATTGCCAGCAATTCTGGTATAAGACTCCCAAGCAGTACTGTAGATGGGTCTTCCGTGACGGTGGAAATCTACGATGTGAATAAAAATGAATGGAGAATGGCAGCTAACATCCCTGCCAAGCGGTACTCTGACCCATGCGTTAGAGCTGTTGTCATCTCTAATTCTTTGTGTGTCTTTATACGAGAAACCCACATGAATGAGAGAGCCAAGTATGCCACCTATCAATATGACCTGGAACTTGATCGCTGGTTTCTGAGACAGCACATATCGGAACGTGTGCTGTGGGACTTGGGGAAGGACTTCAGGTGCACCGTAGGAAAGCTGTACCCATCTTGCCTTGAAGAGTCCCCATGGAAACCTCCAACATATCTCTTCTCACCAGATGGAGCGGATGAATTTGAGCTGGACGGGGAGATGGTTACCTTACCACCTGTATAGCTCCCAAATTAGACTGCACAACTGATTGTGTGCTCAGTCATCTTGACATAAGTAGCTGTGAAAGAACAGGTCTGGAAACAGAAATGTCAAACCTGTCTTTCATGAGTTGTATTTTTATGCCCTACCTAATGCCGCCATTCAGTATGAATCAGTGAAATGAGCAGATATGCTTCCATAATATGAAATACTATTATCTGATAATTGAGAAACATATATGTATATCATGAGCTTGTCTGAAGAATTAATTTCTAGTTCTATGAAGTCTTGGTTCAGGAAAATTAGCTTCGGAAAAAAGTAGTTACTGTTTCTAGGATGATGTCACAACTCTTTTGACAGTATCTTCCAGTTATATTTGAACTACTTCTGGATATTCTACTTAAATGCTAGTTCTATAATTGCCAGTGTGGCCCAATGAAAGGACTGTGCTGCACTTAATACTAATATTCATGTTGGTATAGTAATGCCATTAAAAGAAAAAGAAACAAATCCCATGGATCTACCTGTGGTAGGAAGGGTAGATCTTCCATTGTATGGTAACATGCAGGGCAAAATGACTGCAGGTTCAGTCAAGCTGTATTATTAGGTGCATGTATTCTATTTTCACTAACTTATACCTGTCTGTTTAGGATACAGGTCTTCCAAGCAGCTGGTAGTTTACCAGGTGTGGACTTAAGTTGCTGGGCTTGCAATAGGAATTGTCAGCCCTCATAGTGCGGGTCTATGTGGAGCTTTAATCAGTAAATGTCTCCACATTCTGTATTACAGTAACATTGGCTCATGTATATTACTTCCTGCTGCTGATGTATTTTTCCATTGTAAAACAAAGTTTTAGTGTGGATTAACCAGGTCTTTATTTTCTGTTAATTTAATAACAAGCATTACTGTAGTGTGATTGTGTATAGATATCCCTTAGCTATCAGGTTTTTTACTTTGGGGGGGGAGGCAAACTGTTCAGGAATAGCCTGTGCTCACTGTGCAGGAGAGCAGATGACTAGTGCTGCTCTGGCATTAATCCCAGGAACCACTAGCAGTAGCGGGGTGCCGCCAATCTAACATGAACACAGGTGCTTCATGACAAACCTTACTAGCATGTTCAGCTGCATCATGTTCTGGCACTGTATTTTGAATGACATTAATTTATTAAAAAAAGACTGAATCCAACTAAGTTTGAGTGTGCTTTCTGGTTGAAGTAGATACAGTTACAAAGTCCCTACACCACACGTAAGTAGTTTGTTGAAGGCAGCTTCAAATAGTTAAGCTGTGGCAAGCTTGGAGATGTGTATGTTAGCTGACTGTTCCTACTGGTCAGTGAAGGCTGGACATCAGGTATTCAAGTAAAACTGAGGATTATGTAGAACTTGAATCCATTTCTCCAGTCATGGGACAAATTGTGCTTTACTGAAAGTGAAGAAGGGCATTAAGGGGATACTGAGGAATCTTCCATGAGCTCAGAAGAGCAGAGACCTATTTTGAGTCTTTAATATTAAGAGCAAATTTATTTATTTCATCATCCAGATTGTCACTGGCTATTTTTTAATTCTGTTTCTTATTCCAGTAACTACCATTACAGCTTTCAACAGGGAAGACACTTATATATTTTTGAGGCTAGATCTCAAGTGGATTTTGTCTTGTACAATTATTAAAGGTTTTGATCGGAAAAGGGATTTAAAATAAAAAAGCTCCCTTATGTATGAACTCTTCCTAATGCTTTGACATTTCATACCATGTAGCAGAATCATGATGACACTAACAGAATGAGGGAAGCTACTGGTATTTTTAATGAAGGTGACATGTTTGCATTTACCATTACTTTTTTTTAAAAAAAAAAAAAACAAACCCAAAACCTACCAAAAAACACCACCTGAATTGCTTAGATAAGGGGAGAAGCAACTCAGTGGATGCTTCTGATAGGTCTGTTTATATGATTTTAATGTAGCTTGGGACATCCAGCTGCAAGCCTGTTGAAGGGAATATACCTTAAAACAGTGATGCTACTTCATAATTCAATTTGGAGAATCACATACCTCAGGCAAAAATACATGTGGTGTCCTAGTCAGTCCAGCCTGGATGGACTGCTCAGTTCTGTGGTCATTCTCACTTCAGCCTCCCAGGTCAGGCTGCCTTAGGCTTCAGGACAAGTCTATGTTCTTCAAGTGTAGATCGTCTATAGCTAATGAAGGAGCACAGTGTGTTTGTTCTGTTACTGAGAACTTTGAACTTGAGTTTAAAATCTTATGCATAGTTGCTTACCAAAAGGGAAAAAAAAAACAAAGGTAAATTGAACAGGAAAGAGGAGACTTTGAAGAAAGGTCCTCGATGGACCATTTAGGAACATATTTAAAAATATAGATGGTCTACATTACTTCCTGCTAGTCTGTTTCTTTAAATATATTTCTTTATATTGTTTCTAGATACTATCTGCATTTTTGTTTTATATGGTCTCAGATGATGTAACACCTTATTTAAAATTAAAACATACAGTACTTAAAAGACTAGTGAAGTGTTGAACAGCTATCCAGCAACTCTATTTAAGACATACTTACTCTTCGTTCACTTACTTATACAAGTAGTTGCTGCAGTCATTATTCAATCCCAAAAGAAAACACAGCTGGCAAATGCTATTCTCAAGTCTGAATTCTTTCCTTGCATAATTTAAGAAGGAAACTGCAGGCAAAGTGTTGTCATGTGCCTGGAAATGGTCACTGGTGGTAGAATTAACAAATGAAAAAAATGCAGCTCTTATTTCATAAACAGAACAAATATGATTAAAGCCTTCACCAAGTTGTAAACTAGTATCTTGCTAACAAAGCTTCAGCCTAATAGTAGCCTATTCAACCTGTACTTGGCTTTGAAGTACATTTACATGAATCAACTTTGTCTGTCCTCAAGCTTTGCTGTATTTGCCAAAGCTTGCTTCTTTTCTGGTAGAACTACTTCAGGTTATTCCTACGAAGTTTCAGTTCCCCCTGTCTGAAGTAGTAAAAAGAAACGATCTGTCCTCTGCTCATTTTTAATGCATCCACTCATTTCTATGGTTATTTAAATACATAATTCATTGCAACTTTAATTTTTGTTCTAAGGGGATCAGTCAGATCTAGGGCAGTGAATTGTGTCAAGCTTTACAGAGAACATAATCAGATGGATAGTTAATTTTAAGGGCAAAATAACCTGATATAATTCTAAATATTATTTTTTAAAAAGGTTTTCAGCACTGCCTGGTTTGAAACAGTGCTTTCCATATTTCTCCTTTCAATTCACAGTGCTTCTGTTAAGATGCACAAGCACCTGCCACATTGCAGTACAGCTAAGGAACACACCTGCAGACTGCTGAACTACTGTTTTTCATCCTCTGTTTCCTATTTACATTCAAATAGTTTTCTCTTTTTGGCTCTGGATTCCTACATGAAAGGAGCTTTAATTTAGGCAGACTCTGAAGCAGGCTTGCCCTTAAAACCAGTTTCTTTTCACCTCATGCTCAACATTAGCCAGACAAACGTCTGTTTAGTTCCACTCCAGAATTATTCAAAGTATCATCTCCCTCCTGCATTTACCATACAGTACAATTAAGCAGAATCCTTACTCGTAGAGTTCATAGCCTGGGGGAGGATTAGCAGACTGAATGAAATGCAGGGATTGCTCATGATGCTGGCTGGCAGTCTATAGATCTGTGCATCTTCACACACCTTCCCAGTTCAGTATGGAAGAGGTTGGTTAAACAGCCTGAATCAGCAGGTGGGAGCAACACCTGGGTCAATACTGAGTTAGAGAAGCTTTGACATGGAAGAAAGGGCCAATGGAGAAGATGAGACAGCACAAAGGTGAAATAAAGTAATTGAAAATGAAAGTAGTAGAAGTATCTCTCTGTGATTTTCTCCTCTCCTGCTCTCAAAACACCTGGCCTGGTCCAACTTGTAAAACTAGATACCTTTGTTTGAGCAAAGAAAGGGTTTAAGCAAAGTACATAATACCAGTGCTGAAGTATGACTGGTCATATTTCATCCCTTAAAACAGCATATTGTACTGAATACATACACACTACTGCAATAATATGACCAAAGAGCCAGTAAACAGGACAATAAAAGGTACAAAAAAGGTAGTGATGTAGTGTAGACTTTGAAGTCTATTCAGATTATGTGCTAAACATCAAGCTAAATCTTGATGCTGAGGTTTCATTTAGAAAGTGCAAGAGGTATGGCTACATAATTTAACTCTATGTTTTTATTGTAAAGAAAAAATATATTAAGAAACAAGTTCCACAACGTAAGAGTGGACATACTCTTTAGCCAGCTCTTTGTCACAGAGCATTACACACCTCAAAATACATATACACATAAGTTATTAAAAGCAGCAAAGGCCAGTAGCCACTTGTCATATTAGGCAATACATTAAGCTCAGCATTATTTTTGTCACTCTTTGTTATGCCTGAACTTTTAAATTCTCCACTGTGTTTCTGTGTGCATTTCATAAAGCCTCTGAATTTACAGATGAGACATGGGAGTTTGCTTCCTCAGTATTTTCCATCTCTTTCATACAGTACATAAGTGATGTTATTCCTCACATTGTTTTTAAGGCAACAAAATACCTCTACATCTGCCCTCACTTCAGATAACTGTTCTTTCTTCAGTCTAAATATTCTTGATTTTCTTTATGCTCACCTGATCCAGAAAGCAGTGCTACTTTCTTGGTGATCTAGATTAAGACAAGAAGATCGTGTAGATGTTCTCCGGTACTATTGAGGCAAATAGTAATTATGCTTTCATCAATATTAGTAAAACAATAATTCAGGCAGGGAAGTAACAGGGAAGTTTTGGAATAGTATTACAAGAGGAGCAATGTACAATTAAGCAATTTTGAACCTATGTAGGAGGACTCAACAAGACAGCTGGACTTCCAAATTCCACCACAACGGAGATTAAGCCACCTGTGTACAGATGCTGTGCACATATGATGTCAGCTTGCAGGGAATAAAGGCATCTGAGTAAGGTCCACTATTTAACTGACAGAAGTGATCCATCTCCCTATTTTATTCACGAATCCAAACACTACATCTAATGTTTGGTATAGAATGGGGTCAAGACCAGAAACATCACAGAACTAAAGCTCTGTTCCTGATTTTTGAAGTCGGTTTCTCCTCTACTGTAGTATTAAAGACTCAGAACACCATGAAGCATTTGTCATACATCTTTAATCATAGTACAATAACATAGTGTTTCTGCCTTTAATGAACACTCTCCAAGTTGCCCTTTTTAATGAAAACCAAATACCTGCAAGAAAGTAAAATGACACTGCATGAACAATGTGCTGCAGATTTATCTGTCGATGCGTTCCAACAACTACTTGCATCAGTCAAAAAAACTAAGTTTTAGAGCATTGCAACCGTCTTCTAGGCATAAGCTACGTGTAATTCACATCTGAATGTTCCTCAACGCAGTCACGTTTCCTCCTACTGGAAACGGTGATTTGCCAAGTCATTCTCAGCTAGGTACAGTGACAGTTACAGTAGTTTTCAAGTTTTAAAATAAACTTTTAGTGACTAGCTTGCTATGGCAGAGAGAGCTGGATGTGAAGCAATTAATTTACTCAGCATCCTGATTTTGATGAGATGCGACATTCCCCACGAACGACACACTGTTTTCAAGTTACATCTAGATCAAAACTTTACAGCTGTACCTAAAGTTCTCACGGATGTAACAGAGGTCTGTGACCTACTGAAGACTTCAATCAATTCACAATGAGCCACAACCAACAGGGAATAAAAAGTCACACCAGAGGATCCTCTTGTCCTAAATTTGTGGAAGACACATTTCAAAAAGACTGAGTGTATTACAAGCAGCTACCCATATCAAAACCAGATGCCTGCAATTGTCTTCCAGTGGGATTAATGTCTTAAAATAATACAGCTTTTTGAGCAGCAGAGCTTTAAACAGGCTGGGTGTATTTATTTATTCAAGCAGCACAAGGGAAATCAAATACATTACTTGTATGTTCAATTATCAAGCAACAGTTTCTATGTTTAAAAACTGCATTCACGCCTTCGCTTTTACAATTAAATACTGTCACATTGATTTCTCTGCTTAGTAATAATTTCTATGGAAATCAGAAGCTTGTTTAGGCAAAATACTAAAATTTAATTACAAAAGGTGCTTAAAACAGCTGTGCAAGGTCAAACAAGTGCGATGTACTAGAACACTGATCTAAAAATGATAATTACATTGTGATATTTGAGGAAACTGGTGTCAGATGTGCACAGGAATTAAGGTTATGACATAAAAATGATTGATGAAAAATGCTGAATGTTTTAGCCAAACGAAATACTAGGTCGACAATAGTTAGTCTTGGGGGGCTTGGGGGGACTTAAATCTCAGATCTGTGCTCAATAGGCAGTTCCTCAAATGGTGGCACATAGGAAAAGCAGAGGTTGATTCCTTTGATGCCAGAAAGTTGAGAGGTGCATTACCGCTGTATTACCTGTTCATGCTGCGCCCTGCCAGCCAGCAATGCCCTTGTTTCATACATCACGACAGAGCTGCAACCATCACTTCAGTTGACTCATTTGAGGCACTATCACCAATTGATTTAGGACTCGGTGCATCTTGCGGTGCAGAACTGGATGTCAGGGTCTTTGAAATGGAAGTCGACTGCCTAAATATATCTGAATAAGCAATAATGCTTGCACTGGAAATTTACAAACAGAGGGGAGGAAAATAACTTGTATTTGCATTGGATTTAACTGAAGAGGTTACGACCATGAAATTTAAAAGAGAGCTACATGAACTTAGATGAACCCCAGCAGCTGCATGCCTTCCTTCCTACAGCCCAAAAGTAAGTTTAAGCAAATGTCAAAGAGCAAACACACATTAATGAAGACCACATATTATGAAGATTGCTTCAACTCCACCCACTGCATAAGTCTTAATCACTATATGAGTTTAAATGACAGTCCAACTTGGTAGCAGGATGCCAGTTCTTAAAAAGATGGAAAATGAATACAATTTTCTTATTCCATCATTTGTAAACAAAGGAAAATAGTCTTAATCAGGTTGTATGTTTGGCTCCACAACAGAGACAGCAGGAAGAAGACTGCAGAGAAAGATCTTGCTGGTCTTCTTGCCCATAAGGGAAATACTGTGAAGTTTCATATCATAACAGCATCCCTGTACAAAGCAGCAAGCAGCCATGCATCGGTTTAGCACTGCAGGGAGCACCCCATTCTGCCTCTCCTCACATCCATCTACTGAAAGGAAAAAATATATATATCTATATACATACACATATATAATCAGCTTTCTAAATATCCCTGGGCCAGCAAGGGAGTCTGTGGGAGAAAGGGGAATGCAGAGAGCTAACAAATTTGCTATACAAATTTGGGGCAGAGGAGAATTCTACAGAAGAAACACAGATGAGGTGGTGGGTGACAAAGATATTGAAAAGGGATCCTTGCAGATCCTGTTTCTATGCCTTGCACATGTAAATATCAACCACTGGCCTCACCACTGTGAGCTCCTAAGCCCAGCTTTATCTACTGTGCCTTAAGTTGCTGAAGTTAGTTTTATAGGTGCTTTAAATCCTTTACGCACCCTTAGTCAGTCTTCACTACAACATGAAGCCTGACCACTTAAATCCCATATAGCAGACAATATGTTAGCCATTCCACAAAAGCAAGTAATCATTTTAGATTATTTTTGTATCTGCACACTGAACCAGAAAGCTCCAGACTCATCAGAAATAAATGCAGCCCTAGTCTTATTTCACCAGAGCTCTTCCTGCGTATTAAGTATTACTTAAGTCTTTGGAAAGACATAAATACCTATTACAGAGTTGAGGAATAAACAGAAAAGAGCATCAGAAGTTTTAGGACACAAATACACAAGAGACCAGGAGCCATAGCTGCAGTTCTATAGGTACGTTTTACTTGTATGTCAGAAGCGGTAGATTAGCAGAGCTTTAGAGGCCTTTTTTGCCCTTCTCGAATGAAACTACTGAAACCAGGTGTATACTCCCAGGTTTTCCACGGCTATTCTATCTAGTTTGCACTGGAAGAAAAAAAATGAACACTTTCCACCAGATCCTGTGTTTTTGAATCGCTGTTTGAAGCAATAAAACTGAAAACTAAGTTGTTGAAGAGTAATCACGTGATTCAAGTGCCACTTTTCTACTAGGTTTTCAAATGCACCTAAATAAACGAGAACTTAATTTCTTAAAACAAATTACATTCAAGCCTTCTTGTTTATCTCTTGCACAGCTGCTGTATTTTATTTGAGGAACAGAAGAAATAACCGTGACTTGAAATCTTGGCCCCAGAGAAGAACATGGCAAAATGCTGACAGGTACTGATGAGGCGATAAACAAAAAGCCTTTTACTACAGAAAGTTGGAACGTCTGATAATGTAACGTAGTAAATGTTAACAGCTATTACGTGGGGACGTTAGAAGGCATATAGAGGCACACAGATTGCAAGAAACAGGAAATAATCTCTTTCAGAATCAGGAGGTGTAGGAAGTGGAATACACTTGCATACAGAAGACACCGCATGCATGTTACATACGAAATACACCATTATGCCCCATCTTTTCATATAAA
This sequence comes from Columba livia, assembly GCF_036013475.1. NCBI lineage: Eukaryota > Metazoa > Chordata > Aves > Columbiformes > Columbidae > Columba > Columba livia. The sequence goes on along the minus strand of NC_088603.1, from coordinate 49,234,947 downwards.
CGATTATATTTCTTCATGTGAGGATACGAACCGAGCTGTTTCAGTCACTCTCTCAATTCTAGTGTCACTTTCCTTATGAAAAGAGTAGTTATCCAAACAGAACATTCCCTGAGTCGACACAGAAAATCGATAAAGCTGATTTTCGTTTGGAAGAATCTTCATAACCTTACTGGCAAAAAATAAAAAAAGCCACGCAGAGTTTGCTACTGTGCTAGTTCTAGTTTTAGGAGTTCTTAGTACTTGGTATTTGTATGTACGTAACTACATTGATGGTGTAATTACACCCCAATAGAGCAAGACCTCACAAAACTGTCTATGACCCAATCCCAATTTGGGAGAATTGTGTTGTAATACTTTTCCTGAAGAGATCTCTCCAACTGGAATCCCATTCATGTCCCAGTGTACAAATACAGCCAAATCATAGGCAAAGTTATAAAGCCCTACTGCATAACAACCAGAAAATAGTGACCGTGCAACCATCACACAGATCTGGGGACATAAAGAGAGTTGGATACAGATTAATGCAAACAACTGTAACGTGGCTACAGAGGAGAAAGGAATAAAACCTACTCTGCACCCTACTGATTTTAGCTTGCAGGTGAAAGCAAGAAAGTTCCACCTGCCTTGGAACCCTTTAACGGTTTCCACCATATTCTTTTTGCAGAGATGCTCTCCAATCCAACCTGAAAGAGGAATCAGTATTTATACTCTGCTTATTTCTAACAAGAAATCACAAACATTTGGCTATTTGGATTGAAAAATATAACTAGTTTACATAAATATTTTTAACATCCAAGAAAATGTACAAATCTAAAGTCAAACACGTTTGGCTTGCAACAAGCCCTGTTTGCTAGTGTCTTTATAAAGGCTCAGTTTTAAAGAAAAGTAGTCATTTTAAATATAACCAATATGCTGCAAAGGCCATCCCATTGCATGGAGACACTCACCATTCTTCTATACTTCTAGTGAAACAGAATGATAACATTTCGCGTCTGCTTGCAAGCAACATATACCTTATTTTGGTCCTGTGTAGTTAATTCCCACTCCTATGTTTTGGAGCGGTCTTTTTACAGCTCAGAGAAAGCATTGCACCTGAAATATCCAGCAGCATTCTGAAAAAAACGTAATTTAGTCCCCGAGGCTTTGGGTTGACTGCGTGAAAGTGGAAAACCACGATGACATAGCTGATTTTGCACTCGTGAAGGCTCCTCCGACTGATTGACCTGTATTACAAAATAAAAGAAAGAAGGTCAATAGTGTAGTGTTATCATTACTAAGCTAATTTGGGATTTAAAACCCAAGTCCATAGTAGTAGCTCAGCAGATGGCCTATGTTGTCCTTTGCCCTGGAAGGCCAGTTCCCTCAGTTCCAGAAGGACAGGGAACTGCTGGAGAGAGTCCAGTGCAGGGCAAGAAAGGTGATTAAGCATCTCCCTTATGAGGAAAGGCTGAGGGAGCTGGGTCTCTTTAGCCTGGAGGAGACTGAGGGGTGACCTCATTAATGTTTACAGAGATATAAAGTGTGAGTGTCACAAGGATGAAGCCAGGCTCTTCTCGGTGACAACCAATGATAGGACAAGGGGCAATGGGTACAAACTGGAACACAAAAGGTTCCACTTAAATTTGAGAAGAAACTTCTTCTCAGTGAGGGTGACAGACACTGGAACAGGCTGCCCAGGGGGGTTGTGGAGTCTCCTACTCTGGAGACTTTCAGACCCGCCTGGACGCCTTCCTGTGCAGTCTCATCTAGGTGTTCCTGCTCCGGCAGGGGGATTGGACTGGATGATCTTTTGAGGTCCCTTCCAACCCCTGACATTCTGTGATTCTGTGGTTCTGTGCTTGCCAGACTTCACGCCAAAAGGTGCTCCTTGCCAGTGCATACAACAGGGGAAAAAAAGAGTAGGAAGACTCCCAGTGAATAAAAAAGGAAGCTAAAAAATTCAGCAAAGCTACTCCAGAACAACTATGAGATTCTTCAGTGGGTGAACTCACATTATCTCACACTGCAAGGTGACAATATGGTGTTGTCCCTGTTCAAGTGCAGCAATTGCTTTTCCAGAACATTAGAGACTATTGCGAAACCTGCAGAAACTGAGACAAAGTCTCTCTCTGATTTCAACCAGCTCTGGACAGTTTCAAAGTGACATAAACTGAGAACAGTTCAATGCACAAGGTGACGCTGAGGTCCAAGCAATCCCAGATTACATGAAAACTTTTATCTGAACATCTTGCTTCCCCCATTCATCTCCAGCACAAACTGGAAAATGAATTTACACTAATACCTTTGTTTAGCTACTTCTCTTCCCAATATTACACAATATATAGGGCCTCCAGCAGCAGCTTTACCCCTCAAATGCTGCTTTTGTTTTTGAAACTTGTGTTTGTAAGTTTCTTACCTACAGCTTTTCCTGTCTGTACAACATTCCGGCTGGTAGAAACCATCACATTTCCAATCTTCTTTCCACGTTCGCTGTTCTGCACAGAGCTAAATAAGAGAGATACTGAAGACTGTTAGTTGACTGACTTCTTACTTCCAGGTGTAAATAAAATATAGAGAGTTAAAATATTTATCAGTGCTTGCACAGATTTACATAGCATACATATAGTTTTTTACATATATATGATCAAGCCCATAATTCCTGCCTGCATCTTATCCACATAGATCAGTAAGGCGAGCTTCTCAGAGGAAGAAAAGACACTGTCAGCAAGACAGGAATCAAAACACCCAACAGTTCATTCTTACACAGCACACTTTATACTTTTTCTAAATGTTTAGCAAAATGCATTTACATTCTAAATTACAAAGTCAGATTTGCAGTAGTTTTGAGAAACTTTAGCCCCAATATATAAACTTTAAACAAAACAGTAAGTGCTACTGATCAGTCATTATACTTTTTCTAAATAGAGTTTACTTTGTATCTTGCTCTAAGATTGAATTTTTTATCAAGTACAGTTTACACTCACGCTTTTGTTAAAGAAATGCAAAACGATGACAGACACTACCGTCATTTGGAAAGAAAAGCAGAAAAGCTATCAGTTCTACTGCACAAGCGTTATCACTTGAAAGTAACCTAATTTAATTCTAAATTGTAACATTCAAGTCCACATTTCAGGCTTTGCAAACCCATTTATGTAAAACTTAACAACAGAGCACACCACATTCTTTTTCCACTTTCAAAATTCCAGTGTAGATGCAAAAAGCAGAAAGAATGGAGTACATCAAGAACAAATTTAGGCTCAGTTTGCAAAAGCAAGTCATTTTGATGAGTATCTGATAGCAAAGTCACACCTGGATAATAAAGGCACTGTTGTAAGAATATTTATTATTAGGTATACACTAAGAACTGCTGCTCCTTTTACCATCATTTCAGGCTACTCAGAAGAGTTAACATCCTCCTTTCAAACACAAAAATAGGGCAAGTAAAAGTCTATACACACCTCACATCTTTCAAATGACGTCTTTCTACAAAGACCACCCATTAATAGTAAGAGCTGCTATCAGCATGCACCTTATCAAAGGCAATTACCTCGAGATAATCTTGATGCACTTGCATTCTCAGTCACTACTGTGGAAATTTTATCTGTTATCGATCAGCAAAAGCAACAAAAGGATTCAGCGGGCTGAAGTCTGAACCTTTTTATTCCTCAAGCTGCTCTTCAATGTCTGCAGGTGCTTTAGCTCTACAGTCAAGGCAGGTGCAGAACCACCAGCAAGTATATCTTGCTGATTTATAGGCATATTAACGAACCAGTCCCTGGTGTTTTATGGTCAACACAGCTAAGTGAGAAAACAAGCTATTTTGCCTGGTGCATAAACAAGAAGAAACAGTTAACTGCAAGACTGAATTGTGGCTTCAATAGAGCTGAACACCTATGGAATAACAACAACCACTGAGTTTTAGACCTGAATAAGTTGCTCTCAGCCCTTACGTGTAGTAAAGTTCAGTTGAGTGTGGTGCAGCAAGATATCACGTAAAACTCATTTTAAACTTCTAAATTGAAGAAATGGAACCATCTCTCAGTAAATATGCAGTGAACTTGGAGAATTTTAGAACAATGCTGCATTAAAACACAGCTGATTTTTAAAAAAGCTGTTTTCTCCTAATAATGGGACCTGAAGTCAACATACAAACACTGATGAAAGTTTTAACAGCTTCAGTGTACAATTAAAAAATAAAGATACAAAAGCCTTATAACTGCAATGCACAAAATCAGGGCTCTATTACGTAAAGTCCAACACAAAATAGTGCATTAGCACTGTTTTCCCTATTTCAGGCAAATGTTCTATCTTCAGATGTGGTGATGTTTCACAAGAGAATGCTGAGTATAGTTTCATGTACATGGCCAACTCAAATTTTTATTTTGTTTAGTTCATCACAGCAAAAGTTATATAGTTATTAATATTTGACCACACTTCCAAAGGAAACACACAAAGTACTATATACTTACTGTGACAATCTTAACTTCACATCTGATACAGAGTATTGTCCCTGGAATGGGTGGCTAGAAGAGGAGGAAAAACCCAAGAAAACGTTAAGTATTTATTTTTTCACGATTAATCCACCTCATACAATTATTAGCTGTACTCCTCTCTGCGGCTTTTGTAGCTATACTACTAATCACTTGACAGAAGGTTAGGTCCTAGTCACTATTCAACCTTGGGTTTCTTCTTTACCTGTAAGACACCTTCTATTTACAGACCAGACAGTAACAATCTCTTCATGCTAAGGCAGAAGCACCTCCTAGCAACACAAAGCAAATAAAAAAATGAAAAAAAATCCCATAAGTAGACCTAAAGAGCTTTGTAGGTCTAAAGAAAAACCTTCTTCAGGTTCTACAGCAGCTGACAAAGCCAAAGCAAACAAAACTTCCTGCAATACAGCAACAACCCACGTCAAACTATACTCAAGCACAGCCAACAGTGTTACCAAGCCTCACATCACCTAATCTTTGAGTGAAAATACACATAAAACAATCCAAAGTATAGCAGATGCAACATGAACCAGCCAGGTCCCTCCCATCCTCATAAATGACAACCCTGGACCCAGCTATTCCCTGGACACCTGGAAGTAATTAATAGCAAGTAGAACCATCTGAGGATGATTCCTGAGGAATGACAAACTTTTTATAGCCGGGGACAGCCAATAATGAACTTGCTCAAACAAGCTTCACTTCTCCTGACTCTGGATATATTATTCTTCATAAAACTATAGCCCAGAATTAGAGTAAGGTACAAAAGAACAGAAATACTTGGTTTCTGTACTTAGAGAATAGGGCCCCAAAGTTTCACCATTGAGGCTTTATAGGAGGAACAAGGGGAATGCTGTAATTCTACAGAACGGTGTGCCTGACTACACATGCTAGGAGGTCTCCATATTAAATATTTAAAATAATAATAATAATAATAAAGTTTCCTTACCTAGAATTTACCTCTGCAATAGCTGGATGCTTGTTGCTATTCCATACTCTGTAGTTGTGGGTATTTTTCCAGGCTGCTACAAATGCGATTCCAAAGTCTGACAAAGTCTTTTCATTGTCTGTTAAATTAAAGATATGAATTTGCAGCAATTCATTAGAGATGCAATACAAGACAAATTACTCTTTTTCTTCTAAAAAAAACCTGAATTTTTCCAGGGTCTTCTCAAAGACAAGTAAAATTCTAGCACCAAGAACTGACAAAAAAACCCCACCCCCCCCAACCCCCAAACCAACAACAAGACAGCTTAAAAAAATACTTTGATTTTTAATTTGTTTCTGAAGTTCTAAGTAAAGAGCTCATCTGGAAAAATAAGAAAAATTCATCCAAACATAGGCCTCAACTTATTTCCTGGGCAAAGACAGGAAAGGGGAGAGAATGGCCACATAGCAACTAAAACCAAAAACATCATTTGCATTCGTCTTTGTCAGATACACTGGGCTTTACTGTACTGTGTTGTTACTCAATCAGATTTAGTAAACCTCAAATCCACTCCAAAACTCCAATATCAATATAATAATATCCCCTTTAAAACGCTGAAGAGTATAGCAAATAATTTTAGAGCCATCCAGTGAAGTAGCAGGAGTTTCCAGAGAACCCTGACATTTCCTACCGACCAGGTAATCACTTTAAAATATTAAAGTTGTCAATGAATTTAACATCTCTCAGACTTTAAAATCAAGTTCTCAATCCCATGTTTTCTCACAACTACCTCAGAACAATATCTGAATAGTTAACTGATGTGAATAGAGAATAATCATGATGAGAATTGAGCTAGCAGGGTCAGTGCTGGGCAAACTAAACATTTTCCACAAATAAAACACTGACTCTTTTAGTTATATTTATGCACAAAAGGCTGGAACATAGAGAATACCCTCTGAGTTAAGACAAGAAATGTTGAGCTTCAGAAAACACAAGCTTATAGATTCTCTAGATAACACTTTTCACCTACGTGAATCCCTAATTAAGACCATGGCAGGAAGGGAAAAAGATGGAACAGCCTAGTAAAACTTTTTCAAAGTAGCCACTTCATGTCTCCTTGAACCCAAGTAGTTCCCCAAAATTAACTTCAGGTTGCAACAGAGTCTCTAAGAGAACCCAGTTTGTTAAGTCTCATCATATATGGCGTTTCACGTACTTATGAGGAAAGCTTAATTAATTAAAGAGGAGAGAATCAAAATGTCTGTAAGGCTGTGAAGTAAGAATTAGGAATAAGCTTGCCAAGGAACAACAAGGATGGCCAAGGAGAACCAAACAAGCAGCCTAAAATGAAACATTAAGCAGAGGGAGATCCAACGACAGGCCACATGCTTAACGCAACAGAGCAAATGGTTATTACGCCCACCCGCATCTCAGTCCCTAGACAAGGTACCTGGTTGCATCACAGCAGCGAGCAGGGCATGAAGATAAGCACTGAACTGAGCCCTGATCCACTCATCTCCTCCTTCCCAACCAGTGCCGTCCAGGAAAACGTCGTCTCTGTTCTCAGTTACGTGCTTCACCAAGTAATCCGCAAACCGGAGGTCAGCAGTTGTTGGGTTCAGGATCTTACGGAGTTCTGGGTCGTGGATTTGTACATGGGCATCTTCTATCTGTTTGAAATAATTCCAAGGGTAAACATTTATCTAAATAAAACTGCTTATGTATGCTACTATATATTGCTACCTAAATTTAAACCCACAGTCTCTCAAAATATCAAGAAGAAACAAATGGCCCAAAGAATAATGAATTAACTGTTCTCAGAAAGTCAGATACTGCTCTGATATAACCAGAAACAGATAGTCTTCCTGGCACACAGTAAAACCTGCTTATTTGACAGGATTTGGCAGGGCAGTTTGGTGCTCACATGTATTTCTCTAGAGGCTCTTTGATCATCACTTCACTATATTACGTTGGTTACCCATATGTAGCTATCTTAGGTTACCAAACACTGATTATATAGTTGTATCGATACACTAGAAATCACAGTGTTTTCCTAAATACTTTTTTTTTTAACATCTTGATTAAATCAGGAGGAAGTCAATAGCAATGTGCTTTATTATCTAACTCTATCTGTTCCTCAGCAGAATGCAATTATTTTGGAAGACCTTATTACAAAGCCATGAAAAAAGCCCGTGACATGAAAAGTAAAATTATACCAGCAACAAAATAAATATTTAAGAAGTGCCCTGCAAATAAAAATATTGGATATAAGAATATACAGAAAAACATGTATAAATTTTGCATAGTTTATCTAATCCTATCCTAACAAATGATGCAAATTCAATAAGCTTCTGCATTTAAGAATTTATCTCATAGGGAAGTAATTCAAAATTTGGGCATCAACGTGAAACTTTAAAGCTGTATTTAAAATGTGATCTCTGCTTCCCCCCGAACCCTTCTCCTCAGTTCAAGAAGTTCAAATGCAAAGATTCGTACTTCCACAATCGCATCACTCAGATACTTCTGCTGACGGAACAGGATGTTGGTGGCTCCTGCAACAAAGCCGCGGACTGTCACATCTGACAGGAGATGATGCTGCTGCAGTGCCATGTATGGCAAACAGAGGTACCCCTGAAATAACAGAGATATTTAGAAAATTAACATAAGGCAAAAAAAAAAGTCTATATTCAGAGTTTTGCCTAATAAAAACCAGCACATTCGACCTTGGTTATTACAGTTTCAGCCAAGATTATCTATTGTTTTTTTACATCTGCAAAGCAAAGCAACCAGATTCCACATCAACTACATTTTTCAAGAGGTTGTGTTGCCTTTCTGTTTCAGGACCGAAACTGAAATACAGTGCAGAGGACAGGAATCAAATGGCATTCATAAAGCAACAGAATAAGAGTGACAGCTCAGGTCAGTTCAGAGACAAGAAGTCAACAGAGATAAATATTCATCTATCCACTTGCATGCCATGGTGTCTTCTGGCACTCCTGAGGTACATAACCCAGGAAAGCTACAGCCTGCTCTCCAAACTTTTAGGTGGAGATTTCCAGGCTCCAGAGACAGCAATTGATTTTGGATAAGCATATGCACGTTTGCTTTTAAGAAAGAGCAGCACAGAAAGCAGCACACTCTGCTTTTTAGCCACTCCATGCTTGTAAATTAATCTGGTATCCTACATTCCAATTATAAATAAACCCCAACAAAACGAACATGCTAAAAAAAGGCTTTGAGGTAAGTCATTGAGAGATCATTGAGAAGCAGTTGTAGGTATTGTAATTTTCTTTTTAACTACAGGATCAACATACCCCTGAAGTCTAACACAGAAGTCTAATTCCAGCTGTTCTACTGCATAAAGCAGAAAAGCAATTTATTCACTAGTAGAAACCCAGAAGGGTAACAGACAGAAACAAAAAGCACGTGCACTTTATCACACAGTACATGGTAACTGGAAACACATGGAGGACAGGAGCACAACTATTCCCTTTTGTTCTATCAGACACAGGGATGACTTTCCAGATGACAAGCACTTATCAGTTGAAAACAAACAGCCTGTGTCAAAGGAACAATGGTGCTTTGAGAGGAATCACCAACCTAAAATGGAAAATTTTCAAAAAATATAGCTTAAGAACCTGGCAAATGATGGTTTATTTACTGCATATTCAAGTAGCAAAGCCTTAGAAATTTTTCACTATTTAAACTGTCAGTTCCCAAATTCACATTTCTCTAAGTATAAAAGTTTTATTTCCATAAACACGTTTCATTCATTTTAGAAGAGTGCAAATGAAATGAGTATTAGATCTTACAGAACTGGTATTGAAGAAACAAGTATCACAACCTATTTTTTCTCATGCTTGTGCGTACTTGGATAATGTATTATGCCATCTGGCAAAATCTCCTCCCATTCAAATTTGTCAGATTTATTAGTCTTTCCATGGCGTGGCATAAAACAACTGTGAGATGAGAGCTCTAAAAGAGAATTAAACTTTCCAGTAAGTGGTTAAACTGTAACTTCAAATCACATTTTTCTGATAACTTAGAGATGTAAGCCTTTTTCTGCTTCAATTACATTGGATGAACTCAAATGAAAAGTGCCTGTGTGGGACAGAAGGTAAACACATAGAAACTGTCAGCTTCCTTGAAACTGTTTACTTTTCCATTTTATGAGCTCAGTAGCAAACTAAGTTTGCACTCGTAGGCTCCCTTATCAATTATTTTCTTCTTGCTTTCAATCTAGTATTTTCAATAGAACCGGACTAAATACAATTTACAGGCTATTCCTTCCATTAGCAGACCATAAGGACAAACACCAGACTGCAGATCTTTGTTGAAAAAGCGTTTCTAACCATGACGTGAGGAAATACAGGGCAATGACATTTGAGCTGCTCACTTGGGTCCACACAGTGTCCTGTTTCCAATGAAAGTTATTGTGAGAAACACAATCATCAAATACAGTGTTCTGCTGGGAAATGCAAATCAGCACCTCCAAAGGAAGAAACACCACTTCGAGCCCCCATCAGCTCGAGGAAAGAAATCCAAATCATCTACTTTCTGGGCAAACATTCATCTAAAAGGTTATTACATTAAAAACAACCAAAAAAAACTTCTTTTACTGACAAAACTGTGTTTTAAAGGGACTAATTTTCCTTTTTTTTTTTAATAAATGGGAAAACAGCCCTAGGAAATGTATCAGAGTCCTTACAGAGACTCTGGAACACCTGGAGTTTTTAGGCATCAGGACAAGCCTAAAATTCAGCAGCTCACCACCATGCACAGGGAAAAAGACACAGGCAACCAGGAAGAGCTATCATGTAAAGAAGGGTGAAATTTTATATATATATATATATTTATATGAAAATGTTGTGTGTGTGCATATGTACACACACATTTATATACATATTTTCTGCATATGTACACACACATTTATAAATACACATATATATATAAATTAAGGAGCAAAACACAGGCTTAGGTGTCAGCTAAAATACACCTTAGTTTAGATTACGGTATGTAAACACTTCTTAAGTACTCTGATCTTTCCCCATGTAGGTTAGATCAACAATTCTTCAGAGTAAAACAGTAGTTACTGATACATACCATTTATTATCCACAGTGGGGTTTGCAGGTTACCAGCATGTAGACTTGCAAATAGTATGTAAATATACATATGAAAGAAAAGTGGAGTGCTTGCGTGTGTGCACACACCTCCAGACGTGCACTTGTGCTTTCCACCTGCCTGGGAACACAGCCACTTGCCAGAGACCGTACTTACATGTTCTGTAGCAGCCTACTGTCCATTTGGAGTTGGGTAACCAAAATTATTAGCCACTTCTGGAAAAACAGATGTCCTTATGAGTTACCAGGTATCACGAACAACATGTTTACCTTTGTAAAAATAGCCAACGGCATACCGTACTGGTCCTCTTCCAACCCAGATATCAGCCCTGGAGCCAGCACCGCGTGTCCTGCGTTTGCTTGGGGCTGCACGGTGATGGGAAGGCTTTCGGAGCTCAGGCCTTCGCTCGGAAGATTTTCAGCCTGTTCGGATGCTGTATTTTCACGTTCTCCTTCTTTTGAATTAGGCTGCTCCAAAATGCCAGGATCTAAGGTCTCCCAGTCACTTTCAGAGGACGCTGGAGAAGCGCGTGAAGGAACTTTCAAGCGTTGCACAGTATCGTTGGAGGTCTGAGCTCCATTGCAAGTCTTCTCTGATGGGGAGAAAGGCACCTTCGCTTTTTGACCTTCAAGTGAACGGTTTCCTGCCATCCTCCTGTCTTCCCTTCCCGTTGCTAAGTTTGTATTTGAAGTATGAGCAGCAGACGCAGAAACAGAGTCACTTAACCATGGTGTATCTTCCTGCAATCCAGCATCCTCTGATATGCTCTTTCTTGGTCTGTAGTGAGAGCTGTCAGTAAGACCATGTTCAATCATACCTGGAAAGCAATAGCAGGCACAAATATCAGCATCTTAATAGAAATGTAAGTAACTTTTGTTAAAGCAAACGAACAAAGTTCTCTTGTTTGCATAGTAGAAATCACATATTTTAAAACACTTTTTTTGGGAGAAGGAGGTGTTAAAAAGCAAACCCCCACATTTTCGCTCCTAAAGAATCTGCCTCAGCTTTTTTTTGCTATGAGAAGACCGGATAGATCCTAAGAATTAGCAAGGTTACAGGTTTTGGTCATGTGGGTTTTTTTGTTTGGTTGTGTGGGGTTTCTTGTTTGTTTGGGGTTTTTTCTTTCTTTTTTTTTGAAGAGAGCATGTAAGAGAGAGGTGTGTGTTTTTTTACGAAATTTAACAGGAATCTGTGACTTATTCAGAGTCCCGTCTGTGTTACCCACAGGCACACCAGAAGATCCAGCAGCTCAGATAAGCACAATACATAACCCATCGAGTGCAAATATTAAATGTTAAGATACGTGTAGATAGTACCTGGCCATGCACACAAGTCACACATTTTTCAGGCAACATACCAACATAACTTTATCTCAGCTATCACCAGAAAGTATATAAAAATAAGTCCAAAATCTTACCGGGAAAGAGGGACAGGACAGTCATCAGAGCTCCCACCAATCTATTTACTGGAGAAATATAAAACAGCACCTGGTGACAGAAGAAAGGAGGGTTAGGGGAAGAGAGTGTTGCAAAAGAGGAAGGGGAAATTAGGGAGGAGAAAATAAGAAAACTAACATTACACTTAAGTGTGACAAAGACAGAACATACGCAAACTGTCCAAGGCATTGCTTTGTTATTTTAGAAAGCCTGCTTACCAACAAAAGCTCTTACAACAGTTCAAAGGAAATATTTAAATATATCTATCGTATCCTTATGTATATAGTAATATTTGCAATATATATGTTGTATATATACATGTGTGTGTGACATATACTTGTCAATCATTCAGATTTTTCTGTCAGTCAGACTTTTTTCCCGAATTGACCCAGTTACTGAATGACTGACAGAAAAAAAGTTATTTCTGACATGTTGCATAAATTCTTTTTCATTTGTAGTACATTAAAATCCCTGTTATAAATCAAAGACGCCAAATCATCCCCACTTCAGAATTCTGACAAATACCTATGCAGAAACACCTCTTCCAAGAAAGTATATTAAAGGTGTGCAGATAAATGAAAAACAGGATAAACGCAGCATGCGTTTATTATAGGTATCTTCCTATTATTAGAAAAAAAGTTTTGTGGAAGATATGACTGACATTAAGTTTGGCAAAGCACTTAAGGCATAACATGGGAAATCAGAATCTCCTTAATTAAATCACAGACTGGTATTAGTTAGGAATTCAACAAGGGGGTGTCAAAGGCTAACAATGAAAGAAGAGACACAAGGCAGACTGAATATTACTACCGGAGTTCCTCCCAGACGGGCCTTCAGGGGAGAGGAGGACAAGACAGAAAAGAAAGAAAAAACAAAACAAAAAAAGCCCCACAATCAAACAACAACAAAAACCCACCAAAAAACAAAACAAACCAAACCCAAACAAACAAAAAAACCCAATCCCAAACCAGAAAAACCCCACAAAAGTCAACTTGTTTAGCAATGCCACTTCTACATCCTCAAGCAGCACAAGACTAGGAAAAAATACACGATCATTACAAGGAATCAACAATGCAAAGGAATCCAGAATAATCTAACTTGATGACTTTACAGGACACTTTAACAGGCATATAATTACATTAAAAGTGCAAGTTTGTGGACTCAGACTTAATCAAAGACTTGTGTTTTAAGCCAGGAAGACACTTCAGAAGTGACTGATGAATAATAACTCATGTTCCGCTACTATTCGCAAGTCTACAAGTTGGTGAATTGATGGAACCAAGAGAAAGACCCATGCAGTCCAAATGATGTTTAATGGTACTTCAGCTGGAAACAGACTATGGATATTATCTTGCACAATTTTTCTCTTTTCTGTGTTCAAGATAGGTGAATTACAACAGCCACAGAAAAAGCACAATGAGAAGAACAAGAAGGTCACCTGAGGAAAGAATTTTGGCTGACTCAGTGGGAATAAAAAAGTCTGACTTCTTTTAAATACAAAAGTCTAACTTCTTTTAAGATGCTGCTCTAAAATGCATGTATGAAAGATGCATTATATAATAGCAATGAACTACAACAGAAACCCCGTGATACCCCTACCAGCCAAATGTGTTTTTAAGTCTACAGAATTAATTCAGCCTATGAACAGGTACCTTGTTTTCAAGAAATCTGTTCCACTCTAGGTTTTTGTTTGGGAATCCCACTTACTTAAGCTGATGACTTTTTGTATTTGTTCCATCAAGTCACTCTGCCATATTTTCATCTGTACGGGTGCACACCTCCTACCCCTCCCAACCCCATTAGATGGCCTATGACATCTACATCAGGAAACTGGGTGGTCCTAGCAGCAAGTCAGATGATGATCATCTGGAAGTAGTCTGCCAGCCCAACAATAGCTGAGAGGTGAAAAAAAATTCCCTTTGCTTGTGGAAAGGCATCAACCAAGTTTCTAAGGATTAAAGGAAATCAGTCTGTTGCAATGAAGCATTTTTCAGCTCAAGGAAAATTGGCTTTACTAGTGGCTTCTTGCACATTATATTTAAGGTCTTTGAACACGCAGATTCCCACAGTTATTCCAGACACTTAACATCTGCTAGAAAACTGGCAGTGCCAGAAAACCAAAACGATTCCTTTTGAAATAGCAAGTGTTGTCTTCCTGTTTGATCTTAGGGAAAAAAAGCAACCTGCAGGTTTATTCAATAAGCATCCAGTTATTTTTGAAACTATTTCATGTGTTTGAATCATATGAACATGCTTGGGAAACCCTCCCTCTCCGTCTATGCGTTTGTGTCTTGTGGTTTAAGCGGCTTCAGAAAAGAACTGCAGCTCAGTAAAGTATTTTGTTTATGTATGTCCAAGTGCTAAACTGATCTGATGAAATGCTACCATAAATTTTCAAACAGATCAGTAGAGATACTTTACGAAACCTTAACTGGAAAATATTTTTACACTTATGGTTACAAAAAAAAAAAATAGAATCAATGTAGACTTTCAGACTATATCAAGTTACTTTTAGGAAAAAACTTGCATATTGAGCCTTGATTACATACATTTCTACACATGTACTCCTGCTATTTCACAATAATATTTTCTCAAGCATACCTTTTCCATATAGCAGTCTTCAGCATATGGCTTTTTAATGCAGAAACTGCATTTATTCTCATCAATAAATACTTAAAACTCTCAAGGTACATCTGACCTAGAGAGTTAAGTGACAAGTGCAAAAGCTTTTTAGAAGCCGTTACTTCTACTTTAACAGCCATACTTGTTGCCTCACAAAAGAAACCTAGGCCTTGGATATAGATTTAAAAAACAAAACAAAACCAAACAACACCAACCAAAAAAAACCCACAACTGTTTCAGTATCTTACAGATTAAGTCCTACTGACTTTCTAGGTGCAGCTAATGCAAAATTCTAATGTTCCTCCTCAGTACTCTGAAGAAGATGGGTTTTACCACAGCAAATTCACTGAAGAAAAAGTGAAACTGAAACAAAACTTTAAACAAAAATGATAAAAAAGCAAAACAACAACAAAATATCCTTGCATAAACGTGTCTGGGAGCTGATACATAGTCATTTTACTGAAAGTTCTTAATCCAGGGTATTAATACGTACACGGAAGAAAATAAACCTATCTACTATCTCGCATCTGCTTGCATATTTTGCATATTGCACTTAAATTGCTAAGATGGCATTGCTTCTGATGCAGTAAGATAGCCCAGAGCAAACACTGAGCCTGGAATTCAACAGTTTTTACCAGTTCGTAAGCTGAGTTCAGCCTGACCTAACAGATAGGGCTCTTCAGCTCATGTCCTGCAGGTGTCCCTGTAGGCTAGGTCTGAAGGACACTTCCAGCACTCATCTCCTTTGGTCTGTCTCTTTGAAGCCTGAACCAGAAGTTCTACCCCTGTAGAGCTGTACATACCCTTTTAGGTAACAGCATTTCCTATTGGTTCCTTCACACAGGTACCTATTTGCATTATGTGTATCCTTTCCTATCTTTTATGATATGTTTTATGATATGTTTTATGATAAGTTTTCCTACTCACATTTAATCACATTTTACTTACTGTGTCTGGGACAGCTATTAGTAAGGCTGACTGCGGACAGAAGAGGAGGATAATTTATGTCAACAGACAGCAGTTACTTTTAGCATCGCTTCCCAATTTATATATTGATGCAAAGTTGTTGATATGACTTCAGATACTTTTATTTTACTTTGATTTGGTTTTCACTAATATATTCTACATAACTTCATATGTAAAAAAAAAAAAAATTGCATTTCTATTCAATTACCTGCCTCAGCCTACAAAACGTTACCTTTTTCTCCAGAAGAATCAATTTAAAAAGGATCAAGACCTGAAAAAAACACAGAAAGGAAAAACATGATGAGTGAACTGGTGCCATTTATCAGAACAATGTGCAAGTATGATCTCTTATTCAAGATTTCATGTTACAACACTGCAATCACTGCATAGTTGTCAAATGATCAAACACATTTGACCAGTGAAAGCCACTGTTCCAATATCCTTTCTCCACCTGAACACTCATTTTAAAATAGCATGAGATGCACAGAGAAAAACCTGTACAAACAACATTTGTGTAGTTTGAATCATACAAAGCTTATAAGGAAGAAAAGCTGGGTAATTCCAGAATTTATAAAAAGAGCAAACTGAATAAGAGAGTTACCCTCACAAAAACACAGAAAAGAATTCTGCAAAACACCAAGAATATGATTCACCTCATCTAGTCTTAGGTATCCACAGATGAGGCATCTAGATTAGAGGTGGCTGTCCGGGCTCTCTATACTCAAATTAAAAAAACAGATGCTTCTGGGGGCTGACTGCCAAACACCTGAAGTTAAACAAAAATGAGTTCTACCCCAATAATCTACTGAGCAGGCAAAAATACCCCATGAAATCCAGTTTCTCAAATTTGTTTCCTTGATGCCTATCAGTTAATAAAAGACTCTAAATGCTATTTATACATTAGGTATACGATCCACACTCAATTTCAATAGTTGTTAGAGAAAAAGAGAGGTGCAAGTTCCCTCAGGTTCTATGACGGCAGGAGCTGCAAAAACTACAAGATACAGGGAAAAATGCTTTGAGTTGTATCTGCACGGACTTTTGACATATTCTTCTTTCACATCCATCTGATAAGAAGCAGGAAATAGAAACAAGACCATAACTGAGATGACCACTTGCACTTTGGGACAGGCCTAAAGAAATGTCACACAAACCTAGAAATCTCCATGGAATCCAGCAAACAGACAAAACTTCTCAGTCTGGAACTTACTTTCACTGAAGTTACGTAGGCAAAGGGGAAGGGAAATCAGAAGGCTGGAACCAGAAGTACTTAGGAAATAGTCTTCTTACTCCCAGCTCAGGTATGTCTAGACATCTTTATTTTTCAGTTCCTCACAAAGCATTTTACCCCACAAAATTGGTACTGTAACCTGATATATCTAGTAGAGAATGCCTACCTTGTGTCTAAAGTGAAGAACAAGATCCCGAGGAGACAGACCTGAGATACCAAAAAAGAGAGCAATTATTACAGTTCAACAGCTAGTAGAGATACTAACTTACTCCTTGCCACCATTTTTCAGGGGAAGGGGACACATATTATGCATTCTATGTGAACCCAGTTACTTCAACAGCAGAACTCATACAAATTCTCACTTTTGAGTGAGAGCATGAGTTACATCTACAATGGAGACAATAATAATGTGAATAGTCACACTCTGAGTTACTCCTGTTGGCTGTTACAGAGCATTATGGGAATGTTCAAGTAAATACTACATTGTACATTCAGAAAACACAAGGAAGAGTCAGAATCAACTGCAAGATATCCCAGACAACAAGTAAATGAAAGCTTGAGCACCCCACACCATCAAATGGTTCCACCTAAAAAATACGAAGGTACTGCTTCCCAAAAGCAGCCAAGCAGTCGCTTGTCAGACTGTTAGGTCAAAAGGTAACATGTCTTTCAACTCACAACTAACTCCTACTACGAAAAAAACACTATATTTATTTGACAGTTATTTAAATCTGCTAATAAAGAAATGCATAACAGAATAGTGTGCAGGCACACAGACCTCCGTTGCTTAATCTGTTAATGCACATAAACAAATCAGCTCGGGAAGGGGATGTGTTGATAAGCATAACATTATCTCCGCTGCTTGTACAAAAAAGTCACTTACCAAGATAAACTTGTGACCCTTCTAGCAAAGTACTGCCCAAGGAACTATTCATATGATCATAAAGTTCCTGTAAAAGTTAAAACACAGGCAAAAAAAACCCAGAAGCTGTTAATGGCACATGGCCACACAAAATCCAGAAAAAATAAAGTTCACTTATTCAAGGATTTCAATATCTTACCCCAGAAAGTAAAATTTCACTAATGGAGTCAGTGGAGATACAGGCTGCCAATATTGTATTTCATTACAAATCAGAAAGTTGACCTTCTGTCAGAGTAGGGTAGTTCATTTAGCTCACATTAAGTTACTACAAGAGCTGAATAACTGAGTGACCTGTGCAAATGGAATATTTGAGCACCAACTAAAAACACTTGTGTTCACAGCCATATACTGAAAGCTTTGTTCCCTGTGGCTGTTACTTAAAAGTTACCTTTAGAATTGAAATTTGCGAGAAGTCTTTTTCTTCAAAGTACGCATGTGTGATGAGTTGCAGCTTTGCCTGAAGTAACCCATACAAAGGCTTGAAAGAAAAACAAACACAAAAGCAAGAGAAGAAAACTTGGTTAGTCATTCATTTTGAACTTTAATCTCCCATTCTTACCTTGCAATTAGACACATTATTACACACAGAGTTCATGGAGGGTCACTCCTGAGTTGCTAATTCCCAGTGCCTTTGTCCTGCGCTCATTTTAAGGGACAGTGACTATTTTCTTTCCATTTGCACATACCATACAATCACTGAACATCTTTCTGGAAAAGTACTTTCCTGCTTTAACACTGCTTGTGCAACTCCAGTAACAGTTCTTTCTTCAGCTTTAAGCACAGAATTTGTTTTCCCTGCCTGGTGACCAGTGACTTCGCTAAACAAGTGGAAAAAAAAGATATTCCTTCAAAACAAGAGTATGTTGACTGTATGACTATCTTAAAACCACTTTCATAATTGCCAATAGCCACTCTCTCCAGTTATTGTAATGGCCAGCCACTCAATCTTACTACATGAAATAAAGTTCGTAGTACTTAAGAATAATCCAAAGTGCAAATAGATATCCCGGTCTCTGACAACAGGAAGATAATTTTACAATTACTCTTAAGAGGAGATAACAATTCAAGGCCACACACTCAAATGCCATAGCCTTCCCATTCAATTTTACTTCAGTGTTTTGTTACCCTCTGCAATGATTTAGAGAGAGATGTCGGGAGCCAAAAGTTCCAAATAAGAACATGGAAAACAAATTATTTTTAATTTGTTATCTGAAAGCACTTTGGGAGTTAAAGAAACATTCTTACCAGCTGACTGAGAACACAGACACTTTTCTGTACCGTTTCTCGGGTGATATCTGCTTGCCGTACTTTCAATGCCTAAGAAACAGAAGCATTACAGTATTTTTACCCACACACAATTTCAACAAGAATTCTTTCACAGGTCTAGTTGCCACATACCACCCCTTTATTTAAACAAAAACCTAAGACTGACTGCCTCCATAGCCCTTACTAAGAATGGTCATAACACTGGCATGTCAGAATTGTGTCTCATCATAGCATGCACAGCAAAGATTGAAATACAGCTGTGGTGACAGGCAGAGGACTGATAAAAGACACTAGCATGACAAAAAGGCAATAGTCCTGGAAAAGGTAATTGCATTTTATCTCAGGGTAACGTAACTGAAGAGAAGCCACAACACCACTCATTCTTCTCTAATGCTATCTATGAAAATGGACCACATTGAAAAGTCCTTGCCTATCAATTGTTTGCTTTATACTTAAGGATTTTATTTGAGCTACCCATAAAATAAGAGAGGTGTCATCTGCAGAATCAGCTACATTCTCAGCCAGACCAAACGGTCCCAGCACTTAACAGCAGACCTACAAAGGGTGTGAGCAGAAGTACAGTCAAGTGATTCACTTAATTGTACAAAACAGCAAGCGTGCAGACTGCAGCACACACATCAAAAAGGAGAGACAGAAAGAGTGCTCGGGCTGTCAGATGAAACACATTGGTTTAGATTCCACTTGTTCCAAAGAGTTTATTTTAAACATCTGTTTATCTTCTTAATTGGTTACTAAACAGCATAAACTGGAATCAAGAGCACCACAAAGCCAAGTTATTGTATAAATAGATCAAGACTCTAATCACAGAATGCAGTGAAAACTGGCTGCAAAGACAGTGAGTGAACTAAAATCAACACGGATTTAGTTCAAAAGAAAAGGAATTAAAATTTGCATGTGTAAAATTTCTCCTATAGCGTAAACAGGAATTTGAAATATAATCAAGGTATGATTAACTCTAAAATGGCATATAGTTTACATCTTCTGAATACAAGACTCATTTAAAACTCAAACCCACATGGCATTCCAGATTCCTGGCATTTCACTGGAAAAGGGGTTAATTTTTAAATAAATTTGTAATAACTTCTCAATTTTAAGTGCACAGATCATACTCCTGCTACTATTTTGGAAATATGGGCAGATTCTAGTAGATAATTTCCTCAGTGTGATCATGTGCACACTGTAGCTGTCATCAGTTTTTCAGCTTTACCGCTAAAAGCTCTGAATCGGTAAGCAGCAACACTGAATGTGAAGATGCTGGGCTATTCTGCAAGCATACTTTTGGCAAAGGAGGTAGGTGAAGAGAAGTATCATTACACTTGTATGGTCAGAACCCAGGAAATAATCTAAAATGCTTTGTGGTTACACACTGCAGAAAATTCAACTTTTTCCGCCCAAGAGGCCTACTTTCTGGAAACACAACTTGGCCGCCTGACAGACTGTCAGCTTCGTGTTGCTACTTGGTCCTGATGCCTGGGTTAGCTCTCAAGAAGCAAAACATATTTTTCAATTGCCCTGGACATTTCAAAAGATCACAACATGCTTGCTGACGTAAGGGAAGGAAATAGTTCCCAAGTTCTGTAGCTACCTACTGTGCACATTTTCATAGATTTTCAATGCAAGTTGATTATGATGTAATGCAAGCCACTGAATTTTAGAGTCATTAATGCATCAAGCCCATTATTTCATTAATATAATCCACACTTGGAGACTTACCTTCGCTTCAATCTGCCTATAGCAAGAGACACCATATACTGTGGTTCGATCTCCACATCTCGGTGGCAAATGGAAAAACACAGTATCTATGAAAAAGAAAAGACACTTTCATAAGTCACTAACAAGAGTTCAGTATTTTCATTTTCAGCCTCACTTATAAAAGGTTTACTTCTGAAAATATTGGCACACTTATTTTCATTGACTTAAAAAAAAGCCACGTGGCAGTTGGGGGTTGAGAAGCATTGGAACAGGCTGCCCAGGGAAGTGGTGGAGTCACCATCACTGGGAGTGTTTAAAAGGTGTATAGATGAGGTTCTTAGGGACCTGGTTTAGTGCTAGAGTTAGCTTATGGTTGGATTTAGTGATCTTGAGGGTCTCTTCCAACCAAGATGATTTCTATGATTCTATGAAAGATTAGAGTAGCTGCAACCATTGTCAAGATAGATATCCATGCAGCAGCACCATTATGCCAACAAAAAGGATTTGTGAATCCTAGTCTCACACAAAATAATTACTATGTCTGTGCATGTGTGACATGAAAGGAAAAAGCTCTACAAAATATAACAAGAGAAAGGCTTTTATGGATTGAAATATATACACATATACACACAAACTTGCTACTACTGCAAAAAAATTGCTAAATCTTAAGTAGAGGGTATTATGACTGCTTGCCTTTCAAAACATGAGTTAAATCTGTTTTGAAACCAACTATTAATTTTTTGTTTGCATCACAGCAGCAAAATTAACAGAAGAGACAATCCCATATGCATTAAGTCCAATATAAAGAGGGACTGTTTATAACAAAGCTTATTCCCTTGAACAAGTTTAATTACATCATGGAGATCACCTAGGTTTTCAGAAAGCCTTTAAGACTATTTCCTGTAACAAGTCATCCTCTTTGCAAAAATGTAACTATCAGTGGGAATTAGTTTAAAACTCAAAAAAATATATCTAATAAAGTTACAGATTCATGTGTATTCTTGCCTACAAAACACAAGGATATGCATCTGTTTTGCTGCCATGTATATTTTTTTCCTTACCAAAAAATACAAATTGATAATCTTTACTGTAGCAATAAAAACGCTTGAGGTTGAGCATTAAGTGGGAAGGTACTGAGACAAGAGGGAACAGGTAAGTGCAGCTGCATATGATTTTCCTGGCTTTGAAAGCAGCCCACTGCTCATCATGCATTTAACAATGCAGAAATTGAACAAAACTCATGACCCATAGCAGAGTAAGAGAGACTCTTATAGCTGCTAGGAAGGGGATTATTTTTATATTGCTTTCTTTGCTTCCAAATGAGGTCTCTGGAAGTTGGAGAACTAGGAAACTAGTATATCAAGTTAAAAAAAAAAATCATCTTATTAAAAGCAGTATTAAAGGGTTTCTGTGATTTTGCTGTTTTAAGTGACTTCTTTGTTCACTGTTGTGCAGAAAATAGATGCAACAACTGAACATGCCTATAAATGTCACTGTGACGAACTGAACTGCCGTCAAGTAAGCAAAGACATAAATGCAGTACTACACACACACAAAACAAACAAACAAAATGCAACAAACAGAAACCAAACCACTCTGCCATGAACTTGCTGGTAACTACATGGCAAAGGAATCTTCTGTCTTCATTCTGCTGACAAATACACTAAAACTTCTATTCCTTCTCCTTAAATTTGTTGGTTTTCAAAACAGGTAATTCTACAGACACTGAATGACTTGTAGGTCATTCTGAGATTCTCTAAATTAATGGAGGGAAAAAAACCCATAATGACTATATACATTAGAAAGCTGAATTTTAGAATTGAATTTTTCCCTTCTCTCAAAACTGGATTAGGTTTTACTGAAGAATTTATTCCCGCTTCAAAGAATTCCTGAGAAAGCTGACAGCCTTGTTTTGCACTAGGACCACACACAAGTAACATGTAACCCTTCAGCTTGTATGTACATCTGATTTCTTGATGTAGGAGGTACACCTTTATGATTTACTTTCACTTTGAACTCTGAAGCAACATCATTGCCAATGTATTTTGCAGCTTGAAGAAGTAGAGGAAGTCTAATAAAGAAAACAATTGTTAATCAACTGTTGAGATATCAGGATTTTTCTTTTGGTTGCAGGAGCAGTAGTACATACAACTTCCCCTTGTTTCTTACCTTCCTGATAGTTGTGAGCACCATCTGGCAAGGCGAGAAACGGCAAGTATTTCCATTCCTCTGGTAAACTGTGGCTGTCATGTCCTTCTTCAGGCTTCAGAGGGGGATAGGAAAATTCAACCTAAACAAACAAAAAAATAGAGGGGATGTCAAAGAAAGAATCCATTACTGTTAGCAAACAAGCAAGCCTCTGTGACTCAGCCTAGCACCTTTTCTTTAGCAATGGTATGAAAAAGTTTCGCTTCCTGCGAGCCTTCCTTGTCTCTTCCTCTAAAGCACCCATGGACTGACTTGTGTGGTCGCACCGACAGGCCCTGAGCAGATTTGTCTTCTACAGATCTTCCATCCAGCATAGTCCCTTCTCCTCCAGAGAAACACAAAGCAGATGTTCAAGCAGAAAACATCACCCAACAGCTGAAAATCTTCTCCTCAGTACGCACACAGCGAACAATGCATCGCTGCACCAGTGACAGGCAGGGTCACTGCGGGGGCACACCCAGCCTGGAACCACATTGGGCTTCTCAGCCCCTCAAGCACTCACAACAAGGTAACACTCTTAACGGGTGCAAGCCTCTATTTTACCCACCTGGATGCTGAATAATCGCAGAAACTACACTAACAACAAAATACTGCTTTTAAATATTTTTATGGCTTTGACTGCAATGCATGCCACACACTGGCCTCCTCTTCCTTTCCCCAAGTCCTCTCCTCTCCTCTCCCTCATTCATTTATTTGCCACTTACCTCTTTTTCCCAGTAACAGGGACAACCTTTCTGTTCCTCACACTACACTACACATCTACCACAGATCCTCACAATCAGCATATTCACAGCACTATCCTTCCATCTTCTCTTCCTATGGAGACCTCTCTGGGTTTCCAGCCACCTTCACTAACTCTTTTTTCCACACATGCACTTCTAAAATTACTGAACAAAATCTAAACACAAATTTATCAGTAAAATAAACTGCTTAAAGATAATGCAACTTCTCTTGAAGGACATTTAGCAATAAAATAATGAGCTGTAAAATGTACACATGAAAATAAAAAAGCACACAGAAAACCTTAACATCTGATGGATGATAAAATCACTGTCATAGAAGAGAGTATTGAAGAAATGGGAAACAAATCAAGAAAAGTGATATTCTTCACCTTAACACACGGTGTCACTCTTTCTACAACTGTTGCCAACTTGGAAAAAAAAAAGCACAAAGAACACGAAAATGCCACAAGAAACCAGCCTTGCTACTTGCTGTATCCGTATCGAATTTTCTTGTTCTTGTATTACAAAAGATATCTTGAAAATATCCACAAAAAAACCCAACCAACTAAGCAAGGCCTGGTGAAAGACCGAAGTCCTGAGCTAAAGGTAAGTAACCCACAAAGAATAATTATGCAAGGGGATGGAAAAAAATCTCAACAACAAACATGCAATAGAGAAAGGATTAATTTTGGCAGGGGAAGGCAGAAGGAATCCAGACCCTGACTTGGAGTTACTTATAAAAAATCCATAGAGCCTTTTAAACAAAATATGCCATTAAGCAAAATAGAAGAGCATCTGACTTCCAAAGGAGAGACAAACACTGGAATTAGCAACCGTACAGGGAGCAGAGAAACTGCGTACCAGTTAGCACACTTATAAATCCTAATAATTCCCTCCTATCCTTTTCAAAACACATATTGTAAGAAAATTAAAATGTTAGAAGCTTCAGATAAGTATCTGCATAGAGAAGAGGGTTGTATCACACAATTTGACACTGTCTAGATTCAAACTTGCTGGCTGAAAACACTGTAAACAGAATTGTTACTGGATTCTTGCAGGAGGAGTAACCTTACGAACCATGCTTTATTTATTGCTAAGTTTTAAAGATAGTCAAGGAGCATCTACACTAATGTCCTGAAGCAGGTATTTTGTTTCAGTGCATGGCCAACAGAAAGGGGTCAGATTCACGCTCTGCAGGAGCTTTTTTCCATGGAATACAGAATAATACTGGGACCCTTAGATTTCAGTCAATACCTCCAAAGCACTATTCTTGACAAGGAAATTCTGTAAGGACCTAAGACATCATTGCTTCCACGCACTCACAGAATTAAAATTGTATTTTGCTCTCCAACCAAAATAATTAATTAGAAGACATATTTAAAGGAAAGAAGGGTAGGAAAATTCAAATTATATGAAAAACATATATTCACTAAGGAATACTCCTTTTTAAAGTCCAGAATAAAGATGAGAGATCTGGCTCCTCTGTTCTTTTGACAGCGTGAAATCTGCAGAAGAACCGCTTTGTTCCAGCTCACAATAAACTGTCAACACTATCGGATACTCCCAGCAACAGGGATTTCTGCAGGCTCTGACTGTTCCAAATCAAATTCAACAGGCATTAATGACACTGCTGATAACCTTGTTTTATATTAGTTTGCTTCTTTCAATAGTATGTGTTCTAGAGACTTCTGTATGCATGTGTATCAGTGAGAGAAGATCACAGAACTCGGATGAAGCAGAACTAAGATTGTTTACATCACAGAATCACAGAATGTCAGGGATTGGAAGGGACCTTGAAAGATCATCTAGTTCAATCCCCCTGCTGGAGTAGGAACACCTAGATGAGGTTACACAGGAATGTGTCCAGGCCCTAATATACATGGCCCTAAATAATCTATTTTACGGATATACTTTATGATAGATCTGATTCACTTTATAGCACACTATTCCTCCCCATCCCCAAGAGGATCCACGTAGGAAGTACCCTGGTTTCCAAAGAGGAATCACAGTTGTATAGTTTAATAGATTGCTGCTTATAGAAGTACCGTCTGAGAAGGTGGAAGTTATAAAAAAGCAGAAAAAGGACAATCCAACAGCCAGGACAGCATGCAATGCCATGGAGAACTCCCTCTGCCTTGAGAGCTCCCAGTGATTTCATTTCAAAGAGTTAAGTCAAGCTTTTTCACAAGTACTCACTGCAGGTGGGATTCATGTCAAAAAGCCAGATCTCTGGAACAGTTTTCCTAAGCACTCTGCACAGTCAGAGAAAACAGACACCTGCAGAGGATGATTCACCTGATTTGTTTCTTTCCATTGTCTCTGAATAGAGCCAGCTCACACTCCTAAGTCTAACTTGCAGATGACTGAATTAATGCAGGTGAAACTCATCCTAACGACTCCTCATCTTCTAGACTTCTAGCCTGCTCGCCTCAATTTGCATTGGCCACAAGTGGTGTTAGGAATCCTTTGCATAGAAAAAGCATTATTTCAAAATCAAAGTCTTACAAGAGCATTGAGTAGCCTTAAAAAAAAAAAAAAAAAAAAAAAGCCAAACCCCCACAGCTCTTGAAAATCTTGAAACTGAGCAGTACACATGTACAAAAGTTATAATAATGGGGTAGAGAGAATCTCAGTTCTATCACTTCTGAGTTTTTGAACAACTGGAGCCTCAGCCCATGCGTGCAAACTGTACAGAAACTGTACAGTACAGTGTTCCTGGTTAAAGCCACTTAAAATAAAAAAGAAGATATTTTTTTCTCATCTTCCACCTTAAACCCAAGACTGACCATGACAGGGAGATGAAATGGGACTACAGAAGAGACCTGTGTCACAGATCTTTTTCTCCCTCTTCACAGAATTAAGAAAGAGGACCTCATTTTTATTTAAATACAATGGATCTTTACGTAAGTCCATGCATGCATAAACATACTCTTCAATTTCCCTATTTGTCATTAATACATATATGCATTATAAAAAATGACCACCAACAACAGAAATAAAGTATTTTAATACAGCTCAGTAATCAACAGGAACAAAGAAATACATGCAAGTTTTCAGAGCTGACTGCCATAGCAGATTTTAGAGTTTTTTGTCTCCTCAAGTAAATTAAGAGAGACTCCTCAACGAAATGAAATTCAAATTCAGAGCTGGACTTCTCAAAAACGTCAGAATAAACTACATAAAACATGAACTACTAGAATCTCCACTCATTTCTCACTCTGCCAAGCATCAGGGGTGTCTGTACATGTAGAATAAATATGTATGATATATATTTATATAAAAATCTTTTTAAATCCATCACATACACACACAGTAACAGTGAAGGAAACCTATGTATTACAAAGAGGTATGCTCTCTGCCTGTTCAGATTATCTTCTTCTGTAAAAAGCTCTTGATGGATTTCAGAACTAAGTATCAATACAGAATACTGTGCTGTGATTTAGTGGAAAAATAAATAACTGTGCTCTTCACTACATAAATTATTTCAACTCTTGTGGATTACCAAGTTAAAAAAACCCAACTGAAATAGAACTGAATTTCTTGAAGCAACAGTTTTATGTTTTGCTAATTCTGCTGTGTTAACTAAACTTTTATATGCAGTTTGTATTGAATCTAACAGTTCAGATGCAAACCACCTGCTAAAACACAGTACTATTCTGTTTGTTGAATTAAAAGAAACATCCAGGTAATCTGTTCTGGTTCATTGTCTTTAAAGGGACTCCATAGCCAGAACAGATTTACTAGACATTCATTAACTTGCAGTTAAGAAGACTGCAGGCAATAAGAAACATATTTCAGTTCCTACATTTAGGAAGTAACATGATAGTTTTTCTTTAGAAAAATGCATTGATTCTGTCTTCTACTAAATTACAAGCACACAATCAGAAGAGAGGTTAAAAAAAGGACACTGATAAAAGAGGAATTTCCAAAATACATGTGCATGTCTTCTTAAACTATCACACTCAAACATCAGACAGGTAGCTGGCATTAATTTTTGGTGAACTTTATACTCAGGTAAGGTTGTTTTCCTCATCTGTGATAAGCGTTAAGTGTTAACAATCACAGTGAGAACCTCCGCAAACACTAAACAGTGATAATTTAAAATGCACTGGCAAGTCAGTATAAACTCTCTGTCTTCACTCCATCTACTGTCACATGTTTGAACTACTCCACTTAACAGGTTAAACCCTCTCAGCGCAGTCACAATATAAGCTTCCCTCTTTAACATGGGTATTTTTGAAGACTTCAGACTAAAAATGAAAAAAATCTAGACCCAAATAAGTTTTTCCATGGGTCCAATGGAGAGGGGATTTTATCTCAAATCTCTGAAAAAATCTGAATTATTTACAATGACAGTATTATGTTAAAGACAAGGATGCTTTGAGTAAGTGGCAGAATCTAAGTTACTGGGAGCAAACCCATTCAATTTTCTAAACAACTACTTTGATGATCTCTCTGATTGCTTGTACTGCACAAATAGGTAGAATAATTGCTTCAAATGAAAAACAGGGAGATCAGCAAAACCCACTCACAACATTTAGAAAAACTTTTCCTTTCATAAATCATTTCAATACATTTCATTTAGAGGATACCAATTCTTCCTCTCTCATTTAAGAAAGAAAAGCAGATGGATGTTGAGCACTGAGTATAATGCTAAGCAGCAGTGCAAAAAAAAACCTAACAAATCCCAAAAGATTAAAATTACACCTAAAACTTGATTCCTCATTTCAAGTAAGTCCGTACTTGTTCGTCACTTGAAACAGATTTTTAAAATAAGATTCCTTGATATAATAGTCCTAGTACAGCCAAATGTGGAGAAAACCAGCACGCCAATGATTTTATCTGAATCACCATAATATCTGAATCACTGATTTTATCTGATTCACTGTGCAGCACACAGCGAAATGAAAATATAAGAACAGTGTCAGTCTTTCAGCACTGAGAAAAATGTATTACTTAAATCACAATTTAGTCAGATTTAAATGACAAACTTTTCCCACTGTTGTATGACAGAACCAAGAGATCAGGATCTACAGGTTGAAGAGCCCATCCATATAACAATCATGCCTATGCAGTAGTATAATGAGCACTAACAACAGATTTTAAAGTATATTAATACATTATATATGTATATAAATAGGTATGTCTGCAATAACTATCATGCATATGCATATTTAGATAAATATGTACATGTAGAATAAATATGTATGATACATATTTATAGAAATATATTTTGAAATCCATCACATACACACGCAGTAACAGCGAAGGAAATCCACGTATTACAAAGAGATTGTGCACAGTCTCTACTATCCTTCCAGTTCCTGGAATTGGAACATCCCCATCTTCTTGTATCACTAAAGCTATAGGGTGGCCACTTACACAAGTTTTAATACACCATTTGTATTCCTACAGATGTGCAATATAACCATTCAAATTTGCTTTGGAAACTCTGACTAGGTTAATTAAGTTCTGGCTCTCAAAAGATAAAATAACCTGAAACACTCACTGAAACCTCACATTTGTTTTCAAAGTCATGCTAGTATGCATTTTAGACACTCTTTTCAATTACTTAACACTTTATAGTCATACAGCTCAAGTCAGACGTAAATCCCGTGCTTGGGAATTTTCTCTTATCGGTCTCCTCAAAGAAAGTAAATAACAACAAACAAAACCCCACACTCCTCCCAGAAGAGAAACATAACACTATTGCAGCCCTTCCAGCACTGGGGACTTGCCAGGGAACATTGTGCCCTCAAGACAAGACTGTGGTCTTACAGAAAGCAATTAGAATTCATATAGGACCAACTCTTAAGAAGATACAAGGTACCAGTGAGGGCAGCTTCCTCAGTGAAACAAGAGAGGGCAACCCTGGGCTCTACTTCTGAGTTACCTCTGCCCCGCACAGCGACTTGTACAGACCAGGATCAGCAGCAGCCGGTTTTCCACCTGCACAACCTGCTGCACCCATCGGCTCTCAGTGAGCACACCCAGGTACAGGGATGTCTGATGGTCCCAGAATGGCTCTTAGTGAACGTGCTCCTTCCTTACAAGTTTTAAGATTAGATTTACTCCTGAGAGTAGATAAATCTGGCTCACTGCCAAGCATGAGGCTGAGAAGCTACACAAACACAGTAACATCGTGATGTACAGAACACACTCTTGCTCTGGGTAACCCCAAGGAAGAGCAGCCCTGTGCCCTATCCCCCAGCATGTCGTAGAATAATTTTGGTTGGAAGAGACACTTCAGATCATTGAGTCCAACCATAACCTAACTCTGGCACTAAACCACGTCCCTAAGAGCCTCATCTCTACGTCTTTTCAACACCTCCAGGGGTGGTGACTCAACCACTTCCCTGGGCAGCCAAGCAGAGCAATGTCAGAGCAGGCAAGGAAGTTGCTTTCACATCTTATACCCACAACTTTCTGAGTGCTTTTAGAAACAAGAAGCCCACCTCAGTGTAATAATTCAGCACCACATATAAGCTATGGGATGGATTACCAGAATTATACACTATAATGAAATAAGGCAATAGGAATAAGGACACAGAACACAAAGTTGAGACTTGCAAGTTTCAATTTACTCCATATGGAGTGATCTCTGTTCAGTGTTTTTACAGCTTTGAACCTCTCTTTATTATGTATGTATGTAAACTAAGTTGCCACCTTTATACAAGTGCTGAGAGCCTGAGTTACTCTTTGAAAGCATTCTGAAACAGGTAGATGACAAGTGTGACGAAGGTACAGAAAGACATATTTCACCGATTTACCATTCATGCATTTAT
Organism: Columba livia; assembly: GCF_036013475.1. Lineage (NCBI taxonomy): Eukaryota > Metazoa > Chordata > Aves > Columbiformes > Columbidae > Columba > Columba livia. Next base: position 49,204,557 of record NC_088603.1, on the reverse strand, counting down.
TCAAGAGAAAGGTCAAGATTCCTGGTATAGAATGTTTAACTAACTACTCGGATGTTATGACACATACAAAGAACAGACAGATCATAAGACAAAAGTTAATGACGATGACTATGGGAAGTGTTACATAACTGTAAGTAGGTATCAGGGCAACTATGGAGAAAATATCCAGTATGGAATCCTCCACAGAAATACTTTCTGTTCAGGACTTCAAGGAAGCAACTGAAAGATTATCAAAGTACAATGCTCTTTAAAGCTTGAAAAACTAAACAAAGAAGCAAAACAAACAAAAATCCACCATACCTGGGAGTTTTTCTTGAACAACGAACACAAAACACTAAATAAGTGGATTACATAGACATGCAAAGAGTGGAACCCATCATTATTTCTACAAACAAGATCAGAATCTGTGGTATTGTTTAAAGAACTGTAAGACAGCAATGTGTACTCAGCAATGTATTATGCATTTAAAATCATTAGCATCCCATGCTATTTTGAATAGACTTTCTAATAAAAACTAAAAGTTTCTTTCAAAGTTTCAACCTGTTGAACATAAGCAATTCCATATATTTTAGACAACAGGCTAATCTTTGATACTTGATGTATGCTACTATTAATTTCTTCAAAAGATTTCATGCTTAAAATGGCCCTTTGAAGTGCTTAAATAATATTATTACAAGCAGGGAACAAAAACAGAGGAATTGTACTTATATTTACACATTATCACCAATAGAGCCAGGAACAAAGCTCTTCGGCTTGATTCCAGCCTAGTTCCTTTTTGAGTTATTTTTTGTTTCTGTTGTTCCTTTAACAAGAACTTGTTTAATCAGTAGAGATTGCCTATTGCATAATACCTGCCCAATGTGCTCCCCAAAACAACGACACAAGGACTTTAAAGACAACAAAGCATACACTTCACTTACATGGTCAAGAGAGTCAAGCCCATCTAACAGAATCACAGCAGCTACTGGGTTGGCAGAGATCACAAAAAGAAAAACGCAATTCTCCAGTAAAGCAGAGTATTCAAAGAAAGACAGCAAACAAACAAACAGAATGAGACAAGCTAAAAGTGTTCCCCCTAACAAAAGAAAAGAAAGATGCCTCCAGAAAGGCTGCCCGTGGCACCTACTGAAGAGGGCAACTTCAGTATTTCCCTCTTGGAAACAAGTGCTACAATCAGGGGCGCAGAAGACCTGGAACTATAAGCAGTTCTCGAAGCCGATAAAAAGAACAGACTGAACTCTTTCATTCCTTAGACATCTCCTAATTGTGCAAACAAAGTCAAGCCTAACTTGCCAACAATTTCTCAGGCCACGTTACATACTGATTTCTGCAGATCACAGGCATTACCTTCCAGAACTCAAGTACCTGAAGTTCTCAAATGACAGGAGGAGCACATACACAATTCAGGAAGGGAAGAAGTCTTAAGGGGCATTCTTCCCTCTCAAAGATCACATCCAGGCTCTTCTCTAAAACCTAGGTATCAGCTGTTTCATTCCTGAACTTGACCTTCCTTTGCATGCCAGGAAGAAAATCTATGGTCAGGCAAGACGGGGGACTGTTCTTCAAATGCAGTCCACACAAAAACATTCCCACACAGGCAGGCAACTCAGACTCTACTTCGAAGAAAGCATCTACATTAAAAATTTAAAGTACTTTAAAGATCCTTAGGACAAACTTTGGGATTCCACAGGAATATGCCTTTAGGTATTTACAACAATCCACTCCCATGTCTGTGACAGCAAGTTTGAAGTGTATTTCTCCACTGGTGTACAGAGAAGTGGGTCAAAATCAGCTGCCATTGTTTTACAGAACAAGGATTCCAGGCAAACAAAAGTAACCCGCAATGTGAGAAGTCAATGACACACGCACAGCACTTTCCCCACTACCAACACTTTTCTTTGCCACAACACAGTTGGAAATGCCTGTTTTTAAATCAAGACCAGTATGGAAGGCAGTCAAGCCTTGAGAGGACACATGAGACAATGTTCATCTACCACACAAGGTCAGACGTGATCTGCAGAACTGCTCAGGACTTGGAGTGCACAAAAGCTGGGCCTTGCACTAAGTGATGTGAGATTACGTATGGCCTGACTGCTGGTGACACAGGGCCTGAGTTTACACAGATGTAATAGACTCAACGCCTCATAGCGTTAAGAGAAGATAGAGATTATTGTTCTGGGTCAAGCAGTAGAGTAGCAAAGGCACCATCTACTTCCTCAGCAACCAGCTGGGGGCTTACAGAGACTTGTGGGTACCTCTCTTACCTTCAAATGAGTGATTTTTAGAGTATTCAGGTTATTTTAAGCCTTCTACACCCTCAGAGACTGTTATCTCTCTGCCTCCGCATGTAAATAAAGCTCGGACACAGAGAGCTCAAATGAGGATGGTGACACACAGGATCACTAGTGGAGAACTGCACCTCATGGCTCTCACTCTTCCACCTTCACCATAAAGCAAAGGTACCTCCATGTATTTTTCAACACACAACTTGCATCTACTACTAAAGGTTCACGTTACATTTTTGCTAAAGATCTCAATCATAAGACAGATACAGACTTTCCACACCATTTAATGTTTTCAAAAGTTAAAATACTGTAAGGCAAATTAAGTGTTTTCTTGCTCAGTTGTAATGAGAGGAAGTATTTCATGACTCTGAAAAAAAACCAAACCTTTTCCCCTTATTTGCTCTAAAATCACTAGCCACTAGCTGCTACAGCTCCTGAAAACTACTGAGGAATTTGTTACCAGCTACTACAGAAGAAGGGCACAAACTTACCCAAAATTCAAGTCTAACCATCCTGTACCGACCGAGGAGACCAACAGAACGTAATAAGAGCCAGGGAGCTGGACCAGTAACTAATGAGTCAACCAGCTACTGATACTCCAAAACTGAACATACCACTTCCAGGGCAGGCTGCCCTTTCTATCAGTTTATGGCCCAATGCTTTCATGATTTCAGCCCTGTAGAACCCAAGAAGCATGTAAAAACTCCTTCCACACCAAAACCATGTGCTTTACATAAACAGACAAGAGTATGAGTGAGTAGATACAATGAAGGGCTGTGTTTGCTGTTCCTTTCTCCTTAGGCAACTCCTCTTAATAGCAGCAAATAGGTATCAAAGATGCAATTTTTTTTTAATATTAATTAAATATTTGTCATTTCAGATGAATGAAAACCCTGATCGAGCTCTGCCCATTTCAGGACATTCGCTATTTAATTATACATTGAGGAAGGTCCTGTAACAATTCAGCTGGTTCGTACAAAGCAGAGCAACCTGTCCCCATGCCTGCTTCACAACAATTGTCCTTCCCTTAAACAGACCTGTTGAGAATGTGTCAAATGCTAGGTAAACGTAGTGTCCAGCCAGGCTTCTCCTCCCATTCTCTAAGCCCTCGCTGTAACTACCTCTTCTCCTTGGCAAAGAGATACAGCAACCAGCGCTTTTTGACGATCTCATTGCTATCACAGTCCAAGTCAGTAACTAAGAGGCTCAAAGAAGCAGGCTGGCAATCTGCTCATGTAAGCAAACAAAAGCCTACAGTTTCCCCGAAAGCTTAATCCACACTTGCTACAGCAAACTCCTTCCAATGTGTTAAGGGTTTTCAGTTGGAAAATGCAACATGCTTCTTTCACACAGCACAAAGCCTTCCTAACAGTAAGCAGCAGGTCCAGATTTTTAACAGTTGCACAGGAAACTGCATCCTCAGACTAAACAACATACGTATGGTAAACCTCCACTTTGTCTCTAACATAATCTTACTTCACCCAGCCAAAATGACCCATGGCACAACACTGGGCCCTTGGAACAATCGTGCTTGTGCTGTCAGTCAAAAGGCACACAGAATCCGACCAGTTTCTTGACTCTCCCTCTCTTTTGTAAACAAATGCCTATGGATTGTTTTTCAAGTTTATGCAAAAAAAAGATGTTCCTATACATTTCCAAATTGTACATAAAAAGTCTTTGCTCTATAGGTTAAACACTTCTTAATCAACAAGAAGAGCTGTACACTTCAGACATCACGATCTAACCAGAACGCTTGACTAAAAACAAATAAGAATCCAATTACATCTGTCACCAACAGCAATCCCAGACAGAGAATCCACATCAGAGCTCAGTTTCAAGTTACACACCTCTGTACACATCAGCTTTACACCACATGCATATTTCTAACCCCTTCATTCCATAGTACAGCTTCAGAGACAAAGTCAGCTAATAAAAACAGCTAGCATCAAGAAATTAATCAAAACATCTAACTTCACATGCATTCACTAGTGAGACTATTTGAGAAAACAGAGGTGGAAACACAGAACCCAAAAGGAGCTTTCTCAGGCACACCAGGTAAATTCCTGTTAGGACAGGCAGGCCAGCTGGATGATCTCTCAATCTTAAATTCCCCAAATTCACTCTGAATTACTGCCATTTGAAAACAGTTTTGGAAGTTCGCTCTTCTACAAATCATAGTTTCTCGTATGCAATCTGCAGTGCATTCACAGACAGTTCATATCCACTTGTTCCTGTGCTGACATTGTCTTTTAAATAGTTGATTTTTCCTCCTTGTTTTTCACTTTCCAAAGCCTCGTGGAACACAATTGCTTTTAATGCAGTGGCTTAATGAATAATTCAAAGGCCATTATTAAACGTTGCAAGCAAAAAGAAAAATCCTAGGCTGCCACTTTCAAGAGACTCTTTTGTACCCCCATACTAGTCGTCTTGTGTGCGTACAGCTGTCCTCCGCGGATGTCCTCTTGGCAGACAGAACCTGTGAACCAACCAGCTCAAAACCAAACCATGAAAACAAGGCTTACTTTTCGGTCATCTCAGTTCCCCATTTCAGCTTACCACACAACCACCTCTGCTTTACAGCTGTGAAGAAGCAGGAGAGGAAAAATAGAGAATGTTCCCATATTCACAGAGGCAGCTCAGTCTTCACACGAATACAACCTCAACATCCATTTTGTTAGCCTACCTAGCCAAGATCTTCTACGTTCTCCTTGAAAACAGACTGCCCTAGGACTATCTCGTCCATTCCTGGAAGTGACAGAATATAGGACTACAGGACTGCATTTGTTGCCACTCTCACTCCCAAAACGCACCAATTCTGTGACATCTCCTTGATCATATGCTGTCTCTTTTCTCTTCCAGAGGTCTCCTCATGTTAATTCCCAAGCCTATACTGTCATTATTCATTCTTATTGCATGACTTCGTAATGTACCCCATTTCTACCATTTCAGCATTCTCCATCATCCAGCTCTTGCATGATATTCCAGTCTTCCTTTGTAATGCTGATTCCTCAAATTTGCTCCTCATAGTTGGAGGTTACTGAGTAAACAATGCCAGCATCACTTATGTGGGGCCAAATTCAGTCTTGAAAAACACCTCTTGAAAGCACCTTTCAGACAAGTAGTTCCTCTTCTGACACTAATGTGCTGCTGCTTCCTCTTCTGCGTACTGTTCCTTACCCAAGTACCAGCTCTTGTACTAATCCTCCAGTACCTTAAAAAAACCAGATTTTACACTTTTTTTGTAGTGCTTTGTGATCTGTTATCAAGTTCCAGGCAGATTCAAACTACTCTGTCTTTTACAGAGAACATAAATCAATCATTTATTCTTACAAAAAATGCAGGTCAGTCGGGCATGATACATCTTTAGTGAATGCCCGCAGGACTCAGTCTACTTAGTTTCATGTTGTTAATTAATTCTCTGCTTCAAAAATTCTCTAGAGCATTCCATGCTACTGATGTCAAACTCATTAGGCTATAGCTGCGCAGCTCCCTGCCTTGAGTTCTTTTGGGAAACTATTTTTATAGTTCAGTAACAAATCTGCTAAGTCAGAGGTAGAATATATTTAAAATTAGATTTCTGGTTAGATTTCCCTTAGGAAGCCTGGCTGTTTGTGGTTCTACCAACTGTCATTATATTCCTGCAGTTCTTTTACCTGGGACATAGCTACCTCGTTCCCTCCTCCAGCTGGTTTCCCCTCCAACTTCTCCAGTTTATTTCTTGAGGTACTTAAAGAAAACTTTGGTTTACAAGTATTCTGACCCAATTTTTGACGCCACCTGAAAATGAACTTCTGCAAACATTTTACTGGCAGCAAGATTCACTGCTACTAATTTATAGTTTGGTGTTTGGTTAGATTTTTTTTTCTTTGCATCAACGCTACAAAATGTTACAAGAAAATAAATACAGACCCCGAAAGAAGCAACAAAAGCCACCTCTGCTTTTTCCTCCAACCTATGTCTCCTTCAAGAGGTCACCCACAAGGTGAGGGCAAAAATGCGGACTTCCTCCTACAGACACCCAACTAACACTCATCTCCTAACAGTATTTGACAAGAAAATGACTGATAAGTATTACAGCCCTTGCAACCTAAATGATCCAATTACTTCACAAGAACTGATCCTGTGAACATCCACATGTGTGCAGCCTCTAGACAGCCTGAGGAGAAAGGATGCATTACAAAACCATGCAAGTCTTTCAGAAAAAGAGGCAGAACACCTACAATGAGCTATTGCACCTCCGCTTCAGCCTCTGTTGGCATGAGGAATTGTTTTACACCTTACCATGCTGTGCTTGTTTTATTTCCTGAAGCATCAACAAATACTAATTTAACTCTGCTACCTTGTATGAAACACCTTCATGTCAGATGAATTCTTGTATAACAACCATCACATTCATGGTTGTTTTGGCAATTTTTGTAAAGACTAAGAACGTTCCATGAGAAAAGACCCACTGCAAGTCCAGCATTATATTGTCACAGCAAAGCAACTGCGTGTGCTGCCCAGCTGGGCAACAGCACCTCCTGTTCCAAGTGTTAAAAAAAAATATAAAAAACCATAAAATACCTATGAAATGCGCAACGTAAAATTCTTCTACCGTACAGGCCACATGAAGCAGTCAAGCACATATGAAAGAAGGGAGGAGACACGCAAAGAAAATTTAAACCACGGGTGGACTTACACCCTGGCGCCATCCGGCTGTTTGTGTGCAAGTTGTACCTGAGAGAGTTCAACGCGGTGCTGCCCGGGCGGAACACAAGGTAGGTTAAAAAAAACAATGAGGTTTTTCTCTTTAATTCTCTGCTTGAATGTACTAAAGGCACAGGACCGACGGTAGACACGGGTGGCACGATGTGAGCTGCCTCCCAGCACCCACGGAACGGGGGCCAGGCCTGCGGCGCGGCGCCCTCCCCGCCGGCCCTCGCCCCGCCTCGCCGCCCGGCGGGAGCGCCCAGGCTGGGCAGGGCAGGGAGCGGTCACGTACACACGAACTGCCCGGAGCCGGCTGAGTCACGGCCCCGCCAGGCACTCCCGCCCAGCGGCGGAGGGAACCCCCAGCCCAGCCCGCTCCCCTCCGCGGAGGATGCCGCGGCCAACCGGGCCCTGACGCGCTCCGCCGGCTTCAAACTGCTCCTTTACCCGCCCCCCGGAGCTCAAGCAGAGGACCCCCCAGCCCCATCAGACGCGCCCGCTCCCGCAGGGGCTCAAGCCCTCCCGGCCGGAGGCTGCGAGCAGCAGCCGGGCAGGCGCCGCTCCGCGCCGGGGAGGGGGCCCCGGGGCGGGCAGGGAGGACGCAGGAGCGGAGAGGCGGGAGGCGAGGGGCACCCGCCGGCGGGCGAGGAGGCGGGCGGCACTCGCGCCCCCTCACCTGGCAGCCCTTCTTGTGGTGGAAGCCCACCACCACGATGTGCAGCACCGGGCCGCGCTTCTCCATGGCGCCCCGGCGATGGCCGCTCTTGGAGAGATGCCGCTGTGCCCGGGCTCTCGCTCCGCCTCTCGCCGCCGAGCGCCCGACGGGGACGCAGCCCCGGCGGCCTGCGCTTCCGCAGCGCCCGGCCGGGGGAGGGCGGGACGCTGCCGGCAGCGCCTCCCTCTTCCCGCACCTCCCTCCCCGCACCGGCACCAGGCGAAGTTTCGCTGCGGCCCGTCTCCGGGGGAGGTGCCTTCGGCCGCGGAGGGCGGCGTGAGGTGCTGGCTATTCGCTCCTGTTCCGCAGGGAGCTCCGCAGGAAAGCTCGCTTCAGCGAAGGGGCCCCCAGGGAAAGCGGCTTCGTTTTATTCTGCGGCCAAACCAAACACATGGCAGCCGGGCGGTGGAGCCACCCGGGCCGGGGCAGCCCGCTGGGGCTGGGCCTCGGCCTTCCCGCCACTGGCCCCACGTCTCTGCCAACGGCGGCGGGGCTGCCGGCAGGGCCGTTAACGGTGCCTTCTTCTGCGAGAAATTATCCTCATAAAGCCCTCCTGAAGTGCAGGAGACAGCACATCCTCGGGCTGCGCCCTTCCAGCGTGCAGGTTCATGGCAGCACGAAATGAAGTCTGGGGTGGCTGCGGTGCAGGCGTGTCAGGTTGGTGGCTGAAGGTTAAAAATGAGAAAAATCGAGTTAAGGCCTTTTCTGTTAGCACTTTTCTGCTGCTAAACATACGTTATGGTACCTAGAAAGAGAGTTCAAAGACTTGTCCAAGAGCACAGGCAGAGGTAGTGCAAGAGAACAAGAATGTAAAAATCTTTCTCATACTGCACACACACCATGCTCCCTCTTTAATCTTTGTTACCATTCAGTTCTGGTTATTTGAATCAACAACATTTGCTAGAGACTGTACTCTTAACAATTAAGATTCTCTGGAAATTGGAGGAAGAGGTGATTTTTGAAAGCACTGTAAAAGGATAGTGCTTAAAAAAAATCTCATCACTAACACAATGCCCAGAGGCTCAAATTATAACAATAAAGCGTGTAATTACATATTGTTGCTCAGCTCCAACAGAAGTGCCATTATAGAAAGAATATAGCATAGGGAACATTTGATAAGCGACATGGAACCATCCAGCTCTGGCAAGTGAAAGATTTCTTATTAGTTTTAGTGTGTGGCTTACTGTTTAGTATCATTAAAAAAAAAAAAAAGGTATGAAATATTGGCCATTATATCCTGCCGTAATGAGATATCCCTCAAAAGATGCATGGGAGTGTTTATAGCTCATACTTTGTTCATTTAGGAAAGTGCAGTCTGGCGTCACTCTTACTGCTATGGATTTTGCATTATGGAGGTATCTTGGTGATAGTGCTGGATAATTGTGGCTTATTGCTTCTCTGAATAGATTACTAGAATTTTTTGTTTCTACTTGAAATTTTATTTCCGGCTAAGGCAATAGAAATGTTGGACTGGCAATATCAGCCTGTTCTAGGAAAACTAACTGGCTGATATCTTCTATGTTTTAGTTTGTTTTGTTTTTTCACAGCTCACACTGCGTGTATTTATGAGGAAGAAAGGAAGGTGAGAGCTGCTATGAGACAGAAGCTCTTGGAAAAGTCTCAGTTGGAATTTTCCTGAAGGAATTTTCTTTCTCAGTGTATAGCTAGCTAACAGCAATGAAAACTCAGCCCTACAGTTCTTCTATTACTCAGAGGTAATATTTTACTTAAGAAGCACCAGCTAATATATCATTACCATGGTAATCGTGTTTTGTTAGTCATTCTGCATTTCATAACAATAACAAGGAGTTCTCAGCTTGGCTTATGTGCAGTGAGACTTCTTGAGATGGATAACCTTCACCTGGGCAGCATGATAGCTTATGTCTGGAAGTAACATCAGAGGTGGGCAGTGCCTGTGGTGGCTGGTAGTTCCACTTTATTTCTCAGGTATAGTCCAGCTTCCTAAAGAACAAAACTGTGCATTTATGGAGACAAGCATGTGAGTAAAAAAAAATAATCATACTGGGATTTGTGTTGAAGAAAAGTGTAAATGAAGTCCTGGAATGGATCTAAGGTTTGTAACTAATTTCTTCTGGATGGCAATCCCACTTTGTGTTTGGAGATTTTTTTTAAGCTCTTGTCCTAAATTTTAGAAAAAACAAATTGTATACAGTAAAGATCCTAACACTGTTTGGGATTGTGATCTCTGACTTGGAACTTCTGTAGAAGATATAGGAAGGAGAAAAGACTACAAAAGAATTGATTTGACATAAATTTAACGAATCTTTCACAATATTAAAAAATGGAGAACATTTTACAGAGATAAAAATCTTAGTTGTGAGTATAAAAATATAGAAAAATACTAATTAGTTAAGTAAACAAACAAATAAAAATAGCATGAAGAAGGAAGAGATTATTTTATGTGAAATGTGTAAAAAAGCAGTAAGGCAAGATGAGAAAACACTACCATGTGAAGGGCCACACGCATTCTTTATAGTGAATGAAGCTGCACAAGAACTTAATTGATGCGATGATTAGGATATGTTCACCCTCACTGACTACATCCATCTTCCACATGGGGAAAAAAGTACTCAGTTGAACTTATTTTGGGGTAACTGCAGGTGGCCCCTCACTTCTGTGGGAAGTGCTGGCAATGGGTCAGGTCTGGGTGCAACATGGCAGCCAACACAAACACCATCCCACCTCAGCTCTTGTTCTTTAGGGCGGGAAGCTCAAGTGGGGTGGGTGCCTCATGATCGACCAGCTGGGGACGGGTGTTGGTGCTTGGCCATCACACGGTAATTAACTGCAAACCAGCAACACGGAGGTGTTCTCACTGGAGGGGATGTGTTCCTGCAGTGTGCCAGCCTCCTGCCTCAGAAACTCGTTTATGTACTAGCAGCAGTAAAGTGTGCAAGGACACTAGAGTGACTGTCTTTTCTCCCCACTCTTGCAGTGTGTAGACAAGTGGTCATTTGATGTATTCATACTAAATGGTGCCAGTGGGATCAGACACTGAATGGAATTAATTTTCTGTGAACTTCTCACCAGCTGTGATGTGATATGATGTCATGTGATCAACCGTTCCAAGGTCAGTAGTTAGAAGATGGCTCTCCTTCCATCTTGGACATTATTGAACTTCCCTCTCATCCTGCTTTGTTCCATTCAAAATACATTTTTAGTGCTATTTGAAGGCTTTGTTGACGCTGTACTTTCCCTAGAAGATTAAAATAATCTTTTTTTTTTCAGTACTGGGATCAACTGTTATTTGAGTAGTGCATTTAGTTGCAGCAGAGCCCATGAAATAGGTGGTGTTCCAAACAGGCTTCCCCATGGGAAATACTGCATTTGATCCTGTGGGAACAAAGGTGCCATTCTCCTGAGATTCAGAGGACTATCAAGTGTACAGTCAAAAAAGGGGGGCTTGCATTGTTACAGAGGTTTGCAGACACAAATGTGACCTATCTTCGACAACTTTGAGCACGCTTAAATTTGGATGGCAGAAACATTGCACAGATCTTGACTGTTCTCCCCAATCAAATACTCCGCTGCCCCTTCTGCTCTTGACAGTTCCACTCTGTGAGGGTCCCCACTCGCTTTGTCTGGAAAGCGTTTACAGATCTGTGGCTTCTGAAATACCTTTGAAGAGGAACTAGAGAAATTGAAGGCAGACAGATTCCAGGGTGGTGAACAGCCATTGCAGTTTGGGTCCCCCTGGTGGCTCAGAAAGTTGCTGGCCCACTCAGCGAGGAGAATAAATAGCAGGGAAAGCTCAACGTGTACAGGATACACGTGCGCCTCATCCTCTTCTTACTCCTGATTACTTCCACAGACAGAAAACACAATGCCTTTTAGTCTGATCCCATGTGGCAGCTCTTTCCCACCTCTTCTTGCCTATGTGGCTGAATGGGGTTTCATATTCTGTCTGTGAGCACAATAAAGCTAGGCAAGTGTTAAAAAAGAGAGAACTGAAAGGACATGAAAATACGTGAGCAAGCGTTGGAACAGTTTGGATATTTTTTGTTCTAAGAGAGAGAGAGATGATGTAGCAGACAAAAAGAAAAAAAAAAAAAAAAAAGAAACTAAAACAAAAACACCCACCACCCTGAGCCAACCCAAACCAAAAAGCCCCAGTATTTTTACTCATGTACAGAGCAAACTTGATGCAAAGACCTTGAGGTGCAGCAAGACAGTCAGTTCAGTGTGTTCCCTGGTTTGCTGCAAGCCCTGGGCTCCAGTAGCCGGTGCTGCAGACCTGCCCATCTGCTCCATGGCTCCATATGGGAGCAGACCACGTAGTGCTGTTGATTAGAAACTAAGGTGTAATACAATAGTTGACACCGTGGCCCGCTCCCCACTGGCTGTGGGGTTAAAGACCTTAAAGAGGAGAGTTCTTGACAGAGGAGCTCACAGAGGTATTTTTTTTCTGTAGGAGCAGTTTTCACAGCAAAGCCCCACTTCCATGTTTTATTCCTACCATTAAGATGCTTTTTTTTCTCATGCATCTCCTGAAGTAGTGATGGGATGCTGCTTCCATGCACATTGGCAAAGAAACACTTGCCTTTTAATGCTCTCATCCTTCTTTCATCACTAAGACTCAGGAAACAGGTAGAATAGTGAGCCCATGGCTTGTATCCTACCACAGATAGTAGGAATGCAAGCTGGGGAAATCAAACTCTCTGTTTTTTTGTATACAAGGCATTTGCTGTTCTGTATACCCAAACTTGCAACGGTGAGGTGTGTGTAGGAGATAAATAGGATGATTTTATAGGTGGTATTGGATCAGGACAGCAGTGTTGCTGTTCTGGAAGATGACCAGTCAGACACAGCCCTAAGCATTCTCTTCTCCCAGCTGCACAGCGGCAGTTCCCTCCACCTGCTCTTGTGTGCCTGTGCCCTTGCCCCTCACCATCTTGAAGGTGCTGGGCTGGGCCCACAGCACATATGTCAGCGTCCTGTCAGTGACACAAGGCTTCGTGTGCAGCCCCAAAAGTGCCAAATTAGAGAGGAGAGCATGTTTTCGTTTGAATTTATTTTAATTGGGCTTTATTGGTTTATAAACTGTTTTTTATTGGTTTTTTTATAGGTTTTTTAATTGTTTATGGGCCAACCTTGCCAAAACTACTTCCTGTTGCAACTGAAATCTTCTCTTAAAGAAGAGCTGTCTCTCCATCTTGCATGTTTCCAAGAATGGGGCATCTACCACCTTCGATGATCTGGTGCACTGCCAGGGTGGATCTGGCTTAATCTTCATTCACCCATTCTGTATCTGAGGTGAGAGCTGGCTGACAACAGCCACCCCCCACTGGCTTCCTCATCCTCAGAAGGAAAAAATGCCATCTCGAGGCCCCAGTAACCTTTATGGTGCTCCAGGGGAGTCCAGTGGTCTCCAGTGGTGTCCTGTGGTCTCTGGCAGTCTCTGACAGTCTCCAGCGGTGTCCTGTGGTCTCCGATGGTCTGCAGTGGCCTCTGATGCTCTTCAGTGCTATTGTGGAGTCTCCAGTGGTCTCCAAGGGACTCCTCTGGGTGCTGTGAGGCTGCCAAGCAGAAGATGGCATCCCTTCTCACCTCCTCCCCAGGGCTCAGGGCAGAGGAGATGCCCCAGTCAGGAGGGGCAGGGTGGGGGTTGAAGGCAGGGCTCATTTGTGGCTTGACAGCGGCTGATCTTGCCAAGCCTGCCAGAGGTTGCTGTGATGCCACCTCTGTGTAGCAGAGGCTGCGGGGGCAGCACTGCTTTTTGGGAGGCAGCTGTTTGCAGTGTCCCTAAGAGCCCCCGGCCATCCTGTGGCGCTTTGGGCACCATGGTGTTGGAGGCAGCCCGGCGCTGGTGCTGTGGTGCCCCACCAGGCCAGCGCCAGGTCAGTCCACATCCATGGGCTCATGCTTCTCTCAAGGTGGATCCAACTCCATGGGCTCATCTTCATGTTGTGGAGGGTCAACCTCCATGGGCTCCTCTTGCCTGTGGGAGCTGCTGCTCCCTCCAAGCAGCTTCAGTTTTCTGGGAAGTGGAGGCATCTTCAGAGGTTCCCTGAACCTCCTGTCACGGAGGCACCCCGAAATTAGTTTAAGAGACAACAGGGTCCAAAACAACTTTTATTAAACCGTTGAGAAACAGGGTTTTAGCACTCCAAAAGTGACTTAAATACAGGTTTGGATATCAGTTGAGGAAAATTATTAAGGGGCAGCAACTAATACAACAGGCGGTCCAGAGAGTGCATGCACGTGGCTTCACCAAAACAATGCCAGAGCCATCTCTGAGTCCCGGAGAAGCACACACTTGCCTGAACACGGTGTGGGATGATTTTAAAGAGATACACGTACTCGTAGTGAGTACGGGAAGTGTACACTCACGATTCTGCGAGGGTAAATTTATAATACACTCGCAATCCTGCGAGGGTTAATTTACTTACACGTGCAAATGTGCACGGAATATTACACGTGCTTATGCGGAAGCACGGGAGGAAAATACACTCGTGATTGTGCGAGGAAATAATTTATACACGTACTCGTGTTGAGCACGGAAAGTTACGTGTGCAAATGTGCACGGAAAGTGCATGTGCTTGTATTAAGCACGGAAGGAAAATACACCTGCGATTATGCAAGGATTAATTTTACACATGCTCATTTTGAGCACGGAATTTTACACGTGCATATGTGCACGTAAAGTATAAATATACTTGCAATCCTGCGAGAAGTTTTACTCACAGCCGTGGCGGCAAGGCAAGCGGAGTCCCCATCCCGGGGAGGGGGCTCTCGGCGGCAGCATCTTGCTCGTGCTCCGAGAGACCCGCGACAATGGGCGGAGTCTCGACGAGAATCACGTTTTTTATTGGCTGATCAGATCTGACTGTAGGCATTCTAGAAGCTTCTCTGCACCCCCACACTGGCTGTGGGGTGCCCCTGAAGTCTCCAAACATCCCCCACACTGGCCGCACTCCCTTCTCCTGATGGCCCTGGCCAGGGTGCTCTGGAGCCAAACAAAAGAAGCTGTTAGCCTCAAGTAGCAGAGAGAGAGGGAGATGTGCCTACTCCTTCCATACTGAAGGAGGGAGGGAAAGAGAGGGGGGTTTGCATCCTGCCAGACCTCCTCTTCCTCCTCCCACTCAACGTGAGCACTCGCTTCACTGGGCTCTCCTCTTGCAAGCATGATCTGACTGTGGGGCAGCTGGCACAGCTGTGTTCCAGCCGCAGGGGTGACAGCTGTAACGGAAGGCTGGTGACATCACCAACAGATACTGCAGTGCTGGGATCCAACCCAAGAGCATGCTGCACATTTCCCTTTTCCTTCTCTTTTTCTGTCTCTTTGTCTCTTTCCCTTGTCCTTTTACTTTTCTGTCTTCCTCTTCTCTTCCTGTTTCTCTGCCTCTTATTCTCAGAATACTCCCTGCCTTGGTGCAGCAGTCCCAGAAGTCATCAGCCCACAGGACAGTGCCCCATGAGCTGCTGAACACCGGGTCTGTCACCTTCTCCTGGTTCCCAGACAACTGGGTCCTGCCGAAGAAGGCCCAGGAGGTTCTGGAACTCCACCTTATAAAGAAGAAGCTGCACCATGAAGGGCACTTGCCTGCAAAGTCACCACGCTCAGTTCCTGGACAGCACCATCCAGAAGCAGACGGCCAGCTCCGCCGTGCTCCCTGGCCCTGCAGTGGGGAACCTGAGGTAGAGGAGGACCCTCATCTCCCCTTGCGCCAATCTGCCTCTACCCTTGTCCTCTCCCAGGTCAGCCCCAAGAGCATGGGGGGCAGGACTGAGGATGGGGCTGTCAGAGAGGCAGCTGCTGGGCACCAGGACAGCAGCCGGACACAGGGGGTCCTCCAAGAAGGCGTCCCTGACTCACGGGCAACTGGAGAGGCGCCGGGCAAGAAGCCCTCTGCTGCTGGCTGGCACAGGGAGCCAGCAGAGCTCGGTTGCCCTCCTGGTACAGCGTGCAGGAAGAGCCTGGACACCCACAGCAGGATGAGGGTTTCACACCTGGCCAGTAAAGTGATCACCTTCCTCATAGAATTTACCCTGCGCCCTGCACTCCTAAAGTGGGCAGTCTACAGGATCCTGGCTTCTATTGTCCCTGTCCAGAGCCTCAGGACAGCAAACACAAGGCCTTAGCAAGGATCAATGGATGAAGGACAGGGACAGGAAGCCACGAGGCACAGAGGAGAAGACCTTGTTGAAATGGCAGCTGAGTACACCCATCCAAGCCATGAGCTGAAATTGAGCTTCACCAGGCATGAAATTACTGAGGAGGTTATTCAGCTACAAAGAAACTTTTTTTTTTTTTTTTTTTAAATTAATAAATGTAACAATGGAAAACAATCCACTAGCACTTGCTGGTAATGGACCGTTCTGCAAAACTGCTGCAATGGGTGCAGGAAGCTGCCAGCCTTTGTCTATTCGTGAAGGAATCTCCGCATTAGTTGCCAGCTCCATGTTAAGCTACAAGCCCTCACACATCTCCAGACGTGGCTGTGATGGATCATCAGGCAAAGTGAGGCTAGAGACAAATTCCTTTGCCAGGAGTGCCCCCAGTCCAGAGGGCTGTTGCAAGGGATCCTTGGCTTCCATCGTCTATATCCAGAGCCTCAGGATACAAGGCCTCAGCAAGGAATGGTGGGACAAAGACAGGTACAGGAAGACATAGAGCATGGAGGAGAGGACTGTGTTGAACTGGTGGCTGAGTATAACCATTCCGGCCACAAGCTGCCAGTTTCTCCAGGAGAATGCTGTTGGAAACAGTGTCAAAGGTGAGTCACCCAGCCCCTGGAGTCCCTCTTGCAGCATTTGTGATGTGCTCAGGAGGCTCACAATGGCTGTGACCTCACTGTCTCCGCCCCATCCCCGGAGGACAAAAGGGAGGCAAGAGCAGTTTCAAAGGGCTGCATTTGCTCTTGCATTCTTAACCTCAGCTCCAGCATGCTGGAAACTGTGGAAATTACTCTCTACAGCTGGCTTCCCTTGCTCTGGGCCAGCACATTCCTCCTGCTCTTGGCAGCCTGGATCACCCAGTGCTGTTGGCGCAGACTCTCTGGCAAGTGGCACCAGGTAGGAGGAAGGCTCCTGGGGAGCCCTTCCCAGGAAGACTGGCCAGCTGACCAGCTTATGATTCGTTGGAAGTTCCTTTGCCTTGGGGGAACTGGGGCTGGACAGGACCCACATGCACCGTGGGTCAGGGCTCAGCCAAGGTCACTGACGCAGTGCTGCTGTGCTTGCAGGTCTCCTGCTGCAGACGAAGGTGCCAGTGGCAGAAAGAGGCCCAGGATCCAGGTGAGGCCATGCTCTTCCCCTGTGCCAGCTGCTGCTGGAGACAATGTGCCCGGTTGGCCATCCATGTGGCCTCTGGCAGCCAAGCTACTGTCACACCCTCACGTCCACAAGAGATGTGCTTGTCCCAGGGTGTGCTCTAGAAGGCAGCTCAGACCAGGGCTCTGGGGGTCCCCATCCGCCTCGCTGCCTTGATCTTGCACATCCCTGCTTAGGGAGTCTCATCCCTCCCATATGACCCCTTATCCCTCCTGTGGCCTTCTTCCTCACCCATGGGGCCTCTGCACAGTGCCGAGACAGTCCTGGACTTGTCCCAGCTGCTTGGATTCCTGGTGCTCTGGCTGCCAACCAAGTCTGGGCTGTGCCCATGCCCATGTCCTTCTAGAACTGGGCCCCTCACCACAGCACTGCACCCAGCTGTGAGGCCTCTGCTCAGGCTGCTGCGTCCCCCGGATGTGTTGCAGGCAAGAAGAGGTGGGTGTCCGGCTGCAGGTCTCTGGGTCAGTTCCTGTGCTACGAGCTCAACTGTGTGCAGTGCGCAGAGGCCGCCAAGAAGAGGAGCTGGCAACTATTTGCCCCGCAACGAAAACGCCGGAGCACCTTTGAGTGGAACTCGCCTTCCTCGTCATGCTGCAGGCGCTGTGTGGGACGCCGTGTGCAGATCAAACTCCTTCCCCAGAACAGGGGCCGGACTCACCAAGAGCCAGAGGCCCTGGAGCCGCTCATTCTGGCCACAGCCCAGCCCAGCATCAAGCTTCACAGCCAGGCTGATGAGCTTGCGGGGCCAGGTCCCTTGGTGCTGGACAGAAATATTGGCCACCAGGCCAGCTCGCCCATCACTCCAGTCTCACACCCAGCTGATGAGGGTGGTGGCCACCCGCTTGGTGTTTCGGATCCTCTTCCCATGTTGACACTGGAACGGGGAAAAGAGTTCATGAAGAGACTAGAGGGGCACATGTGGAGGAAATGCAAACAGATCCATCTCGGAACACTCCCTGCCTTGGTGCAGCAGTCCCAGAAGTCATCAGCCCACAGGACAGTGCCCCATGAGCTGCTGAACACCGGGTCTGTCACCTTCTCCTGGTTCCCAGACAACTGGGTCCTGCCGAAGAAGGCCCAGGAGGTTCTGGAACTCCACCTTATAAAGAAGAAGCTGCACCATGACGGGCGCTTGCCTGCAAAGTCACCACGCTCAGTTCCTGGACAGCACCATTCAGAAGTAGACGGCCAGCTCCACCGTGCTCCCTGGCCCTGCAGTGGGGAACCTGAGGTAGAGGAGGACCCTCATCTCCCCTTGCGCCAATCTGCCTCTACCCTTGTCCTCTCCCAGGTCAGCCCCAAGAGCATGGGGGGCAGGACTGAGGATGGGGCTGTGAGAGAGGCAGCTGCTGGGCACCAGGACAGCAGCCGGACACAGGGGGTCCTCCAAGAAGGCGTCCCTGGCTCACGGTCAACTGGAGAGGCGCCGGGTAAGAAGCCCTCTGCTGCTGGCTGGCACAGGGAGCCAGCAGAGCTCGGTTGCCCTCCTTCCGATTGTCAGGGTTTAAGGCAAGGCAGCAATAAACCACGGCAGACACTCCCTGTTACCCAAAACCAGGACACCGGTACAGCATGCAGGAAGAGCCTGGACACCCGCAGCAGGATGAGGGTCTTGCACCAGGGCAGAAAAGCGATCACCTTCCTCATGGATTTTGCCCCACGCCCTGTGCTCCTGAAGCGGGCAATCTACAGGATCCTTGGCTTGCATCATCTCTATCCAGAGCCTCATGATACCACACACAAGGCCTCAGCAACGATCGGTGGAGTGAGGACAGGAGGAGGACAAGCATGGAAGAGAAGCCTCTGTTGAACTAGCGACTGCTCAAGTCATGCTGGGAACAGGCAGCCTCTCTCAGTGTTTCGCCAAACTCACAATAAAAATGTGTTTTCTTGTGTTCAGATGGAATTTCAAGTTTTCATTTGTGCCTGTTGCCTCGCCTGCCTTGCCTATACCTCCTGAAGAGCCTGTAGCCATCCATCATGGCACACTAGTCACAGGTGTCATCCCACTAGCTTTCATTTATGCAAATGATATAATATACCTGGGACAGTACCAAGGCTTCCAGCTCCTCTTGCTTGTTTCTCATGCTGTGCACATTCATGTAGAAACACTTCAGGTGTGGTTCATTGTGCCCATCACCTTGTGGCGCAGTCTAGAGAATCTCATTAGCATGCGGCTCCTTGAGCTTCAGTATACCACCCCATTGCTCATTAATAACTAGCCTGGTATTGGCCCCTTCTGCTTTCTAATGTAGTTTAAAGCTCTATCAATCCTTTACAACGCTTTCGTGAAGAAATTTTTCCTAATATCCAATCTGAACCTTCCCTGGCGCAACTTGAAGCTATTTCCTCTTGTTCTATCACTTGTTACTCTGGAGAAGAGACCAACACCCTCCATGCTAAGACCTCCTTTCAGATAGCTGTAGAGAGCAGTAAGGTCTCCAGGCTAAACAGCCCCAGTTCTCTCAGTTGCTCCTCATCAGACTTGTGCTCCAGACTCTTCACCAGCTTTGTTGCCCCTCTCTGAACTCTCTCCAGCACCTCAGTGTCTTTCCTGTAGTGAGTGGCCTAAAACCGAACACAGGGTTCAAGGTGGGGCCTCACAAGTGCTGAGTATGGTGGGACAATCACTTCTCTAGTCCTGCTGGCCACACTATTCCTGATACAAGCCAGGATGCTGTTGGCCTTTTTGGCCACCTGGGTACGCTGCTGGCTCGTGTTCAGTTGGCTGTCAATCAGCAATCCCAGATCCTTTGCAAACCAGGGAGCTTTCCAGCCACTCTCCCCAAGCCTGTAGTGTTGCATGGGGTTGTTGTGACCCAAATGCGGGACCCAGCACTTGGCCTTGTTAAACCTCATACAACTGACCTCAGCCCAATGATCCAGCTAGCCCAGATCCCTCTGTATGGCCATCTTGCCCTCCAGCAGATCAACACTCCCACCCAGTTTGGTGTTGTCTGCAACCTTACTGAAGGTGCACTCAATCCCCTCATCCGGATCATTGATAAAGATATTAAACAGAACCGGCACAAATACTGAGCCCTGGGGAACACCACTTGTGACCAGCCGCCAACTGGATTTGGCTCCGTTCACCGCAACTCTTTTGGCCTGGCCATCCAGCCAGTTCTTTATCTGTTGCAGGGTACACCCATCCAGGCCATAAGCTGCCAGTTTCTCCAGGAGAATGCTGTAGGAAATGGTATCAAAGGCTTTACTGAAGTCTAGGTATACAATATCCACAGCCTTTCTCTCCTCCACCAAGCGGGTCGCCTTGTCATAGAAGGAGATCAGGTTGGCCACGCAGGGCCTGCCTTTCATAATCCCATGCTGACTGGGCCTGATTGCTTGGTTATCTTGTATGTGCCGTGTGTTCTTACTCAAGATGGTCTGTTCCATGACCTTTCCTGGCATCAAGGTCAGACTGACAGGCCTGTAATTCCCTAGATCATTCTTCCAACCCTTCTTGTAGATGGGCATCATATTTTCCAACTTCTAGTCAACTGAGACTTCCCCACTGAGCCAGGATTGCTGATAAATAATGGAAAGTGGCTTGGTGAGCATTTCTGCCAGCTCTCTCACAATCCTTGAGTGGATCCCATCCAGCCCCATACACTTGTGCGTGTTGTAAGTAGTGTAGCAGGTCACCAACCATTTCCTCTTGGATTATTTGGGCTTCATTCTGTTCCCCATCCCTGTCTTCTGGCACAGAGGGTGGGTAACCTGAGAAGAACTGGTCCTATTATTGAAGACTGAGGTAAAGAACGCAGCAAGTACCTCAGTCTTTCCCTTGTCCTCTGTTATTACGTTTCCCCCCACATCCAATAAAGGGTGGTGATTCTCCTAAGCCCTCCTTTTGTTTTTAATGTATTTACAGGTTGCCCAGAGAAGTGGTAGATGCCTGCAGACATTCAATGCCAGGCTGGACTGGGCCCTGAGCAACCTGTTCTAGTCGAAGATGTCCCTGCTCGTTGCAGGGGGGTTGGACTAGATGAGTTTTGGCACTGACAGCGGGGCGCCGGTGCTGTGGGTGCCGGTGTGCGTGGGAGGTGCCCGCGCTGCGGCCGGGCCCTTCCCGGGCAGGCGGCGGGGCGGGGCGGGGCGGACAGGCCAGGCCCGGCCCGGCCCGGCCCGGCCCGGCAGGCAGTCAGCTGACGCCGCCGTTTAATGGCATGGCGGCCTGAGCGGCGCCAGCTCCGCCGTGTCCTCTCGGAATGCTTCGGTTCCTGCTCCCGCTGGCCGGATTGGCAGTGCTTCTCCAGGCGGCGGTGAGTCCTCTTGTCTGCCCCTGAGGCCACCCGCTCCGGGGGGGCTGCGCCGTGCGGCCCCTTGCATTTAGGGGCGGCCCGGAGCTCTGAGGGGCGCGGGAGCCGGCCCGGCTCCCGAGGAAGACGATTAACCGTGGTCCATTTTTAGTTCGTTAGTGATTTGTGGTTCATGGGGGGTGTTATTCGGAGCGCGGGCGCCGGCCTGTAGCTGCACGCAGCGGGGAGCTGCCGGAGGAAGGGGGTGCTTCTCCTGAGGGGGTTGCCCGTTCCCGGCCACACCGGCCTTCGGTGTGTTGTACTGAGGAAGCGCCGGCGGTGCCTGCCCTTGCCCCCGGGCGGTAATCGCCGGGGTCGCTGTCTGCGGGACCTGGGGGCCGGAACGCAGCTGCCGGCTGTGCCTCTTACACCGTGCTATAAGGGCTCATTAAACAAGCCACGGGTGGAAGGGGGGAAGTGGAAGTTGAGTTGCGGTTAACTGATCCTGACACTACAATTGCAGATCCCATGGGAGAGCTTGCTCTTCTTGCTTTTCCTGTGGTGCGTGAGGAGAGGGAGAGGAATTTTTCCCATTCTGCCCAGGTTCAGAATCAGCGAGGCTGGTGAGGGGTCTGGAGCACAAGTCTGATGAGAAGTGGCTGAGGGAACTGGGGCTGTTCAGCCTGGAGAAAAGGAGGCTGAGGGGAGACCTTATCGCTGTCTACAACTACCTGAAAAGAGGTTGTAGCATGGAGGGTGTTGGTCTCTTCTCCCAAGTAGCAAGTGATAGGACGAGAGGAAATGGCCTCAAGTTGTGCCAGGGGAGGTTTAGATTGGATATTAGGAAAAGATTCTTCACGGAAAGGGTTGTCAGGCATTGGAACAGGCTGCCTAGGGAAGTGGTGGAGTCACCATCGCTAGAGGTGTTTAAAAGGTGTTTAGGAAATGTTCTTAGGGACGTGGTTTAGTGCTAGAGTTAGGTTGCGGTTGAACTTGATGATTCTGAGGGTCTCTTCTAACTGAAACACTTCTATGATTCTGTGACTTTCTTGCTGCTCTGCCCCCTGGCACACTACTACTGCCTAACCAGGGGCCTGGGCAAACCCTTAGTCTTTACAGCTGCTCTGGGAACTGTGCCTTCTTGTTTTTGCCTTTGGTTTGAAGCACAGTGTCGGTATTGTCTTGATAGATGTTGCTAAATGAATGATGCACAGGTGGTTAAAGCTGTGTGAAAAGTTGTGCAGCCTCATGGGAGACACTAATCAAAGGGAAGATGGGATGACAGCAAGTGTGGTCTCTGAGGGGTGGGTTTATAGCTGAGGCTTAAAAAAATTCTGAAGGTGGTGGGTAAGAGGAGTAGGGAACCAATAGTCACCAAATTTGGTAGGATTAGAAGAGGGGCACTTGGTGGATTTAGTAGATTAGCCTAAAATGGATAACTTTAGAAGTATATAGTGATTTTCAGGAATTTGCTGCTACAGGAGGTTGTAGAAGTGGACAGTATTTAACACATTCCAAAAAAATGATTAGTGAAATTAAAATGCATCAGGTTCATAAACAACATACAAAGATGGCTAGATAAGAATTTGCCTTCCAACATCTCTAACAGCTTTGTCTGATGGAGGAGTATGAAGGAAGTAGACAACAGGCAATGGCCAGGATCATGTAGTTTCTTTAAACAGCATTTCTTATTGCTGTTGTCCAGACAGAATATGGCGTGGTATCTAGAGGAACTGCAGACTTGAATCCATAGGACATTTCTTATACTCTTATCTTCCTAGGCTTGTTTATTTTCTGTAGAGGCATGTGTGTATATAGCACTGTTTTTTAAGACTAGTGTTGCAACAGCCGAGAGGGCTTGAGGAACTGCGACTGGGAGGCACGATTCTTTATCAGTCCACAGTTCCCTGAACAAGCAATGAGGGAAGGGGGTCTTAAAACTTGGTCTAGTCTTCAAAATATGGCAGGGTCCTGTCATCACGGAGGTGCTAATGTTCTTTTAAACTAGCTTGGCAAAGTATATGCTGCAGATAAGCAACCTGGCAAACTAGGTAGGGTTTGTAGACTCAAGCTCACTGCAGAGCCGTACAAGGCTGCTTTGGTTCCCTAGGTCAGAGGAAAAAAATATCTGGGGTATAATGATTAATTACTTTTTCTCTGACTAAGTGTTGACTAGTGACAGGAAGTGTTGTGAAAACTATGCAGTGACATATAGTCACTTTCAATAAGGTAGTTTGTTATCTCAGACTTGGTTTTGTATGTTATGAAACACCATCCAAACATTTTTCATCTATGGTTAAAATAAACCTACTGTTTTATTTTAAATAGAAGTATGCAAACTGGTCACAAGTAGGAACATTCTGTACTCTGAGCAAAATACAGAGCAAATCAGGGAATTCCAGTACGATTCAAGCATGACTGATGCTTGCTTATTTATTTCCAATCTGGGAGCAGAGATACATGAGACTTAGTGTTCCTTTTACTTCTAAAGAAGCACAGTATGTGATGTTTTAATCCTTTTCAGCTTAATTATATCCTTTTACACCAGGATATGCTGAAATAGGTGTTGTGTCTTGGGAACTGTACATGCAGTGGAAGCGAGTGGGAAGTCAGTAGCAGAACACAACGTGTGTTTCACTGGTCTTACCAATTTTCAAGGCTTTGGAGAAGTCTTATTCACAACTGGAGGCAAGGATGTCTGCTGTGCAGTTTCTGGGAATGCACGTGCATCTGGCAGCTGTTCCGGTGGGGATTTCAGTGCTGCTGTAGCATCTCTTAATAGAACCTCTTGCTATTAGTAACTAACTACTCCTACATTTATACAGTCCTAAAATTATAGTCATCCCTTTGAAGGCAAGTGTGAGACTGGTGTGGGCCCTGGCTAAAATGAGTTTGATACCTCTGATGTAGGGTGATACCTGCTTTTGAGATGGAGCCAACTGCTTGGGAAGAAGAACAGAAAACACATGTGCTAAGTTAACAGCAGAACAGCTTAGTCACAGAACATGTATGGGGTGTACAAATTACTGTAATGATTGTTTGCAAATACTATAATGATTAGTTCTAGCACTCATATCACAGTTGTGATCTATTGCTATCTACCATAAGGAACTCTTAATGAGGAAACAGCGTATTTAGAAAAAAAAGGAGTCGTCGTTGAGGGAGGCAGGCAGGGAGCTTAGAAGTGGACTGCCAGAATCCAGTGTTTTCAGTTGTCTGGTTTATTCCACATTAAGAAATCTTGTCCCTGTCTTTGTGATAGTAATTCTGCATGACCCAGTGTCCTGGATACTCTGTACAAAGTTATCAGTCCTTTATTGCAGTTTGGGGAAAAAGGGAATGCATGTAATATTCTAAAACGGCTGATACTGGTTCCTGGTTGCAGGCTTTGTTGACCCAAGGCATCCCTTCATAACCACATTATTGCCTACTGGAGACTTCTGCAGAACACAAGGGAACAGTCAGAAAGCAAAGATGATCTCCTTCAAGCAACTGCCTCTTGAAGCAAAGGCTGCAGTGGCTGCAGGAGTGGTTTTCTTCTCCATGATGCTATCGCGGAGTTATCTGGCAGAACAACTTGAATTCAGGATGCGGCGTCGGCTTCTAAGGCTGCAGATGGCACTATTTGCTAATACACTCATGTCGATAGGATCTCTTCATGTTTGGAGATGCACAGTCACTACGTTCTCCAGGTCTTCAGCTGCTAGCTCCTTCTGTTTCATGCCATGGAAAATAGCTGTGTTCATGTTTCTGGCTTTGGCTCATTCAAGCTTCTTTACATTGCTATTTCTTGTTGCAGAAGAGCCTTATTTCTTTTCTTTAGCTGCCTACACTTGTCTGGGGTCCTATATCCTTCTTATCTTCTTCCTCTTCACTCTAGGCTCTGTAGAGCAGGCTTACAAGTTCTTGGCTGGAAGAAGTGCTAAGGCAATCACTGGCAACAAGAACAGCAGAACAGCGATGAAACCAGTTCTGGCAGTCATGCTGACTGCTGTGCTGACTGTCATTGGGCTGCTAAATGCTTCCCGGCCTCCTACTGTGAATTCAGTGGAGGTTCCAGTTCACAAGCTGCCCTCAACAATGAATAATCTGAAAGTGGTGTTGCTTTCAGATATCCATCTGGGGCCTACAGTTGGGAAGACCAAGCTTGCCATGATTGTGAGAATGGTTAAGGATTTGAAACCAGATATCACTGTGATTGTTGGGGACCTGACTGACTCTGAGGCAGAGATCATCCGACCTGCCGTTGAGCCTCTTGGAGAACTTAACTCTCCTTTGGGGACTTACTTTGTCACAGGAAATCATGAGTACTACACATCAGATGTTAGCAACTGGTTTGAGCTGTTAAAATCACTTAACATTCAGCCACTCCATAATGAAAATGTGAAGATTGTTTCACCAAAGAGCGCTGATGACTGGTTCTGCCTGGCTGGTGTTGATGATATTGAAGCAGATGTATTGCGCTACTCAGGGCATGGCATGGATTTAAAAAAAGCTCTCAGAGGTTGTAGCAGTGAGCACGCAATAGTGTTGTTAGCTCATCAGCCAGTCGCTGCAAAGTGGGCCCTTCAGGAGAGACCAGACATAAATTTAATTCTCTCTGGCCACACTCATGGGGGGCAGATGTTCCCACTAAATGCTGGGGCTTATTTTCTGAATCCCTTCTTTGTGGGCTTGTACAAAGTTGGGCAGAATACCTTTGTCTATGTCAGCCCTGGGACGATGTACTTTGGAATACCCATGAGGCTGGGCAGCAGAGCTGAAATAACAGAGATAATTCTACGTTCTCCTTGAGGTGCTTTTCATTTGACAAACTTTTACCGTCCTTTTTGGTCAGCATATTGGATCTTCTGCTCTGAAAGCAAATCTTTTTTCAGGGAAACCAGAAAAGTTGTGTTAGAGTGGACTTGAGCAGGTTCCGTTAAGTTTGAGCAGAAAACACGAACTGTATCTTGGGCTGTTAAATCAGGCATGTTAAAATACTGAAGAAATTTATCCTTTGAGTTCATTATTATTGCAGTTCTGCATTTAAAGGTAACACTGATGTCATGGAGATAATGTGTGTCCTGTGCATGTTCAGTAACATCTGTGTCCTCAGCTACTTCATGTTCTGTTATGTTATCCGTCAGGCAGCTGCCTTATCAAATCTCAGGCAGGTAAAGTTCTGATCTCTTGCAGTGCAATCGCTATTGCATGTTTTGCGGGAGTGACTACAGAATGTTCACTGTGTATGTAAACTCCAGAAACCTTTTACTAGAAATGTTATGGCAAGGGATATGTGTTTAGTTTTGTTTGTTGGCTTGTTTTGATTGGATACCTTTATCCTGCTATATGTCTATAGCATGCACTAGGGCTTCCAGTGTGTTCTGCATACCAGTACAGTAAATTGCTAGGCATCAGTTCCTGGAATTCTTTTTTTTTTCCCAGTTCAAAAACTGGGGAGACTGATACCAAAGGGTAAACATATTTTTCTTTCAGCAGGCATTTTCCCCAGAATAATTTGGTATCTAGTAATTGCTTACTGAAAAGTGCTCTAATAAAATCAAATGAGAAAGAAAACTCATAATTAACATAACTTCTGTTGCTCTCTGAGCATACAGTACCTCCTGACATAAAGCACAAAATCCAAAGCTGAACTATTTTCTCTTCATTCTATATTTTTTTGTTTATGGTTAATTTCTCTTCTGTGATTTTTCTCTTACATGAGTTAAGGAGATGCTATTTTAAAACAATGCAAATGAGATTCAATGGGTTAATACTTGAACTTTAAGGTTTTAATATTTCAAGTAAGTGGTGTACTTTTTGGGAAGACTAAACTCCGCAGCAGGTGACTTCCTTTAAAAGCATTTGCCTGTAAACATCCTGGTTGTTTGACAGGCACATAGCAGGATAACTGCCACAGGATAATGGGGGATGGAGAATTTCTCTGTTTTTCCTAGAAGGGTTTAGCAGTAACTAATATCATTCTGGGAAATCCAAGAGATTAGAAAATACTAATAAAAACATTCTTGCTTCCATATCTTTGTGTTCATCTAAGAAAGCCAGAATGTAAATTAATGTGCATATATTGTCCAAGCTCATGGAAGAGTTTACTTCTGCATGTCTTCATTTTCCCTCCCCGTCTACTCAGTGTTGCTGTATGAAACACCACGAACAGTACAAGTCTGGGACTCCTGCCTCTGACTCCGAGGTCTCCAGCTGCGGCTGCAGGGTCTCCCTTGTGCTGCCTTTCTGCCCACCAGGACCTGGGTTCCTCTCGGGGACGCCTGTGTGGCATGAGGCGACAGAGACCAGTGCTGACCCAGGAGGCTGAGGATGGCAGGACCAGAGCTGTGCTGGTCAGATTTTCTCGGCCTTCGTGTGTGTGATCCTGAGGCAGACACACTTCTGTTTTATTCTTCAGCTCCTGTTCTCATTTTGCAGGAGGCGTGGGGGAGTGTATTTGAAGGGTACCTTAGACTTTGTACAGTTAGGCTTTTCTGGAAGCGAGATTGTGAAGTTTCACTTCATCCACTCCCTTCAGCTCCCCTCTACCCCCAGGCAGTTTCTAACTGCCAAGCTGGTTTTGTATCCTGTTTCTCTGTACAAACATCTTGTGTTTTTACTTGCAGGAGAATATAAAGAAATGCTGTAGATTCTTCATGTGTGCTGGAAGATTGGCAAGATGGAGAAATCAGTCCTCTTTTAGTCTGAAAACTGAACACCTGAACAGTTTACTTGCCAGACTAGATAATTTCTGTTTCCCAGCACCTATAATTTTGTAAACTTTTTTCATGCTTGTGCAATAATACCTGCTTAAATATCCTAAAGTTTCCACATGTATTTAACACTGCCTGCATGGGGTCCTTCCGAGGTTCTTTCCCATTAGTGACTTAGTGTCAAGTGGTCTTCTGTAGAGTGAATTGTCATAGCCTGTAACTTGTTTACTTACCAACATGTCTTCAGTTAAAAGCTGGGTTCTGGGTTTAGTAGAACAGAGTGTTCCCTCTAGGCCAGTGGTCCAGGAGGACAGCATTTCATTTGTCATGCTGAGGGTTATTACTGTGTTAAGAAGATTAATTGTTTAGCTAGTTTCCTTACTGAGAGGCTTTTGTAGGACTGTTTTTAGGTGCTATTGGTTTCCCAGTGAGTTGCTAGTGTTACTTTTTTCTCCTGCCCTTTTTATTTCCTCATTCAGTCCAAATGTGCACAAAAACCTACCTGAAGCGATCCTTCAGTCCCAGGGGTGCGTAGATGATTTCTTCATTGCTTTGTATGTGCTCTTCTTTGAAGGTCTTTGTGTATCCTTTTAGGAGCAGATACACATCCTTTTAGGAGTGGTCCTATTATAATTTCATAGATTTATTGCAACTGCCTTCCTCTGAAAGCTTGTTTGCTTGATGATTTTCACTTAAAATGTTTTCTTTCTGTGCCAGAACACTTCAAAGCCTTTTTTTTAAGTATGATTGTAAGGTGTCTGAGATCAACTTTCTTTTTGGTAGTAAAAGGAATGAACCTTTTCTAAAAAATCTTTCCAAGAAAGCAATCTGTAATTGTCCTCCAAGGCGTTTTCAGTTCTTTTCGTAATTTGACTTGAGTGTGCATAATTTAGACTTGCGTTCAGTATTCCAGATGAAAATAAAATGCTGTGCTGCTTATTTTGTAATTTTTTAGTATTTTTTGGTATTTTTTTAAGAATGTGTGGAATGTATTTGATCTGGATAACTTAATTAAATGAATATATATTATTAAAGGCCAGTTCATTGGTAGAGGGAGTTTATCGCTGTCAGAATAATACCAGAATAGAACAGTATAATCACTTTGTGAAAGATATATTTATTACATCATATAATCATTACAGAGTGGATTTGAAAATATGTAAATTGTGGTATAACAAATGCTTTAAATGTTGGGATTTAATAAAACTTTATTTGTTTGTCAAGAAAGATGCCTCTAATGGCCTTTTGTTTTGTACCGATATTTATTGTAGCAACACATGACAAAGCATTTTAACACACTAATTCTGTTTACCAACAAAAAGCTACTGGCAATAAATCTGACTAGTTTGGGGAAATTTTACACCCATACTGCTTAGTGAGGCATGGTGGAAAGTGGAAAAGATAAGGCCACTGTTAAATCTGCCTAATGTCTTCTAGAGGGATGAAGTGCAGGCTGAAGAGATGAGGATGTGATGCAGAGAAAAGTACCACTGCAAGGGCAGAGAAAGGATACCAAGCGTTTTTTGGAAGGAGCAGAAGAAAACAAGTGGTTTGTGGTTCTCGTTTTGGTACTTAAGCTTTGGGATAGAGAAAGGGCCTTGAAAAGGGGTGTTCTGTGATTGAATGGTCTGTGTAAGAGATGCTAGAAATCTTCCACAGATGGATCACTGAGGATTTGTATCCACATTTGTTTGCTTTCCAGATAATTAAATAACCCCTGCATCGTTAATTTGCACAATGAGACATCCTAACCACTGTTAGTGTTGTGTGCTGAAGCTTTGACTTTTTTCCTCCTATATTGAGAGACATACACATTATAAGATGTTGAAAGAGCATTAAGGTTGCAAAAATAAGGTCTTACTTGATTTAAGAAAAGACAAAATCTTTAGTTTTCCCTGCTTCTCTGCAAGTATGTTGTGAGCATGTAATATACCATTGCCTCTAAGGGGCTGAGTTTTCAGCTGGGCGTTAGTATGATGTGATATGGATAAACTGTCGCCTTAAGCTGTGCAGTTAGTGTGTGTCTGTTGAATCTGCTTACCAAACCAGCAGACCCACTACCCCAGCTTTTAGGCAGATGCAGAGAATTCATTCCCGTTCTGTATTAACAAGCGTGAGTATACAACATTGACAGAGCCAGACAGAAATTCTTGATGTTTCATTGCAATCTCTCCTCTGCAAGCCATGGGTGGAGTCATGCACTTCCAATAAAAGAATGCTGAATAATTGATTGCGAAAGGAAGTCTGTTTACGATGGGCAATGAATGAGATAAATCAGTTTAAGGACTCCGGAAGCTTCCTCACCCCCATAATAACACAGTATCAGGAGGTTTATGTGTAGGAAAGGTGATTTACAGTTATGGTCATGGCTTTAAAAGCGTGGCCTTTAAATGTCAACCAGTTCAATGATGATCCCTTTCATAATTAATATTTCATTGTTTTATTGTTTTAAGAAGTTATTGTTTTTCTGCCAGGGGTGTCTGTCCCCTGAGTGTGGAGCTATGTAAACAGTTTATTTGATGTTCATCTCTCAACAGATACCTGCCATAAATTGAGCAAGTGTCTTTTCCATAAACCTCTTGACGTGGTTCATCTAAGTGAGAGGGTTAAAATCCTTTTTCAGAGGGAAACAACAATTTGTTTTGACTCTTTCTTTATTTCCAGGGTTAATGGCCTTTTAATGTGCTTTTTTTCCTAGTACTTTATTTACTTAGTTGATATTGCAGAATTGCATTGCTGCACTTGGGTTCTGAGTTTTATTTAATCCTGATCATTTTGAAGTACTGGATTCTACATTAATGCTCCAACTTGTCATGGTGTCCTAGAGTAAAAAACATCTGAAGAATGTGGAACATATGCTTGGTGTTCATCAGGGTGAATGGTTTCCTTAGAGGATGGATACACACAGTACAGATCCATCCTAGTGCAGCGTGCCCAGGAAATCAACATGCAGGTTATAAATTAAAGATCAGCAAAATGTCACTTAGATTTGAATTGAAAAAGAAGGCAGATGGTAGATACCTGTGCATCCTCTGTAGTGGTAATTTGCTTGAGGTTTAACAGCTTGGAGTTACTCAACCAACTTAATTCCTCAGGGAGAATCCCAGCCTTTGAGTTATAAACCAACTGCTCTAGAACATAATTATTTCTCAGCTCTGTGAGGGTCTGACTTTGTGGACACCTGACACATCCATACCTTGGTTTATCCAAGATTTATTTCAGCTTTTATGGAACTCTTTGTTAAATCATGTTAGGAATGGGTCTGTGTTTGTGGGATGAGGGCTTAAATAGCTTCTCCTGTGCAATACTTTGCAATCCCTTGTAGTTCTTGTTTCCCTGCCAGCTCAGGGATGTATCTTCTCACATGTGTTGTTATATGTCCACCACACAGACAATTTCACTTGCTCGCTGTTGGCAGAATGTTTTGGATTGCTATGTGCATTTAAGACATTTTTCACTACTCTATTTAAGGCTTTCTGTGAAGAAATGCCTTTATTGCAGTTGCAACACACTGTAGTTTTCCTTCTCTTTGGAGTTTGTAGTCTTCAAATGTTTGTAGAGTGTTATCTCATTCAGTTGCTCCATTTAATATCAGCCAAGGGACAGGCATGTTTACTCAGCAATTTAATTCTCCGGTTTTCTGGAGGGTGTGGGTTTTTTTTTGTTCTTTTGGCCCGTGACACGTTGCACTGGCTCCTTTTTGTTGTCTTGTCGATCAAAGAGTATGGTCTTGGTTGGCAGTTGTGTCCAATTGTTGGCCAGGAGTCTCAGTACTTGCAGCTTTCTATTTATACATGCCTGCTGTATTTTGCTTTTCTTTACCTGTAGTTATACACGTTCACCAGTTAACAGAAAGAAATGGTTTCATGGGAAGGGTCTTCAAAATTGTGTGGTCTGTTGGTCCCTGCTTAACCTCTGGGCAGATCTCCTCAGATGGTGGATGGCTCTTGTGTAGTGTGGGGTCAAGTAGGGTTGAATGATGGTCTGCATCTCTCTTGCCTTTCTATTTACATTGCTTTTATTTCAAGTAATCAGTTTCGTACTTGCTAAGCCCTATCCTCAATATGGGGCAGGCCAAGGCCAATCCTTGCAAGAATAAGGCCAGTGTCCTTCAACAGCTTTTAATTTACACTTTGGAAAGGTGTGTTTCATTTGGACTAGTATAACAACCAAAGAATCATGAGATTTATTTGTTTGAATTAAGACATTTTCTGATAGGTATGAAGAACTAACTGCTTACATTTGCTGACTTGTAGTTTTATTTCATAAATCCCTACTGAACTTTCATTGAAGGGATTTTTTTTTTTTTAATGTGCGCAGTAATAAATCTGATAAAATGCAAAGTCATAGAACATGAGGACAAGCAACCAACTATTCAGTGGTGTGTTAAGGACAAAAGTAATACTGGTGAAAGGGATGCCAAAGACACATGGGAGATATAAGATTGGAGGTGTTAAGGTTTGTTTAAAAAATTTAAAGGTTCTTAAAGGCATAGGGCCAAGCACTTAAAGGTCTCTGGTTTTCATTGTTTTTAACAAGTAAAAGAGGTACTGTTGTTGGTCATAGCAGTTTAAAAATCTTACTAAGGTCATAGGCTCACCTGAGGAGTAATCCCATGCTCTTGAAGTTAAGGGATTTTTCTTATGACTAGGAAGTGAAGATTCTTATTCTTTACCTGCTCCGTAGTTAAGTTCCACTGTTTGGGGTGTGCTTAGCTGAAATAGTATTGAAAGTAGGACTTTCTCAGAAAATGACTAATTTTTAGTGGCTTACATAAATGTATGCAGTTTGCCAGACAGATCTATCAAACAGTTTTAGACTTATTAGAAACTGAGCTTTCAAATGTATTATTAATTGGCGCCCCGGAGCATTTAGAATGTGGTATTTGTTCCTCAAAAGCTTCCAGCTGGCTTTTACTTCTAGACTTGAGCATGGCATTAAATTGGAATTAAGGTTGTGAAGCATTGAGTGCAAAGTGTTGCCGTTTACCACATCTTCCCTAATTAATTCCTCGTCACTTGCAGTGGGGTGAGCAACTGCAAAATGTAGAAAGATGGTAGTATATACTTGTTAAAAGTGGAGAATGTGTGTGGCATATTTTGGCATAGTAGAGAATCCTATCCTTGCTGAATGGTTTGCAGATGTATTGTACTTTGTGGTGTTAGGCTCAGGTGGGCTGTACGTAGCTACTGGAGAGCCATTCACCATCAGTTACTTGGACACCATTTTTCCTTCTATTGTGGACAACCCACAGATGTTGTGTAGACTGTTATCAATGTCTTTCAAGGCAGAAAAAGATTATATTGTGTATTTAATTGTATTTTGTACACAGGATATACCCGAGAGGAGTTTTGGGATTGATTATGACTCTGGCTGCTTTGTCAAGGATGGGAGACCTTTCCGTTACATCTCGGGTAGCATTCACTACTCACGGGTGCCCCGGTATTACTGGAGCGACCGCTTGTTGAAGATGAAGATGGCAGGACTTGATGCCATTCAAACGTAAGTAGCTGGTGACTTTCAAAGTGATTTGTAGTCCTGGGGGATGTGTGAGAAGTAGTTAAGTAGGATGCTACTATTGCTGCTTGGTTTATTCATTTTTAAATAATAGGTGAGAAGGCTCTGGAGAAGTGAAGGGTGGTACAGGGTGACCTCTAAGAGGCTGAGACAGCTGGGCAGGTTATAGCTGACAGTCCACTTCCCTGCTGATAAACAACACCTCTTGCTTCACAACCCAGAGTGCAATTGTGACCTGAAATAAATTGTTGGACTGTGAACTTTGGCAACTACGAAATTGTTGTATGTGCTCTGCCTCTGTCAAGGGCATCATAATTTCTGGTCAAAAGGCAGATGAGATGAGAATGGATGATAACCTATTACAACCTAGGTTGTATGGCCCTAAAGCCTTGAAAACATTGGTGAAGGCTGCAGTAGCACTTAAAGCTATTTCGCCAGGAGTGTTTAAGTTTAGAAAAAATGGTTGGGCAGTAAGTGTATTTCTTTAAAAACAAACAAAAACCAACAAACAAACAAACCAAACCAAACCGAACACCGCAACAGTTTAAACAGCTTTCGGTTGCATGAACCAAACCTTTAGTCCATCTTTTTTGTCTTTCCTACCTGGTTGTATACTCATTGCAATTGGTGAGGCATAGATTAAAAAAAAAAAAAACGCAGCTTACTGATTTTTTTTCCAAAGCTTTGTTCACAAGGGAAGAAGAATGTTAGAAAAATGTAAGGCACAGTCTTCTCAAGCAATGGTTGTAGTTCCCAAACGTGTTTGTTTTTCTTTCTGAAATCATTACAGGACTCATTATAGAACTTGTCTTTGAAACAGCCTGCTTGTGTGCTATGGGCTGCCCAGCCTGTAGGCCAGGGCTCTTTGCTCAGCAGGAGTGTTGTACCATCTCTCCTTTCCCTCCCTTCAAATCTGTATTCTGTTTCACCTGCAAGTGGCAGGGTTGCCTTGTACACTGAAGGATGTGATTAGTAAGGGTTAGTATGTGAAGAACAGATGACAGGGAAAGAAAATAAGTTCCTTTTCTCAAATTTAGACGTCTCTCTTTTTTTTCTTTTTTTCTGTGTTGTAAAACTCTTCCCTGTGTTGTGATGGTGTAGTGACTTTTATTTGGTGGGTGTTTTCTGTTGTTTTCTAACAAAGAAAGCAAGTTCTATCTTCCCTCACATAAGAACAATGAGATTAAGGGACACACTTGCTCAGGACAGAGTTGCTGGAATTGCCCATGTAATTTTTTTTTTTTCTGCAATAAAAGTAATCTTAAATGGACCTGAAAATTATACATTTTGATATCTGGCTTGAAGGTCAGCCTGAGTCTTGACAGTGGCTGTGTCACTTCTATGATCTGTAGTGTCTCATACTTTCCTTATGTCTCTGATTTATTTTCCTCTTCCTACTAACACCCGTATATCTTCGGTGCCCTCTGTTCATTTCCAGCTTTTTCATGGAGTCCCTTCCTTTTTTCTTTGAAATGGCCTGTTCATGCTTCTGCTGCATCACTGGTCTTTTGAGACAGGAATATTTTCTTTCCCATTACGACCCTCTCCACCTTCGTGCCCCCACCCCTGTCACTGTTGTTTAGTGTCAAAATTGCTATGGTGGTTGCTCCTTTTTTTCCTTTTTTTTTTTCCTTTTGTTTCCTTCTTCTTCCTTTGTAATCTCCCACTAACAGTGTTTTGGTTTTTTTTTTTTCCTTCAACCAGTTTGAAAACTGGACTCAGAAATGGGACTCCTCCAGGCTTCAGTATTTTTGCTAATGACCTGGGTGGTAAAATATCTTATGAAGTTTGCTTAGCATTACCAAACCGGAGAGGCTGCAAGTTTGAGAAGACAAGATTTCTATTCAGAACACTTGCAGCAAAATGGAGAAGTAGTCTGGAAAAGAGCAGGAAGCAATTTCATATGGAGTCTCCTTCCCTGGAGACATTCAAAACCCGCCTGGACACATTCCTGTGTGATCTGCTCTGGCTGAGCCTGCTTTGAGCAGGTGGGTTGGACTAGATGATCTCCAGAGGTCCATTCTAACCCCAGACATTCTGTGATTTTGTGATATATATATATATAAAAATATATATGTATATTTTTTCCTACTTTTTGAGATCTCTTACTCTGTGCTTCACTGTTTTGCATTAGTGTGCTTCCATTATGTGGGATAGAGTGGAGATTGTCTTGTGTTGCTGCTCTTGACTGGTCTCTGGTCTTGGGAGAGCTGAGTTGTTTCTGTTTAGGCATGTGCAGGTAGCATGTATTGCCCTGCGGTTATGTGACTTATGGCCTTAGGTGTGCTGTTGCGGCATCGCTGATGACATAACGTGTTTCTTACAACCTCCTTTTCTTTTTATAGAGCAGATTGCGATTCTTTATCTTTTTCCCTCATCATTGCTTACATTTGGATTTTTCCTACTGTGGTGAAAGGTAGCTCCTCAATTTATACCTTATGAGCCGAAGGTAACCCTGTGCCTTGCATTTTCTACAAGAATCAAATCCATCTATGTTTCCATTTGGCACTGGTATCTCTCTCTTTCTCTCTTGATGGTAAAAAAGCCAAACCACTCACCAAAACCCTTTCGTTTTTCTTTGAAGTAGGCAGGTTATCAAGCCTTACTGCTCTTGATTATTTCCCAAACAATTCTGCTGTGATTTTGTGTGGATTTGGTAAAAATGGAAATTGCTCTAAGTGATATATTTAGTTGTGGTTTTGGTTTTTTTCTTCTTCAGCCAAACTTTCCTGGATCAGTAAAACCATTAGCAAGGGACTGAGATACCAGTTGGGTGAAGTTGTTC
Organism: Columba livia; assembly: GCF_036013475.1. Taxonomy (NCBI): domain Eukaryota; kingdom Metazoa; phylum Chordata; class Aves; order Columbiformes; family Columbidae; genus Columba; species Columba livia. Next base: position 49,168,333 of record NC_088603.1, on the reverse strand, counting down.
CAGGATGGGCAGCAGCACTGCCAGACCTTCTGGTGGAACATGGGAGTTGGGCTCCCAGCCTTGGGGCCACCTCTGAAGGCTGATTTTGCTGCTTGGGTTTTTTCCCATGAGACAGGGAAGGATCTTGCTGTAATTTGAAATATGGGAGCCTTCCTTGTTCTTATCAAAGTGCTCACAGTGAGGCTTAACCACTTCAAGGGAAACAGGATCCTTTTATTACAGGATTGTCCTTGTACATACATTGTGGTCAAAGCAAGCCAGACCTGCTCTCCTTCCTGCTTTCTCCTGCCTTGTTTCCAAGAGACTCCTCTGCTGTGCCTTGGTGCATTGTTAAGCTAATGAGTGAGTCAGCAGCTCATGTGAGGCTCTTGAATGGGTGTAGTCAGAATATCTCTCTCTATATATATAGATATAACCATCTGCACCTGGAAACCTAAAGCAATAACAGAATATGAGAAAACAGGTGACAGGAAGCTTGGTCTTGCATTAGAGCTTAAAATATGAAGTCCTAAACCTTCCAAATAACAGGCTGAAATTTGATGTTGAGGTTGGCATGCTATCCCAGAAGATGATGGAGGTCAACCTAGGAACTCCGCTCCTGACCTTGGCAATTAGCGCACAGAGACATCTGTCCTTGTTTTCGTTTCCTGAGTGGTGTTTGCCAGCTAGAAGCAAATGCTGTCAGAGACATCTGGAGAGGACTGAAAGTTAGCAGTTTGTTTTGTTTTCTTTTGGCAGGGATGAGATAAACAATTAACCACCAGATGGGGCTAAATATTTATAGGATGTATAGATCAGTGGAGAAGCTTCCTGGAAGAATCGGTGGTTAACTTACAGGATGATAGGTTAAAGAATGTCAAATGTTTTATTTGTTTTATTTTATTTGCTGACTTATAAGCAGAAAACTGTAAACCTGTAGAAATTCCCTCTAAGAAAGAGCTGCTGTTTAGAATATCTATTAATTTAAAAAATAAGCACAATTTACTTTTTCAAAAGACTGGTGTGTAATTTAACTAGAATGTATAAAATGCTGCTCTATTATTTATGAATAGTACAAGCTATTTAATTTTACACTAATTAAAAAGAAAAACAACAAACAACCTGGTATTACAGAGAGAATTATTTTGTACATTAAGGTAGTTAAGTGAGGGTTTTTGGCTGTTGACATATTTCTGAAATAGGAGAGGAAAACTGACTTTTAAAGAAGAGAGATACAATTTCCATGCTTTATCATATAACCTCTAAGTGGAGAGTAAGAGTCGTTACTCATGTACAGAAGAAATACCACCTCTCAAGTTTGAAAAAGGGATGTGGCATTCTTTTATAAATTAATTATTCTATAACTGAAGCAGCACAGCATTAACAACTGACTATATATTTGTACAATGGCATATGGGAAATATAATTGCTAATAATAACAATTTTAAGGTAAAATGATTTAGTTTGAGGATGTTGCTAGCTGTAGAAAATATACAAGGGGATTAAAGTGTATTAGTCACAACTTTTAGACCAGAGTTTAAAATACATTTATATCTTGATTTATTCTGTAAGAAAGCATTTCACATAAATTTTGTTCCCTACTTTCTTGCCTCCTTGTCCACTAAAATTTGCTTTTTTCCCCAGCCTTGTGGGGAAGCATGGGTCATAAACTGAAACTGTTTCTAGAAGAATTTTTCCATCTACTTCCATCTGGAGTGTAAGGGAGTTGGGGAAACCTTTTTGTCCTCACCTCAGATACTATTAAGCAAGTCTAGACCTTCAGACTTGTTTCTAGAAGAAATTTGTAAACTCTTCAGTGAGTATATTTTCCTAACTAATAGGTTACGAGGTGTAGTTAAATTACAGCTAGAATGGCTTTCTCATATTAACCTATAATTTACTTACCAGTTATAAATAGCTTGTTCAGTAGTCTAAAGAGAAAGGAATGTAAGTAGTTGCTGTTTTTCTGTAGTAGTATTTTAGGCAGCTAGAAGCTGTTATGAAGTTAATATCTAGTCATCTTTATTTTGCTCAAAGAGATGCAGCTTTCTGCTAGAAGCATTTTTTTCAGTGAATGAGTTGCTACATCAAGATGCCTATTAATTCCTCCCAGAAAGAGCTTTGTCATGCTGGTGATTCATAGTCAGATGGTACTTTTCCATAGTACCTGCAGACCTTTTTCCTATTAATACCACTTCTGTATCTCTTCTTTCTCATTTTGTGTTTTTTGCTTTTTCCTAGGCAAGAGAGGATTAAGACGTGATACTCTGAATTGCTTGTTGATGTCAGACCATGTTGCTCATTAGTTAAGAGCATTTAGAACCCTGATAGTGTTCACAGATTTGCAGCTGTTCCCCATTTACAAAGCACGTTGTGCGTTACATCACCTGGATGTCAGTAAAAGCTTTGGATATAGTTAGACCTACAAAAGAGACTTGAGATACTCCTCAAAATACCAGATTGCTTTCCCAGTGAATTGTGGGTTTTCTTTTGCGCTTAATTTTTATTCTATGTGAATCTTATACCAACTAGCCTCTATTTTTTTTTTTCCATGTTTGCATGTAGGCATGTCATACAGCAAAGTACCAAAAGTGTTGCTAAGTCAAGAGACATCACCTTTTTTCCTTTTCTCTAATCCTTTAGGCAAGCTTTTCTGTGAACAAATGAGGTTATGTTTACCTCTCTTTGACAAATCCATAGTAATATATATATATAATATATATATATATATTAAAAAAAAAAACACTTAAAACAATTCAGTGGTTCTAAGCAATAGCTTTGAAAAGAGTTATGGCTTAGAGCAAACTAAAATTAATCTGCAGTGATAATCTGGATAATGGTATATGCAACAGTGAAAGCAAGCACAATTCGATACTCTGGTATTGGCTTTTTTGAGGTAGATTAGTCATTTGTTTGTTTTAAATAGTTTTCTACTTTATCTACTTTGATCTTAAATATCAGCAATCAGCTTGCACATCTGCTTGAAATTTAGATGAAGTGCACAAAACTAAATTAATGTTCAATGTATTTTCACGTGGTTCATATATTCATTAGATGCACATTTACTTTGTTTTACAAATGAGTTAATCATGTGCTTTGGAAACAATTAGAGCAGATTGACAAAGAAATAAAATATACTACACAGGGGGGAAAAACTGCATTTGGATTCCTTAGTGTGTTGCTTTGACTCCATGCCGGGATATAAATTTTAATCTTTATCTTTTCAAACAGAGGCTTAAGATTTTGGCATTTGCGAGGCTATAATATAAACTAATGTTGCTGAAAGATTGTGTTTCTGCTTGATGTTGATGTGCATATATGTCTGATTGTGGCCACTTTGGTAGTGTGCTCATGTGAGGGTTCATGTTTTTCTTGCTTTCTGAAAGCAGTGTTTTCTGAACTTTCCCTCTTGGTTAGTTCTTACAAAATTAGTGCTGGAACATAGAAACACACACTGACAGTAAAAAAAAAAAAAAAAAAAAAAATAAAAAAAAAGTGTTGCTTGAGAGGATCTTTGCTTCACTAACCATGGTTTTTGTTTGACAGTTTTTTTCTCAAATTTGTCCTCACTGGAACAGTGGCAACAGTTCTCTTAGAGAAATTACAAAGCTATGTACAAAGAAGTAAACACTTGGAGAATGAGTTTTCCCATTCTCTTGAATCCTTACTCAGTCTGTACTCATCCTAATTTTAATGTCTGTCTTTTCTATGAATGCCACTTAGTACTGTCCCAAGCCAAAACTCTCATGGTTGTCAAGCATGGGTCATAAGACACAGCATTACACATAAAGTTGGTAGGTAACATGTTTGCTTGTTGCCTTACAACCAAGCGTGTGTTTTTTATCTTGCATGAGGTGTTCTGTGGTGAGGTTGTGGTTTCTCAGTTCTGTAAGTAGCAGAGAAATGTTCTCATGAATGGTCATCTGTTTGGGTGTTTTATTGCTTGGTTGAAACCAGATTTTACTTTGTCCAGGTTCCTGGGCACCTTATCATCCTCTAACTTGACCGTTCTTCCCATGCTGACTTTCCAGAACCTGCATTGGTCTGGTCAATGAAAGTATTCAGGACCTAGATGCAACATCATTTGAGGCTTAGACAGAAGAAAGGCCCTGGAGTTATTCTTGTATTTTGCTGATCCGAAGACCAGTTCAGTATTACACATCTCTGAGGCATGTGGTGCAAACAGTTGTTATTCAGATTTCTGGTTTAGTCTCAGTTTCCTGTTGGAGAGGGTCCAGAGGAGGCTGCAAAAATGATCAGAGGGCTGGAACAGCTCTGCCGTGAGGACGGGCTAAGAGTTGGGGTTGTTCAGCCTGGAGAAGAGAAGGCTCTGGGGGAGACCATATTGTGGCCTTTCAGTACTTAAAAGGGGCCTGTAAGAAAGATGGGGACAGACTTTCTAGAAGGGCTTGTTACAACAGGACAAGGGGTGATTGTTCTAAACTAAAGGAGGGGAGATTCAGGTTAGACATGAGGAAGACATTTTTTACAATGATGGTGGTGAAACACTGGCCCAGGTTGCCCAGAGAGGTGGTAGATGCCCCATCCCTGGAAACATTCCAGGCCACGCTGGATGGGGCTCTGAGCAACCTGATCTAGTTGAAGATGTCCCTGCTCGTGGCAGGGGGATTGGAATAGATGACTTTTGAAGGTCCCTTCCAATCTGAACTACTCTATGATTCCTAACGGAGGGTGATTTTCTCTCTTCGTAGGTATGTGCCATGGAACTACCATGAAACCCAGATGGGCGTGTATGATTTTTCTGGTGATAAAGATCTGGAACATTTCCTGCAGCTTGCTAGTGACACCGGTTTGCTGGTTATCCTGAGAGCTGGACCTTACATCTGTGCAGAATGGGACATGGTACAGCCTTTTGTAACAGTTATCTCATTTCTAGGGTAAATCTAATGCAAGTATTTCTGTTTTAAAGTAGTTGAACATACTTCTTGTGTCCTTGGACAAGACTCTTGCTTTAGTGTGTTAAAATCCATGCATCTTAAGTGACTTCTTACAATGCAAGCTTAATTTGTATTTCTTTTTTTATTTGGGATTATTATTTCTAGAAAATCAAGCTTCAGGTCTCAGTATATGTTTTGTAAATGCCTAAATTCTTCTTACATTTAATAAAAATGGTCACTGAAGTGGCATTCTTTCTTTTCTCAGGGAGGTCTTCCTGCATGGCTACTGGAGAAGAAATCTATTGTTCTCAGGTCTTCTGATTCAGGTAGAGGCACCAAAGAGGACTAGCAAAAATACACTTTAGCAGCAAGGTGACTTGCTGTTTGAGACCATTACAAGATATTTCACATTTCAGCATAAGTTATCTTAGGAGCAAAACCTTCAGTACTTTAAATTAGAAGTGTGCATTTGAGAAGTATGCAGAATGAACAAAGGAGGGCAGAAAATTTCCAAGGTATTGACAAATTTAGTGAAAATTGGTGCCAAGAGATAAATTATTGTCACCATTGAGGAGAAAACGGGTAGCTCGCAGCTTTGAGTTTTTTCAGCGGCGAACTGGCCACTCATTGTGGGGGGTCTTTCCTGGCTGGTCAGTGTGCATGTAATTCCAGAATTTGTTACAGCATTCCTGTGTGCTACCTGGTCATGGTCCAGACATGCAAGGATGGGATGACACAGGAGATTAATGTGCTTACTGGAGTGCGTGTTAGGGGACAAAGATATATATCGTATCTGATTTCAGGTCTGCTTATTGTGGGATAAGTTATCTATTTAAAAAAAATAGTACACATAGCAACATTCAAATTTGTTTTCCTGTAGAAATGCGATAGGATGACATGTGTGAGACATTGAAGTCTCTGTGGTGATTTTCAAAGTTCGTCAGTGTTTAAATGTTTTATTTTTTAGTAAACTGTACTGGAAGCTGGCATTTATGAACAAGTATGGGAGCACATCACTTTATTAAATGCTCTTCTGTTGTAATTTACATATTAAGGACACTAGGTGAAGACTACCCATATGTAATTTAAAACAAAAACTAGAAAAAAGCGGAAAAGTGAAACATTTATACTTTGTGTATCACAGATTACCTGGCAGCAGTGGAGAAATGGATGGGTGTCCTTTTGCCAAAGATGAGGCCTCATCTCTATCAAAATGGAGGTCCAGTCATCATGGTGCAGGTAACTTCCTGAAAATCAAATGAACTCAAGCAGCAGGGATGCTTATGTTGCTCTTGCAGACACTTCATGGGTGTTGCGTGGTAATGTCACATGTTCCTTAACAGTTTCAGGTAGCTGAAATATTCTGATGAAATCCCTTATCCTAAAGAACTGACTGCACTGTTTCCAGAATCAGAAAACACTTGTTTGCTCTGTCAAAGTTGTTTCCCAAAACTATAAGAAGCAATAGAGGAAACCTGTGGGGCTTTTTAGATCTGAGTTTCATGCCAGTCTCACATAAAGCCACAATATATTACAATGACCTGAAACCCTCTGACAGGAAAAAGGCAAATAAGGATACCTGCAGATAGAAGCAAAGGCAACATGAAGTGAGCCTAAAGCTTGTGACGAAAACAGCCTCAAAAATTAGGCTTTTTAGTTCTTAGCATCTAACTTAAGCTGTAAATGTTTCAGGACACGATGTTGTGTATTCATAGTGAGTAGCTGCTCTCTAGCTTCTTCTCCCTTAAACTCCTTCTAGATGTGCAGTGGTGGCTGTTTTGTATTCTTAGTATTTGACCATAACAAAAGCTTTGTTTCAATACTTTTCTTTTTAAACTCAATGGTTGGGGACCCTTCTTATAATATACCCCAAATCATTGCTCTTTACTCAATATGTCTATTGAGTAAAAGCACTGGGCAAAATTATTCCTTGTCAGAAATAAGATGCTTATAACAGGAGTGTCAGAAGTAACCTTCAGATGTGCATGGCATTGGATCTGAAGCTTGAAAGTACATCCCTTGAGAAGAGGGCAAGATATGTACCTCTCAGTAGCAGTAGGGTTGTCCTTTTCACCTCAGTCCTTTGAGTCCATTGCAGGGCTTTGCTGGTCATGTGTGTCTCTTAAAGGTGTCTCTGTTCTGGAGGTCCAATTTTGATGCAGTTTTGATCATGTCATAACCTGTTCTATAGTTTTATTATTCTGCTTGGGAGGTGGGTTGTAGCTCTCAATCTTTTAATAGAAACTGTGTTTTGATCACTGTTGCTAGGTAGCTAGGGTAGCGATTTTATGTGGAGAGTGATTTTTTTGTAGGAAAACTGCATCTCTCCACAGAATGATTGGTACACCCTGAGATACAGGTGAGAGGAATGAGTGCCTGGGAGTGTTATCTTGTCTTATTCCTCAGGTCTGGAGTTAAAATAACATTTTCAGCACTGCTGTCAAAGGAAGAGGACAGTTTGATTCGTGCTTTTCATTCTTGGTGTCAGATGCAGACTGAAGCTGGCCACTACTTTACTGACTTGCTTTTACTGCGCAGGTAGAGAATGAGTATGGAAGCTACTTCGCTTGCGACTATGACTATCTGCGTTTCCTTCTGAAGCTCTTCCGCCAGCATCTTGGGGATGAGGTGGTGCTGTTCACAACTGATGGTGCAAGCCAGTTTCACTTGAGATGTGGAGCTCTTCAGGGTCTTTATGCAACAGTGGACTTTGCCCCAGGTTGGAAACTGCGGTTTGTTATGAAAAATTCTGTTGTGTGTTTGTGGCAGGACAAATTCTCCTGACTGCTTGACAAACCTGACAGCTTTGTTTAAATGAGGTCATAGAATCATGATATCATAGAATATCTCAAGTTTGAAGGGACCCATAAGGATCATCAAGGCTAACTCCCTAGCATTTATGTATATTTGATGTACTATTAAACGTACAAGTACCACCCACAAGTATCCAGCTAGAGAGTCATAATCACTTCTTTGCATCATGAAATCAAGAATAAACAATTTACACTGCTCATAGTGCATATCCACTAAAAATGAGCAGTAATAGTTGGCATTGATTTGATTTTTAATTATTTTTTAAATTTCTTTTTGATGCATGTGGTGGGTTTTTGTGTTTTTTGTTGTTAGATTTTTTGTTGGTTTTGGTTTGGTTGGTTTGTTTTTAACATCCTCTGTCTATCCCAGAATCCAGCCCTCGTAGTTAATTTATTTTTAAGACACTGGTTACTGGAAAAATATTACTGCTGAGAAATGTGCACACTGCCACAATTCACTGTGATATAGGCATGAAGAATGGATAAGAAACCACAGTGTGTTCAGAAGATGCCCTTTAGATAGAAGAGGAGAGTTAATGATGTAAATGTTTGTATACTGCACAGACTTGGAAAAATCAGTTTAAGGCACAAAAAACACTCCAAGATAGATCTTTCCATGTTTGTTTGTTTTTTTTTTTTTAATGTAGCCTTTTTCATACATGATTCCTTCTACAGCCAAAAATATGTGCCTAGCAAGAATCTGCCTACTTATAAGTAGATTGAAATTGTGAACTCCTTCACATGTATCATTTATGAGATGGTGAGCTACTCTTGGAAGCAGTTATTTCCAGTCCCTCTGGCTTGAGCCACTGGGAGTGATCAGAAGTGAAACTCCTGTCCAGAGGCTGTCTGGCTTCTGTTTTTCCCCATAGCCTTGGTACCACAACCCCAGGCCTTGACTTTCCCAGTAGCAATTCTGACACATCTCAGACTTTGTGATGCCAGGATGTAGCTCCTGAGAAAAGCTGGATTTTTCAGAACATGTATCTAAAAAGCAAAACATACATTTGTGCATACGTGTATGTATATATTTAAAATAAGTTCTGCGACTTAAGCACTAGAATCAAAGGTATTGATTCTCATGTTTTCTGAAGTAACTTTCTTGTCTGGGTTTTTGCTAGATGTTGGAAAGGAGATAAGACACCTATTTCAGCAAAATGAAGGACTGGAAAAGTCATGGATGTAGCAACTCAATTTTATTTCTGTCTGCTTATAGGTGGCAATGTCACAGCAGCATTTTTAGCTCAAAGAGGCAGTGAACCTAGAGGCCCTTTGGTATGTCTTTTCACTTAAATTTCTTGTATCGTTCCTAATCTTGTAGTAGTTAACACGAGAGGAGTTAGCAAGTGTATTGGATGGTTTTAGGGATGTGTTTACAAAGACATAATTTCCAAGTCAGTCAGAAAAACTGAATAGATGAGCTTGTGTGTGTTTGTCAAATCCACTTTAACTGCTGTTCTGCAAATACTCTTTTGGTCTCAAAAGGTATTGATTTAGTTTCAGTATTTTTCCTTGTTAAGACAAATGTTTACAAAGCAGCGGAAACAGTATGATTAGATGAGTTAGTGAGGTACATGTGTGGGTGGAAGTTAAAAGCAACATTAAAAGGGCAGGTTAGAAGTTGCTTCCTGTTTTCAGCTGCCCTAGAGGTTTTACACAAGCTATAATGGGATGCAAGATCACTGGAAGCCATTTTGACAGGAGGAGAAAGCCCACTGAGGGTGCAGGATTATCTCTGTGCTGTGAAATTGTTTAGCATGTCATTTGAATACTTGAAAGATTTATTTTCATTGCATCTAGTCTATATATGCTGTTCTTCAGAGATTTTATTGCTTCCATCATTTATTTGAATGCTAAGCATCTGAAACACGTTCATATTGACAGGTTCCAAAGAAATCCATGTACTTAAGTACTTGGGTACTTAAGCGATGATCTTCAGAGGGTACCTATAAAAGTATTGAAACAGTCCTTCGATTTCTTTGACCGCTAATTTGCTGAAAAGGACTGACTTAGTGTATTCTTTACTGTATTTATAGTGGTTTAAAAATGGCTCAAATGAGTCAAGGTGGTATTTTCCTTCCCACTTGACAGTTAGTAACCTTAAATCACATTATAGTCTGCTCTTGTGCCTGCTTCATGTTTTCCCTTCCTCTTTTGCCCTTCCTCCTTTCAGGTTAATTCTGAGTTTTATACGGGATGGCTGGATCACTGGGGGCACCGTCATTCTGTTGTGCCCACAGAAACTATAGCTAAAACACTTAATGAAATCCTGGCATGTGGTGCTAACGTTAACCTGTAAGTGTGTTCAGTAGAGGTTAATTTGGGGGGGATTAATTTTCCTAATTCAGCAAATCTGATTTAAGTGGATGGTTTTTTTTCCTTTTTAGGTACATGTTTATAGGTGGGACTAACTTTGCCTATTGGAATGGTAAGAAATTATTTAAGTAGTACTAATGATGTACGGGAGCTGTTTATAAACTGTCTAGTAATGTATTCTGTGAGAGAATAAGCTATGCCTGCTTTCACATGGCAAAAGGTGACTGCACTAGCTGTTCTCTGTCTATTGCTGGCATGTTGTACTAAATCCACATGGTATTTATCCTTGCAAAGGTTACTTCTGCTTCACTCATTCCTGTGAAACAGTGGAAACATGGATAAATTTGTTTCCCTTCAGAATATTTCTGAAGACTGTATAACAGAGCGGTGTGAGCTCAGGAGAACAGTGTCCTCCATCAGAAATAGTTTCTGTATGCCAATCCCAAAGCCTACATCAAATCTCAAACTGTAGCAGAGTCTGGCTATGACTGGAGAGAATTCTGAAAGTTGATACCTCTGGGAAAAAACCCGACTCTTTCACTGTTTCTGTTGCTTTTTTCCCCACTCCCCCTCTTTTAGGTGCTAATATGCCCTATGCGCCACAGCCCACTAGTTATGACTATGATGCTCCACTGAGTGAAGCGGGGGATCTGACAGAAAAATATTTTGCCTTGAGGGAAGTCATTGGTATGGTGAGTGTCCCTAGGACATGTTTAGAATGGTTTTTTGAAGCATACCTGATGTACTGCAAACTCTCTTGCTTTTGTGTTGGTATAAGTTACTTCTGAATTTAGCGTTTTCTGCAGGCGAGGGAAGTGAAGTAGAACAAGGCAATTAGGCCAACCTAACCGCTGCAGCTCTCTGGCTATCCTTTCTGTCCTGATGGCTCCCTCCTTCCTTTCAGAGCTGGGGATACAGGTGCAGGTCTGACACTGACATGATTCAGCTCTCCCTTTTTGCTGCATTTGTTTTCTTTTGACTCAAGGTCAGTGAGCTGGTCTGGCTGGCTCAGTCAGATGAGAACCAGTGCAGGCACAAGGGGAACAGAGAGAGGCAAAAAAGCTTTTGCTGGGAGTAGAAATGGAGGAGGAGGGAACAAAGCTTTACCCTTATGGTATTGATCAGCTGTTCAGTCAACTTGAGCTCATCACTCAATGTTAGCCTGATATGCACTGCAGCTTAGTGCTTTGGCTGTTTCTGCCCTAAACTTCATGTTGTGGTTTTGGGCCTCTGTGAGAAGGAATGTGCTTATCCAAATGAACACATCTTGTTTTTGTGATGCCACAAACAGTAGCTAGTGGGTGGGACCAGATTTGCCTTTGCTGTAAAAATGCACAGGAACTCTACAAACCGGAGATCAAAGTGATACGTGGAAACTGCATCTGGGATTTTGAATAGCCTTGCATTGGAGACCGTTCCGACAAGGCTTAGAAACAGATTCCATGGGAATCCCAAGGCTCAGGCTTGTACTCGCTGTCCTGTTGCATGCCAGCAACATTCCTATTCACTAGAAGACTTTTTTTTCATGAGAGTAGATGTACCAAAACTATACTACACTTTCTCTAGGGTCAAGCATGCCTTTTCCTCCATACATGTGGAAGGCCTGCTGTGGATAATTTTCTTCAATTTCTCCATTATTCCTAAGCATTCCATGGATGGGATAATTTTGATAGCCATTCAAGGAAAGCCTCTTGTCTTGATATAGCTTTTCTCACCAGATAAATTCCCAAACGTCCTGTTTTTGAGTTGTTTTCTTCAAGGCAAGATCCCTATCTGAAATGTAAGTAGTGTTCTGCTGCACTGAAACAGCTTTGATAAGATCTGAAGTGTTCAGTATAACCTAAGGTGTGTTGGGTCATGGCACAGCTTCTTTTTGGTGTGGTTTATTTATCTCTTGCCTTCCATATCCATAGGATCTCAGTGAAGTTTTCCTGTTTCTTCTATGAGTTCTGAACCCATAACAGTCTACCTGCTCAGCTGCAGTTTGAGGTGGACCTGACAAAAAAGAAATTAAGTTGCCTGTAACAAATGACTGCATTCAACATGTTTGCTGTGCTACAAAGCCAACACATGATAATCTTCCTTTACTGTTTCCATCAATAAAGAAGAAAGGTTTCAGTCTACAGCTTTTTTTTCAATTGCTGACAGCATTTTCTAATTTTTACTGTTTGGGTTGAACTTTCCTGCTTTCGACTTTTTATTTTGGGTGAACGTTGTTTTTCTTTTTTTTTAAGCCTGAATTTCTTGATGACTTTCAAATACAGAGAGGAAGAAATGAACTTGTTACTGGAAATATAAATTAGGCTTTCATCAGTCCATAGTTGAGATTTCACTGGAGAGCTTTGGGAGTTATACTGCTGTGGTCTGTTTAAAAACAACCAACCAACCACAAAACAATAGACCAACTAAAGAAACAAACCAAAATCCCCCCTTTATCTTGGTTCAGAGGCAACCTTTTAAGCATGCATTTTGTGCTGGATGTACCATGTGTAAGCCCATCAAATCATGCCTTGTGCAAAAACTTTCAAGCTGAAGTCAAAGTAAAAACCCTTTAAGAAAAAATGCCCTTTCAGCCCCTCACCAATTTTGTTTAAAAAAAAAAATAAACCCAAACCTAGGAGCTGCCTAAGTAAGCACTCAGAAGTCACCGAATGTGCAGATTAAGACAGCCTTCACAAGGGTGGTCGTTTGTGCTTATGTATTAGTTAACAGGTTGGCTTAGGTTGCTTGATCATATGGGTATCTCATCTGCAGAGTTTTTTTTTTTCCCCTATAACATGCAGACAGGGCCATGTTCAGTAAATGAAAGACCACATGGGAGGAGTGGACATCACAGGAGACAAGTAATGGTAGGAAAGGGAGAAGGGGATGATGACAAGGAGGAAATAAGGTTGTAGGCTCAGAAAGGAGGTGGCGAGGGTATGGGGCAGAAAGCCACTCTCTAGGCTTGCCATTTGTCAAAGGTGTCCAAGAAGGTGGTGGAAATCCTTCACCCCTTCTCTCTGCTGATCTCAGGTGCTCCTTCCTAGACAGAGAGGACAGGAAACAGCCTGGCGGTCAGTGTGTTTCCTTTTCTTTTTTTTCCTGTGATTGATTGGGCAGTTGTCTAGACCAGGACCAGAGGGAAGCTAACAATGGGACCCGAGGGGTTCATGGAGCTGTGGAGGAGGATGTGTTTGCAAGACCTGCTGCTCAAAGAAACCAGCCCAGTCAGGAATGGATTAGCCAGTGGTGGGGGAGCATAAGGAAAGGAAAGGCATGAGAGCCTAGTAGTTCCCATAGGGAAGTGCTGCTTAGGCGGGGTCAGGTGGAAACATTGCTCTGCAGACTTGGAAAGGTTAACTTGAACTCCCATGGACTGGGGAGATGACTGCAGGGTTGTAGAAGACAGTAACATGAGCTCTAGCCACAGGAGGGCTCCAAGGGTGCTGTGATTCTTTGGCAGCACCTTTGTTTGCTGTACTTTTTACTGTTACCTTGAGTTGAGTAGTTATTAGAAAACATTTTCCATTTGTGCTCACGTCAGACTAGATGCAGCAGTAACCCTTTATCATAGTGAGATTGTCTACTTTTAGCTGAAGTTCTACTTTTATAAGTTGTGAAGTGCAAAGTGAAGTTTCACTTAAAGCATGTTTTTATTTAAGTTTTGTGTGTGGTTTTTTTTTTCCTCCTTCCCTTTCTAGTATAAGCAGTTACCAGAAGGTCTTATCCCTCCGACAACACCCAAATTTGCATACGGGAGTGTTCACTTGCAGAAGGTAATTTCACATCAGTAATACACCGTGTATCTTATTGTAATGCTGTATGTTTGCTTTTAGTAGAAAATGTTTGAGGGTGTCATGGCAGTCTCTGGATATCATACAATATAAAGAGGAAACCTTGAAAGCATCCTTTCAGGAAGGATGGAGCAGAGCTTGAGGTTTATCTGTTAAGTATTTCTAGGTGTTTACATTTTGAAACACGGAACACTTATTGATAAGACTTTCAAATTTATTGACAAGTTTCTTACAAGGTTTGTGAACATCTGTGGCTGATGAGAGAAATTAAATTAATTTCCTGCCAAGGGAAAATCATGCAGAACCTGTGCCATATCCTTTCTGACAACAGTGGTGTAACTGGTCAGCGCATGAGTAGATGGGGTTTGTCCATAGCACCATCATTTTAGGACCAGTGACAATTTTCTATGAAATATGGCTGAGAACTAGTTTCCTGCAGTGAGGGTAGAGGATGGTTTAAGGGGGGCAGAAGAGACAACAGGTATGGATTTGTCTATATTGATTCTGCTGGGCACAGACAAGTTGTTCTGAGGTGGAGGTTTACTGCAGTTGATGTGCTGGATACTATAATTCATAGTGCTTCGACTCCGTGCTTTTAATTTGGCAGCCACCTTTCCAGTCGGCAGCGTATCTGATCTGTTACACGCGGCAGCTGAAATGTTGCAGAATTTGGTAGTGATAAGGCTTTGCAGATGTTTTCAAGTCATCCCACTCAAGTGGTGGGCAGAAATACTTTTTATATAGAAGTGATTCACCAGTGAAATTGAAACAGATCTGTATCATTTTCAGGAACCTTTGAGTATCTTCAGACCTTTTTAAGGCAGGGGTGGCCATGTGAGGTTTCATTGAACTATCTTACGTTTGGTAGTGACTGACAATATACTGTTATCAGTACACCCACTGCTTCTACCGCTGTCGTAGGCTGCCGACATTTGGGAGCCTATCAGTCTGATTTTTGACTCTCCCATCTTCTCGTGGTTCCCAGCTCGCAGACAGGGCTGTCCAGTTTCAGTAGAACAATGAACTTTCATGCCTTCAAGAAATGAATGCTGCAGGGTTCCTGGCCCACACACCTGTCTTACAAAGGAGGAGTCAGATGACTAAACTTGCTCAAATGTCGCAGCTTTGACACAGTCATCGTACTGGGAGCCCTGTTCCTGCAACTTCTCACCTTCTAGACTTCCTGCTTTTTTGAGAGGAGGTGTCTGAGTCTCCACCCAGCGGTTTCAGGAATCTACATGGCATGTCTGAAGGGCCAGGTGTGAGGTTCCTGTCATTACCCGTACATACACTGCCATCTGAACTGAAGGCCTCTAGAATTGTTTTATGGCAAGAAGGCTGCTTTTTGCAGCTGAACTTCAGCAGCAGTTTTTTCTTCTGCTTGGTTACTCTGCAACACAGGATGAATCTCAAATCACAGAGGGTTCGTACCCTCCCAGCCAAAGCTGCCCTCCCAACTCCTTCATGTGCTCTAGCCCCTGCTGGGACCAAGCCTGGTGCACCTCATTGTATGGAGAAGCCTGAATGCGTTGGGGTGAATATAAAAGAGGGAATATTCTAAATAATGAGACTTAGCTTTGGTAACGGTAAACTTCCCAGCTATATCTTTTGCAGTTACAGTGCTGAAAAAGTACTATGTGAAGTTTCACTGTGCAGTCGAGGTCCAGCAGTCAGCTTGCTGTGCAGAGTATTGAATCTGCTCCAGTGGACCAACTCCCTTAACACTTTTGTGGAAAGAAAGAGGGAAAAGGAGCCTCCAGAGTATTTTCAGAAGTCATATGCTGTAATTTACAGAGGTGCATGTAACCAGAGCAGGCTAATCTTCCCACCCACCCCAAGATATTCTGTGACTATTCAGTCCTCAAGTCAGCTACTCAGGACCTAAATTTGAAGAAAAGAGATCTTTGCCTTTAGTGGTGCTGCCTGTCATATTTGCTGGTTTTGGAGGTTTGCAAGTAGGCTGCCCCTGATTAAAATAATTTAGGAATTCAGGCTAGTTGGGGAGGGAAATAAGTAAAAAATAAAACTAAAAACAAGCGAACAAAAAAAACTCCCCTGCGGTTTTCTGATCAAGCAGTTGTTCATTTTGAACTGTTGAATTATATTAAAGAATTCCCCAGGGTGGGGGAAAAAAAAGGTAATTTATTAAAAGATGCTGGTGACACTGACATTGCTACAGAAGAGCAGAGGACAGGAAAGCAGGTGATAACGAAAAAGTCTTCTTACATACATGCAAAAGAGAAGTGTTGCAGATAAGGAATGAGGACTGGCAAAGGCAGAACAGCAATAGATGGGCTCAAGAAATGTGAGCAAGATGACAGTGTGTAGGGACTTAAGCCCCAGAATGTGGGCATCACCCTTTCCAGAGCGAAAGCAATGAATCTTGGTGCCTGCAATGTGTCTTTGTGTCCTGGGAGCGGGTGGTAGTTTCTGGTCACCACTTATAAGCGCCCTGAGGAGTGCTTGGTCACAAGGAAATGTCTGTCCCAGCACTGCAACCTGCAGACTCCTAGGTTCTGGACGTGTCCCCAGTTCTTGGGATGTAGAGAGCTCAAGCAATAGCAAGTAGCAGGTAACACTTATATGAGTTGGAGACAGAAGTTAAGTAAACAGGATGCTGCCAGTAGTTGATATCGTTCCTGTTGGAGCTATTTTGTTTCTTGTTTTTTTCATGTTTGATCTTACACTTTGGTTTTGAAGGTAAAAATTATTGCTATTTTTCATTATTAATAGTAGGCATCTGTTGTTTTACAGGTTGAATTTTTTAAAATTCTTGACAGCATTTGTAATTTTAAAATTTACTGTTAAGCTTCTGTTATACTGATTGCCCACTAAGTAGCAGTCAACAGGAACTTGCAGCAAGAGCAGATCTTTTTTTTTTTCTTTTTAAACACACCACTGAAAAGCGAAATCTGAGCAAAAATAATCCATTGAAGTTTCAAAGAAACAAGCATCTACCAGCCCAGTCCATGAGTGGATCATATATGGTTGACTTGTATTCAGAACAGAAGCCCTCTTGGTAGCAGGAACTTTAAAAAGTCAAACAGGCACATGTGCAACTGCCAGGACTCAGTTCAGAGGGCACAAAGCAGCACTTATTGCCAGTTCGTAGCTCATTCAAGTGACCATGGGCGTCTTAATACTACTTTATTTCTAATTTCATTGTCTACCTGGAGCCAAGACTATTCATGCTCGTATGATTGTTTAGTTCCCTAAATCAACTCTTGTCAGTGTCTCTGCAAAAATCCTTGTCTCTTGCTTCACAGCTGTTGTACAAAACCCAGCAGTTCGGTCTCTCCCATGGCCTGTCAAGTCCAGCATATTGCTTTGACATGACTGGTGCCCTTAGAGGAGCACAAGGAATGGGGCATATACACAGTCCAGAGCATTTGGAGAATTTTACTCTTTGAAAGCTGATTCTTATTTTAGTTACAATGTTTAAACTGAAAATGTAAGAGCAAACTATTAATACTTTAATCAAAATTTTGCAAGCCATCATTTGACTGAGAGCCTTCTCGCCAGGGTGAACATGCTTAGCTATGGACTAGTGAGGGTGGCCCAACCTCCAGGTGGTGATGGCATCACCCTTTGTATGGTTTTGGCCTCTTTTTGCTTTCTTCTTCTTTGTTTAAAGAGTTGAGATAAGCTAATTTCAAAAGTCCATTTAGGTTTATGTGTATGTGCTCATTGTGGTTTAACGCTGGTGGACAGCTAAGCCCCATGCAGCTGCTTCCTCACTCTCCCCTAGTGGGATGGGGGAGAGAATCAGAAAGGTCAAAGTGTGGTGGGTTGAGATAAAGACAGTTAAATAAGTAAAGCAAAAACTGTGTACACAAAGAAATAAGGAGTTCATTCACAACTACTCTTCAGCAGACAGGTATTCAGCCATCTCGGGAAAGCTGGGCTCCATCACGTCATGGTTACTTGGTGAGACAAACGCCATCGCTCCAAACATCTCCTCCCTTCCTTTTTTCCCTCCCCAGCTTTTATTGCTGATCACGACATCATATAGTCTGGAATATCCCTTTGGTCAGTTGGGGTCAGCTGTCCTGACTGTCTTCTCCCAACTTCTTATGCACCCCTGACCTGATTGCTGGTGGGGTAGTCTGAGAAGCAGAAAAGATGTTGACTCTGTGGAAGCAGCGTTTGGTGGTAACTAAAACATTGCTGTGCTATCCAGACTGTTTTCAGCAGAAATCCAAAACATAGCCCCATACTACCTGCTATGAAGAAAATTAACTTGCAGCCAAAACCAGTACTATACTAAAGAAATTGTGTGCATAGATGATCCATACTGGCTTCTGTCACATACAGGATTCACACAAAGTAATGTACATTTTAGTATCTAATTTAATATTTCAGCACTGCTGACTTTCATGTGCGCTCTGCAAAAATTCAGTACTTCTGTTATTGAAGTAGCCTCAGAATTTTGTATTGCTGTGAATGCGCTTATAGCGTACAGTTTTACATTACTTCAAATGCCTAATTTTTTACATTTTTCTCGAGCATTTGAAAGTCAATCTGCATTTAAGAAGTATTTTGAATGTCTGGTGTGTAATTACCACTGAACAGTGACAGTACTTCTGGTGAAACAGGCTGACACCTTGTGTGAAAACTCTGAAAGCACTTGATTTGTTGAGCTTGTAAGATGTATACATCTTGATTAACATCAGATTGATAGCAGACTTTGAGAAAGAACTGTAGATGGATAGGAAACTATAATGACAAAAGGAAATTGCTGATGGCAATGAAAATAAGTTTAATTGTACTCATAAGTACTTATTTTGCAAGGTACTTATGCATGTGACTAGCCTAAACCTTTGCTCCCAGTTTCACTAAAACCAGTCCAGCTACTTCTCTGTGACACTGAATTGCAGCCTTAGGGTTTTAAAAATCATTTAAGACTAAGAAGGGTAAATTAATCTTGCGTAACTCTTGATGGAACCATATAGTATCCTTGCTTAGCGCAGAATGATTCCAGAGTAACTCACTGGAAATCAGTGACATTTTCCCTAGCTGGATTATAACTAGTTGAATATAATTTAATAATATTGTTGTTTTGTGTTACTTGTCCAGAGCAGTTGTGTTTGTTTATAGAACTTTTGTGAGAAACTCTTGGGTTAGTTCTCATTAAACAATAAAAAGTCACTTTTATTTTTATGAATGCATAGCAAATTTAGAACATCTGGATTTTAAAAACATTGCTCCACCTGTACCATGTTTCTTTCTATTGTATTGTTAATGTGTCTGTCAGGTTGATGAGACGGCTTAAGATTGTTTTGCTTTCTGGACAAATGCAGGTAGGCGGCTGGATGTGCAAGGTGTTACATTTGGATTGAAATTTACTGTCCTTCATATATCTGCCTTTTCTATACTGCAGGTGGGCACTGTGGTGGAGGTTCTTGACAGGCTGTCACCTGTAGGACCAGTGAAAAGCACTTACCCGTTAACCTTTGTTCAGCTAAAGCAGGTGAGGATTTCTTCAACAGGCACTTGGCAGTAATTTTGTAAAGTTTATTAGAACAACCCTGTGTACTGTATAACTCTTCTTATGTCCAATGTCTTAAACCTTACCTCAGCACAGAAGTAATAGTATCATAAAGGTTCCCAGGATTTTTGCATTGGAGACTTTTCCATATTCTAAAATTTTGTTGTCTTGCACCCAAGGTTTTCCTATTTCCATAAATGTAAGTATATATGCCATCCAGGCTTTCACCTTTCTCTCTCTCCTCTGTGGAGTATTGATTTTCATTTTCTTAAGAGACTCTTTTTTTTATCCTTTTTTTTTTCTTTTTTCCTTCACTATTCATTTTCCTTATCCTGGTGCTTCTCTGCCTCTCCCTACCTGCTATCGGAGTGAGCATGGTCACTGAGACACCAATTTCTCATATAAGTCAGGGGGCCTGGAGATCGGGCAGTGCAATCCATTTGACACTTCTATAGGCCTCCTACTTATATAGTAAAAGAAAAGGACTACAAATACATGGTGAAGCAAGAGAGAGAGAGAAACCTTTGGGAGCAACTTAAAGTTGTTGCAATCCACTGTCAAAGTCATTCACCCAGTTGGTTGAGATAGGAAAAATACCTTTCTCTGCATCTTCCTGTAACTTCTGCTGATTCGCATTCTCGCCTGTTTTCTCTCTCTGTCAGTCTCTGCCTTAGTTTCCCTGTTGATTTTGGTGACCCTCCATATCTTCCCTCACAGTTAAAGATCTGTCCCTTGCTGCTAAGGGGTTGCCTTTCCCTTAAGGTTACATGGCTCCTTGGTCGCTTCTGCGCCAAATTTTGCAGAGACTGGACCATGGGTGCTAATTGCCTGCAGCTAAAATAAACTACTCAGAGAGAATATGGTGATCGTAGTAGCTGGGGGAGGGAGAAGAGAGGGGACCAATTCATCAGGTGCCGGGGATATGGCATTAGTCAAGCAGGGGTTCAAAGCTCAGATCTTTCCTTTCCAAGCCATGAATATAGATGTGTGAGAGAAGCTGCAGGTGGTGTGTTGCAGCTGGATGTAATTTCTAGTGGGCTTTTCTGTCGCATCCTCAGGCCTTCCCACTCTTAGTACTCTGCTTAGGAGAAGTCCTGAGAGAAGATGGCAGCCAGTGGAACTTCCTAGCGTGTTTGGTTTTTTTCCCCTTCTCTAACCCCCGTTTTCCCTCCTCCCTCCCATTTCTGGGCACCTTGTTGCAAGTGTAATTCAAATATAATAATTATAACAGAATGAAAATGGCTTACTCTCACTTCTTCCTGCCAGGGCTATGTTCTAATCCAAGTCTTGAAGATAAATGGTTTTGTGGCTACTAAGTGAAAGAGATTATACGTTTTTTGACTTGTTTTTAATTTGTGTTTCACATTGTGATAAGAATGTGACTTTTTTTTTTTTTTGGCTTTCCTGATAGGGAACTTAGTGAAAAATTTTCCAAAATGTTCCTGGTGTAAATCAGGTAGTTTTTAAAATGAGGTCAACTTCATGAATGTGTCAGTTTATGGGCACTGGGTGACAAGTGCATTTTCAACTTTGTTATATAGATGCAGTTATGAAAGTATTTTCCAGCTATCTTTTCATTGTTTTTAGTGAAGAAATTATACTCTCGGTCACTAACTGCTTTATTTTATTGAGGAAATACCTTCATAGCTAAGTCCCTTATCTTTTAGAGTTATGTAAATATTCTCATGAAACATTTATAAATGGAAACTCTGTGGAATTTATGCCCGTTACTTAAAGGTCAAAGTGAACTCTAATCTGAAGCTGGTATCTGTGATAGATGCTATCTGAAGTGAATTAAAGTTAATGTTTCAATCCGAGAGTGTAGGCAGGAATGTGAGATGTTTCTAATTCATGATCTGAACTGAAGCTATGGAATGACTGGGTTTATTAATCTGTTTGGTGTTTTTTTCCTTTCTTTTTTCAGTATTTTGGGTTTGTACTGTACAGAACTAAGCTTCCAAAAAACTGTACAGAGCCAACACAGCTGTCTTCACCTTTAAACGGAGTCCATGATCGGGCCTATGTCTCTGTCGATGGGGTAAACGCTGTTTGCTGATATTCGTTTCTGCTATGAGTTTTATTCACAAAAGTCATGGATACAGTCTGCCTTTTTTTTTTTTATTCCTCCTTTCTCCACCTGACCAA
Source organism: Columba livia (assembly GCF_036013475.1). Lineage (NCBI taxonomy): Eukaryota > Metazoa > Chordata > Aves > Columbiformes > Columbidae > Columba > Columba livia. The sequence continues at coordinate 49,146,918 of NC_088603.1, read as the reverse complement.
AACAACTTTATTAGATAATCTTCCTTAACCAGATGAAAAAAGTAAGGAAGTATATAGTTGATTAATAGTAAATGTACATATTCAAAGTTCAGAAAATATGACTGTTATTTCTAATAAATTGTATCAATTTTTGAGAGATTTGAATGTTGATACAGATTCATGACCAGTGCGGGGGGGAAACACAAAACCAAACCAACCAAACAACAAACAAACTACAAGAAGGGGTTTACTTGCAGGTTGATGAAATACATTAATGGGATATATGCTTGGTGGCTTTCTACAGTATTTCCATATTATTTATTTTTTTTACTTTTTTTTCCTTTGAGGGTAGGGGGAAATGGAAACCTGAGCCTGTGTCTTACCTTATGAAACTGGCTTCTGACCACAAGTTTAAAAAAAAAAAGTTTATTTTGCAGGATGTGAACTTTGCCTTTTTTTCCCTTAAGCAGGGTTTTGTTCCTGCTTAATGAGAATTAATATAAATTCATATACTTTGATAGCCTATCTTTTAATTATTCTTTGACCTGTGCTGACTTTCATCACCTTGTGTCCAGGTCAACCTCTTCTTTCCTTATGTTGTGGGAGTGGAAATAAATAAAGCCAAATATTGATGCAAACTTAATTGGACAATGAAGCTCATTTTAATCACTGATCTTGCCAGAATCTTTTCAGTCACTAGACTAAATTTGGGAACTTGCTTTTTGTGAGTCAGGTGCATCTTCTAACAGTTGGAGTTAGTTGAATTCAGCTAAGAAAAGAGATGGTGTCAGATAAATGCTGTGTAGTAGCACATCCAATTGATGTACTACAGTGTGAATATTGACATAGCGGCTTTTTGTATCTGTGTGTGCTTGCATGCAAGAGGAGGAAAGGAAAACTTCTTTTTAACTTTTCTTGTTTGTTTCCTTTGTCCTGTCCCTTTTCTTCATTGCAAGTTTAAGAGACAAATAACAGGGTTGTGTTCTTTTTCAATGGTTTTCTTCTTCCTCTTGGTGTCATTCATACAGATTCCTCAGGGTGTCCTTGAAAGGGACAAATCGCTTATGATAAATATAACTGGGAAGGCTGGAGCAAATCTGGACATCTTGGTAGAGAATATGGGCCGAGTCAACTTTGGTAGATACAATAATGACTTTAAGGTAAGTAAAATCAATTGTGTTACTGGATTGTGGTGGCTTTTCCTCTTTTCCACAGGTTAAAAAAGGAAGTAGTATATTAGAAAAAGCAAAAGGCTCAGAATTACACAGCTGTAACTTTACCTCAAAATTTAACTACTCAATAGGTTTCATTTGTGTTTTTCCTGTCACTGAATCATAGAATACTTTGGGTTGGAAGGAACCATTAAAAGTCATGTAGTCCAACCTCCCTGCAATGAGCAGGGACATCTTCAACTAGAGCAGGTTGCTCAGAGCCCCATCCAGCCTCTGAAATTGAAGTAGGATTAGAACTGACAGACATCTTTTAAATAGTTTTTGTTGGTTCACTTATGTTGTCAGCCAAAGTGTTGCCCACAAGACTTTCAGGTTGAGTTGAGCCTGTAGCTAACATTTGAAATGTGTGAAGCTGTTTGGATAAACTCCAAAAATGACTTGGAAATCAGTTGAGAACTTGATCATACTTTGAGAACTGTGAGTCCTGGAGTTGTAGTTGTGTCTGTATGTGTGTGTATATATGTACACTTTTTTAATCTCTTTCCATGTCCTATTTCATTTGTTAGCAGCATACCCTTGCAATATTTTTGGTGTGGCTTGGAAAGGCTGTCTCACGAGCACTTTACTGTGTAAAATTGGCAGTTCATATTTGGACTGATCAGGTGCTAGAGATAATGATCATAAAGCTTGCGAATGCTTCTGGGTCCATGCTGCACTTTGGGTCTGTCACCTCCGTGCATTCGTGGCTGTGGTGGGTTGCCCTTAGCTGGCTACCAGGTGTTTACCAAGCCACTCTGTCACTCTTCCTTCATCAACAGGATGGGGAGAAAATACAACAAAAAGCTCATGGGTTAAGATAAGGACAAGGAGATCACTCAGCAGTTACTGTCATAGGCTAAACAAACTCTACTTGGGGAAACTGATTTAATTTATTGCCAATTAAACAGAGTAGGATAATGAGAAACAAGAACATGTCTTTAAAACACCTTCTCATTACCTCTCCATTCTTCGTGGGCTCAGCTGCACTCCTCACTCTTCTGCCTTCTTCCCCCAAGCAGCATAGGGAGATGAGGAAGGAGGATGGGGTCAGTTAATAACACTTTGTCTCAGATGCTTCTTTCCCTTCACACTCTTGCCTGCTCCAGCATGGCATCCCACCCACAGGAGACAGTCCTTCATGAACTTCTCCAACACGGGTCCTTCCCATGAGCTGCAGTTCTTCAAGAACTACTCCAGCGTGGGTCCTTTACCAGAGGTGCAGTCGTTGAGGAACAGACTGCTCCAGTGTGGGTCCCCCAAAAAGTCACAGCTCCTGCCAAGAGACTGCTCCTGTATGGGCGCTCCAGAGGTTGCAGCTTCATTCAGGGCACATCTACCTGCTCTGGCATGGCATCCTCCAAGGGCTGCAGGTGGGTATCTGCTCTACCATGGACCTCCACACTCTACAGGGGGATGCCAGCCTCACCATAGTCTGCACCACAGGTCTGCTCTGGCACTTGGAGCACCTCCTGCCCCCCCTTCACTGACCTTGGTGCTCAGGGCTGCTTCTCTCCCATTTTCTCTCTCCTCTCTCACAGCTGCTATGCAGTGGTTTTTTTTACCCTTTCTGATATATGTTATCACAGAGGTCCTACCAGTGTCACTGATGGGCTCAGCTTTGGCCAGCGGTGGGTCCATCTTGGAGCCGGCTGGAACTGATTCTGTGTGCCATGGGAGTGGTTTCTCGCATCTTCTCACAAAAGCCAACCCTGCTGCCCCTGCGTTACCAAAACCTTGCCACGTAAACTTGATACAGTGGCGATACTGCTAACATACCAGTAAGAGGACCAGGGACAAAAAGGAAATTTTCCTGGTTTTAGACTTTATGGGATATTTGCTGAAGAGAGAAATATCATAGAGGCTGGTCTTGTCTTGTGTTTTTGCTGTGTTCAGTGCCACAGCATGCTATTTTTTTAGTTTTTGATATTACTGGGTTGCAAGTGATAATGAAGTAGTGACAAAGCTTTACAATTAGAGATTTGCAGCTCCCTGAATGCAAGAATCTCTTAAACACCCCCTAGTAGATTTGAGTTGGCCTAAATTGATTTGGTGGTGTTCAGAAAGCTTGTGAGGTGTTTAATGACTGTCCAGATTAATAGCTGTCTGATGATTGTGGTGTCTTTTGTTGCTAAGGTGATGCAAGGTAAATCAGAAGCTTCTTTTTCCTCTCAGTCTAAATTCTGTGTGTGACAGGTGTCTCAGAGCAGAATTAAGACTTGTCCAAAGTGTTTCTCAGTTAGTTTTGATGCAATAGTTGGAGAAAGATAAACAATACAGGCAAGAGAGGCATGTATGCTGTGAGGTAGGATTTTTAGGGTAGGGGAAAAAAGTAAAGTGTGGATGCATCTTTACTAGCTTGGCTGATGAGACCACAAACTCTGGTCAACTTTGGGCCTGTTAAGAGAATCTAGTTCAGTCATAAAACAGATTCTGAAGAGACATGCAAGATCGTCAGTAGGCAGAAACTCCTATTCTCACACTTGCATTTTACTACCATGAGAAGGATGGTCCTGTTTGCGTAATTGAAGGATATGTTGGTTATAAGCAGCGTAGAATAATTGAAGCTGAGACTTGTTTTAAAGGAATCTAGTTGACCAGTTGTCTTATCCTTAAGTGCGTTGTGGCAAGGACTTCTAGGTGTATCTCCAGTTACGCTAAGACAGTAGTCAGGGCAAAACAATATAACTCTCAGCATTTGCTAAGCTGGTAGACTGCCGGCTTTCATGATATAAGAAAGCAGTTTCCCTCCCTTACATTTTGGAAAGCATGCAGTTCTTTAAATACTAACCAAAACCCACTAGATATATGTGGGAACTATTGAGATGTGTGAAAGCCTCTGAATTAAAAGTGTCAGCAACAGAGGCTTTTCTGTGCTAGTGACATATAAATTCAGTGAGTTGCCATAATGCCAAGTCTGTTCATGCTGTCTTTTCAAGGCACCTTGCCTTTATGTGAGTGGCAAGAGAGGGCAACTTTTTCCCCAGTGTTTTGCCTTCATGTTGAGGCAGCAGAAATGTTGTGTTTTGTTTATTTAATAATAGGCCAGGTGATAAGGAAATCTCTGTGCTTAGTGCTAAATTAAGATACCAGAGTAGAGGGTTAGAGGTTGAATTAGGGAGCTGCTCAGTGTTGCTGTGGTTAGCTGAAATTCACACTTAGTTGAGGGTTTCAGCCTTTTAAAAGTGTGAAAGCAAGTTTAGTAGACATGTGCAGTGTGAGGATAATCCTCTAAAAGCAGGATCCTTCTGTGTAAAAAGGCAGCCTTTCTCAGGTAGATTTGGAATATGCGTAATACTTCTCCCCATAGAATTCCTCCTTTAAGCTGTTCTTTGTGTTGATTTGGAAAACTGGGTATAATTATACCTTGGGTTTTAGATATTTTGTGCTTTCAAAAATAACTTCAGGGGAAGAGGTTCCTACCTTGTGCAGCCTTCCATTTTAAAGCAAATGGGGTAGCTTTTCTGGGTTTCGTTTGGCTGGTTTTTGTCACTTTTTTTGAGCTTGAAATGGAACTAGCTTCTAGCTTGTGGGAAGGAATCTTAAAAGAGTTTTGGTTTTAAAACATCCTGCTGATCTAAGTCTTGTTGATGAAGGACACAAAGGAAGGAAGAGTGTGGTTTCTGTTGGTTTTTTTGTTTGTTGTTTTTTGGTTTTTTGCTTTTTCTCTCTCTGCTTTTTCACATGCTCACTGCCACCTGTATCTTTATTTTACTTGGAAGATTTATATCCATATCTGCACCAGTATGCACACCAAACTAAGAATGCTTAGTAGGCACTTTATCTCATTTGAAAGATCACACCATTCGTATTGCCTAAATATGGTTTTAGGGAGACAGGTTAGAAATTTTAGGCTAAAGTTATGTTGCATCACTTCAGTTGATTGCTAGACAGAGTTAAGTCTAGGTTGAGTAGAAAACTTTTGCTGCTTAACTCTGTACAGATATTTTATTTTGACAGAAGAAAAATAAGTTCCTGTTTTGTAAAGTGGGCATCTTGGTAAAGGAAGAGAAAGCCGATTAGTGCTTGTACTGATGATGAGGCTTGTGGAGTCAGTGCCAATGCTTATTAGGCATCAGAACAGACGCACGACATAATATCAGCCCTCCAAGGCCATAGAAAATGTAGTTTTGCTTGTTCCTCTTTGACATGTGATGTTTGCAATAGAACTTAAGCTGCACTGCAAAGCAGCTTCTACGCAGGATCTATTCAAGCAGTTATATGGATGTAGCTGCATTGGTTTAAAATCAACCCCTTGCATTACACTGAAACACAACTTTAGAAACTGTTATCCTAACACAGTTAGGATGTGTGCTAGGGTAACTTAATGTTCTTTTCACCCTTCTTAAATTATTACCTTAACTTGCTTTTGCATTCATTGCACGGATACCCTGGTGTGCTGCACGCGTGGTTCATAGAAATGAAACAAGACTCTGTGGGCTTGAAGCTGACTGTAAACTTGATGTATTTTACTGAATCAGGGTCACAAAGCATGTGTCTTGATTTTGTGATACTGTATGTTAGCTGTAGAAGATTTGTAGGAAGTCAATATTGTTTTCTCTGCTGTTGTGCAGGTGGTTATCTTGGGTTAGTGACTCATTGTTACCCAATCTCCTGATGGTATCTCAAATTTAAAATAGTTGACACTTTCCCCCGTTTTTATTAAGCCTTGGGTTTTGGAATTGTGTTCATGTTTGAGCAAACCAGAAATTTTCACAGTTACAGGAAAAAAGTTTGGAAAAAAAAAAATCTTGGGCATCAGTGAAAACTGAATACTTTGAAGAGGAACAGATCTTCACAGAGAGTAAATGAAAGCCTTTATTCTTAGGCAAAGCTTATCACTTGAAGACCAGGTGCTTGGTTTTTTTCATACACAGATTGACAGCTGTTGCAAGTGCTTTGATTCAGTTTTTATTCCTGACTGATTTATAGTTGTAGCCAAAAAAATCAATAACTTGAAGCTAATTTTGTTATGTTTTGGTGTTTTGTTTTGTTTTTTCCTCCTCCTAGGGTCTAGTTTCAAATTTAACTCTTGATCAAGATACGCTTGTTGAATGGGAAATTTATCCTCTAGACATAGATGGAGCAGTGAACCGTGGCCACCTTGACCAACCAAAGAGATTTGTTGGCAATCCACTGAGTTATGAAGTGCCTACTTTTTACACTGGTAGACTTTCAATTCCTGGAGGGATTCCAGACTTGCCTCAAGACACCTATGTCAAGTTTCCTGACTGGACAAAGGTACAACTTTTTGCTGTAAAAACTTAAAGTCCACTCAGAAAGCTACTGAAATCTCTATGGACAATCAAAGTCAACTTCTCTTGTAGTGGTTGTAGTGGTGGGGTGTCTCAAATATATTTAAACGACTAGGAAATGGATTCCTTGGTTTAAGTAAATTTGGAGATAAACCATTAAGAGAAGGGAAACATTCAAAAGATACATAATTTTAGTCTAGAAAGTGGAGAATCACACAGAGAAAAACCTGGTTTTTCAACAGTGAGAAAGATGAACTGTCAGGCTATTTAGAAACGCTGCAATGAGTTGTGTTGTTTCTTGGTTTTTCTTTGTCTTGAGATGTTGTGGTTTAACCCGGCAAGCAGCTAAACACCACACACAGCTGTTTGCTTACCCCCTGTCCCATAGGATGGGGGAGAGAATCAGAAAAACAAAAACAAAAACAAAAAAAAACAAACCACCAGCCTTGTGAGTTTAGATACAGACAGCTTAATAGGACAGAAAGGGAAAATAATGTTAAAACAACAACAATAATAATAACGGAATGCATAAAACAAGTGATGGACAATGCAATTGCTCACCACCCACCAACTGCCACACAGCCAGTCCCCAAGCAGCAGTTCCCTGGCCAGCTTCCCCTAAAATATATACTGAGCATGATGTCATATGGTATGGAATATCCCTTTGGCCAGTTTGCGTCAGCTCTCCAGCTCTGCCCCCTCCCAGCTTCTTGTGTACCTGGCATGGCATGAGAAGCTTAAAAGTCGCTGAATACTGAGCATCAACTAAAACATGTGTATTATCAACCTTATTCCCATTCTAAATTCAAAACACAGCACTATACCAGCTACTAGGAAGAAAATTAACTATTCCAGCTGAAATCAGGACAGATGTGGAGCAGAAGCAGCTTTTTGGAGGGAGGCAGTGGATAATTGCCTTGAGCTAAAACAATTATTCTGGAGGAAGTGAGATGCTACGTGACACTTTCCTCGTTAAATTGATTGATTGAAAGTAACTAAGAACATATTTTCAGTGTTGTGTGAGGAACTGTGGATCCTCTTACAAAGCATAGACAGGCATCCCCTTGGAGGCCTAAGCATTTAAGTCCAGGCTTCAGGGAAGTGCTTGTGATAGTGTTAGGTAGCAGAGTTATTACTTTCTGAAACAATTATTTTACTGCTATTAAAAGAGATTAGGAGAAGGAGTTGCTAGTGATCTATCTACAGTGTTGTAGTGGTGAAAAACTTTCCAATGTGCAGGAGACCATGATTCATTTCAGGCACTTAGTATTGCTGGCAACAGGCTTGAATGAGGAAGTCTGACTTAGTCCCTGTTCCTATATGCGTGCATATCTCACACAGTCACTGAATAAAATCCAAAAATAGTTCTTTGCACAGGAACTGGAATCTGAGACTTTGCAGTAAGTTCTGTGACCCAAATTAAAATGAATTAACCCAAATGAATTTTAAGTCTTCTTCAGGAAGTGGGATGACCATACCTGCCTGTTGGCAAATTCATATTTAATATGGCAAATGAGTCCAAGAGTTCTTGTGTATTTGTGGGAATTTTTCCTCTGATCTATTGAGCGTAGAAACCTGTTTTGTGTAGTTTGTATACCCTTTAAAGCAGTCAAGGCGACGAGATCCCAGGCAAACAGTAAGTAGGGCTGTTGAATTGATCCTTCAAGCTTTATATGGATTGGACCAGAGTTTTAAATAAGATATCCAGGAGTAATAAGATTGAGGTGGTGCTGGGTGTGGAAATTGAGACTTCCAGATAACTTCACCAATGAGCAACTGCCTTTAAGGCAGAAGGCCATAAGGCTTTAAATTCTACACGAGTGCCCACTGGATCTGGGCCTTAAATCCTTGAGTAGCACTGTATAAATTGCTGATGCCAAGGTGTGAAGAGGGACTTTTAATAGGGGTTAAAACCCACCTGTTTGAGTAGTTGGAAAACCATGGAAACGACTTGTAACCAAGACAACATATGGTTCTAATAGTGATCCTGCCTTTGCATATTAAGACAAGGAATATGGCCTGCTGGATGAAGGGTGCGGCATTAACAGTCATGACCTGTGTTGTAGCTTGCTTGCCTTCAGTGGTTTTTAAACTCTTCACTATTAATAAAACTTCCTTCACTAGCGTTTGAGGAAGCATGATGCCCGTAAGCGTATGTGCTCCTGAATGTCTGGTTAGATTTATTGGACTTTTTCTTCAACAGAAAAGAGAATTTGGAGCCAGGACTGTTCTTGATTTCTGTGGAATCATGGGTTGTAGTTGCTGACCCTGCTGAAGGAAATCCTGTTACCTAAGATAGGGATCCCCTCTCCTGTACTTTGTCTAGGGCATATTTATTGATAATGTGTATAGTATCATGATTTGCTGGTTTAGGGCATAGAAAGGTGTGCAGTTTTTAGATACTGCCGCGTTAGTAAGGACAGTTTGAAGAAGTTCATAGCTTAACCGGAAAAATGAGTTACAACCAATGACTGATTAAGATCAGGAACAGAGACCTGTCTGATCACACCTCCTGCATAAGAACTCTAATGCACTTGATTTCTACAGTAAACTCCTACTTCCCACGGGGTTACAGTCACTCTCTGTAGTAGGCAGGCTGCTGTCTGGTGGGCATACTCACTAAGTCATCTCGTGTGTGGGGAGGTTGCATTAATGTCGTATGTTCTAAAACTGCTACAGAACCAGAGTAGCGAGCTTGAATAAATAGCGCTTCTCTTGCCTCTTAATACAGCAAAACCAAGCCACAAAGCAAGATAAACTTGATTTAAAAAAAAAAAAAAAAAAAAAGAGAGAGAGAGAAAAGTTTGAGGTCAAAGTTGATTAACACCTTGGTAGAACTGTGCAAGATAGGATCTCATTTGCAAATGTACCAACTTGTTACAAAATTTCTCTTGTGAGTTTCATAAAATTTGTGTTCATAAATGTGTGGAAAAGAAAACACAGGAAAAATACCTCTGAAACAGCTTGAACAGCAATACTCACTATATTCCAATTGCATTTCTATAAATCCTTTAAAAATATTGTTCTGATTTCAGCTATCCCAGATGATTTTAGAAATCATCAAGTGCATGAAAAGTCCTTACTTGATTCAGACTATTTTATTATTTTTGTAAGTTTACATCAATGCCTTGAATTAGTTTATTTTTCCTCTATGTTCTGGTTACCAAAGGCCAAAGCAAGAAGGAAGACACAGACGCTGTTATCTGTTCCCTTCCTTTTTCTTACCCACTGGACTCTTGTCTCATGTGGTGAAAGGACACTTAAGAGTAAAAGCAAATTATGTGTCCAAATCAGCTGTATTTCCTCCTTTCTGTCTTGTGTAATGAACCAAGATTCAATGTAACTCAGTAGGAGTCCATTTACAGTTCTACTAAACATTCTGCAACTCATCAATTCACAGACTTTTGGGAGAATCTGCATTTGTGGCAATTCAATGTGTCTGTTTTGTGGTGTATAAGTGACTATTTTGATTTTTTTTCCCCTTGCCTAATTTTGTTTTATCTTTTGAACTTACAGTATTTATAATGTTAGAACAGTATTCTAAACTGGGGGTTCTTGCCACCTCCACTGTAAAAAGTAATCTAAAGAATTTGTATGCCACATGAACCACAATTTAATTGAACTCAAATTAGTGCTAGCAGACCCCCAAAGATTTTAATGGTTGAAAGTAACTACAACAAAATACAGTACTCTCTTGCTGTGTGATTTCACAAGTTCTTTTGTTGACTAAGCTATTACGAGTATAATAGACATCTGAATTTCATGTGCCTAGACAAGCTGTACCTTTTTAATGGAATCATGGAACAGGAAGGGGCTACCAAGGTAGTGTAGTTTTACACTTGTGCAGAGAGCCAAGGCAGAATTAGGATCTGCGTTTTCCAATTGTGAGTTCTTTCTCCTTTTAACAATCAGCTCCTAGCAAATACAGTTTTCAGGTTTGCTTCAGTCTTAAACTTGGTGCAAAATTTAGCGCCAGGAACTTACAATTTCATTTTCCTAAGTATTGTAATATTTTGAAGCTTCTGCAGTATTTAACCACTTTCTTTTTAAATACTAATTATAGCTTTAACTCATCGGGGAATTTAGATTCTTTTGACTATCATTGGCAATTCTCTTGGACAGATTTTCTACCCTTGTGTTACATCAAACTGAAAGATGGAGGAAATTCAATTATTATGTGAAGAGTGTTATGCTTAAAGCTATTTCATCCTTTGATCTCTGTCAAATCATTAAAATGTCATTATTTCTTCTTTCTCAACAGGGGCAAATTTGGATCAATGGCTTTAATCTGGGTCGCTACTGGCCAGCTCGTGGTCCTCAGTTGACGCTTTTTGTTCCAAGGAATATACTTGTTTCATCAGTGCCCAATAACATAACAGTGTTGGAGCTGGAGCATTCTCCTTGCAGCACCTCGGCGTGCGAGATAGAATTTGTAGACAAACCTATTATCAATGCAACCACACAGTATGAAAAGTATGACTCCCGACTCCATCTTAGAGACAAATTGAACCATCTATAGAACCATCTAGAATGACTCAAGCATTTCCTTATCTTTCCCCTGCTTTGTTTCTCTTTCCCTCAAACCATACTTCCCATTTTTGAAGCCTTAGTGTTAATTTTAAATCCGCCAGAGTTGAATACTGAAATTCTCTTAAAAAATAAAAGCTATAGATTTAGAATTTGCTTTGGACTGTGAAATTGAGCTCACCTGGAAGACAACATTCACATCAGAGTTCCGAATAGACTAGACACTTCCAGCTGGTTTTATCACTTGTTGTTGGTATAAATATCATTTTAGTCCGAACAGACTCACTGCGAATGCTGAGTGGACCTCAGTTTTTTTTCACCTCCACGAAAGTGACCTTAGAAAATTTTCACTTGGTTTCTCACGAGAACAGTGAGAAGAGCTGTGGAAGAGAGCACTCAAATGCAAGCTGGTCCAAACAGCAGTAACATTGAGAAGGGACTTGGTAATCTGCATCTGTCCCCTTTAACTAAATTGATGAGTACAAGGACATACATAAAATTTAGGCTGTTTTGGTTGAACCATAGCCTTTGATTAACCTGCATACAGAATGTAGTCTTAAAATGAGCCATTTTTCATTTCACGGATCCTGTTTTTCATAAACCAGCACCTTGGAAGTGGAAGGCTTTATATTTCAGTTCTCTTATAGTCATCTTGTAGTCACATCTTCTGCTTTGTTCCATTAAACCGATGATCTTTGTAAGTGCCTGATATTTGCAAAGATGCACAATCTCTGTCAGTAAAGCTGACTTTCTACAGCAGACAGAATCTTTGTTTTGATTCTTATGATTTTGATGTCAATCATGCACACCCCTTGGTGAGATTTAAACAACGAAAGATTAAGATGGTGGAATCAGCTATTTTCATAATCTGTGGTTTCTTCCTTTGATTTTTTTCCTATCTGGAATTATTAAAATGATTCTTTAATGATTAAATCCTCCCTGTGTGTGTTTGAGAAGGAAAAGGAGAGAAGGAAAAGTTATGAGCAGTTGCAGTATTAAGGGAGAAATGAGGTTGTAAAGTCACTAAGGATGAGGAGTTATTTATGTTGAAGTAAGTCTCATTTGTTTTCTGTGTTATGAAGATATGTGTGAAGAAAAGCAAAACAAAGTAGCTGCAATGGGCTGTATGGACCCTGGAGGTGCAACACTTTTTTGAGATGGTCAATGCAAAAACCTGATTATTTCTTATCAGCTGATGAGAACTGAAACTGTTACTGTAAGAGAGAATGAAAAGGAGCACCCCTCGTTTGAGTAGCTACATCTCTGCCATGTGTTTGACGTGTGTTTGGGCTTTCAAACCAGGTGCCTGTGGTTCACCTGAGCCAGAGAGCTTCTCCTCTTAAACTCTTACCTCAGATGCAAAGTCTAATGGCTGGGGGCTGTGTGTTCAGTACCAGATACACTTCATTCTTGGAATAAAGTGGTCTGCTCTGGCCCCCATCCCTATGCAGATCCTGGAGTGTGCTCTGCAGGCAGTTTATTATGAAGTATTAATTATCTCAGAGCCAGGCCTTGAAAATAAGGAATGGAACAGAATTAGTTTCATACCGGTTGTGGGTTTTGTGGCTTGAAGTGTGACAGTACTATTTAGGTATTATTCCTACAAGAGTTCAGTGCTTCAACAACCGGGAGTATTTTTATTTTTTCTGGCAGTTAGTACCATGAGGGGAGTGGAACTCCTGGCTCTCATTCTAACTTCATTTCATTTTGGATTGTACTGGTGAAAATGTAGTGTAATCCATGAGACTTCCCTTTTTGCCATAACTATGTGCAATATTACAAGCAGGCTTTGCATTGAGGATTACAAACATGTCTTGTTAGGTGGAAGAACAAGAACATGGAAAAAAAAAAAAGAAGGCTTAAAGTTTGTTGAGTAGGGTTCTAGACAACTTCATTAAAACACCAGCCTATTTACTGCTTTCAGTGAAGGAATCTCTTGCCTACAGAAAGGAACTGAAAGTTGGGGCCGTGATTCCTAATCCTGGTTTACCTACATGAAAATACCTACTAGATGTTGCCAAGCGTGCGGTATTTCTTTGAGAATGCTGAAGGGTAGATCTGTGTGATGAGGGACCTTCAGCATGGCTACCAAGAAGAACCTGTTGATACTTTCTGCTGCTTTGCTTGGGGATGTGTCTGTAGGTGCTGGAGGAGGGTGTTGTGCCATTCTTGTGCCGCATGCGGTCACTGTGCCCACACCGCTGCTGCTATTGCAGTATAAGTTGGGGAATGAGCTGTTAGAGAGTATTATAGGGGAAAGGGACCTGGGGGTCCTGGTGGACAGCAGGATGACCATGAGCCAGCACTGTGCCATTGTGGCCAGGAAGGCCGATGGCATCCTGGGGTGTATTAGAAGGGGGTGGTGAGTGGGTCAAGAGAGGTTCTCCTCCCCCTCTATTCTGCCCTGGTGAGACCACACCTGGAATATTGTGTCCAGTTCTGGGCCCCTCAGTTCAAGAAGGACAGGGAACTGCTGGAGAGAGTCCAGCGCAGGGAAATGAAGGTGATGGAGTGGAGCATCTCCCTTATGAGGAAAGGCTGAGGGAGCTGGGTCTCTTTAGTTTGGAGAAGAGGAGACCGAGGGGTGACCTCATTAATGTTTACAGATATATAAAGGGTGAGTGTCACAAGGATGGAGCCAGGCTCTTCTTGCTGACAACCAATGGTAGGACAAGGGGTAATGGGTTCAAACTGGAACACAAGAGGTTCCTCTTAAGTATGAGAAGAAATTTCTTCTCAGTGGGGGTGACAGAGCACTGGAACAGGCGTCCCAGGGGGGTTGTGGAGTCTCTTTCTCTAGAGACATTCAAAACCTTCCTGGACACATTCCTGTGTAACCTCATCTAAGTGTTCCTGCTCTGGCAGGGGAATAGGACTGGATGATATTTTGAGGTCCTTGGCATTCTGTGATTGCACAGCTGGGACTTGCCCAAGTTTCCTAGTCTTGACACACAGTCCTCCAGGAATGGGGTGTGTGATACAAAATGGGACAGCTTAGCATTTGCTCCTTTGCAGTCTCAAGCAGCTCAATTATTTTAATATATCTTCCAATGTAGTTCTGTCAGCCATGTATGGGGTAGAAATAATATTGGAATGAAACCTTTTGACTGAGGGCAAATGTGTAGGAAAAGAGGAGCTGTGGGGAGTTAGCTGTCTTACCTTGACCCAGTGGTCAAGGCACTGGTCGGTCTAGTTTCAATATATTTTTGAAGGGCATGGTGTGAAAACATTGTCAGACCCCTGGCTGGTATCTGTTGTGTAGCTGTGTGACCAGTTCCAGATGCTGAAGCTCAGCAGGATGGTCTGTCTGGTGGAGCCAGCTGCCTTCTGAAGGCATGGTAAGAAAGAATGTTCCTAACTGTAAAATTGAGGCTACTCAAATCTTCCATGCTGCCCTGTCCTTGGGAGTTAGCAAGTGCTTTGCTGGCACAGCATCTGAACAATGGCCAGGGTGTTACCTGATTGTTGCAGACCAGTGCAAACCTGGTATTTAGTCTGAATCAGTCTGTAAGAAGTGGAAATTTTACATTGGTCCCAACTGGAAGGTAGGTGTGATCTTTGCAGTTCTATAGGGGAGTGATGTTTGAAATCTGCCCCGAAAGTGTAGCTGTAGGGGCTCAGCTTAGTACAGATATCTTTTTCAGCCCTGGAGTGGGGTTTGTAAGCTTAGACTGTAATCCTGCCTAAGCATGAATGAAGGTCTTTTAAATGTGATTACTTGGGATGAATGAACAAGCAGGTGAACATGCACAGTATAGTTGAATTATCTTTCTTAATCTATGCACAAGACTGCTCTTCCCCTTATGTTGATAACATAATTATCTTCCTAACTGTTAACCAAAATTTCACAGTCCCTGAATCACAGGGTTGAGACTTGACCTTGTCCATACCCCTTCAGACTCCATGCCCTCTGTAATTCTCCTGTGCAGGCAGCTCTCTGTCTCCCTGCTCTCCCATCTCTTTGGGGGCTTCACTGTGCCTATGGTTGCCTTTTACAGTTTTTATATGAAATATTAATTTGCACAGTTTGAATGTTTATATGAGTTTGACTCTAGGAACAATCCTCCTGACCGGACAGCGAACACTGTCTACCTAAAAAATGTGTCAGGTGTTCAGAAATGGCAATTACGGAAGAAGAATCTTGTGTTCAACAATGTGCTGTGAAGGAGCTGATACTGTATTATCCAGACTGAGGAGACCTGTTAACAAAGCACTTAGGTTTGGACTGTGAGGGGGAAAGAACCTACTCTCTTTGGATGGACTTGCTCGCTTTGATGTGATTGAGTGCCTGACTGGCCTATTGCAGTTCCCTTGTATTCTCATTTCAGATGTATTGAAATCACTGGGAACAGCAGCATCTTCACACATATGAAATGGATATTCTTACAGTTTTCCTAGCATGTACTTCCTGGAAATCCATCCATGTTGTAGCAAGTAGCTCGCAGTGCTGACAGATTCTAACCTGAGCCTCTGACAGCAGCTTTGTTATTTACTGGGCCTTGTTCCCTCTGTACCAGCAGGAGACTACTTGAGAATGTTTTTCTGTTACATGGCTTTACAATCACTCCTCTTCTTCTCTTTTTTCCTTGCAAATGCTCTAACTTCCCAAGGAACTGCTCATATGAAGTCCCTGCATTTTCATATCTTCTTGTATATATCTTTCACAGACTGCAAACACCATTTTAACAGATAATACAAGATTGAAGGTTTGTGAGGCCTTATACCTCTCTACCCTAACCCTGTGTCATCCGTATCTAAAGTTTTCTCAGTGTATTAGTTTAACTTGTTCTTCAAAGTTACCTGTGATGGAGACCCTGGACTTCCCTGGGCAAGCTGTTCTAGTGTTTGCTGTTGGGGAAACTTGTCAACAGCTAACTCAAGTCTTCATTGCTGTATGTAAGCCAGTTATCAGTTTCACTGTCCACAGCCAACATGAAGTATGTCTTTGTGCCTCAAAACTGTTGTGTGCCCTCTCTGTTACTTTCTTACCTCCCTGATGGATTTGATTTACAGAAATTTAAAGAGGTGCAGAGCAACACAGAGAAGGCTCAGCAATGATGTGAAAGGGTAGCCAGGTCCTGAGTGTCCTGGTCCGGGTGCTGCAGCAGCTTTTCTGAAAGAAATGGCTGAACTGCGAGAGAGCTGCTTTGCAGGCCAGGGCTTAAAAGCGTTGGTAGTCAAACTTGAGGTCCTGGCTGGAAGATGGTGTGACAAAAGGAACTGGAAGCTACGGAAGAATGAGGTTTGCTTTAGTGGTTCTCCTTCAATGAAAAGGCAAAACTGGACAGGAAGAGATCATCTTGGGACTTGATGCAAAGGACCGAATGGAAAAACGTTGTAAAAGATGTCATGGGGGTATTTGTCATACTTTTGCTGAATAAAAGTGTATATGTTTAAAAATCGCTTTTTGGAAGGTATTTTCTGTTGCTTGTTATATTACTAACAATAGGAGTATCCCGCTTTGGGAGAAGTCTTGAAGGTGTGTGTTACCTACAAGGGATTTCACAGAACCAGTGCTAGTGTCAGGCACTTGGTAATGCAATCCACTTTCAGTGGGATATACAGTCTTTGTGGCCAAGAATGTATTTAAGAATTCCTGTTTTGAACTTTAGCACACATCCCAGTCCCTCAGGATTCAAGTATAGGTAAGACTTCAGAATCGGGGTCTTGGGAAAATCTGACTTCTAACTGTGTAGTGGTGTCATGGGAAGCCCAGTCTTGCTCATGAAACTCCCCAGCATGCATTCACAGAAGACTATGCAAGTGTTGTGATAAGATCGTTATCTTGCACTTTGGTAACATGTTTACAACTGCATGACCGTAATTTAGCCTTTTGAAACTCAACAGAAAGGGCCTTCTGTTAAGTACAGTGGATCTGTTTAATACAGTGCAAATCCAGTAGGAAAATGCAGGCAGAATCCATGGTTTGAAAAGATTTTTCTGCTAAGTTTCTTTAGTCCTTTTAAGTGTATACACTATTTTTTAAAAGCATTTTTTTAAACTTTGTGCTTCTATACTAATAATAACTGAGCATTTTCAGTGTTTGTGGGCCAGAGCACAGATCAGAGCACAACGTGGAGAAAGGCTGAGCAATTGTGGGTCATACCTCTAATGCTGTAGCTAACAATTTTTTCTGCTGTTTCCTGTTTCATTCTTCCTTGAGCCTTACTGGTTCTTCCTCTTATGCTAGGCAAGTCTTATGTGTCAAGAAACTAAAAAGATTTCCTTCAATGTGCTTTTGGTCGCCTGAAGGGGAGTTGGTGGAAGTGGTGGAGTCACCACCCTGGAGGTGTTTAAAAGGCATTTAGACAAGGTTCTTAGGGACATGGTGTAGTGCTAGAGTTAGGTTGTGGTTGGACTCAATGATTCCGAGGGCCTCTTCCAACTGAAACAATTCTATGATTCTATCTACACCCCTTCCACCTATCCTTAGTCTGCAAGCTGGACAAAGATGCCTTTGCTTCCAGCTTGCTTATGCCTTTCTCCTTTCTTCCAAATCCCATTCAGAAGTTCATTTCTCAGGTCCCACAAATCTTGGCCAGGTGCACAGGTTGAATGCTCTTTATGGACCTTCAGTCTAAATTTAGCCAGAAGTCTCCCCTGGTTGTGGAAATGTGCAATAACACTCTCCAAAGCGTTTGCCTTGGGAGCAGGTGAATGGCTGTGTTGTGTGTGGTGGCTGCAGGATCTGGGTGTGTTTCTGTGCTACAGGTGAAGGGGCCTTTTGAAGCACAGTGGAATTGTTGAAGAGGAGGAAAAGAAACTGATGGCTGACTCTTAACCTTCTTCATGCCCTGTCTTGTTGCTGAGCTTTAGACTGTAACCTTTCTCCTGTTTACTGCTAATGTTAGTCGCTGTTTTCACAGCAGATGTATGGGATGAGGAAGAATTTGCACAGAAGGAAAATTTGCACTACTTTCTTGCCTGCTCCATGTTAAAGTTTATTTCTGGATGTTGAAATATTCCACTGTACTAGCGAGGCTTCCCAGAAGACCTTAGACTGAGAGATGGGTCTGGATCCTGCACACACTCTACATATCTCCTTTCAAGCTTTCTGACTTCTTTTTTCCCCTCAGTTTTAGGATGTGGTTTGCATTAATCATGAATAGGTAGAACTGGTCTGCTGAAGAACCTGACAACGTAGTACTGAACTTGTGAGGGGTTAGCATGATTTCCTGCAAAATTTTGTCACTGCTTTAGCAGTGACTTCTGCTGCCACGCGTTCCTGTGTTGCTCTTTTGGATCTTTGGTCCAGAGCTATATCTACTTCAAAAGCTGAAGTTAAAACATCATGAGGCTTTTGACTACAGCCAAATGCAGACACCTGCAGACATGACTTTATTTAAAATGCTGAGTCCACCTCGCTCACCTAGCTCCTGTTGAAATAGAAGAAAATTGCTGCTGGTTGGTATCTGCGGAAACAGCGTTTTTTTTGTTGTTCTTGTTCTTACCTTTTCAAGTCTAACCTCTCAGGTCTGGTTGGTTTGACTCAAAGGCTTCAGACGGTGTTGAAGAAAACCTAGAGCTTCTACAGATCCTTTCTAATTTTAACTGTCTGATGCCAAGGCAGTTGGTGTAGTATTCGCCAAATTTTGGACTCCTCTAATGTCTTTAAAAAGGGACACATCACCCCCCTCTCCCACCCCATAACTAAGCTTGATCACCCATCCTAGGAAATAAAGAGAACTTGGTGTCAGTAGTTCAGACGTAAGGGTAGGAGCTAAATTGTGCTGAAATTGTTCAAAAGGTGCTTTCTTCTTTTTAATTCTGAAAATCCCAGTCTGTGCAAAGATGGTGAAATGAGAATAAAGTAGTAGCAAACCTGACTTGCATTAAGTTTGTTTCTCGTTTGTACTGTACCTGCAGGAACAGCGGTGAAACGGGATGTTTGAGCACTACGGAGATACAAGCAAACACAGATATTTAGTGTTGCAAAACATGATCTGGATGAGAAGCCTTGTGAAGACAGAGGGGAAAGCACGATGTGTCATGTAAAAAACTGAAAATAAGGCTAGACTATGCCTGGTTTGGTTTCACTGCAGTTCTAGCGAGCAAGTACCTTCTTCAGAAATACAACCATGCTGTTGTAGTAGTACTACAAGGTGAGTGAGAGAACATTCAGGGATTCCCGCTGTTATTTCTCCGTGTAATGAGTTTGTCAAGGGTCTGCCCCATTGGCACAGCACATGAGAATGCTTTTGTCTTAGAAACTGGGGCCTTCAAAAAATACACAGAACTCAGCTCATGTTATTTGTTTTCTTTCTTTTTTATTTTGTTTCGCATTTAACAGTAGTGTATCTTTTCATACAAGAGTAATAGTACTGAGTTTGACTAAGGTCCATCTAGCCCTGTACCCTCTTTTGAAGGTAGAGCATATCTGATCATCTCTTTCTGAGCTTCAGCACCTGAAGTGTTTTTTTCTAACTAAGTGGAGCTGGACCTTTAGTGCTTTTAAAGTCTTTTCAGTAGAAGAGACTCAGCTTTGGCTGCTGATTCAGCTGCTTGCTCACCGTGACTCAGTTTGCAACAAAAAACTCCTGAATTCTAAAGGTACTACTCTGCCATGCAAACTAGTGTACAGCAATTTAGATTATCTAAAAGCATCAGCTCTCTTTCAAAAACCCTGGTCTGTGCTCCACAGTGTATTTTAATTTGGGGGTTACTCACTTATTGTCAGACTGGATGCCTTTCGATGTGAAAATGTGATGCTGGTTTGACTTGGAAAGAATGTTCCTGTTCTTATGAAATACTTGGTTTTTTCCTGCTACCTGTTTTAGTATGTTCATGCAAATTGGTGAAACCCCCTGCTGATTACAAATGTCAAAATGTGAAGTAAATCAGGCAAGCAGTTCTAAAAGGGGTAAGGGACTTATTTGCAAACCTTCATGATTCAGGAACAACAATCACCCATTCACTGAGGAATGTTAGGAAGAAATTGCTCATAAACAAAGGCTTTTCTTTTTGGACAATGCATTATTAAGTTGTTTTTATCTTCTGTGGAAGGAGGTGAAACTTTTGGGGCTGTAAGAGTGTGCATAGTTCTTGATGTCTCGAGATAAGGCAAGAAATCTAGAAATGAATACACAAATTTTTGTGTCTATAATAATAAAGACTCGGTTTCATTTTAGTACTTTTCATCTGCAAAACGTCTTGTTTTACAAAGGAGAGGGCAGACTCTTGATTTCTGTGTAGCAGATGCAATAATTGATTTGATGGAGATCCCTGGGAAGGCTGAAAGCAGAACCTTAAAAACTGTTTTGTTTGGTGTTGGTTTTGGCTTTTTGTTGGTTGGTTGGTTTGGTGTTTTTGTCTGTACCATTGTCGGCATGATCGTCACCAGGACCAGTTGCATTCTGCCCCCATGTCCCTTGGTCTGTCTGTGTGGGCCTCTCTGTATTTGCTGTCACAAAGGAGAAATGTCCTTTTGTCCAAAGGGCAGGTCTGGCTGGTGGGTCATGTACCAGCTCCTCAGCTGCTGCTCTTGATGGAGCCTGCTCATCTGGCTTGTGCTGTTCACTGACCAGGCAGATGTGGCTTTTGATGTGAAGGATCTCACTGATTTATTTTTTTTTTTAACTGTGTTTTGAGATCTTGTGGCCTCACGTCTAGAAAACACGGCAGATTTTGTTAGGTGTCACTAAAATGAACATCGATACTAGCTATTTGCTCCATTGTTAGGCAGTATCGGCTTTTCCACCGCTATTTCTGCACAAGGAGTTGACATTTCTAAAGCTCTTTTTACATTTTTCCAGGAACCTGGAAGCCTCTATATACTCAGTTGTTTATGTTGTCATGAGTTCATGAATTGGACATGTGCCCTCCTGAAAATCCAGGCCACATTCAGTCATATCATATTATGATTGAGGTCTTTGTTGTGAATTACCTTACAGAAAAGGGGGGCTTTTTTTCCTCTTTATGAGACGATTAGTAGCTGCCCTGCATCTACACAAACCCATCCTGACGTTGCTTTCACAGTCTCTGACACAAATTGTTAAATAATTATCACTTAAGAGCTGACATTTCATAAGTGCTAATTTGACGTCTGATCATTTAAATTTTATTCAGGTAGTCCCATTTTGATAGTCTATAAAATGCTGTAGTTTTTAACACTATAGAAGCAACATAAATTCATTCGCTAGGCAAATTCTGATGAACAAAGTTAGTAGGTTAAACAACAAAAATAAAAAGACAAAAGAAACCCAAAACAAAACCACAACAAAACACCTTTTTTCTGTCTGGTAGTCTTCTAGAGTAATATCCATCACTTTACTGAAATTTTGCTTCAGTTTAGCTTTTTTCTAAATTCTGGCACATTCCTATATAGGCATATGGAATAAGCTACTGACTGAGCAATGCGGTGGATTTATTCTATTAAAGATGTTAACAAGAAATAGTGTGTTAAATGAGACAAATCCAAGAGATCTTTCTATAGTTTTTCTTTACTTGGAGGCTTTTGAAATTATTTCCCCATCAGAATAAAATTTTAATGAGAATTCAGAACAGAAATAATGAAATGTTTTACTTCAACAATGTCGAAAAATAGCTTGTGTTTACTGTAAAATAGTTTTAATCTGAAGCCGAAACAAAAATATGAAAAACAGCATCAGGTTGCAAGGTGTTGATTGTGAACCACTGCAGCTGCTGCCAAAAAATCTGTTCTTTCCAATGCCTAGATTTTCATGAAACCGCCTTTTCACGGGTGCAAGATGTTCCGCCAGTGCGGTCACAAGACGGATATCGTACCTGTATGACCGCTGCGTACGGAGAACATGAGCTTTGGCTGGCGAGGAAGTGAATGGATTTACTGGGTGACTGTGGGGCGGGAGGTTGCGACAGACACATTCATGCAAAAAGCCAGAGCGGGAGCAGATGTGAGCCAGCCTCCCCATGGTGGATTTTAGGGGTTCCCTAATATTTCTGAGGAAAGGAAGCGAGTACTGACCTGCGTTATGCAAGGATGGCTTGGTGAAGCAGAACTGAGGAGAAAACGACCTAAATCCAAACTTCCTTTTTCTTTCCTTTTGTCAACTCTTCGGCCCCTTCTCTGTAGCGTTGCAGGTTTTTTTGTGTGTGTGACACCTCACGCTGTGGGTTTCACTCTTCTAGAAAGCGTAAACAAGATTTTTGATAGCAAGGGCAGACCTGTGCTCTGCAGCTTCTTAGCACTCATTGTCTCTAGGGCCTGCCAGACAACATTGTTGTTCCTTACCATCAACCAGCCTTGTTTTCTCTCCATTCCTGATGCTTGCGAATGAGCAACAAGGGCATGAGCATCAGGAAAAGCCATCCTTCTCTTTTCTTCTCTATGTGCTTTTTACACCTTCCCCATATACTTTGGTAGCAGAAAAGGCAAGTCACTCAGTCTGCGGTCATGGTCTTACTTGTGGTCAAATTTCAGTTTGCCGGTTATGAGCAAGTTCAGAGATCTGTTGTGGTCTTTCTTCGCTTTGATTAAGATACTTTCGTGTTACTACTAGCTGGTACTACTCTTTCTATTTGTGTGTGATGGCAACAGGTTAAAATTCAGGGAGGGACCCTCTCTTTGATCAACTTGCCCAAACCGCAATACTTCTGTAGAGATATTTTAAAGAGGGCAAAGCCCCTGGGCAAAAGCAACAGATATGCTTTTCATGCAGGTATGTCCACCTGTGGTTCCAATCACTGTCCCACCTACAAAAATCTCTTCCTGAACTCATTTGCGTGGAGGTTCTCCAAAAATGCTGTTCAAATGCCACTGGCTTCTTTTGAGCAGAAAGTGGATCTGGTAACGTCAATCTTTGTTCAGGCTGTGTTGTCTTACAGGCTGCTAGCAGCACCGAGAGTACCTTTCATGAGGGTTTCATATCTGTGGAAACAGATCAGGTTCTTGCAGATCAGATTCTTGATTGCTTGCTACCGTTGTTAAAAGCAAAAGCAAGGAAACAAGCATCTTCTTGGAATTTAAAAAAATTCTTAGTGCCTTAGCAGTTTTTATTTTGCAACACCTGAAATCGCAAAAAGCTTGCAGTGTACAATTGCTGAGCTATTTATACTGAATACACGCTGTTACTCTGAAACAAGAAACTAAAACCCAGGGACACTTTAACCTTTCCAAGATGACTTGAAATGAATTCAAAACAAAAGAAAAAAATCAACAAAACAGCACAAAAAGTAAAGGAGTATGATGCACTGATCAATCATTTATTTGGGCTGGGTTGATGCAGAGGATGAATTTTTTTCTTTCTCGGTCACCTGCAAACAGGAATCCTTGCTTTCTGGTGTTTTCAGACAAACAAAGCCCTCTGTACCAGCAAAGAATGTCTTTTATTGGAAGATAACATTAGCTGTTATCTTAATCCATTTACCCCCAGATAGGACCTGTGGTCCTCCTTGCAGAACTTGGATCCTAGATGGGGACTTTCCTGGCTGACCCATCTCAGATTTGTCTACCAGAAAGGGCACAGTGTGGGTGGTTCTCACTTGGAGTCCCCCTCACCAAGCTGAAATGCGAATCCTCCCCAGGAAGAGCTATGAGGGCCCTGAGATTCTGTCAAAAGTGTGCATTGTGCTCAAAATGTCTGGGCTCTTGCTCTGTGCCTCGTCTCCCCTAGTTCTAAGACAGCAACTTTTTACAAACAAGGTCAAGTGGCCAGTGGTGCAGAAGAGAAGACATTAATTACTTTTATTCAGTAGAGATATCATATGCATGCTACCATTTCTGAGAGTTCAAAGGAGGATCAGAAATAAATTAAGACAAAAGCCTGAGTGTGACCTGTGAGTAGTCTTCTTTTGAGTCAAGCATGTGAGGGATCTGTGGAGGGATATGCTCTGCCAAGGAAAAGAGAACAGCGGCATTGGTCAGTCATGCCACTGCTCCATCAAGGAGTTGGCAGAGGACTTGAATTTTGCTGGTCTGGAGCAGATAAATTGTGTTTTGGCTTTTAAGCCTTACTTCTGTGAGAAGTGTCTTTGACTCAATGGCTGTCCCATAAGATGGAACTTGGTTGATTTTTCTGATGGATGTTGGTGCTGACTGACTGTGAAAAAGAAAATATTCCTGGAAGCATCCGTCTTGGTGTCTCCCCATTGACAGTGCCAGCTCCACAAAGAGAGATTTCTCCATGACTGCCAGTGGCGCCTGCACATCATTGCTGTGTTACAGTAAGATGACTGCAGATACAAGCAGTGCTACATCACCTTTGAATGGTCTTATCAGTTACACAAATGATAGAAATCTTACCACAGTTGTATTGACTACTCATTTCCAGTCTCTTACTTAAAGCTGCTTTCATGCCTGGACTAGCAAAGTCCTGTTGAGCTCTGTATGCGTTGCCTTAAGCACCATTTAAATTATAATTTTGATTTACATTACTAAATGGCTCTTGATTTGATCAAGTCAAATGGAGATATTTGCGTAAGAGATGGGAGTTGATGAGGTTGGTCTCTAGCTGTGTTGAGAGAGATGTTGGATAAAACTGGAAACCACTAATGTCTCCTGGAGGAAACTGTGAGTGTAGATCCCTGGTGGCAGTTTTAGATGGGAAGTGTCCTGCTAACAGAGGAGCACTGTAGTGCCTGTTGTGTTGCACTCTCATTCAGACCAGGTGTGCAAAGCTGGTGCTGGGACAGTGACAAGCAGTAACAGTATAGGAAGCAGAACAGCAATTCCTTACTTTCTTTCCAGGACTGGCACTAGGACTGAGAGGAGGCTGCTGAACATGATGCTGCTTCTGCACAGTCAAAAGGGATGTAATTCAGCTTTTTG
Organism: Columba livia; assembly: GCF_036013475.1. Taxonomy (NCBI): domain Eukaryota; kingdom Metazoa; phylum Chordata; class Aves; order Columbiformes; family Columbidae; genus Columba; species Columba livia. The sequence continues at coordinate 49,122,205 of NC_088603.1, read as the reverse complement.
TTTAGGGAGTGACTGTGGTGGCCTAAGCGATGTATGAAAATGAACCAACCAACCAACTTGTTTTTACCTTTTCGTCATTATTTCTACTTAATATAATTAAGCTGATTTTTCCCTTTGTCTACCTTTCTATGGTGGCTTAGCACAGCTGAAGAGAGAATGCAGACTGGCCTTCCGAGGAACCCTGATGTAAAAATGTGGGTTTATGAATGAGTCAGCTTCACTTCACCCAAATGTCTATCCATTCTCTTTCATGGTTCAGTAGGTCTGTACATGCCATCATTCATTGCTTGGAAACTATTGTTCGGCTAAAATGACACCTTTGGTCAACTGACTCTTTGAAAATCCCTGCTTTATTTTTGTCTGTATTAATATTATTATCTTGTCCTTTCTCATCAGCAAATTTCAAAGCTCTCTCTCAGAAGACGAGTGGCATTATCCACCGTAGGTCGGTACAGGGTGAGGAAGGTTTGTTCCAGGTGGCAGAGAGGATGAAACCACTCATGTGATGGTGAGCTCCAGTCCTAGGACCCAGATTCCTGAGCCCATCACTTAAAGGTGAGCTCCCCCTTGCACCCAATTCAGCAAGCCTGCTCAGGGCACAACTTTCAGCTCAGTTACTCATCCAGCACACACGCTGAGCAGCTGTAAGTATTACTGGGAGGACTGGAAGAGGTTATTTGGGCAGAGAAACAAGGACAATGTTCACCCTCGGCAGAGCTCTGGCTGCATCAGGCCCCCTCTGCACCAAGTGCACATGGACACAGGCTGCAGGGCACAAAGTGAGCAGTGATGTGAAGCACCTTTGAGATTTGTGTGGAAAAGGGGCTTTACACTAGCTCCATTTATGTCAACGCTGCACGGCCGCTGGGTGCGGCCCATTAATTCCACACATGAGCAGATTTGGTGTCCTCCCCCACCACAGAGTGTGTGCCCAGAACTGGACCAGCCTGTGAGCTCTTAGCACTGGACTTATCTTATGGCTTGCTTCTTGCTTGCTGACCATTGGTTTGGCCAGGCCAGCGCAGGCAGCCCTTCCTTGGGTCTGGAAAGCAAGTTTTGTTGAAAGAAGCCCTTTATTGTTGCTGACTAGAAGGATCACAGAGTTGGACCACGAAAAGAAAAACCTGCAGTGTGCTGTCTGGCTTCCAGGTTAGTCTGTGCACTTGGCCGATGAACAGCTCAGCAGTTCACACTGTCTGTGCCACCATTGTCATGTCTGTGAGGACAATGTTGGGTGTTATTTGGTTCAGTGCCATTTGTGAGGCTCTGCAGCACCTGGCACTTGCAATTTGTCTTCCTCTTCCTTTTCAAAATAGGTAATGGATGGTCTAACCCACTCTTTACAGCAGTTGTTTGTTTTTTTTCCCCCAACTAATTTACTCAATGGATTGTAAGGTTTTGAGTAGTAAAAATTTAGTCTTTTTCTTGGGAAGGAAGACACTTTCTCACCACAAGTAATGTCTTCCACAACTGTTCTCATTGTCTGTATTAATGCAGATTGTTGATTGTCAGTCTTAGCAAACTGCTGAGACTGACACATTCCCATAATTAATTATGATGGATATGTCTGCACATGAGTGTTTAAGTGTGCTGCTTTTTATTTTACGTCTTGTTTCACAAGAGAGGTCTCACCGAGGTGAGCTTCCAGTTAAGTTTCTTATTTAGTGTGGTGAGAACAATTGCACAACGATGTTTTTACGTTTCTTCTTTTTTCCTTCATGTTTCAGATCTCTGATTAATATCGTGTAGATCCGTGAGTGGCTACTGGGGCATCAGAGTCTTTGCATTTTTCTCCGTTATCAAATGCTAGGATACTTTGTGTGGTTTCTAAGTTGTGACAGACTGTTTCTATTCAGTCTCTGGTTTTATATTCTTTTGTTTTGCCAGATACATCTCCAATGAATGAAAATTGAGTTTTGGGGTTAAGTACTTTTGGAATAAAGAATATTCACTGTAAAAGCTACACTTTTAATCAAGATACTTCAAATTTATTCACACATGCTGGAAAAGAAGTTTTTAAAAACATTTTTATTCAAAAATATTTTAAACATTTTCTATGTTGATTAAAATACATAATTTCTACCCCGAATTACAGTGATAAAGTAATTCAAAAATCCCTAAATATACACCTACACATGGGCAGATATGACAGCTTGGATACCTAAGAGAAAACATGTCTATAAGACAAGGTAATGCAGTTGCTTTGCGTCTTTGTGCACATAAAGAATATATTTGTTTGTCCTTTTTCTTAATGACAGAGAGAGTATCCTCTCCCTAAGATGAAACATTGAACAGTAGCAGGCACTGTTAAAAGCTTGCTAAGAGTCAGAGCAAACTCCTACACAGATCAACTGTATAATAAAAAAATATTATAATAGCCATCCTTCTTGGATAAATGAAGGTGTTTTCCAAATGCACGTGCTGATGACAGGCAGCTGCCTCTCTTCTGACCCTCCATTCAGGCCAATCTCTGTCTTGATGCTGGTGAAAAAGAAGCAGGACGGCACAGGGCTTTGCGGAGAGCTGAGGCTGCTCTTACATCTGACAGCGACTCGTAATCGCAGCCGATAAAACCTGCATGTGCATCTCCCACCTTTCACATCCACGACACCTTCTGTTGCAATACTCTGAAACTCTGGAGGCAGAAATCAAAGCTGAAGTAATTATTTGGCACTGGCTCGTGGTTAAACATATGTGCATTTGCTTAGCTTTTCAAAGTTCCCGCTTTTGTCAGTTTGCTGGCCGGTGAGTTCAGTGGTTGGTCTGAAACACATCACAGAGCATCTTGATCCCCCGTGGATTGTGTGTGGAAAGAACTGGTAGATTCTGTGTGGTAAGTGATGTGAACCCCGCACCACTTGCAAATATCTCCAGGTAACCACCAGTTCTTAAAGAGCATCTTCAGGTACTTCTTAAATTTTTCCCCCATGAAGAAGTAGATGACCGGATTGAGGCAACAGTGGAAAAGGCCAAGAATTTCCGTCACCTGGAAAGCATAGTCCAGATTCCGGCTCACTTGACAGTCCCTAATGATTCCTGTAGTTTCCAACAGCTGTAAGAAAATAACAATGTTGTAGGGGGTCCAAAAGAAGAAAAACACGATCATGACAACAAAGATCATCTTCACAGCCTTATTCTTTTTCTCGTTTCTACAGTGAACTAATGTTTTAATGATCATGGAGTAGCAAAATGTCATAACTATTAGAGGGAGTAGGAGCCCTAAAATGTTGATTTCCAAAGTGGAAAAAAGTTTCCATGTTGTGAAGTTGCTTGGATATCTCAGCTTGCAGGTAGTAAAATTACGTTCGTTGTAAGATTCTCTAAATACAAGTTCTGGAACTGAGGCTGAAAGAGCTATTAGCCATACAACAAGGCTAGTAGTCAGGCCATGAAAGGCAGTCCTTGCTTTCAGGGAAAACACTGCACGAACAATTGCCAGGTATCTGTCTATGCTCATAAGCATAATAAAAAATATTCCACTGTAAAACCCAACCAGGTAGATCCATGAAATGATTTTACACCAGGAAGTTCCAAAAACCCATTGGTCTACTGTGAAATAAGACCAGAACGGCAAGGATAAAACAAAGAGCAAATCTGAGATGGCGAGGTTTAGCAGGTAGACGTCAGTCATGCTCTTCAGCCTCTTGTATTTGAAGAGGACTACAATGACCAGAATGTTTCCCATCAGCCCGATCAGGAACACCAGGGTGTACAGAACAGGTAGGAAGGAGGCGGCAAACCTCTTGACGCTTTCCTTACTGCATGGTTTTGGAGCATCGTTATAGTTTTCATAATAGTCATATAAGGTTGAGCTTTCAACTTCAAAGGACTCTGTACTTGAAGAACTCATGCTTTTTCCCCAGTTCCTGAGAAGGAAAGATTATAAAAATGTCAGTGAATTTCAGCGCATGAAGACCAACTGTGTGGTTACTCTGCAAGCCTGAATCACTAGCGATGACTGACTTGCATTTTCAGCAGACTGTTCATTACAGGTTCTTAAACACTCTGTAAGCATTATGGGGTGCATATGCACACGTGCAAAATGTACTGTCCTTCACATGCACGTCTTTAGTCCTTGCGACACTGTGCAACTTGGATGTCAAGCACAAAGAACACTGTTCAAATGGCAGAGAGGAAAGCAAATAGGAATGGTCCACAGACAGTAAATCAGAGAGGGATAAATCCTATGTGCAATGAAGTAAAAAGCAACACCACTGTTCACGGCAGTTCAGGATTTCAGCCACCTTTCCAATCAGGCAAGCATCAACATAAGAAGACAGTAACAAAAACGCATCTGACTCTTCTTTCTAATGAAATTGCTTACTGAAAGCTGGCGTGAGTTTTCAGTAAGTGCTGTCTTCAGTGACTAAATGAATAACAGGAATTTGCCATTTTCGTATGTATGTTCTTTTCTTACAGGCAGAGGCAGAGTTTTAAGCAATGTTACTTCAAGGTAAGTAACTTGGACACAGTGCAAATATATTGTTGATGTATTACTCTGTGTGTTATTCACATCACAGCATGCATCATTTTTTAGCCTAAATTACCAGAATTTTTCTAACCCTGAGTTATGTCCTTCCCCTTTGTCTTTTTTTTTTTTTTAATGAATGAACAGCAGAAGAAAAGGGAGCATCATTGCTTTATTTGTCTTTGCATTGTATGTTGCTGCTGAATAATGACAAACATTGATTACCATTACCCTGACCCCTGCTGTGTGTAGTCCCAGGCATGATACCTCTCCAGCCTACAGTTCTGTTATACACAAAGAGGAGTTTAATCTGACTTACAAGTCACAGGGACAAAAGTGCTTGATGCCAATGGTCTAGGGGTGACAGCTTTGCAACAACTCCACATACCTGACTCACACCTAGACACACCTGAATCTAATCTAGGTTCAGCATAATATACTTAAATATTTCAAGCTAAAAACATATGCTCACGTAACATGCATACACCCACTTCTGATTCAAGAGTTCTTAAAACTACTTTAAAAATTACCTGAGCACCAACAAAAAGTAAATTAAAAAGGCATTACAGTCATACACATGGTGAGTGTATATGATATACAATCATTTCAGCAACTGCATTTTGAGACTTTTACCTTTTCTTCTCCTTTCTTCTCAGCTAATGTGAAGAAGCTTCTTCGCTCTCAGGGTGCAGAATCACTTGCTTCTCACCAGGTAGCTCTGTCGGGGAGGTGCTGCCTACACAGCGATATCCAACAGCTGCAAAAAAGCAGATGTCACTAGGTAGCTGTGTCTCTTAACGGAAACTTCGTACTTCCTTACAGATTTTATCACAAGTGCTTCTCTCCTCAGTGCTCATCAGAGGTATGGTCCCTTAAACTCAGAAACAGAATTATACACATCTTATAATGTGTAAGGAAATGCAAAGTTTCCACTGAGAACCCGATTACTGAGTTAAAGCGGCTTCGTCTTACCCAATAATCATTAAAAGTAGATGTCACTAAGCAGCTGTCATTCAACAGAAACCTTGTCCTTTCTTATGGCTTGTAAAATGTATCTTAATCTCAGAAATAAATTATCACAGGATCATCTATAGTGAGCATAGAGGAGGAAGGTACTTGGGTGTGTGGGAGGTGTGTTTCTAGTCCCTCTCTGCCAGATAACTGATTTTGCAAGTTACACTATGTAATTGTAGAAGAAAAGAGTTACATAGATTTAGTGTAGGGATGGCTCCTTTTATTCATTGTTCTTTGATCTTCCTAACTCTTAACTTACCTTGCTAAGAAAAGAAATGAAGGCATGTTAATTCACTCTACATTTTTACTTGATGTCTCCCATAAAGGGGTTTAAAATACAGCAAATCTACCTCATACCACTGACCTGGCACAAATGATAATAGTGGTTAAAATATAAAATAAGAAGTAGGATGTGCGCATGAGTGTGTGGTGTAAGGGCAGAGGGTGCGGAGGTTTACCATGGTTCTTATCACAGCAGGAAGCTCAGCAGCTTCTATGAGTTTCTCCTGAGAGTGTGGTGGACCCTCTCTGTCTTTTGGGGGATCCTGGGAATGGGGAAGAAAGCACAGAGGATGTGTGCTAGTCAAATGGGATGGTTTTGAGTACTGCCAGCAGAACAGCTGTTCTCCTCTCTGTCCCAAAAAAGCCACCCAAGCAGAAGTAAGAGCCATTTCTCAACAGGAGAGGCTGCTTGCTTGTTAGCAAGAGAAACTGAAGAGTCAGTGAGAAGCAGAAACAAGAAAGCTACAGGAGGTGGTTGGGAGGGTAGGAAGGATAATAATTCCCAGTCCAAGAGAAGTGATAGGTCTTCTAGGTCATCATCTTGCATTATTCCAGACACAGGTACAGCTTTTTTTTTTTCAGTTATCCTGTTTGCTGCTCTCCTATGTGCCTCTAACATTGTTACTTTGCCCAATAACTTACATTTGGCTGAACTTTTTCTTCCAGAAAAGCTTGATGTGAGGACAGCATAAGATGTGGGATCTGCTGGTTTCATGTTTCACCAGAATAAAGTACTCATATGGGAAGTAGCTCCTCAGTTGTCTTTTGTGACCTGCATCTGTGGACATTTTAAAATCTGTCACTGGGAGATGTTCCTCTGGTGCAGGTTATTGCTCTGCAGATCATGTATACCTTCTCTTCAGTTTACTAGCAGTCCTTTGAAGATGTGAACACCAGATGGGCAGACAACACTGTGGCACCAGTTTCACCAGCTCTGCTCACAGAAACTCTAAGCTGTTCCTCTTGCTGCTCTTTTTTCCACTTAAGAGTCTCATCTGCTCTCTGACATGTTGCACTAGGGACTTAAGTTCAGGTCTTCACCCACAATAACAACAACATAAAATCTTTCTTTAAGCACCTGCTTTTCAGGAAAAAAAAAAAGCGCACCTCTTGCTCTGTAGACATTGTTCTTTGTTACTTTTGCCTGTGATGCTCGTGCCTCATTAAACCACCATGCATCTGCATGCCTTTCTCATGCCCACTCATTATTTTCTATTCCATCAAACTAGGTGTCTTCTTTGAATTTAATCAGTGGTGATTTTTCTTGATTTCCAGATGAAGTAGTGAATAGAACTGAATCTAGATACAATCTATCTTCTAGCACGTAAGAACCTTTCTTGTTTAAGGGATGATTTCCCACTACCAGGAACCCTTTGAGGTCTGTCAAGCCGTCCTTTAGCACAGATGCGACGCTTCAAATATGCTTCCAATCTTTCCATCATAATGTTACCAGGGACCGAGTCTGCAGCCTTATGAATACCATATGGTACTGACCTGAAGAAAGGACTTATCTGGCCTATTGTCTTTTGCTCAGTTTTTCTTTGGAAGAAAGACTTTCACGTAGCAACTGCTTCCTAAGCAGCTTTCTGTACCTGCTCGCTGCCTCGTATGGAAGGCTGGGCTGTTGCCACCACAGGAGTAGTGCAGTAAAGGCTTCTTGTCAGGGCAGGCGTGTGTGGCTGTGGTGAGGTGAGGGAAAATGGCTGGACCACAGCATCTCGCAAAGCAGCAGTTGTGTTCATGAAGCCTGCCACACCAATGCATCTCATGCCACGTCAGCACATGGGGTCTTTGTGAGGAGACTTTGAGCAAGAGCGTGTCTGCAAAAAGAGGAATGCTCAGCCACAGAAAGAGAGAAGAGTGGTTGTGGCTACAGATGATGAAAACTTAAGATGTGTGAGCTCCAGAAAAGGAAGCTAAAAAAAATTATATTGCCGGTTCATGGAAAGCAAGAGGATAAAAATGGACCCTGAAACACCTTCTGATGGCCTACAAATGAAAAGAGTCCCTGGGAGAGCCTGTGAAGAAAACTGCAGGGGAGACCAAAAAAGAAATAAGAAATCTCTGAGCAAATGAAATGCTGCAGAAAATGGATGAAAGGTGGTGTGAGTGAAGGTCCTGCAATGGCTTAAAGAGAAAAAGAGTGAAAGGGACTTAGTGTAACTTTAGTCCATCGTGGAAGAACTCTGCAGTTCCCATGTAACATGACAGGTTTTTTTTCTCTCAGCTCCTCAGAGAAGAACCTGGCAGAGAATATCAAAAGGGGGTTGGCAGGAGACAGCAGGGTTGAGAGAAAAGCGGGAAAGGATCTCAATGAGATGTAGAGGATGTTGCTGTAAAACTCACAGGCTGCCCAAGGAGGGGGAAAAGAAAGAACTCTTACCTCTTTACTAGATGGTATCAGGTATATGGCACTGACCAAATAAATCACAAGTGTGCAGAGAAGTGGACCAAACCTGATTAGTCTGACTGGGAGGAGATTAACCTTTTATATGGGATGGGGAAGGGGGGGAACATAAAAACCCACAGAAAGGAACTTAATAGAAGTAAAAAGCAGAACAACCCAAATCATTAAAACCTTGCTTCTTGCCAAAAGATTCTTTCAGCCACTCCTACCTTTTACAGAAAGTCTTATCAGTAACTTGCCATTTTACAGGATGCGTGAGAGTCTTGCCCAAGGAAGAACTGGAGATACACATTTATCCAACTTGCTGGCTGGGCTGTGAGATACTCACCAGTGCATCACCCATTCCCTCTGACATCAGTGTTGGCCATAGATAGATAATTCTGAGGTGTTTATTAGAGAAACCCCCATCCGGAAGAGACTGCCTCAGGGGAGAGGCAGATAACGGTAACTAAAGATAGCCAACTATTGCAAAAATCAGTATTTTGACTGATTGTGTGGATCAGCGCAGGATCCAGGCCACCAGAGTCACAGCTGGACAAGTGATCACCTTTCTCAACAAGCTGTCCTCTCCATCAGGCCCTCAACCCCTTCTTGTGTGGCCAGGCCTCATGCAGTTCTTCTTTTGCAATTCGAGTGAACTTGAATCACAGTTTATACATCTGTAGTTCCAACCTTTGCTCGTTACCGAAGTGATCGTGCCATTGTGCAGTTCTCTTCCTCGTAATTTTTAATTTATTGTAAATTCCCCATGCATGAGTAAATCTTCAGTAATCTGATAGAGAAACAAAAAAAGGAAAATGGATTAATTTCGTAGTTTTAGAGACAACCACTGTCTACACTGTTGTCTCAGGTAATTCACACTCATAATTTACCTCAGCATTTTTGAACATACAAATTCTCATTGCCCAGGACAACTGCTTGTGCTGACAAACAAAAGATTTAAGCCCCAAACATGTTTTCCTTGCTCAACAATGTTGAGTTGCAGTTCTCCACAGATTTTTTTTTTCTTTCAGTGGTCCAGTCCTATGTATTCTGCTTTTTGTGTCCTCTGGCAATTCTGTGAATGGTATCTGCCTTCATTATCGTCAGCTTAATTTGCTTTCTTTCCATTCTCTGTGCTTGCAAAGCTGCTATATTCAGAACTCCTCCTAAAGAAGAACTGAAACTTCAAACCTCAAACATGTCAGACACAGTCATTTTGTATGCTAAATTTTACTTAAAATAAAAAACACTGACGAAAAACACGAGTTGTATTCTTCTTAATGTGAAATGACATCATGAGGAGATTTCTTTGTCTTGTTCAGTGATCTATCAAATGTGCCCAAGTTGTTTCTACAGGAAGATGACAAATCTGAGTTGTTTCCACTCTGAGGAACCGTTGATACCTGAGATATAATTTTTCTTTTTTAAGTTCCCAGCCATCACTCAGCCATCACTATGATGTCCCCACTAAAGGCTGGTCTCTCCGAAGAAAAACAAAGACAAGGCAGTGGTGAATAGCAGAGATCCCCTCATGCCAGTTTGTTTCATGTTTATTGCAAGTGTAGATACAGAGGAATTACGGGATTCTGGCATAGAGTCTTTGTTTTTTGCTTGGTTTGTGGTAGCACCTCTAAGTCTCAAACACTGTAGTTATTAGTAGTTTTCAAAAGCTTATTAAATTACTGGTGGCCTTATTCTAAACATCTACACAACAAATATCTTCACAGTCTCTCCTGCAATGTTCCTCAGATGGCAGTTGTAATGAAAAGGAAGCTAGTTAGAAAAACCAAAGTATTTGCAGAGAATCAAGACTGAGAGGGAACCTATACTTGCTCTTATCAATTACTAATCTTTCTATGTTTGCTAAGACCCAAGAACTCTGTCATCACGAGGTAAAAGCTGTTTCACTGCAAGTCCTTTTAAGACAACTTGTACAGACAACTTACGTAATATTCAGTTTACTTTTAGTAGCAGGGGAAACCACTCAGGGCACCAAAATAAAACTGCAAGAGCAACAATAAAAGGTTTTCACTGGGGAATTTCTCTGTTCTTTGTGGTTCCCAAGATATTTTGATATGTTTTTTGAATTGTTGGTGAACTCCAGTGTCCTACTTTACCATGTATGACTTTAAAGTCTGCCTTTAATAATACCACCCTCTGGTGGAACTGCGAAGAAAGCATTGACACTAAAGATGGGCAGAAGAAATGATGGAGTGAGCTTGGGGCGGAGGGTCCTGCATGAGCAAGGATGGTTACAGGGACAGTGAGAGGTTATGGTGACTCTGGAAATACTTGGCCCGGGTGCTGTTATCCTTGTGAAAAACGTTGTGTGCCACTGCCTATATTTGCCTTTTCTGAATCTGACCTGATCTGTAAATTCTGGCCTGTGCATTGAGTGTTGTCTTCATAGTAGCTTATGTTTTGTCCTTCCCTTGCACTGTAGCCTCCTGAAAAGTGACCTACCAGGAGGACAGATCCGAGAAGAAGGAACTGAACAAGAAACCAAGGGATGGTAAGCCTTAATGATTCCAATGAGAGCTCCCTCAGAAAAATTGGCTGTCAGCAGTACAAAGACACCTGTATCCTAAGGTAGGACCCGAAGGGGAAGAGGGGCTACAATAAAGCACAGTGTTGCTGGAGAGGGGCTCTGAAGCTAATTGGGGGTTCTGACCGGGTCAAATGACCATCTTTAATACTGCCGTATACAAAACAGACAAACCCAGCTTTTACCTTCCTCAGACACCTTCCTTCTAAGGCAAAGAAAATGTGTCGGTAAAGCTCCTTCATCTACTAATACATATGGGTGTCTAGTAAGACATCCATAGGAAGTGTTGAAAAAGTGATTCTTGTGCATGCTTGCCCAATTCATCATCCCTGTGTGGTTTTAGGTCATTAGGAACTGTTGCTTGAGACCCTTCCAGTGGGAAATGCTCCCCATTTCCATGTGCTCCAAGTTGGGGTCTATGTTGCTCAGCAATTGCCTGGAGCAAAGGGAATGACAAAGGGCTGTGGACAAAGGTGGTGCAAAAACCTGCTCCAGGTGCCTCTTAGACATACCACGTCCTTCAAATTTGCTCCTGCCTGGTTGGACCCCAGAAAAATAAGTGAAACTGCAGGGTTTCAAGCAGTTCTTACGTGTAAGGAATCGCGCTGGTGAAGCGCATAGGAAATTGCACATAGAAATAGCAGCATGTGTCTGGCACTAGAGGGAACTATCATGACAGCAGATGCCTGGAGCCATCTTCTGTTCTGCTTCATCAGCTTCTTTGGTGTCCTCTAATGTGCTCTGCAAATTATGGCCATTGTGAACTGTGCAGCCTTTCCTTTGTGCTACAGTGCTGCTGGGTTTAATTTTAATGTGGCAAATGTAGCATTTATGGGCTTAATGCAAACTTCTTGTGGAGGAAATGCAGCTTCTTTCAGTTGCCTGCATATCCTGACATACAGGTCTATATGTAGCCGGGCTGTTGGGCTGCAGCTGAATATGGAGCAGTGACAAATGCATAAAACTTATCAGAGACTTGAAATCTGTGTGGGGTGGAAGACAGACTGCTCCAGTTACAGCTGCAGTTGGCAAGTGGGTAACGGCATAGTGAAAAATCTGTGCCTCTAGTTCTTGCTTTTGTTCCCTATCCCATTCCCTAACCTCTGCCTTCAGTGATGTAAAGTTCATGTGCTGCTTCCTACTGACTGAAGGATCACAGCTGGGAGTCTGGTGAATACAAACTGTTATTCACAAGGAAACCATTTTCCCTGTATACACTGGCAGCTGTCTTACAGTATTTCTTTAGGGAGAGGAATATAAAATACAGTAGATTAACTATTGTTATTTGTGTATTGAATATTAGCACAACAAACAAAATTATAGAGGAGAAGCTGGTGGATATTTTTTCCGCTTTAAAAACAATGCGTTAATACTAACACTGCAAAATACAAGTCTTGAGGTTTGGGTGTATATGTGCTGAAAACCAAACCTTTACAGTAGTTACCAAGTAAATTAGGAAGTTCCTAGTAACAATGGCAGCAGAATTATTACCACCTTCACAGAAGCTGCATGTAGGTGACACGTCTGAAGCCATCCTTTAATACATATAAATTGTTCTTAATTTTAGCTTCAGTTACCGGATTTGAATTTCAAAATATTAACTCTGGATTCACAGGTTTACGTTAGAGTTCTGGGTATCTTACAGAGTTAATAAACTGAAGTGCAAACAGTGAATCTTTGACCAGGACCGGGTAAGTCCTTAATACAGACAGCATTTTGTTCACCATGAAAATGTGGCCATTTTGGAAGTGGTATGTAAATGGCCTTAGGTAAAGCACAACCCCATGCATGGGCAGAAGAAGAGTGTTACCAGCTAGGAGCTGCAAAAGCAAAGGTGGGCAGAGATACTGCAACTTCTAGAATTTTAATTTGACAAGAATAAAGCTGGTAACTGATTTTTTGTGTAGCCTCATCTAGGTGTTCCTGCTCTGGCAGGGGGATTGGACTAGATGATCTTTCAAGGTCCCTTCCAATCCCTGACATTCTATGATTCTATGATTTTTTTAAACTCTTCTATGTTTGGGACTTGCCTGGATGTGACTTGTTGGCAGCAGTGTCCTGCTAGGACAAGAGTTTTGTACTACCTGTGAGATCTCAGTGAAGGACCACGCAAAGGTGATAAAGACAAAATGGAAATGGCCAAACTGAACCCATAACCAGTGCATCTATAAATAGTTTATCTGTGAAATTTAACCTTAAAACTTCAGACAACCCTGAACCAGGGCTTCAGGTCCACTCCCAGCAAATTCTAAACCCAAAGGAAATCTGTGGCTAGCAACCTCTTCTGATGCCAGCGCTGAAAACTGCAGCTTTCACTGCTGAGAGATTTCCTGCTCAGTGTGATGCTCTGACTGTCAGCATTTCTAAGTTTTTTGTACTAGTTAAAAACCTCAAGAGGTCAATGAAAAAAATTCATAGCAGCCATGCATGGCTTAAAAATGAAGAAACATAACTCCTATGATTTTGAGACTGTGATGTGATATTTGAATGAGAGGGATTTGCAGTGGTACCTAAAAAAGATACTGATGTCCGTGTATCTCACTGCAAACAGTTTGGCTAAACATGTGTCTTGCTCATTCTGTTTATAAGTAGAACAGGAATCATATAGTTATGAGCCTGCTGAGAAAAACTGAATTCAGGTTTTATTTGTTCCTCAAACTGTAACCCAGCTGGGAAAAGATTTATGTTGTGTCAGTGTGCTTCTCAAACAGGAAAACATTTGAAAAAATAAGATGCAAAGATAGCTCACCATCCCTCAAAACCCCAAAGCCCAATCCCCCCACCAAACCCAGAGACTTCCTGACCTTTTGCACAACCAAATGCTATCCAATGTACAGATGTAACAAGTGTGCATGTGTGTGTGCGCATTTTCATGTGTGAGTTGTAACTTGCTAAGTAAACAAGAGTCTATCCTTAATTTCAGGTGGATGAAAAGGTTTTATCCCATACTGAGAGGCCGGTTTACTTTCTCATGTGTAATGGGTAGGAACTGGATGTTGCTAGTCCTCTGGTATGCATTGATCCATTCGAAGGATATATGCAGCCTTAGCGCTTTACATAGAAAAGTGTACAATTTAAACTGGCTGGGCAGTAAGAAAGCACAAGTTTCCTGCTGCAGAGATTTTGATAGAGAAGTAGCATCTTTAAATAAAGGCTACAATGAAGTGGAGGTGCAATGGAGGGACCTCATTAATGTTTACAGATATATAAAGGGTGAGTGTCATGAGGATGGAGCCAGGCTCTTCTCGGTGACAACCAGTGGTAGGACAAGGGGCAATGGGTACAAACTGGAACACAAAAGGTTCCACTTAAATTTGAGAAGAAGCTTCTACACAGTGAGGGTGACAGAGCACTGGAACAGGCTGCCCAGGGGGGTTGTGGAGTCTCCTACTCTGGAGGCATTCAAAACCTGCCTGGACGCCTTCTTGTGTAACCTCATCTAGGTGTTCCTGCTCCGGCAGGGGATTGGACTGGATGATCTTTCGAGCTCCCTTCCAATCCCTAACATTCTGTGATGCTGTGACTTAAAGAGACGTCAGTGGGCTTTTGGTCAAGCTTGAATGGTGCAAAGCAGTTTAATGTATCAAATTAGCAGAAACCCAGGAAACCACACAATATTAGCTGTCACAAATCACAAGAGGGGGCATGATATGGGCCGGAGCCGCAGGACTGTGGCAGCAGTGCCTGTCTCAGCTGCAGTCAGCCCAGTCCTAGTAAAGCTGGTTACTGACTTCCCTCAAAGAACTGATCTGTTTCATGGAGGCTGAACTTTTTAAAGGAACAATTGCAACAAAACTCTTCCAGATAATGACTACAAACCAAAAATATTGATTTTGGTTTTCAGCGGGTTTTCAAAGAATTACCACTTCTGCTATGAGGAGGAGTCTGCATAAACTGGCCATTTGTTGCAGAGCCCAGTGCCTAGAAACCCTCCTGAAGCTTTTAATCTCATAAAAATGCTCAAATGTTGAGCAATAAGACCTTGCACGTAGATAGCAAATTCTAAATAATAACTTGCAAATACATGGCATAAAAATGGATGATGTTACGCTGACAGTCCTTGGAAGTCTTCCATTGTGCAATGTGGCAAAGAAGACAGAAGAAGTGCAGGTTGTCAGGAAGGGCCCTTGAGTTGGAAAAGTGAAGGAATTTTGCAGATGGGGTTTCCCACACTGCAGCTTGCAGAGGACCCAGGCAGGAGAACACTCTCCTTTACTAGAGAGCTGGCAGGAAGATCTGAGCTTTGTGCCCTTCATTCTGGAGACAGCACATGGATCACATTAAAGGCGCCTTTTACTCTTTCCACTCAGTAACTCACCATTGTCTGGAAAAGAAAAGGCAAGTTAAATAAACCAAGTGAGACCACACTGCTCAGCCGGGCAATCCACCCTCTTCAGGCTTATTTCATGCAGATGACTTCTTGTTTAGTCTCAGAGTACCTTCCTCTTTCTTTCTGCACATCTTAGCATTCTTTAAAAAAACGTTGTAAAAATACCATTTCCTAAAAATACCGCTTGCATGAGGATGGGATCAGAGGGAGTTGTCTTATCTCACTTGCTTAGGCAGACTGGATTTTGAAAAGTGATTTAATTTCAAGTGACTTTTATGCTACACTTGATCTTAGGCAATAGGTCTGGAGTCTGGAAGTCTACTTATAGCTGAAATTTTTAAAGCTGAGCATATATGGTATATTAACATCTAATACAAGACATCTTATGAAAAGAGGATATTATGCTGTAGACTGTGATGAATGTTTAGTAGCAAAAAATGGAATATTTAATATTTATTGAATTATTGCATGTGGAAAATTGCTCAGTGGAGAGGCTCTCCTGCAGGCTTTCTAAAAGCAAGGTGATACTGAGGTCCATGAAAGGCCTACTCCTTCCACTGATACTCTAGGACAACTCTCCACATTAGTCAGAAAGTGGGAGTGTTTAATCAGATTTTATATATTGCCAGTTCTATCAACGTATGGAAAAAGGGTCCCATTGGCATGGACTCACTTTGTAAGATTGGCCCTCGATTTTTCTTTGTAATGTGATCTCGGCTTCATAGATGGCAACAGTCCTTCTTCCAATCTCCTAACTCCAGTCCACAGTGCCAATAAAAACCTCTGTTACTCTTGCAGCAGATGATGGTAGGAGCTTCCCAGGGAGGTCCATGGGGAAGGACTCTCATTTGGCTTGTCTGATTGACATTTTCCACCCCCAATTAATTGTCATTGCAAAAGTAAAAAGAATATTTGGAGACTGTGGAGTGCATATTGTAGATGTGTCCTCCAGGACACAATAAAGCCGGGTACACCTGCAGGTTTCCCTGGGGAAATCAGCTGTAGTGGGGGAGGCCACAAAGGTTGAGGAAGGTTGTGGTAAGCAGCATGGGCAAGTGGTTATTTTGTCCCAAAATGCCATTGTCCATGGTGGTACAGATAGAGGCAGTGTTTACAACGGGTGGCAAGCAGAGCATGGGTGTGAAGCACGTGCTTACCATGCTCTGCAAACAATTTGCAGCTTGGTCATGCCATACTCGGTCCAGGCACAACGATCCCCAAGCCCATACCTCCAGTTTCCATTGTCCCAGCGTGTGCTGATGTCCACTGATTAAGCCGGCAGCCCCTTGCTCAGCAGAGCGATTGGGGATGTGCTGATGGAAGGGCTCCACCAAACTCTGTTCTTTGGCTCAGGCCACAGCCCAGAGAAATCAGGAGAAATGCCTGCTGGCTTGGATCAGCTCCAGCTCAGGTCCCAAATCCTTAAGGCCAGTCCTTGCTTTGATTATTGTATTCTGTGAACTCTGAGTGCATTGTTGGCACTAAATGTGTATTCAGAAATAATGTGTTTGTTTTTTGTTTTGTTTTGTTTTTTTTAATAGTAGGATTTTATTAGGTATGAAAGCACAGTTAAAACATCTGCTACAATCAATAATCCCAAAATTATTTCCATATGGATATACATCATCAAAACTATACCCCTTTACTATGATACCACAAAGTCGGCAAAAAGACTCCTTAACAGTGTTTTGCAAGTGTTAAAAAGCAGGTACTTTTATTGCAGCGTGGCAGGTGCTCGGAGGATTGTCGAGCATGCGCATGATTCGCACTTCTTGGTATTTATTACATGTACCTATTGCATATTCATTTGTTTCTACCACTTAGTTAATGTATTAAACATAAATTATTTACATAACCCCGCCCTTTGCCAGAAGTCCATCTTTGGTATTCGAGAGTCTTCATCAGGGATCTCTAGTGGTCCCCTGGTGGTCTTCGCAGCCCGGTGCCCCCACCCTGGTTTCAGCTTCTCAACCTAATTTCTTGAGCATGCATATTGTCATTTTGTGCTACTAAGCAAAAGTCACGTATGTCTTTCTTCATTTAGTGGAACATTCTGCTTTCCCAGCTTGCAAGCCAACAGCATCCCACTTTGCCTCATGTCCAGTCTCTATAGAGCTATTGTTTCTCTATTAGTTTCTGTTAAATTATGCCTAGTCTTGCTACATTAGGCCCAGGGGGTTCTAAAAGATATTTGTTCCTCTCATCAACTATGAAAAATATTGCCCTTTACTAACAGTCAGCTATCACTCATTAAAGAGATCTCTCTTCCCTTAAAAAAGGTGTTTAGGTCTATGTACATTTGTACCACATGTGCCTACAGTGACACACCTGCAAGTTTCGATGATGAGGCTGTTTACCAGCTTCCCTGTCCTCGAAATCTTCTCCATCTCCATTCGAGGCACAGAGCTCTGTTTTTGATTCTGCTTTCCATCTTCCTCTCTCTTGATTCAATTCCATGTTCAGTCTTGATATATTGTATTAATACTGGTTTTGTTCTTAAAATCTTTATTGTTTTAGAATACTTAATGTTTAATGACAGGCATGTCAGTAATTCAGTGTGGCCATAATGCTCTTCATATGAGTAATGGCAATCTCTCAGCAGTGCCTAACCCTGCAGAAGACATATTTACATATATTTCTTCTTCACAGAGCCTTTTAGACGAAGACAGAGCCATCCTGGTCACTGGTGTTCAGGGTTATGTTGCTGTTCACGGTGCTTTCTCCATAGCCAGATGAAGAGGTGACCTGGTAGCGACTGCAGGGGCCACAGAAACACAGGAAAGGACAGTACTTCAAGCAGACACGATAAAGGTATTTTCTGAATTTTTCCCCAGCAAAGGCATAGATAAGAGGATTGAGACAACAGTGGCTGAATGCAATGGTTTCGGTCAGGTGCATTGCGTAGTCCAGTGATTTAATTTGGCTGCAACTTGTGAATACCTCATAGTGCTTTAAAGTCTCTAGAAAAATCAGTACATTGTAGGGGGACCAAAACAGAAAAAACACGACCACCACAACCAAGATGAGTTTTACGGCGCGTGCTTTTTTCTGATTTTTGCAGAACAGCAGGGTTTTGATGATCCCACAGTAGCAATAACATATGATACAGACTGGGATGAAAAAGCCAATGGTGTTCAGCTCCACATTGCAGAACACCGGCCAGATGTTCTCCAGCTCCTGGGGGAAGACAGAAACGCAGTCGTTTTCTACTAGCTGGGAGAACACAAAATGTGGCACTGAAACTAAGACTGCTATTGCCCATACTCCGCAGGTTATAAGTAAGCCATGTTTCGCTGTTCTGGATTTCAGAGAATATGTTGCCCGGACAATGGCCAAGTATCTGTCGATACTGATAACAGTGATAAAGAACATGCCCCCAAAGAAACCAACGTAATACAGTGAGGAAACAGCTGTGCATGGAATAGTGCCGAGGGTCCACCCACGCACCGTGTTGGAAGCCCAGAAGGGGAGGGAGATCACGAAGAGAAGGTCCGAGATAGCCAAGTTCAGGAGATAGATGTCAGTGATGCTTTTTTTACTGCCTTCTTTTACAATGGCTAAAACCACCATTAGATTCCCTGTGAGGCCAAGAGCGAACACTGCAATGTAAAATATTGGCAGAAATATTTTCCCGAATTCTTGGATGTCAGTCTTATTGCAGGAAAAAGCATGTTCATCGTAAGTGTATTCAGCTGTCGTTTCTGTGAATGCTTCCGTCATGCTGAATATTCTGGCTAAAGGCAACATGAGAAGGGAAAAGAGAATAATGTTAGAGAGAGACATCCAGAATCTGCTACAGTAAAATACTGCGAGACCTCACCAACATGCATGCTTTGGGATTCTGTCACTATTTGGGTTAGTAAGAGTTGTATTACTGCACAGGTGATGGTTGTTACCAAGAAAAGCCCATACTCTGCTGTTACATGTACTTCACTGAAAATTAACTCTTTAGAATACCAAAAAATAAATGAGAATTTCAAGGGCTGTTGAATAAGCCCCTGCATATCGGAAGAGCAGCAGAAACAGCAGCAAACAAACATCTGAACAACAGAGCTCTGCGGGTGGCTGCATCACAGCACGAGAAACGCAGGGGCTCTCCCACCCTTTGCGCAGTGCTCAGCAGGACATGGTACCTCACGTGTCACTGTTGATCAGCAGGTGGTGCCTCTCAGCACCAGCAAGGGCCCAGTCTTGCCCCACACATTAACCCCAGGGTGGAAGTGTGGTAAGATGCCCAGTTTGGGCAAGTCTGAGTCGATGTTTGCTGACATGGGAGGAGCAAAGTTTGCACTGGGCCAACCCTTGGGAGCAAGTGTATCTTCAATGAGTTTGGTTTTTGTTGTTTTTTATTTTTTAATCATCCTATGACCAAAAGAAGAAACTATATTAAAGCTTTTCCTCAAGCACCAAAGTGTCTTGTGACTGCTTCTGCCTCGGCTGCGAGGCAGTCATGTTGGCGCCAGGGCGCCACCTTGGAGGCTGCACCGTAAGAGAGTATGGGGTGCAGGTGTGTGACCTCTGGGCCCACTAGTCTGCACATCCCATAAGTGGGGCACCTGTCAGTTCCTCCCTTGGGATGTGGTGTTGAAGTCTCTGCAATGATTTCTATTTGAAGGGAACCAAAAATCCTGGAGGGGTGCAGATTTTACTTGCATTTGATCTGCTGCCTGGTTGCGGTAAAGAGCTTGTAAGTATCCGTTACTTGCTCTGGCTGTAGGAAATGAAGGAAATTGAGTGTGTTATGCTATGCAGAAGCCCAGGGAGATGACAACACGACCAAACCAGCCTATTAAAGTCGAGACTGAAAGGAAAGGTCAGTGATAAAACTGCAACTAATAACTACCACTTGGTCACAGTGTCGCTATCTTCTTACAGGAACCCCTGTTGACTGTAAAGAAAGGATTCAGTTCAGTGACTATAAGCTGTCTCTAGATGTTATCTATATTTCATGTTCTGTTAGTGAGGGATAGTCAGTACAGCCAGTGAAGAGCAGTGCATCCATTCCAATGCAGATCAGGACAAATCCACTTTGAGACAAGACAGATTGCTTTCCAGGCTCTGCTGGCCTCATTGATGAAACTCCTTTTGACTATAAGGAGGGCATGGGCACATTACTCAGTGATAGATATCTGCCGATGACATATAGCTACTCCCGCTCCTGACAAGTAGCACGAAGTGGTGGGAGTGTCAGCCTACATGTCCATGTCTCACTGAGAGCAATAGTTTTCATAGTCTCTGTTTAAAATCAGCCTTGTGAGACTAAAAATAAAATAAAGATGGCCTGAGGTATGAAACAGCCCTTGTACAAGAAGTTTTATATGATGTAGTGGTAACTAAAACAAACTCCCCCGTGGGTGGCTACTGTGACCATATTGATGTTTTCTCCTAATGCTTCATTGCCAGAGTACTGTTTGTGGTGTGGGCCAGGAAGTTCTGGCCTCTTATTTTGTAGCCATTTCTCAAAGAGTTGTTTGTTTTGTTTTGTGGTGGTTGTTTTTTGTTGCATGTTTTTTTGTTGGTTGGGTTATTTTTGTGCTTGTTGGAAAGGAAGGCTCTCCATTTTAAAGTATCTTCTTATTCTGAAAGTTTAAAGCCTAGTTGTCCCCAGAACATTTCAATGAGAATTGCCCACAGTCATTAGAAAACAATCTTTGTGGTTTTGCACAGGAAAAGTGGGCTAGAAGATGGGCCATCTCAGCACTGGTAGTTTCGGGGCATGGGCACGGCATGGCGAAAGCTGTTTGCCGCAGGAAGGCACACCCACCAGCTGAGCAGCTCCTGCAGGGCCTTTCCACTTGGACCAGGAGCTGAGCCCACCTGTAGAGTCTGTCCACCTGTTTGCTTGCAGCCCAGTTTAATTCTCCAGCTGCTGGAGATGTGGTGTCTGACAGCAGCAGAATTAAAGGGGACGCATAGGAAATGCCCAGGTGCTGGGGCAGAAGCCGAGAGCAAGTGCAAACAGGATATGGATTTTCTACTGGTGAGATAACTAATTAGAGTTGCCTACAGAGATATGTGACAGGTTCCTCATCTCTTCATGCATCTGTCCAGTCATTACTTTATCTGCCCTGTTGAAGGATACAGAAATGAGCAGGAGACATCGTATATAACCCCAATAGCCCAGCATCCTCTGTCTCCCATCCTGACTTTTTCTTTCTCCTCTTCTGAGACTAAATGTATGCAGCAGGTGCCTTTAAAATGAAAAGTGTCAGGGTACACCACGTCTTTTGTGCTGAATATGAGTCACTATATTACTGCACCCATCTGCTCAGCGCCAGAGCCTCTGTCTTACTCTGTGGTCTGATGTGCTCCATAGCTGGTTCTTCACTGATGCACTGGTGTGCAGTAGCTGAGGGCCACCAAAATAATTTGGGCTGGAGCACCTGGAGTATGAGAAGATGCTGACAACTGGATTTGGTCGACCTCAACAGACACATCTCAAGGGGGATCTAGTGAGAAAGTTTAAAGGTGAAGCAGACAACTTTCCTGATAGAATGCCCAGAGAGGTGGTAGACACCCCATCTGTGGAAGCATTCCAGGCCAGGCTGGATGGGGCTCTGAGTAGCCTGTTCTAGTTGAATATGTCCCTGCTTGTTGCAGGGAGGTTGGACTAGATGACCTTTGGAGATCCCTTCCAGCCCAAATAATTCTATGATTCTATGAATGAGAGGCAATGGTCATTGGAAACTGTTGTGCACTATATGGAAAAAAATTCACCATGAGGGTGGTCAAACACCAGGACAGAGCTTCAGGGAGGTTGTGAGATCTCCATCCCTGCAGGTACTTGAATCTAGGCTGGCTCTGTTCTGAGCATGGGTTTGGACAAAAGACCTCCAGAAGTCCTGTCCTAACTTTGTGACTCTACAACAAAGCCAGACAGAGGCCACAATGTCTCTGCAAAGTGTCCCAGGTTCTTCTCTGCCATGTAAAGCCTTTGTTTCAAACATGTCCTTCCTGGTGTGACAAGCAGAAGACCCATCATGCACAGAGAGGAAGCTGGGCATGGGAATGGCCACCTTTTTCACAGGGGAACATCTACACTGAGGGGCACAATGAACTACCTGCCTTATTGCAGTAAAGAGGAACATCGCTTGGGCTGGAATTTTTCCTGAAGTACCTTTTCACACAATCATAGAATGGTTGGGGTTGGAAGGGACCTCTGGAGATCATCTTGTCCAACCACCTGCTAAAGCAGGTTCACCCAGAGCAGATCACACAGGAATGTGTCCAGGTGGGTCTTGAATGTCTCCAGAGAAGGAGACTCCACAGCCTCTCTGGGCAGCCTGTTCCCATGCTCTGGCATCCTCAAAGTAAAGAAGTTTCTCCTCATGTTTAGATGGAACCTCCTGTGTTTCAGTCTGTACCCATTGCCCCTCATCCTATCGCTGGGCACCACTGAAAAGAGTCTGGTCTCATCCTCTTGACACCCACCCTTGAGATATTTATAAACATTGATAAGATCCCCTCTCAGCCTCCTCTTCTCCAGGCTGAACAGACTCAGCTCTCTCAGTCTCTCCTCATAAGAAAGGTTCTCTAGGCTCCTAATTATATTCGTAGCCTGCCACTGGACCCCCTCCAGTAATTCCTTGTCCTTCTTAAACTGGGGATCCCAGAATTGGGCCCAGTACTCCAGATGCAGCCTCACTAGGGCAGAGTAGAGGGGGAGGACAACCTCCCTCGACCCGCTGGTCACACTTTTCCTCATGCACCCCAGGATACCCTTGGCCTTCTTGGCCACAAGAGCACATTGTTGACTCATGGTCAACCTGATGTCAATCAGAACTCCCAAGTCCTCTGCAATGCTGCTTTGCAGCAGTATTTTCAGTCAGGTAATATCCTCTATCTCACTGATGGGGAGAGTTTATTTCTACAGTAGCGAATTATTTCCTTTACCCCTGGATGGGTGGTTGCAAAGCCTATACCTCCACCACCAGGAAGGGTGAGATGCTGCATAGCACATCTGAGAGCAAGCAAGAACTGCACTTATCTAAATGACTTGGGCTTCTGAAACTGCTGGCACAGTCTGTGGCTTGTTCACTCTCTAGCTCCAGGATTTTGGTATCACCAGCCACACACCTGTACCCTCCCGCCACCACTCATCCTGCATATACAATTCTGTCAGTTCTTCTTGAATTTTTAACTCCTCTGATACCACTTTGCTCAGTTTAAGCTGTTGTTACTCAACAGGTGGGCTGCAAATTCCAAAGGGCTCCCAAAACCCAGCCCATGCCAGATAGGCATAATATGATGAAATTTTCTTGCATCCTAAAGCAAGAAAACTTAGCTCTGCTGTCCATCCTTCCCTGCCAGGTGTTCCCCATCAGCCTCGCAAAGCCCACTGCAGTACACACTATAGTCTTCTCACAGCCAGCTTCAACCCAACTTTCTCTCTTGTGCTCACAATAAATGTTCACCTATGGGACAAAGTTAACTGAAGAGCGCAGAGGACACTGAAGAAGGGACTGCAGGGCTGAGAGGTCCCTCCACCAGACATTTTCCCTTGCTGACTGCAGAAAATAGTAGATTCACTTCTGCTTCTCATGGAACTGCTCAACCACTTTGCTCTCTCTCCAGATTTCCCCAGCAGTTTTACACCGTACTCCCCACAAACACTTCTGCTTTTAATTATGTTTATAGCTATCAAAAAGACAATATTCTGCAGGACTAAAACCCCTGTTTCTCAACCCAGCTACTCCCAACAACCATGCGTGCTATATGTAATATATAGAGAAGTGAAATTATGAGAGCTACACAAACTCCTCTAAGCAACAGAAGTTGCATTTCAGCCTTCAAAGAGCACTGGTGTCTGGCTGGGTTATACAAGAGCCAAATCCTGTTCATGCATCTGATCTTTCAAGGTGTCATGCCTGGTGCTTCAGCCAAGTGCCATGTTACAACTTTCCTGCCAAGAAGACGAGTCTGTGGGCACTTTGCCTCTCCATGATGCCTCTGCTGTCACCGAATGAAAAGAACTTAAAAACCATAAGCAAACCCAGACCTCTGCCAGAGGATCATGCTTCAGATTTGCACAATATACTGGTAAAACTGTTGAAATGTCAGAAAGGTTTTCACACCTTAGTCAGCATTTCTGGGTGAGGCTGACTTACACGCTTTTCTCATGCAAAGAAAGCATGTTCCCAGCGCAAGCTGAGCCGGCTGGAGCTGCACAATGAAGATGCGGCTGGCCCAGGGAAGCTGCAGGCTTTGTGGGAAGCCCTGTGAAACCCTATGGGTGCATTATGCCTTTCTCACCCTTCGATGTGAGCTGCCACCACCCTATCCAAATATAAACACCCTTGCTTTTGTGCATTTGCAACTACACCCATCTGCTTCTTGCTGGCTCAGCTGATTCTCAGCAAGAGCATAGGGGTGTCCTTGGGTACCTTCAACTGAAATGTCATGGCTGCTGGTGTCACTTCTAACACACGCGCACACATGCGCACACATGCGTGCACACACACACACACACAAAAGGAGTTTGAAGGGAATTAACCAGAACTGGCTGGAAACTAAGGAAAGATGTGAGTCTTTGTAGCAGTCTGAATGAAACTCTTAACCAGCCTGGCACCAAGCAGCTGCCACACAATCACCAGGCTGCTGTAGGCACCTCTAAACATGGTTTGGATGATACGCTAACCAGAGCTAGGACCAAGTTTGTAGTCCTACACCCAGCTGGTTCCTGTAATTCGCTTAGTTTATCTTTTGAAGCAAGGTGTCTTTTGACCATCCGTAGGTGACGGCCTTTGGAGTTGTTTGGGATTGAGTTGGATAGCTGAGGTCAAAAGCAGGCCCAGCCCAGCAGATGCAGTTACTTTGAATCTTAAATATGAGTCTTTTATTCAGTCCTGAAGTAGGGAGAAGTTCTCCCTGTTCCACCTCTACAGGTGCTGGAAGCAGCGGACACAATGTCAGTCTTCAAAAGTGGGAAGCAAGGCAAAACACTTAGCATAACCTAATCCTTAACCTAGGCAAAATAAAATGTTAACAGTAAAGGGAGAGAGTGCAGCTAATGCCAATCCACTGCTTTATATAAAAGAAACTTTAGTTTCGATGTCTGATGAGATTATGAGGTTGATAAAGGGTACTGTGCAAGAGAGTTGGAGCTTTGATTTGCACTGCCTGCTCGTTTGATTGACACATCTCACCAGCCCAAAGCAACAGAAGCCCAATAAAGCATTACAATGGGGTTTGGGTTGGTTAGCTGTCCGATTTCAAAAGCCAGCCATCTGAGGAAGAAGCCTTACCAAACTAGGAATATTGCTTGTGAAAAATCTGCAGGAAAGGCAAGCTGAATACCAAAAACTCTTCAGTATTTCATCATTGGTCTGAAAGCATGTCAGGAGTTGGAGCTGGCAGGGGGAAGTGATAAAAAGAGAGAACTGGGCAGTGATTCAGACAGATCTGAGTGATCTGGGGCTTCTCGGATGATTCACGTTTGCTTTAATGCAGCCAAAGTGGCACGTTTGGCAGTTAAACAACACAGTCTGTGTCTCAAGAGTGGGGACACTTCCAGTAGGCAACCTGACAGCTGATACGGACAGACCCTGAAACTGAGCTGCCGTCCAGATGTCCCAGTACGAACAGCTGATGCAACCCTTGGGTGTTTAAAGAGGTGCCAAATAGGAAGGAACAAAAGAGGCAAGAGGTATACTTTGATAACACTTGATTTCACTTTTGCTTGTGTTAATAATCTTGCCAATTTAGTGGGATTAAGCCATACCATAAACACATGCATGGGAATTCAAGAAAGAAACATGCAAGCTAGGAATCTGATACACATTTTTAACAGTGAAAGGTTAATGACTGGAACAGACTTCAAGTAGGAAAAGGAGATTTTTGCATGTCTGAGGGTCTCCATGTCCAGCAAAGATATCAGTCTGAGAAACAGGTTTAGGTTTAGGCCAGGCAGAGTGGAGGAGCTCAGTGAGGGTGGTGCTGGGTAAAGCCCTATAGACTCTGATAGGAAAGGAGGCAGAGCAAATGGGCTGTTGGGCCACACTCGTCTTAGCAACCGTGACTCTGTTTTGGTAACGAATGACTGAAAAAGCCAACCTGTCCTCTCCCCAGGTCCTTCACCAGCACTAGCTAGCCCAAATCCTGGGATGGGACCCCCTGGAAGGAAGTGGGGTCCTGTGAGGAGCACGGAGCTGCTGCTGGGGTTGGGCTAGAAGGGAGGCTGTATGATGGCTGTAAGAAGAAAACAGCATAGTCTGCGGATGGGGATGTTGTTATCAGCCAGTCTGTACTGCCTCTGTTAAACCCTGCCTGTTTCCCTTACTTCTGACCTTTTCTTCCATCATTCCTTCATCAGATCTGAGTGGGTGTGGTGTAATCCCAGATGCATCCTTGCTCCCTGCACCCCCAGTTCTTCCCTGATGACTTTAAGGTAAAGAAATTCCTTTATTTGGTGTTTGTTCTTTCTTCTGTTATTTATTCTCAGATCAGCTGAACCATTCATGTGGCCCAGCAGAGTTCTGCAAGCTTAATAATTGCTTATTGATTTGGGTGATTTAATTTATGGAGGCTCCCATCAAGACTTTGAGGATAAGTTTTTTAAAAGCAAGTAGTGATCTGGGCTGCTTCATTATTGGATTTTCCAACTTAAGGTGGAGTTGAAGGTGCAGAAGCATTATGCTGAGGCTTTCAGAAAATTAGGGCATTTAAGGTGTCCTAAATAAAGGACCTAGAAATGGAAGCTGATCAAACCACTGCTGATTAAGATAAATATAAGCCTGAATATTGCAGATGCCTGTGGTCCCTTTATAAAAGCATTAAGGTCAAAGAGGTGAAAAATATTCCCTTTCCCTAAACCAGTTCTACAGTTTTTACACCAACATGACAAACTAAATTAGAAGGAGACACAAGCTGGAAATGAGCAGCATGTAAATCTAAAAACTTAAACCAATAGTTTTGGGTAAAAAAATACATTTTAAAAGATCAGTGTTGGATCATGGAGGACAGGAGAGGATAGTACAGAGTCCAAAATGCCAGGATCCCCAGGATGTCTCTCACCTTCACCTTCATAGCATTGCAAAGTGCATTCTCAAAGATGCTCCATGCTAACCTGGAGATAACTGCAGGGCAGCAAGTAACCAGGGCACATAGTTCAGCTTAACCCATCGCAACAAAATTAGGTGTACTCTAACTCAAAAAGAAAACACAAAAACAAAGACCTACTACTGTCTCTGCTGGCAGTGAGGGCTTCACCACCTGTGCTTCAGAGCAACCACAGAAGCATCATTTTGTACAAGATCTTGCTCTTGCTCCATCAGTGCATGGTCCAGCTGGCCAAGCCAGTGGCCTCACTTGGGCTGGTTGTGTTACCATCACAGCAAAGTGGGCACAGGGGACTGAACCCCTGGGTGATTCCTGCCCCCAGCTACATCCTTCCGCTTGCTGGTTTTGTCACCCTGCCAGGAGGACTTGCTGTGAGCCATCCGGGAGGGACAGCAGCACCGCAGAGGTGTGTGGTGTGACGGGGCCATGGCAAACCCTGCCAGACCGCTGGCAGCTCGCCCCTGTGGCTACTGGTGTATTTATAGCAAAAGCTGCAAGCTTTCAGTGGTTTCAGCTCCTTCCCTCAACTCTAGGGATGACAAAGCCCCTCTGATGCTGACAGGGTGGCCATGCAGGAGACTTGATGCCCACATGCTGGGGGCCCCACCTGCTCCTTAATGGAGCAGGGAATAGGCTCAAGTTTCAGGGCATGACCAAGGCTCTTGAGTAAGTGAAGATACAGAAAGTCACATCAAGGCATTTTCCTGGGGTGCCACTGCTGATTCAAATCATTCTTCTGAATGGGAGCTAAGCACTGGAGGGCTTCTGAAAAATCCTACAAGACATTGGTCTGAACCTCTGGTGGTCAAAGTACCTTTAGAAATCTGGCCCTAAGGAGGTCAGAGCCTTAGATATCCATTTCAGAAATGACGTACAGATTTAGGAAATTTGACCTGACAGTATGATTCAGAATCCTGTGTCTCCCCTGGATCTTAAAATCAGGGTTCAAAAATCAGTGGAATGGTTCTGAAATTTTCATCCATGACTCTCAGGGTCATGATTTTATGGTATCGATTGTATGACCAGAGCCAAGGATCCTTTGCAGAACATCTGCAATACGAGATGGTTTCCAGGTAGTGTCCTGCCCCCAGGGACTGGCCAGAACATGGGAAACAAGGTAAATGGTGTGAGAATCATGTTGAAGAGCAACATTTATTTTTGTCCTCACAGAGACGGGGGAGCACTTAAACTCAGCAACCAAGGGGGCAGTGGCAGAGCTGAGGAGGGACCAGACCCCTCCCAAAAGCTGCCCAGAGGCAGTGGGTGTTTGGGGTTGTCATCTGACTGGATGGTGGTTGCCAGGATTAGGATTTTCTTGGAAAATTTGTTTCACAGGTATTTCCCACAGCCTGTTAGTTCCCCTATTTGCCCCTTCTGCTTGCACCGTTGCTTGTGAAACTCTGTATTATTTTTAGGTGAGTGTTTTGCCGGTATTTTCTCTTACCTGCTCTTCCTCAGTATTTCTTTCTCCCAGGCCTTCCCTTCTAAAATGGCATTCAACTTTCTTTTGTATTTTCTGTTGAAGGAATAGTGGAAAAAAAGATGATTGTTTGTAGCTATGTGCACTGTTTTTACTTGTTTATGATTACCGTTTGCTCCGTTACCTCCCACCGACTTTATTGTAGCAACTATTTACTTCCTGCCCCCCCTTTTTGTTATTAATAAGGTCACATTGCTTCAACATCCTTGAGAAATCTGAGAAGGCTCTCTAGAAATGGGAGAGCTCTTAAATGATCTTCCCCATCATTTTAGAGAGCAGAGCACTCTAAACTGTGTCTGGATGATATTTAAGTTCTGTAGTTGCCAGCCCCTCCTGGGAAGGTCACATTTACGATGTCATTTACTCTTGATTTACTAGAGTGTTCTCTTGTCAAACTTAAGCCTTTTCCTTTCCCTTTTGGACTTTTTCTGCGCTGCCCAAGCCCTTGTAATTCATTGCAGTTGTTGTCTTCTATCATGTCACCCAGTTCATTGCCTCTGACTGTGATGCCTCCATGCAGAGTTTGCCTCAACAGACCAGATTTTGGCAACTGCTGTTTCTGAATCTATACTTGTATCACTGAATATAGTACCGAATGGGCTGCTGCCACTGTTATTACCCAAATGTCTCCCAAACCAGCAGACATCTTTGTGCAACATCCTTCCTATGGAAAGCTGAGTCATAGATAAATTAAGTAATGTGGTCTTACAGAAAGTTGATTTTTTTTGTGTGTGTTTGTTTTTTAATATTTTTTTATATTCTTTTGCTGGTCTGTCCACATTAGACACTTTCTATTGTTTCTACCAGATTTTCTCTTTTGGGCTGTCATTCAGTGTCAGTGATGTCTGGGATGTTGATTCACTGACCAAAACTAAAAGCAAGCAATGCTGGTGAGTTGTGAGATCTCTTCAGACATCTAACAAAAAACATCTAATGAAGTAGAAGGGCTGTATCTTCTTGGTCTGCCTTTCTGGGCTAAATCTGCACACTAGTCATCT
The DNA here is from genome assembly GCF_036013475.1 of Columba livia. Lineage (NCBI taxonomy): Eukaryota > Metazoa > Chordata > Aves > Columbiformes > Columbidae > Columba > Columba livia. The sequence goes on along the minus strand of NC_088603.1, from coordinate 49,092,642 downwards.
GTCAGCATTTTGCTTTAACCTTGAGCACTTCTAGACAGGGTGAATATTTATCTTACTACAAGATGCCACAAATAATTACTCACCAAGTAAAATTCCTGCCCTGGTCCGCTTTGATTAATAAAAGTGTTCCCCTTTCTACTTCCCCAATTTGTAAACATTACCCACATCACCTTTACCCAAATTACTATAATTTAGATTTCAAGCACTAAGCAGTGAGGAATTTTCTTAAGTAATGAAACACCACTTCTTGTCATCTTGCTCTGTCAAATTATAGGTAAAATATTTCTCTTACCTTAATTCATAGCTGCACTGAAACCCAATGTTTCCTTCAAGCTGAGCCTGTTTGGGTTTAAATGCGTATTTCCTCTTCTCTAATGCTGATGCCTACCCTATGAAACTTGTGAAGACTAGTAGGGCAGCTTCCTGGGCTGAGCTTCGGGGCTGAGCTGAGAAAGCATTAATGTGCTCTGCCCTGACCCTTGTGAAATTTTGAAGCAGGATGCGGCCACTCAGAGGGGCAGAAGAGCTCACAGAGGACCGGACCTGCACAGGAGACAGAAATGCCTGGTGAGCTTCATGCTCAGTGTGTAAAAGCTCTCACCTCTTTGGTTCCCCCTGTCCTATGCAGAATGAGATATTTTTGACGCAGACATAACGGTACAGTGTAGAGAAATACAAGTCTAGCATGACAGCAGGGACCTTGAGCAGTGGGATGGAACATAGAGTACAGGTATGAGATGGTAAAAGGTGGGGGGCAGGCTGGCACTGGGGACCCCCACAGCTATACACAGCTCACTGGTGGTCAGCAAAAATAATGCAGACCTGGAGCTCGCAACACTGGGTTAAGCGGTAACAGACAGAACAAAAGTAGTAGCTAACATTCATAAGGGGCACCACACAGAGTAAATTGATGTTAACGTGAGGTTGCAGACCAGCGAAGACAGAAGAAGGTACAAAAGCATGTTAGAACACATATAGAAATGACCCCCAGCAAATCCTAGGAGGAAGCAAAAAAAAATGCATTAGCATGAACATCGTATTTGTCCCAGGGAGGGGCTGGAGATGCTGACAGCTCGCTCTGCCACCCCACCCCACCACCACCTGGGTGACACCACTGGCCTTAGGACTCGGAAGAGCAGGAGAAGGGTGAACATACTACCAGGAAAAGGGCTAGAAACTATGTGTGTGCAAAACAATTCTAATGGCATCAGTATTCTTCCTTTTTCTGCGGCCAGCAGGTATAGACTGATAATGATGAAAACCTTGAGATTGCCGTTACACTAACAATAAAGTCTTGTCTTTACCTATACATACGTTGTGCCTCCTCTTTGCCCATAAAAAAGATTTTGTCGTAACATCTCTCTGCAGCCCAAGCCTTTGTGCTGGTTTGACTGAAAATGAGTTAATTTTCTTCATGCAGTTAGAAACTTTTCTCTTTTTTGTAGCTAGCGTGGTCGTTGTTTGGGTTTAGTATGAGAACAAAAAGATAACACCCTGAGATGGAGTTAAAGTTTTTAATTGTTGTTGTCTGGGAGCCAAGGCCTCTGAGCTCTGCCCACAGGTGTGAGGCAGCTAGTAAGGGGGGCATAGATGGGGTAGACCTTGATTAGCATCCAGGCTGATCAATAGGAATATTCCATGCCATTAGCATCATGTTTCATATTTAAGGAGAGTCAGGATCATCTGGCTGGAGGGACGGACAGGCATGGAGACCTGTTCTGGTTATGCTCCATTGCGGTGTAGTTCTGTTCAAGAGTTTCTTCAGTTTGGGCTTTTGCCATCCTGCCATTTTTCAGAGGCCTCTGGGCCTTTCTGCCTTTTTTCTGTTTTCTCTTTCTGGGATCAGCTGTTCAGGACCAAGGTGCTGCTGCCTGGGACTGGTTGCTCAGCATGAATGGAGTTCATGAGGAATTGCATTGAGTATCTTTTATTTTATATTTTATTTCCGTTTTATATATATTATTAGTAGTATGCTAGTATTATTTTATTAAACAGTATTTATCTCATCCATGAGTTTCTCCCTTCCCTTTGGATTCTCTCCCCTATTTTAGGGTGGTAGGGGGGGAAGTGAGAGAGCGCCTATCGTGGTTATATTGTTAGCTTGGGGTAAACCACGACACATATGTATGCATTGTGCCTCTTCTTTGTTCAGTAAATGAGGTTTTAAGCGTAACATCTCTCTGCAGCCTAGGGCTTCCAGTGGACTGGAGGAATCTGAGAGTTTAAAGCATTTAAAGCATTAATCAAAGGAGCCTTCTTGGCCCCTGACCTGAGCATTGCACTCAGGGTTGTGTTACAGGTGCACCCACAACTGGGATGCCCTGTGGCATATTTCCAGGCATGGCCGGCGCACACGAAGCAGTTCCTCTGGGCTGAAACCAGGCAGTGAGGTGTGTTATTATGGGGATCCAAGACACCGCGTCTGGTTGGAGGCTGTACCGATACCAAGGTCCTCTGGCAATACAATCCTGTGGGAATACAGTCCTGGAAATGCCTCCAAGGTGCTGTCCCTCCCTCAGATGCCAAGGGAAGTTAAAATGCCTTCTTCCCAAAAGCAGGGTTGTGCCACCTCCATACAGGCTGAGCTCAATGGGGTTTTTGGGGTGGAAAGCATCTTCTAGGTTGTCTGAGCTGTTGTTTGTTGATAGGTATAGCAAGTTGCCAGGCAACATTAGTTCTGATATTTCTGCCAATGACATGTTTTTTTCATGACATTAAGCTTTATCTAGCAAAGGTTACATCCCCAACAGCTACACAGCAATATATACCAAAGGTCAAATTGTGGGCCTCCAACATCAGCCGAATAACGCAAGTGATGTCAGCCACGTGGGCCAGGACAAGTGCCCATGAAAATAATGAGGGAACTGACACCTGGTTAGGTGTTGGCCAGGAACAGCAAAGATACACTGCTGAAAATGAAGTTTATAAAGGTTAGGGAACAGTATAGCACCAGAGCAGTAGCTTTTCAAAACTCGTAAAGAACTCTGCACTTTTTCAGGACAACATCAAGAAGCTGACAGTTTGTTTCTCTCTGCATACTGAAAGTAGGAGCTATGACTGCCAAAATCATGAACTTTCAACTTTCTGGAAGATAATTTCTGGTGTATGGTACTAAGGAAACACTCTGTGTGAGAAACCAAAGATTCAGAGAGGCGAATGAAGGCTTCCTCGATGACAGTGATAGTCTGATGTTATCCCTGCAGTGCTGCCCCAGCCGCGGGTCCTGCGGAAGGTGTGCTGTGCCTCAGAGGACACCCAAATCTAAACCTATCTCCCACATCCTCAAGGGGATGATGAAGGGCTATGTCCTCCTCAGAGGCTGCTTCCTGCAGATAAGCTGTGTAAAAAAACAGTGTGGATAAACCAGTAGTAGCTTCCCCACTGGACACCTGCTCACACCAAGCTGTTTTGCTGCTGACCTGTAACATGTGGGTTTGCCGGAGCCCACGGAGGCACGGCTGCCCTTGCGCTGGGGGGTACCTGCTCCTGGGTTGCCAGCACTCAGCACATCACCTCTGGCATTGCTCTTTACAGTCAAAAATCTTGCAAATAAGGGTTAGGACTGCCCATGTAACAGCAGGACAGACACTCCCCAACCACCACTTGCCTCCAGGTAGGAAGGACCTCCTTGCAGCTGGGTTTCCCTGCAGGCAGCCATCAACCCCTTCCCTCCCGTGCTGGCCAGAATTCAACTGGAACCGAACACAGGGCAGGCTGTTACCCTCATGAAGAAATGAGGTTGGCCAAAAGCACCCACATGATTTTTAACTGGAGGACTTCAAAGAAAGAGAAACCGAGTCAAGCTGATTCACAGATGCTCCCAACAGATCTCCCAGGGAGACAGAAAAGACTTTCAGTTGTGTTCTGCTGTTAGTGATAACCTTAGATAAGAGTGCTGCTCATTGTCCTGATGTGCGCTTCTAGTGGAAGATAAGTAGGCATGAAATTAACACTGTCTGAAAAACAATTGCAACATGAAGAAATATCTCTGCTCTCCATCTTTTACCTGTGCTTACTGTCTGGTATTAAGGACACAGCTCAGGGAGAAGAAAGTCTGAGAAAGCTGCTGGAAAGGCTGTCATTCTGGTCCATAGGTGAGGGAGGAAAGCACTTACGTTTCTCTGAGATAAAAAGAGACATTGCATCCCTCATAATCAGAGGGAGTTTTCTGGGAAGGATTTCCTGACTGCGATGCACAGGAGGGTTTCAGAGTAGGAAATCAAAACTAAAGGATGTAGCCTCAAGGATACAGTGGGAAAAGAGGGGACAACCCCCCTCTTATTTTTATTCCATCTCCCTCTGAGTTGCCTTCCAAATTTGAGAAGTTATTTCTCTCAGCATCTGGGGAGACCAGCGGTACTTCCATGCCAGCAGCATCTCCTCCTGCTCCATGGCCAGGCTGCCAGGTCAGTTCATGGAGAAAGGCTCCCTGAGAAAGGCTGCCCTGCACGGCTCAGCAGCACGACATGCACCACAGCTGTGACTGCACTGAACCCTGCTGGACATATTTCTCCCCACCTCTTTTGAGTTCTTCTCCAGAACTCTCTTGTCTTTTCTGTCAACTGGGTGGAGGCAGATCCCTGCCGCAGCAGTGTCCTGTTCCTTCCATGCTTTCCTGCAGCAGAGATGCTGCCTGCCCAGAGCCCACCCAGCAGCTTTTGGTGCGGATGTGGGCATCAGCTGACTACATGCACACACACACATAGAGAGAGAAACCTCACAGAAATAATTTCTTTGCCTCACTTCTGAAAGAAAACCCAGCAGAGGGAGCTTTGTCCCTTCATGTCACTGTCCTGGAAAGATGAGACAACTCAGCTGTGTTGGCCACCACTGGGAGGCACATTTATTCCTCATTCAAAAGTCCGAGCCCCAGCAGAGAGAGAGAAGTAATGTCTAAGCATGAGAATGTTTTAGTCCAAGGGCTGCTCAGGTGAAGAAACACAGAAAGCTGAAGGCTTGCACACTTGCTGCACGCATAAGGAGTGCAGCCCAAACGGGTATTAAAAGTGAAGAGAAACAATCATCCCTGTATTAGAAATAACACTGAAGGGATAAAGGCATTGAATGAGTTTAGTGCTTCAGCCCACTTGTGCCTCAGTGACCACATCTGGGTTCCTGAGCCTTCATTACCCTCCTCTCGTTCCAGCTGCCACGTGGGGATGGTGCTCTCCTGCCCTGGAGAGGTGACAGGCTCAGCCAGCTCTCCTGGGGAGGTGTCCCCATCCACTGGGATGAATGATGTGCATGAGAGCCCCACGGATCTGCCTGTTTCAGTGTGTACCCAGGTAACACCCATCACTCACAGCACATTGCCAAGGCTGTGCAGCTTGTGGGGTTGGTTCCAATGATAACAGTAAGACACGAGAAAGTGGGCAGGAAGCCATCAGCTGAAGAACCACATCTCTTTTCTCCTGGGCTCACCCAGGCAGGAGGAACAGCCACACAGCCACAGTCCAGCAAGCTGCCATTCAAAAAGAAATTCTGTTCCCCCCTCTCTGATTTCTGCTTCTCTCCCTCCCTCCTTTTCCTCCCCTCTCCTTCTCTTGTGCTGCTTACGAGAGCTGAAGCTGGCAGGTACATTTGGACCAGCATCACCCCGCTCTCTGCACCGCTGTGGCCAAGCGCCCCTTGGGACAGCACAGTGTTGGGAACACTGGACACTGAAGTGTACAGGGGTGGCGTGAGAGGCACAGGGGTGAAGAGACACAGAAGAAGCTGGTGCAAGTGAGGGGTGGAGAAATGCAGTCTGACTTGCGGTGAGCGTGGATGAAAGAAACAAGGAAACCACCCCGTGTTGCTCTTTGCTCTCAGTACAGTTGATAACCTGAGCACTGGGGAGCAAGAACCATTTACTCCATTGCTTCTAGTGTAGGAAAGTTGTTGGTTTCTGACAAGTGGTTTGCAAATCTTGCTGATGTGTTATCTCTTTACCTCGCCAGGTGCTACAGTCAAGGCTGGTGTGGAGTAAAACACAAGGGACAACACTTTTGTAGTATCCTGGTAGTCTCTGCTCAGCCAGGGCCGTGCCCTTCTTTTCTGCTCATTGCTGTGCTCATCCTCACACCCTGTGCGTGCATTCACACCTTGAGGTCATGTTTTCTGCTGGAGCTCTATTCAGAACAAGTCATTTATTTCTATGGCCTTGCTCCCCAGCGAGAGCCAGTGCCACTGTGCTCAGGGCAGGATGGGGCGCGCGGGGCTTGATCTGTCCTGACAAAACTCATGAAGTGTGTGGGGAGGACAGGGAAGAAAATGGCATCTAGACACCTGCTGCTTCTTCCTTCTCTACAACTGGTTCCACTCCTCCAAATGGGGGGACAGTAGCCACCTTCCCACCAGGGCTGGTGGACAATTTGCCTTGTTTCTGAGTTCCGTGCAGACAGGGCTTCCTACTGCCATGCACGGAACAGACAGCATCTCCCAACAGTGGCTTTTGGCCTTGTCCCTCCCCTGCACACGTGATGCCAGTGGCTTTTCCTTCTGCTGTCACTGATGCCCATTGACATCTGGTCTCCTCTGGTCAGTGCTTCCCCTGTAGGAGATGAAAGACAAGCAGAGACCCTTTGCTGTGCTCCGTTTCTTGGTGCGCCATCTCCCTTTGGTGGGGCTGAAGCTCAGGCCGTGCTTTACCCCTGCAGATCAGTTCATGAGTGCAACACACACCTTGGCACTGTGCTCATGTTTTCTGGAAAGATCACATTTCTCTCGACGTGTGGATCAGGAAATGTTTAGGGCTTTAATAAATGATTGCCTTGCTGCACTTCATTGGTTAGCTGCCTGGTTTTGGTTTTTTTATGTAAAAGCAGAAAATCATAGACTGCTGAAAGCATGATAGCCTTGTTCTCAAGCCCCTCCTGAACTTGTGCTGCAGGATCCTTTATGGCATGCATGGATATCCAGGCAGGTAATGGCAGACAGATTTGACATGAAGACCTCAGCTGGTTGTGGTGCTTGAGTGCCCTTTTCTCTCAAATCTCAATTGCTTTACCTTCTCTAAACCCAAGCATGTGGATGATCATGGAGGCTGAACATCCTCAGGGAGTGCCAGGTGAAGAAGGAGATAAATGCTTTGGTGATGCAGGTGCATATGAACATTGCACATTCATTAATGTTAGTAGAAAGTCTGCCTGGTTACCAGAGTATGGTGAGGAAGACCAGTATGCACTGGGGTAACCACAGCAGACATTGACATTGCTGTTTGCTCAGTAGCACTCTTCTCTTGAATATATCTCATCCTACGTGGTAAGTCTGACCTGGCTGCTGACGCCAGGGTTATACTGGCTGCACTGACTGCTGGAAAGCACACGGGGCCTGCACGGGGAGTCCCGGCCAGCTGCGAGACAAGGGAGGTGTTGGGTCAGGATGAAGCCCCAGCAGACGCACTCGTCAGCAGAGACTGTGGGAACCCCAATCATGCTACTGCTATTCTGAGGAGGGGATTTCTGTGATCTGGCTCTGTAGATTTTGCCATTTCAGCTGAGTCATCAGAAATACAGATTTATGCAGAACCACACGGACGTGCAGAAGCCCACGCTCAGATGCCATGCACCAAACTGACAGAGTACAGCAGCAGCTTTGCTTTGCCCAGCCTTACTTGATGCCTTTGACGTACAAATATTAACAGAAAATGCATGCGAGTCTGCACGTTACAGTTGAAATTGACATATTAGGATGGGACAAGCTTTAAAATTGTAGAGTCATAGAATCATAGAATCATTATGGTTGGAAGAGACCCTTAAGATCATTGAGTCCAATAATTAACCTAGCACTGGCACTAAACCATGTCCCTAAGAACAGGAGGAGATGTTGACACTCTTGAGGGCAGAGAGGCCCTGCAAAGCGATCTGGACAAATAGGAAAACTGGGCAACCACCAACCACATGAACTTCAACAAGGGCAAGTATTGGATTTTGCAGCTGGGACACAGCAACTCTGGCTGTACATACAGACTGGGGGACGAGATGCTGGAAAGCAGCTCCATGGTGAGAGATCTGAGGGTTCTGGTCAATGGCAAGTTGAACTTGAGCCAACAGTGCCCTGGCAGCCAAGAGGGCAACCATGTCCTGGGGTGCATCAAGCACAGCATTGCCAGCCGGGCAAGGGAGGTGACTGTCCCGCTCTGCTCTGCACTGGTGCGGCCTCACCTGGAGCACTGTGTGCAGTTCTGGGCAACACAGGATAAACAAAAAGATACAAAGCTGCTGGAGGGTGTCCAGAAGAGGGCTATGAAGTTGGTGAAAGGTTTGGAGGGGAAGCCATATAAGGAGCGGCTAAAGTCACTTGGTTTGTTCAGCCTGGAGAAGATGGAGGGGAGACCTCATGGTGGCTACAGCTTCCTCACAAGGGGAGCAGGAGAGGTAGGCAACTAACAATAGAACCTGAGGGAATGGCAGGAAGATGAGCCAGGGGAAGTTTAGGTTGGACATTAGGAAAAGGTTCTTCACCCAGAGGGTGGTGGAGCACTGAACAGGCTCCCCAGGGAGGTGTCACGGCCCCAAGCCAAACAGTGTTCAAGAGGAGACTGGACAACACCCTCAGACACATGGTGTGAACTGTGGGGTTGTCATGTGCAGGGACAGGAGTTGGACTCAATGATCCTTGTGGGTCCCTTCCAACTCAGAATATCCTGTGATCCTATGAGTCATCTACGTGTCTTTTAAACACCTCCAGGGATGGTGACTCAGATGAAAGAAGGTAGATTTAGAGGAGATATAAGCAAGAAATTATTCACCATGTGGGCGGTGAGGCAATGGAACAGGTTGTCCAGAGGAGCTGTGAATGCCCCATCCCTGGAAGTGTTCAAGGCCAGGTTGGATGGGACTTTGAGCAACCTGGTCTATTGGAAGGTGTCTCTGCATTGGCAGGGGGGTTGGAACTAGATGATCTTTAAGGTCCCTTCCAATCCAAACAATTTTATGATTCTATGATATTCAGACTAAAGATTTTTTACATCCAGACAGAATACATAAAGTCATTTTTATTTTCTTTTTTTTCTGTCATGATCTTTTCTGTATCCTCTCCTGGCACAGTTAGTAATTTCCACGGTGCTTCACAACTGGTGTACTAAATCAATGTTTTCAAGAGGCTGAAAATAAAACAAGATTATCCTGGACACGATACAATTGCCAGAGGTTTGGGGAGTTTTGTGCATGCTAATGCAGGCCCATCCCTGCACAGGAGCACCTTTCAGCCAAGAGAGGTGCAGGACACAAATAACTTTAATGAACCTTTCTTTTTTGACTTGTAAAACCTTTAACTGGTTCAGACCTCTGGATGTAGCTGGATGCTACCACGGCAGAAAGAGGCAGAGTTGCACTGCTGGCTGGGAGGACTCCACCAGAAAGGATCAAGTCAGAAGCTCCCATCCTCACCTAAAAGAGTGACTTGAAAGCCAGAGATTCTGCCAAGGATTTAATTAGTGTTGTCTCCATGTTGCCTTGGGAAGGAGGCTTCAGCATGATGCCAGAAAAAGCCAGATATGGACTAGTTTCATACTCTAGGATGCCATTCTGGAACAAGACGCTGAGCCTGTCATTCCCTGTGCTGAAGTGTCAGTCCTGCAGCTCAGAGCCGAGAGATGTGAAATAATCTGCCAGGGTCCACTTCACACTGTTTCCTGAGGGATCTCACAACACCCTAAGTTACTATTTCCTCATACATCCCACTTTTTGCTTGCATAGTTCTACAGCATGAGTGCTTAAATGCACACCCTTTTGCTCTCTGCAAGTGCTGTACAGGTTTGCACAGCGTGGTGAGTGATATTTGTGCAAGATGAGGCCCACTGATGCCACTGCAATGCTTCAGCCTGTCAAGGCATTTCCAACCAAACATGTAAAGAAAGCATCATGTGTGGCACCAGACAAAGTCTCCATCTTTCTAACAGAGACCCTCTGTAGAAGGGACCCTCTGGTGCAAATAGCAAAATAAAAGAAAACATATATTTTAGGTTTAAGCTTGAATGTGCGTAGTGATTACTCTGCTTTCTGTTTTAAGATGACATGCTGAAGAAACAACACGAGAATATCAGACTCTTTAATGTGCCAACATCATCCTGAATGCTCTTTAACCTGCATCTTCTCAGCAAAAAGAAGAAGTAAGATCGGGATATAAAGCTAAGTAGCGGATTTGAGCAGGACCAATATAACAACTGTGGTGGGCATTTTTTTATGCAAGTAGGTGAACAGGCACGAGGTCTGTGCAGGATGGTCTGGCCTCAGCAGCTGGATGCTTCTTGTTCTCCCAGCTCTTGGGATGACCCTAAAATTTGAAATTAGCCTCAAGCTGCCCAGCAGCTTGCACAGATGCAGGAAGATGACTCCTGCTCTCCTGTGGTCTCTCAGTGCCCTCACAGACACTGGCAGGGCAGCAGACTGCTCCCAGGCTTGTCCCTTCAGAAAGGAGAGGAGCTCTGGGACCTGAAGGAATGGCCACCCACAGCGACACAGGCAGGTCCTGCCAGCGGTGCAGCCTCCGGATGTGGGTCTCACCTTCTCCCTTTGCACAGGAAGGCAGCGATGGCAGATCAAAGCAGCTGGGCTGCAAGGAGAAGTTGAGGTCAGGTCCAGCTTGACAGAGGAAGGAAGCTGCCTCTGGCAGGAAATCCTTTGAGCCACAGAAAATGTCTCCCACCTCCCCGTTGGAAGGCTTTGTGAGTGGCAGAAGCAAGGGGAAGATACTTTTAGACTCTAGTGAGAACTGCAGAAGTGAAAGACTTTGGAAAGAAGGCTCTGCACCTTTATGCTACCCCCATGCTGCAGGATTATGGCTCTTGTGGGGAAGCCCTGTGCCACAGCCTCGCTCCAACAGCTACGCAGCAATCAATGAAACCTCTGAAAAGAGGGAGATAGTCCCTAGCAGAGACACTCAGTAGTGCTGGGAAAAGGCCATCTTCTTGCCAGCTCGGGCAAATGGGCTCCAGCACCTGTCCCAAAGTGCCCTCACAAGGGTTGCAGGATGGGGCTGCAGAAATCACTTCCATCTCTTCTGTTTCAGCTGAGTGAGGTCTGATGCAGAGGGCTCAGGCTATGAATCTGCAGGGGAGATGGCTGGTGCTGTTCTCCTGCCCACCACCCTTTGGCTTTGTCCTGAATTTCTGTAAATCCCCTTCTAAGCACCTGAGTGTTTGCATATACAACAAAAATCCTGGTTGCCTGAGGGTGGTAAGGCACCCAAAAGGCAGGGGCTGTACTGCTGCCCCAGGTTGGGGTCCTGCTGCTGGGACCTCTGCTCTTCCTCTGGTCACAGTCTTTGCTTTGCAATCTGCAGAATGTGTGTCGTGGCCCACATGAAGCAGTGTGTATTCCTTACACACCTTCTGTTAGTGACCTGTTCTTGCAAAAGATTGTTCCTTGCAGATTGCAAATACGAGTACACATTAAAATAGTAACTCCTGTCCAAAGAAGATTGGTGATTGAAAAGAAATGTATTTTGTGTTTTGTTCTGTTCTAGTCTAGGAAATAAGCTCACAGGTACTCAGTATGTGTGGAAACACTACAAGGGGAAACTCTTACAGGAAATTAAATTTCTGTAATAAAAGATAATCTACTCTCCACTTCTTTATTTTTTTCCAGGGGAGCAGGAAGAGGGAGAGAGAGAAAAGAGTGAGACAAGAGACAGCTGGAGGGATTGGCAGTCTTGTACAACTGCTCAGGACAGAAGAAAATGCACAAACTGAAAGAATAAACAACAAAATAAGTTCCTCAGGTACAAGGATTGTGTAATTACATTGCATGGAATATCTTTATCATAAAACTTCAGACATGGTAATGCATTGTAGGGAGAAATAGATCGGGCCTAAAATCTTTGGAACACCATTGGATTTATCAATCAATATCTGTATATATATAAAATATATGCACATATATGCATGTGTATAAATATACACATGCACATATACATATGTATGCGTATGTACATCTATATGTATATTCTTGGGTAACCCTTCACATACAAATCAGTCATTCACAGCTACCAAGTCAGAACAGTAAATGGGATGTCAACCCCAGCTGTATGCTCAAGAGCAGTGACCAGACTGGCACATCAGTTGCTTAACGTGTTCAAAAAGTTCCTTCCTGGGGAAGTGTGGGTGTTGTCTGGGCTTTAGGCATCTGTGGAGCCTCTGGCCACTCTAACCAGCCAGTGCTATCCACTTTAGATACCACCTGAGTTCCAGGATGGTTGGTGTATTACCGTTGTTCGTGCCACTCTCCATCCTGTTGCGGGCACCTGCAGAGCAACCAGCGCCTTGGCCAGCGGGCCAGGGCTCTGCTGAGAGCAGCCACCGCCCTGGCCTGTGGTTTACAAGCCAGTGTGTCCGCAGGAAGCTTTGACATATGACTCTTACTGCTTTTTCAGCTCACATTTAGTATTTTTTCCACTCAGCCTTTTTTTCCTGGTGTCTATTTCTCCACTTGTCCCTAAGGCACTCAATCATTTGCATAAGGGTTTTTCTTGACACCCACAATGTAATTTCAAGGCTACAGCTTCCAAACTCTTCCAGACCAGGAGCTGCAAGCCCTGGTAGAAGATGGGAAGTCAGGATTATACCTGGATATTCCTCCATGTTGATTTTGACAAAACACGTGCATAGCATGTGCTTTGTTGCTTATCTCATTATTCACTCACTAAACTCTTTCTGGGCTGGAAACCTCATTCAGACCTGTCAACTGGGAGCCAGGCCCTGGCATGATGCCTTAAACTTGGGCACTGCTTCCCTCTAATGAGCAAATTCCTACTCCTGCTGTGAGCTCTGTCCCTGCCTGCAATGCCAATCCATTCTGCTGAAATGAGGAAAGGAGTGGCCAAGTGTCCCAAATTCAAAAACGTAAACAGTTCCTTTCAGCACTGAATATGAGGTTGGGGAAGAAATGTTTCTAAGGCACTTCTCTGTGCTGCTCAGGCAGTGCAGGAGTCCACTGGTCATTTTGGTTTCCCTTTGACAAAGCAGGCAGGGAAGGATGTGCCAAGGGAAAGGGAGAACAATGATAAAAAAGATGCTAAAAAGTAAGAACCCCAAAGGTAACCTTGATAAAAACAAGCTCAAGCAGTTGCTTCCATTTTTCCTGTCACCCAAACAGTGCATCCCTGTGGATGCCCTGCTGGGAGGATTCCTCAGCTTCAGGTCACCTGCTCAGGATGAAAGTTTCTGACCTGTAGCTCTACAGGACAGTGCCAACAAAAGATGACTGTGAGGATGTCGTGTACATAGAGGAGTGCTTGTCCAGGCTGCGCCCATTGAAAGCACCATAGTCTTTGCAGATCAACAGAAAAAGCGTGTATTTTCTGAAAGCTTCACGGAGATGTTTCTTGAACTTCTCACCCACAAAGGCATAGATGACTGGGTTGAGGCAGCAGTGGATGAAGGAGAGCGCCTCAGCCAGCTCCGTGGCTAGGTCTAGCCTTTGGCTTGTCTGGCAGTCATCGATGATGTGCATTTTCCTCAGAGAGTCCAGAAAAAGCACAATGTTGATGGGGGTCCAGAAGAGGAAGAACACAATGACGACAATAAAAACTAGTTTCATTGCTTTATACTTGTTCTGAGTATGGCACTTCTGCAGGTTTTTCAAGATGTTGTGGTAGCAGAAAATGAGGACACCAACAGGAATCAACCACCCCAGGACATTGACTTCAAAATTACTGAAAGTCTTCCAGCCATTGTTGCTATCGGAATAGTGAGGGCTGCACTTAGTCCAGTTATTGTCATTTGTTTCCTGGAAAAAAATTAAGTCTGGTGCTGATGCTAAAATGGCAACTGCCCAAAGGACTATGCTGGCGATAACCCCATAGGCAGCTGTCCGAACCTTTAGAGCATAGACAGACCGGACAATGGCCAAGTACCTGTCGACACTCATGATGGTTATGAAGAAGACACTGCTGTAAAAACCAATGAAGTAAGCTGAGCTGATGATTTTACACATCGCATTTCCAAAAGTCCACTGGTTCCTGATGGAGTAGTGAACCAAATATGGGAGGGAGAAAACAAAGAGGAGGTCAGAGATGGCAAGGTTCAGCAGATACACGTCAGTCATGGCCCTGACTTTCCTGAAGACTGTTAGGACCCAAACGACCAAAACATTTCCCACGAGACCAGTCACAAACAGTAGGGAGTACAGCACTGGAAAAAAAGTAGATGCAAATGCTGGGATATTTTCAAGATCACAGTTGATGTCCAGCTCTGGGTAGAGGAAGGCATATTCATAGGCTGCAGAGAAGTTAGATGTTGGTGACGTGTAATCTACCTGTTCAAGGATAATGCAGTTCATGAGGCCCAAATCCCAAATTACCCTTTTTGGATGTATACTAAGCACAAGTCAGGTCACACCAAGCTGCACAAGGACAAAACAGCTCTGCCTCAGTTGTGTTGGAGGATGCAAATGAGGAATGAATATGAGTGACCCGTTCTCCCCTGCAAGATCTGGGATGAAGTTTTGCACCGGAGGGGCAGAGGAGATCAAGGACAATGGAGCTGTGGTGGTAAACCAGAGGTTACCAGTATCCCCCCACCAGCTGCATGTGGGGTATCCAGCCTCATGCCTGCAGTCCAGGTGAACATGGTGGGGCACTGGGGCCAGACCTAGGGTGCATCCCCAAACCAGCAATCAAATGGGCATGGTCATAGGGCTGATAACCCCTGACAAAAGTTTTAGGGTCCTATTCACGTTTCCTTCAGAAAGGAGAAAGGGAGCAGTGCTTAGGGAAGAAATGGTATCTAAACGCTCGTCTCCTAAAAGGTGTATTTTCAGTTAGCTAAGTGCCAGAAACAGCCCTTCCTGGGACAAGTCACTTTTGCAGAGGATTCCCACATGGTTCAAGCAGATTTTCAGCTGTAAAGGTACCACCATGTACGGGTCACAAGTGGGTGCTTCACATTGCACACTCTCTCCACCCTGGGTAGAGATCAGCGGTGGCAGCTCTGGCCCAGGGGGCAAATTCCCAAAGACCAAACAGGGGCTTACACCCCTTCTTCTCCCCTCCCCAGCAGGAAGTTTGCTCTCTTGGCCTGTGCCAGTACAAACCACACCTGGCAGCAGCTCAAGTCCACCAAGACTTTGCCAATGGGGACGGCTTGCTTTCCTTTCAAAAGCAGCAGCTCTGCTCTCCTAACACCTATGAGGATACACCAGTGGCAGCAACATTCCTCTTCCCTGCTCCCTGACCCTTGCAGCCCCTGGCAGCAACCACTACATCCCTGGGCAGAACCTGTGACAGCAGAGAGCTAAAGAAGGTGGATGGCAGCACATCCCCTGGTCTCACCAGCCAAAGATACTTTCACTCTTTGTTTCTTTTAGAGAACAAAAGTCGCACTGATTTCTTCTAAACCCCCCGCTGTCCCTACCAGTATTATGTGTCCCCTTAGGAAAAAACTGGACCCCCTCAGATGTGCTACTGGCCTTGGCTCACAGGGCAGCAGCCCGGCAGGGAATCACTCACCAACATGTCCTCAGAGTCCCCTCTGCCCAGCAGGTACGTCAAGTTCCCCTCCATAATCCAACACCGTGTCTGAAATACTGCAAAAATAATGCTTTTATATTACAGATTTTTAAGAAGCAGCATACCTTCACACATGTATACCGGCAGTATTTACCTTAGCTGATGATGCAATGACAAGACACAGGCAAGGTCCTCACCGCAGCAGTGCGCAGTCATACAGTGCCTTTTCTTCTGTGTGATACGTGTTACTTTAAAGGTGTGTAAAACCCCAAGCCAATGAGTTCACCTCTTTAGTTGACAGAGAAATGGAAACATGTCATGTTTATCTTTTAAACGATCTGCTTTTCACTTTGAGCATTGATATGGACGTCAGTGGAAGAGATTTGCAATTTCCCCATGCATCTGTAAAGTGCCCTTGTCCCTCACCTTCAGCCCCTGCTCTGCAGCCCCTGTGGCTGGGAGAGGGGAAGCAGCAATGCTTCTCCTCTGCTCCAAGGATTTTCAGTGAAGGTGTCTGTGGGGCATGGCCCAATGCTGCCAATAGTCAGTGATGGCAAAAGGCACCACACTGGACATTTTTCCTTGGAAGCTGCCTTCCCCCTGCAGCCACCAACCCACAGACAGAAATACTCAAGGGAAATGATCATAGGATCAGAGAATCATTTAGGTTGGAAAAGACCTTTAGGTCTTTAGACCTTTAGGGGCAGATTTAGACCTTGAGAGGCAGATCTGTAGCTGACAGGAGTGTTTGCAGTCAGTACCCCCCATCTCTCTGCACAGCTGTAGCTGAGCACCCCGTGGGTGCTGAAGGTGCCAAGTTTGTGGTTATGAGTTAAGAAAGGTGTTTTCTAGCTCTTCACCCAAGCCAAAAGGATCCCAACACAAGATACACATGAAAGAGCAGCACTACTGAGCAACAGGCAGCATTTGAAGTGTGTGGTACCTCCTTCAATACTGCTGCTCCTCACTGTAGCCTGGTGTTATTACTGCAATTCAGGCAAGTCACATCACCTCTTTTCTTGTTTGCTTTTGAGCAAACAGTACCTCACTGGGTGTCAGCCTGTAGATGGGCTGCTGGTGATGTCCATGTGGAATCCTCTATTGTCTCTCTCAAACCCCCTGAAGGCCCACCTTCATTCGCCATCACTCCAAAGGCAGAGGGATAAATCTCCATGAACTGAGAAAATCTGCAACTGTTCCCTACGTCGAGTGGGTGGATTTCTTTTGCTGTGGTGGGCAGTGTGACATTGGGTCAAAGTTTTATGTGTTAGTCAAGCCATAGTGTGATGAACAGCCAAGCTCTTCTGGGTATTAACTCTTGCACTAGCAGAAGCCAGAAACCGAAACCAGAAACAAACTCCTTTGTCAGAGGAGTTACTGACAGTGCTGAAGTGGGATCTCCATTATCCATTTACAGGCTTAAGACAGCACTCACATCTCTGTCAGTGTTGTTGGCAGAGAAGATAGCCAGGAATTATGCAATGTGAACAAAGAGGTGGCAACCAGACAGGAATTTGTCCTTAGGCAGCTCTGTACATTTAGTCTCCTAAACAGAAATGACAGGCTGCCTGAGCAGAAGGAACAAGTAGCCCAAGCAGCACCAAGACTGCTGGGGAGCCATGAAACATCCAGGTATCTCCCAATGCAGCAAGGACAGAAGCTCACAAGCCATCCCACATGGTAGCTGGGACAGAGGGTGACACCTGGGATGCTCACACCACATGGCATGTGCTCAGGGGAAGCCTGAACAAGAAAGGAACAGGCTGCATGCGGTGTTTGCCCAGAGCCTGTGGCAGCACATCCTCTGGTGCCTGCGCTGGCTGGTGCAGACATGGCAGCACAAAGCACACTCAGAGCCACTTCTGCTCCCTGGACACACAGCACAGGGGCTTCACAAGTCTTCCTGGGGTCAGGCTTGGTCCCTGGCCAGACGTGCCAAAGGACCGAGCTGCACCCAAAGCTTTTCCTTAGGGTGAAGCACTGGCCAGAGGAGATGAGATGTCAATGGGCATCAGTGACAGCAGTGGCACAGGTTGCTGGCAGCTTGTATGCAGGGGAGAGACAAGGCCAAACGCCACTGTCAAGAGACACTGCCTGTTCCCTGCATGGCAATGGGGAAACCTGTCTGAGGGGAGTGCAGCAACAAAGCAAATTAGCCACCAGCCCTGGTGGGAAGGTGGCCAGCGTCCCCCCATTTGGAGGAGCAGTGCCAGTGGTAGAGGAGGAGGCAGGTGCCCCTGAGGAGCAGAGGGGGCTGCAGCTGTCCCTGTTTAGCCACCCTGCAGGTAGGACAGTGTCCACGCGCTGGTGCCGCTTCTGCTGGCAGCGTGCCCTGGCTCTGGACAGGATGCCCTGCTCTCACCTGCCCACTCCTTGGCCTCACGGCTGCACTTACGGTATTACGGCGGACGGAAAATGTGAGTAGCAGCATGAGATAAACGTAACCTGTTTCTTCTGGACAGAGCCTTGGCAGAAAACTTCCTATAAGCACTGCAGAGCCAAACCCTCCTGGTTACAGCAGGGTCCTCTTCTGCAGCATGGCAGCACACGTCCCCCTGGGGATCCTTTTGGCTTGGGTCAGGAACTGGAAAATGCTTTTCTTAACCCATAATCACGAATTAGGCACCTTCAGTGCCCGAGGGCTGTGCAGCCGCAGTGGTGCAGAGAGAGGGGTGCTGCTGGCTGCAAACACACCTGTCAACTACAACTCTGCCTCTCAGAGCTCACCAGCAGCATCTTTCCTGCGGTCACGTCAAGGCCATTTGCTAATCTGCCTGACACACACCAGGACACACACCAGCGCCTTACTCATGCGCTGCTGTGCACCACAAGCCACACCTGAGCCTCTGTCACATGCAAGTGTGTGTGTGCAGCTTCCTGGCATCTCCCTGTTTGTAATGGGGTGAGGCTGGTCCCTGGTGCTGGGTGGCCATGGTGACCTGCAGATCCCTGTAAAGCCCCGTGGGATCCTCCTGTGGAAGGTGTCCTCGTGGCACAAAGCATGCAGGGCATATGGTTCACCTGTCTAGTCACAACCAGATTGACTGCGTCAGCGTCACCCCTGCATGATGCCTGCCTGTCAGATTGCCAAAAATACCCATTGTGGAGAGGTGTCTGCTCCAAGGCCACAGACCCATTGGTTCTGACAGGAAGGTGGGTTTGTTGACCAGTGTTGTTACTGGAAATTATCTCAGGGGAAGGAGTCCCTCCTGCACTGGCAGTGCCTCAAAGCAGCAGTTGGCTCTGCAGAGAGACTTGCATCCTTCAGCAGAGTCAGTAATACTTCACCTTTCCATTCCTATCTCATAGCAACTGGGAAATTTTGGACCATGAACAAACCATAGTGTGAGGTGCAGGGGCAGAAGGGACCATGGGTTCAGACAGAGTCATCCTACACCTAAAGCCAACAGTGCCTGTGCACCCCAGCTGCAGCCACCCCTGAGCACGGACCAGTCTGGACCCAGACCATGCAGGTGAATTTTGCCTCCCCCCCGTTTTAGTGAAGAATAGATGTGTGTCCCATTGGTGGCTGGAAAGCCACCAGAGCTGAGCTGTCTCCTTGCATCTGCCCAGGACAGTGATATGAAGGGATGACACTCCCTCTGCTGGGTTTTCATGCAGAAGTGAGGCACGGAAATCAACCCTGCAGAGATGTCTGTTATCAGCAGCGCTGCTTCACCTCCTCATTTATTGTGAGGCTTATTTTAAGAGAGCAAAATTCTTCCAGGTCCACAGCAAGCCAAGAGCCTGGAGAGTGATGTTACTGCTAGGGTTTCATGCTGGAGGAGTTCTTTCTTGCATCATATGGCCGCTATTGTTGCAGTCCCTGCTTTGCTTTGGGAAACAACAAAAGTGTCTGCTGTAGCTCCAGACAAAGTCATGGAGGGAGAGGATCCAGCTGCAGCACGCTCAGCTCCATACAAAAACTCATCTCCATACAGAAGCATTTCAAACAGATCACTTGGGTTTGTCAGCCTTTTTAGATCTGTTAAGCTCACTTCTCTAAACAATAATTTAAATGTTTTTACTGTGTCTTCAAAGCAAAAGTCAAACAAGATGCAAACTGCCATGGCTAAAGCCAGAATTAGTTCTGAAAACAAAACATTCCCTGCAAGTGTTTGGGTACCTACCCGGTCGCATCCAGCACAATACAAACATGCCAAGGAAAACCGGCCAAAAGAGCTTTTTCAAAATGTCATCTATCTCCCAGACAGCTCCCTTATATAATCAATGATGATGTATTTGGTTTACATGGCAAGGGTTTGGTAGGGAGCTGCAAGGGTGGCTTATGTAAGAAGATGCCAGAAGCTGCCCCCATGTTGGAAGTAGCCACTTCCAGCCAAATCCCAGAGAGACCTGCCACTGGCCAAAGCTGAGCCCATCAGGGATGTTGGCAGCGCCTCTGCGATAACATGTTTAAGAAAGGGTAAAAAATGCTGCACAACAACAGCTGTGAGAGAGGGCTGAGAATATGAGAAACAACTCTGCAAACACCAAGGTCAGTGAAGAAGGAGGGGCAGGAGGTGCCCCAGGCGCTGGAGCAGAAATTCTCCTGCAGACTGCAGTGAAGACCATGATGACACAGTTTGTCCCCTGTGGAAGTCCACAGTGGAGCAAGATGTGAGCTTGGGAAAAAAGCACCAGGAGGGATAGGAGTGAGCTGATCCTGTCATGAGTTGGCAGGCGGAGTCAGTTAATGAAATGTAAGACAGACACTCCCCCGAGGAGGGAACTGCATAATGAGAGGAGCTTGCTAGTCAGAGAAGTACATTCCCTCTTTCTGAAGGGGCTGCCATGTGCCAAAGTGAGCAAACAAGTGTAACTGCTTCATCCACGTGGCTATTGCTGCACCCACGATTTTCTTTCTAGGAACAGCCAAACTTAGCTGGAGCGTGACGTATCTGTACGTTCGGCCTCCCTAATCAGCCAGGGCACAGCAAACTGGCAGGCGAAATTCTCAGAAAAGCAGCTTGTTGAAGCCGCTGCGTGCTCCTCGCAGCCTCATCCTGCTTCGCTGACAAGCAGTGGCTGGCTCTGCAGGTGCAGTGAAGACACACAGTCCAAGGGCTCATGCGGGCCTAAAATAGAAGTGCGTCAATTCGGCACCTGGCTCCTCCAGTGCTCTGGAAACCCAGCCCTCCTCTGGTCTGGGCTCAGGATATGGAAGACCAAGTGGAAACAGTAGTGGTAAGAAACAAATGGGAAGAATGCAGGAAACTATTACCCTGTCAGTATAATAGGCCCAGGCAGGATCTCTCAGCAAAGTATATTTTATTTTACAAGACCGGGTGTTCTCCCTAAAGGCAGGCACATGGAATAGGGCAAAAAGCCCCTGCTTATATCTCCCCCAAATTCCGGTCGCAAATTCCCTCCCCGTTCCCCATTGGTTGGGTACTGCGGGGTTTACAGAGTACCCAACACCTGCCTCAGTTTACCTGTCTCATCTAATTCTAACAACCCCCTCCCCTTATTGATTTATTTTAAAAATGGATTCCTGGATCTTTGGTTACCCTTCCCCCTAGCTTAACTTTTTAAATAATCAGTTTGCATTATGGGATTAGTTCAAAGAGACTTTGTTTTACATTAAGGATTCATAGTCTGATGTCTCTCAGTCCTTTCCCCGGCTGGGGGAGGGAGAGGGCTGGTCCCTGGTTTTTTTTTTGTAAAAACAACATTCCTCTTTCAATGGCTCCTTACAGAGAAGCTCAGGTTTTTGAACGCCACAGTCTCCACAACAAGGCAGCTGCAGGGGCTGAGGGATGACATGACAACTACCCATTATAAACTGTCCCCTTCCCGCTGCCCGTGTCTGACAGAGCCCACGGGGTCTCAGTTGTTAGATACCAAACACGCAAGAGACGTGACCAGGCTGAGGGAGCTGGGTCTCTTTAGCTTGGAGGAGAATGAGCGGTGATCTCATTAATGTTTATAAATATGTAAAGTGTGAGTGTCACGAGGATGGAGCCAGGCTCTTCTCGGTGACAACCAATGGTAGGACAAGGGGCAATGGGTACAAACTGGAACATAGGAGGTTCCACTTAAATATGAGAAGAAACTTCTTCTCAGTGAGGGTGACAGACACTGGAACAGGCTGCCCAGGGGGGTTGTGGAGTCTCCTACTCTGGAGACATTCAAAACCCGCCTGGACATGTTCCTGTGTAACCTCATCTAGGTGTTCCTACTCCGGCAGGGGGATTGGACTGGACGATCTTTTGAGGTCCCTTCCAATCCCTGACACTCTGTGATTTTGTGACAAACAGGCGATCCCGGGGGCGAGGCGGCGGCTGTGGCTGCCCGTTGCTGGCTCCCAGGCCCGTGCCCGGCGCTGGCCAGGCCGCTGACAGGGCTGGCTGCGAGGAGGGCGCGGGGAGCGGCACCCGAGGGGTTAAAAGAAAGCGCATGCGCCCTGCGGGGCCGCGCTCTGCCCCCGCGTTGGGCTGCTCGGATTGGCCAGCGGGGGAGCCGCGTTGGTGACGTCACTCTCACCCGCCGCGCTCACTGGCTGCGGGGTGGTGCTGGGATGCCGGAGCGACAGTCAGAGGTAGCGACGCGCGGCCGGTCCGTTACGGTCCGTTGGGATGCCGGTAACCGGCCGTTGGCCCCGCGCCCTCCTCGCTCGCTCTGCTGAGGAGAGTCCGGCGGCGGAGGAGGAGGAGGAGGAGGGCTCGCTGCGCCCCTTCCTGTGTCCTGTGGCCGCCTGGCTCTTGGGAAGAGGCTCCCGGGGCTGCCCCGTCAGGCGGCGGCAAAGTGCGGGCTGCCTGGGGACTGAGGAGCTGTCGTTGCCTCGCCCGTGCACCGGGGCCAGAGGGTCGTAACGGGTCTTAAGGGAGGTCCGAAAAGCGGTGGTGGAAGGTACCTCAGTGGCTTTTGAGCGTGGCCCTCTAAAAAGCACCATGCTGCAAAAATTTTCTGTGGTGTGATTCTGCTCCGGGGGGTTTAGAAACTTCGTTAACAAAACACAATTATGCATTTTAATAAAAAGATATCCACCTTGCTGTGTGGCTTGTGCCTTTTGCCTTATCACCTAACAAGTGCTGAAAGGTGGCAGCTGGTGTGGATAGGAAAGTCAGGCCTTGGCTGAGCCAGCTCTGCTGTGCTTTGGGTGCATTTGAGCTGAGTTTGGGTGGTGGGGAGTTTTAGGGGAGAGCCCCACTCGTGCCTGTGGTGTGCAACAAGGAGGAAGGGTTGGAGGTGCTGCCAGTGGGGTGCTGAGCATAGGGGGATGAGAGGAGGGCTAAGGCACAGGTAGTTGGAGTGGTGGGAAGAGGGTACCCAATTCCTTTAACATGGCAAATGGTTACCAAATGTCTGTCAATGCATGTGATGTTGAGAAAACTCCACCAAATTGCAAGGAAATTCTGCAAAAATCTCCCAAGAAAGGTAGAGAAACCAAAAGCCACAAATAAAACTTGATAAGGCTCTGAAAAAGTTTCTTGTGTCCTGAGCAGCAGTCCTTAGTGAGTCATTCCTATAACAAGTGACACATCACTTGCTGTATTTCTTCTTGTGCCATTCTTAATTAAATGGCCTTTTAAAGTTGTCTTCTTCCTCTTCCAGATGCATCCAGTCCTAAAGGCCTTTGTGTGTGGCTCCATCAGTGGGACTTGCTCCACACTCCTCTTCCAACCCCTTGACCTGCTGAAAACCCGCTTGCAAACTCTGCAGCCTGCTGGGTGAGAGAGTGGGGATGTGTATTCGTGGGCGGCGTGGGGGTGCTCCACCGTAGGCTTCTGCCTGATTTGCTGGCCAAGGCTTGGAGTTCAGAGTTGTAATTCAGATACTGAGAGTCTGTCTGAAATAGGAGGTATATTTGTATAGCATGGAGAAGGGTTGATGTTTTGCTTCAGAAGAAGCTGCTCTTGTGAACACTACTTTAATAACATATAACCTCAGCATTTTTGTGTACTCATCTGAGAGACTAGTGTTTGCTGGAGTGGCCACCATGCAGTTTCAGAGGGTGTCCTCTGCCTGAAAAATTGCAGGTTGTTGCCACATAACCTGTCCACATGTGCAGCTGCTCCCATTTGCCCAGTGTAGTCGGCTATGACTACATCTGCTGCTGCTGCTAACAAGGGGAGTGAGCAACTGAAGACACTAATGAGAGAGGCCTCTAATGTGTATTACAAGTGGTAGGAAAGCAGAAAGTGACAGAGAAACCCTGGAAAGAGTGACCAAGGAAAGCAGACGAGTCTAAAAGGAGTGCTTCTGAAGTGCTGGGGTAGTGCACTGAGATACGAGTAAGAGTGGGTGGCTGTGGAATATATCTGCCAGAGAGCATAAGCATTTTGTCTCTGCAGTTCCTGTCTTGTCTTCCTTTCAGGTCCAGTCATGCTGGGATGGTAACACTGCTCTTTAGGGTTGTCCGTACTGAGAGTCTTCTCGGGCTCTGGAAAGGTGTCTCTCCAGTAAGTGGCTGTTTTAACCCTGACTTCTAAAACCAAGTAGATAAATAAACCTACAGTTTATTACTAATGGTGGCTGCCTGAATTTCCATAGCCAGCTCTTGTACAATTATGAATGAAACTATGTGATTTAGATTAAATCCCATTTTGAAGAGTTAATGTTGTGAATTCCACTGATTTGGTCATGGCAGTCACTGTCATTTTGCAGTCCTGAGCAGCTGAACACTTGAATACTTTTGCAAATGTAGGGTGGCAACTGCACCAACTTGATTTTGTTTTGAAATATCTTGTATCTAGAAAACTGCCCTTGAAAAATGTGTTAAATCCTAGCATCATTTGAATCAATTGTCTCTTGGTGCTGTAAATGTTTTTTACTGTGTCTTCTTTCTTCAGCATATTAGCTTTAGTGACTTTTGTTTCTACAAAGCTTCCTATCAAGTTCAACAGTCTCTGAAATGTTGTGTAGGAAATTTTGTCTTATGAGTGCTTTTTCTTTCTTCGTCCGATTCTGTTTCTTGTGAAGTCCTTTGCAAGATGTATTCCTGGGGTTGGGATTTACTTCAGCACTTTGTACATGATGAAGCAAAACTTTCTAGTGGACCGCTCACCCACAGCCCTAGAGTCTGTCTTTCTGGGTGCCACTGCACGTGCAGTTTCTGGGATTTGCATGTTGCCAGTGACTGTAGTGAAGACTCGATATGAGGTGAGTTTGATTTTCTAATTAGTTACCTGTTAATGATGTCACACACCTTCCTTGTGATGAAAAATAAATTATCCCGTCTGGAGAAGGTTGCTGCTGCTTCAGCAGACCCAGGGATGTAGTCCTGATTTTATCCTGGTTCATATATTGTGCATGAAATGCCGCGCACTGATATTTAAGCAAGAAGTGTAAGATGAAACAGCATTCACCCTGAGGTTTTTAAGTTTCAGTTGTGTACAAGGTCTATGTAGTATATTTCAAATTTTACCTTCCTGAAGGATTGTTTTGAAGGCTGAGGTAGGTGAAACCCACACTTCGCCCTGGGATGTCCTCTGTGCTTACATCTTGGGCATCACATGGAGCGCATGCTACTGTTTGTATGGATACTATGGCCTCAGGGTGTGTGTACGGCTCCTTGGCCTGTGCCTGGCACATGGATGACTGACAGCTGTCTACCCTTGCAGAGTGGAAGATTTGGCTATGGGAGTGTATATGGAGCTCTGAAGAATATCTATGAGACGGAAGGGGTTCGTGGCATGTTCAGTGGGCTCACCGCAACGCTGCTGCGGGATGCGCCGTTCTCTGGCATCTACCTGATGTTCTACACACAGACCAAAAAACTCACACCTCAGGGTAAGGCTGAACATCAGAGGCTGTAATGGAAAATGCTTTTCTTCTCACATCTTGCTCTACAGTTGACTGCATGATTGGCTTATTGCCCTCTACTTCAGTATTTAGTCTCTTGTAGGGCTTTAGAGTGGACATCCACATTTTCCTGTGAACTGTAGACTTATAGCTCAGATTAGTGTAGAAATGGAAATTGGTCCTAAGCTGATTGATTGTCTTTATGAAGACTGATGCATAAGGTGGGTTAGTGAACAACTGGAAGAGACGATGTCATCAGCAATTCTTTCTGCTGCTGGATGTCTTGTATAGTGATCAGTTGCCACTAAACCGGGGCTTCTCTGATGTTAGAACTGTCTGGGGCAACACTTGCACAGTCTTTCTGAGTTCCTGTCAAATTCAGCTCCCCATCAAGTGAGATTTTTTAATAGTGCTAACTTTTGACGAGTAGCCACTTTTCCCCTTGAAAGGTTTCCCTACACTGCATGGGTTTTAACTTCTCTTAGACATTGATTTAATAATTCAGTAGCTTTTCACTTTGTCATGCAGCATGAATATTCCTGGCCTGTTTTGTGTCTGAGTCCATTCCCTTTGCTGTCTTGCAGACCAGCTGGAACCTGTGGTCATGCCCTTGCTGAATTTTGGCTGTGGGATCTTTGCGGGAATCTTGGCCTCGCTGGCAACACAGCCTGCCGATGTCATCAAAACTCACATGCAGCTGTCTCCTCAAAAGTACCGCAGGACAAGCCAGGCCATTGCCTTCATCTACAAGGTGAGGTGAATCCCTTCTGATATGTGCAATTGCAGCCTTACTTCTAGTCTCCTTCCCCAAAGCACAGCTATGCTAAGAAATTTTTTGCTTTTTAAAGAGGTGAACAAATGTGAGTTCTCGATATGCTTTTGCAGTCAGCCCAGTCAGTGCCAGCATTTTCAGGAGCTGAACTGGGTCATGCTGTGGAAGACTAAGGTGGAATCTCTTGTCACTGGTGTATGTGTAGGCCTGTTCAGTAATAACTGGAAAGTACTCTGTTTGATGGTCTGAAAACAGTCGGAAGCATCAGTCCTTTCCATGCTTTTTTTCGTAAGTAGAGGAGCCGTTGTCACTCCTCATATGTGTTTGTTGCTGCTTGTAAATGGATTACAAGGCAGTGAACTTGCTCCCTGATTATTCTTGCCATTCCTCAGTCCTCTCTCTGTTTTCCCAAAATTATGGATGGTGGTGAATTGGAGAGTAAGCTCAGAGTACTGGAGCACAAAGGTGAGCACAGTCCAGCAAGCATCTCTCCACACAGACCCACTTCATATCCAGGCTGGTGAATGATTTCCCTTCAGTTCTGTCTGTTACAGATTGATTCTTATACTGGTAATGATGGAAAGTACTTAGCTTATTTCATCTTAAGTTTGTTTTTTTTTTTTTTCAACTTAGCTTAGTATGTAGACTTGGAGGAACTGTGTTTACAGCTGCAGCTGCCTCTGGTTCATCTCTGATTACCACACCGGGGCAAAGGGTTTCTTTAGTATCTAGTGTGAAATGCTGGTTTCAGATACAAACCAGCTACAAAACAATTCTTTCCACTTTGGACAGAAGAGGAGAAATAAATGCCCAGATCTGTATCCCAGGAATAGGATGGAGATGTACTCAAAGCCTACATTTCCCTTCCTGCCCTCAAAAGTGCAGATCCTGGCAGGTTTGATTTATTTTCGTAATGAACTCTATCCCTAAACAAAATCTGTTTATTTGCGTATGGGTTTTTTGTGCATGGTACATTTTTCTCATATCAGAATGTTGTTTTTTTTTTTTTTTACTTCAGTACTTTAAAATCTCAGTTTTTACAGAATAATTGACTTTTATAAACATGAATCTCTAAAACAAAGACAAGTGGTTTTCCTGAAGTGTCTTGAAACTTTTACACCCTCTCCTTCTTTTACTGGGCTTGAGTGTGGCTTTCTCCATCCATTATCCCCATCCTTACGTTCCCTCTCCACTCACTGCTCTTCCTGCTTTCTTAGGTAGCCCTGCAGTTGCATGGTGCTACAGGTTTTTCCTAAACATTAAATGCTATTTAAGCCTAGGTCTTTCAGAAACTGATCTGGGTCCAAGCTGATGTATATCCTGTGCTGTTCCATGTAATAAGTGATCAGAAATTATAACATCAGAGGCAGATTGTGATGGATTACTGTTTGTTTATCTCCTGTTGCAGGACTTTGGGTTGGCTGGCTTTTTCAGAGGTGGTGTGCCCCGTGCCCTCAGGCGGACTCTGATGGCAGCAATGGCGTGGACGGTGTATGAACAGATGATGGAAAAAATGGGCTTGAAATCTTGAGTGACTTGCACAAGAAATGACCAGCTTCACTCCTCCTGCTTGCTGTGATCAACTGGCAATAGGAACTTCCCAGTTCCACAGAGGAATAAGCCTTGCTCAGCCAGGAGGAAGAAAGCTCTTCTGAGACAGGGGATTAGGCCTTTTCGCAAGTAGAGGAAAGAAGGATCGGATCTTTGCATCATTTGATCAGTGCATTCCAGAAAGGACCGTACTGGCAGAGTCCCACGGAAACGGCCAGGTTTCCACAACCCGTGCTCTGTGCTCACCTCATTTATGCAATGAGACATTGCTGAGCGAAAGTGTTTGAGGAGAAAACAGTGATTGCAGAACCTGCCAGCCTGTTCCTTGCTGGTCTGGCCAATAAGAGCCCAGTGTCTGGTGTAGATCCACTTTCCTCGTATGCTTTGTTCTCGCAGGGGAACATTGCAGACCTCAGTGGGAGACTGGATGTGTCTCTTAATGCTTATAACGCAGGAGTGGGCGGAAGAGAAATGAAGTACTGAAGGAAAGCTAGGAACACAGTCGCTGTCATCAATTTTGTACTGTGCTTGATAGCAGAGAAGGTAACTGGAACCTCTTTGGCGTGTCATGTATTATAGTTTACTTGAGCATCTTAACACTCTTGAAATGTGCTTCTGCCTCTGCAGCAATATTTGCTCAGGGATTAAGAAGCATAAGGCACTTTAGAATTGATTGCTGCCAAAGTTTTACTTGTTCTCTGAAAAGCATTTTTTTTTCTGCTGGTCTGACTATGTCAGGAACACTCAAGTACTTTTTAAATCCAGCTGTACTGGAGACTTATTTGCTTCCTGTTATTCATTTGTTAATCCCTGACCAACACCCTCAGTGTGAGCTGCTCCTTAGATGTAGCTTTTAGGGTCATAGCTCATAATGCATAAATTTATAATGGAAGCAGATATAGATACTGACACTTCAGATGCCTCTTAAAAGCTGCTGCTTGATTGCATGTGGAGTATCTTTGGGTTTGGAAAGAAAATGCTGCTGTTTTCTGTAAGCTTTCTCCAAAGTTTGAGACCTATGAGCGTTTGGTAAGGAACTCTTTGGGCTCTATACAGACCCTTCACAGTTTCCCAGATGATAATTTTCTCTTACCAGGTAGTCCATGTTTCAGTGTTCCTGAGTTTAGACTTAGAGATAAATTCACTTTTTTGAATCCACTGTGCCTTCTTCCTCATTCCTACTTTGTTACAAAAACCCTACAGTGTGTGTTGTCCAGATTTGGGTACAGCTTGCTCCCCTCTTCACTTGTGCCTCTGTGCTGGCTGACTAGGTTGGGACTATTGCAGCTCCGTTGTGGTTGCCACAAAGCTGGGCACAGAAGTGTGTGTCCTGTTCTGTAGTGTGCCTTGCAGAAAACATAGCTTTGGCTTTTTGTTTTTCTGGTGTGGTTTGGTTTGTTTTGTTTATTTCTTTATTTTTGTGGTTTGTGGGTTGTTTTGTTTTGTTTTTGTTAAATATCTAGGGATATTAAAATTCTCTTTAGAAACAGAGCAGATGTCTCTACGTATGAAGACATAACACTGTAGCTGTATGAACAACTGGTACTACCTACCTGTTGTTCTTAAAATTTAGGGTGTAATTTGCACAATCACTGCCTACCTTGGCAACCTGAGCACAAAACTAAGAGGGGGTGTGTGCTGTAAAAGATGTTCTTTACCAGATTCCAACTGCAAGAAGGTTTGATGACTGACATGAATGTTAAGTCTGAGTAAAATGTAAGGGACAGGCTGGAGGAGTGGAAGATGCTGCCTCTTTTTAGCCTCAGCCCATCTGCGAGGAGAGATTGTCCCTGCACAGTGCAGGAGTCTCCGAGAATGGTGGTGGAGGATCCCGTGTGCACATGTCTGTATCTTAATGATAGCACACTGCATCAAACCATTCGACATTGTGACTGACAAGCTGTCAGATTCCCTCTCCTGCTTCTTGTTGTCAGGCGTGTGGGCACATCATTTGCCAAATCCTAAATATGAAGAACCACTCCTTCTGCTGTCCATCCTACCCTTTGATGTGAACTCGTGAAAGTGTGTGAAACCGCAGGAACTGCTTATCCTGCTGTTTGTTATAGTGAGCACTATTGGCACAAAGAGCTGTAGAATCGAGTCAAAGATTGCTGACCTGGCAGAGTAAGGTGGCAGTTACGTGTTACCTCGTATGTCTTTTATTCACCTATGCATGGGATCAAGCCAACGTATTGTACTGGAAGCCTGAATTTATTTAGGGCTTTCTTAATCTGATGGGTGAGTTGGATCTGTGCTGTGGCAGCCAAGGGCTGTGTATGGAGTTGCCTGGAAGATGTTTCATGAATATTTTAGCTCCTGATTTAGCAATGGCAAAGCAGTGTGCAAGTTGTGCAGAGAGAAACTTAGGCTCTTAAAAATGAGGCAAGTGAGCAAAGAATGCCAAGTGATAAATCCTGAATTAAGTAACATCCTTATCAGAAACTTAAAATGCAGGAACACTTCAATGGCTTTTATGCCCTATACTTCTGCCTGGTCACATAACAAAGGAAGAACTTGAGAATTTATTCTGATGTGCCAGTGTCTTTAAGTCTGCTGGGGTTTTTTGTGTGTTGTGTTGTTTTGTTTTGTTTTAATCTGGATTCAGGCTTAAAGCAGTGATAGCTTTTCCTGCATAAAAGTTCTTGCATTCCCCTCACTTTGTGAAGAATGAGGAGGCTCTTTGTTGTTGCAGTAGAGTGAAAAAGTATATGCTTTTGACTTGTGAATTAGCCTGAGCTCTGCTGAGTTTAAAAAATAGAGAATCTAAACTGCACTGTGTTTCAGCAACCCTTGGTGCTGCAAATCCAAAAACTTCTCTACATGGGAGCTGGGGAGAGTGAGTTTTGCAGTGCAAGTTTGTTGTTTGTTTTATTTTATTATTTATTTTGTCAAGTCTTATGTATATGAGGGAAGCCTAAAGTTCTGTTTCATTGTCTTTTAAAAGCTGTATCACATAGGCAGACACAAGACTGTTTCTCAGCTCTGATCTTTACCAGCCTTCACCCTTTTCCTCTCTTCAAAAGCGTTTTTTCTAAACTGATTTATTGAAGTTACTTCTTGATATCTATAGCAAGTCAAGAAAAACAAGTGTGTAGACTTGAAGTTTAGATATATTGTCCTTGAGGTTGTATGCTTGTAATTAAAAACAAATGGTCACTGTACAACCTAAATTCAAAGTAAACCAAAAGATCCAGTCACAGGTGCTTAATCACCTACCTGCATTATGCTAGCAATTCAACATTACCAATCCTATCAGATAATCATATCCAAAGCCATCTTAGCTTGGATTCCAGAGAATGTGGTGTGATCCTTTCTGCACATGGCAGGATCATGGTCAGATCCCTCTTGGAATGACCTCTGTTGCTGGCAACACGCTATTAGAGGCTCTGCTTGCCCATGCAGCTGTGGTGTCAGACCACAACTGGTTCACATGTTGAGGCGCTCAGTGAAGTGTAAGGACACAAGAGCAATAGTCTGATTGTTTATGTTTTAGAAACTTAGCATTTCCCTTCTTCTTGTGCCAATGATTTCTTTTTTCTTGCACTGTTTAAAGAGAACTGGAGCTTTAGGACATTGCATTGGTGCGAGTATTTCTGTGTCTATATAAAATATTTATGTGAGAAAGTGTATTATATGTTTTTATTAAAAACTGGTTGCCATCATGAACCATGCCATCTCTTCAGTGTTTCTTTAAAAAGAAAACAACCCCCAAACCAATCAAACCCACAAGGGAGGGGATGGCATGGGATGTGGTGGGATGGGATGGAATAGCAGCTTAAGAAAGCAAAATGAGTTTCCCAAGGTGAGAGGACTGTTTGATGGGTTCAGAGCCCATACAAGGCAATGCATATTCTCTTTTTCTGTGGGGTATAATATACACAGGCCATACTAGTACAACCTAAATCAGCTTTACCTAAATGGAAAAAAACACATAGCAATGAGGAATCTTGTTATTTTCACAGCTTCCTCTGCCTGTGTGCTGTGTGTAAAGACTAATGGAAATTGAATTTTGATACCAGCTGATAAACCTTTAGCACAGTGGAATTTTGAGCTCTCTGGGGAGAAACTTTTTAATCTCCTGCCAACTAGGTCTTTGCTCTTCAGGCAGTCTGATCTTGGCAGGGCACCAGAAATTGTGCCTGGGACTTGGTTCTCTGCTGCAAGGCACAGTGTAAGGTGATGCTGGATTGCTGGGATTTCCTCTTCCTGTCACAGGATGGTCCTGGGATTCTGGAGGAGGCAGGTTGTGCTAAGCAAAACATCAATATTGTTGATACTGAGATGTACATCTTTTAGATGTGAAGATCTCAAACTGCTCCTCTTTTCAGATGTTGCCTAGATGTGGCATTCGTATATGGAGCAATTTTCACGAAGAATTATCTGTGTGTAACAGACTGACCAGACAGTCCTGGTGTGCAGCTTTGTGCCAGCTGGACCCAAACTGCTTGTGCACGTACCTGATAACCAAATTAGGCCAGCCATAGTGCCTGATCTTAAATGCAGGGCTCCCCAGAGCTCTCCTTCTGCCTTGGGGAACCACCTCCAGTGTAGAGGGTGTTCCTGCTCTCACTGCTGACAGCTGCCCCAGCTGTGAGAATAGATAGCAGACAAGGCTTTCCAACCCTCTTGGGTGGTGGAGGGTGGGAAAGATCAAAAAGGAACAGTTTAAAAGCACCGTTCTTGTAATAAAGTATTGATTTTTAGATCTCATTTCCACCTAAAAACCAGGCAAACACTTTGCTTGCTTTTTTAATTTTTATTTTTAGTGTATTATGTGCCATGCATGATCACTGACACCAGTATTGAGCAGAAAATATTCCTCATGTCACACACACATATATGTGTACTTTTGCAAAACCAATGTGGAGCTCTTGAATATGCTTAATCCGTCTAGAATTGCTTCTGGTTTCAAAGTATTGAGTTGATTTTCCACATTGCACTGTTCCTTAATTTCTGATGTTATCACTATAAAATGCTTCGGGAGATTTTATCATAATGCATTAAAGGATTTCAGTTAAAAATATGAAAAATCAGAGGTTAAAATTAGACCTCCACAATTTTTGTGACAGATGTTAGACACTTCTAGCTTCGTAGAACTAGAAATAAGAAGGGAATAGATTCACCAAAGTATGTTTCCCCAAAACATTGAAGAAATGGCAACAAACCATTGAAAAGCAAGCCAGGGTGGGGTTTACAAACAAGTATGGTATTGTGCAGTTTTGCTGGAGGTGGGTTGATCTCCATGGGTTTCTCCTTGTCTTGTGGAGGCTCTAGCTCCAGGAGTGCCACACCATCTCTTGGATGACACCCAGTGGCATTTTTGGTGGGATAGATACTACACAAACATCTTTCTGAGCCTCCTTCCAAGAGGCACCATTCGATCCATTGTCACAGATCCCCCTTGGGCAGCAGAAACACCTCCACTGCAGCCCAGTGGCTCTCTCACTGCTGGGGCATCCTGTTACAGCCCCCAGTTTGAGGGTGAATAGACTGGATTCAAAGAGAAAGCTACTGGTAAGCACTCCATGCTGAATTTATTTGGCATTTCTGTGTGTGTCAATAAATATGTGGTTTAATTGCACATGTATCAGACCCACAAATCTGGGAAATGCTTTAGTATCTGCCTTTCACAGGAGTTGTTTTCTGCCTGTAGGTTTCATACTTGATGTGATTTGTCTACTCCCTCCTGCACCCCCCATGCCCCTTCCCTTCCTCAGAAATTTCTGTATTCCCTCCAGGACTGGTGATAATCCTCTGCCAAATGCAGCTTTTCTCTGGTGACACTTAACAGTGTGTGATCTGAAAACATCTGCACCCAAGTGCTGACCCTTGCCGCTCATTGCAGAGTTGCCCAAGGCTTTGGGAGCAGTTCTTTGGTGAAGCAGAGGTTTTGTTATGCTCCATGCTGTGCACCAGAGACCCGGCTGACACACGGGGCTTGTCAGGATCTCAGGTCCTAACCATGAGCTACCAGAGTTTGGCAGGAGTGTAGGAAGCTTTGCTGCTCTGGCAGGTCAGGTGTTGGCACATACAGGATGAAACTGCTTGTGCTTCACTGGTGGAATCAAGGTTCAAGGAAAACATTTCCCTAGCAATTGAATGAGTAAAATCCAACCAGATAAATCTGGACAATAACAGGGGCCTTTTGGGGTGCACAGCAACTCACACTGAGGAATCATGTCAATAAAATCACACTTGCACATCATGTAAAGGTGGCAGAAATGCCAGATTTACATATGGATGTAACCACCAAATGCCTTGCTTTTATTTTCTGGGACCTGAGTCTGGCTGAGCTGGTTTTGGCAAGCACAGTCCGGCCCATGGAGCGGGCATGCCACAGAAGCCATCCCCAGCTACGTCTGTGTGGGAGAGGATGAGGCAAGTGTCATCCCACCCCCTGTTCACACCAAACCAGAACAGCTCAAACAGGAGCAGCCCTGGCTATGGCCTTGTCTGCCCAAGTTACTCAATAACTTGGCCCACCATCTGTGCTGCTCCTCACAAGTGTAAGGTCACTTGTGACGAGAATAGGAGGGGGCATCATTCCAGGGGCTCTTCCAAGCCTTTTACTGATTGTCGTCAGTGACTGACAACAGTTTGCATAACAGAAGTAGGAACAGCTCTATCCTTCACATCTAAGCTCACTACATTTAATATTAGCTTCAGTATCTTTGCAATCAGATACGGTGTCTAAGCTGTAAGAACTTTCTCCCAGTTAAGGAATATTTCAAATTTCACTCAACTTTTAAAAAACAATGTCTGCCATGCTCTGCATACAGTGGTGTAACCAAGTTCAGTGTGAATAGCGACAGGAGAGACATGGTCTAAAATACATTATAAGACAGATAGGCTTCTACCTGAGGGTCATGTTCATTAGTGACAAAGATTTATTTTAAAGTGTCTCAGCATACAGTTGAAAAATAAAACAAATTTTCAGGTTGCTTAAGAAAATATTTAGAAATACTTTATTGTCAAGCTTTGACATGACTCTTCCAAGCCCTCTCATGAGCTGTGGATCTCATGGTCTACCAGAAAGGGCTTAAAACTGACAATAAGAAATAAGTACTAGAGATTCCAGAGGAGTCTTGAGTGCTGACCAGCGGCACTCCTTTGGAAACATTGTATTTACTGCAATAGCCATTACTGAACTTTCAATTGTTATATTCAAATACACTTTTAATACAGTTGTTTATTGATGATGCAAAAGAGTTCTCCAGACTAACACCACCACCACCCCTCTTCTCCCCCACATCTTGTATTCACACTGTGCTCCTGTTAGGAGATACATGTTGTACATAGCCCGAAGAAGTCAGCTCTCACTATCCACAGCCCACTTGTCAAAGTGCAACACAAGTCTGTAATCTGTTGGGTACCTGTGTAATATTAGCTCATGCTCTTGCTGAGAGCTCACTTAACCATTCGCTGAGTTTTGTTTTACCTACCTTTGTCACCATCATGTGGCAAACGTGTGAATTATTCTCTTAAAGAATATTTTAAAACTGATCTGGTAATCTTGCTAATTAAGATAATCTAACAAGCATACAGAAATGAAATATGGTGTGCGAGCCAGCTCCTGGCTTGCAGGTTGAAGTTTTGTGGGAATGATGGAAAGTGACTGGCAGTGAACGCACAAACTGCTGCTCACCCGAAACAGGACAAGGTCTCATTTTATAGGAAGCAGAGAACATGTGTGAGATGATGTTGTAACCTGCTACTTTAATATCCAGAGCAACTCAATGCAAAGGGGCTATCAGGAGGCTCGATGCCCAACCACACTGCTAGAGTCAGGGTAAAATAGACGAGAGAAAACTAAAGGAGCACTATTATTAGAAAGACGGGACATTGAATTATTGCAGAAGGCACTCACTGTAGTGTCAGCACCGTTCAGAAATTTACTCAGATCTGGATGATAGCAAGCGTAATAAAGTAAATATCACTAGGTAGTTGTGGGGTTTTTTTGTTTGTTTGTGGGTTTTTCGTTTGGTTGGTTGCTTTTGTTTTTCAGTGGTGGTTTTTTGTTTGGTTTTGTTTTTCTGGGAAACTCTGCTCTCAGGCCTCTGTCTGCTCCCTGAATGTGACAGAGGGAAAGGATGATAGAGAAATTTACCCAGATCTGGATGATAGCAAGCATAATAAAGTAAATATCACTAGTGACTTTTTTATTTCGTGTTTGCTTTTTCATTTTGTTTTCTTTTTTTCTATTGCTGGTGGTGGGTTTTGTTTTGTTTTCTGGGAAACTCTGCTCTCAGGCCTCTGTCTGCTCCCTGAATACGACAGAGGGAAAGGATGACGGAGGGTGTAAAGTCTGATCACGTCCTGCCTCTTCTTAAAAGCAAACAAATAGAAAAATCCCGCAAAGCGGAAACAATCGCAATAACGTCCAGTGCACAACAGAGCGTGGAAGTTCACTGCCCATTTCATCTGATCGTAATGGGCACCTTCTGCCTTCCCAACCGGCGGAGCCCCGCCCTTCCCGCGGCTTCCCATTGGCTGGGGAGTCTATATATAGACCTCACGGGCAGCCGCACTTCCTTTTCGTTCCGCTCCCGCCGGGGCCTCCACACGGCGTTGCTAGCGTGAGTCCGGGCGGGGGCCCGCGGGCAGTGGTGGGGCGTGCGGCCGACGGCGCTGCCGGCGGGTCTCTGCGCGCCCTTGCCGTGCCGGCGGCAGGACCTGGCCGAGCCGCGGGGAAGGGCAAGGCCTGCCCGATGCGGGGCAGGGCAAGGCCTGCCCGATGCGGGGCGGGGGATCCGGCGGCCGGCGCAGCCAAGATGGCGGCGGAGGCGCCCGGGCCCTCGTGGCGCGGAGGGAGACGCGAGTCCCCGCGTGGCTGAACACGGGTGCTTGTGCCCGCAGGTTCCCTGTCGTTGCTTCCAAAGGGAAACCCCACAATGTCCGGAGGTCTCGATGTCCTGCAGATGAAGGAGGAGGATGTCCTCAAATTCCTCGCTGCCGGGACCCACCTGGGAGGCACCAACCTGGACTTCCAGATGGAGCAGTATATCTACAAAAGGAAAAGCGATGGTAAACCCGCAGGGTGGGCAGCAGAGATTTTGCAGGCACAGCTGAGGAAAACGGGAAGGTGCTGATGCTTGAGCTCTCCAGCAGTTTCTCCATGGCCTGAAAGGTGCAGACATCTTTGTTGATTAAATCGTGTTACCGAGAGAAGCAGGATGAAATACGGATTTTAGAACTTGGTAAATCAATCACAGCTGGATCTGGGCCTTTATGTTAGTTCTTGATTATAGTAATAAAATGGTTTTAGTGTCTCAATACTGATTTATGCTGCTTGTTTGCATTTTTCAATCTGAGCTGCACCCTGTTAAAAGATGAAAGCTCCTACCAGGCCTTGGTTGATGTTGATGGGTGCTGGAACTGTGCTACATTAAGATCAAATGGGAGCATTTTCCTTGGAATAACTTTCCACTGGTTAGAATTTTGGAGTAACCACAACTTTAAAGGCAGAAGAGTGCTGTCCTGTTTTAGAGTCTTATGTTTGCTGCTTGCTCTGAAGCCTTTTGTCACCAATAGGTATTTATATCATCAATTTGAAGAGAACCTGGGAAAAACTTCTCCTGGCAGCTCGTGCCATTGTTGCCATTGAGAACCCAGCTGATGTGAGCGTCATTTCTTCCAGAAATACTGGACAGGTATGGACATACATTGGTCATGAGGCCTGCAGTCTTGGGAGCAGGGCTTTCTTGCCACACATCAATGACTGCCAGTGGCAACCTGATGATAAAAAAGAGTAACCCAGATTTTGGCACTAGGAACACTTTTTGGAAGCATTTTTCTTGTATTGCGCTTGCATCTTAGAACAGATCAATTGAGGGACCCCTCCACAATTTCTCCAGGTTTCAGGGAGGACAAGGGAAGTTAAACAACTTGCTTCATATCCTTCTGTTGGTGGTTCTGTTTGGACTTAGGTCATACTAGTGCTCAGTCCCCTGGTGGCCCTCCCCAGTAATTCTCGCTACTTTTTGGGGACAATAAGCATATGATAGAAAGTTTACAAATAAATCATTTGCTCTGTTTTTGAGCAAGGTATATAACAATTATATTTTAATTTTTATCTAGATTTTTAGCAAAAAACATTCTGTTATAGAAGGGGACATAGCCTTTGAGTGAAATATAATTGGCCACAGAAGTTTATCTGTGAGCTTAGCTCCTCTGGACTAATGCAGGTGGTGCCACAAATATTCAGGGAGATTGTGAATGACACAGGATGGATTTACAAAGGAGAAGTCTGAGTTCCTATGGGCTTGACCTGCACACTGTTAAAGCTTGGTGCCGAGGTCAGATTCTGGCCGATGAGCTCTCAAGTGTCGGAAGT
Source organism: Columba livia (assembly GCF_036013475.1). NCBI lineage: Eukaryota > Metazoa > Chordata > Aves > Columbiformes > Columbidae > Columba > Columba livia. The sequence goes on along the minus strand of NC_088603.1, from coordinate 49,054,810 downwards.
GTGCTACAGCAAACCGGCTGGCAGGGTTTTCGCTAACGCCAGGAGAGGAGCCCCCTCTGTGAATGGAGTTTGATAGTAGGCCCTGCCACATGCCCAGCTGCCTGATGCCTCAAAAGTTGGAAGCTTTTGCGAGTACAAACTGCCAACTGCAGTTTTAATGGACACAGCTACAGGTTGTGTATATTTTCCACTGAGCTTTTCTTGTAGTTATTGAAGTTATGCTGCTGGATAATAAAAGGATGTAGAAATAATGAAAAAAAAAAAAAAAAGGCTTTGCCTTTTTCATAACCATTTCTTATTCCCCCTACGTGATTTGATTACGAGACTTTGGAGTAGGTCTTGCAACTAAGTTCAGGAAATATAAAGAAGTAGTTTTCTGTATCCTGACTTCTTGCTTTGCTGGTGGATATGATCTTTTTAACTCCTGGTGTTTTAAAAGCATTTCTGTTTTGTTTCATTCTGAATGCAGAGCTGTTGGTGACCTCTGATTTCACAGGAATTGAAACAAATAGTTCTCATGTTTCCTGACAGCGTACCTGGGTGACTTGGTTGAAATGCAAGTTTCCCTGCCTCACCTCTGCTGTGGTCCATTTTGCAGCGTGCTGTTCTGAAGTTTGCTGCTGCCACTGGGGCTACTCCTATTGCTGGACGTTTCACCCCGGGTACCTTCACAAACCAGATCCAAGCAGCTTTCCGTGAGCCACGGCTCCTGGTTGTTACGGACCCCCGGGCTGATCATCAGCCACTGACAGAGGCATCTTACGTCAACATCCCCACCATCGCGTTGTGCAACACCGACTCCCCACTGCGCTACGTGGATATTGCCATTCCCTGCAATAATAAGGTAAGAGCTTTGTTGAAGCGCGCAAACCCTAAGTTGCAAAGATGGATGCTTTCTGCAGATGGGAGTTGGCTTGGATGGCACGTATCTCTAGGGTCGACCAGTTAATTAAGGCCTCTCGCGTGCTAGCAGGTGGGTGAGGAGGAGGAGATGAGCTGCACACAGTTGGAGCTTGGAGCTGAGGCCTGTTTCTGGCCGAGGAACTCTCAAGTGTAGGACGTGTGCTAGAGTAACCTGGCAGGACTTTTCGCTGACACCATGAGGGTCTCGGCCCAATGAGTGGAGTTTGGTAGTCATTCTTGCCACAGTTTATGAATATGAATGAAAGATAAAAGGAACTGATGAAAAAAGTGTTCTGAAACGTTACAGAAGCTGTAAGGAAGGTAAAGTCTAGGGAGATGGGAAAATAGCTTTGATCTCTACCTAGATGTTGTCACTCACTGAAACTAATATAAGCTAAATCTGAGTGTGTGTGTAAGATCTGGTCATTTGGTCAAGTTCTCTATTTCTTCATTCTAGCATATGTGATGAGCATAATCCCTGTCTTTTGGGCAAGATTCTTGTGGGTTAAGGAGTTGTATGAAACTCCATAGCAGGACAGTTGCTTCAGGCTGTGTTGTATACAGCAGGTGCTGGTGATGGAAGTGCGCTGTGATTTCTGCAAAGACCTGAAAACGTCACTGGGAACTTGAAAGGTTGCCCTTTCCTGAGTCCAAGCACATAAGCGTGTGGGTGTTAGCAAGCAATGCCTTTCTCTTGCCAAGCAAGAGCCTTGGACTGAGCGCAAATAAGTCTTTTGCTCTTTTAAAGTGTTTTCAAAGCTTTAGCTTCCCGAGAAACCTCACATTACTTTTTTCTGTGGCAGGGAGCCCATTCAGTGGGGCTGATGTGGTGGATGCTGGCTCGGGAGGTCCTGCGCATGCGTGGCACCATCTCCCGCGAGCACCCGTGGGAGGTCATGCCCGACTTGTACTTCTACAGGGATCCCGAGGAGGTAGGAGGCCTGTGGAAGGAAGTGTGGCTGTGTGAGGTGTCCTGCCTGCTGTTGAGGACAGGTTTTACCAACGTAATACTGCATTTCACCCTTAAGGTGGTGGTTAATTAGCTTTGCCTGTTGTTGGTTGGTGCATATTGTCTGCTGTGCGACAGTGAGGGTGGTGAGATGTTTTTGTGAGGCTTGGACCTTCTGCTCTTCCGTTGCAGATCGAAAAGGAGGAGCAGGCTGCTGCTGAGAAAGCGGTTACCAAGGAGGAGTTCCAGACTGAATGGACTGCCCCAGCTCCTGAATTCACTGCTCCTCCTCAGCCCGAGGTGGCAGATTGGTCTGAGGGAGTGCAGGTGCCCTCTGTGCCCATCCAGCAGTTCCCCACAGGTCAGTTTGGGGCGCGTCTGGGGGAAGTGGGGTGCATGTTGTAGCGGGTGTGAAGAGCTGGGGTGCACTAAGCGTTGTCTTTGTCATTGCAGAGGACTGGAGCGCCCAGCCAGCCACTGAGGACTGGTCAGCAGCTCCCACAGCCCAGGCTACCGAGTGGGTTGGCACTGCCACCGAGTGGTCTTAACTTCAGTCCGGCTCTGCTGCGAGAGAAATAAAGGCTGGTTTGATACACACCCGGCGTGGTACCGCTTTGTTACACTCGGCGGGTGAAACACGTGGGTGGCGTGGGGTGCGATCCTTGGCCACGGGCGGGGAAAGCTGTAAACTGCTGTTGCACCCTATTTGTGGAGCTGGGGCCGTGGGCTCCGGCCCAACCCGCGCTGCCCTCCCGCCCCGCCGTCTGGTCAGGGATGTCCATTTCCCGCCTTCCCGGGCTGCACGCCCCCTGTTGACGTAGCTGCTCCCCGTTGGCCAGCGGGAGAGGTGAGGGCGGACGTCACCAAGTGACGTTCGGGGCGGGGCTGGTTTTCCCACCACTCCCTCCGCGCGGGCGGGGCGGTGGGCGGAGTGTCGGCCTGTCCGCGTGCTGTGGGCGGGGAGACCTTGAGTGGCAGCTGCCCCTGTGGGGAAACACCAATTGTGTCTGTTTTACTGGTTTCTTCCGCAAAAATACTGCAGTAATCCTCAAAAAAAAGTGAACTCATCTGTCTTAGCGATTTTGAGGTTTATATTTCTGTGATTAATAGCAATAACAGGCAGCAGACCCTTCACCAAGAGAATTGGGGGGGGTTATAGGAGGTGGAGAAGTGTTTAAATTGGATCCCTTTTTCCATGTTTCCATGTTGTCTCACTTATTTTTCTAACTCCAGCTGGTGTCCCTGTTAAGTTTAATGGAGTTTCACAGAAGGTCAAAGCAGACCATAAAGCAAAGAATATGATTCAAACAACAGGAACTGGTTACTTATGAGAGGAACTTGAAGGACAAACCCCAAGGTGAAGCTTGAAGAACATGCATATAGTAACAAACCATGAAATTTGGCAAGGATATATTTGGTATATCTTGAACTTTGGTGAACTATGCTCATTATACACTCATTTTAATACAAAAACATGCCTCCTTATCAAAGGCTACCCACCTTCTTGAGAAGATCTCTACTCACTGACCATGCATAGAAGACTTTACGTTTACTGTAACTTTTAAACCAAGGTGAGAAAGGTTTAGAGCAGTAGACTCTGAGTAGGCATAAATATGCATAAGATGTTAGGAGTGGTCAAAACCCAAAATGTATAAATACGTAACTTAGCTTGCTTCTGGTGTGCTGGCTTTGCGAAAGGTTGCCCAGCACAGAACTGTGGATAAAGCAAATACCTCAACCCTGTGTGTGTTTTGATATCTGCATGCTGGGTAATGATCCCACCTTTTGTGATAACACAGCCAGGGCAACCAGCATATGGAGAATGTATTAAATTGTTTTCTCTTAACACATGTGCTTCTTTACTTTTACTGCAAGATGCATATTAAGAGTAGAAAAGCCTAAAGTAAGCTATGGATATTGCACATCTGTCCAAAGGAAGCTGCATGTCATGGTGGGGTGACAACTTGTTCCCTTTGGGACTCTGGGTGGGTGCCGTAGCTGGACCAGGGACAGCCTGTACAGCAGCTGCTTGTTCCCTCCCCAGCTCTGAGATTGCCCACAGTAACTTGTTGCCCTGGTCTTTCTTTTCACGCTTTCACATTAAAAGTGTCCAAATTCAGAGTACAGGCTTGCCTCTCTGTACTTTGAATCACTGGTGTGGCAGCTTCACTGTTGTCCCTTTTCTTTATCTGTTTTGTAACCCACTTCATGTGAAAATGTTCCAGATGTTGAAAATATGGCAGTCATCAGACAGCTCCTGCGTATACAATGGGACAGTTTTAAATCTGCAAAAGCTTCATCTGCGTACTTGTTACTGAAATGTGCCAGGCATATTACTGGAATATGATTCTTTCCATCTAAGGGTTTCATGAAGTATCATGTTGACTTTTATGGTGAGTGTCTTTTTTAGGACCAAGGTGAGCCAGTGAGAGGGGGATCCATGCAGCCTGGGAGAAGAGGATGAGGAGCTGGATCTCTGCGTGTAGATTCAGAATTAGCTTTTTGGCATAACTGATGTGAGGCACGTGAGCTCTGCAGGGGAGATAAATAGCAGCCCTTTAGCAAAGGAGGCAGCCTGGGCTGGCAGTAGCAGAGGGCACATTGCATGAGGGCCACGTTCCTCAGCATGCTGGGGTACAGGGCAGGCAAGGTCTCAGTCCAGGGTGTGGAGGTACTAGCAGAGATGTGTCAGGAGATTTACAGCTGCCAGAGCTTCCCATGTGGCAAATACCTCATGTATTGAGGCAGATGCAGTGTTGGTGTTGATGTAAGTGGACAGCAGATAAGTTGTAACCATATTCTTTTGGACTGATCTGATTTGACCCACGATGGCTTAGGCTGAACTACATGTAATGAAAACAATTTGTTTCCCTTGAGGATCTGGCAGTGTTCACCTTCTTCACAACCTTTTTGCATTTAGTTTGGGTTGGTTGGACTGGACTGTGTAGGCTTCTTAGAGCAGTCTTTCTGTTCCACAATTTGGTTTAAACAGGAGCTAGCTGATGTTTCTGAGCATCACAGAATCCCTCTGGAGAAATGAGCTGTTGAAGAGTCCTCTTTGCCAATAAACTACTGTCTGATCCATGAATCTCATGCATGAGATACATGCTTTCTAACTCCCTTCCTAATACATGTGTACCCATTTGCAGATGTTCCTTGTCCTCTCCAGTAATTTCCTTGCCCAAATAATGGCATGATATTTTTAGTATCAGAGTATTGTTGTATGATTACATCAAGGCTTTTCTTTCACAGGAAGCAAAGTGCTTTATGCGCAGTCTAAGGGACTCAGCTCTATTTGCTTAAATCCAGGCTGCAAAACTCTTCCACTCATTCCATCTGTAGGTTGTTCTGCTTTCTGAAACAGTGTAAATGGTTGTAGGATGGTTGATGCTATCTTTTAGGAGCGTGGTGTACTCATTTGAAACCTGTTTACTAAAATCAGTGTGCAGCTTGTATGTGTGTATGGTTGATGAACTCACTTCACTGCTCCTCTTAGAGGTTTCGTCCCAATCCCAGAGTGCGAGTGTGGAGTGGATCTTGTAATGTTAAATTATGTTAAATTATTTTTGCTTCTTTCTCAGGTTGATAGCATCCTGGTACAGGGAGACTTTACATGGAGTAAAGCACATGGTAAATCTGCAATTGTCACAAACTCAGCACTCTCCAAAGCTGGTGTATCTTGAACCTTCTCGGGACCCTGTTGTCTTGAATGCATGCATCCTAGCTGAGAAATAACAGCATTTCAGATTTGCCTTGTTATTACTGTGAGAGCTGCTGGGTCATTTCCCCGCTGCTCTGCAGCTTCCAAAGAGACATTGGCCAGTGCTTTAGGCAACATTTCTTTCCTCCAGCCAGTGCTTGACACTACCAGCTCCCAGCCCTTGCAGCCTAGAGTTTGTGAAAACCACAAAGCCTCTGAGTTTATGGAAACCTCATCTGCATGTATGACAGGTAAAGGTAGAATGACGCATCACAGCTGTATGTATTAACAGCAATGGGAATGAAGAACATCTTTGATTATCAGCCCTGCAAAGAGGCAGCCTGTGATAAATACCTTGAGCATGGTCTTGCTATGTGCAATCTCATCCACAACTGTGTTTTTCTGAATTTCTTGCTTCCTGGGATACTGATTTCTGAAGCTGTTTTTATTTGTTCTTCTAATACTTATATTTTCAAAAACACTCACTCTCATGTTTCTACTATCCAAATTTGAAAGTGTGTCATTTATACCTATTCCTCTACATTCAGTAATCACTGATGAATAATGCTACACAAGGAAGCTACTTTTTTTTGTTTGTTACCTCTGTAGTTGAAAGAACAGGTTTTTTTTTAGGCTTCTGCTTGAAACCTCAGTTAATAAAGTTCATCTAGCCCGAGTTTAACTAGTGTGTCTCTTCTCATCTAAAGTCATAAATATTTCTGTCATTGTTTGTGTCACTAGCTATAAGATTACTGTTTTTACTAGTACTGCTCAAGCATGAATAAAATAAATCCTCTAAAGGCCAGTGGATGTGTCCTTTGAAATGATGGCCCTCTGGCCCTGCTTTGAAGGCCAGAGAAACCTACTGTGGTACAGAATTTTTGCGCTCATTTTAAATGCCATTGCACTACACCCAGAAGGGATTCTTGGGTTGAGTCACATAGCTTATTCTCCTCATTTTGGTTAGAGAGTCTCAGCAGTGACTCTTGGGCAGAACAAAGGATACCACTGCACAGCTGTGCCTCTAGTCCAGGCCATGTTCCAGCAGCGTCGTGTACCCACCGCCCTTACTGCGGGGGCTTGGTTTTTTAACAGCAGGCAGCTCAGAAGAAGAGGGAATGAGATGTATTTTGTGAGCCAGAGGTGGATCCTGAGGGATGAAAAAAATTTACCTTTCAGATATTAAAAGGAAGTATACGTCTACGCACCTTATATGTGGGTTAGGGTTCGATTTAGGGTTATGTGAAGCAGGGATCTCATTGTGGAAAGAAGCGTGGCATGTTGCATGGTTCCAGGCTGGTCTGCCATGAGGACGGTCACGTCAAAGGTCAGTACAAACTTTTGCCATAGCTGCACACACTGGCACTGCTCATTTCTGTGCTGTAGCTGGAAACCCCACAGTGTGACTGTAAAACCTAGAAAGCTGCTGTGTGAAGCTCTTAAATATCACTTGTAATGCTGTGTTTGTTAGTACTGTTCAACTGGCTGAACATGAGCCAGCAGTGTGCCCAGGTGGCCAAAAAGGCCAACAGCATCCTGGCTTGTGTCAGAAACAGTGTGGCCAGCAGGACTAGAGAAGTGATTGTGCCACTGTACGTGGCACTGGTGAGGCCTCACCTTGAACCCTGTGTTCAGTTTTGGGCCCTTCATCATAAGAAGGACACTGAAATACTAGAGTGAGTGCAGAGAAGGGCAACGAAGCTGGTGAGGGGCCTGGAGCACAAGTCTGATGAGGAGCAGCTGAGGGAACTGGGGCTGTTTAGCCTGGAGAAAAGGAGGCTGACAGGAGACCTTATCGCTGTCTACAACCACCTGAAAGGAGGTTGTAGCATGGAGGGTGTTGGTCTCTTCTCCCAAGTAGCAACTGTTAGGACAAGAGGAAATGGCCTCAAGTTGTGCTGGGGAGGTTTAGATTGGCTATTAGGAAACAATTCTTCATGGAAAGGGTTGTCAGACATTGGAACAGGCTGCCCAGGGAGGTGGTGGAATCACCATCCCTGGAGTTATTTAAAAGGCATTTAGACGAGGTTCTTAGAGACATGGTTTGGTGCTAGAGTTAGGTGATGGCTGGACTTGATGATCCTGAGGGTCTCTTCCAACCAAAATGACTCTATGATTCTATGATTGCCCAAGAAGCTGCTTCTGGTCCCAGGGGCTGTTTGCTACCTCACCTCTGGAAGGGTGAGGGGATGCTGAGAGTGAAGGAGACGGTGTGGATATTCGCCTGTTGAGTCTAAACTAGGTCAGGATGACCATACCAACCTTTCACCACTCACGGATACAGGCATGTTAACAAAAGAGGCTTTCTGGGGGCTGGCAAGCACCTGAGCATTGCATCTGCCTGGCAGGTTTCAGGTGGATGATGGTGATGAGTCACACAGTTGCAAAATGCGAGAATGCAGATTGTTTGCAAGACTCCAGTAGATGGGGCTGTTCCTCCTGGTTTGTTTCGGTTGCTGCTGGTGGCCTGGTGGGAGAGTTGGACTGGGCTGGCAGCGGGCGAGAGAAGGATGGTCAAAAGCTGCTTGGTAAGCACACCTGGGCCTTTCGGAGTGTCTCCCTGTGGTGAGAGACTTCGGGCATCCCTCCTAAATATCCAAGCTGCTATTTAGTGCTGTAGGAGAGACTTAATACCATTGCAAAGTCCCTATGGTGACTAGTGAAGTGTCTTCAGTGCCAGCCTCCATCTCCTGTGGTTGGAGCAGAGCTGGTCCAGCCAGCACTTGCCCTGCCTCTCACCTGGATTTTTGACTTCCCTGTAGCAGGATGGTGCTGTCTCACAGGGATCATAATACACTTTCTGTAAAAGAACCCCAAACCTACTCTTTTTTCCGTATGTGTTTGTGTGTTAAACTTCCTGTCTCACACATTGATCTTGCTTTTGAATTTCCATAAGGGAGCAAGTGTGGGATGCTGCTGGCTTCCAGTGTGGAGAAACACAGTGCTCCTATATGAAGATGCCTTGGAAACTCTCTAAATTGTCTGTTCGGCTTGGCTTATTGCTTCCAGTGTTTCTGGAGTGACTTGTCTTCTCCATGGTACTCCCAAAGCTCACAGGTGTACAATTCATTGCACCAGATGGCTTTGCTTAAGTGGGGAAAAATTAAGCAGCACATGTAGAGAGAGAATCAGACTATGTACCATTTTCCTTTACTTGTTAGTTTGCTGTTAGAGGCTCTAATTTGAGAGGCAAGATTAAAATAAATAAACAAAAAAACCCCTCCACCACTTCCCTCTTCACAACATCTTTTCTGGAGGCTCCTTTAAGCTATAGTGCCTGCTCCCAGCTGGATAAGGTTTTAGGAGCCTCAGGTGCCAAGGGCTGGAGTGTCTCCTCCCCTTTTCTCAAAAGAACAGGTGTGGGGTAGGTAGGAGTATGTTGTTGGCTTTTCTTCTTGGCTTTGTGGGACAAACTCACTTTGTCTGAGTGCTACAAGCAGCCAGTTGTTCTCCATCATCTCCTTCAGGAGGGCTGAGAAGTCTAGCAATCAGTTTTTCTGATTTCAAAGGTTCAACCTTTTGAAAAGTTCTGAGATTAATTCTCAGTCTTAATTTTGTTAGCCTAAGCGTGGCTTGGATTCCGCCTTGACTTCTAGGCTGCTCCTGCACCCTGTTTTAGATTTTTTTTTTTTTCCTTCTGTGAAAACTGCATGTTTTTGTTTCAAAATGAGAACTGGGATTTCTCAAACCATACCTTGAATATAGAAGCAGGAACTTCATTAAAATGTTTAATCCGAGGCTTGCAATATAAAATGCTGCAAGTTATCAACACTGCGAATTTACCAACACTACTTGGTGCCCAGGTGGGATGAGCACTCTGTGGGAACGTCCTTTTGCAGTGGCTGGTTGGTCTATACTGGCTCTCCTCCCCTTGGATCTGGATGTTGCTCTGTTCAGGTAAGTGTCAAGCCTTTGCATGTATTTAGTTTTTATTTTAAATCTTAGGAGACTACTTTTCTACCATGACAAGAAGAGTGGATTGACCTTCCCTTCTAATGTCTGTTTGGTAGGCCCCTGTGTCAGAGCAGCGCATCTCCCAGCTGGCTGCACCCTGGGAAAAGCTCGGTGTGCTTGTGTGACCCACGTGTGCCCTGGGACATGAGGGCTGTTGTAAGGCGCTGATGTTTTCTGAGACTGTGGCTTTGTGATCAGCGACTCTTGGGGCTCTTCTGCTAATAAGATAATTGCAACACAAAATATGGAGGAGGATAGTGAGTGCCTCCTCTGGGGCAATGTAAGACAGAAGGGAGTAGCATAGGGACTGCAGAGCAGCCCCCTGTTTCCTTGCCAAAGCTGGGGTGAGTTTAGCAGTCGTGATAGCAGCTCAGGCAATGTGTTGCTAGTACCACAGGGGGACCCCTATGGTGAATGTGTGCTTGGTGCATCTTCCTGGGTTAGGTGAGGTTCAGTGGAGGCTGCCTAGGATGTGTTTTGATGCTGTGGAGCCTCTGAGTCCCACCTCTGTGGTGCTGGTGGGGTGCATTTCTCATGGGGAAGGTTTGGGATAAGTGGTTACGGCAGGGTGTGGAGAGCTGCCCCACCGTATTGGTGTTTGTGCTCGTTGGCAATAGGGGCTCTGAGCTGGTGCCTTGACTGAACAGAGCTGCCTCCAAAACCACCATGAGGCTCCCTTCTTGCCCACGGCCAGGTGGAGCAATAACATTGCAAAGAGTTTTGAACAGATATTACTTTCAGAGGCACTGCTTTGCTTCCCTTGTTCTTCCTTCTGAAGGTGAGGTGCCAGGAAAGGGGCACTGTGCTGTCTGCAGGTGGCTTGTGGCTGCCAGTGCATCAGTGCCAGCTCCCCATCACCCAGGGAGGATAACAATCCAAAATTAACTGTGACTAGGAGAGTGAATTGGCACCAGGTTGGCATGTGCTCTTGCGTGGGAGGTGCATGATTTGGTGGTGGGTGGGAGTGAGCCAGGGCTGCCTGTTGCCAGGCAGGTTGCACTGGAGGGGATGGTAGATGTGAGGTAGGGTAGAAGGAGAAGGATTAGATTGAACATGTGTTTCTTACTGTGTCTCTTATTGGAGTGACAATGAAGAGATGAAAGCTTTGCATGATGTTCAGGCTGAAGTCCAACCCAAAAGACCCTATTCTGGCTACACGCACCCCCCCTGTATTTTTAGATGGTTATTTGTTTTTTCTTCTGGACTTGGGGTTGGAGAAGTGCTGTGAGCAACATATGTCTGGCTCATCCCTGATGAAGTTAGGGTTTTGGCTGTTTGGTGGATAACTGGTTCAAACACACAACTTTGCTTTGGCAGCACCATGGTAGTGTTGCATATCCAGGTGGCGACTTGTCCTGTTCCAGGACAACTAGATTAGCTCTTCAAAGCCAGCAAAAGGTTTTTAAAGCTACTTATCCTCCATTTAACTGGCATTGTGGGAGACGTAAATGGCTGAAAGGGCATGTGTCTGACATCTGGCTTTCCCTGGAAGTGGGTTACAGCAGATTTCCGCTGCTTTTGCACGAGGGGACTGGCTCTGTCTGTGGGTCAGTGCTCAGGGCAGCACAAAGGTGGCGGTTTCCCTGCTGCCAGCTCTCTGCTGCTGTGGCACAACCCCATCCAACGTGGGGACGATGGCAGATGTGTGGGAAGTTGAGCAGGAGCTGCACAGTTTCCCAGTTTGAGCTGGAGCTGCTTGTAAAGGAAAGCTTGCCAGCGGCTCGTTAGCGATGTTTGCGTATGCAGTGTTGAAATGCTTCTGGAGCCTTCTCCTCCAAAAAGTGCTGGGCTTCCTGGGGAGCAGAAGCTTTGTTTGCTGGGGCCGTCTGCAAAACCCCTGCAGCCCCGGCCCTGGGGCCGTTTCCCTGGTGGAGCTGGGGGACCCGCAAGCTGCAGTGATGCTGCTGTGGTGACAGTGAAGCTCTGCTTTGTGTCCAGGTGGTGGCTGTACTGCTGTGCCCAAGCTGCTGTAGCAAAGCATTTTTTTTAGTGAAGGCATGTTTTTGTTATGGTTTCTCTTTGCTCTCTTAGCTGGCCCTGAGTCCTCTCAGCGCCTGATTTAAATAAATCTGATAATAACCTTCATATTTTGAAGATCTTAAACATCTGCTTAGGCACTGAATTATTTACTGCTGCTGCTATGCAAAACATGAAAAAAAAGTCCCATGTGTGTGAAATGATTTTTAGTTACAGGAAGGTTTGGATCTGCAGCCTTTTGCTGAAGAAGCCTTGGTGTCCCTAAGCAGCTTTGCTTTGAGGGAGGGAGAATGGAGAAAGGGGGAGGACACAGCTGCTTGGGATGTTTCTGCAGCTGCTGTTCCTCAGTAAAATGAATTTACTAACTAATTTTTAATAACATTCCACCTACCACTAACCTGACCTGCACGTTTGATCACTGTGATGATTTGTCCGTGCTTGAGCAGTCCAGGTAACAGTGCTATGCTGCTGTGGTGGTTTTTATTTTATCTTCAGTTGACCTGAAGTTATTTTCTCTCCCTCCCACAATGCCTGGAGAGAGGTGGCATTGGCAGCTTCTGAGAACATCTCTCAGTTCCCACCAGAGAAGCTCCATTCGCCTCTGTTACTGCTTTAATATCCTCCAGCTGTTTCCTTGCAAAATTTTTTCGTCACTTGTATGCAGCAGTGGTGGGTGCAGTGCATACCCCTGTGCTGGCCCCGAGGGGCATGCAGGGCTGCTGAATTTTTAACTCATCCGCTTGCTATGCCAGGGGCCAAGCCATTCTGATTTCCCAGCTCTGTGAGCTGGATTAAATTATGCTAAATCCCTCTTTGGTTCCCTTGGGCATGAGCCTCTGAAGAGTCTGTCTGGGCTCAGCCTGGGGCACTCTGGTGTCCAGCTGGTGCTCTTCTGCATGGGTCTGGTCCCCAGAAGATAGGGAGACCCTCTGTGGTCACCCCTCTCCTCTCCTTGGCTGCATCTTCAGGTAGTTTTTGCCCACTGGACATTTTTATGGGGACTCGATGCTGATACTCGTAAAGCTTTTGCCCACTGGGAAATGACATCTGTCCACCATCCCTGGGCAGCTGTGGGCTCTTCTCCCTCTGCCTGCACAGTGCACTGGGAGGATACTCAGCCATATCGGCTGCAAACGTATCCCCTCGCTTCCGTGCTTTCTAGTTTTTCTGTGAATCATGAAGGAGTGGTGCAGAAAATAATATAAAGCCTGAAAGAATTAAAAATCTGCTCATCTTTATCTCAGTGCCCATGTGGATACATGCATATGCGGACTGTCTCCCAACATGTGGGAGCTTAGTGGTCTCTGTTTGCCGAGTGCGTGGAGGAGGCGGTTATTCCTGTGTAGCACCACATGGTACCAAATGTAAGATGTAGAGACAAAGTTCACCGCTGGTTTCACCTGATTGTAGATGGCTGAGTTGAAGGGGACCCAGAGAGATGGGTTTTTTGATTGCAAATGAACAATTGCAAGCCTCCCCTTGCCACAGCGTAGCATTGCATTAGTGTAATCCTTTTAAAATGTGATACTGAATTTGGATTCAGCAATGGTGCCTGTGTTGTGTGAGAAATGGGCCAGGATCTAGAAATGTTTAGTTTTCAGAGTTGCCTTTTTCCCTAGGGAAAAACTACATCTGAGCATTTGTGAGCAATTAGGACTTGGCTGCAGATGAAACGGGGCTGCCACCTGCTAAAGGACAAGCTGCTGCCTCAGGGCTAAGCAAGCAGCAAGAATAGCATGACAGAGAAAAAAATCCCCATGGTTGTCAGGCCAGAGAGCTGATAATGTTGAACGCAACATGAATCAAAATTGGGAGATCACTTTTTAAAGCCTTTTGGTGAGCATTTGTTTTGTCAGGACATCACTGCTTTGAAGAGCTGTGGTTTAGAGATGCAGTGGATGTCCAGCTTCAAAGGTCCCTGTCTGCCCTGCTTCGGTGGCAGCAAAAGCACCTGATATATGGTCATGGAGAGGGGCCGCAGCATGCTGGGGTGCAGAGAGATGGGTGACTTGCTGCACCCATGGCTTGCTGGGGTCAAGTCAAGCACCTGGAGGACATTAGATTGAGTCTTAGTGCATCTTCACTGGTGTGGAAGCCACTGTGATGCTCCTGGCACTGGCAGAGTGTTGAGCAACATGCTTCATGCAGTAGCACAAGCTGCAAAAATACTGGTCTCCATCACCAGAGGGTTTCTTTGGGCATGAGGAATGAGCTAGGTCTCTACAAATAAGCACAGCACAATATTTAAGCTTTTAATTGAGAAACAAGACACCTAAATACTGTTGTTGGTTTGGACCTGAAAAATTGAATCCTTTTCCCAATCTGCCTCACATCCCACCTAACTGGACCCCTTTGCCCAGCTCCTCAAAGGTGGACGATTCCAGACTGAAGGTCAAATCCTCTGCGCTCTGTCAAGTCATAAAGAAGAAACAAGTTACTGAATTTCCTGTCCTGAGCATATTTTTATGACAAGATTTGTAGCATTTAGTGGAAAAATTCAAGGTAAGCACCTTTGATCCCAAGCAACTCAGCTGTAGTGGAATTGTTGCTAGCTATATTTATGGGTTTGTTTTTACTGAAGAACATGAGTTTATTTTTTACAGACATTTTAATAAAGAACAACACATATGTGAGCACCAGATCTAAGCTGGCTGGAATGAATTTCTGTCAACAACAGGAAGAAACAGTAGGTCTAAAAGAGCAGGTCCAACCTGAGAAGTCCTGCCACGGAGACCTGGGATGTCCTGTAGATCCGGGAGATATGATCCTTAAATTGCACCAGAAATTTCTAACTGGTCATAATTGTAAACTAGGGCAAAGCACTTTTAGTCTCTGGGTTGTGCTGAGTGGTGTCACTGAATTAGGAGTTACATCTAGGGACTGAAATAATGGTGCAAGGTACTCTTAACAGACTGTGAAATCAGGAGCAGAGTGGGAAACCAGAGAAAGCAGTGGTGGGGTTGGAACAAAAAGATGAAAGTTTGGAGGAGATAGACTGGAGGAAAGCTGTCACAAAGGATGGAATGCTGCTGACAAAACCTCCTCCTGTGCTGGTCTAGTAGGAGTCCTCTACTCCTAGTAGAAGATGCCATGCAGCTGGGCAGGGACACTCATTGTTTTTAAAGAATACTTAATTCCTCAGGTAGTGTGACAGGAAAACAAACAAAAAAGCAAACAGAAAACAAAACAAAAGCCCAACAAACCAAACAAAAAAACACTACACAAAACTACCAAAAAAACCCACACAGAAACTCCTCAAAACCCGACTTTGTTGAAATGACAGGAAAACTCGTGCTACTTTTATTAACTGAAGAAGCCTATGGAGGGACCAACAAGCACTCACACCACAGAGTAAGCTGCTGTTAATGGCCACAGAGCTGAGTCCTGTATATATAATAGTAGTTCAGCAATGCCACAGCTGATTTTTGTGATCAAAATCAGCTCAGCCATTGCGGGTTACAACTCTAAAGTACCACTAAGCTTCTAAACAAAGCTGTTTTAGATAGTCAGTGTCAGATAGATATGGATCATCACGAGTGGATGACCGACATACAGTAATAATTTCATACTAAAACTATGATAGTTCATGCAGCACCTCTATTTTAATTTCAAACAGGAGAAACATCACTGAGCTTATGAAGCATAGTGGGGGTAGAATGGCCGTCCTCTCCCCCTTCCAGGGACCAGTCCCGGTGGGTAACCCCTTGGTCTGGGCTGGCCCAGGTGAGGTGCTCGGACACCCAGAGTTGGTGGCTGCGTGACGAACACGTGTGGCGGTGGGGCGAATGCTGCTCCTCTCCCACCAGACATGGGGCTGCCACCCGCGGCTGCTGCTTTGCCTTGTTTGCCGACAGGGCTGCTTCTGTTAGAAGACTCTGTTTTCTTGACTAGGGCAAAGATTATGAATGTTATTTCCCTGAGAGCAAACACAGCCTTTCTCCCTCTGCACAGTGCCTGATGTTTTTTCTATGTGTGATAATCCAAGTGTTTGGGGATTTGTATTTGAACATCTGAATGACGAAACCCTAAATAAGACTGTTAGCCCCTGGCTAACAGCCACTATGTGTCTCTGCTGCCCAAGCCCTCTTTGCAGGTTCTTACTGATGCGTTTATAAGACATGACAGTCCTACCAGCCATGCTGGTACACCTCTAGCTATGTGATGGTCATGGGTAATTGCTGATTTTAGTTTTTATTTTCAATGTACCCGCAATGCTGCTGGCACTATTTCCATTTAAATGAGCACCCTGGGTCTGCTCTGGGGGGAAATCAGTATTGACTTGGTCTAAATTTACCAGCTCATTTTGGGCTCTCCAAGAAACAGCCTATCTAAATGTGAGGAAGTTTTGGTGACAGTAGTTTGCTTTTCTTGTCTGTGTCAAGGTAAAAATCTTTAACACGTGTCGCGCAGTTTCTCACAAATGAGAGCAGGAGGCTCTGGTGGTCAGGAAATGCCTGATTCAGACCAAGCCTGGATGATCTGTCTTCCTTTAGAGTGCCTGGACCCTGATGCCAATGTTCCCTCCTGCATTTTTCTGCCCAGCCATGGACCACCTCAGCAGAGCTTACAGCATACGTTTATTTGCCCTAAGACCAGCACAGGCCCATAAAATCATCTGCCTTGCTCATAATGAATTTTCCAATGAAAACCTCAATTGGGAGAAAAGTTTGTGCCTGGGTCAACTCACCAGCCAAGAGTTTGTGTTATTCCCAGAATAAATGGCTGAATTTGTGACCAGCATGGTTAATAGCTGGGATATGAATCATAACTTTGGATTACAATTCCCACGTTGTGATAAGCCTGTGTGAGGCATAATCCACTCTAAAACCTTGCCCTGCCTGGGTGTTCATTGGCAGGTGGACTTCTGTAAGCTGATAAAATCTGTGCTAGTTATACTCATCCAATCCCTTTGCAAACATGTATTACTCTAGTTTCTCTATCTTTCCCTCTCATTGTTTGGTGGCAAAAGGAACCTTTTCAGGAGGGTTGAGGGGAGGTGGTTTGGTTTTTACCTTCTGCTTGTTTGGGCTGACTTTCACTCTTTGTACTTGGCGTGAGTAAATCCTCCAGATCTTCCAGCATGGGGTTAGTACTGGCTTTGTTGTTTCTCTTGTTTTTCTCCTCTTCGCGTTGCTGCATCAATAAAAGACATTTGGTTTAGTTTGAAACTGCAGATGTGATCTGTGAAATGGTTGGCCTGGCTAAGCATTTGTTGGTATGAATGTAATCTCTTTGCCAAGTTCAAAGTGCTTTTTCTCACTGAAACTCATTATGTGAGCAGAGTTGTGCTTTTGCAGGTATCCTGCTGCCCAATCTAATTCATATGAGTTCAAGGGTCCCTGCTTTATGGTCCTCTGCATGTTGCAACCTCTTTCAGTCATGGATATCACGAGGTCCAAATCCTACCCTGCTAATTCAAATCATTGCATCTGTCTGTATCTTGCTTTTTCTGTCTGCGTGGTGGAGACAGACACCAGTCTCCTCTGTGAAGTGCTTCAAGAATTGATGGCAAAAAGTGTTATTGCTCTGTTGTTATTTATGGCTCTTTAGCTTGTACAAAACCTGACTGTGGTTTTGATAGGCTTATCATTGTCCCTCAGAAATCTCAGGCTACAAAACATTACTTGAACTTTGAGGTAACTTATTTTTGTAGGTGGAAAGCACAATTTATGGGAAAACTCTCTGTAGTTTTGGTGTACGAAATAGCAGCCTATTATGGGATGTCACTGCTCTTTGCAGTTAGCCATTAAATGCCATCAGAGAGGACTGAACAGGCATAAAGTGCATCGTCCCATTGTGTTCGTGTTCAGAAGTGAAGAGCAATTTAAAAGCATATGTTGCACATCAAACTTGGAGTGTGTGGTATTTCAAAGATGGCTTTGAAAAATCAATACTTACCATTTGCATTTTCTTCTTCAGCTCTGCGTTGGCGCGCTGGTACGCTTCAGACACAGCGTTTAGGTAATAGATGGCGAGGCTACAAAAACAAATATGTAGCTGTGGTGATAGGATCAGGGCAGAGAGAAAGTTTCACAGGGAGGGAACATTTAATTTTTGCCTACCTTCTAGCATCTAGGTTTTCTACCCAGCCCCTGCAAATTGCCTTTAGAGGCGCAAGGCTTAGGAATGATTCAGGCTGCCTTGTGGCATAGTCAGGTAAGATGGGCTGAGTCAGTTCAGTAGCTCATTTCTGTTCAAACAGAAGAAAAGTGACCATCCTGCCCCTCCTGCCTCTGCCTTGTCTGGCCACAGTCTCCCTGTGCTTTGCACTTGCCTTGGCCCTTGGATCTTTACTTGATGGTGAGCCCATTCAACTCATTACCTGGGTGAAAACCAACTCAGCTGATAAAATATATGAATTTCTTCCAAGAGTCAAGGGAAAAACAAAACAGTCACCAAGTCACACAGGGAACTTAGAGAGGAAAAAAAAAGAGGAAACAAGGAAAATAGTGGCAGGCAGCAGTCCTTGAAGTACAGTCTGCATTACTGCTCGGCCAGGACCAGCTGCCTGCTGCAGCCCAACGAGGGGCTGTTGGGAGCCAGCAGAGATGGGAACTGAGGGGGAGCAGCAGCCAGGTGGAAGCAGAGCCGCTGGCTTTTGTTTTGATCCTTGATTCTGCAAGAAGGGCATGCCAAAACTTGGGGGGGAAAAAACCAGCCAAGCTGGAGGGAATTGAAAGGCAAGCGGGATGGGAGAGGGTGTGCTGGCAGCCAGCCCTTGGCACACAGGGAGGTGCGTGTTTTAAAACGTGCCCAAGCGTCTGGGCCTGTCTCGCCACCGCTGCCGCTTGCCAGCTAGCCATATTTTGGTTGTCAAAAGTGTCTCCTCCTGCTTTTGTAGAGTGCTTTTATTCTTCTAAACTGTAAACATCATCTGCTCAGTAACTTTGAGCCATTCACAGGAAAAGCACCAGCCATTTCAATTCATCACTATAATTTTTTTTTTTTTTAAAGAAGAAAATACTGTTATAAAAGAGGTAAGAAAAAAAGGCAGGCTAAAAAAAAAAGTTTTCCTGACAGTTCAGAACCTGCTTGGGTGGCTCCAGCCCAGGTTCAACATCCTAAAGCACCAGGCTTGAGGATTTTGTCAGCAGAGGCACCATGTATCAGCACATTGGTTTCCAGGTGGGAGATCAAGAAGAGGTGCTTTGGAGGGCCTCTCCTGAGGCTTTTTGCAGGGATCTGTCTAGAGGAAACAAATTTATGCCCTTTTGCCTAGTATGATATTAACCCAAAACTCAGTCTTGGAGAGTTTGAAATTTGTTATTTTTGATCTTCTCTGAGGATGCAATAGCTTTATTTCTTCTCTATTGTCAAACTAATTGCCAAGGAAATATATTGCTTTGTAATACAGGGCTTTGGTGATGCTCTGCCATTTTTGTTGTGACCAGCCAGGATGTAGGTGCCTTGAGTACCCCTGTTTTCATAATGTTAACGGGATCTTTCTATTCAAAGCCATCTGGGATGCCATGTGCCCTGTTTCTGAGCTGCCTTCTCAAGTTCATTCAGTCACTGAGGAAATCAATTCCTGTTACTTTTTCAGTCCCTTCTCACCCCCTGCTGTAGCAGCCAGCAGCATCTCCAACCTCCACAGCTTCCTCCCAATGACTCCTGCTTTTAGCCGGGCGTTGATGGGAAGGGTATGAACTCACCAGGTGTCTCTCCCAAACACTGTGAGATATGAGCCTGCTGTGTCTACCGGCTAAGCCTGAGTTTCCTCTGTCCTTGATTTATTACAGAGTCATTGTTCAAAGGAGGCTGAGTTTGTCCGTGGCTGAACTGCCCTTAAGGGAAAGGAGGGGGAAAGGGACAGTGCCACAGAAAGGGGATTTGAGGAGGATGCCTTTGCTGGAGTTCAAATCTGCAGGCAGTCAGGCAGATTTGGACTGTGTTGTTCAGGCCAAGACTCAACAATGCTAAAGCAGCCTGGGTGATCCTCCAAGGTGCTGCCAGTGTCCTGGGCAGGTCCTACAGATGTACTGGATTTGCTACTGAATTCCTGATTCACACTGCTAGTGCTGGTTCCCAGAAAAGGCAAAGTCATATGCTGATCTGACTGTGAGCAGCGGCATGACAAGCTGGGAACTTTGCTGGGAACTCAAGTAAGCATTAGCAAATGGACTTTATCCACTTTTAGTGGGGTGCTTCAGATCTACCTGCCTCTAAAATGAGCCTGGGGATGGACTCTTGTGCTTGAACTGCTTAGTGTGGATGCTGTGTGGCTCTGGCACTCCAGTTCTCTGATTTGCTGCTCCCCCCAGAGCTGGGAAGAGTATGTGGGTCACTGTCCTTCTCTAGCCTGCACAGCAGTTTTTTTTTTTCTAGTTCTCCTCAATGCAGTAAGGTGCTTCCAGCTTCGTTCAGGAGGGTCTGCAAGCCATGGCTTGAAATCCTGCTCCCAGCCCCAAATGGGATTAGATTATATGCCTGTGTGCAAAGTATCTCTGCTTCTCCTTGCTCTGTTTCCTTTTTCCCTTGTCCTCAGACAGCTAGAAACATGACAGTAAGACTGACACCCGTGTCACCTTCTGGAACCCATGGTTGTCTGGGACCAGACACCAAGAACAGAAATAAATAGAAAGGGCATTTTCGATTGCACCTGAAAAGAGATAGGAGGCTATCACGGCTTGAGAAAATGACTTAATTCAGTCCACAGAAGCAGAAAGCACTTTTTGAGTGTTTGCCATAAAAAGCAACAGACTGTCCATTTATGATCCGCCTGTTTCTCTTTGTAGAGCCTATTTGTTATTTAGGCTGTGTTGTAGGTTGCCTTGCCTGCTTCTTAGAGAGCTGCTGGCTCTCTGCTCATCAGGACCAGACGAAGCTCCAGCAATTGCATTTTCCGGGTTTAAATCTCTTGGGAAGCTGGATGGGGATCAGTGCAAGGACTGCCTCCAGCTTGAACCTGTCTACCTGTCCACAGCAGCAGTAGAAGCAGAAGCTGAAGACTTTCAGAGACAAGGCAGGAAACTTGGGACTTGTGTACGATTTATAGCTATCTGCTTTCTGGAGAAAATGGTGAAAGAAACATAAAACTAAGTTTCTCACTACCAGAAGCCAGTTACAGGACTGTAAGCAAAAGGATTGTAATCTTGTTCTTCTGGCAAAATTTTAATTAGGTAACTGGATTTTGTCTCCCTGTTTATTTTGGTCTGCACAGGCAGTGTATCTGGGTGGGAAACAAGGATGTTTTAGATAATGTGACATAAGGTATCTTTCAGTTTGTGGAGGGGATTGGGGCAGAGACAAAATGATGCCTTGAGCAGAGATGGACTGCTGGGAAGGCTGTGGTGTAGGAACAGCCCAGACTGGGAAGGCATGATAAAGGTGTTGCTTCAGGAGATAAACTGTATTTGTGCTGTTCCTTGTGCTGGCTGTCAGTGGAGGAAAGGGCAGGAGATTTTCACTGAACAAAACATTATTTTCAAAGGTCTGCCAGTCTCCCACCACCTTTTTTTGGGGGTTACATCAAAGCCTCAGGAACCTTCTGTAAAGGTCATCTGTTTGCAGCGAATTAGTTCTGTGATCTTCATCTCGTGTTTGTTGTAGCATCTGCTAGTGCTACTGTGAAGCTCATAGGAATAGAGCTAATAACTCTGTAATGTGCTTGGCTGTAGCAGGGGTGTAGCATGACACTTCTTGTCTCCTATGTGTATCTGATCTGATTCTTTGAATTGCAGGATCTGTCTGCATGGATTACAGTATGTGATCAATATTCATTTAGGCTAAAATAAGTAGTTTGAGGCAAGTAGAGGGATGACAGGTCATTTTTACTTGAATTGGGATTCTTCTCAGGCTGTTTCTATAAGAAACTTCATAACATGGAAATTTTGATTTAATTTGATGGTGTTATCTTCAGCCCAACCTATTCAGAATGAAGGATCACAGTGCCCGAGAGCAGCTGTACTGGATCAGCCCACAGCCCCATCTTCAATGTGTGTGGATGCCCAAGGAAGAGTCTGAGCAGGCAAGCATATGTAATACACTCCCCAGACCTCTCCCTGTCTCCTACCATTTAGTCTGGAGTCTTCAGAGCTGCCCATAAAACTTGGCCGTGGCTTTCCCACTCATTTTGATAGCTATGGAAACTTCAAGAACAATGCCAAAAATATCTTTTTTAAAAAAGAGAAAAAGAGAACTGCCCCCATCCTAGAGCTGCTGAAGGTGTTAGGGATTAAGTATGGTTTCAAAGCTGAAATGATCAGACAGCACTGAAACAAATTCCAGATGTATTAGTGGGAAAAAGAATAAACAAACAAAACAAATAAACCAACATACTAACAAAACCCCCCAAAATCCCCCAACAATCCAAACAAAAAAACGACACCTCTTTGTATTTTTGGAACGTGTAATTTTTGAATGCCCTGGTTTGGCAGTGCTGTAAATACCACCAGCTGTGACAGAAATTGCTTCTCCAAAAGGCACCAGGCTGAGACTGTCCATTTATTTCCTGCTGGCTACTGAAAATTTTTCACGTGGAAGCTGTGACAGCTTTGATATCCACAAGGCCTCTGTCAGCAATGCGTTTCATCTACAAAGTTGTGTTTAATTGGGTCAGGAAATCAAATTTTGGGAAACTAGGTTGTGTGAAGATGAGGGGGGTAGGGAGCATGTGCCGGCCCTAATCCAGGCTGTTATCTCAGCAGAAGCTGTATTTAGACTGCACTAATGTGCCAGCATTTTCTGTTTTTTCCCAACCTCCTCCCCCCAGCCAGATGTGTAATATCGCAACAAAAACTTACACCATGAGCAGAATTGCAGGTATGATCAGTCCTGGATTTGCCACATAGCTGAAGATCTTGGCAACAAAAAGTGGGAAATCAAGCTCGATGGTCTCTTGAATGACTTCATACATCCTTTTCTTCCCACTGGAAAGAAAAAGGCCAGTTAAGGGGTGTAGGTATTTCTGGGAGGGACAAAATAGCTCCTAATGGAATGATGCTAAGTACCATGTTTCCTCTGTCTTTCAGCAAGTGCCAGCTTGCTGCTGGCCACCAAGGATTTTGAGATGCCTTGATTTTAAATTATCTATTGGTCCATCCATCTCTCCCTACACTGATTATAAGAATAATCTTTGCTAGACCAACTTGCTCCTGGAGTTAATACCTTTATTTCCACATATGGCTCTTTTATGAATTCTGACTAGTTACCCCTTTGAAAAGTATGAAAACCTACGGATTGCAGTAACTGTACATTTCTGACCAATATCTTGTTAAATATGGCCTTTTCAGAGTGAAGATGACTTTCCGTATGCAAATTCTGGCTTTCTGAAATAATGAGCCAAGTTGAAGAGCTGCTAAGTAATGACAAAAATAGCAAGCTGTTATTATTGCTTAATAGGAAACTCAGTGAAAGAGTAATTTCAAACCAGATTGATAAAGCAGATGAGACTATTCTGTATGAAAGGAGAACAAATCTGTAAAAGCCTGGGTTACATAATTGACCTTTTCTCCCCAGCATCCCTGGGTCTGTAAATCCAACCCGACAAGTCCTATTCCACATTTTTAGGCTTGTTACCTCCTGGGATCTTGCAGAACTCTGCTCAGGAAGGTGTTGGACTCTGTCCTGATGACGAGAGTCAATAAAGACAAACTTGGCTAAACCGTGTCCTAACTTTATCAGCTGCCTTAAGCCCAGGAGAACTGAGCTTTCAGTTGAGTTAAGAGGGCTGCCAAGGGTCTGAATCAGGCTAAGTGGCTTTTGAAGGGTTGATTTGGAACTGAAATAGCTCTTTTACGTTGCAGATTAGTCATCTCCAAATGATAGTGTGTGCGCAACAGGTTTCTCATCAGATCTCCTGACGTTGCTTGTTGACACCTGTCCTTGTTATAGAACTGAGATAATTTTGGTCTCTTGCCTTCTCCCCCGAGCCTTTTAGCTTTCTATTGTCATTCTTGACTAGCAAGTAGATAACCTAAAACAGGAACAATTTGTTCCAAGCTGGCTCCTTGCTGAGTCAGACTCAGTGGGTCCAGGAAATGGTGTTACTCAATAAAATTAGGCTTGATTGGCATGTTAATCTGCTCCACTGAATCCTCTGTGAAGTGCTGATTCTGTCCTAATTAAAAAAAAAAGCTGCAACTCTTCAGGCTCAGGCCTATTAATTTCCTACTATTTTCCTACGAAATTCAACATGTAAAACATATCCTGTGGTGTTGGAGATCTCGGCTCTGTGGAAGGAGGCTTTGGACCCCTATTTTGTTCCTACGATGTTCCTGAGAGCCTTAGGGGTGCTCACATTGCTTTTTTTTTTTTAACCGGGGGCTGCACCCTGATGTCCCACCCCTGCTGTCCTCTGTTGCTTTTATCGGTGTGTGTTGCCCACAGCTGGGCACAGCCTGTTGCCTCACATTGCTAAGGATTTAACCAGATGGAGAATGGCCATTTTACCACCTCTGCTGGAGTCCAGGCCTTCTAACTTCATTAAGATAATCCCATGTGTCGGAGCACAAAACTGGCATTTTGGGCGTTTTGCTAGTACCTGAATGGTCCACAGTCAAAGGAGGGAGGCAGGGACATGATGGTGTAAGCCACAGGCAGGAGGCTGAGGAACAGGATCAACAGCAAAAGTCCCATGTAAAAGTTATTAGACTTGGATGCTTTGAAGACTCGTGCATGAGGGACATTGCTACTCATGACAGCCCAGCACTGAAAATACATGGAGGTTAATAAGCGCAGCACATTTATACCCACAAGCCCTGGTGCGTAAAAGGATCCCATCCTGAAAAGGAAAGAAGAAGGACAGGTGCTATTTTTTGATGGACTGGAAGGATTTTTATTTTCAGAAGAAGGAAAAAAAGTGTTAATGTGGTGGCAAGTTTACCCACAAATGAAGTCTGAATGGGCTGGCTTGTGCTATTCCTGTGTTCCCAGAGGAGGAGCTGCCTGCATCCACATTAGGGTATGATAGCCGTACGTTGAAGACCAGCAAGGTCTCAAACCCCTCAGTGCTTGTAAAGAAATAGTTTCACTTTGTGATAAAAATCACTTGGGTTTGCTTGAAAAATATCAGGCAAGTGCAACCAGCAGGGAGAGACCTCCCTGAGCCTGCTGAGATGTTGTAGTAGGGGAATGGGCAGAAATCATCAATCTATGGCAAAAGAAATTTTGTCTCCAGAGGTGGCGAGGGTGCTTTGTGTTGTTGCCTATTGCTTCTCATACAGGAAGCTCCTGTTTGCCCTCCCTTGGGGCGATGCCTCTTCTGCTCAACTGGCTCTGTGCCCACCCTTGGATTGACATGTAAGCTTGTGATGTCCCCAGACCTCTTTCTGATCTCCTCCCCCAGTATGTGGACCATCTTAATACATTTTTACCACTGGAAAAAAATGACTGTATAGAAGTCAGAGTGGGGCAGGGTTTGCAAAATTGTTCTCTGCTGCAGTTGTGTCACTGCTGCTCCTCTTGGATGAGTAAACTGGAGTTTTTAAATTTCCACTTTTATAGTCAAGCACATAAAGCCAAACAATCAGAATATTTCTAACTCCACTGGCAGAGTTTCTAAATAATGCAAACTCTGCCTCTTCCCCTAAACAAAAAAAGTATCTTACCAAATCATTCCCTGGTTGAAGACCAAGCCCAAAACATTGCCACTAATGTCAAACTCTGCATAGGATGGCTGCATGGGGAAAGAAAGGAGAGTTTGTTGTTGCTTGAGGTACCCGCTACTGTTTGCTGCAGGGTATAAAGATGCTTATTTAAAGTTGGTATGGATGGATTTCTGGGAGGGCTCCCATTGCATATGAACTGCTTGAATGATCAGCAGCAGTGCAGTGAAGGCAAAACTGGAGGTACTGCACCATGGGTTGATGCTTCTCTATTGGCTTACTGTAAATTAGAAAGATACATGGAGGTGTTTAGAGTTGTTCTCCCTGCTAACATAAATCCAGCTATGAGCAAAGGAGCCATGGCATGGGACTAGGTTTTATACTCCAGCTGATGAATCTGGCTATGTAATTAGAGTTCTACCCTGCTAAAATATTGAATGTTTAAATGGTGATAATGATGAACTGAAGGGCAAATGATATGCCAGATATATCCATGTCCTCAGGTCTTGCAGGAGCAGGCCAATGAACAACAGAAATAGAGGGCAAAGGGAGAGAAATATGAGGGTATATATTACCTGATGGGTATCTGGTGGCATTTTGCTCTGTACCAGCCAGTAGTTAAAATACTGATTCATATGGAGCAGCCTGTCTGGTGTGGGTATTAATGGTGGTAAGCCCAGAACAGGCTACTCTAATCTGTTGACAGTATTTGCTATTTTATAAATTATTATTCTGATAGAAACAGCAGGATCATCATTGGTAAATCTTCTACATATGTCTGCTTTTGTGCACACGAAACTCAGATTACTTTTGGCAGCTTGAGCTATGTGTAAAGTTTTTCTTTTACACTTTATTGAAAAAAAAAAAGTATTTTTTCTTTACTGCAATGCAGAAAACACAGTACTAAGAAATAATGGGTGATGCCCTTATATGTTTGAAATGTCCTGCGCAGTATGTCAGTTTTTCACCCAATTTGCATGTACTTAGTACTGTCAGCAGTTCATGGAATTGAGGTTTAAGATGTTTGTCTTTTATGATGAAAACTTGAAAGGAACCTATTCAGAGCGCTGCTTATCTGACTGCTCACAGCTTTGGGAAGAGATGGGTGCAAACACTGTTTTCTTTATTGTTTTGTTTTTGTTTCTTCTTTCTGACACTACCATGGGAGCTTGGAATGAAAGGAGAGTTTTGCTTTTGCCAGAGCACAAAGTGCAAACCCTCCAGTGCTGCCCCATGTTATGGGCAACTTAACACTACTAATAAACAACCATAATAAATAACAGTCCTAATAAATAAGGGCCTTGCTTTGCTCCTATTAAGCTCCTTGGGGGCTGGGTTAGACTGCTTGTTTGCAAAAAACAACCTGCTGCAGCATGTTAATCTGGTCATCCCCTGACAGATGCTGAATGGGGTTTGTTTCTCAGTGCAACAGCGCCTCACAGCCTGCCTGGGGTGATGCCGAATGCTGCAGGAAAGGAGAGAGGGAAGTGCAACATAAGCCCTAATGCAGCCCTCTTTCATGTCACTGAGAGATGGAGGATGGGTGTCCAGGAATTTTATTTTGTTTTATTTATATATATATATACATCAAGGAGTACCTGCAGGACAGAAGAGACTTTCAGCTGTTTGCAAAATAGACATCTTAAGAATGAAGAAAACCCCCGTATGGTATTTCTAAAGGTTGTTTTGGGTAAATTGTTTAAAAAAAAAATAAGGTGGCTAATCAAGTGAGAGAAGGACATGGCCAGGAGGAGAAAACTAGAAGCTTCAACAAGACTGTGATCTATGAGCACATGCAATGGGAGCAATAACATGCTGCTTGGCTGCCAGGAGCTTCCTCTAAGCTTTGAAATCCCTCGGCCACCCTGGGAAACATCCTCTGCCTCCCCCAGAAGAAATGCATAGTGCTCCACAAGCAGCAAAATGCCTGCTGTACCTTGGCTTCCCTTGCTTGCCCTGGCCCCTCTAGACACCTGCAAAACCCATCTCTGCTCTTCTCCAGACCCCTCCTGGAAACTCTCCCAGGATGATGGTTAGGCAACCAGGGCACTTATATAATTGTTATTCTTGCCAGGTATTTCCATCTCTGTCTGAATCCATCTGTTTTTGCCACTTCTTATGTGAAACAACAGACTTAAAAAATAAATTATTATTCTGTTCAATATTTGTGCAACTCCAGTACTGACTGCTTTGGTAATGTAGCCTTTATGAATACCAAAGAGTCCAGTGCTGCTGTTGTGTGTTACGCATACAGGAGAGAGGAAGGAAACTCTCCTTCCTCCACTGCAGCAGAGGTTACACCAGCTTCCAGCATTGATCAGAAGATGATGCTGTGAGTAAAGCATGGTACTGCCTGCAGGGTGGGCAACGAGCAGGAAAGTCTGGGCCTTTGAGAAGAGGAATAGAAGGGCTCAAAGATTTGGGGTTATAATGACCAAATTAAGATCAGATTGAGGTTTGTATCTGGTTGTGTGGTTGGTTGGTTTGTTTGTTTTTAATTCAGCCTCATGTTTTGAAGTCCTGAAGTGGGGGAGAGAACTGCATTTTTGTAGGATTCTTTCTGGGATGAAACTGACTGAGCCAGAGAAGTGATAGAGAGACTAGCTACACCAATTAGATTATCAGACAAGACCAGAGGGCCACTGGAATAATTCAAAACCAGTCTGTTTGTAGCATTTGACCAAATAGCCCTAAATTAATTCTGTCTTCTCAGCTATAAGATACTGACTTACAAATCCAGCCTCTAGGTCCCAGCACCAACAGTAATTCACAAATCTGACGAAGCAAGCTCGGATGAAATCTCCCACCAAGATGGTTATAAAGGTCACCAGGATATCAGACACAGTGAGCCTTACGAACTCCTGCAATTTAAAACAAGGAAAAAACATTTAGGTCCTACAATTTCAGTAGCGTATTCAGGACTGTATTTTGTATTAAGCCATTTGTCTTTATATAACACTAACCTTCAGAAAGGCACGCCATGAGCAAACTCCCTGCCTCTTTTCAAACACTCATCAGTGCCTAAGCTTTACCTCTGTGTTTGGGAACGATGAGCTCTGTTAGAGCCATTAGCCCTGATAGTTGCTGCTGGTGTTACTGACTGCGCTATCTGTTGTAACAGCATGTAAAACATAGGCAGAATGTTAATGCTGCAGTAATGCTGGTGTAAAACATACATACACTGGGGGTAATTTTGATTGTGCATAGCTCTGCTATGGCTCAGCTTCAGAATCCTCCCGTGAACTCCTGAGAAGTTGCTCAGCTGTAAACAAGAGCTGCGAGGAAGTGTAGAAAGGGGAGATGTGCAAGACGAGAAAGGTAAAATAGCAGGCAGAAGTGAGACTTGTCAGATGGGGATGGCTGGTACCTCAAGGATTCAAAAGAAAAACACTGACAAGTGAAGGTTTAAAAGCCTGGGGGGAAAACACCAAAGATCTGGAGGATGACAGCTCAGTTGCACTGAGGATCAGCACCTTTCAAGGAGTGACAGTGGCTGGTCTTTCTTGACTGAAAACTGCTTGGCCAGTGAAGACTCCTTGAGTGTATACTGTAATGCGTAGCCTCATTACCTTAGTTAAGCCCTAGCTATCTATATCAACCAATACATAATTGCTTTTAGTTTTTAGGTTTTGCGTAGTCTGGCTGCAGAAATTCTCGGTTACTTAAGAAAGTTGCCCACAGTGGGAAGGTTGCATAGTGGGTTTGTGGGGTGAAACTCTGAGGACTTGAAGGCCACCCTGCAAACATTTCAGGGAGGTAATTTTTGCCTAATTCTGCTCTCGTTTCAGTGCCTCACGATGTCTTACTGGTTGAGACATGTCAGGAGTTCCCTTTGGGCATGTCCTCTGGTTGGCTTTTACCCATGTGCTCCAAAGCCTCCCTGCAATGTGAACCAAAGTGCAGCAGTAGGGGAAAATACAGGTTCATTCAAAGGCACAGGCATCATGTGAACAAAACGTTATGCAGACATTGCTGCATACTACCTGGCCTTTTGTGCTTTTCATGGAAAGGGCTGCAGAGCTGTGCATGCCCTGAGTAAGTCCAGATTTCACCACCACAGCATGAGAACTGTGGCCAAGGATTTATACTGCCTTGGTGCTGCTATGCGAGACTCGGGACATGAGAAGCCATTTGTAAGGAAAACTTCGAGCCTGGAAATGCTGAAAACATCATCGACAACAAAACCCCACCCCAAACCAGCCCAGACACTTGCTACACAATGAATTTCTTACAATGCCAACGGTTGTCTCCCAGCAGGGTCCCCTGGGCACGTCTGCAGGATCAAGGGGAGGTGGGGTGGCGATGCTGCCATTCTCCACAGATGAGTTGTGGTGGCCAAGCAGAGTCCAGCGCGTGATGTTCTTCACCACGTCCTCTTCAGCCAGCTGTAATGAAGAACCCCCCCCAGCCAAAAATGTCAGAAAATGGGCACACCAGAGCATGTGTTTTGAGAGATCCAAGGCGTTGGGTTTCTTACTCCTCCCTATCAGTTACCATCCATTACATACACATTTGCTTACAGCAGAGCTGCAGTGCTGGCATTTCAAAAAGAAACAGTATAGAAACCCATTTCCTTTTGCCAGAAGCAGCAGCCCCTCCCAGATGGAAAGCAGCTCGGGGCACTGTGAGTTTTGGGGAGCCAGCAGCCTGCACCCTGTATATGGAGGAGCCAGAATTCCTGCAAGGCTAGTGTATACAGAGGGAACCTCCACCCCGTCCACCTTCCTCACTTTTTAATCATTTATCAGAGCAGAGCAAACCGTCCTGATTCCTCCAGTTCTTCTCAGCTTAAAACAGACTCATTTTTTTCTGTGGATCAGTTAGACGTTTATCCTTTCCTGCAGTTATCTGCCTGCAACACACTACCAGGATAATGTTAAAGAAGGGAGGGCAGGGGGAAAAGGATTATAAACTATATCCTCGGGGTCTGCATTAATAGAAATTGCAAATAGTGTCTGATGGAGGAAAAAAATCAAATTATCCTAATATGCCATGATTATAGGAGACAATAACCACTCTCTTTTCAGGGCTGTAAGGGGAAGCTGAAGACTCTCTGGAAGCCCCTCTGGGCTGTGGGTCTCTCTGAGTGATACAGCTGGTGCTTGAGAGGATTGGGAAGGGGGGAAGCCTTTGCTGCAAAGGGGGTGATTATCCCCGATGGCTGTAGGGATGGGGTGCACTCGTCCTCAGCTCCGGATGATGCTAGTGAACATGGCTTTTCAACACAGGTCTTACTTTTTCATTGACGTCATCCATCAAGGCCAGCAAAAACGTGTAGAGGTTCCCCAGGAAGAGTGCAAAGATCCGCCCCAGCTGCCATTTCAACCCGATGCGGGGATGGTAATTTTCTAGCGCAGCGATGGTTTCAAACAGTGGAGGGCAAAACATGCCCAGCAAGGACATTACAATTTCAACCTGCCACATGAGGAAAATGAGATTACGGCTAATAGTAACAACAGTGAGTGTATTACTTAGAGCAGAGCCAGGGGCTGCCACCAGCTGGTTGGAGCTTTCTGAAGGATTTTTAAAGGGGAGGGAGCCAAAGCAAGCTCAGCTCCCAGCTTTGCTTAGTGTGCAGGCAGCACAGCGTCAGACTTTAGGACTGGGTTGCACTGATTGCTCTTGCAGGAGCACTTTTGCTGTTATCTCAAAGGGATGAGCTCTGAAGAATTTGTTCCCTGTTAGTCCAGACTCATGAATATTTAAGTTCCTCAAGTCCCTCATAGTACTGCTTGCATCAGCTGTGAGGTTCTTATTTTAATTTCAGAGGGAGTGCAAGACTTGTCTTGTGTGCATAAAGATAATTATTCGATGCTATGTTTATTTTCCACGTCCAGCACCTTAGTTTTTGCAATAGGCAGTTACAGATCTGAATGGAAGCACACCAAGGACTCGGTTTTGCAGCTCAAGAAAAATATGTCCTGGTGGTATTTTTGTTCTTCTATATGGTGTGAGAGGCTAAGTTGTACTGTGGTCAATGAGGTCAGTGGCAATTCATTAGCTCAGGCATGACTTGCAGGCTCAACCTTTTTTTGCAGCCCCACAGTGCCCATTGGCCTGCAGGGTACTGTGTCTGTACAGCTGCTGTCAGGCTCTGACTCACAGGTCTCTTTTTTGTGCCTTACTTTCCAGGAGAGGGAACAGTACCCAGAACTGTATATATTCAAATCTCAAGTTATCACCAGGAAAGTCTCAGACATTGAACTTTTAAAAATAGGATTATTTTTCTTTGGGAAAAGTTCACTGAAATAAATCAAAGCATTTTTTGAGAAAGTACTGTCTTGTTAATGTTTTCTGAGAGAATTATGAAAATACATGGCTTTGAATTTAATTTGGCTTTGATATATAAATACATGAGTGTACTATACATTGAAATTAAGCCTTTCCCTAGGTTGAAACTTTTGTGTGTGTGTGAAAAGCTTTGAAGAAAAATGTTGATGAACTATTTTTTTTCTGTAGGTTGTAAAATCTTATTCCCATTATTCAAGATGGATGATAAAGATCTGTGTTTAGCTTTATGTCTGATCATGAACATTTCTAACACCCAGAGAGCTTGCTACTACAATAGAATTTGTAAGCATTAATATGCAACTTGACATAGATGCTTTATAAAATGGCCAGTGATGTAAGTGTTGAAAGCCCACAAACTTTGTGATTTATTGTAAGAGTATTCACCCCAGAAACTCTCAGTGAGACCAATTTGATTTCTGGGTAAAACAAGTACAAAAGTACCGAAGGGGACTTCTGGGCCCTAGTAGGGAATTGCTCTGCCTTGGATGCTGTCCTCAAGTTGTGGCAATGATTATGCAGATGTTCAAGGCAAAATATCACAGCAGAAAACTGCAGGAAAAGTTTCCTTACCTCATTTCTTTCATACCACCCGACGTTTTGCATTTTGGAAAATGTCTGGGAGCGTTTCACGACAAAATAAATGAGGTAGCCACTTCCACACAAGCAGCATATGATAAGGACATTGGCTAAAACCCGTAGGAACCTTCTCAGGTGGATGTTCTCGTCCTTGTTGCTTTCTTGCTCATCCACTATAGACTCCTGAAAAAGTAGGGATGCTCACAGAATTGGAAACTGTACCGTGCAGCACTGAGCCTAAGGCAACACTGGCTGTTTTTCTACCCTGTGAAATGGAATCTCATGCTGTTTTGGCTATATTGAATTTGGTAGTTTGCATTATGCTAAACAAAGCTTCATGCAAGCATCCCATTTTGAATGAAAGACATCAAGTGGCAAACAGCCTGCCATATCCCAGGGGAATGTGGCAGGGAAATTGTGCTCTGAAGTAAGCCAGATTTTTTTTTTTAAATCCTGAAATGGTGGTTGGGGTGACCCATGGCAGGGGAGCTGGAGCTGCCGTGATTCAGCACCATACCCTGTTCATACTGAGAGATGCTGTACAAGTCCCCAGGTTTTTCCCTTAAACCTCTGACATAGTAGGCGCTGGGAGCATCCCCAGAAGCAGACAGAGAAATGCCAGTTAGGGTTACCTTGAAGCTGGTCGTGATGGATGCAAACTTGTTGTCTGCTGTCTCTGGGTTGCCAATGAGGTAGTCCCAGCTGGTGAACATTTTCCAGCTGAAAATGAAGTTGTCATCATCTCCGTCTGCTGTACTTTCATTGGCATTGCGTGCCATCCTGTGCGAGGACAAATGTGGTAGCAAGGTCAGGGATTGTTTCACAGAGCCATCTCATGTCCTTCAGCTTTGCAAAGCAGCACTGGTGGCTTGGGGATTGTTGGTGGGTAGAGACAGAGTGGGGGTGACCTTTCTTGGGGTTGGGGTGTGACTGTCTATCATGTGCCATGGGACATTAGGCTTAAGGAGAACTGAACTATCAAAAGGGGTTTCTAGCGCTATGGAGGTCTTGTATTAAAAACAGTAATGTAGAAAAATCCTAGCCTAGGTGATTAAAGCAGGTTAAGGATTGCTTTCACCAGTTAGTGCATGAAGCAAGTCTATTTGCAGTGCTTCTGGGTCCTAGAGTACAGTATACGGTTATGGCTACATTTAGTTAAATTTAGTCAGAAATCATTGGTGCTGT
Organism: Columba livia; assembly: GCF_036013475.1. NCBI lineage: Eukaryota > Metazoa > Chordata > Aves > Columbiformes > Columbidae > Columba > Columba livia. Next base: position 49,021,731 of record NC_088603.1, on the reverse strand, counting down.
CCAACACACCCACTGCAACACAAAGTTTTAGTGAGATTTCAGTAGGTGCACAATGCTGGAGTCAAACAGCTTGTAGCAAAACACGAAGGGAGAGAAAAAGGATTATTCTTGTTAATCAGCCCAGGACCAGATATGGCTTCTGGTGTTCCTGCTCTATTATTTGATCCCTGAAATCTTTCTGTAACTCCCACTGGAGTTCCTAGCACCAGTCCCTCAAGGAAAGCAAGACAACAGATGCTGCAATTTCATGGCAAATGTTCAGCAAATCCCCATGTCCCACTCCAGCCAAAGGCTCAAGAGGATCTTTCTGCCTCACACCAATGGGGCCTGTTTCAATAGCGATACAAATCCATGGGCTTATTCCTTCTTGCAAAGGAAGGATAACCTTTGAGTGCTCTGGCCTCTAGAGAGAGACAGAGGGTTTTGGTTTCAGCTTTGCAGAGACTGTCTCGGCAGTGAGAGCTGCCTCAGCTGCAGCCTTGGTGCCCTGGAGAAGCTGTGGGGGCCTTACTGGTGCTCAGCAATGGTGTACCAGGGGCAGGGAGATTTGGACCTGAGTTAAAAACTCCGCAGATGGGTTTGGGGATGGATCAAAAGCAGTCTGGTAGCATTTGGCTCTTTCCTGTAGCCCTTGCACCATCTGCATGAATTATAGGCTTTCAGGAATGATTTTTTGCAGTGAAAGGATGGGAAAAGGAGCCTTTGAAGTTTACTGTAAGTAAAGTCCTCCTTCATGTACAAAATCCACCTGTTTGAGGGCCCTGTAGTAATGTTGGAGGAAGGATTAAAGCAATCCAGACAGGAGGAAGAGGAGGAAGAAGACGAGTGCTGGAGAAGGGAGTAGAAGCGTTCAAAATAATGCACATGAGCACATGGCTGAGGCGTGAGACTGCCCGGGTCCACCCAGCCAAGGCTGGACCAAGCTGTGAGCAATCCCCATGGAGGGGAACCCGACTGTGAGACATGTCTTGGGTGGATTTTGCAGAGAGAGCAATGCCAGCCATACTTACGATCTTATAACAACCATGAGGCTGTAGCCAAATACGCTGATCCCAACCATGAAATACGCCATCGGTAGCCTGTATTTTAACCAGCCAATTGTCCGCTGGTTGTTATAGTATCCATAAAAGAGCGCTGAGTATTTGATGTAGCCCTGGAGGAAAAGTGAAAGCAAACCTTAGTGTAAGCTCTGCAGCTTTTCTTCCGCAGGGAGGAGGTTTCTGGTGAAAACTGAAGGTTTAAAACAATAAAAATCAACTTGGAAAAATTGTTCATGTCTCATTCTCAGCTGTTTGCTGCCCTGTCACCTTCAAGAGCCATCCTCCTGAGAGATTATCCTCTTAAGAGAGGGATGAAGAGGGAGAGCATGGCAGAGGATACTGGCTTAAAACTAAAATGTAGTTTTTATCCATCACTCTTTCATCCCTCCCAGAAAAGCCTCCTTACTGCTTTTTGTGGCTGTAGCCCACCTGCTTCTCTAAGTCAGTATCAAACACTCAGATCTTGTAGAAATGCTGTAGCAAAGGGGTTTCCCACCATGATATGAAAATTTTCCTTTCAGCTAGGAGGCAGCTGATGCTCGGTACCCTGCAGATTTAGTTCCTGTTGCTGACTACCACCTGCAGAGCAAATATAACTAAAGACTAAAATCAAAGCATTGCTTTCCTGTGGAAAGCGGAGCTCATACACAATATCAACTATGTTGTTTCAAGTAGATGTACTTTTTGCTATACACACTGTTAGGCATTCAGCGAGTGTGCAGATCTCCTAATCTGTGTTAGCAATCTCTCCCTATTTTTCTGTCGTATCTCATCCAAGTTGATGTGTATCATTGCATATTGTACTTCTGTATTTTTTGCCTGTTGTCTTTCAGCTCATAAGCTAAGTGCAGTTAACCAGTCTGGCCATGGTAGTTGAACAAGCTCCCCTCTCATGAAGCCTTTGGAAAGACTGAAATTGAAACATAACATGAAGCTCATATCAGAGGTTGTGTAATGATCGGGTATAGAGTCATTGAATAATTTACATGGGAAGGAACCTCTGGAGATGATCTAGTCAAGCCCTCGCTCAAAGCAGAGCCAATTTCAAAATTAAGCACTGTGGATCAGGGCCACGTCCAGTTTTGAAAATCTTCAAGGACGGAGATCCCACAGCCTTTCTGGCTCTCTCTTTTAGTGTTTGACCACTTTCATTTAACCAATTAAACTAAGATTCCCCCAAAGCACTAGGTTTTCCATTCCTAACCTGATAGAAAACTTTGGTATCCCTGGGTGCCACATTAGCTGCATGTTTGCCCTGCACAAAGCGCAGTGCCACAGGTACAGGACGACTTTGCATGTGTTTCTGCCAGTGCTGCTGAGCCACTGGGGGAAACGCAGCAAGCCCACAGCTGGCACACCACAGCACGGCTGCTTGAGGCCCATAATGTGTTATGTATAACGTGTGCTGGGAAGTTGTAATGAAAAAAGCCTCATAAAATATAAAAATTATGTTCCTGGAAGGTGCTAGTGAAGTGTTTTCTTCTCAGGTTGTAATCCCAAACCTTTGTCTTTTTGATTCATCAAATGATGAAGACTGAAGGATGAGTTTCTCTGCTCACATCATCCAGTATATTCTTTAAGCTCCATTTGTGAGACATAGTGTCTGGTGTCTGAGTGAGATTTATTCCTTTCTACTCCTCTAGAAATCCATGATGTGACCCCCTTGCTGCCAAAGCATATTAATACATTTCCCTTGCTCCTCTCTCATGAAATGTATTTTTCAGGGTCACAGTATTGACTCTTCATTTTATGCCTGCTCTGAAATATGTTTCCCCTTTGAGATTCTCCCATGGAGTGCACTGGAATAAGCATCTATTCATTTTCGAAGTGCAAGCCCCTGTGAAGGGCTGAATTTGACATCTTCTGGCTGCAGGAGGGTATGGGTGTACATTGCTGCCCCACAGCTTGAGATTGCTTCTCAAGGTTGCATGGGTGCTCCTTGGTATCAAGCAGCAGGGGAGTGGGTACAGGGTGGGGACCTGTATGGCAGAGGGTTCAGAGGATCAAGCCCTTGGTGACAGCAGGGCAATGTAGATCTGTGTACCAAGCCCCAGGCAGGAGACTGGCAGGTCATGGCAGCCAGCCTTTCATGCAATAGTACAGCCTCATCCAAAAGCAAATTTCCTTAGTGATATATGTATAATTACAGCCTCTCAGACAAAATCAGCAGCCGCCATTCAGCAATGCTCCTGCAGGTGTTTTTGTTCGTGTGTTTTGGCACTTTTATTTTTCCCCTGGATGAATGAGTTTAAATGCTTTTTGTATTTTTTACAGTGTGATGCTCAAATGAGCATTCAGTGCAAGGTTATTCAAAGTGTTGCTAATTCACCTCTGAATTTTGGATTCTGGCAAGTGAGTGAAAGTGCTGGGAGAGCAAGAGCTAAAATGATCATCAGCAGAAAATGGGTGCTGATCAGAGGTTTGGCTCTGTCAGGCTCCTGGACACACCAGTGTTTGATACCTTATTAATAAATTCATTTAGATAATTTGGCTGATATTAAAGTAGATTTTTCTTGTGTTGTTTTGAGGTTTTTTTAGCTAAGGAAATTGGGATGGGGCCTATTACATAAGGTCTCACACTTTGTAATATGTGGGCCAATGCCCACAAGCAAAAAAATATTTCCAGAAGTAGCAGCTTTGAAAGTCGGGTCAGAAGGTATTTGCCACAGCAGAATCTTTTCTCTCCCCCAGTGCACACATTTTTCTTTTTTTGGATGGTCCCCTAAAAACAGTTAATACCTTTGGCCTAAATCTTAAAAGGCAAAGATTAACTGGGTGGGAGTCTGAGTCAGAGTTTCAGGAAAGCACTTGCCGACAGCTGGAAACTCAGGCTTTACTTTTGGGTGAAAGTCCTAAACTTTGGTTTCAGCTTCAGGCTCATATAAATATTTCAGGGGAATAGGAATGGCCAGGACATAGGGAGTGATCCTCTTCCCAAGGCTATGAGCAATTTCAAGGTGCTTCGTGCTTGCAAAGGGGTTCCACAGCTGGAACTTGCCTTCTCACCATCTGGTTCAGAGCAGCTCTTGTGTTTCACCTGTGTGCTGGCTGCCTTTCTAGTTGGAAGTAAAATGGCTCTTCTCTATATAATTTTTTTTTGAGAATAAAATTCTGCATTATCAATATGAGATGATGATGAAAATGTATTTATTTGGTATTTTTTTCCTCTGAAAAATGATTTTTTGTTTTTGCCTGATTTCATGAGGCAACCCTCCAAACATGATTTGAGTTGCACCAAGCTCATCACTGGGCAGTTTGTATAGTCATCTGCTTCTACTAATGCTCATAGCAAACAATCTAACTTTGGCTTCCTGTGATTCATGAATAAAAATACTGTGTAGGTAAAAGGAGGCTGAGGGGAGACCTTATCGCTCTATACAACTATCTGAAAGGAGGTTGTAGCATGGAGGGCATTGGTATCTTCTCCCAAGTAACAAGCGATCAGACAAGAGGAAATGGCCTCAAGCTGCACCAAGGGAGGTTTAGATTGGATATTAGGAAAAATTTGGGTTGTCAGGCATTGTAACAGGCTGCCTAGGGAAGTAGTGGAGTCACCCTCCCTGGAGGTGTTTAAAAGATGTGTAGATGAGGTTCATAGGGACATGGTTTGGTGCTAGAGTTAGGTTAATGGTTGGACTTGATGATCTTGATGGTGTCTTCCAACCAAAATTATTTCATGATTCTACACGGAAGTGGTTCAGATCCATATGCAAGTGTCTGCATGTGCACATGCTTTTTTGGCCTGAAATCTCTGGAGATCCACAAAGATTTCATGGCAGCATGTGCCTTCATCTTCTGGAAGAAATAGGTGCATTGCCGGTTTATCTTGGAACAAACTCGTCCCTGTAGCACCACTAACTTCTGAAGGGTTTTAGGAGGTATTCAACTCATCTCTTATGACAAATAACCCTGTACTTACCTCAAAATCCCAAAGAACTGAAAAATCCATAGCTGTTGCTTGTTCAGCCCGGGGTACGGTTTTTCTCGGCATGCTCCCATATGGCATTCCCATCAGGACCTGGTGAACATTAATAACAGTGGTGCATGTATAGTATAACACATTGTACAGTTTTTAACAGTTTTGGGGGGTTGTTTTGGTGTTGTGTGGTGGTTTTTTTGTTTTCCTTAATGAGTCCCTTTGGTTTACTTTTGGTTGGTTTTCATTTTGGTTGATTTTAAGATATATTTTATTTCTTAATACCAGAGCAACAATTTAAAATATTTAGAACTAATTTTACCCAAATAATAAGAGGAGTTCCCTTTCCCTGGTAACATCCATTGCACAGGAACTATTTCACTAAGGAACGGTGTCCCTCAATGAACAGCTCCAGTTTAAGCGTCCTTAGTTTGGCAAGGAGTTCTTTGCTTGAACTTCATGGGTCTAATGTGGTAAAGGGATTAGCTTTATCTATTTATGCAGGACTCCTCCTTTGAGAGAAGTCAAGAGCACTGGGTCGAGCTTGCAGTGAATTTTGTATTATATAGTCTTGAATTGAAAAATTATCTCAAGGTGAGGTGAAGGAAAGTTAGATTTGGGCAAAAACCATATGACAAAATGATGCAAAGAACAGTTTTCATGGCACGGCCTCTCCTTATGGCACCACACAAAGCAGGTTTTGCAACAAGTCCAGCAGCTATTGAAGTCCAGAGAGAACACCAAGGGCTATGGAGATTTACCACTATATTTATTTACAAGCAGACTCTGACTTTTGCCTATACCCAAATACCCCATTAGCATTCGTAGCCTAGAAAGGTCCTAGCATATAGTCTATCATTTTTTAGGGCTATCTAATTAATTTCAAAATAATTTATGATTAAATGTTTATTGCCCAGCTACTCTCCATATCATAACAGCCCAGTAGGCAATGAGTAACAGTATGCATACTTTTAAGATGAAAGCCGTTTAGTCTTCTACCATATGCATCATTCCTAACAAAATATATTTGTATTGTTCAGTGCTAATGGTTATGTCTGTTCATCCTGGGAGGAAAAAGAGCATTTACTTTTGATAGTGTGAGCAACCACTTTAAGGAGAAAAAAAGCACGGTCCTCAGGAGAGACTCTGTGCTGCATTTTTGCTCCATAAAAATCTGCATTGAATAGAACAGATGCCGCTGTCTGCAGATTGCACAGCATTGAAAGACTGCACTGAGTAATTTAGCCGGAACTGTAATGGCTACGTTAAAAAATTCTTCACTAAATGATCATATAAAGTTGGCTATGAGATCCTTTTCCTGCCCCAAGAACAGTGAGATATAGAAAAACTGAAAATAAAACGCTTCTTTGTGAATCATCTGAATTAGAAGTACAAAAAAGGGAGATCTCCCAAACAAAAGTTAGTAGGCAAAGTGCTTGGGAGATTGTTTGTTCCTTCCCTTGATGGTTCCTCCTGGGGGGCTCTGCCATGGCTGTTGCCTTGGGGCTGTGGGTATTCTTAATCACTTTTAGAGCACAGCCCATTTCTTACGGCTCTTTTAGACCTCAGATTGTACCTGGAAGTATTACTAGATCATGTTTTTCGCTTTCGTAAAAGTATAAATATAGCCTTAAATTAGCTTTTTGAGCTCCTGTTTTAGCTGCTGGATGGGCAGGATCTTCAGTAACAATTTACGTGTCCTGATTTCAGTCCAACTTTTGCTCCCATGTCAGTAACAGCCTTGTAAGTTTTCTTTGCAAATACTTGTCCTTATACATTTAGTTTTTCTAAAGCACTGCCTGTTATATGACACTTGTTTGTGCCATCAGTCTCATGCTCACGTTAAGCAATGGCAAGATATTACTGAATGGAGAACTAAGCACTTACCTCTGGAATTATAACCAGTCCAAAAATTAACCCAAAAAGGACAAGATTTACTCCATACATCCACCGCAGAAATATGAAGTAGGAAGCTACTGAGGAGCCAAAGTGACCTTGAACGAGAAGACACTTTGTGGTTAGGAGTTTAGGAGGGTTAAACTGTTCTCAATAAGACCTGGACCCCTTCACTCTCAGGTCCCCTGCAGTGTGTTTCCCAAGACCTTCCCGACAGTCCCCACTGCTGATGGGAGATGGCAAAGCAGAGTGCTGTTTGGCGTCTGTGTTTAGCATTGGTGCCCAGGGAGAGTGGAAAGTGAGGACCAGGGAGCTGGAGTATTGGGGGTTGGACTAGATGACCTTTGAAGGGGTCCCTTCCAACCCAAAATATTCTATGGTTGTTTGGATGAAAGCAAAGCTGTCTTACAACGTGTCTCACTGCCACCACACAGCACAAACTTCCACTTACTCTCCACTTCTTTTATCTTCATCTCCCAGGGTATGCATTGGGTTTTAAAATTGTCAAAGTCTCTCTTAAATTTCACCCATTTCTGAAACAAGACAACACCACTGTGAGCAGAGAGAAGCAAAGAGGGAGGCTGCTTCATCTGCAGGGCTTTCTAATGTCAAGGTTGGGTAGCATTGCTACAAGTGGGTGTAAGGTCCAAAGCAAAAAGTCTGGTCTGAGTCGGAGCTTTTGGACTATTTCAGAAACTATTGTCAACTCCAAAACTCCCCCATCCCCAAGTGTTCGTATTCATTATCTGAATTTTAACCTTCCCAGGCTTTTGGAAAGCTATGGTTGTGCTATGAGTTTACCATATTATATAGGGGTGGAAAATTCAGACCTAGCCCTGGAATAAATGAATTGATGCAGAACCAACTCTACTTAAAACAAAATTTAATTTGATAAAATACTGAGCTTGAATTCTTTCTCATCAGACTGGTGGCTAAACTCCCATTGATTTCATAATCTCAGGCCTGTCTCTGTTTTTCACTTCTCAGTATAATCTCCATGACAACATGCAGCTTGGCTACCAACTTCAGCCTTAAAACACAGTCTTTGTCCTCCTTGTTGTGTCATTAATGGGAAGATGAAGTTTTACAGGGGTCCACGGGGCAGTGCAAGAGTTTGGCATGGCCTTGCCTCTTTATGGGTACCTTGTCTCACAGATCAAGGTTTTGGAGATTGCAGACAGAAAACCCTATTTTATTCTGCTCCTCCAAACCCTCTCTTGCTTCAGAGAAGGTGGCAATGAGATTCAGATAAAGAGAATCTTCCCCTTGTTCTTTCTGTAATTATCATGGATTTGAAGGAGGTAATATTTTTTTGAATGTGGGCAGGAAACTTCATTCTGATTTCCTGGTGTCTCTTTTGCCAAATATGGGTCAATAAACTTTACCAAAAATGGACTGAACACACAACCAAGTAACCAAGCTTTTCCCTGACATCATTGCAGCACTTACCTTTGCCATCATCATCTTATAGGCATACAACTTTTTGCCCTTCCCTTTTCCCAGAGCTCCTTCAAACTTCTCTACAAAAGCTTGTGCCTCCCTAATTGGAAAATAAACAAGGGTGTTATTGAAAGAGTAAAGGGGTGTTTAGCGTTTCACCTCTGCCTGCACCAGTGTGAAAGCAGCCTCCCTGCCCTACCCCTGCGAAGGCAGGGATTTGGGCCCTCTGCACCCCGTGCTGTGCGTGGGGTGCCAGCTGCTATCTGCTGGTGGTGTTGCTGTGCTGTGCAAAGCTCACATGCTCACCCAGGGCTGGTTAATGGGTCCCCAAAATGCTCACGCTGTGGAGATGTGCCCTCAGTCTTGCTCCCTGCTTTTCCTTGGGTGTAGACCAACAGCCTGCCTGTTTCTCTCTCTCTCCAGAGCTCTCCCACCCTGGACTGCCTTCCATAGTTTCTCTCTCCTGGTGAATTGGTCAAGGAAAAAAAATCAGAACATTTTCTAGTGAAACAAGCTCCAAGAGGGTGCAGAATTTCCCTGAATGAATATCAGACATGTAGAATTGGCCTAACAGGATAATGTCAGTGCCAGAGAAATGAATGTAAACTGGCCAGGAGCAAAATCAAGCTACAAATTGAAATTAATTTTAGAATGGATTTCTAAGGGAAATACAGGGAAAAGAACCTAGGTAGATGCTGTTAGAGTATGCTGAGTTTATGAATGAGATTACATTTATATTGATGTTGTTGGTGCAACATGAGAAGATAATAAATTTATGGAGTTGGGAAGTCCTTTGCAACCCTAAGCCTGTGGGGTAGACAGACTTCTACTCGGTAGAAATAGCTGGCTAGCTCAGCTCATAACCTTGGGAAAGTTACCTATTACTTTATTTGAAAACCTAAAGCAAGATTTCTAAGTCTTGAACATAGTTTCACTCTCCTTGTGTTTCACATTCTTCATCTGTGCAAAGGGGCTAATTCTTTCTTGGGTCAGAGTTGAGTTCATGCAGCCAAAATAACTAGTGAATGTACAGCACTCTGAGGGGATTTTTGGAGAACCCTACACAAGCAATACAACAATTCTGTTTGGGTTCATTAGTGGGCAGCAGTGATTGCCATGGTTCAGGGATAAAATGAAAGGATGGATAACTCATGATCAAACAAGATCCTAGGCAGAATTTTAGCCAGGATCCTGCAACAGAGCGAAAATATAAGTAATACTGCTTTCTTTCATTACAGAACTTTAGATTTTGAGGGTCATAAGATCTTATTTGTAATGAGCTCAGGCTTGTAGCATGCCTGCATGATAGAAAAGCTGCTTTAATACAGTTTCCATACATAGAACTTTACCTGGATTTTTAGAAATAATTGGCAGTGTTTAAGGCTCCTGATTTCAATGGAAAAAGGAGCAGGTCTTGGCCTTCAGGGTACAAAAGAGAGAAGCAGAGACACACGACGACTGCCAGCCTTCACAGCCTGGTCACGGCAGCTCTGAGGAGCCTCTTGGCAAACACAGAGCAGGGACATCACCACTCCCTGTGGGGCTGTGCATGCCTTGCAATGCTATTTTGAAAGCTCTCCTGGTAGAAAGGGCCTACAGAGGATTTTTAACCAATAGACCTGGGATTTGAATCACTGCATTGATGTGGGAATGGTTTGTTATGAGTTGTTATGTGAAAGGAGGCTGTAGCATGGAGGGTGTTGGTCTCTTCTCCCAAGTAGCAAGTGACAGGACAAGAGGAGATGGCCTCAAGTTGCACCTGGGGAGGTTTAGATTGGATATTAGGAAAAAAATCTTCATGGAATGGGTTGTCAGGTGCTGGAATAAGCTGCCCAGGGAACTGGGGGAGTCACTATCCCTGGAGGTGTTTAAAAGGTGCATAGATTAGTTTCTTAGAGACATGGTTTAGTACTAGGGTTAGGTTATGGTTGGACTTGATGATCTTAAAGGTCTCTTCCAACTGAAATGATTCTATGATTCTGTAACCCTGCCCCACAACCCCCACATTGGCCTGCACTAGGGGGTCTCTGCAGCTGCTTGAGTTGTTACCACATTCACTGCAGGCTGGGTAGCAATATAATCTTTGCTCCATAAACCTTTTCAAATAATACAGTAATTTTTCCAAGCAGCACTGTCTCAGAAAGTGTGAAGTAATGTGGCACTTTGCTGCTCTGATTTCTGCCTGACAGAGGGCATGAATAAGCAAACCAGGGCACAGAATTTGCTTTAACAAGTGGCCTGACAGTAGTGAATCATTCGGTTTTAAATACAAGGGTAGAATGACCTGGCCATGGGTATCAGTTGAACAGATTTGCACCTTGTCCGTTCTTTGGTTACAGAGGCTGAAAATCAAATTCCACATATTAACTTTGATCATTTAAACCCAGACAGGCTGGCCTGGCTCTGCTTGTCACTTTTTCTGAGACTGGGGTGTTACAGTAAAAGAAGGAAATATGCAATTTCTAGGAAAGTCAAAGTGCATCTGACAGTAAGCAAGGACCCCAGGGGTGTGGGTTCCTGGTGTGACAAGTACCTGAGCACCGAGAGCTTCTTCACCATCCTCCAGGGCTTGTTCCTCATCGTGGAAATCAGTTTTTTCTTCTGCTCCACCTCTTCCATCAGCATCTCGAGCTCTTCCTCTGACAGTGACTCCTCATCGGATGAGTTGGAAGAAGCAGAAGAAGTACTGAGGGAGACACAAAATGAAGGGCACAAAATAGAAAAACTTGCAGGAGTTAGAGGAAAGGTCTTGCTTGGGGTTGGCACAGTGTTGCTGCCCCCTGAGGATCTCACTCTGATGTGGGCACAATGCCTTCCTGTCCCCTGGCTTGGTATGATGCCAGCGCGGCTGCTGCGTGCTCACAGCAAGGCTGCTTCCAGCCAGGATGATGGAGAAGTTTGTGCCTCATCATAACTCTCCCGACATTGCACTTTGGACCATGTTTCAGCTACAGAAGCATGGCCTGAAGCTGCAGCCGGCTCTGGAGAAGTGTGTTTCACACTTTCAGAGAGAAACGGAAGGAGAGAAGCAGAGGGTTGCGACAAGCAAGATTTGGGAGAGGAAGAGACTTGAAAACATGAGAGATCCATTTTAACCTGTTTCCACAGGCCAGCCAAAAAACTGTGCCCAGGTCTGAGTTGTCCAAGCTGTCTTGTTTTAGTGTGCTTTTCCACCCCTAGCTGTGGATGCCAGCATTCCATTGCATGCATGGATATGATCCTGGCTGAGAAATGGCAATGACAGAAGACCTTGGAGGCAGTTTGGTTGTGTGGCATTTTACACTACTGTTTTCCACTGATATATCTCCTTTGGGAGAGCAGTAATTTATTTGCAGCCTGTTGGTTTTGTAGTTCTGACCCATGCACCACTGGCATGTCAATACTTTTGCCAGTCTGACACAAGGCACCTTACTCAGGGATTGTTTCATTACCTGTTTTTCCTGTCTTGCTTCTGTTTGTTCTCCCCCTCCTTTTCTTTCTTGTTTGTTTTCCTTTCTTTGTTTTCTGACTCCTTTTGTTCTTTGGTAGGAGCCTTTTTGTCTCTCTGCTGGCCTCCTTCCTCTTCTGCCTTTTTTTCATCACTTCTTTGATAGTTTTTTTTCCTAGGAGCTCTGTTTTGTTGGCTACAACTGTCTTCCTCTTTGCTCTCATCTTCTTCTTTGTCTTTCTCTTGCTTTTTCCTTTCAAGTCTGCTTGCTCTGCTGGTTTTCCTGAGGGGCTGTTTCTTAGGTGTCTTGTGCTTTACTTCATCTTCTGCAAGGGATAAAAAACAAATACTTTGGGAAACACTTAGCTTTGCATGCTGGCAAAACGAGGATTTATCAGAAAAGTGCAGGTAGCCGGGATATCTGATGCAAACCCTAGCGAAGTCAGTGAGTCCGTTAACCTCAGCGAGCTTTGTGTTATGCCCCATCCAAGACCCACATCCGGCTCTTTGGTTATTTGGCTCCCATTTGAGACAGTACAACACATCTTAGCACACCAGTGACTGCTATGTTACCATAAGATAATTGGAAATAAGTTACAAATGCAAAAGCCCATCCATCAGAGAGCACAGATAGATATTTTCCTGACCTGTAAACACATCAGAGCAATGGAAACAGAAATTGTATGTAGTGTACTTGTTGGTGCAATGTCCTTGAAAGCTGTTTAGTTTTCAAGGCTGGAAATGGAGGTCTTCTATTTATATAGAGAATAGCTACAGCTTAGGCAGCACTAGATCTTGTTTCTCTGAGTTTTCTTTTCAACAGGAAGGTCTCTATGCAGAGAAGAAAAAAAAACAGGTAGTCTCTGTTGCATGTTTCATTCTTTTTGGCATTGCAAGCTAAAAAATTCATTTGCCAGACGTTGGAAGTGTTTCCAGTTAGAAGAGTTGAAATAGAGTGTGATTTAATTGCTGAGTATTACGGAAAAGGGAAAAAAAAATCAAAAAACCTCAAGGCCCTCCATCCCTTTTGCCACTTAGTACACTAAAATGGAAGCTTTCCAGATTCTTTTGGTTTCTAATTTTCCAAAATTGATTACTGATGAAAATACAGTGTAAAAAAAAAAAAAATTAAAGTAATTTTTGCATTTTCCTCCGAGTTGGTGAAATTGTAATGGAAGAAGGAAATTGTGCTGGAGTGGGATCCAGAGTGAAAAATAAGCAGCCTAAGAGATGAGGAAAATAGAAGCAAGAAGAATTTGAATATTTGAATTTTTGTTTTGGTGAAAAGCTAGAAATAAATTAGAAACAAATACGTTTTGCTTTCTAGTAGTAAAAATATAATAGGTGATGGTCGTCACACTTGTCACTGGGAACAAGAAGCAACAGCTTTCAACTTATTTTTCAAGTGCCATTAGGTAGGTTTCAGCTGCTGCATAAAGGTGCATCTCAGCTGAATTTCAGTTAGTGATCCAGGTCAAAGAACCACCTAGCCTCTTTGGAAAAATGTTCTTTTTCAGCAGCCAACTATCGTGGTTTTCATTTGCAATCTATCAAGTACTAGGTTAAATGTGGAGCATGCATTTGTTACTTTTATCTAATTTCGTTGTTTGCCTGTATGAGAAAGGTGGATGTGATTAAAAAAATAAATTCCAGTAATTTCCTAATTACTTTCTCGTATTTTATAGATTTTACAGACACAGCTTTGAACCATTTATGCAGTAGCATCTACATTCATATCACCTATCCAGTGCTCTTGTGGTCTTACCTCTTAGCTATCTCTATTCGTTGTTATAATCCTTCCCCTTGGCTATTTCTCTTTATTTATTGTACACAAAGGTTTAAGGCTGTTTTTAATCCTGTCCCTGGCTCTTCCTGATTTTCCTGACAGCCATCAGTCTGCCTCCAGTCCATTTTCATTTTTAGCTTCTCATGGTCATGATTAATCAAGATAACAGTGAGTTATGGTCTAAGCAAGCATTACAGGGAGGGAAAGCAGGACCCTGGCGCAGCGCAAAGCAACCCACAGCCCTGCGTAGGGTGGTGTCTTACCAGGATGCCTGATTTACTGGGGATGACTGCCAAGGGACATGGGCACTGACAGCCTCTGGCTCCAGGAGCGTGGTTGAAAGGACACAGACTGCTTCAGAATGGTGGTTTACATATCACTATTACAAGTCAAACCTCAAGGGAAAAATCTGCTTGCCTACAAGTAACTCATGAAATGGTTCCTGTTTCAGAGCAAGCCACAAGCCAGCGAGAAAGAGAAAAGCTATCACCTCCCGTATTTTAAACAAGACCGCGTTTTTTAATCTCTACGTTACCTTCACTCTCTGTGTCACTTTCGATTTGTCCATCAATCTCTATTCCGGCTGCAAGACAAATAACAAAGAGTAATTACATTTGTTGCTGGGATTTATACATGCAATGCTTTACACAGCTAGTCCTTAAATGCCAGTTGATCTTGGCAGGATGTCCCTTATTGATTATATCTTATATTATTTTCCTACAGCGATGCTCTTAGTATTTACTTCTGTTTGGCGAATTCACAAAAGTTCCCTGCATGAGACAACTGAAATTGCATGATCTTTGAGAGAAGCAAAATTATGTGCTTGGAAAGTCATGAGATGTTTTCTCAAGTATTTTGCAGCGTCCAAACTGAAATGACCTCATAGTGATACCAACCGTCTTCCATGATGACCTGTAAAGCACATTTCTTTTTCTTCCCCATGACGGCTTCCCGTCTTCTGCACAGACACTGTAGCTGCTATGCCGCACACACACACCCCAATCATGGACAGGTTACTCTCTCTTCCAATGCCCATGTGCTTGTCTCCTTGTCACTGCAGACAGACGGACACGTCCAGCCGCTGCTGACCTCCTGCTGGCAAGCCATGTGGACAGGGGAGGTCAGGGAGGGGTGGAATGGGCAGGGAAGACCCAGGCTCTGCCTCAGTCCACCCAAACACTTTCCCTTTGGCTCCCTTCTACCTGCGAAAAAGCACCTGTCGGCATTACATTGCATTTCATTATTTAAACATGAAGGAAAGCCCTTTGGTGGGTACTCAGTGGTATCGTATGAAACACAGACACAAGTCATGTCTGGTTCTAACATAAGCATGTGGCTGGAGGTTTGAAAGGATCAATTTTCTTAATGCCATATTCTTTACTGACCTGCGTCAATCTGTGTAACTCTGTTAGTCATTCTCCTGCACTTTATCAAAGCCCTCCGTAGGGTCCCCCTCGGGGCATGGCTGTGGGTCACCTTTTGTCCTCTATGTGTGTCCTTTGGAGGGGACTTATGAGCTAATAGATGCAGCAAGGAGTCAGGAGTCAGGACACCAGGATCTCTCTTTCCTTTGCTCCTCTATTCTGTGTGACCTTTGCCTACTCATTGAACTTGCTGGTAAAATAGGATAGATTTTCCTTCCAGGTGTTCTGAGGCTTAATTAATTAATGCGAGACCCTCATTCGGAAGGTCTTTTAGTACCACAAAGTATTGTGTTGCAGGCTGCAGCTTGCAGTCTTTCGAGGGGCCAAGGATCGGTTTGTCTGAGCGATCTCCAGTGTAGAACCTGCAGCATCTGCCCCAGTTGTAGCTTTCTCGGGGAGCTGGTGCACCCCCAGTGCAGAGTTTCTCCTGGGGGTATGTGGATTGTGCAGGAATGGTTTCCGAAGAGGAAAGCTTGCCCTCACGCCATCCATGAGGTCTGCTATGGTCCCCCAGCTTGTGTGGATATCCATTGGGGGACCTGGTGTGGTGACAGTACAAAAATAATTTTTTCCAAGTGTTGGCATGGAGAGGGTTAATTCCCCCCTTCCCTCCTTGAAGAGAGGAATGTTGTGGAGGTCAGCTTTACACTGCTGCCACCATGACCCTTGCAGATGGCTCCAGCTCTGGTATGGGTGCAGCAGCCTGAACAGGAGACACTGCCTCTTTTTGATCACTGAGTTTTGGCCCAAAGGCACCTTTCATGTATTTTAAGTCCCATCCCGTGGATTGTTTGATCTGCCTTTGACTTCAGCTCAGCTCGCCTGAGCTAAATACATAATGTACTGTATATGCCCATACACTATTAACAGTTCTAACCCTACAAGTTCATTACACAGGGTATTTCCACTGTGTGTTCCCCACACCAGTGATTCTGACTGGGGCTGAAGACAGCAGTAATGGTCCTTGCAAGTCTTCCCAGTGAGCAAATTTCAACTATAACCCTATGTGTTGATGTGATAGGTTGAAAAGTTGTTCCAAATGTGATCATTAAGTCATCGCATTAATACTGCTCCAGGCAAAATGGATGAATTCACAGCTGCTGGAGGCTACTGGAAAAGATTTTCTGCAGGCTACTTCAGTTGCCTGAAGCCTCAGTCCTAAGTATCTCTTTCCCAAGCAAAGCATCTAGGGCTTTCATTTTCCTTGTTAAATAAAAGTCAGATTTCTGGAGAATCAGGTGGTAAGAGGCAAAAAGTGTGTGGATGCCCACCACACCCTCACAACTCTGTGCTCAGTGCTGGTACTGCTTCTGCCTCAGGACACCCTTGTTCTCCACCAAGGCATACTCAGATGTTATTTGCGTGCTCAGGGTATGCTCATGTGAGCATCTTATTGCCAGAGGTATGCAAAACGCTTCAGGAAGGAGTCAGTTGAGTGTCCTGCTGCCCACCCTGCCACATGGTTGGTAATTCACCCACCATCTGCACTGCAGCTGGGGCAGCTACAGGCTCCATACCTGCTTGTGTCACTTGGCATACTCACAGGTACTGAGGACATGATTTTGAAAAGTGATCGGTACTTCAGATTCATTTTGCTGCAGTTTGCTGCATCTTGGAGAACTGTGTACCTGCTTCCTGAGAAATACTCTGCCTTCCCGAATGGCAGCTCATGAGGTGCTGACACACCAAAATGTGTGGCTACGTAATATCTCTGCCTCCTGCTCTGAGCCAAAACTCCCATCCTTTGCTTTTATCATCTGTACTCCAGTTCACGGAGGTGGTGTCAAGGTTGTGATGGTTGTTCAGGCAGTAACAGGGGCCCAGGGCACAAACTTGGAGGAAATCAGTGACCCCGTGGCACCCCTTGCTGCATGGTTTGGAGATCACCCCGCACCATAGGAGGGGGTAATAGATGAGGGGTCCCAGTTTATGAGACAGAGCAGGAATGGTGGCTGCACTATACAGTGCTCCTAAGGCAGCACATTGCTATGAATGTTCAGCAGCTGAAGGTATTTGTGGTAAGCTCTCTTTGGGTGTTACTTTGCCCCCTGTCAAATGTGGTAAGGTTGACCCTGTCAAAATGGCACTCTTATAGGCTGGCTGGCAGCATTTTACCCTTGCATGGCTAGGGATCATTATCTTTCATACTGCCAGATTCCTTGAACTCCATCACATGGAGAGGAGGGAGGTGCATGAGTGGCAATTATTCCCTAATGAAGTGGGTTATTAAAGTGGCTGCCCAAGCGCTTACCCTTAAGCAGAAACCCCTAGATTACCTTTCAGACTTGGCCTGTGGTACAAAAAACTGTTTTGTGTATGATCTGCTGCTCCCTTTGCCTTAAAGCCTCAGGATCAGCAAAACCAGAAGAATCCGCCCCATCTGATGGCATCTTCCTCCTCCTTTGCCTGCAACTGACGTGCAGCCACACAAGGATGATGAGAAACCTTTGGGTCTTTGCCCTTTGTGGTGCATGTCCCCGTGGGGAGAGTCAGAGTTGCTGCTGCTTTTGGGTTAGCCAGGCAGTGCCAGAGGGTGCAATGTAGAGGACAGACTGAGCAGGTGAGCCTGGGGATTCAGGAGCAGGGTTCAGTGCAACAAAATGGTGTAATGCAAGCTGAGACCAAGAAAAAGTGCAGCATAGTTAGGCCAAACCACAGACTTGCCAGCCTTGTTTGCCTATTGTGATTTCTGGTAAGCATTTGGAGATCTGTGATTTGTTGTCCATGATCAGGCTGATGGAGATCTTGATGTACCTCTTCGCTGTTTCTGCTTCTGTGATACTGCATTTGTAGTGCATTTCAGGTAGGCTAGACACTGAAGACTGTTGGTCAAAAAGACAAAACCATACAGCTGTTCATATGCAACACTGAAATACTCATGGAAAAAAATTAAGGTGGGATATTCTATAAAATGCTGCATTTGAAGTAAGAAAATTGTATTTCATTTCATGTCCTTTCGACACACATCTTTCTCTGAAGATAGCAGGTGCCTAGTTAAAACAAACATGTACAAAAACTTTACAACAGCCCCTGAGGATGGCAGGCCTGGGAGAGCAATGAGACACCGTGTGTGCTGTGAGAGAGGTCGCACATGAGGACTCCCCATGTCTGTGCGTGTGCATCAAACAGATGACAGATCCCAAAATAGCTCTATGTAGTGCTGAG
This sequence comes from Columba livia, assembly GCF_036013475.1. NCBI lineage: Eukaryota > Metazoa > Chordata > Aves > Columbiformes > Columbidae > Columba > Columba livia. The sequence continues at coordinate 49,003,637 of NC_088603.1, read as the reverse complement.
CTGAGCTTGCGTGGCTGTACAACAGGGAAATGCTGCCGTTCTTCATCATTGAGCATGCTGTCATCCTCAGTTTATGAGTCTGATTTTCCTAAGAGGATAAAGTGTCTTGCAGGTTTTATGATTTCTTAGGAGTATGGATCAGGGGAGATTAACGAATTAGTGCTTTACCTTTGAGTTATCCCACACAAGGTATGAATAAGTAATGCATGACCACAAATCCTGCTATTACTTATGTAAATGTCAGACTTTGTATGCAGAATGCAAACGATTTGTGGAGTAGTAGTGCTAAATTTTTATCCTATACTGCTTAACTTGTTTCTCCTCGTGTTCATGACTAACACTATATGATTTGACAGTTTTGAGTTTTAACATACGAGGACATTGGACTTCTCACGCACCTCCAAGTGTTAAATAAAAAGCAGTTGTGTTATGGAGAGAGAGTAACTGAATCCTGGAAGCACACACAACATGCTTCTAAATGCTTAATGAGCTAGTGTTTCTCCCTTCCTTGCTTTCTGATTAACATAGGTCTTTAGCTAATTAATGGATTACATTTATTCAATATTCATCTCATCTATAAATAATCTTTACTTGAGAAGGTTTTTCAATTATAACAAAAATACCTGATCTGCATGTGGATATTTTGATGAGGGCCTAAAACTTGCAAATTGCTGGAGCCAACTCCAATGATATATCTGAGACAGACATTTAAAAGTTAGAGATCACTTCCAAACACTGACTCGGTTCTGTCTGATTGTTAAAGAAAACTATGTTTGTTTGTTTGTTTGTTTGTTTAAAGAACATAATGTTTTCCAGGGTCTCTCAGGTGTGCTTCATAAAGCTGTATTCAGCTCAGCTGTGATCCAGTCTGGATTTTCACCCAAATCTGTGGTTTACTTTGAAAAAAAAATAAAAATCTGACTAAGATGTGGAAATCTAGCATGGGCTACATGCTAACCTGAGCGTATATGTGTGCAGAGGTCAGCCTCGCCATCGTGTAATCTCTGCAATGCTGTAGTGTTGCTCTGCACTTTGGTGCACGGCTCTGGAGTGACGTCTGACAGAGCAGCATGGAAACACTCTGAAAGCAAGGACTCATCAGCAGTGTTCACTGCAAATGAGAGGGTAGACAGTCTCATTAGTTTAACATAATCCGGCAAAGAGTTTTCTCAGCTTTTTGGAGTATCTGAAAATAACCCTCTGGCTCCCATACAGAACAGTGGGTCTTGCCTGTGGCTGGAAGCAGTAAAATGGCACCAAATACATGACCTTTGCTCTTTGTGCAGTATGGGCATTAGTTACTTGTAAGGACAATGAAGTCCCACTGGAAGAAATTGTGCAAGATTAATCTTGTATTTGGGATGCTCGACGCAGTGCCTTGCCAGCTCATATTTTTCCCATGGAAATAGACTTTATCTGAACAATCCCAACCCAGAGTGGGGAGCATGAGGTCCTTGGAGGCAGAGCCATGGCTTTCTAAATTTCTTTCTTGTAGTTATTTTATAGTATTCTCTCTTCGACTTTCCCTCACCTCACGCCTCAAGGTGCAGGTGGGAGTTTCCTGGGAAGGAGCACAACAAGATCTGTACATGCTTTTAGTCTGTGTTTTCACTGAAGAGCAATTACTGCCAGAGGGCTGCTAATTCATGTGGACTGTCAGGAAGAATTAAACCAAAAAAGGGGGAGGATGTGCACTGGCAGGTCCTGGAGCCTTGCCAGCTTGGAGAGATATCTTTGAATATCAGATCAATCATAGGATGCAGCCCCTCAGTCTTCCATTACTTCTTATCATGTAGAAGCCAGTAAGATTTTTTTTTTTTTTTCCAAATGATGCCTATATTGCCCAGCTGTGTGAGAATAGAGTGCTCCTTTAGCAACAGCCTTATGGGAAACTCCGCTTTTATTAAGGCCCCAGCCTAGGGCAAAACACAAGCCTGTGTCTGCAGCTCACCACCATCTCACCAACTCCATGTCCCAGACTAAGCACATGCTTAGAGCTGTCCTGGAACCACACGAACCTGTCAGTGCTCTCCAAACACAGCGTGTAGGTGTTTGGCACTTGTGCTGATCAGATGGCATATGTTGCTCATGTATCACCGGTCCCCATCGCTGGCCTTGACAGGCTTTGAGGACAGGAGGCTTTTGTTAATCTGAAAAGGTGTGTGCACCGTGGCCCTGTGGTCCTGGCACTGCATGAGTAACTAAGTAAGGTGTTGGGAAAAGCATTTTGATTTCTAACCAAAGACAGATATTTCCACCCATCTCCCATACTCTTTATAGGGAATGGACAAAGCACAACATTTTTTTTCAGCCCATTGCTCCCTATCTGAACAATTAATTAAGTCCAAAAAAGGAGGTTGTGAAGTTTCCAAAGTTAAGAAGAGAAAACAGGGAAGAATGTATGTGGGAAAAGAAGAGGAGGGAAGATTTTTTCATGAATTCTGGAATAGGAAAGAAACATTTTTGTGGGCTCCATTCCTACCTTACATACCTTCTTGGCCTTGGTCTGGAGGAGAAATTCCAGCCTGGTCCTCTCAGTTTTGTAGGAGGTGCTTGAAAGGCCAGCAATGAAGGGCACAGTATGTGAAGATCTGGAGAAGGATATCGTTCACTGGAGTTGAACCTTTTTTGCTGCCTCATGTCTAGCCCAGACACAGAGGAGATGCTGCTACTAGATTTCACCCTTTTTCATTCTGGGTCTGAGAGGATTTCTATGGGAAAAATTTATTTCACTTTTGTCTAGAATGTCTTTTCCTGAAAAACAAGGTGTTGTTTTGTTTCTTTTTTTAGATATAGAAAGACAGAGGGGAGGCTGCCTGAGAATCCAGTCATGGCAGGAGGATCTTGCATGCTTTTAAACTCTTCCAAAACTGTGCAAAGCTCTCAGAGGAGCTCTGCCTCCATCTGTACAAGCCAGACCCTCCACTGCTGCAAGCTCTTAAATCTTTAGTGACTGCCACAAGGCTCTGAGAGGTTACACTAGCCATGGGTTTGTGCCAAATAATCCAAAAGCTTCTGCTAGATCATGGGCTCACTGATGTACAGGACTCTGAGAAGATCCCTTCCCATGAAGCATTTGCAGAGTCAAAGGGTCTCTGTGAAGGTCCTTGTCTGTGTCTGAAGACAAGAGGAGAGAGGGTGACCAGAAGTCAGAACTAGGATCTCTGTGTAAAATTATCACAAGGCCCTACACACTGTTGATTTCTATTGGAAAAAAACAAAACCAAAACATGCTCCTGTACCATTATTAGAAATGTAAAGCCATATTAATGAAATGCTTTGCATTATTTTTTTCTTAGGCTTTCCCAGTAAGCCTTTAAAAAGAACAAAATACGGCATAAAACCAGTGTTGTCATAGTGCACAAAACTCACATAGCATGATCTTGAGCTAAGACAGAATAGAAGCAATTTGTTTGGGGAAAATAAATAAAATGATTAGGCATCTTGAGGGATTCTTTGATAAATTCAAGTTGTGCCACAGTAACCTGCTTCCCCCTTTGCCTCAGTCTCAGTTACTCCCTGAGTGATGACCAGATACTACTCACAAGAGTTGCACCTCCCTTCTGCTAAGGAATTACTTGCCTTAATAAACTCCTTGTGTTGTCCTAGCTACCTGAGATCTGCCCCAGGTCAGGAATGATGTATGATCAAAATATCTTTTAGCCATTGGCCATGGACAGCTTCTCCATGGGCAGAGAAGAGATGCAGTGAGGTGATAGGGGAAGGTAGAGTGTTTCAAGCGGATAGCATCCTTCGTGTGCAAGATGGGCTCTAGAAAAAAGAGGGGAAGAGAAGCAGGTGACCACCAGGTTTTTGTGGCAGGAGAATGGAAGAGGTGCGTGATGCTTCATGCAGCTGAAGGGAGGGAGCCCAGCTGCTGTGCAATGGGACCTCCCTCTTGTGGCAGCCACTTTGCATAACAAATTGCATTTCAGTAGGTTTACCACCTCTCCTGGCAGAGGCAGCACACTTGATACAGGAATGAGGGCTTGCACTGCGTAAAATTGTTTTGTTTTGTTTTGTTTTTTTCCTTCACACTGTGTCTGCTTTCTCTCTGATTACTGAATCAGCATAGGTTTCATTAGCATCTAATTCAGAAAGAAATCTGGTGTGGCAGGGCAGACTTGGTACTGAGTTAAAACATTATTCTTAACAAAGTCCTTTATGTGCTTGCCATAACCCCCATGGGTGTTTCTAGAGAGCAGTCTCTGCATTTTTAAAGTACATTTCACACTCTGGTGGCTGGTGATGCTATACCCGTTTTATTGGGAGAAAATGCTCACCATACTCAACTCTGGGCTTCAAGGGTCTTTCAGAGCTGGAGCTATAATCAGGGCTGAGTGATATTAATAAACGGCTCTTTAAGAGGTTACCAAACTGAAAAGCTGAATGGAAAAAAAGGACATTTAGGTTTTATTATTGAAACATCAAAAACAAACAAACAGAACATCAAACCCCCAAACCAAGGTTCAATTAAAATGATGTGTTGTTGGGAAGAGAAGGGCCAAACTGGCAGAAGTGAGGACAAAGGGGAGGCATGTCCCTTCCGTTGAGTGATGCCCTCCTCTCCACACAACTCCCTGTCTCCAGCCACTAGATTCTTTTACAAGAACCAAGCACAATTTTGCCTTCTGCCTGAATCTTTTCAAGGCTCCTATTCTCAGACACACCACTGCATGGCACTCTGCAAGGGGGAATGCCTGTGTCAGTAGCTTCTCTTCAAGCTGGGTGACTTTCTGTAGAAGGTTGTAGTGCTTTTGGGAGAACTGGGGTAAATTCTGGTTGAGGATGGCAATTTTTCCAAAAGAATAGTGGGAGAGGACTAATTGAAGCAGATTTACAGTTTCTGTGATTGCCTCTGGATTCAAACCTTTCAGGTTTTCAGAATCTAGAAAATGTCACGGTGTAGGTCCTTGATCCCAAAGCCCTCCTTTCTGTTTGCTGCCCTCTTGCTCATTTTTTTTCATTTTCCACCCCTCTGGATATGGTCCAGCAAGCCCATGATGTGTCCCAGGGTGGCTACAGTGGAGTCTGGCTCACCCTCTTCTGTTGTGTTAAATCAAGAGAAAATACAGTGTGTATTAAAACCTGAAATCTTTATCTTCTGCTCTCTTAGGCAGAATTTGAGCTACTGCCTCAAAAAGCAGAACAGAAGTGAGAGTTTTGTGGATTTAAACATTCATCATATCCTAAATTATACGCATACTGACATGCTAGGCCTTTTGTAATATTACTTTCATATTGTGTAAGTCCTTAATAGAAGACCTTCTATATTCTGTCTCTTTTTTTTTTTTTTAAGTACCATTATTAAACATCTTGATATTGAAGGGTATGTTTGGTTTTGTTTTTGGTTTGGCGGTGTTTGTTTTTTGTTTGTTTGTTTTTGTTTTGTTGTAGTTTGTTTGTTGTGGGGTTTTTGTTTTGTTTTATTTATGTGTTTGTTGTTGTTTGTTTGTTGTAGTTTGTTTGGGTTGTGTTTTTGGTTTTTTGTTTTTTTTAATTTGCATCCCCTGTCTCTAACAGAATAGAGCTGGGGTTGAAACTACCATTTGGTAACAAAAACAGATTGGAAAAAATTCTTAGGAATATTACCTTGAGGAATTTTACAGTAACTTATCACAAATATATTTAGGAAAAGCCCCAAACTACTGGAAGAGGGGCTGGAAGGAAATGAGCTCATTATTTCCCAGCAGGGTAAGATGAAGAGGAATTCATCACAGCTGAGCTCTGCGAGTCAGTCAGTCTGTGCAGAAGGGCTGAGACTGCAATCTGAGGTGAGTAATTCAACATAATAATTGAAAAGTATTTAGATATGGACTTGTAGTCATGCAAGTGTGTAGGGGTTTATTTTCAAGCAACTAAGTAATTCAGCTGACTCAAGCCATGCCATATAAATGCTTTATGTTAGGCATAGTTTCAGAAACTTGGTGAGCCTGGGTCTCTTAGGGCATCCAAGGCTTGAAATGATACCCTGTTGCAATTCTACTGATGGTGGAAAGATCTATTTCACAGGTACCTGAAGTCCTTGTAGGTCTGATGAAAAACTGAGCTGTCTCTCTAGATTGTTTTAATTGTTTTCACGATGTTTCTTTCCTTAAATGTACTACCAATGCACTTTATTATCAAATTTCAAGGCAATAGGCCAGCATGTGTTGAGAAAATCTTGTTAGATTGTCACTCATAACAAAACGTTTCCCAAGTTCAGTGAAAACTTTTGCCTTTTTGTCTCATGAACAAATTAAATACTTAATAAGTGTCAAAGGAAGAAAATCCCCAACAAGTTGTGTGCTTTTGAAGTGTTAGTTATTTCCATGCTTAATATTAAAAATGACTCTGTATTATTAAATACTAACTGAGGAAAATGTTATGACAGAAAAAGGCTTATCCTTTACCAGACCAGGGTGTGTTGATGATTTAACTGGCTTTTGAAAAGTTATTGCTTTTATCTGGACTTTATTTGAAGTCCCCAAGTATCTTCCGGTGCATTTACTCCCTTTAGATGATTTGTGAGAAAGTTCCCTTTGTTTAGACATGACAGGAGAGGGTCATTTGTTACTGTTATTAATTTGTGTGTGTACATATGTACACCTATATGTAAGTGACCATATATGTGTATGTGTATACACATACGTGTGTATATATATATCTTCTCTTCTTCACAATATCACAGATTCAGTAAGTTCTGGTAGGGCTCTGTGCTCTGAAACTTCATGTCCAGCATTAAGTGTATAGTGTAAAATATATCTGCATGTCTCTTCTACAATATGACCAGGACAGTGGCATGTTCTTATTCTTCATGCTTACAAATATTTACATTGGTTTCATCGTCTGGAGGATTCAGTGTTTGAGCTGGGTGAGTTCATTGTTAAAACTAAAACTCAGCTGGTATGGGTGAGGTTTCCAGTATTGTAAAATAACTTATTTTCTTTTGTGTGCGAAACTTTGAACAGAAAATTGAATGCAGGTGTGTCCAAACAACATTTTCCATTATCTTGGGCTGAGTTGCTGCCTGGGACAAATAATGATATTCCAGTCGCTGAAGCAGGCTGGTGGCAAAATATCTGTTTCTGGCAAATACCTAAGAAATGTTGTAATGTTTACTAGGCAGATTAGTCTTAATATAATTGTTGAGTGCCTGCTGTTAAACCTGATGCATGTGATAGTGTAACAAGAGTGAAATCTATCTTGATATTTTAAATTTTATCAAGTACGTAGGCACTGGCTCAGTTCTTCGGCTGCTTCTTTGGTTGAGGGTTTTATTACAGGAGCTTCATTTGTTAAATCACTGTTGAGGGAGTTTGAGATCAGTTGAATTACACTGCTATGAAGATCCAAATGGAAGTCATAGAAAGATAGGTTATTTAAGGATGACAAAATACTGTTGATTAAAAAATTAACCTTCTATGTGGAATGCAGAATGGAATTTGGTTTTTGCTCTTGCTTTTTCTTTTAACAGCATTAGCCTGTTTCTGGGGCAATTTGTTAGCACGTGCTCATTTACACAGTCACTACACAGTCACATTTTTGACTTAATAATGTGTTTTCTGTTTTGTAGTTGCTTGTTATGACTGCAGGACACTCTTCAAAGCCAATATTAACTTGCTTTAGCCATTAAAGAGGGAGAAAGAGCAATCTGTTTTTATTTATTAAGATCAAATGAATGAAGTTCTAAGCAACCTAGTCTGAACTCAGCTTGGACTCCATTTTGAGCAGGGATTCAGACTAGAGACATCATAGGATTACTGAAAAATACCACGCACTTCTGAGCTAGTGGAAAGTCTCCTGTAGGGCACAAAGATGGGGCTGTTTAGACCATTTAGTCTAGACTATATTGTCTAAGCCTTTAGCTTGGGCTGGAGTTCTGACTCCTTCCTTTTCTTTGCAAAAAGGATGTTAGTGTTCCTTCTGTGTGACAGTGAGAAAAGGTGATCTCACCTGCTGTTTCTAACCTGAACCCTGTCCCTGTCTCCCCCAAGCACCAAACTGTTTGTTTTCTTTGGCGTTATGGAGTTTTAAAGAGCTTTCCCTGAACCTCATGCCTTTATGCATACAAAAGGTATTTGAAATGTCTTCCTTTTGACCTGCTAAACTCAGTGTTCCTCTGGGGTTTGCCTGTGACTCAAGCTTTTGTCTTGTGAAGTTATGCTAAAATAGTTTCCAGCATGTGGTGCTTTGAGTTACCAGAATACTGCTGCTCTTCTGTTTTGTGTTTCTATAGGGAAATATAAGCAAGTTGTGCCCTAGCAGAAGTATAGCTTTATTCTTGTTTTGCTACAGGGAAACTGAGTCTGAATGGTGTTAAGCCATGAGATCCAGAAGGTCAACAAAGGTCTTCAGCTTTGGCCTTCTCGTTCCCAGATTTGTGCTATATCCACATGTATTTGCAGTTGTTACCTCCCACCTTTGGTTTAATGAGCCTGTCTTTCCACAAAGATTTGCATTGCTGTAGCATCCTTGAGACTATCAGTAACACATTGCCTTTACATAGCATTTCACCAGTTATGTTATCTGCTCATTGTGATGCCACAGGTTGAATTGAGAACTTGTTCCTCCTGCTAGACATTTCTAAGCAGGACTGAATTGCTGTTTTTATTAAACTGAAATCTTCTAACCCAGAAATTCATAATGCCGTTATTAAGGTATTTCCCTGCTGAATAGGTCAGGGTGTGAATGCAAACTGGGTAGAGCAAAAACTTCTCTCAGAAACAGCAGTATTAGCAGTCTCTGATCATGGCCACAGAGGTACCTGGAGAAGCAAATGGAAGCACTGCCTCATGTCAGGGCCAGGAACAACACTGTCTGTTCCTACCTCTGCTCCCAATACATCTTTGGGGGTCAACATCTTCAGTGACAACAGTGATGACCAAAAGTATATATTTTGGTGTAGTGAGCTAAAAATACAAATACCTCAGGCATGCTGTAGCTCTTGGCTGTATTCTGGATGGATCAAGCAACAGCTGGTGGATCCCCTGTTGTATTTGGGCAGAGGAGATATCTGAAGATCACTGCAACTCAAAGTGTGTTCTATATGGGCAAGCAACAGCCTTCTTGACCAAGACTGGCTCTTGAAAGGAGACTCCTGAGGATGTGCCTTGCAGTTCAAGCACAGACCTGAGCCTGTCCCTGGCATGAGTTCTGTCCAGTGACTTTGCAAGCCCTTGTGCCCCTGCAGTGTGAATGTGTACCTTGCAGGCCCCGCCAGCAGCCGAAACTACAGGGATGGTCCAAAGCTCCTCCACAAGCAGCTGTGGAGATAGGCAGGGGCATGGATGAGGAGACAGCAAGTGGTGGGCTCACCAATGCAAAGTCTGTGCTTAGGCTTGCAGTGCTGATACCACCAGAGTATACAGGGCCGAAAAAGGAGGATATTCCCCTTCCCCCCTGCCTTTTTTTTTTTTTTCAAAGTTGACATTGTGGATTTGTTTTTAAATGCACTACAATTAAAGCAAGAACTTATGAAATTTTTGTTCTGAAGATTTTACGCTTTCTGAGGTAATCAGTATCTTAATGGCTGGGACACTTGTCTGGGGTTTTGGAAATCCAGGCTGAGGAGCCTGCTCTGAATCATTCAGATCTGTAGCTTACAGCCACTTCTGCTAGTTCTGTCCAAGGCAGATGCCCTAATCCCTTGTCTGAGACATTTGGTCCCTCAGTCTTGTATTGTGGCTGCTCTGCTTCTACTAAGTGAACATGAATTCATCACAGACCCATATGCCCAGGATGGGGAAGCTTGCACCATGCAGAGAGATGTGAGCCTAGGTTCCTGGGGTGCTTCACCCACTTCTGCAGTCAGTGAGAGCTAAGAAACTTGTATAGCATCAGTTCTATTGTAATTTCCAGTGTGTCTATAAGAAGATGAGTGTTGTTTTTTTTTTTTTTTTTTTTTTTTCTTGGAAGAGTTTCCTGTCTGTTCTGTAAGTCTGTGTCTCAAAGGCTGGGCTCAGGGATGATGAAGGGAGCTGAATGCTGGCAAAATCAAGGACCTGCTGTGAGTTGAGCATATGGATTTAATGGCTGATCTATGTTGTATTAATTACTTATTCCTCTGTTGCCTCTATTTCTACATTGATTTCAAAGTGCCCTTTAAGTGGATTTGCCTAAAGAATAACTCTACCTAATGTTTCAGCAAACAGTAAGGTGATGTCGGTTGTTTATGTTTTGTTCCTTTTAATAAATACATGCTGACCTATTCACCAGAAGTTAGTCTCAAGAAAACACCTCTGAAAGTGATGGAGACACACTGATTTATGCTGTCTAAAGATCTGGTCCACCGTTCTGCTAAGCCTGTTCAAAACAATGCTTTTTGCTCATGCTTAGAATCATAGAATCCCAGGTTGGAAGGGGCCTCAAGGATCATCTGGTCCAACATTTCTTGGCAAAAGCATGGTCTAGACAAGATGACCCAGCACCCTGCCCAGCCAAATCTTAGAATGTTAAATGTTTGGGAACTTACCGCTTCTCTGGGGATATTATTCCAATTGCTGACTGTTCTCACAGTGAAAAATTTCCCTCTTTTGTCCATTCACAGTCTCCCCAGGAGTGACTTGTACCCCATCACCCCTTGTTTTTTCCATGTAGCTCCTTGTACAAAGGGAGTCTCCCTCTTCTTTGTAGCCACTTCTTTGGAACACGGTGATAAAGTGTCTCCTAAACCTGCTTTTCTCAAGGCTGAACAAGCTGAGTTCTCTCAGCCTTTCCTTGTGTGGCAGCTTCCCAGTCCTTTGATCATCTTTGTGACCCATCTCTGGACCCCCTCTGGCTCATCCACATCTTTTTTTTTTTGTATAGTAGGGACCAAAGTTGAACACAATAAACCAAAAAAAATCTGTTTCACTTCAGCTCAAACTGGTTAGTTCACCTTAAAAAATTTTAGTTCAATTTAAGTCTTTCACCTCTCTATAATTTTAGGCAGTACTGAATGGAAACATGCCTTTGGGTTTTAGTATCAAATCTCTTAGAGTTTTAAGAAATGTAATAATCATTACACAAAGATAGCCACTTACCACAAAATAAAAACCAATTTGGTGTGCTTATTTGAGCCAAATTATTCTGCTGTAATGGATGCTATAATGTAGGGAATCTGAAAAATATTTACCACAAAGTCTTTAATATTTGACGTGGATGGTATTGCACCATTCCAGTGATCTTTCGGTTCTGATCCCTACCTTCCCCAGATGCTGCAAATCAGTGCTGTGTCACGATTCTTGTATACGACTTCTTGACATCACATGGGTTTTATTACATTGTCAAGTAAAAGGAGGATTCTTGCTGCTTCTCAGCGAATAGTGTTGAGCTGTATTACTGCACTCGCTGATAAAAAGAAATTGGTAATTTACTGGGAATTAAATGTCACTATGATAAAAAAATATAAATTATAAAAATTAGATTGCTCTGTTAAGAAATTCAGAGATTAAAGTGCCTATTTGAATATATATATGCAGACCTAATGGATGCAAGGCTATAAATGTAGAGGAGGGAATGATTACAGCAATAGATTTGTGTAGTTATCAATCTATAAGAATCAAACAGCCAAGACATTTTTAAAGGAAAATCAGAATATCATTAAAAGGAGAGTAATATTTCAGACAAGGTAAATGGTAAAAAGAGGTAAACGGTAAAAAAAGGTAAATGGTAAAAAGGTAAAATAAACTGTGATATTTACCATCTAGAAGGGGGATGCTTATGTTCAAAACTTCAGGCCCCTCCAAAGTTGTTTGGACAGATTTACACCATTTAAACATCTCTGTCTGTCTGTCGGAGAGGTCCTCCCAAGTCCCTACAGATAAAATCCATCCTCTTCTTTACATAGCAAATTTCATTGCTTAATTTAGCACTACCAGCAGCTGCCAGGATGGTGCCCAGTCTGTTCTTCTTCACTCCCTTGAGTTTCATACTAGCCTAACTCAGTTGGATCCATTTTTATTACTACTTGCAATTTTGTGTAATGCAAGCAAAGCCATCTATTTCAAACAGCGTTCAAAAAAACACCTTATTTTTGGTATTTTTGATCATGCGTGGCTTTAGTGGAATGATGAGTAGAATTTAGCAGAATAATTTCATGAACAAAAATTGCAAGAGTAAAAACCAGTATCAGAAGTTGAAAGCACAATGAAGAACCTGTGTGAAATCAGAAAATTCTCCTGGGTGATCTGTAAAAGGCTATTTTGAAAAGAATCTATTTCTGAATGTCAGCTTTGTGAAAGATACAAGGCAGGAAGAAAAGGAGATTGCCTTCAGGAAAACGGACATCTGACTTTCAAAACATATAATCAGTCACATTTAATAAAAAGGTAACTAGTATATGTGTGTATCTTTGTGCCGAATAACAGAAGACAAAGTTTTAATGTATGTAAGACTGAAGAGGAAAAAAAGGCCATTGTATCGTAAGTCATGAGAAAAATGAGTAGAAGAACATCTCAGCAGTCTATGACACTGTTTCATCACAAGCGACTCTATTGATAACAAGCTACAGGTTTTCAGACCCCATGCCAAAAAGAAATGTGTGCCGCAAAAGCCTGTGGATTGTATCATTGTACTGGAATGTAAGCAAAAGTATGTTGGGGCACCTATTGGCCTTTCAGCATTACTTGGAGGAAAGAAACATATTATCAAGTATTGTGTTTTGTTGATTCGCTTTCAAAAATATTATGTTCGAGTGAAAGCAGTGAGTACAAAGCAGCCACAGGAAATCACACCATCATGACGAGCACTATGGTTACCTTCACAGTGAGCACGAGGCACTGGGCAATTCAGGGTATAAAGCATGAATGTTAGTAGGGACATCCAACAGTATGGATGTAAGGATGTTCTGTGGGCTGTGCAGAAAGCTCTTCGCATTTTTAATTTCGGTTTTCATAATGGTGGGACATATTGTCCTTTTATCTGTGTTTATTTCTTCCTAAGCTGCTTATCATGAGTTCTGGTACATGTACAACCAACTCACTGTGATATGAAATGCTTTGGAAAGTCTTCTCAAGACTTGCAGAAAGACATAACAGAAAAGTTATTCTTCTGAGTTCTTCAGAATTTCTTGCTGTGTATATATATATGTGTGTGCATATATATATCTCTGTCTCATGCAGGTGAAAATAATGTTGTGACTCATATGTAAGTATGAGGACCTAAGTGATGTCTAAAGTTTCAAGGAGTAAAAGTGAGTGTGCTGAACCGAACAGCAGAACACCATTATCGTTCCTATTCAGTGTTGGAAACCTGGTTGTAACCATAACCGCAGATATCCATGCTGCCTCACTTTGTTTGTTGTGTGTTTCCCCAGACAACTGTACTTTAGAGATGCTGGGCAGAGCTGGGTTGGAGTTAATGCTGGTTTGAGTGCAGAGTAACATTAGTGTTTCTGAGAGATGTCAGACTGAGAGAGCTGGGGGTGGTTGTTCAGCCTAGAGAAGAGAAGGCTCCGGGGAGACCTTATTGTGGCCTTTCAGTACGTAAAAGGGGCTATAAGAAAGATGGGGACAGACGTTTTAGCAGGGCCTTTTGCAACAGGGCAAGGGGTAATGGTTTTATAGTAAAGGAGGGGAGATTCAGGCTAGACATGAGGAAGACATTTTTGACAATGAGTGTGGTGAAACACTGGCACAAGTTGCCCAGAGAGGTGGTAGATGCCCCATCCCTGGAGACATTCAAGGCCAGGCTGGATGGGGCTCTGAGCAACCTGATTTAGTTGAAGATGTCCATGCTTATTGTGGCAGGGTTGGACTAGATGGCCTTTGAAGGTCGCTTCCAACCCAAACTGTTCTATGATTCTGTGATCATTAATAAATCACCGTAATATATTCATTCCCATAGTTCAGCTAGGCTCTTTCATTAATATTAGGAACAACTATCGTCAAGCTTCCCAGCCTGAATTTAAATATGAGAGTAACACAAAAAGAATCAGTTTCATATATGGTTTGGAAACCTGAGGTTATTAGTTCTTTCTAGGCACTGCAGTACCACTTCAATACTTGCACAATTACTAGTATAAATGAATTCACTTTCCAGTACCATATAAAACAGAGAAGACACTGTATTCCCCAGAAGGAAAGAAAGCTGAAGATGGTTTTGCTGTTTTAATGGTGCTTGGGTACAGGGTGAGGTGTGGGCTGTTGGCTGCAGGGTCTTGGCCCCAGCAGTGAGGATGTGGGTTTCTGCAAGCTGGCTGGGCAGGATTCACTCCAGGTCATCACTGTCACCTCTGATGTGGCCTCTGTCTGGCTTCAGTCTTCTTTTGAGACAGTTAGCAGAAATGCACAGCCTTTTCTCTCTGGCTGCACTTTTTCGGGCTGACATGTTGAATTTTAAACAAGCTATCTGGCTCTTCCTCCAGTTGACAATGGAGGGAGTATTTGCTGCTTGACTGTTGATGTTGTATTCTTAAAATGGAATAGAAATAATTACAGTATCCCAAATTTCAAAATACATGCTGTCTAGTATGCCCTGTGGGGCACTTCCTCATTCTCAGTAGAAAAAACTGAACCTCTGATCATAGTTCAGTGCATTTAATGACGATGCGTTTCTTTCTCAGGAGGAGTTTCCATGTGGCACTTGCGGGTTAGAGAGAGAAAAGAGGAAATTATTGGTAAAAGTCCTGCTGCATTCTGATTTTCTTTCTTTCCTTCCCCAAATATTTGAGAACAATTCATGGGATGAAAAGATGCACTGATTTTTTTCTATGGTCTGTAAGTTCTTCCATATTAGACCACAGAAAGGTAACATATTTCAGATATGTACCCATGTTCACATCTGCGCATGTTGTTTAAGAAAAAAAGAAAAAGAAAAGGCAAAGATGGCATAGTGAGGTATGGACCATAATGCACAGACTTTTTCAACTTCGTAATAGTACTAGTATTGTCAATTCACTCTGTTGTTACAGTACTGGGAAACAAAGACAGTTGGTATTGTGCTGTGTCGGGAGCAGAACAAAAGGTCTCTGCCCCCAAGAGATTGAAGTCTTCTACTTTGTCTTGCTTGCTTGAAAAACCCAGCCAGGGTTTTCCATGCTTTGCCTTGGAGATGTTCCTGCTTTCAGGAGAGAAGGCTGCTGGCAGAGGGGAGGACAGGGTCAGCCTGGGCAGCTGCTTTTGATGCTGAAGCAGGGTGGAGTTGTTAAACTTCAAGTGCTGGGAGAAGAGGAGGTGGTTTGGGATGATAGTCTCACGGTAGCCAAGGCACGTGAAAATCAGCATTTTGGTTAATGGGCAGTCACGATGATCCAAGCTAGAGAAACTGTTCAAAATGAGAGGTAAAATTTCCTGAACAACAAAACTAACCCAAGTTAAAACTTGTTTCAGGTACCAGTTGTTTTCCTGTACTAGGCATCTTAGTCTATCACTACCCCTTGGAAAGACTAGATTTCTTTAAAATCCCACTTCATCCTTCTTATCCTAGCTGTAAAGATGGTGTAGTCTGATCTCAACTGGTCTGTGAAACCTGGACAAAGAAGCATATATCTCCATCACTACCAGTGGTTGAGACGGAGTTACACAGGATCAGGATGTGCCCTGTAGCTGCAGGGGCATGGGAGGAAGATTACAGGCTGCTTTCCAGCAATATGCAGATTTCCCGGGAGCACTAACTGTACCCTGGCCTTTGTCCGGATGCTGAGCTCAGGGCTAAGCTACAGACTGCTTGTGATTAAACGTCCAAGGTCATGCACAGCAAAAGCAAGCAGTGCAGATTTTGAAACACAAGGTTGATCATGCATGGGGACAAAATCATCGAAGAAAACGATAGAGTAAATTAAGTGTCAGGTCCTGATGTTGGAGAGTGATGGCTTGCAGGGAGCTCACCCAGCTCAAGGGACTGTGTGGGTGATGCTGCCAACATGGGGGCTCTTGCCAGAGGGAAGGGGACAGGGGACAGCATGGACATCAGTCCATCTGCAGTTTTTTTCTTCCCAAACTCAGGTGGCTATGGACCCACCGCTTCCAGTTCTACCTGTATTCAAGCAGGCAAGATCCAGAATTATTCTCTTAGTTATTGCCATTCCATGAGTATTTATGCAGTGTCCCCATGTACAGAGTGGTATTGAGCTGTGCCTGCAACTGGCCAGCTGACTGGAAAATAACCTCTGCCTCAGATGGAAATGGATAGAAACTGAAAAATAATAATAATAAAAAAAAAAGGCTACGAAAGCTAAGACACATATTTGAGAAGCACTGGTGTGTTTGATGTCACACAGCAGTATGCACTGGCCACATCAGTACTGTGTGTACAGCACTTGTTTGTGGTAGCCCAGCTTTCCTGGGCTTTTTCATAGGTCCATAAAGGATATAAGCTACTTGTTAGCTAACAAAACATGCTGTGTAGTTCAATTAGCTTCCTTAGGAGGGAAAATCCCCATGGATTTAAATTATGGGAAGACTCATGTATTTAAACAAATTCTGCAAACACAAAGCACATTTTGGGCTTGTCTCCTGACTTCCAGTTGCTTTTGTCCCTCTTACCAGTGCTCTGTGCTGCCTCCCTGTGTTTTATAGTGTGAAGGGAACAATGCTTTTCACCTATAGTGGTTTGTTGTTGTTGTTTATGTTGTTGTGGGGTTTTTTTTCTTTTTTTAATCAGGGTTCTTGACTGCAGTTAGCAGAAGCCTCCACCTTTCTGCCCCACCACCCTCAATTTCTGTGTCCCGGGAGGAGGCTACTACCCTGCTGACTCCAGCATGTCACCCCCAAAGCTGCATGCTGATCCTCCTCCATGGGAACCCTTTCCTGAAAATCCCACTCAATTCTTTAACATCTGGCATCAAACTATGGTTAACTGCTTTTTCAGCAGTTAAATCCAAAGTTGCCTGCCCCACGAGACTTGGAAAAAGCAGAGAAAGCATCTGTTAATTTGTTTTGGGCTGTATTGCTGCACCTTTGTGGCAAACTGTTTCTTGATTATGAAATGCAATATCAAATCTCCCCACATACAATGTAGGGACCATGGAACCCAGAGAGGTGTGTCCATCGCCCATCATCCTCTTTTCGTGATTTGTGTCGAAAACCACTCTTCAGTGTTGCTTCGTTGTAAACTAACATCTGCTTCCAGAGAAAGGTTCAGAAGATGCTTTTTTCTCTGATGGATGGTTAAAAGTTTTTTTCTTGGGGCATTCACTAGTGCAGACACCTCGTTCCAGTTTCAGTGTTTCTCTTTGAAATAGTTAATACCTAAATGTCTGATTGCATACTGCAGAAAGAGTCTGTGCCGTTCCCAGATCATTAAGGGAAAACAGGTTTTCACAACTGTAAATTAATATGTACGAATGACGAGGTGCTGAACAAGCAAAAATCCAGTTGAAGCCCTTCACAGAGGGCTTCCAACAGCAGCTAGAAGCTGAGGGCATCCACCACCTGAAGAACTTCTCCTGGCAGAGGTCCTAATTCTGACTGTCAGAGAGGTAGGGAACAGTCCAGTTAAATGCTGGACAAATCATTACGATTCTTGAATCCGACTTTTCCCGTCACATGGTCATGTGATTTAATTTTACTTGTTGATTAATGCCTAAATTTTTCAACTGAACTCAAGTATCTCCATTCTGAAAAGTTATCCTTTCCACAGTTAAGATCCAACACATTGTGAGCTGCCTTGTTCCATCAGTCAATGTAGAAAGGAACTTTCTCCTTTCTTTTAGCCCGAATTTAGTTAGATTAATCTTGTTGACACTGAATTTTTTTAATACTTATCTGATTGTTTGGGTTCACCTGTAAATATATGTGTTTTTCCTCATAAGCCTAGAAAGTTTCTTGTGAATCAGGTTTAGACAAAGTTCTGGATACAGTTTGTAGATTGAACTGCATCCGCCTAAAGCTATAGGGTAGATTTGCTAGATCACAAATCATTATTTTTCAGTATTTTTGCCAATTAACAAAATTCTTTGAAATGTGGGTAGAAGTGGTAAAATTCTGTTTCATGGTCTCCTTCAGTGCTGTATAATAGAAATGTTTGCAATTTATTTCGACTTGGGGTGTACATTCTCACCTGTCCCAGACCTGCCTGTCTTTATTAGAGCAGTATTTTCAGCCTTCTTTGCAGCTTTAGTGGCCCCTTCAAGTCGGGTGCTCAGTGATGGCAAAGAGTATGAGTCTCTTCCGCCTTACAAAGCGCAGTATGGAGGAACAGGAGGGTTACCTATGGTACCCTGAGCTGGGAACCTCTGAGGCAGTGAAACAGCCTGGGAAAGGTACAGGATGACTCACCATATGGCTGCACAGCTCCCTGGTGCTTTACAGCACCTGCACATGTCGCCCTAGGTTTGCTTTTTAACATAATCACCATGGTATTGCTAATGGTGCGCTGGTTTAAGTAGGTACAGCTAAGTGACCAAACTGCCCATTGCATGCATCGCATAACATCCACACAGGATGGTGATGCTTTGGGCCGAATTCTGCTTTCAGAGCAGCCTTAGAGGGGATAAAAACTCTAAAATTTTAACCCCCTGCCATCCTCACATCCTCTCTCATCCTTCTTTCTTATCCTCTGACTTAATACAGGAGATAATCATGTTCTTGATGAGCCTGTGCTGCGGAAAAAGGTGGTCAAGTTTTCTCTCTCCATGACACACAAAGAGAGCACCCTGCTCTTGCAGGAGAAAAGAAAGAAGTGCTGCTTTCACATGCCCCTGCTGTCACTTCTGCAGTGACACCTCTCCAAGGCAAACTCAGTCCTTTAATCTAGGACTAAGTGGTAAATTGTTGCAGAGGGCCATGAAGCAAGCTTGCAAATTAGTCTGCTTAAAAGGTTGTGCTTTACATATTTGAAGATAATTGGACCATCATGACTAATTCATAGAATGGTAACATGTCGACATCCCAGTCAATTCTCACCTTCTATCCTTAGATTAAATAGAACAGTCCACTTTCCCAACTCCTTTCTATCCTAATGGATGTGATCACAAAACATATATATATATATATATATTTTTTTAACATAAAAGAGTCTTTCTCGATGCTGCATTATAAAGGCACAAATAAGGCAATGGGCATCAAGAAGAGGCTTACTGTTATTTTTGTGTCCTTGTATGAGATGCCAAGGGCATCGTTCCTATTGCATCTCAGCCTTGTTCAGCAATGAAGTAAAAAAAAATGAATGCCACAGCTGCTTCTGCTGTGAACAGTGCAGCAATGATATTTGCAGGGAGAAGACTTCTGTTACTCATACATTGGCTGCATCTAATTGATGTCAGCACTCTTGTAAATGGATATCTATCTTGCACAGCTCTGTTTCCATGACAGTAGCCAACCAAGGACTGTGCTGCAATGGGAATAATAAGGTAGCCTTTCCACATGGAGCACCTTGATTCCCACAGCTATTCCCAGAGAATTTCTTTCAGATTCCTAATAATTAGCCCTTCTGTGCAGATCCAGAAATGAATAGTGAAAAAAAAAAAACTATAAAAACGTCCTGCTGTAAGAAAGAATTAGAAAGTAATTTTCTTGTCCCTCTTTGATGCTTCTCTATAGGCTGATCCTTAAGTGTGATACAGAGCCTTCAATACCGTGAAAATCAGTGGAAAATTAGAAAGAGGAAAGGAAGCAAAATAGCAAGAACCTGAAGTTTCTATTCCTTTGGGGCAAATAAGCAGTTTTTCTAGTAATCATTGGTATTAGATAAGCAGCGCATGACACAAAATATCAGTGACTTTCTTTCATGTCACATTTTAATCGTTCTGTCATGTCCTAGAAGGACTGTGTGTTCAGCTATATGAACTGACTGAAATGTAAGTTAACAATGGTGGAACAGTTTTGTCTTCATTTGCTGAATTAGTGGACTGACTGATATGCTACAAGTCTTACCCTCTGTCACCCTTTGGTTTGCTTCACACTTGCTAACACTCTTGTACAAGCTGTCTCTGTGAAACAGGTGTTCCCTTGTATTGAGTGGGAATTTACAGACCCGGGCACTAGCATGGGAAAGCAAAAAAGACAGAAAACTCTTGCTTCCTCCCCCCACACTCCCCTTTTTTTTCTTGTTCTTTTAAGCAGTCAAGAACAATCCAATACAACAACAAAAATAGGCTAAAGAAAGGATTTTTCAGAAACTGGATCCACTCAGGCAAGTTCTGAAGGCAGGAAGATGTACGCAAATATTGGTTTTCCAGCCTGAAAGCTAAGAATGGAGAGAAACATATGAGCTGACAAAAAAATCTTACTTGAGAGCATCTAGGTTAAATTTCGAATGTACTCAGCAAACATCATAACTGTTAAAAACTGTCCCCTCCAGCTTTCAGCTGATCTGTAATATCTTGGCAGATGCATGTTAAGCAAGTAGGGTGAAGTTTTCTTTTGCTTCTCTTCCCATTTTTCTGTTTATACTGTTTTCTCCCTCACCTCCCTGGTTGTACCAACAGGCTTGCTGCCCACCTGGCTCCTGAACACAATGCATTTCCACAATAACCGATTCAAACCTGTGTAGTAACCTCTGGATGAGCCATGAGGACCAGGTCTATGTCTGGGCACCATGTTCCATAAAAACTTCACCATTCCAGGCCAAGCTCTGACGGCTCCCCGCCGCCGGCCTGTCCTCTCCCTGCACTGTAGGACACCATGGGCTGAGGCCGATCGAGAGCCCTTATCGTGTGCCCTGCCCGCCTTTTGGACCCAACAAAGCTCCCTGCTCCTGCCATAGCTCCCTCCTATTAAATACATTAATGTTTGCTTTATGGGGATATAGCGGAAGATTTGGCAAGGAGATTAGTTAAATGTAAATACGCTCAAGTGACTTGCACCTGTCTGTAGAAAAAGCACATACATCACACTAATTGTTTTACTGACCTTGTGTGCTTGATGAGTAGAACCTCTGTGCTAGATAACATAGGCCTGTGAGAAACTCTAGGCAGCTTATCACTGTGTCTGAGATTCCTGCTTTGTTGTGAGAAAGAGCGGGAGGCTGCGCCGGCCTGAAGCCTTGAAATACAGGCGAGATCAGCAGGCCCAGGGATCTTCCAGCAGGGCTGAACTTACCAACCCCTACATCCCCGCTGGTGTCACCTCTGCCTGGGAGCTCAGGTGTGGCTTCGGAGATCCCCCAGTAGAGAGGTAACTAAAATAAAACTTGCTCTTTGCAATGCATTCATGGCCTCTGGCTCTTCTTGCGACGTGCCTGTGTATGTGTACACGGTTGCTCAGTCTTTGTTGCATCTCTCAAGGCTCTGTGCTGCAATATCTCTGACGTTCGCACATCACTTCCAGCTGTTCCAATTGATCTGTTTCCTCCTGCTGTTGCTTTTAATATTTATTCTTCCCCTCAGCCTAGCCACAGCTTTTTCAGCTTTAATACATCTGTTTCTCCCAAGCCAGGTCTTGTCTGATCTCCTTTACTGTAATTGTCTCAGTTATTTCCTCTCTCATTTTCAAAAAAACGTATCTTCACCTCCGTTCTCTGTGCCTGGTTTGAGGTCCCCCTGCCCAGGTCCTGGCACTTCTTGCAGTTCCAACCTGCTGCCTGTAGCACAGATTGTTCACAGAATGTCATGAGTTTGAAGGGATGCACCAGGATCATTGAGTACAACTCCTGTCCCTGCATAGGACAACCCCAAAATTCACACTGTGTGTCTGAGGGCATTGTCCAAATGCTTCTCGAACACTGTCAGGCTTGGAGCTGTGACTGCCTCCCTGGGGAGCCTGTTGCAGTGCTCCACCACCCTCTGGGTGAAGAACCTTTTCCTAATGTCCAACCTAAATCTCCCCTGGCACATCTTCCTGCCATTTCTTTGGGTAATGTCAATGGTCACCAGAGAGAAGAATTTGGTGCCTGTCCCTTGTCCTTCCCTTGTAAGGAAGCTGTAGACCGCAATGAGGTCTCCCCTCTTCTCCAGACTGAGCAAACCAATGCTCCTCTCTGATCCCCGAAGTTACCAAGGCTTTTGGCTTGCAAATCTGGAAATATGGCCAGATCCTGCATCCTGCTCACACAGGCACAGGCAGCCTTGACCAGGCTGCACAACGCTGTGGTTAAGGGGCCTGGAGCTGCATGAGGAAAGGGTTTAGGAATAGGTGGGCAAGTGGGTGTCCCCTGCACTGCACTCCCTGTGGACACTGCAGAAGGTAAGGAAAGCCTTCAGTGTGTTTTTGAGCAGTCAGGCACAGGGCAGGTTATCACTTATGACCGTGTGAAATGAAAGGAAATCAGTCCCTGAGGGACAGCCTTGTGAACCATACATATTTCTTTAAATAAAGAGTTTGTGTTATTAGAGCAAGTGATGCTATAGGTAGGAACTGATGGGCTCGTTGCCATGGGAACTGCTCTTTCTACTTGAATAGCAAAATCAATAATTACCTAAAACCTCCACTGTGTGTTTGGAGTTTGGTCCCTTTTTGTCATGTAGGTTTTGGGAGAGAGAATATGATGGATTCTGCAAGGAAACAAGATCTCTGTGGATGCTTTGAGCTGTTCCGTGCCCATCTCAGGCCCTGCAAGGTGATATATTAATGCCATACTTTAATTTAAGTTGATAGAGGCATTATCCTGCTATGCTGAAGGCCTAATCCTGTAACTCTTACGTTTATTTTAGGGGAGAAAGGCCCCTGTTCCTAAGCATGGTAACTAAAATACCAGTAGGACTACCAGCACTGGTCAAAATCACTGGCATCAGTAAAGACTATGTAGTCTGACCACAATGTGAGGAGTTTAGGGGCTGCTGAGTTTGACACAGATGGTCACAGTAAGTACCTATAATTTTGAATCCCTCCCTATGGAGGAATCTCTTTGGGAACTGGTGAACCAGGCTCTTCCCTGTCACAGCTTCCAGAGCTGGACACATGGCTCCTTCATGTCCTGGTGACCACCTGGGAACTGGCATTGCTTGGTCACCACACTGCCAAAATAAGGTATTGCTCCAAATACATCATGCAGTTTTCTTTTTGCTTCCACCTCTTACACACTTTGGTCAGGAGTGTAATAATTCACAGTGTTAACGCATTACAGGCTTTTTACCGGTAATGAAGCTAATGCCCCACTGAGATGAACAGAGGTGATTCATGCTGCTCTGAACTGCTGGGTTCACTTGTTTACAAACACAAACCACTGATGTGAATGCTCAGTTACATCCCAGTTTATGAGTTAGATTTTTCTCATCATGAATTTCCTTTCTGATTATTTTTTGGGGGGAAGACTTAAAGGATTCCATATAATTTCTGTGCATGTTTTATGTATTTGTGCTAGCAACATGAATAGATAGATGCATTGATTTATATGTAAATATTTGTGTTTAGCAATTTGATGTATTCAGCAAATGATTTAAAGATGACAGGCTATAGTTCATGAACATTCCCTCCCTAAGCTACTTTCAGTAGTGCTGATCTTTAACACCTGGCAGCCCCAGGGATCTCTCTGCAGTTTACCAATATGAGAATAAACAAGAAAAATACTTGGAAGAGAACTTTGTCTTCCTTCCTATCATAACTGTCTTGTTTATACTGTTGTTTTGGGGGTTTGCTGGCTTGCAACATCTCATATGGGGGCTATTTACATTCTCAAAATAAATTTTTTTTTTTTCTTCCAAGGAAGAATAGATTTTCTTTTTTATATATTATGTTAGGGAGTTTGAGGAAGGCAGATGTCAAGGCCTGGAGTCCCGTTAGGGCCAGCAGATGCAACCAATGCAGACAAAGGTACAAAGATAAGGAGACCACGAAAAATGGCAGCAAATAGGATCATCACATATTTTCAGACTGGTTGTTTTCCAAGGCATGGCATGGGCATGCGAACACCTGTTACGAGCCATCACTTAAATGTCTTAGTAGATACTGGTCCCAATTTTACCCTACAAATTCAATGCAGTTTGGTCTGACCATTTATTTGGTATCTACAATTGTAGGACACTGCTAGTGAATCTATCAGGAGTTTGTTTCCAACTTCTTAAATTAGTTAAGCTCGGCCAGTTTTGTACATTTGAAGTTTGTTATCTTCAAAGCACTAAGGTTAGAAAAATGGCCTCAGACTGAGCAGGGAATAGTGGTATTGTATAGTATCAAAATACACCTCTCCACTTATTTTACAGTGTTGGCGGGATTCATTAGGTCCATGAACTGGAAAAGCTTGTAAATTGGAGTTTGTTTTCAAGCAGGCTAATTAGTCGTAGTTTTAAGTAATTTAGGGGGTTGGTGCACTCAGGACTGGAAGCTGGGTCCTGATCTGCTGCACAACCTGCTGAAGGCTGGTTGAACTCTATGTGAGACAAGCCTTTCTGTGGCATGAGCCACAGAAAGCCACCTGAGCTGGCATAAATCTGTGTCAGGAGAATCTTTAAAAGCCTTATAAGGTAAGTGACAACTTTAAACGATCTTTCTTATTCTGAGTTAGCAAAACTAGTCCAGGAATCTGCTTTTTCCAGATCACTGAATAGAAGCATAATTCCCTTTTTTTTTTTGGAGAGGGCTGGGGGGTGAGTTTGGAGGTTTTTAGCTTACTGGGTTTATTCATAGGATTATTTCATAAAGAATTTGAGTTGTTTCCATTGGTTTGTTCTTCCATTCCCACTCAATGAAAATGTTGTATCCTGTCCCCAGTTTCTTTCTGGGAGCAGCAGGAGTCCTTTGGTGCCCCTTCCAATGTCTGGCTTCATATTCAGTAGTCCACATTCATTATTTCACTTTGTCTGACAATGCTGTTAATTGAAACATCTCCTGTTGCTCTTAGTAGTTAAAGCTGTTTTTCAAAGATTACCTGTCTGACAGCTGACCAGGGTCTCTGTGTACAAAGCTGTTTCCTTGCACTTCTCCTCCAGGGTATGGGGGTCCCTCAGCACCACTGGCAGATGTCGCCTTGTGTGCTGGATGGGGAGGTTTAAACATTCCTTCCTTTCCACATTTTGGAAGACTGAGCAAGGAATATTCCTTTTCTGATTTTTTTCTCTGGTTTTCCAGCAAGAATAGCTTTCCTTTTTTTGGCCACAGTGAAGCCTTGCTGGCATGTTCCCCCATCCACACTCTTTGGAGTGCATCTTTTTTGTCGTCACAGAAGCTGTCAATTTTGCCAGAAAAACAAACCATCTGACACAAAAGGCGTAAAGCTGACGTGAAGCAAGCAATGGTCTGTACTCCCAGATAACTGGGAGTAATTGAGCCTTTGATGGATGAACTCTGTTACTCCAGTCATTCGCTGCTGAACCTTTGCACCTACTTGAAATTCATAGAAATTCCTGTTATTGAGCCTGTTTACTGTGTAGATGATGAATATGGGCCTGGCTTGCTGTAAAACACTTTTGCAGTTTCCCTTATACTTTATTTTACTTAAGATCTCCCCTCTTCATTGTCTTGATGGTTGGCAAAGAGCCAGTTGCTGGAGCAGGCTTAGTTTCTGGGGGCCATCAGCTTTTATTTTCCTCTTACATGCTGCATTCTCCATGCCTGCACACTGGAAAGCTGTGTTATAGCCTCTAAATCAAGATGATTACTATCCCTGCTACTGAGAAGAGTTGCTACCAAGCTTGCCGGTACATTGCTGTAAATTAGAGAAACTCCCATCTGAATTTCTGGAGAGAATCAAGCTAAGATAATGAGAGAACTGGGCAGGACAATCAAGGAAATCAGAAGTATGTTGGCCTGGGAAGTCAGCAGTTTAAATAATTCTTTTTATTGTATAACAGCACCAACATACAATATCAATACCTGGTAGAATAACAGCATTTTTCTTGGATATATGCTTCAGATTTGCATATTGCAGCATTTATCAGTATAGAAATTGAATTATGTGTTTGCAGAATAGTCTGCAGAAGCTTGCTCCCCTGCAGTCTTACAGTGGGAAACAGGAAAGAACTCAATACTACTAAGGGCTGATAAGATCCCATGCAGATGTGAAGTAAACGCATAACTACATGAAATCGTCATATATTTAGGACTGTCTGAACCCTGACATGCCTCTACATACACAGCAAAATCAGGGTTCAGACAAAGCTGATAGTATCCAATCAAGGTCAGCTTGTTTTCCCTTATTCGTATTTTTGCTTACAGAGATAATACAGAGGAACTCTAGTGACTATATACCATGCAGTAGCACAGTTTAAGGGTAGGAGTTTTCCTAATTTCTGCTAACAGTATCTATGATAAAAAGCTTTGAGGAAACAAGGAATAAATTATGTGGGAAGTCACAGTGTAGCATCCTGTGGACTCCAAGTCCAAAATAAATTTGCTCTTCTCTAACACATAGACTGTGCTTAATGGCATTTTTCAGTTTGCTTGATAGACGAGGTAGTGACTCCAGTGAGGGCAAAATATTATCACCTTCTATAAAGTTATAATCTTTCATGTCTTATCGCCTTTATAGAGTGCATCAGCCCCTGCTCCCTGGGAGAGCGTGTAGTGAAGCATTTCTATGGGCTTGCCCTGTTCTTGCACTCTGCCTTAAGCATTAGTTGGAGAAAACACACTTTGGAGCTGGGTCACCTTTGGTCCCATGCAGTACAGCCATTCTTATGTCTTCCCTTCCATCTCCTGACCTAGAGATGTGGGGACAACTGCTTACAGTCTGAGTCAGTACATAAATCAGGACTTTCTACAGCCGCAGGTCTGAGCCTCTACTATTGCAAGCCACTACATTGCATAATTCCCACCATTAATGAATTCAGATCCACTTTAGAGGATTAGTATTTTTCAAGTGGTTTGGATTTTATGTGCAAAGATACAGTACTCCTAGAGGAAAACTTCAGCAACTCAGAGGCAAAGGGGAAATCAGAGGCTGGAGATATCTGCAGTGTACTTCATCCCCAGTGAGCTGTGCATGGTTGCAGCCCTCACTGTTGCTGATTTATAGAATATTTATAGATCATATAAAGGCTGTAAATTTGAAAATATGATAGTTCAAATTATTTGGCCTCTCTAATTTATTTTGGATGCTGCTTCAAAACCTGAGTGCTCGAGTTTCCAAGGTAGATTTATTCCTGGCCAGTTCATACTCCTGTGCTCTTCTACCAAGGGCAGATCTGTGCTTCTGACCCACTGTTTATTGCCCTTCTCTATCCAGAGGGCAGATGTGTGTTCACTCAGTCCTGTGTCACAGCTAGAACAAACTAAGCTCTTAGCTGGCAATTGTAAAACAGATCCCTCTTCCCCACTCTTCCTAGGATCCAACTGAGAAGTGTCTGATTCACTGTAGCATTTAAGTACGTGATCTGGCACTTTCTGTTTTCCATCATTCCTCCCTTTCAGGGTTGTCTAGTTTTTCTTGGACAATTCTTACTGTCCTCTTTGCTAACAGTGAGTTCCCACTTTGAAATCTTGGTAGGAAGTGTGCTAATGGCATCATCTAATTAATGGAAACACTAATGAATATGAATAGAAAAGTTGAAAAGATTCAACTGTAATAAATTCTGCTTATAATCTTCCTCTGGCCTGATGAAACCTTTCTTCAGCCCAGCTGGTTGCCGTCACTTTAGGCACTTGAAATTTCCTGCATTAATTCTCAGTTTATGTAATAATCCTTTGTAGTGGTTTAACAACGTTCCAATTGATACAATTTACCACATTTGCCTTTGTCTAGAAAACTAGTTTTTCATCAAAGATAGACAAAAGTCTAGTCTGACATAATTGGTATTGGGTAAATATATGCTAAATGTTGTCACCTTTTATGTCTTTACTGACTCTTTTCTTCCTAGCTTTGTTCTGAACACTTGCATGCTGGTGAGGCCAGACTGTTAAATCTACAAGGTTGCTCTCAAATCTCTTTTTCTCTCTTTCTTAAGCCATTAATTGTGTTTGCTCTTCTTCCATGTACTGCTGCACAGCCCCCTACAATGGAGGTCGGCTGTGCTTCTTTTGCCTCTCTAACATGACTGTCCTGGATGGAAATGGGCAAAACAATCTCAGATTTTTGGATGGCATCTAGACCTTCCTTAATCTTTTGAGCCTCTAAACCCCATCTTTGCTTTTAGCAGGACAAATGGTCTGTCCTCCTTCGCTCTGGGGACCCTTTCCCACAGGCTTCTTCCCTGGCTTCAGGTGGAAACTATTTTCCCCTTGGATGTATGGAAATATCAAGCCTTTTGCATTTCAAAGACTGAGCTGTTCAGTCTAGCAGACTTGCATTTCCAGAAGTTCTCCTTATTTCTTAATCTGTGCCTTTGTAAGGAACTTCCATTTGTCTCTTTGATTCTTTAAAGATAATAAAATCAGGATTTCTCCATCTCAGACGACTTTCTACAAGCAACTCTTTCACAGTCCCTTCATTAGGCGCCAAAACCAACTTCAAAATAGTGTCAACTCTTGTTGACTGTTGTCCCTCAGCTCTCGCATCCAAAAATCCATGTCTGAGATGACTTATGCACAGAACAAAGTTTTCACCGTTATGGCCAGCCCAACAGCAAGGCTTGATCTTGCAGGCACTTTGGTTCTTTGGCAGGAGGGTGTCACTCTAATGACCTGGCAATTATGTCAGCTAAAATTACATAAAGCACTGCAAGTAGCTGATTGTTTTCTGTACCAAGTATCAGAGGGTTTAGTTCAGAGCCGAGTGTCTCAGGTTGAGGGCAGGAAATAAGGCCAATTCAGTGATGACATCAATCATGTTAATAGTGATGAGTAAACAAAATGTCAGAGCTTCTTGGCCAGGCTCCTGGGGCTAAGTAGCACCAGTGGCTAAACTAACTCGAGGATGTGGGAATAGTGAAATAGCATTATGCTAATTTAGGAGAGTCAATAACACTAACTGAAGTCTAGGATGACTCGTTGAATTCGTCAGATTAGGGCAATTTCCTGATGTGATTATATTTTGATTCATTATAATTTTGTCTTGGAACATTTAATTTCATGTATTTATTTAATTCTGTATTGCAACTGAATCTCTTATCTTGCAAATACCTAGCCTAGATTCATAGGCGTTTGGAAGAAAGAGGCTGTGATTTTTAGGTATGACTTGGAAATGTAGCTATGCTGGCTACATGTTCCAAAATGCTTCCATGATCAAGGACAAAAAGTCCTGCTCACTGGATTTTTATTGGGGTGGGTGGTTGTTGAGAACTCCCGAAAAACACTCTGCACTACTCTTGGTGACATTAGTACCTGTCAAATGCCTGGCCCTGTGGCCAGCTCCAGAAACACCACTCTTTGACATCCTGTGCATAGAGACATGCCTATGAGTGTACTGCTAGAAGTCAAATTATACTCGTCCTAACCTCCTAAACTTGCAGGTAAACTACTGGTGTGATGCTGGTCCTACAGGGCTGCTGAGCCTGGATGACTTGGGGTTTGGATGGGACCTGTTGGCCATGTCTAGATGCTGGCTCCTGCTCCATTTTCCATTCTCACTTTGGTTTCGGCAGCACCACTTTTGGGTTACTCTTGACAATCAGCAACTTCAGTGCCATTTGCAAAGTACCTTATGTTGCACGAAGGGATGCATCCGCTTCAGTCCAAGGAAAGAGCACTTAGATCAGCTCCTGCTGCCTTTTGGGAAACAGACACCTCTTGATTTCAGAGCTGTGGGCCATTGGGAGGGAGGGAGGAAAGGAAGGATAACCTGGAGCCTTTACTGTCCCCTCCTGGATGGCAGAGTCGTGGTGCCGTGCAGAGGACTGGACACACAGTCAGGAGAAAGAGCTGGTCCCTCACCGTCAGAGAGCCTATGTCAAGGGGAAATGCAGTGGATAAAAGAGAGTGGATAATGCAAAATGTAAGGCTTACAAGTGTTTTGTTTTGTTTTTTTTTTCCCCCCACCTGGAGACTCTTGAAATAAAATCCAATGTTCATTGGCTTAAAAGGGTGTATCACTGCAGGGTGCTATACAGCTAAAGCATCGTATACCCTTGAAATAAAATTTTGCACAAACGCAGCTTGCCTGGATGGTTTTTAGATCTCCGCCAGTTCAGAAAACTCTTGTAGTTGTTTTCTGTTTGCATTTCCAGCACTCCAGGTCTAATCTTTGTTTTGATATCATGACAGGAGTTGCTCAAAGCTGCAGGCAGCCTTCAGCCAAAAACTCCATTATTTTGGCACCTGTTGGTCCCTAAAATCTGTGGCTTTGGCTCAGGGAGCCTTCATTTCACCTATGTATATAGAGTTTGTCATCAGTTTAGTCATGGAAACATCATCCACGTATCTGCTGGATCCTGCATGTGACTGGTGTTACAGCCCTATATCTGGTCCTTTTTATCTGCAGAACAGTTTTCCTGCCATTAATGTAACTGAATGTTCAGGAGTGTGAATGAAAAATTTGCTTTTATTCAGGGGTTTGCTTTGACTGAAGCTGCAGTTTCAGAGAGCTGCTAATTGAGATCTTTTGACCACTCTTCATAGAGAAGGCATTAAAAATAGGAGTCTTATTTTAAAGAACTTCAATATTTTTTTTTATTATTAATTTCAAAACTTGTGAAGAAATCTGATTCCTAGAAAGGATGTGCTAAAAACTGTTTTTCAAAATCATTCAGTTATCTTTCAAAGTATTTCAGACTTCGGTACCTGAAAATTGGAGGTGTGCAAAATAATTAATGACTTCCGGTATTCTGTTCTGTGTCCCCTTTGCCTTTTTTTCATAGGATAAAATTTGCTGCACAGAGCTCATTTAGGAAAAAAAAAGAAAAGAAAAAAAAAAGAAAACATGAGAGTTTTATAATGGATGCTTAAAATCAGGGCGTGTTTCAACCTGATGTGAAAATTGCACTGAACGATCCAGATTTAAATTGATGCCACTGGGTTGCGGTTTCTCTTAGGAGTATTTTTATCCTCGTACAAAAAGAAAGTTTCTGCTGGAAAGAAAGATCAAATAACCCTAAATCCTAGCTTCAGAGTATTTCAAGTCTGTGTCTGATATTCACCAGATATGCCTCTCTGTAGCACTCACGATGATTTTAGCCTTGGAAAAGGAGAGGCTGGTGCCTGCATGTGTGTCCTTCCTACCCCTGCTGCTTATCTGGAAAGGTGTGTGTGCTCCCTGCCTGGCCATGTCCCAGCAAGGGGCAAATCTCTTGATTAAAATGCCATCCCCTCTTGTGCTTCTGGATAGGGTGTTACAGATTCGGTAAGATACTGACAATCTAATCAGATGTTCTTCTACCTCTCGGAGAGAAGCTCTTCTCTGAAGTGCTGTGAGGCAATGGTGTTGGGAATCCAGCATTGCGGGTGAGTGGGCATGGGCCCTTCTGCTGTGAAATTACTGTGAACACTTGTGTCACATCACAGAAGGTGACTTCAGATGCTTCATCACTCCAGTGTCCTCTCCACCCCCTTCACTGGGAACGGGAGTTGTACCTGGGTGTATTTGACTTGAGACCATCCTCTCCTCTCTTCTGGAAGAGCTGTTGCCAGCAGTATTTTCCCTTGACTTACTGAAGCACCCTCATTTTATAGTGCTGCATATTTATGTGACTGTTAAGAGCAGTAAAAACTGTTTTGAAGTGCACTGTTCCCCAGCAACTGCCGTCCTACGGCTGTGCCCCTGGGCAACATCCCCCTGACCACGCTGCCTTGGTAGGGATTGTTCATGCAAAGAGATGCTTTCCTGTGTCTTCCCCAGGATTTTCTATCCTCTGAAAGACGTATGGCAAGCTCTTCTCTGGTATCCTTCCAGAAGGAGTTGCTAAGAGTCAGCTGCTTATTCTCTTAACATGTCAGGTGTTTGCGTTGTCTGTCTTTTAAATTCACTTACCAAGAGAGGATGTGTTTCAGTCTCACCCTAATACTTACGCAGACATACATTAATATTAACCATCAAGGGAACCTCTTACCAGTACTCATGTGCTGAGTTGTAATGTCCTATCAACCTTACTTTGATTTTTCTTGCTTCTCCTCACAGCTTGCTGGCTTTTGCCTCCCAGGCTCCTGAAGATTTCTTCCTTGTTTACAGATTTAATTTTGGTTGGTTTGTTTCTCCTGTATCATGCCTTATGAAAGCAAACAAGCATTTTGGAGGTTACTCAGCATCACTTTTTGACATATCTCCAAGCTAGTCTTGGAGAGTCAGTCTTTATCTGCTTTGCAGTTTTTGATCAGACTATTCATCATGAAGTTATTAGTTTCAAATTACCTTCCTCCCTGCTTTCCAGGTACTCTTATTTTTTAGTACAGAGTTCTCCACTCCTTGCTTTTGCCTGCAGACACAATGTTTTATTGCATCTGTGAGCTCTGACTTCTCAGTTTTTCTCCCACTTGTCAGATTTATGTTCTGAAATTTCAGCTACTGACACCACTTTACTTGGCAGAATCTAACGATGCTTCTTGAAGGTTTATGTATCTGTGGATTTTGTTTAGCTATGTAACCAATACTGAGAAATAGCTTAGAAAAAGTAAC
Organism: Columba livia; assembly: GCF_036013475.1. Taxonomy (NCBI): domain Eukaryota; kingdom Metazoa; phylum Chordata; class Aves; order Columbiformes; family Columbidae; genus Columba; species Columba livia. The sequence goes on along the minus strand of NC_088603.1, from coordinate 48,971,441 downwards.
CGTATTCTTAATGACAAGCCTTTCTAGTTGATGATGCATTCATTTTTGAATTTTTATGTATTAACTGGTCAAAAAATAATCCCTGCATACTAGAAATCAGCTAACATATCCCTCCAATAACTAAATGAATCATAAATAGGTGACATAATTTAATCCTGTGCATGACAGGTATTGTAAGGCAGTTCTAGGATGTTATGGACAGAGGTTGTCTCCTGAATTTTGCTACCTGCAATGTTGATGTTTATTTCTGAGCTAGTCTTGTTTGACTTCATTTCTAGTCAATGGAAAGCAGTGAGTACTTCAGAGGATTCAAGCTCTCTACCATGCAGACATCTCAGATGTGCCGAGGGTTGGGGCACCAAAGTCTCTTATTGCTTTGCTGGTCATAAGGTGCATCCTCAGATGCTTGCTCAGACGTAGAAATCCATCAAATGGAAGTGTAAATAACAGAGACAAACCCTGCCCTGAATGTCTCTTTAGAACAACGTCATAAGTCTCCTCTAAATTTTCATTAAACTCCTCCCAGACAGCATCATGCTCTCCACTGGTCAGTAGGTTAATGCAGGGTTGTCCCTCACACAGTCTCCTGTGAGTGGCACACAGAAGGTTATTGAATTGGCGGAGGGGGACTTGATGGCATTTCTTCAGGCACAAGATGATGTCAGGTGCTCCTCACACGTTTAGCTAATGTGTGAGGTTAATTCGGCCTCTCTGGGCTTTGATAGAGTCAAGACAGTAAAAGGGGATTCTTCAGAAGGCAAGTCAGCATATTACAGACCAGCCTCTAGCCCTTTTATGCAGCAGCAGAGTTCAAATACAGTTGCACTTGTTTGAGAAAAGTATTTATCGGAGTCTTACTGATGGAACTATAGACCACATTGGCCTTACCTTGACATTAGAGAGTCAAACCAAGGTCATAGGAAAATACAATGAGAACTCCACAAAAGCAGCAGATTGAGTTAGAGATTTCCCAGCAGCATGGACAGCTAAATGAGACTGATCACAAATAACCAAACAGATACCTTTGCTTTATATGCAGTAGGATAGCTTTATTTTAGTAGAACAGATAATAAAAGAACATCCTCACTCCTAGGTGCATTTCTGCACTGGTGCATGTGTGGGTTTTCTTCTGTAGACAGCCCCAGTTCTTCACAGAGAGTTTAGTCGCACTTCTGAGTTCATTGCATTTAATTTCTCTTTTAGTATTTATACAATTTGTGTCCATACATTGTGTGTTACATATATTGCCTTTATTGTTTATTGATACATTAGGAAGAATAGTTCAGATTTTGAATCAAGTGTACTAGTTGTTTGCCTTTTGTCTTTTTAAGGTTGTGAAAAGGTGTTTTTCTCCTGCTGGGAGGGTTGTTCATTGAAAATCTCTTGAAATTGTGCATGAAGGTTGGAAGAAGGAACTGATCCTGTTTTGGCATGACATGGTCCATAAAAAACCTCCTCTTCCTTCACTGACTGTGGCAGGGACGAAGCCCTAGGTTATTATTAGCCTTGCTAATCTTTGTGAATAACACCAAGCAGGTGAAATAACTCTTAGTTTGTTTACTCAGTGTTTGGCTAAGATGGGCTTAGCTAGGCAGCAGGTTGTCTACTGGTTGTGTGTGCCAGGCATGGCAGCGTGGGCGATGGGGGACCAGCCAGATGGGGGCACAGTTCCTTCCCAGAAGCTGCGATGCTTCCCTGTCACTTCCTTGTGTCCTGATAGGTGGCCTTTGTGGATGGGATGTTGGCAGGAGTCAGCTTTGGTACAGAAGAGCTGATACTGGTACCCGCTGTTGCCCATTGAGATGCTGGCTGTACTCTACTAGTTCTCTGTGGTGTGGGTGGTAGATCTTCAGTGGCCGGGGTTCCAGAAGCATTCCCGTTCATATGGTGGGACATCTTACCTCCACCGCTCACAGTCCTTGCATATCTGTCAGTGATGTCCCAAGGCCAGGGTGAAGCTCAAAGGAGATATTTTTCACTTTTACTTTGTTATTTAAATAGCACACTAAGATACAGGCTGTCTCAGTCTAATCAGTATTAATGACTAGACTTTATTAATGATTTCACAACACATGGCAAGAAAATGTGCTTCAGTGGCATATTTTCTTCTCCATATGACAGAATAACAAGTCCATTCAGGAGCATATCAATTGGTCTATCTTGGCTAATCAATGTTAGTCTTCCATCTGTCCTGTTAACACTGCATAAAGGAAGCAAGCAAACGAAACTGGTTTTTATATACCGATTCTGCTGCCATGCTTCAGGCCTGAAAAGGTTACATCTTGTTTCACTAAGACGAAAGTTTTTGGCAATATACAGAATTGAAACAGCTGATTTCATTGCATGATTCAAAGTGCATGCATCAGCTACATGTTCTTCACTGCTTAGTTCCATAGACATGACACATATGCTTCAAACCTTCAATAATAATCATGTTTACTGCAAACAAGTCAAACATTCACCAGCAACACATAAATAAGAGTAATAGCAGCAGATGTCCAAACAAAACCAGTACTGTGCTATCCAAGTTTCGACTTGGCACACATCTTAGACAAGCTATTAGCAGTTAAAGGTTATTGCATCTATAAAAGCCACATTAAAACAGTGAAATAAATCTATCTGGCTCCGATTTTGCCACCTTGGATGCTACTGCTCTAACTTTGTATTAATTCTTCCGATGTTTATCATCCTTTAAAGTAGATTTCCAGTACGGTAGCTCAAGTTGCATAATTCTTAACATGACTTTTCTCATCTTCTAATTAGTTTTTGTTGCTTAGCTATTTCCCCATGAGTGTATCAGTTACAGGGTCCCCCAGTATGTCTTTTTGAAGCTGAGTCTTGCTGGAGGTTTCCCTCCTAGGTTTCCAAAGTACAGAGCTCAAAGAGTTTTGAAAAGGCTTCAAAAATGCAACCTTTCCTGAGAAAGTGTTTAACATGCAAGTAAAATGCATGTCTAGACTGTCTTGTCAGTATTAGATTTGGACATCTGTCTTTGCACTAGGCAGATTTCAGTGACAGCATGAGGCAAATAGTCATGCAGCTTTTCTGATCTTCAAATTTCTATGTAATGTGGTCATAGGATATGATTTATGATGATCTCTTATAGGCAGGTAGGGTGACCCAAGCCACTTTTCACTAAACGTGGTGACAAGCAAAGAGGCAGGAAGGACTGCCAGGAGAAAGTGTAGAAGGACTTAGGAAAGAGAAAATCCTAAGGGCAAATGTTTGAGAGTGCAAAATTGGGAGAAGCTTCAACTGAAATTTCACTAATGTTGTAGATTGAGTTATTAATAAAATTAAGGTTGACACTCAACTGTTCTTAAAGCACCACAAATAAGCTTGGCTGCAGGGCCTTCATTATTGTTACACAGATTTATATGGAGAATAAGACTTTATTTCCAAGTCTCCATACTGTATTGAGGGCTGTATAGTAGCTCAATCTATTTGCAGTGTATTTGTTGGTGCAGTAAATACAAGGGGGAATTCTTTTGGCTTTTGTTCAGATGGCTGATTGTTTTGGCTTACCAGCTATTTTACAACATTCTGTTCACAGCTGCTCTTAAAGACACGAGTGGATCTTGATGTCACTTCTGCTAGGATTACCCTCATGGTATTCCTCTGAAGCCCTTGGCAAAGATTTTAGCTCACAGTAGGATTCTTTTTTTTTTTTTTAAAGGAGTAGTGAATGTGTGAGACATTAAGAGGCCGAGCCTGATTCCAGCGGTGTTTAACTCTCCTGACATGTTATACTTGATTTATACTTTGATGTTATACTTGATTTTGACAGATGCCATTGGAGTAAGGTATAAAGATGACATGAGCCCAAAACCAGACCCAAAACCTTAGTTCTTCTGTTTTGTATCCTTACAGGCTTTTTTTAACAGTCTTGTTCTTACACACACTCAAAAAGATTTACCATCTATTTGGTTGATTTTTATTCAACCTCAACATTTTCCTTAGAAAAATATCATGAAACATCATTTTACCTTTTCAAACACAACTAAATTTCTAGTATAAGCTGTAACTGTTTGACTAGAGACACTCTGAGGGTTGGTAAATACAGTCAACTTATTGCTTTAGCTCACTGGCAGAGAAACTGTCTAGAAAAAGACGCAGAGAAGGAACATAGCCTGCCTACGACTTTACTGCGACCATAACTCATGCCTATTCAATGTACTAATCTTGATTCCAGAAACATCACTGCCCCTCGGTGCTGCATTGCTGGCAAAGGCGTGCCTTCTAGAGAATGCAGACCTTTGATTTAGGAGGAAATAAATCCCAGCTCCAACTCGGACCCATTTGTAGCCCACAGTGAAAAGTATTGTCTTTCCCACTGCATTTAACTTATCATTTCTTCAGTACCAGAGAAGAAGTCTTGCTGTGAATCCCTGTTTGCTGTGAAGAAATCACTATCAGTAGGGTTTTACTGTTTCAGCACAGAGCTCTATTCCCTCCTCTCCCCCACTGGTTTATGTCTAAAACATAAGAAAAAAATATGATAGATACATGTTGTGCAAAATACAGAATGTAGCAATAAGTTCTCTCTTGCAGAGTAGCTCGAGAAATTTCCCCTGCAATCATTTTCTACTCATGCACTGCATGTATTCACTCACCTCTTTCCTGTCTCTCTTTTTTTTTTTTTTCCTATGAATGCAGCTGCTTGTTCTGTTGTCTCCAATTTTATTGTTTAAAACTAGAACAGATGGTGATATGTCTATTAAATACTAAACTGTGCCATGCACAAATCATTATCACAGCTGAATTGGCTCCTTGTAAGAGTGGTTTTATCCTTTGAAATAGATTAAAGGATTCTGAAGAAATTCACTACGCAGCTGGATGCCTGTGATGGGCTGAATGGACGACACTCCACTTTTGGCCAAAAATACAGTGTGTGGGGACAACTAGTGTCCTTTCCTACAGTAGAAGATTTACCCCAGGTTTCTGCATCCTCTGAGGCAATGTAGAGTTGCAGCAAGGGCTGGGAGCTGAGCAGGGCTCCGTGCTGGAGAACTGCCTGTGGGATATGGGGTAAAAGCCCTGCCAGCTACTGAGCTGCTTCCATGGTGGGTTTGCATGGACCCATTGATCAGAGTTGCATGAGGATGCTGCTGCAGTAACCATGTTTTCTTCTATTTAACACAATTTTCCAGGAGTTCCTCTGCATGGGTTTGAAGAGCTCAAGGTCTTTGGGGCAGCAATTATTTTATCTCTTAAATTTAGGATACACAGTGGCTGGGTCAATGTGCCCCAGTTTCTTCTCTTGGTCTCTTATTGCTGCAACAAAATTAATAAGAGGGCTGGTTGTAAAAAGCCACAGGAGCTGCGGCCCTCTGAATGATTCATTACAAAACAGGATTCAATGAGCCTGAGTTTGACTTCCTGAACTACAATTGCCTCACCATCCATTATCTCCTTTAAAGTAAAATGAAGACATATTCAAAGTACAGGACTGTACTTTTATTTAATAAACATTGCCAAAAGGAATCTCTTTTAAACAGAGAGATTCAAAATCTTCTATTCCTTTTCTTTCCTCAATAAAATTAATTTTGCTCTCGAGATATTTTAAATGTCCTTTCCGTGCTTATCAAGTGTAACCATACAGTGCAATGAATACAGCTGGAGAGCTTCATGCTGATGACACTCTGTGTGGAAACATGTTTTTTCTGAACTTACACTCTCTGATGGAGATGAGATGAGATATCAGACAAGGGCTCTTCTTATATCACAATCCAGCACCTCCCAGTTCAAATAGCTCAAAATACTTCTTTAAACACAGGCCGCTCTGAGGGCTCATTTCCATTCTCTTATTCTTGTGATCTCTGCTGAAGCATCAGCCAAGCTGTGCTGTGTGTCTTGGGTAAACGTGGAAACATTTCTGCTTGACCCAGAGCAGAAGTGTAATATTTAGCTGCATGGCTTTTTCAGGAGCTGACCAGCAGAATGGAGGCTATGGCTGCTCCCTCCACTGCTGACCGTTTTTTCAGTTTTTTTGAAAGCTTCATTGAATTTTCGTGAGTTTGAAAATCTTTGTACTGGGCCGATAATGCATGTGTTCCGTAGCCAAAACAAATGAAACTACACTTCATTGCATCACTGACTCGGCTGTCTCCCAAAGCAATCCTCTGCTGGTCCCACCAAACACTTCTGTTAGCCATAAACCCATGCTTTTGATCTGCTAGAAAATGGCATGCTTTTGGATTACAATGGAAGTGGAACAAAAAAGGTCTTAAGGCTGAGCAAAAAATCAGTTGTGTGTGTGTTTTATAGAAATGTATAGTTCATAGACAAGAAAGCAGCACTAGATTATACAGGTATCATAGTAGCATGTACTTTTCCACCACTCGTTATTTTAATTGCCCTAGCAACTCACACATCAAAGGGACCAGATCAACCTCCAACTGTGGACCTGAGTAACAGAGTAGACTGTGGTGTGACTTGCCAGATCCAGAAATATGTACTTGGAAATCTATGTATATCCAAGGGGATGTAATACTGGCAAGCACTTTGGGATTTTCGCTTCTCAGCCTAGTATATGGCTTCACCAGCTCTGCATCCCTATCCTAATTTCTGTCTAGGTCAAACAAATAAAGGCTGTACTTAGTCTGAAAAATCTGTGACTTGAAAAATTTTGGACTGACTCAAAAAAATTCAGTTGTGCTGTTCAGTTCCTAGATTTTGAAGCTGAGATGTAAGTGTGGATTGATTGGTTGGCAGCTTGACTTCCTTGTGTATTTGATGAAATTTAGCAAGCAATAGCAAACCTTCCTTTTCCTCGCTTCTTTATTGCACAGTAAATTATATTTATCTCCAAAATGAGAACTCTCCTTTTATTTTCTCCTTTATATTTCTCTTTGTCACCTCTCTTACAGATGGAAGGTCAGGCCAGCTCCCACATGGTTGCTTTTGTTGGCTGCTTTAAAGAGGGCATGTGCACAAGCAAAGAGCCAGAGGCAGAGTCTTCAGCCTCAGCAACTTGTTAGCTCTGTCCTTCATATACTCTACACGTGCATGTTAGTAAACCATGTTTTCCATTGTTTGCAGATACAGGCTCATCATCATTGGAGTATATACAGTGGTAAGAAAGTTTTTTCATGGGGTGTAGAGAAGATAAAATAGCCAGAGAAATTTATTGATACAACTCTTTGGGAGGTCAAAAATGAAAGAAATTAGAAGCATATTGTCTTCTTGACCATTCTACCCTTCTAGAAGTAACATCACCGGTTTCACTATTTTGTTGGTAATGGTTAACAAATGTTTCTCAAATTAGAATCATGAGCCAAACTCTTCTCATTCTAAACACTTCTACTAGGTAGACAAACTCTAAACAAAATTAGAGCCTGGCAGTACAGATCTTGCTATTGAAGCTCTTGAGAGTCACTTGCAAATGTCACAGGAATAAATTGCATTATCTATTAATGAATGGCAACTCCACAGATAGTTTAAGCTAAACAGACTGTTTAATTCATTTTCTTTGCAACCAGAAATCCTTCTCTGCAGGTGAATGATTTTTTTTTTCCACCCCCTAAGCTTTTCTCATTAGATTTTTGTTCAGTGTTGGAGGCTAAAATCTCAGTGAGCCATTTGCTCAGCAGAGAAATTCCTGAGATAATACCATTGTTTGAGGTGTGTCTGTGTTCCTAGCCTTGCTGAAGAAATGAGGTGCTAGTGAAGACCTCCTAAAGCCCAAAACATAAGTAGCTACAGCCACAGCAGGAACTGTGGCTGCATCCACATAGCCCCATCCACTCTTCTGCATGGGCCACCTTTAGCACTCAGTAGGTGGTATGAGTATATAAATAATAAATCTAAGAATAAACGTGCCATGGTGTATCAAAGCCCCATGTACACACTGTGCTCCAGTGTGTTATACCAAGACGTGCATTCACTGCGGAAAGGCAGCCTGGAGGAGGGTTTCTTAGGTGCCATTATGGCAAGAATCACAGAATTTTAGGGATTGGAAGGGACCTCGACAGGCCTCGGATACACTGAGGTAAGACAGTACTCATGGAGGAGAAGACAACCCTTTCCCTGACAAGTCTGCAGCATGAGCGGACATGGGTGTTAAGTGGAAACACTGCCTTCACAAAGAGCATTGAGTGGGTTAGTAACAGAGCTGGTGGTAGGATTAGGACTTCATGCCATCTCTTAAATGGTGGATGACACCACCTGTGTCGCTGTGATGAAAATTGTTGTTCTTCTCTAATGCCCAGGGAGGGAAACCCAACCTTTCCTGCTTACCCACGCGAGTAAGGATCTGGGATGGGGACCTCTTACCCAGGGTATCTGGAGACTGTCCACCCCAGTTTGGGAGCTTACAATCGCTCTTTGTCCCTTTTTTCTCTGATAATTGGCAGGCTGCCTGGAGCCATGCTTAAACATAACACAAGTGTTTAAATTGACCGGTCTTTGTTCATGCTTAAAATCTGTCTGTAAGGGACAGGGGTTTTCCCATGGCATTACATCTAATCACGTCACTCCTTTCATGTTTTGACAGTAACCTATCACTATGCCAGTCTCCTCTATTTTGCTGGTTTAAATGGAGGAATGATCAGCCCAGGGCACCACTGCTCAAAGTCACATTCATGTTTAAAATGTCTCATTGGCCTAATATACTATAGAACGTGTCCAGATCATAAAAATGACAGAATCCTGGAGCATCAGAAGGAGCAGTGCACAGCAAAGACCTGTAGTTGGGTGGGCTGTAGATCAGATTCAGTCCTATGTGACTATTTTGTCCCTAAAGTGTCCTGTAGATGCCTTTGTTTTTTACATTTAAGGAACTGAAATACAAAGGCTTTCCTCTGGCCTGTAGTAAGCATCCTCTCAAACCTCTTGATCCAGATAACCAATTCACTTACTCATGTTTGATTGGGAGAGAGGCTTCAAGGTTCAGGGAGTATGGTTTTGCTTTGATTTGTTTTATTTTATATTTTTCTTATAGTAGACAGCATGCAACAGATTATGGAAAATCTATTTTTTTCCTAAATTCAGGAAAGAGTTCAGTTATTTGTATTTCTGAATGACTTTGTCCCTAGAGGCTCTGCATTGTTGCTGACTGAAAGCCCACATATTTGTCAAAAACTGCCATTTCTGAAGGCTGAGCTCAGCTGGGAGTAGTTGATTCTATACTTGGCAATTAGTAAGTACCACTTTGTTGCTTCCCTCAACACCTGGAAGCTGAATTTTTACATGGAGAGTCTGAATTGATCAACAAACTTGTACATGGAACCCAGGAAACATTAATGAAAAACACAGTGTCTCCCACATCCTTAGCTGCCTTCTGAGAAGTGAAGATAGGACATTCCTCAAACAACGATACTCTAGTTTATGCAGCAATCTGCAAAGGTCATTTTTTTAAAAATTCTGCTACAGAAAAGGGCATTTTAAAACTATTCTGTTTCCTGATGAAGCTTTTGCAAGAAAAGCCTGTAAACTGGCAGCTGATATTTTTTGAGCAAGTAATTGTAAGAGTACATCAGTCTGCTTCTGAGTAAAAGTACGCAAGTTCAAAAACACGGTGATGTAACCCATGCTAATGTAAATAATTATGTGTACTGACCATGAATGAAAACTTGCTTGTGTCATCATCCATGAGAACTCAGCCAATAACTTTATAGGGCCAGGACTTAAGCCCAGAGATTTACGGGTTTTTACTCTGCAAGAGTTTTGAATCTGGAAGTCCCTTTTATTGCACGCAGGTGGTAAAACTGTATGCGAGACTCCTAAACTGAAAGCTTAACTGGTAAGAAAGTGTGGCAGTTGCATTTTCCCTGCTGAGAACTGGTGTGGTAGTTGCACATCCCCCTCTGAGAACTGGAGCCTTCAATGGGGCAGTTAATGGCCCTTTTGTGGGACGCAGAGTTGGTTGACAGGGTCGCTAGCAGAAGAGGGGCCCAGATAAGCTGAGAAGTTTCTGGAATGTCCACAGCCAGATCTGATCAGACTACAAAACAGGGATCCATCTGAAGATTCCTTTTGTGTTGTCTTCTTGGAGCAGAGGGTCTGCTGAGCTGGAGCCCTCCCCTTAGATGGGAATGCTGTCTAAGGAAACTGCCCGCGACTGGGAGTGCTTCACCTCTTTGTTTGTGTGAGTGATAATTTACTGGATATATCCCTGAATAAGTCCTTGCCTAACCAGGCGAGTGTAAGTCCTTGCCTAACCAAGTGAGTGTTAGTCCTTGCCTAACTCAGGTAAGTAATAGTTTACCCTGGAGTCAGAGGGCTCTGATTAGTTTCTTGTGAGTGTGTGCATGTATGCTGTGGATCCTCAGTATTCTCATTTTGCTGCACCCCAGTAATCTCCTCAACTAATATCCGAACCTTTATGTTATGTTGTTGGAGTGCTAACTTATTGTATAAACCCTGTTTCTAGTCTGTTTATTGGCTGTACTTTTCCAGCCAGAATAAAGTCTGGTTTGGAACTTGTTGTCTGCCTAAAACTGACTTTGGGGTGCCTCCGTGACAGAAAGTTTCTGTGGAGGTAGGTGTGGAGAAAGCAGTTGATAAGATGAGGATATTACCTATTTTACAGGCTGGCTTAACACAAGATAGGGCTCAAAATCCAGCATGACCGTACTTGATCTCAGAGCCTGAGTTCAACCATTGAAGTCTGCATCAATGTGGTCATTAAGCTATGGAAAGATACAGTGACATATGGGAGATTTTGGATTGTCTCTTTGAAAAATATTGTTATAGTTAGGAGTGTTTGTGAAAACTTTGAGAGTTGTAGGCTTCATCAAAGACGCACCCTTATAGCAAGACTTGCTGTACAGCTGAGAGTGAGCAGCATCAGTAGGGATGGTTACCAACAGCTGTGAAGAAAGTAGCTTCCTTCGGAAAAGGTCCTTAAGGTGCCTGAAAATGTTCATGCCTTTATTTCCTTGAAATGTGCTAATAATGTCTGAAAAAGAAAGGTCTCTTCTGCTGTAGTTACACAAAGTCCAGCCTTCACTATAAAAAAATACCTTTATGCCAACAGCACTATTGATTCCTCTGGGAATGGTGCTGAGGTCTCCATGGGGAAGGGAGATTGCTGACCCAAAACAACAAAAAAAAAGAGTGGATCTTTTCTCAGTCAAGTTTCATACTCGTGTGTTCTGCCGGTTTCTTGATTAGTCAAAATCTCCAGGGAAAACTGAATGATTTGCCTTCAGTTTCTATGGGAAAGGTCCCTCCATCCTCCTACAGACTCCTCTTTGCCCTCCTCCCCAAAATGCAAAAGTAAAACATCTCATGTTCCCAGGCCAACATAAAGCATAAGGAAGAAAACCAGGCACAAATACAGGTTTTCCCTTTTCAATGACCTTCAATCTGCTTGTTTGAGTTGTGGGAAGCAATTTATAAAAATCTGGAAAGAGTGTCCGTTTTGTCACAATATTTTTTAGATGACAGATGGCTTACTCTCTCGGACTATTTCTCAAATATGTGATATTTTAATGTGTAAATTCACTCTTATTCTTCACTCAAGAGTTAAACTCACAGATGAGATCTTTATTTCTACTTTGTACATGTCTTGCATTGCACCACTGCTATTTAAAATGCTTAAAGAGAGGAACAGAAGCATTTCCCAGGCAGCTGGATATTTTTCTTATTTCTTATCTGAAAATGACAAACCCTGGCCAGGTCAAAGATCATTTGAATCTGTCTTTTAAATTGAGTATCTTCACACACACACAGTCAGGATTTTGTGTCCAGTTATGAGAGGGAGATAGGAAAGATTCAGAACCTTCTGGCTGTATCAAAGCGGGGAAGGGCAGCTAGAGCAGCCACGTGATCTGGCTGCAAAAGAGACATGCAATCCAGATTCAGAGACATTTTTGTTTTTAATCAATATTTTTTGCTTTGGAAAAAGAAGCTTTATAAACCTGATCAAAAGTTTGTTGAGATCAGCAGAAGCCTGCGAAATACTGATAGCTGCCCAGTCCTGCGGCACGGCACCAGCTCCCACAGGGACGCTGCTGAGACAGGCAGGGCACTGGGTTCTTTTCCTAGCTCTTCCTCTGAAAAATGCCACACAATCACCAAATGTTGCTGATGTGGGTTCATGGAAGCGCAAACAGCTCAGCAAGGAAAGCAGGGAAGTGACTTGTCTGAAGAGGAATGCAGAGGTGGCAGAAGCCTGGGGAGGTTGACATTGTGCATCAGGATGAGTGTAACCCCATGGCTGTGTACAGGGAGTTGTCCCCACTACAACCAGCTGCCTGTGTCCCTCTCCCCATGGGGAAGATGCTGAATGTCCCGTAGGAGCATCTCTAAACACGTACCTATGGTGCAGTTAAATGCCCTGCACCTGCTCTCAGTGGCATTCAAGATAACCCCATCTGAGTTTGCCAAGGTTTGGTTAAGATTATTTCTCCTCTTTCACCTTATATTCTTTTGCTTTAGTTTCTCCACTCTCTTAACCACGGTGAATACCCTTGTTTGATTTAGCTGCTTTCTCCATTTGTCTTCTCCAATTTCTTTCACGGTGCTGTCAGATGAAAAATAATTCTGGGCAAGAAGTACACCTGTCTGATGTGTTGAAGGAGCAGCCCTGATTGCATGTGGCACTGCAGCACAGTGTAAGATAATTGCTAGAGGCAGATATTCTGTATTGTACATACATTCATGATCCTAAATCTGTAAGTGCCTGTAATGATAAAGGAAGCAAATTTCAATGAGAACAGATACTTTTCCTCTTTTGGTCAGGAAGGCACTTGACTGGCATGCCAATCATGCCTGCAACCTTCATCTCTTACGAATATGTCCCCAAACCTCAGAGAGATTTGAGGCCTCTATGACTGCTCTCTGTCCAGTTAGTTTAAAATGTGCAATTAATTCCACATCTTCCAAAATATCCAGTGCTAAACTGTCAGTTAAAATAAGAGTCTAGATTTAAGAAGGTATATGTATGCACAGGGTCACCTCATCAGTCATATCAATCACCACTTTATTAAATTATTTGTGTTTCACGCAGACCAAGTCTCAGACAGCAAACCTACTGTACATCCCACGTTGTTGGCTGAACTAAACCAATATGAGTTTTGTTTCAACTAAAGTCTGTCTGCACTTAGCTCACCAACATGTCCAGAAGCTCCCAAGTGACCAGATGGCCTTACCTAAGGAGTTACAGCTGGGCTGCAGAAGATGGCCTCATGGACCCTCTTACCCTCACTGGAAGGTAGAAGCCTGTGTATTATCATGAACCACATACCCGGCAAAGGTGGGTTACGGTAGCTTGGGTGACAAGCAGTGATTTTTCAGAGATGGCCAAATCTGGATAGGCTTGGTAGAAGAGTTAAAGGTAGTAATTACACCAGTGCTTATGCTGGTGAGGGAGAAAGGAAACACACTGATAGGCAGATGAAGAAATTGGGATATAGCTAGTATATTTTCTCACATCAGCTTCAGCCAGTGTAGAGTATGTGGCCACATCTTTGCTTTAACAGATTATCTGTGGTTGTGCTGTCACTTACCATGGCTCAGCTCAAATTAGGCACAGAAGTATCTGTGAGATTATACCCAAGAGACAGCCTCAGAGGATAGAAAAATAGACTGTGCCTAAGGCACAGTGAAAGCAGTCTGAGATTACATTTTTAGGTGTTGTCCTTCAAACATCTCCCCTTCAGTTAAAAATGTGCTGAAGTTAAGACCAGGGCTTGGCTCTGGTCAGCATTCAGGCAATAAGCGTTTCCTGTAGGCGAAATGTTATGTGATTTTAGTATGGGACTCGTACTGATCCATGTGTGCTTGCAACTGTTACTGTGTGCATACAGGCTGTGTAGGTCTAGATAATTTAGCTTGTGCTCAAAAAACCCAAAATACCTTAAAATGCCATGATGTTACATGAAAAAATATTTCAAACTCAAATAGGAGGGGCTGAGGTTGAGATTAGCCAAACCAACATCCTTGGCCCTCCACGCAATCCTGACTAGGCTGAAAAGAGCAGCTAAACTCAGCGCTTCAGCTGTAGCATCTCCTAGCCAAGCTTAAGTCATGTGAAAGTTGATTTAGAAGCCACGTTCATATAAATAAACTAGAGAGGATGGACACCTAGTGCTTTTGGCCCCTGCTACTTGTCAAAGGCTCAGTGTGCTCTCTGCCACATGTACGTTGTTGGTGACCTCCAAGACTGCAATATAAAAAGCAGTATAATTCTAGTAACAAGAAATATAGAAGAAGGATCCTTTCATGTCCAGAAAATAAATTTAAAGCTGCTTAGGTTTTATTTCCCTTTGGTGGACTGTTGGTCCCATGTTGCTGAAGAGCGTGTATTCAGCTCATAGTCCATAGGTGTACCACGTGATAGCCTCTTATTCCCAGTTTCCAAGTGCCTCTGACTTAGGAAAAATCTGTTGCCTTCTCAAGGGTTTTGGAAGCAATCCTGACCTCCTCCCCATGTCCCAGGTTTAGGTGGCTCCGTAAAGGGAATGGGAAACACTCAGAAGTGCTGAGAAACAAGATCAACACAGGCCTGTCAAGCATCTCAGCTATTATCAACTTAATTTTTAAAAGTTTAAATTCTCAGGCTAAAATTTTAATTGAGCACTTGATCACTTGTGCCACTCTCTCAGTAATTTATTTGCCTTTTGAGAGAAGAAGAAAGGAGAAAATTTTCCCTTCAATGTCATTCTTCCTACCCAAGTATTGATAATAGGATTTAATAATTTCTTGCCTTAAACTGTGGTGCATTGTTGCAGCTAAACTGCTATCATATTTCATGCCTGAACCAGTTCTGCATCAGTGATGGATGGAGCATTGCATTTTTATGTACTGTGTTTCAGCCACAGATTGTAAATTCTGCACAATCCTTTTGGGATGAAAAGCAGTAGGTAATGGTAGGTCTGATTCTTTTTATGCAATATCTAGCTGCAGTTATTACTGGTTTAAATATTCATCTCACATCAGTGCACAGCTGTTTAGAAGACAGGCTTAAATAAAACAAAATTAAAAAGAAGTCTGCCTGTGTCAAGAGTTTGCATCACTTAATGCTTTTTGCATATTAAGGTCGGTAGATTGTTTTTAAAAATTCTATATTAAATCCTATTTCTTGTCACGGCTAATACGTTTTGGTTTCATGCTGCTCATCGTAATTCTGTTTCTAAATAAAACTGAAATATAATTAACCCCTTTCTCCCTCCCAGTGGATTGAGAAAGATAATTAGATTCTTATCCAGAAGTTACCTGAAGAGTGGTATTTAAAAAGAACATGTTACCAAAAATAGGGTGTCCAAGGAGTACGATGATATGCTTACCACTGATATATTTCCTGTGTGAAGCACCAGCTCACTGCTAGTCTTCCTTGGCAGACAAAAAGCTGTCATATCAGAAACAAATTGTTCCTTCAGCATTCCTGTTTAGAAATAGCAGTTTCTTGGCACATGTATGTACACAATTCGGTGTTCCCATTCAGTGCTGGTAAAATCATATTATCTTCTAAGTGTTTCTACACCTTGTCAAACCTTGTTACGAATGAGTGAAGCCCAGAAAAAGGCTCTGAATCTCCTCCTTTTTTTTTTATTTTTTTTTTTTTTCTTTTTTGGAATGCTTTGCTTGCACCGCTCCAGGCAACATCCTCCCTGTCATCTCTGACAAACCTGGTGCAGTTCCTGGGGGCAAGGGCTTCTATTTTCGAAAGATGTTTTTAACACATCTTTTTACTTCTCCAAGCCTCTGTATAAAGCCAACGGGTGGTCATGCTTGGTGTTGTGTATCTTAAAAACATCCTTGTGATGCCATGAGAGGTCTTTCCATCTTTAAAAACATGAATTGTAATCTAGAGAGATGAGAATGGTAGAGGTGTGGGAGGAGGGTTCCTGTCTACAGAAAGAGTCTGTGCAGAGCCTAAATGAACTGTACAAAATCTCAAGGGAAGCTGAGGAAGCAGCAGAGGATTGAACTCTGATCCAGAGAAGGGTGGTGACTACAAAACGGTGTCCATGTTCAGGTTTGCTCCTTGCATTCAATGTGCTCTCTTGTTTTCAGCTCAAATTAATTTTAAGTTGGTCAGAGCTTTATTAGAACTAAAGAAATAATAATATTAGTAACTCTTTTTTTTTTTCATTTTGAGTTGGATGAAGCACTTCTTTTGATGCTCAAAATACATTCTTCAATTCCAGTTTGGCATCATCAAGCAAAATGGGACTGTAGAAATACAGACCAAATTCACACACAGATTTGAATCTTGGGTGTTCTTCAGTGACAGTCATCCTCTCTTGACCTGTTCCTCTTGTTGTGTGACTTCAAAAAGGGCTAGCAAGAGAGGCCAGCTCACCAAGGGATATGGTACAGTGTGGTGTTTGGGGCACATTCCCAGCATATAGGGTGGTCTGCTCTGTCCTACCCGTTCACGAGTGACAGGGAGGTAAGCCTCCTCTCATCTGCTTTACTCCTTTAGTCTTAGAGACATGCAGCAAGTTGGTAGTGACTCTTTCTCCTCTGTTTTCATAGAATCATAGAATCATTTCATTTGGAAGAGACCCTCAGGATCATTGAGTCCAAACATAACCTAACTCTAGCACTAAACCATGTCCCTAAGAACCTCATCTAAACACCTCCAGAGATGGTGATTCCACCACTTCCCTGGGCAGCCTGTTCTAATGCCTGACAACCGTTTCCTTAAATAATTTCTTCCTAATATCCAATCTAAACCTCTCCTGGTACAACTTGAGGTCATTGCCTCTTGTCCTATCACTTTCTACTTGGGAGAAGAGACCAACACCCTCCATGCTACAACTTTTTTTCAGGTAGTTGTAGACAGTGATAAGGTCTCCCCTCAGCCTCCTTTTCTCAAGACTAAACAGCCTCAATTCCCTTAACTGCTGCTCATAAGACTTGTGCTCCAGACCCCTCACCAGCTTCATCACCCTCCTCTGCACTCACTCTAGTATTTCAGTGTCCTTTTTATGATGAGGGGCCCAAAACTGAACACAGTATTCAAGGTGGGGCCTTGCCAGTGCTGAGTACAGTGGCACAATCACTTCTCTAGTCCTGCTGGCCACACTGTTTCTGATATAAGCCAGGAATGCTAGTGGCCTTTTTGGCCACCTGGGCACACTGTTGGCTCATATTCAGCTGGCTGTCGATCAACACCCCCAGATCCCTCTCTGCCAGGCAGCTTTCCAGCCACTCTTCCCCGAGCCTGTAGCACTGCCTGGGGTTGTTGTGACCCAAGTGCAGGACCCAGCACTTGGCCTTGTTAAATCTCATACAGTTAGCTTCAGCCCAATGATCCAGTTGATCCAGATCCCTCTGTATGGCCATCCTATTCTCCAGCACATCAACACTCCCACCCAACTTGGTGTTATCTGCAAACCAGCCTTCTGAACGGGTCAAAGTCTGCCCATAAGAAGTCTGAAGCAGCAGTTCTGCTGACCACCCTCCTAACTTCTCCAAGGATAGTAAACTCAATGATTTCATGATTGCTATACCTAAGGTGACCTCCCACTGACATGTTGCCTGCGAGCCCTTCTCTATTTACAAACAACAGATCCAGTGGGGGTCTTTCCCTGTTAGGCTCACTAACGAGCTGTGTTAGGAAGTTGTCTTCCATGCACTCCAGGAACCTCCAAGACTGCTTCCTCTCTGCTGTGTTGTACTTCCAGCAGACACCTGCTAAGTTGCGGCCCCCCATAAGAACAAGGGCTAGTGATCAAGAGTCTTCTCCCAGCTGCCTGCAAAATATTTTGTCTGCCTCTTCATCCTGGTTGGGTGGTCTGTAACAGACTCCCACCAGGATGTCCGCCTTGTTGCCCTTCCCCTTGACTCTCACCCATAGACACTCAACCCTATCATCACCCTTCTCAAGCTCCAGACAATCAAAACCCTACCTAACATACATGGCTACCCCACGACCTCTCCTTCCTTGCCTATCCCTTCTGAAGAGCTTATAGCCATCTATTGCAGTACTCCAGTTATGAGAGTCATCCCACCATGTTTCTGTGATGCCAACTATATCATAGGTTTTCTGCCTGTGCTACTTCCTGATGATAGCAGTCTCCCTGGGGGGTTTTGTTTCTTATTTTTGTTTTTATGTTTTGTTTTGTTTTCATGTGTGCTTTTTTCTTATTTGTGCCTTTTTTTGAGTTGAAGGCCCAAAGGATGGAGATCCTAACATCCCATAAAATGCAGGTCTCACAAGTTCTAGCACACTGACTCATACTCTCCTTGAGTTCCTATGAAACCCTTTTACACCAGCAGGTGCTTGGATTCAGACTGTATCACCGGCTGGGAAAATCAGCTTCAAGGGACTGAAATTAAGAAGGAGCGCAGATGAGATATTTTCCCCATGAAAAAATGCAATGTTGTGCTCTAGTGTTGTACTGAATGCTGCTCAGACACCTGCCTTGAGGCAGCTCTGCTCTTGAAAGGGAGGACACCAAAACCTGCAAGCAGAGTCTGTTGCAGTCCAGAGATGCATGCTAGAGTAGAGACCTGCACAGTGCTGTGCACTGTCATCAAAACCTCTTAAAAAACAGGGCAGTCTTGGTTTTATGTGTAATTTCTCCTCCCTGAGTATATTTCTAGAGGTATTTCAAGCCTTACCTTTTAAAACTTGTCTTTTATAGTTTTGGGAAAGATGATATTTTAAATCAAATTGATCTAACAAGGTGCAGCTATGAAACCTGTTCACACAATGCAGTGCAATGTACAGAATTGTGTGTTTACTCATCTCTTCGCCTGGTGTTAAACTGGTGCTCTTTCAGAAGACTCTCTTACCTCAATTTATACATCTTTCTAGCTTGCTGGTGATACTTGGCCGCCTCAGGTTTTAATTGCCTGAGTTTATTTCTCTGCGTTTAATTCTCTGAATTTCTGAAATGGTGAGTTTGTGGTCACAGGTCAGTAGTTGTTATTATTACTCTTGCTGATGATAAATGGAAATTTGCACTTTCTTCCTACTATCAAAGGGTTGTCATCTCTTAAAAGTAGTTTGTGCTGCAGCAGATGACAAGTGGCTGTTATGCATTTTATTTTCAGGAGGTACACACAGCCTTGGCTGAATAACAGGTAGGGCTACAGTAAAATTCATCTATGTTCATCATCTGCCTACCCCAATCACCAAATATTGGAAGGCTTCTGAGTAGCGTACCTAATTCCAGCTTTATCTGAAATGGCTGTGGTAGCACAACACACAGAAGGATGTACAGCTTGTAGGAAAAAAAATATGGGTAGCTGGAGAGTATGGGTCATTGACAGGCAATTTGAAACTGCGTCATTTGGTAGCTGCGAGGTTTAAAACACCCCAGTTTTGGTGGGTTCTCAGAGACTCAGATCTTTCCAGACCAGGGAAGGCTCTTCCTAGTAGTTTTCTTGAATCATCTGTAATCCTGGCTTTCCTCATTCATACATATCCTTGGGAAATGGCCAACATGGTCCTTGAACAGGGAATGACACTCTGACAGCTGCAGCTTTACTGTGATCTACTGCTAAATGCAATGGTTTTGTCATTAGATTTTAAGAACAGTATCTGCTTCTTACCCATTTCCTTATATAAATCATTTACACAGTGGAGATACATTGAATGTTACATTATGAGGATAAAAAGAATGGTGTCCATAGAGAACTGACCACCTTTATTAACAACCTTGTCAAGTGATGCTACTGTGGGTAATCTAATCTCAGTCTTCTGATGGGTACTCATATTAAGAAAATAAAAAGTGAATTGAGGTAGCCAGCTACTTTAATATGCCTGGAAGAACATGAATAATTGTAGATACAGTGCAAGCACGGCAATATCTGTAGGCTGTGTTTTCCAATCACACACCTGCAGAGTTGGAGCTACCTACAGAGAGAGTCCCCAAGCAACAGCAAAACATTTCTAGCATTACAGTTGCCCTGCATACACAGACTGTACAGCAATGGATTCAGCCCCTTTGGATCCCGTAGAAGGCTATTTTATTATTTACACACATAGAGATTACAGAAATGGCAGAACTCTATTTTTGGTGTGGACTTTAACCAAGTAGTCCCAAACTGTATGAAAATGCATCTGGAAAACATCATGTAATCAGAAACAGAAATAATTACCTGCAGGCATTCCTGAATTTCTAAGGATTACTTGTAGCCAGATTCTAATTTACAGGGACTTTCCACTGAAGCTGAATTAAAACCTTTAGGTCAGCATTACTGTAAATGAACCAGTTATGTCTGAATATGCCCATCTATCTGAGAAATTAGATTGGGACCGTTGCCTCATTACAGGACAACCACCATATTCCAACTTTCAGAGTTTTTTGCTTACGTATAAGTAGCTTCATTAAGGGTCAGCCTGGTAAGAAGCATTTTGGGTGAGGGGTGCATGGGATCCGCAACAGGTACTTTTTGCTCTCTGTCTTGGTTCACTGTTGATTGACTGATTTCTGAACCAGCTCCTCTTGTTGATTTGCACTTGGGGCCTCATTCTCCCCCATTTTCTTCTTGAAAGCCTATTATTATCTTCTTTTCTCTTTGAGTATTTGATGATATTGATTCCCAGCTTCTTCCTGACATGTTGTTACATATTTATGGTAGTTATCCCATATCATCTGTCAGATACTGTTTTTCTAGGGTAAAGACTGCCATTTTTCAAAAGTTTTCATACAAGAATGAATCACTGGGTCCTTCTCTCAGGTTTCTGCTTCTGATTTTGCTTCTGATCTTTTGTTACCTGTTTGCAGGTAATAAACTACTGCATGTGAGTGGGAAGGTGGCTGCAGGTTATGCTAGTGACCCATATAGGGGGCAGCTGTCAGAGCTTGGGCTCTGGTCTTGTCAGTACCCAATGAGACAGATAGACAGACAGACCTGTTCAGTATTCAGAGCTGATTTTAGGATAAGCAACCGAATAAAGCAGCGTTGGTACATGAATGGGTACAATCCCTCCCTTGGCAGTCACAAGTTGAAATCTAGGCTCTTTCAGTACCCAGTTGGAAAGCAAACCCAGAGGACCATGTCACAGGGCTGTTGATCCCCAGTTGGTGACACCCTTTTCTCTCTAGCAATATTTATCAACATATCCTTCTGTAAAAAAAAAGAACATTAAAAAAAAAAAAAAAGTAGTAAATCTGGGGATTGTTGTCTGTCCTTAATAAACCTCTGTCTTTTAACAAAAGCCCAGATGTTAGTTGCAGTGCTCTTCTTAAAGTCTGGTAAAGGTAAAGATTTTGTCTGGAGACCTTTGGTTCTCATTTAACTGTGCCCTTATTTTTTTTCACTCTGCCCTGATCTGGAGCATTTGAGAGCTGCTGTGCTACTGTGCATGTTGATAAACAAGCTGTAGTTGTTGGGTTATGGGGTCTAGATAAGAGATTTGGGTGAGGCTCCTGCACTAGAGGCAGAGCAACTGCAGCAGCTGGGACTCTGCAAGGACTTACTGTGAAAGCACTTCTCTCTTTATTTATTTCTTTATTTTCCCTACACTTGAACTTGTGGATGCTTGTTCTGACTTTGCAAATAGATTTTCCTCTATAAATCTGAGAAAATTCAGTTTTTAAGAACAATAATTTAGCTTTATTAGTATGAAATATTTAGTTATGGAAAAGTGATGATGATGAGAAATGGCATAGGATGTTCACTGAACGGCAAGTTTTCATTTAATATTCATGGTAAAATTCTGTTTTTTGAGCTGATACATTTAAAAGCTTCAGATTTGTTTTTTTTCTCTAACGCGTTATGATCTCCCGGTGATGTGAACATAGCTATGGAATACAGAGGTGTAATTTTATTTATATGTATAACAGACCTCTGAATGGCTCATTGTCTAGCTTCAGAGCACTGTGAGGAAGACCAGAATCTTCAGGCTAGTTAGTGTCTCTAAATAACTTTCCTCATTGTCATTTTTACAGATTCTGTAGGACACTCCTGGATTGTATGCTTTGAATCAGAGATTACCATTTTATTAATTTTGCTTCTCTTGTAATCTCGAGACCTTTGTTTCAGGTCCCACACCCAGTTTTTCTTAGCCTCTCTTACATTTGTGGATCTCATTATTAGGGTTCCAAAGGGAATCACTTGTCCTTTGGAGATTGATTTAATTCTCTTTTGTTAAGTAGTCTGTATTTCTGTTCCACTTTCCTCTTTCCCTTTTCCACTCTGTATGTCTAAATTATTCTACTTCCCATTCATCCTCTCATGTGATCACACTAGAAATCAAAATTAAAAATGGATATAGTATAGCCTGCTCAAAGAGTGACCTCCTAGCATTTTAGAGAGGTTGGACATTTTGAACTAATATTTTTCAGCAGATACAAGCTGGAAAAAGGGGAACTTTGTTTAGCTGCAAGGAAAAACCTTTTCCCTAGGTTGAAAATTTTTTGACCCAGGGTGGTCACTGAAACAGGGTTGGGCTGGAGACCCTTGAGGCCACCTTCTCACTTATTCTGCTTTGTGACTCTCTGGGGGAAAAAAATAATACTGAGCCAAGCTGCAGTGGAAACCAGCCGCAGTAATGAAGGCCCTGGAGAGCCAGCAATACTGTGTCTAAGGTAGGAGGTGGATGGTCTGCATACTGGTACAGCACATATAATATACTGACATTGCAGTTATCTTGCATATCTTTGTGGTGGCTTTGATCCTCCCGAGTGACACAGGCTCCTATGTTCTTGCAAAAACCTTTTTACCACATCACTGTGCTTCACCTACTGCTTTTTCTTTGGTTTTCAGTCTGTTTGTTGATTACCAGAAGTAATCTTTAAGGCCAAGACAGATTCATATTTGGAAAGGCGATTGCCTGTCTAGTGACAAAAGCCATGTATTTGGGGCAGCTACCAGCTCTGCAGCCAGGGTTGTGTGTGCTTGTTTAGCCAGTTGTGCTCTGTTGTGCAGTAAGAGAGACACAATTTTCCCCGTTTTGGATTTGCCTACAACTACTTTCCTCCTTCCTTTTTCTCCTCCAGTTAAAACAGGGAATTTATTCATTGTCTGCAGACACTCAAAATTGTTCTCATCTGCAGCAGCAGTTTTCTACTGAATGTTTCCTTCTGGCTTTAAAGATACTTTCCAGCCCTTCCCTGCTGGACATGAAGATGTGGTTTCCTTGTTTTTACCCTCAGGAACCTTTTTTCCTGAACATGAACATTAGCACAGCCTTGCAAAGACAACACACAGCCAGATACCTTCACCTCAAGCTCGATTCACAGTAGCTGAGAGATGATCATCATTTGGGGTTACCTTACATCAAGTAAGGCTATTTTGGTGTCAGGTTGTTCTTTTTTAGCAGGGCCACCGTTTATTCCCCACCTACATTTCCTCCCAATGGCTGTGGAACGAGGAGTGTGATGCTGCAGAGGCTCCCAGACCTCAAACCACCTGTCGGTGGGAGGAGGTGAGTAAAGGGACTGTGGAGGTCTCAGTAGTGAGAGGAATGGGAGAATGAAGAGCCTGGGTGGCTCTGTTAGTGTGAATACTCCAAACAGCTTGTATTGCACCAGCTCCTCACCCCAACCCCTTCCCCACTGCTAGTGAAATACTGCAGATTTAATACCCAAGAAAAAACTGCTTCTTCTCTGGCTGTGGAAGTACACCGGCATATGTCCCATATGCTGTTCTTTCAAGGTTTGTTGATTTATTCTTTGGAAGTAGAGATGTGGTCTCATGGCACTGCCCCTTCACAGAGCAGGTTGATTCTTGCCGTCCCCAGCAGCTTCAGTCGCCCTGATGCTGGGCAGCTGGAGTCAATGCACCCCTCTAAGATGTAAGGAGTGAAGGAATCCTTCTGTAGCAGCAGTCAACAATTTCCCTTCAGAAGTACTTAAAAATGAGAAACTTCTATCTATCTATCTATCTATATATTTTTTTACCGGTAGATTTTTAATCGAACCAAGAGCTCTCATGTGTCCCTTCTTTTCTCTTTCTGTCATTAAATTCAAAACAAAAGGAATACAAATAGGGGTTTGGGTTTTTTTCTTCCTTTTCTTTTCTCTCGCATGTTTTTTTCTTTGACCTTCAGAAGCTTTCTCAACTTGGAGCTGGCAAAAGGAATTATGGGACGGTTTAGCTCTGTGCTTTGACTGAGGCCCTGACCTGAGAGGAAGGGTTGAAAAGCAGGAAGAAAAAAAATTGATTATTTAAATAAAAACCTCTCTGGACAACATTGCTGTATTTTCTTGCATAGAGAACACTGAAATCTTTGTTCTAGTAGCTAGATCTGCAGAGAAAAGCTCATCTGCATTTCTGCAGATGTAGATGTAATAAATATTAACTGAATATTGACTTCTTTGGAGTTTTTAAGATTTAGTGTGATAATGGGATGCAGGATAATGCCCAAATGAAGTCCCTAAAGCCTTCAGTGTGTATCAAGGACTCCACTGCTTATGCATGAATCTTATTTTTGTTATTTGCTTGCACAGAGGAAAGAAATGCACCCCGGGCTCCCAGGAAATAGGCAGGCAGCCTCCTGCTTTCTTTGCAAGAGGAGAAAGGACCCCTCCCCTTTTGCAGGAAGAAACCCCTCCTCCCAAAGCAGGGACCTGTCCTTCGCACTCACCACAGGTGTTGGCTGTGGAGGTGGGAGGTTTTCACACTAGGGCTGGATTTGGGGTCACTGTGACCCAAAGGCTTTTTACCTGGAGAAAAGGAGGCTGAGGGGAGACCTTATCGGTCTACAACTACCTGAAAGGAGGTTGTAGCATGGAGGGTGTTGGTCTCTTCTCCTGAGTAGCAAGTCATAAGACAAGAGGGAAGTGGCCTCAAGTTGTGCCAGGGGAGGTTTGGATTGGATATTAGAAAAAAATTCTTCATGGAAAGGGTTGTCAGGCATTGGAACAGGCTGCCCAGGGAAGTGGTGGAGTCACCATCCCCAGAGGTATTTAAAAGATGTATAGATGAAGTTCTTGGGGATGTTCTGTGACATGGTTTAGTGCCAGTGCTAGGTTATGGTTGGACTTGATGATCTTGATGGTGTCTTCCAACCAAAATAACCCTGTGGTTCTACCTCCTATTTCCCCATTCTTCAGCATTGGGAAGCTGTATCCTCCTGCTTCCTCACAGCTGAGGATATTAGCCGCTCTCATTTATTTGCCAAATTTTCAAACAAATTATTCCCTGCTTCCTCCTATGCTGCTCTGCACTGGATGGAGAAGAAAAAAAATAAAAACTCTGATAATGACAGTAAGGCCACATTTTTAAAAACACTTCCGGTAGCTCTCCCTCTGCCCTTTGCACAAGTTGCACTGGATAACCCTGAGCTGGCTGGGGAGGGAGCCAGTGTGCATCACACGGGGCAGCACTGCCACCTCGTCCCTACCTTCGTCCCTGGGGCTACCCCGTGGACATCTCAGACATACACTCTGAAAAGCAACTTGGGGCTGAGATGGGCTTTCTGCTTGGCACAGGGAGGCTGTAACTCGTCAGGAGAGCCTGTAGATGTTACAGCAGCATAGGTGTTAATTATAAATAGCAAGCAGTGACCTTTGTCTCTGTGGGGAGGTTTAGCAGTGCTGGACGTGGCGAGGTAAAGGCCTCTCATCATTAGTTTTCTCAGCATTCCTGGTGTGCCGAGCATCTTCTGTACCTGCAAGAGTTATTTTTACTCCTCCTCCTGTGGCATTTCATTAGCTTTTTGCCTCTCCTGAACCTTTTTGTGAGCTTCCTGCTTTGAAACACCAGCACAAATGTGATTGCCTCATGCTCAAGGTTCATGGGTGAAGCCACCACCGGTTCCCCCGGTGCCAGTTATGGGGAAGCTCAGCTGCAGATAGCGCTGCAGATGCTGCAGCTCTGAAACGCAAAGGAGGGCAGAGAGATGGAAAGTACAAGTGGAGGAGGAGGAGGATGCTAGAAAGCAAAACAGATACATGACGACAGAAAATGAAAATAGGTTTGTTGTAAAACAATTTCAAAGTTTTTTTTTTTTTTTTTTTTTTTTTTAAGAGAGGAGTTTTCCATATATTTCTATGCCAGACAAATTAACTGAGAACTTTGTATAAGGTTTTCTGCATTTATAACAATTAATTCAAAAAGAATCTTAATTCATACGTGTTAGCATGACCTGTAATTCCTTATAAAGCAACAGAGTAAATATTAATATATTCATGCTCCTACCTCCAGTGAAACAGCCATGGGCAAGTCTGGTAATTACTAAGCTCTTCTTACAAAACAAAACTGCATTTCATCTACAGCCAAATACTCAGTTCTTCTGAATGCAAAATAGAGTATTTTTCCATACCAGAATCTGATTTCTGCATAACAGCATGTGTGGTTAAGCCTTCTCCAACAGCTTATGTATGTATAGCTCTCAATATATGATAGTGTTTGTAATGGCAGAGTAATATAATTTTCACTCAATATATGTCAGTGTTAGTAGTAACAGAGCAATGTAATTTTGAGCACATTTTAACCCTGCTTTGAAGTAGTATATTTGGCATGGCATGTGTTTTCCTAAGTAATGAGCCAAGCAAATTGCTATTCAGATAGAGGAAGAAGTTGTAAAATATGAGCTCTCTGAAATATCCCAAAAGGGTTTTAAATTGATAGCAGTAAATAACAGAAAGATATACCATCGCTTGACTCGCTGCATTTTGAGACAAGTCACAAAGTGAGAGCTATACTGAAGTCATCAGTGTTTTATCCAGTGATTGAAAGAGTAGAGAAAAGCAAATTCTGTAGTCATGATATTTGGGGACTGAATTTTTTCGGTGGCCTCAAAATCTCTTGGATGAGAAATGATACATTAATTAAGCTGCAGACTTGAGGGTGCTGTCAGTGCTGAGTTTTTCAGGCCTGAGATAACTGGACGTGCCATGAGCTAGCACATATATATTTATTAGTCCACTTGCGTATCCCCTGATCGAAGTCTTTGCTAGCATGTTACCTGTTGAGCTCACACCTAGTGAGGTGCTACACTGAGCCTTGGTCATTCTCAAAATTTCAGCAGAAGCCTTGTGCCTTTCCCTGTGCAGTGAGAAGGTGCAGGACACAGAGCTCCCAAGTTGGGTAACAAATAGTGCAAGACTTGAGAATTCACAGAAGTTGCAGGCACAAACACCTCTGTCTGCTGCTGGCGCAGACCGATCCCCAGGAGGGACTCCTTGGCTGGGTCAGTTAGCAGTGGGCTTGCCCCAGATGGAGAAGGGTGGTGTCTCTAGATGCAGGTAGAACCTCATAACTGAACATTCTGATGTTTCCACCCAACCTTTCTCCTGCCTGTATAGCCTTTCCACCCAACTTATATTCCAATTATCCAGCTGATACCACACCTGTTTGCTTATAAGGAGACTATAGGAGACAATGCCAAAGGCCTTGCTAAGTCCGAAATATGCTATATCCTGTTGCCTAATAACAGGCTATGGAAGTCAAACCTTCATGAAAGCTTCCTTTGAGTTCGGTGCCATGCTGATACAGCCACACAGTCTCCAGTTTGGCACTGGTATGGCTGGTATTTCTATCTGGCAGGGAGCTTGGGCAGAGCACAGCCTTGTGCTTTTCTGCACAGTTACTCATGCATATCTCTTCTTTCCAACATTGGTTCAAACAGCCCATCCATAAACAAAGCAGACCGGATAGGCAGTTTGTCGGTCAACACTGATAAGATGCAAAACTTTGAACAGGCCTCAGGGAAAGGGCTGAATCATGTTCATCAACAGAGTTTAAATAGGGATAACAGCTTTTAATATTACTTGCAGCCCCAGGAAGGCTCTCAGTGATTTCTCTAAAGTCTCAATGTTGATCTTAACCATTTTTAGCTCAGCTGAACTTTAAAACATACTGAAAGCTCAGGTGTAATTCCTTTGGGGTGCAGGAAGAACAAACTCTAGAAAACGGTAAAATGTTCTGTTTACCATAGTCAGCGGGTTGGTTCAAATACAGAGCAGAAGTCATGAAAGAGTATACAAACATTAATGAGAAAGGGTGGGAATAGCTTGCTGCTTTCATGCCAAACATTTTATCTCAAACAATTTCCACCTGATTGGTACTCTGACTGGGCGATGCACAGAAGGCAGTGCCCAAGCAAGCAAACGTATGATCCTACTAAGAAATAAATCATCCTGCTCATGAAAAAAGGCACGCTGATCAGGAATATTTCACGTCCAAAAGCTAATTATCTGCTAGGAAATGAGGAGCAAAACACTGGACCACAACTGATCCTTGTCCACTTACGGACTGATTTAGTGATGATTGGAAATAAATGTATTTTATACGCCTATTTTGTGAAACAGCTTTTTATTGCTTCCTCTGCAAAAGCTGAGCTGTCACTAAGTAATGGCTTCTAATCTCGCTCTGAACCCAGTATTTTCTGTCATGGGGGCTTTTGTTGGCTCATGGACTCTTTTAGAAATCGTTTGTGTTTCTGAGTATCTTGGTTGGAATCAAAACAGGCACCAAGACTGGGATTCTTAGTACACTGGTCAGGTTGGGTGTTTTTATATCTTATCTCTTGAGGGCCACTTGCAAGAGTATGATTTTCAGAAGCAAGTGGGCACTAAGACTGTTCTGAAAATCAGCCCCTTAAAACTGGTCTAACTTGGGTGACCCAAGCCATAAGCCAGCCTGGAAAATGCTGGACCAGGAAAAATTTTCTAGGACCCTTCTTGAAGCATTTAAAGGTAAAAAAATATGAGAGATTTGCCCTTGGCTGCAGTTAGTTTTTAAAAGAATCTGAACTGAATCTCATTTAGAGAAGATTTAGACATAAGGTTATGATTTGACCCTATGCCACCTTGTCAGTGCCATGGAGGAGAGGGAAAGATGTGCTCCCTCTTTCACCGATGTAAGTGGGTTTCTCAAAATCCCAGGGCAAGAGGGCATGATGGGTGTTGGAGAGGACAACAGGCATGGTACAACTAGTGTGCTCTCCTCTGCCCTGCAAGGGCTGGGAGGAGAGCAGGGAGCAAGGAGCCAAGAGTTGAGCTGTAGAAAAGCCAACACATTTGTTTTCCTTGCCATGGCCACCAAACAGCTTTGAACTATGGTGTCTGCCCATGTCTACAGCAAGAGCACCAAAGTAAACCTGAAGAAGCTCCTTGTGTGTAGGTAGGGAAAAGGTGGCAGGAGCATGTGCTGGGGAGAAGGAAGGAAGAATGTGGTCAAGAAAGAAGTTATTGCCTTGCTAAAAAAGAATTATTCCAGTGCTGCATCACACCTTCAGAGAGATTTGAAATGTAGCTCCCCAAGGAAGAACGAAAATCAATCTGCGAAGTTTGAAGCAATGAAAATAAATAAGGAACGCCCTAAACTTTTAGCCACCCACAGCATGACAGGGCTGGTTTAATATTAACCTATAAATTCTGAAGAACTGTAGTATGCAGCTGTTAGCTCCTTTGCATAGCTAGTCTGTCAGTGATAACAGAAGGGTATTTTGGCTCCAGATCTTCCTTCTGTGTGGTACTGGTATCTTAAGAAGGTCATTACGTAAAAATGTAAAACACACGCATGTGCACCAGGAAGGAAGGTAAGAGTCAACCAATCTGCTTCTGTTTTCTTCATTGCAGATATGCACACACAGTTATATGAAAATATGCACAAACAAGTAGGAAAAATCTAAGACAGAACTGTGTTGCTTTGATGATCTTTTTGATAGAAGCTTCAAAAAAAAAAAAAAAAAGAGAGAAAATCACAGTGTCACAAATATCACCGATGAAAACAGCTGTTCTCTAGTAAAAGAGTGAAATACGGATAGGAAAGAGGGGGTATACATGCCCCCAGCTATCCTGCTGCCACGCTCTTGATGCACCATTCAGACTGTCCATTCTGGGACAGAGCTACAGGATCAAAGTGAGTGCCTTTGCTTATAAGTCTGGGGACAGCCCAGCACTGTGATAAGGATCACTGTTTTCCCTTTGTAATGTTTCTTTCAGCAAAGAGGTTTGATTTACATTTGCCAGCTCTCATGTGGAATCACTTTAGCTTAAACCTTAGCTTTTTGTCACTGGTGTGTGTTCCTTTTCCTCTCCCAGCCTCCTCCCTGCCCTGCTTCATTTTCCAGCTCTGGATCCTGGAGGTACTACTGCCTGACACTGCACTGGAGGATAAACATCCCTCCAGCTTCCCAGCAGGTCCCGCAGCCCACCTGGGGAAAAGCGGTTTGCTCTGCACCACCTCAGCACTGGGTCACAGATCACAGAATCACTGGAGTTGGAAGGGACCACTGGAGATCACCTAGCCCAACTCAACTGCCAAAGCAGGCTGACCTAGAGCAGACCACACAGGAATGCATCCAAGTGGGTTTTGAATGTCTCCAGAGAAGGAGACTCGGCAGCCTCTCTGGGCAGCCTGTTCCAGTGCTCTGGCACCCTCAAAGTAAGGAAATTTCTTCTTATATTCAGATGGAACCTCCTGTGATTTAGTCTGTGCCTGTTGCTCCTCATCCTAACTGTTGAGCACCACTGACACCCACTCTTGAGATATTTAGAAGCATCAATAAGGTCCCCTCTCAGCCTTCTCTTCTCCAGGCTGAACAGACCCAGCTCTCTCAGCCTTTCCTCATAAGAAAGATGAACCAGACCCCTTTGTAGCCCTAACCTTTGGGTCCCTGGCAGGCTGCAAGCATGTGGTTGGACAGCAGGAGACAGAGATGTCATCTGGAGGAGAGCAGGGCTGCTACTGACAGTCATCATAGTGTGTCATTCCTCAGTGCCAGTGCTGCTGGTTTAAGGAGAAGCCTTTTGCTCTCTTGCAGTTAAGTGTGGGAAAAACTCTTTGATGAGTCCTGGAGTCCTTGTTTGGGACCTGAAGCATTTGGGACAGCTAAAAAAGTTGGTATGTGCATGAGAGCAAAATACATCAGATATGCTGCTATTCCTATGGGTGTAAAAAGAAATGCCTCGGTGGCTCAGGGTAGATTTTAACATGGAGTATTGTGAGCAAGCCAAGTGGATGACTATGGTTCATAAACAGAGCTATGACATTACACAATTTAATATGTCCCATGTGGTTACAACATGCAAAACATACAAAAGGATTGTGTAAGGAGAAGTGTTTTGTTTGGGAGTTAAAGTTGCTGGTAACGCATGGGTACTGTCGATGTATATTTTATCAGAGAAGTTGAGTGCTGGAGACTATTTCAGATCTGAATGCTGGGGCTGATTTGCTATTCTATACTATCTGAGTGAAAAACAACAAGATTATTAACACAATTATTTTGTAAGCAATACTTAGGTATTTGTATGCTATAGAAGAGCAAGTTTCATTGGCAGTTTCATTGTCTTCCCCTTTGCACATTGAAGTAAGGAGTGGTGGAAGGCAAGAAGCTTCTTTTAAATTATGTGGCAGATGCTTTTCCTGGAGGAGAGCTGAGTTTGCCTGAGTCTTGGTGATTTCCCACAGCTCCTCAGAAGACAGATGACTCTTCAGGGATGTACCTCCTGCTGTGCCTTTCATCTGCACCTTGGGGTAAGAGCAGGACATGGTGGGAAGTCCTGCATCAAAGATCTGGCTTCATTGACTTCATCAAGTCAGGACCGCAGCCGATACTAGCCCAGGTACCTTGTATAGGGGCTAAGTTCAAAGCTATGCTGCCCTCACATTAAGACCTTATTGCTTAAGCTATATAAAGGGGTTCTTAATGCAGCAAGACCTGGAGACCAGGGTTCATTTCACATATTTAAACCCATGCATAATTCAGATGTAAATCAGAGGTGCGTAAGCCTGAGGGCTCCTTCTAGTGCTTAACGCAATAGCTGACTCAGGCAAACTGCAGGGTTTGAGGAGATTTGTTGATAGGGTTGCTACATTTTCCATAGACTCTCACGGGATCTAGCCACTTCTTGAGAGGGCTAATGTCCATGTTGTGTTTAAAGGCTGTAGTTTTGCTTTCTTGTTTAGTTTCTTTGCCAAATATGAAATGAGATGTCTAGGAGTAGGGTATTGTGCTATATAGTTCAGCTTCTATATAGAGTAAAGGAGTTCAGCTTTTGATTGCACAGGGCTAGACAGATAAGACACAGTCTGTATTTTTATCCTGGTTGTCCAAAACTATGAAACATTTTCATTATTTTCTATATGAGCATGGGACGCCATCTTGCTTCTACACAAAGTGCAAGGTTGTCTCTAGCTCTACAGCGTTCCCTTTGCAGAACAAGGTTAAAATAGGATCTGGTTAAAAAATACATCCACTCCTAATAACAAAACAAAACAAAACAGTAGAAATTTTAAATTTAAAAAATGAAATCTCTTGAGGAGCTGAGGTTATGAATGTCCAGAGGACAGTCCCCCAGGTCACAAGGTTAGGAAGGGCAGCCCACCCACACCTGAGCCTGCCAGCCACCAGCCAGCTTACAAAACCCTGGAGCAGAGGACAGAGGAGATCCTGCAGAACTTGTCACTGTTTGCTGGATCAGCCAGTTCTATCCAAAGAGGTGAAGGATCAGGAAGGAAGAAGACTAATGATCTTCTGGGGATGAGGGGAGAGGGAGAGAAGGAAAGGACAGAAAATTATGGAGCGGGCACTGGCAAGGTTGCTGCTAAAGGCAGCAGTGCAGCTGCATCTCTGTTTGTCCTCTGCAGCAAAGCATCAGTGGACATGAACTAGTGGAACGGGACCCCTCAGAAGGATGTTGGCAAATCCTGCATGTGTCAGTGTGTGTGAGAATTTGCACACCATAGATATCAAAAAGCCACTAGACAAGGGCTTTGGTGTTGTAACCCACTGCAGGCTCATGGTACATCAATACCCACCATGGTTCAGGGCTTATCACTGTATTTATTGTGGTGTTGCATATACTTAGAGGAGAGGCTGCTGCAAACAGCACCATAAAATTAAAGACAGAAAATAGCAATATTGAGTTTTTAATGGCAGTTGTGGTGTGCTGCAGCTGTAATGAACAGTTTAGTTTTGTAGTGTGATTAATTTGCTGGCACAGGGGGGATTTTGTTAATCTTGGAGGACATAGAATTGGAAGGGGGAAAGGAGTGGAAAACAGGCATTTGAAGCCTAGAAATTTAATTGCAAGATAGTGTCTGAAATATAAATTGATACATAAAACTGCTTTGAGAGATAAGCATTACCAATGACGTTCATTTCTGGCAGACAGAATCATTATGCTATTATAAAAAGATACTGCTGTGGGCTTTACTTTGTAATTTATATGGACATGAATTTGTTTGACAAAATTATCTTAGCTGCTACTCATCCTGTGACACGGCAGTGAGGCTCTGAAATCTTGCTGTGGGCACATGGCTTCACGGAAGGGGGGGGAATGCCCAGACTCTCCCTGAAATACAGTTGTGAGAATCAGGTTTATGATAACTTTTCTCCAATCACCTTAACGCAAGTGTTGAATTCACACTCCTGCACTGTCTGTCCTCCATAGTCTGGCCTAAGTTCTCGCACAGGATAAGCAAGCTTATGTCTTGCTAGATTAAGGCAAGGCAATTCCCATTTATTGGGATGTAGCTGAATTAGCTCATAATAATGAAAATCATAAATGGCACCACTCATCTAGTTTCTTTATTGCTCTTCAGTATTTGACTTTCCAAGTACCTGTTTTGGTTTGATTTGGTTCTTTGGCTGGTCTTTTCTACACTGTCAGATATTCACTAATTAGTAAGAGAGATATATAAAGCATTTTCACATCAGAGAACCAGGCAAAGTTTACAAGTACTGATAAAAGTCTAAGAAAGGAATCCCACAGAGATAATGGATGAAATGTTTGTAAGAGCCATTTATCCACTGAAGTTGACCTTTTCTCTGTTTGGAGGTTTTAAGTGATTAAGTGATTATTTTTTTTAATCATGACTTCTGAACCATGTTTAAAGTGGACAGATTTGAACTCACAGCTGTGCGGCTCTTCTGCCTCTCTTGCAACAGTACTGTCCGTGTCTTGGTAAGGTGGGTGAGCGCCATGTGCAGGTTGTCCAGAGTTCTCTGCCCTTGTGTAGAGATCCTTCAGGCTGCTCCATCCCTTTGTGATAATGTCATGCAGTGCAACACCAAACCATGCAGAGGTCCCAGCTCTGGCACAGAAGCCGTGTAGTCATACTCACGAGATGCTTTAACTCCCTGGCAGGTCTGTGCAGTGCTGCACAAGCATAGCTGAATTGCCTTCAGACATGGTTCATGCAAAGCCCACCTTGTACAGTGCTGCTCTTCTGACTTGTGGGTCCCCCAGGACCTCTTTGCTGTATTCCCACCCCTGTGGCTGGTGTGACCTTATGGGTGGAACAGCTCCACAGCCATGAGCGGTGCACTCCATGCATCTGAACGTATGACTTTTAGGGACCGAAAGAAGGATTATTTCATATGCATGCCTAAGCCAAATGCTGGTGTTTTCTAAATTTGGAAGACCAGGCACCCTCAACTGTGAAAACTTAAAATCAAGACTGCATCAAATTTCTGGCACCATCTGGATTTAATCCACTTCTGAAAGCTTGTTTTCTGTTTTAAATGATATTTTCAATGGAAAATTACAGCTATATCCTCAGGAGCATGTACTTACCACATCACAGTATCACAGTATGTTTGGGGTTGGAAGGGACCTCAAAAGATCATCTAGTCCAATCCCTCTGCTGGAGCAGGAACACCTAAGTGAGGTCACACAGGAACATGTCCAGGCAGGTTTTGAATGTCTCCAGAGAAGGAGACTCCACAACCCCCCTGGGCAGCCTGTTCCAGTGCTCTGGCACCCTCACTGAGAAGTTTTTTCTCAAATTTAAGTGGAACCTCTTGTGTTCCAGCTTGATCCCATTACCCCTTGTCCTATCATTGTTTGCCACCGAGAAGAGCCTGGCTCCATCCTCATGGCACTCACCCTTTATATATTTATAAACATTAATAAGGTCCCCCCTTAGTCTCCTCTTCTCCAAACTAAAGAGACCAAGCTCCCTCAGCCTTTCCTCATAAGGGAGATTCTCCACTCCCTTAATCATCTTCGTTGCTCTATGCTGGACCCTCTCCAGCAGTTCCCTGTCCTTCTGGAACTGAGGGGCCCAGAACTGGACACAATATTCCAGATGTGGTCTCACCAGGGCGGAGTAGAGGGGAAGGAGGACCTTTCTCCATCTACTACCTACCCCCCTTGTAATACACCCCAGGATGCCATTGGCCTTCCTGGCCACAAGGGCACAGTGCTGGCTCATGGTCATCCTGTTGTCCACCAGGACCCCCAGGTCCCTTTCCCCTACACTGCTCTCTAATATGTAATTTCCCAACCTATACTGGAACCTGGGGTTGTTCCTGCCCACATGCAGGACTCTACACTTGCCCTTGTTAAATTTCATTAGGTTATTCCCTGCCCAACTCTCCAGCCTGTCCAGGTCCTGCTGGATGGCAGCACAGCCTTCTGGTGTGTCAGCCACTCCTCCCAGCTTAGTGTCATCAGCAAACTTGCTGATAGTACACTCTATTCCTTCATCCAAATCATTATTGAATATATTGAATAATATTGGCCCCACTACCGACCCCTGAGGCACTCCACTAGATACTGGCCTCCAACTAGACTCTGCACCATTGACTACCACTCTCTGGCTTCTCTCCTTAAGCCAGTTTGCAACTCACCTCACTACTCTATTGTCTAGACCACACCTCCTCAACTTAGCTGTGAGGATGCTGTGGGAGACTGTGTCAAAGGCTTTACTGAAGTCAAGGTTGACCACATCCACCACTCTGCCAT
This sequence comes from Columba livia, assembly GCF_036013475.1. Classification (NCBI taxonomy): domain Eukaryota; kingdom Metazoa; phylum Chordata; class Aves; order Columbiformes; family Columbidae; genus Columba; species Columba livia. The sequence continues at coordinate 48,935,940 of NC_088603.1, read as the reverse complement.
CATCCATCCACCTTGTTACATTCTCATAAAAGGCTTATGAGGTTGGTGAAGCATGATTGGTAAAGCCATGCTGACTGCCCCTAATAACCCTCTTATCCTTGATATGCCTTGAGATGGCACCAAGGATAAGCTGTTCCATTACTTTCCCAGGGACAGAGGTGAGGCTGACTGGTCTATAATTACCCGGGTCCTCCTTCTTGCCTTTTTTGAAGACTGGATGTATTGTATGTATTTGAAATCTGTTGTAAATAGGAATTGTGTGTTAAAGAATGCAGATAAAACTGCAAACCAACAGAGACAAAACAGTTGGTTTTCCAGCTTTGTCTCATTGGGTTACCAGGGACCCCACAGCCTGTCTGTAATTCCTTTTCATCACAACTCCAAAATCACAGTACTACAAAAAATAATACACTGCTCTAAATCATAGTGGCCCTGACGAGGGTTGCAAGAGTACAGGAGGAGCAAAGATCACAGGACAGAGCGGCTTGCTGTCTTACTAGATGGATTTCCTCAAGGAAATGGTAGGTGATTGACCCAGGAACGAGAGGCATTTTTGCATCAAAGACTTCAGATTGCATCACATGTGAACAAAGCATATTGGCTGATCCCACCATACATAGTCTTAATCCCACCCTTAGGAGGCTGCAAGAGGAAAAGGTATTTCTGTATCATCTGAGATCAAAGCAGGGAGGTGCAAGAGGGATTCAGATAAACTACCCTAAGTTCTACCCAACCTGAGACCAAATTTTAGGTGAAGGCTGATCAGATTGAGTTGATTTCACTTTCTGCCCTGCTTAATTCCAGCCATAGCATGAGGTACAAGATACAGCCATCTGCAGAGGCTTATGCCTGGTATGCATATATTTCATCTCTGAAAAGTGAGTAATGAAACTAAAATAAGGATAACAGTGTTCCACTTGTATACAAAAACTTGTGCAGAAAGAGTTGAAAATATCTTGTAAGTAAACTATTTTGGTTGTAATCTTCCTATTGTAATCACAATCCCTTTTCTACACTGCATCTCCAGCAGGTTATGTAAAATTATTGTAGGGGGCATAATTTATTGCAATATTCAGTAATCAGATAAGTGGTGTATTCACAGGAAGGAAGACATTATAGCATTCAACCCTCTGTTCAGTTCAAAAATAGCTGAGATGCTAAAAAGAAAAAAAAAGTCATGATTGCAGGCACTTACTGATGCTGGGTTCCAGAGCCTTTTTCAGTTATATGCACTGCATTGCTAGACAGTATAAAAGCCATTTGATACTTAACAAAAGAAAACCGCAATGGCACAGACAGGCCAAATACACCCAAGTGGCCACAACACAGAGCTGTGTCAATGAATCATGGGCAATTATAGCTGGCATTAATTTCAATTGGCAAGAAGCTAAACTAGGAATTTCAGTTCTCGAGGGAAAACTTTCCCAACATTTTTCAGCCTACCCACGAGTCAGATACTTCCTTATTGTTCCCTTAAATGAATTTTTAGCTGATGTCATTTTTAACCACCTCAGAGAGTCATAAAGGGGAAAGCATGCCTGTGCACTTACTGTATCTCAGAAACAAGGGCATTAGTGGAAGGCAGAGGACAGGTGAAGCATGTATGGGGCAAACACTGGCCAGATCTTCCTGGGCACAGCAGGGGCAGCATGCCAACAGGATGCAGGAAAATGCTGATGCTGCTGCCTCACAAAGTGCCTGCGCAGCAGCACTGCATGAAAACACTTAAAGCTCAGAGCCTGAGCCTTTACCCAGCCACAGGCATAATCCTCTTCTTCCTTCAGACCCAGCTCACCTTTGGCATAGCCTTTGCTGATTCCAAACCCGAGATTTAGCCCAGGAGTGCCTCCTGATCCTGCACTGGTCCCTAGCTCAAATGAAGACAGGATCCTTAAAAGCAGTGTTACCATTAAATCTTGGTTTGTAAACTGGTTTTAAGTTCTAATGACAGAAGCATTTGAGATTACTCATTGCAGCATGGGAAGAGGGGAACTAGATTTTATGTTGGTGCCAGTAAAAGCTTTCTCCCGAAGGTTAGGTTTGACCATGTCCAAAAACTAAGTTGGGATTTAGGCTGAAATTCAAGCCAGAAAAATGAGAGAAGAGAGGTGTCACTTAAAATTGGGCTGAGTACATTAATGGTTATCTTTCTAGTTTTAGAGTGGGAATAGTACTTTAAGAGAACAGTTAAGCATGGGGTTGATCCTATAAGGGCATACATATGTGGTACAGCACTGACTGGGTTGAGAGCTCACCCCAGTAGGCACCTACCAGTTCATAGGATGGAGATGACAGGGCTCCAAAGGAATACTTAGACTTCCTCATCTCATCTTTAACCCCCAACTGCAACGGGATTTTTTCTCTAAATCCAGAAATGCTTACTAGCACTAGATCTAAATATAGAATTTAACATGGTTTTAGCCTGAGTCATTAACTTCATCTGGCAGCTTTTTTGGGCTCCAATGAAATCCTAACTCATCAGCTTCTGATTGCATTAAACGTATTTCCCTAAATTCTGCAATCCAAAAGTATTTTCATAGGACAGGCTCCATAATTTAATGTTTTCATATGGTTTAAGTCTTTGCAAATGCATTCTTTGAAAGAAGGAGCCAGGTGTCTTAAGATTTTGTTGTGCTAGGTGAATGAATCTTCAAAATTCTTCCATTTTGTTTGTAGTATTGCTGCTGTAGCTTTCTTTATTCCCTGTCACATTAATGACTTGTCCATGTCCTGAAACTGGGCATTAAAAAAACAATACTCTTATTGTTGAATGTATGGTTTCAGCTTGTTCTTTGTTCAAGGAATATCTAAAAGTAATAAATGTGATTAAAGGTGCAGGGAGGCACTAGATTTTCTGGAGAGCAGCATATTCTAGAAAAGACTTTTTGGAGACATCATGTTTGGTGAAGAGTTTTGCATCTCTGGTGATTGCCAAGGCCCAAGACCTAGGCATGACCATACCAAGTCCATACTAAAGATTTAACCCATGATCTGCTGACAAATAGGCAAAGATTGTATAAAAGAGGAAGCCTGCCGAAAAGCTTTCACTTTCTGTTCTGTGGGCTGTTTCTTACACTGGTGCCCTCCATCTGACCTAAATGTGTTTTGAGGGACCTGGAAAACTAGCAGCTGGTTGGTTGGTTTTGTTTTGTTTTGTTTTCTACAAGAGCTGTAATAACTAGCCACTGTGCAGCCTTCCTAAAGACAGGAATTGCAGATTCAAAACTATTGCACTTTGAGGAAAACTGATCATAGAACAAATTGTGCAGTGCCTGCATTCCCTCCCCTTCAGCCAGAGAACAAAACGGAGGCTACGCAGCCTCCCTTGGCACTCTGTCCCACACCGAGTGATGCAGTTAGAATTGAAGGAGATAATTATATTTAAATGGAATTTATTTTTATTATTATTATTTCCGCTTGGTAGAAGTCATTAAGTGAAGGGCTACTGCTGATTTGTCTGTCAAACATTAAAAATGAATATTAAAATGGGAATTCTCCTCACCAGGTTGGGCTGAGTGGGAACCAGCATCTTGGTGAGTTTCTAGCTGGGCCTGTTTTCCTGTAACCAGTGATGTGCCAGTGGTGTTAGCAGAACCCCGTTAGAGTGTCTTTAGGGTTCTCTTTGGATCTGCATCTCTGTTGTGGTGTTGGCTTGTGAGCTAGTTTGGTGTGAGAACTAGATTCACACAAAAGTTTTCTGCCTTTTGTGATGAGAGCTCCTTCATGTCCATGCTTGTCACTGGCGACTCCATTGGTCTGTTCTAGTGAACAAGGTCAGCAATAAATCTCAATTTATTGGCACATTAAGCAGACAGACCAATGTTTGGAACACCTGCTCTCCCTTTCCTCCCACCATGAAGAGCATCCTCGTAGAGAAGCATTGTAACATGTTAGCAAGCCCAACTTACAGAAAAGTCTACTGCATCTTTTTCCCTCGTTATCAGTGGAGTAGCTTTTGTCAGCAGTGAGTAGACTGATTTTCATTCCATATTAATAGGCAATAAGGGACAAAACCACAAGAAACAGTTTCACAGATGCAGTGATATACATAGTCAAAAAGCAAAATAAAAGTTCTTTCCTGCAGTATTAAATGGTTGCAAAAGGCTAGATAGATAAGCACACACTTAGACTTCTCTAACAAGTAGCAAGAACATATTACTCTTCAAGCTTAGTTGTTGAAACCTCTGATGCTCAAATATTATAACCTCTGCAAGGAACCCCAGCATCTTACCCTATAAATCTCTTAACCTGGATATAACAAAAAATAGAAAGGATAATGGAAGCGCACCAACATAAAGGCTTGCAGAATAAGTATTTTAAATTGGAGAAAAACAAACAAAAACATAGGAAATCTCTCTTTCTAACAAGAGCGTTCACTACAACGTTATAGTACAGAAAGGCACACATGAAACAACTGATGTTTAAAACAATCTGGAAAGACAGGAGAGTGATATCTCATGTTGGACAGAGATATCTTTGTTACTGTGCACCTCTGACCCGCTTGGACCTGTCAAATGCTTTCCCTCTCAAATCTGAAACTTTTCTTAGGATTTCACACTGTTCTCAGACTTTCATCCGCAGTTGCCAAATACTTGCTGTGTTTCTCCTGAGGGCCTTGGAGAGGTACCTGCCATTCTCCTCCTTTCAGATTTGTTGCAGATCATGGTCTTTCACCAAAAGATGGGTTATTCGAAGCAAAGTACTGCAGCAGAAAACAATCTTAAGGCAATAAATGGGCTACACATATATCAGGTTCTTTGGGTCCCATCTGTATACTCTACTTGATTTGTGTAGGAAGCTCCTTTGAGCAGCAACTGTCTCATTTGATATTTCAAATAATATGTTGTTTGATGTGTAAAGTACTTAACAGAGAGTATTTCAAATGTAGTTGTGGTGTCTGCTCTCCATGCTGGATCCAAGAAGGTAGTGTATTCACAATAAAAAATACAGACATTTCTGCTTACAGCAGCATTAGGGAAATAGCAATACATCAAAGACTCTTGTTTACTTTGATTCTAGAAATACTCAGAAAATTGTCCTACAGTGGTACATTCACCTGTCTTGAAGAAACCTACTCATTGTTAATTGTGGGGACCCAGCTAACAGGGAAGGACAGTTGCAGTATCATGGAGCAACGTTACTGCTGGTCACTGGAGAAAGAATCTGGCACTTACTGCTGATTTTGAAGACTTTTTTTTCCAGATAAATTAATAAATGTGATTATATACAGCATGTGATGCTACGCGGGTTGAACGTAGCAGAATCCAAATAAACACGGAGATATTTGAAGACTGGATCCAAGAGCAGCTGAAGAACTAACTGCAGTTATTATCACTGACATGTTATAAAGTCAGAACTCAGAGCTGTGAAGAGGAGTAAGTCATTGGAAGGAAACCTAAATAGTTGCTCTGTCCCTAGTTCCTCAGGGACTCTTTTTTTTCTCTTGTGCTCATCAGTAGCTGTGACAGATTTCTTGTCACTTCCTTTGCATCTTCATATAAAAAGACTTAACTCATGGGAGCACTCTCTTGCATCAGAGTACAGATCCTGAGCCATGGAAAGAGGGTTTAGCTTAAAAGGGCTGGTCCCCCCAACTCATTTCAGTCCCTCACAGAAACAGCAAACATTAATTCATCCCAGCTGCACTACCCCTAAAAGTCTTATCTAGAGGGATATGCCAGTTATGTCTTCTGTTCCAGCTGCCTCAGGTAGTACTACCCAATTGTCTGCTCACAAAGAGCCTCCTGCATATGATCAGAGCAGGTCCATCCCACCAGCACATTGCCAGATTGCACTCACACATGGCAGAATCAGGACCGAATAGCCAGTATCTGTGGACAACTCTGCTAATCAAGGAACACATCCTAATGCTCTGCTATACCCACTGTAAAGATGGAGGGATCATGTTGTAGCTGGTAATTAAGAAGCATGCCTTTTCTTGTTTGTTCTTCATCTGTCCTGCTAGAAATCACCACAGAGTTTGCAAAATGGGAGTCCTGGAAAACAGCTTTAAATTTATTTATCTAATTTTGAGTCAGTTAACTCACAAGAAAATTGCTCTGTAATCACGGCAATTTGCAGTCCACTGGTAGCACTTCCTTTGATGTTAAAAAGTTTATTAGTGGAGCTGCATTCTGTATATAAATAATGCATTATCCTATGGTTTTGTACGTAGAGCTTCTCTCTGCACAAGCAGCCAGAGAGGAATGGGGGAGTCCTTTCTCCCGAGCATCTTTGTATAATCCTTGAAGTCTCTGACTCTTTCATGCAGAAGATTGAGCTTCTGAGAAGAAAGTGTTGTTTCCAACATGGCTCAGTGTTGGCATTCATCTTCTTACTCTTAAGAATTAATTATTTCTGTCACTGATTTACTACCTCAGATGGACAATCCAGAACCACAAATCTTTGAACACAGGGATGGAAGGGACTCCCTGGGACCACATCATTGTGTTCCCTGGTACAGCAAGCAACTGCGCCAGACTGTTCCTGCTGGGCAAACTCCATATAAAAGCAACTAGGGTGTTTTTCCCTAGCTTTTGTTTTTCTTGGCTCATTTAGCCCAGATCTTTCAGGCCCCAAATAAAAATGTCTCCACTTGTTATCCTCATAGGTTTTATTCCAGCCTGGTTTGAATTCTCTTAGACATTTCAAAGTGCTCAGGCATGTGGACTGTACCCTAGAGGAGGCAGCAGCAATTGCTTGTGCAGCAGTATTAATACTTCCCTATTTCTACTAGAAATCCCTTTTCTGATGCATATTAATTGCATTTGGCTTCTGCTTTGTCAGCTCCTTTACATCAGCCTGTACTTCTGTCTTTTACTCTACCCAGGGGACATCAGCTCCCAGTGCCCCAGGTGACCTCCAGAAAGCTTTGGACAGCCTGCTACACTGGGGAAAAATCCACCTTGTCAAATTAGATTGAAAGATTATATTTTAGGATGTGTAATTCATGCATTTTGCTGATAGCCATGGGTTGCTAACGTGAACTAAAGTTATACTGACAGTCCAGCTGCAGAGTTGAGCTCTGGGGGCAGATTAGGACTTCCTAACTGTAGGCAGCATCAGGGCTGACCCCAAAATCTGACAGCACAAAACGGTGGTACTTGGGGAAAGGTTAAGCTGATCATTACATGCTTGTAGCAGCAATATTAGCAAAGCTGGCATGAAGCTCCCTCCTACAATGAAAGACACTCTCATTTAGTGCTCACAGAGGTTTTGGAAACAGTTGGTCCTTCTCTGGAAGCAAAGACCTGTATGGTACCACCAACTTGCCCAGCTGCATGTTAGAGACACTTGCTGTTCTCTGTTGTATACCACTACAAGGTTACCCAGCCCCCCTCTGTGGTTTGCCACCACTTCTCTACTGTTTAAATCTCCAGGTAAAATATACCATGTTTTTGTAAGATTTAAAGCACAAAAATAGCATTTCTGGGTTCTTTTCCAGTGGAAAGTGAAGTCCTTAACAGCTTCTGTATCTCCTGGCTGCTGTCTTCTGCTGTGTTTCACCTTTACCAGTCCTCATAGAAGTTCACACTAGCTTAAATGCAGTAAGATGTTTCTCACAACTTTTATGTGCAGTTAAAGAAGTTGTGCAAGTAACTAGATGGATAGATAGATATTTGCTCAACTACGTATACTTCAGCTCTTCTGGTGAATAAATTATTGCAATTATTGGCCTTCAAGTGAAAAATGTTTTCTGAATTTTTATAGACTACATATTCATAGGAGGTGAACATTTTGGCTGTTCACAGAGTGAATACAAATGTAAACATTAACATCCCAGATCCATGTCGACTAGAAATCTCTGGCACAAAACAAGAGAGATTTGAAGTGACAACAGTTTCCCAAACCACAGAAGATGAAAAACAATGACTTAATTATAACATTCAAAACACCAACAATTGATGCTTTGATGATAATTTATTTCAGAATTTTAAATTAATGTGTAGGCATGGGATGTGAACGGGATCTCACTGCTGGTCACCCACACAATATCCATCCTCATCCTTCCTGTAGTTCTGACATGTTTCCTCCCGGAAATTTAATTCTGATGAAGAAACTGAATACTTCCAAGTTGTTGCAATCATTCACAGTAAGTTTAACTCTGCCAGAGAAAATGGAAATGTAAGGCAAGGACTAACAAAGAACATCTTCTAGAGTTTGCCTTGGGTTCTCATGTTTATTTCCTACCCCAGATAGTTTTGTCACTGCTGTGTTTGATTGAACATAGTAATGATGGTATCGCTGCCTTGAAATTATTCTGGAGGAGACAATGGAATATGTGGGGTATTTATAGAAAGATTGGGTTGAATATTCTTGTTCTGAGGCTCCCTCTGGAGTTTTCATTCTTGTTGTAGGGCAGTATTTTGGTGATGAGAAGCACTGCATTACAGATTTTGTCAATGTATTTAATGCAATAAATGAACCCTTGTAAGAGTACAGAAGATGTAAGAATTGTCAGTAATTATGTGGCAATTTTTGTCCCAAAGACAACTAAATGCAGTGAGATATTTGGGCCAGGATAAAAAGACAGAAGTTGTGGTTGGACCCAATGCTACATGGGCTCAAATTTTGGTTTAGATGGTGTGCTGTTAAAGTCCTTTCCTTTGAGTCCACTGAGGTTGGTTGGAAACTTGCTGTTGATTTTAAAAGTCTCCATTAGCTCAGTGTCTTGAGCACCAAGACCTGAGTTTTCCTTGCTGTCCTAGCTAAAGGAGGAGAAGCACGGAACATTTTTGGTGTTGCCTGCACTGTTTTGTCTTTGCACCACCTAAAAGCCACAAACAGCATCATCTTTCAAATCCCTCCACAAGCAGATCTCCCCTTCCATACTGCCTACAAATGCCTAATATATCTGAAACTGCCAACAGTTAATCTGCTGGAGTGCCAAGATTATTTGTTATCCTCTGGACCAACATCCTTCCATCTCAATGCTCTTTCTTGATGGATTTGAGGACAGGAACTCTCTTTGCACTCTGCACTGGCACATTTCCTGGTGAAACAGCCATCTGGTGTGGTGCTCCTCAACATGGCACTGGTACAGATGGGAATTAACATTGGATCAATACTCCACATGTTTGTCTCACTGCTGTAAATATGTTTAATGTAAGGAAAAATGGGTTGCCTTCAAGGCATGGCTGTCAGGCTGCACAGAGGCAAAAAAAGCCCAGCCCTCTCCCTGCCATGCTGCTCTGTGGTATCTCAGAGGCTAATGCAAGAGCCATCTGAGTTACCCTTTTTCTGATGGTAGGAGAGTCACAGCTTGCAGGAGCATGGGGGATGCTGCCCAGGATGTGGTGAGAGGGGCCGGTGGCAGGGACAGGCAGCCAGACTTGCCTGAAGTCTCTTCTGAAGGATGGAAGGCTGCCAGATAAGCATGCAAGGAACTTCTAGGTGTGGGTTAAGTCTTTTCTCTCTCTGTTATAGAATTATATGGCACTTTATTTTAGAACCATAGAATAGTGTGGGTTGGAAAGGACCTTCAAATGTCATCTAGCCCAACCCCTCTGCAATGAGCAGGGACATCTTCAACTAGATCAGGTTGCTCAGAGCCCTGTCCAGCCTGGCCTTGAATGTCTCCAGGGATGGGGCATCTACCACCTCTCTGGACAACCTGTTTCAGCATTTTACCACCCTCATCGCAAGAGATTTATTCCTCATGTCTAGTCTGAATCTTCTTTCCTTTAGTTTAAAACCACTATCTCTTGTCCTGTTGTAACAGGCCCTGCTCAAAAATCTGTCCCCGTCTTTCTTATAGGCCCCTTTTAAGTACAGGAAGACCACGATAAGGTCTCCCCAGAGCCTTCTCTTCTCCAGGCTGAACAACCCCAACTGTCTCAGCCTGCCCTCACAGGAGAGGATTTAGGATGGTTATATTGGGTTGCCTTGGTCTTGGGCAATGACCTGAGCTAGGAGAGACAGGGTAGTGTTATTCTCTACCAAAGCCTTGGATCTGAGAGGGGCAACTTGAGGTGTAAGGCTGAGAGCTCTGTTTCATGCTGGTAAAAACACTGACCATATCACACTCACAGGTGATATACAGCCACATGTTGTATTTTCATGTGATTTAAAAAAAAAAAAATAAAAAATGTAGCGTCATAGTCAGCATCAACCTGATCTTTTCAGGGCTATCTTTTTACAGATTACTCTTGTAAATTTTCATATTATTACTACCTCTTATTATTTGGTTTGGAAGTAACAATTTTTCCTTTTTATTCTAGATAGACAGAGAACACACATAAAATGCATAATTTTCAAGTATTTCTTGATCCAACTATTGACATTGTTTTCCTTGTTTTGTAGGAAACACACTACTCTTCTGGGTAGGAGTCTGCCACAAACTGTCCTTTAGGCCCATGAATTATCTCTCTCAGCTATAACCAGCACTTGGTACCTGAGACAAAGACGAATCTGGGTGCAAAGAAACAATGTTAATTCAAGCATCAAAGATCTCCAATAATACCAGAGGCACTGAGTGAGTACAGAAAATGAATGGAAAAGTAAAATACTTTATGCATAGATATTCATGTTGGGTTTTGTGAAAATCCCTTTTTGAAGTAAAATTAGTAGTGGCATAGTACTTTGTGTTTGATCAACGTTAAACCTATAAATGAAGACACAGCTAGATAGACATGGAAAAGAAGTATATAATATGAAGGAAACAGTAGTAGTAATTATCTGAAGAATGATCTGGCTTTCAATTTGGATAGGAAATGAAAATACATGAAGTGCAAAACTTATTTCAAAAAATGTAGACAGATGGGCTGAAATGCCATAAAATTACTGTTGTCTGTGTGACATTTTGAAGAAAGAAAGGGGTATGCTTTTAATGGATAGAGACTCCCTTTCTGAGAAAATATAATAAACCAGGAAGGGAACTACAAAGCATAATTGTTTTATTCAATTTTGTATTTGACGCTAGTTGAATGAAAAATTGCTGCCAGAGGATGGAAGCAACAATATATTTTGGATGACCGGTTATAACTACTGAATCAAAGGTATAAATTATTCTGGTGAAGAAAGCTAATGTTCTCTGCTCATGTCCTTGTGACTTAGTTTAGCGGAGACACACACAACAGTACAGCAACCTAAGGAAATGTTTCTCTCTAGAGAATGTTTGATCTTCAGCTGAGGCTGGAAAGCAATAAATCAAAGAACTCCAACAGATGGCAACTATTCAAATTTCTGCTTCCTTTCTTGCATAAAATGCAGGATGAAATGCTCTTACATTTCTCCTAGCAAAAGCTAGTAAAGTAGAGGGAAACACAAAATCTACTAGTCTGGAGTCTAGGATGGCAATGAGAACACTTGACTTCTTTTCTCAGTTCTGACAAAGATGAGTTATATGACCCTGGGAAAGTAATTTAACTACTCTGTGAACTGTGAAGGTGTAATAACCTCAGTGCATACACACAAGTGGGTAGAAGTCTCATCGTGTCAGCACCTAGCAGTGGCAGAAGCACCAAATAAAGCTTTTAGATGTAATGGGTTTTGAGTTTGCACCATTATAACTTTTTTTTTTTCAATTTTTGAGCAGCTCAATCTATCTAAATAGATGTAAAAACACTGATCGATCAGACTTTACCCATCCAGGCTTTATGCTGTAGAGAGGGTTGCTACTCACATACAGCAACTTCCTTCCTCTAAGTCTCATACGTGTTTAGGTTATCTGCATTCAATCTACACTATGTGAGACCAAGCTTGCTTCTGCTGTCTCTGTCCACAGGCCATCCCACCACTGACCAACTGCTGCACAAGCTTTTGTTCACTGGGGTTCAAAAACCAATGGTAAGTAAATCGAGTTGACTTGCTCTGTGACACATCTCTACCGTGACACATCTACGCATGTCTGTCACTGCCTCTTCTTCACACCATGTGTGTGCGCTTCGAAAGACCAGTATTAGTCACAGCAGGTAGGGAGTCTTCTGGAGGATCTGCTCATTTTCTCTCTCTGCTTTACTACATCTTCCCATAGCACTGCACATCTCAGCTTGAAACATTCCAAGAGACTTCACTGGCATTCCTCTGAAGTCTGTGAGTGGGACCAGTTAACTGTGGCTGGAGAGCAATTTGCTTAATGTCAGAACCTCAAAAGTGAGCAAACCTGCTTCTTCAGACTGCTTGTGAGTGAATTTGGTTGCTCTTGTCTTGTTAAACCACTTTGTTGTTGCTGTTTCCTAACAATTGTTTGACAAGGGAAGTGGTTTAGTCTTCATTAATTTACTTCACATTCCTGCGAAGAAGGAAACGACATGTAAAGGAATTTTAAGCCTGATCCAGGTGTGGTATTGCTCCTAGAGCAACCTGGGCTCTTGCAGAGGGAAGCATTCATTCATAACAGGTGTACTGTAAGTCTAGCTGATCCTTGGTTAGGGATGGACTAGATGTCTCTATGAAACAACCTCTTCCAACTCTGTTTTCCCACAGTGCCACAGCAGAGTAGCTATTTAATTGCTATGCTTAATTCTGCAGAAAATATTGACGTCTTCATGTAGTATGAAAGCCTGCGGGACTGAATGAACCATATCTGTGTGCAGGAAAACGAGATTCCTTAGCCCTGAAGGGTCACGTTTGATCAAGGTCCTGTAACACTTTTTTTATTATATTATTTTTGCAGTATGATTCAAGGCAAGCTGGAAAGATCATTTTATGAACTATTAGTTGGGTCATTCTTTTGCCTTTAAAATATTAATACCTTCACCCTATACTAATAAAAACTTTCCCTCAAGGACATAAATAACTAGATGCTAAATGGTGGTAACTTAATTTTGAAAATGTTCAAATTGGCCATAGAGTTTCCAGAGCTGAATTGCATTAACGTGTTTTCCCACAGGTTAATTCTGTAGCAGGGCTCAGAAATGGCAGGATTAGCAGCACTCCTGTGCAGCAAGGATGTGGCTAAACTGACTTCTTAGACAACTTCCACAGGACAAAATCAGCGTGTCTGACATCTAGAGCTATATTCTGCTCACATAACGATAATATTGCACCAATAAGGGCAATAGCATTTCCTGCACCATTTTGTTCAATTGTATTGAATATTCACATATTGAATATTGCACATTTCACCTTCGGTTTCTGTGTTTCCTCAGCATCACTTGTGAGATGGCACCTGGTGAGGTGACAGGTGGAAGCTGTGACATGCGTGACCATGGACCTGTCATGATGGTTTCCTTCTGTCCCCTCCTGTGTCAGCAGTGCCCTGGGACCACACTGTCATCCTTCCACTCCAGGGACCTTCCTGCCAGCCAGGATGAAGCAGAGAGGTGACAGCTGTCAGTCTTGTGGTCATTGCTTGGCTCCTGCACCAGGCACAGGGGAGCTGGTATAGGACTCTGGCAAGGTGACAGACCCACGTGAGTCTAATGGTTGTTCCCTTATTTGATCCCTAAAACCACTTCATGTAACTTTAAGAATTAAATTTTAAAGGTCTTGTCACAGTAGAGTGCCTAGGATTACATACACATTATTTCTCTCCTACCCTCACTCCTGTTTGATCTTCATGGCTATCTTTCTAGCCTAAAGTCTTCATCCTGATCTGCTGTGACAGGTCAAAACAATTTGAACTATTTAGGGAAGCAGCAATGGGCCCTTCTGTCACCTTTGTCATTTAATTTGGCCCTGAAACCATTGGCTCGGATGATTAAATCAGCTCTGGAATTATGAAAGGTTGAGATTAGCAGTTAAACATGTCATTTTTTCCATGCATGTTGGTGCCATGCTCATGTACCTTCATGGACATGTCAGGAATATCCTGGTATTCTTCTGGGCCATAGAAGTTTGCAGTAAAACCTTGCATCTCAAAAAGTTCCTCCAGAGCTCTGTTGGTAGAAATAACTCTGGATTTCATGGGAAGGGTAGTCAGCAGGGGTAGCTGGCCTGTTTCTTATGCCTACATGCTTTCAAAATGAGGAAATTTCCCTGCAGGGAGAACAGGAAGGTTTGCAATAGCTGTGCCACACTGACAATTGGCTCCCAGGACAATACAAACCAGCTGGAGAATGCTGAAATCTAAATGGGACTAAATAACACCGCCCAACAAATGCTCTTCATGTGAAGAGCTAGAATTTTGAAGTGCACAAGAGATTGGGGGTGTTTAAGATTTTGATTATCTAATTCGAGGTATCTGACGTGATTTAACGGAGGAGGCCAAGTATTCGGCCAGGGTGGGGAGGAGGAGAGAAAACCCAAACCAGAACAGAGGCCCTAGAAATAGTTGTCTCAAAAATAAAATTTCTTTCTTGAGTCATCACACTTGCGTGTGTGTGTATATTAAACTTCATTAAATCTCAGCAATTTCATTAGCAAGCAACACCTGTTTTGGCCCCAGAGGGGAATGTAGGGAGGTAAGCATATCCATGTCTGAGCTATGGGAGGCTGACTTTCCCACTCTGATTCAGTATGATGGTTTAATACTGAAAAAGCGCTTTGAAGCTTCTCTAACTTAGGCTACCACCTCAGCAGACATAGGCAACTGAGAAAGACGTGCTACTTCAGCTAAGTATTTAATGTCATGTCATAGGGTGACATCACTTTTCGGCTCTGAGATAATAGTGGGTGCAGAGGTGAAAATTGGCTTACTAGTCAGGTGCGTGGGAAGGCTTTGATAACGTGTCTGGGAAGCAGCCGTGTGAGAGGGCTGCTCTTCTGTCTGATGACTGGCAGCTGCCATCCTGCTGGGCTTCAGGGTGGCAGAGCACTTGCCTCGCTGCATGACATAAATACATGCTGTTAACTGAGTCATAGCAAGGGCTGGGAGAAATCCTGGTTCTCATGCTCAGCATGCAAGATTCAATGGACCAGTGGCAGGGAGAGCCATCAAAATCTCTCATGAGCCCATGAGGCTCTGCTTGTAGGCAAGGATTTCAGAGTATGGCCATGTCATAGAGGTGGAGTTGTCATTGTAGGGAAGGAGCTCTGCTAACCCACGGGTATCAAAGGAAAGACCACGGTGGAGTCTGAGGAGACATACCCAAGGGAGGGCCTTCCCGACTCTCTTCCCCATTTCACCCGGCATATGAGGGCAGAGAAGATTTATGTAGTTAGGACCCACCTTCACACACACCAGAGTGCCTGGATGTGCTTTTATTTGTAGCAAGGATGCATTTAACTGTCAACTCAAGCCTGGCAACTCTGTTAAATATGAACTGAGAAATTAGGATGAGCACCTCAAAGTAGGTGAGAAGAAGGGAAGAGCAGAAAACACCCATTGCAACATTAGACTTGGAATTTGAGTTACTGGGGGGAAGAGGGTACATCTCTGTCTTGTAACGGCAGACCTGGTTTTGGCCCTCACTAGGAAAGAGAGGCTAAGAGTGGTAGGGAGCTGGTCAGGTTACCGGCTCCTGCCTCTCTTAGTGGATATGCAGGGCATGCACCAGAAGTTGTTGGCTGCTAGACTGAAGGCAGGTCAGAAGCTTCAAGGGTCATGAGGTGGGGAACAGCTGAAGAGGAGCTGCAGGTGACTGATGCAAGTCCTGCAGCAGCAGAAATTACTGCCCCAGTGTTGGAGTAGCTTATCCAGAGAGATCATGTCTACCTCCACCCTTGGAGGCTTTCTGGACCTGACCAGCTAAAGCCCTCTGGTCTGTTCCCAAGGTTAATCCTGCTTTGAGCAGGAAGTTGACTGCCTCTGGTGGTCCTTTCCTATCTCTCAGCATCCCATGACTCTGTGACCTAACCCAGCAATGCTTGCTTTACTGCCTGAGCTGTAGACAACAGTTCCTTCACCAGCTCAGCTGGCAAAGTTGCAGTGTAATTGCATGTCATCTACTTTACCAGTCTTCATAGATACATGGGGTGAAATACATGACAATGATCTGTGATTGCTCCTGACTTTTCTTCACATCTTTCTAAAGCTACTTCCACTTCAGGTACAGAAGAAAACAAAACAAAAACCAAAACCAACCAACCAAAAAACAACGACAAAACCCCACATTTTCAAGAGAGTTGCAGATGAGACATGAACTTTTCAAAAGGGCAGATTCACAGTAGAAACTGAAGGGCCAATATTAAAAAAAGACCAAAAAAACAACACAGATATATTTTTATCAATTCAGTATTTTCACCTTTTTTTATTGTTAATGTCTAGAAAAATAAAATTCACTTGGTACTCTCCAGAAATACTAAAAAATAATGTTCCAATACTTGCACAGGAGAGGTTCCTTGTATGATTCTAATCCAAATAAGAACCTAAAATAAACATCTCTCTCATAAGTAATTCTGCCATTTGGGATGGAACAGATAAATAATCTTCACATGATATGGAATAATTTGCAATACAGCCCATATCCCAGCCCTGAAACAATCTTTTCAAGTTATTTATTTGACCATTTGAATGTTTGTCTGGCTTAGGGAAGTTCTGTGATAGCAAAGTGCCGGTATGATGAGGGAGGGGGCATCTTGAGTACACTGACACAAAGTTAATTCTATTATGACTTTTTGTTTTACGAGCTGCAAGGCTGATGTAGTGTAATAAAAATGGAAAGGTGTTTGCATTTTATCCATTCCGGGATGTTGATTTGCACCTAACCCAGACCTGTGGTATGAATTGCCCATGCTGAGCAAGTGGGAAACATCTTTTGTCACCAGTCTTGGGGATGAAGGTGAGTTATGGGACAGAACACTCTGGGATTTCGGAAGTGCCAGCTCTCTGCTGCTTCCAAGCTTTGACACAGCTTTTAAAGTTTTTGTTTGTTGGGTTGGTTGGTTGGTTGGTTTTTTACTTAAATAATTTATCAGGCTGTGAGGATGTGCCTCAGAGATGTGCAGGAGGGGACAGTGGTGCCTGGGAGTGCTGTGGGACCACCTGCACCTAATGCCCCATACGGGGTTGCCGATATTTGCCGATATTCACAGAGGGGTGCAGTCAGTGACCTTCTGGTCTTGTGGTCCCCTGCTTCCTACCAGTGGGTGTAATGTGGGTCCTGACTTAACATTTTTTGTACACATCCAGCCCTGGAGCCAACTGGGGCTGGAGCAGGGACAGGAGTGTGCACATGGGACAACACAGAGCAGTCTTGTCTTTGGTGGGTAGTTGTAAACAGGAGGTTTTCATTCTAGATCTCTTAACTTCATCTTTTCTGCCTGGCTTTTTGTTCACTCCTGAGAAAATGAGAAATATTTTCACCACCTCTTATGCAGCCTCTCATTTCTTGTTAATTTTCTCAAGCTCTTACCTCTCCTAGAAAGGATTTTTTTCAATGCCAGCATCTTAAGGGGAAAAGAAAGCAAGGACTTGGAAATCAGTTTATTATATTTGGTTGTTTGGGTCTTTTTTCTTCCTTCAGCAAGCAAGTTTTGCAAATGCTGTATTTCTGCTGGACAGTTTTAAATCCTCTAAGGTCCATGTATGTTTTTTCTGAGATGACATCTACCTCCAGAGAGGAAGTAAAAAAGAAATATATAGTCTGTGGCTGCTATCTAAAGAGTAGCCAGCTCTCACTGAAGCCCGGGGATGAGACCATATATATCAAAATACATAACTTATGGAAAACAGGAGTGATTCAGTCAGATTCAAAAGATTGTAAGAATCAAA
Source organism: Columba livia (assembly GCF_036013475.1). Classification (NCBI taxonomy): domain Eukaryota; kingdom Metazoa; phylum Chordata; class Aves; order Columbiformes; family Columbidae; genus Columba; species Columba livia. The sequence goes on along the minus strand of NC_088603.1, from coordinate 48,918,404 downwards.
GGCTTCAGAAATCTTTGCATGCCCTTTTAATTATTTTTTTTTTACAGCAGCAGCATGATTACCTCGCAGGGGTTTAAGCTGTTCTGTTGGTAACAGATCTAAGGAAGCCTGCTGTCCTACAAAGCTGGATTTGTTGTCTCCTGTGTTTCCTCCTGCATTTCTTTGCAGAGGTGTGCAAGCAGCAGTGAGGTGTGCTGGCCACGTGTAGGATGGGTCCCCTCCATCCTTTGCTGGATGTGCTCTGCTGCCCCTCTCCCTTCCATCCATTCACATGTTTTCACAGCTTTGAGGCATCTCCTCCTCCCTGAAACGTGGTTGAAATTGTCCTTTGGATTAAAAGCAATGATGTGAGCACTCACAGACAGATAAGACCGTTTCATACCTCCTTTTCTTAGAAAAACAGGATAAGAGAATGTGTCACTGGCCAGCAGCATAAAGCGTTTGCATTAAAGAGTGAGAACAGCTCTGGGCTGTCGGGAAAGTAATGTATGCACAGAGTCTGAAATGTAATTACAGGGTATACTCTTCTACTCAGATTTGTTAATAAACCACATGGCATTGTATTTTATTATAAAATGGGGTTACACAATCAAAGAGCATCACAAAAGACACCCATCAGGCCTGCTAAAGCACCACATGCAAGGACATGTTTTTACTTCCTCACCTCCGAGTGCCTCTGCGAGGTCCTCATTTTCTCTGCTATGCCCCTTTTTAATATAGATGTGTACAAGTTACGATATCCAGGAAGAGTAAGCAACCAAGAAAACTTGTCATGGCAAAATCAATTATCTATCCATTTTCATTGGGAAATGACAGCACAAACCATTTACAGAGGAGGACAAACCAAAATATTTTCCCCTTGCATCACTCAGGGGAATGAATGAGAAATATCAGCTAAAACCTTCCCTACTTTCCTGCGGGCAAGCTGTCTTGAAAATTTTAGCCAGAATTGTTGAAATTTACCACAGTTAAAAGGGTTGTTTGTTTTTTTTTAAATGTGTTTTAAAAGAAATTTTCAATAAATTTGAACAACAGGCATTACAGCCTGAATGCCCTGCGTGCCTGTGCTAAACGCTGTCTGCCAGACTTTAGGGCTGGTTGGTGCAGCCTGAGTTCAGATGACTGACAGACTGGTGGTTGGGGTATAATAGGAATGGTGGCATACCAATAGCAGCTTCTTAACGGTAATTATGTTTTACCTTTCATGTCTTCTTTACACAAGCCTTCGAATTATTTGTGTGTGGCTTTTTTTTAAGAGAAAAAGGAAAACCTTGTAATTTGGAGACCTGTGTATTTAGGGTGATCTTAAGCCTCTTTATAGAAATTGTGCATTGCCATTTTGATATCTGCATGGTTTCGGCCTTGCACAAAATCAAGAGGTTGTTCCTGTGCTTGTTTATGTTTGGTGTAGCCTCAAGGAGAGTGTTTGCAAATATTCCAGCAAGAAGGATTTGTCACTCCTGTAACATCACGGGTCAGAGGGCTGGTCTTGGAGGTATCTCAGATACCACTCTGCTTTTTTGCAGGCTGTGGGAGAGCTGAGCCTCCTGTGTTCCTGCAGTGGGCGCAGCCCCAGCACCCACTGGGCAGGAGCCCCAGGATGAAGCTGGTGAGGGGTCTGGAGCACAAGTCTGATGAGGAGCAGCTGGCGGAACTGGGGCTGTTCAGCCTGAAGAAAAGGAGGCTGAGGGGAGACCTTATCACTGTCTACAACTACCTGAAAGGAGGTTGCAGCATGGAGGGTGTTGGTGTCTTCTCCCAAGTAGCAAGTGATAGGACAAGAGGAAATGGCCTCAAGTTGTGCCAGAGGAGGTTCAGATTGGATATTAGGAAAAATTTCTTCATGGAAACGGTTGTAAGGCATTGGAACAGGCTGCCCAGGGCAGTGATGGAGTGACCATTCCTGGAGGTGTTTAAAAGATGTATAGATTAAGTTCTTAGGGACATAGTTTAGTGCTAGTGTTAGCTTAATGGCTGGATTCGATAATCTTGATGGTCTCTTCCAACCAAAATGATCCTATGAGTGCTGGGGCATCAGGCTGTCTCCAGCTGCAGTTTACTGGCTTGGAGCTGGCTGCTCTGGCTGCCAGGAGCTGTTCTCACCTTTCTTAGATGCAGAACACGCCCAAAAAATCGGACACAGAGATTTTTCCCTTCAGTTTGGAGTGACTATTTAGAAAAGTGGCTATTTTAAAAAAGACATTTTCTCTTTTTTTGACAGAGCAGCCTTTTAATGAAAGAAAAAGGCATTTGTCTCTGTCTCCTTTAGCCTCTATAAGCAGCTTTTTTCTGGCAACTTTATGGCTGGTTCCAGTGCTGAGCAGCTCCAAGGAAGGAAAAAGGGATAGAAGAGACAAAAAGGTACCCAAATAGCAAGGGAGAGGATGGCTATGTGGGGGATTACCTTGCTAGAAGCCAAAACAAAATAAATGGGAAATTCCACCAGGATCAAACACAGCTTTGAAACCTGGATGCAAGTGAGAGTGGTTTGCTGTAATGGAAGTGGAAAAAACTGCATGGCTCCACATCCAACAAACACGCTGTACTTCCCAGGAAGAAGCTGTTTGTTTTCAGGCACTTGCCATCAAGGCAAAGGAAGTAAAACACTTGATTTGCAGAACTGCTGGCATATGAACCGCCCAGGGCTTTGGGCATGCATCCAGGGGTGTTGGAAATCAACATATAACACTCTTTGGTGCCTTAGGGAAAAGATATCTCAGAATCTGGTAAACTCACAAGATCGTCTTTTCAGAAAAATGCCTTTGGATATATGTGTTCCTCTCTCATCTGTCACTTACACTGTGGGCCACTGTGAAAGTTAAACAACCTGTTATTCTCATGATACTCTGATTTGGAAAACAAAATTATGTTTTTGAAATTACAATAGGAAGGTGGAAACAGGGAACACCTTTCAGCGTGTGGTGGTGGAGCGTGAAAATATAGAAAGAATGGTCCGAGATCCCAGAACTGCAACTTTTATTGCACAGAACCAATTAAAAACAGAGTTTCCGTGTCTTAATTTCCTGCACAAGAGCCACAGGACTACTTGATAAGCAGACATGCTCACTAAGGAAGAGCTTCACTACTTGAAGTTTCTCAGAAAATGAGTTTATCTTGATCCTCAAGGGAAACACCAGAATGGTATTGTTCAAAATCACTACCTAAGCAGTAATGATTTTAACTTTTTTTTTCCTTTGCACGGCTTGAGAGGTGTATTTCATGCAATGCTGGGAGCTGATTGTTACTGCAGTGGAGACAAAGAGGAACTTAAGGGTTATTTGCTAGCCTGTATGCTTATTATCTCTAGGCTCAAGGAATAAAAATGTCTGCTGTACTACTGCTCTCTAACTGTAGGGGAAATGGCCTTCATTGGACCAAAGGGGCAGTGATGCTGCTGTTTTCCTGTGATCACCTCCTTTATAGCCTTGGAGGGGGATGTCGGGACACAGACCAGCCAGGTAGCAATGTGGTGAGTCCACAAAATGAACACCAGCCATGTACCCATGTCCTGATCTACTGCCCCCTATAGCCTGTCCGGCTGTCTGACACTTTTGGGAGTCTGCAGTATGGCTTTATTGACTGCAGATGCTTGCTGAAACTGGACATACTCTCTTTACACTAGTGCTGTGCAAAGATGCTCACTTTTGGTCATGGGCATGCTGGAGGACTGTCAGGAGATGTAGGTGGAATGAGCTCTCTATACAGTGACTGGAGCACTATGTGCAGTTCTGGACGCCACAGTATAAAAAGGATATCAAGCTACTGGAGAGCGTCTAGAAGAGGGCTATGAAGTTGGTGAAGGCTTTGGAGAGGAAGCCATATGAGGAACAGCTAAAGTCACTTGGTTTGTTCAGCCTGGAGAAAAGGAAACTGAGGGGAGACCTCATCATGATCTACAGCTTTCTCACAAAGGGAGGAGAAGGAGCAGGTGCTGATCTCTTCTCTCTGGCAACCAACAACAGAACCCGAGGAAATGTCAGGAAGTTGTGCCGGGGGAGGTTTAGGTTGGACATTAGGAAAAGGTTCTTCACCCAGAGGGTGGTGCAGCACTGAACAGGCTCCCCAGGGAGGTGTCACGGCCCGAAGCCTGACAGTGTTCAAGAAGAGACTGGACAACACCCTCAGACACATGGTGTGAACTGTGGGGTTGTCCTGTGCAGGGACAGGAGTTGGACTCGATGATTGTCGTGCATCTCTTCAAACTCAGAACATCCTATGATTCTATGACCCACAGGCTTCCAGCAGTTTAAATCCTAGTGGGAAACATTCAAGTGACACTTGAGCCTGTAGATGCTTGGAGAGATTTTCCATTAAGTAAGAAAAATCATGCGGCTTGTTTTGTTTGTGTGTGTTTAATCACTGTTTTGATAAATTTCTGTTAGTCAGCAGGCTGGCCCTGCAATAAGCTGATCTGAGAGCTTTTGTAAAGGACACTTGATAATTTAATGTGCCAGTTTGCACCAGTTTCTCTCAGCCTTTGATTGTGCCATCCGCTCGTATTGTTCTGCCAGACATACTCACAATCTAGCTCTATAATTAGGAGCCTGAAAAGTGTGGCTGCACCGTGTTTGCATAGTATATGTCCTCCCATAGCTATTGCATTGCTGTCCTCCAAATCCTGGACTTCATTTCTCCCCATGCCAAGTCAGATAGAAAACTCGGTAAAGGAAAAGGTCAGTCATACAGAAAATGTGACATTTATAAAAATAGACAGGTTGGAAAAGAATTTGCTATTTAAGACAGAGACAATTAGAGTAGCTTTGCCCCTCCAGGCTCAAGCGAGTGTGACTTTGCTGGAGGAGCTAGAAAGTGGAGGTAGGGACAGCAAGCTTGGGCAGGGCCAGTCTACATTCCCAGTATCATAAGGGGAATGCAGCCCATCCCATGTGTTGTACCAGTAACACTTAGGCACTTACTGGAGAGGTTAGAAGCTCCATGTAACATAGCTAATGAAAACCACCCTTTCTTAACTGGAGCCAGTGAAGGAAGGATCACGACGGAGCAAATTACTGGGTACATTTCATGGGAAGACCTTGGTGCTCCAAAATCCTATTGAGAGCACCCTTCAGCACGTGACTGGAAAGTGTTGGTGTGTGTGAGACAGAAAAAAGATTGTAGGGGACAAGTGGAAGAAGATACTGCTTTTCTTCTTCTTCTTCTTTTTAAAATCCATCTGGTGTTTAAAACAATCTTGCCAAGTCGTAAGAAAAAGATATGCTTTTCAGCAGTGTTGCTGTGAGTTCCAGTTGATTTATGTTCACAGATCATTAGGGAAGTATCTGGAGAAGAAACAGGACTAGGAAAAGCCTCACAACTTTCCACTTCTTATGTGGTGTGAAAAGCAGTCCAAGGTTTATAGGTTGAGCCATCCACTCTGACTTCACTGCTATCTAAAAGAAACTGACAATATTTTTTCCTTAAAGTATTATATTATTAAAGGTGGTCAGATCTCAGTGGGGTCAGAAAAATCTAAAAAGTCCTTACATAGGTGAAACATATGCTCTAAATATAATATAGACAATTAAGCAAATTAAGCATATTTCTAGTGTTTATTTTTTGCCATCTGAAAATTTTGGCTAAGCTGATATATATTTATCAGCCTATCACAGGAACACATTTTGTTATGCAGTATGGAAATTCAGGTTGGAACAAATGGTGATATTTTATATAAATCCATGAGTTGAAATTTATTTTTTCTGAAAAATAATTGCCTGTTTCTGAAGAGTATCATAGCAATTATCTGAGGACAGTTTTTACTTTAAAGACTTTGCCCAAGGATTCTTTCAGGATTTTATAAGCAGTCATTACTGAAGAACCGTATCAAATCTGTGGGGAGGCATAGGTTAAGTCCATAATAGAAAAGTAAGTGGAAAGGTCTAACTTTAAAGATTGAACATTTCAAAAATTCTAATTTGCCCATCTGAGGAAAGTCAGCTTCAGAAAAGTTTCGACTTTTTATCCCACCTTTGAAAAAAGACTTTTCACATCTTTTTAAATTCTAGGGATTATTAGAATAAACTAGAAAATGGGAATGATGTGAATGGGTAAGTCTTTGCTGTGCTGCTCTTTCCCAAACTGTAAAGCTTTCCTTTTTCTGTCTCCTAGTGAGTGTTTCAATATCCTCAAACACTATGTGCGAGTTTATATTAATGTGAGATTTCAGGGTAGTTGTCTGTGAACAGTGATTTCATTATTCCTCATTAAAGCTTCTAGGTAGAGAATTTCATTTGGAGCATTTCACTTAACAGGAATATAATTTCAGGTTTTCCACAGCTAGTTTAGAATTTGAAGTTATACAGCATTTTCATTAGACAGAAGAAATTAGAAATGCAATGGTTCATTTTTTTTCTGCCATTGCAAACCAAAAGTGCAGCTTTCTGTAGCAAATATTGTTATATTTGAGACAATCGTTACTGTTATGTGAGATCCAAATCCATTCCTCCAGGAGACCCTGGATGTGTAGAGATGCATGTTATTTGTACTGATCAAAGAGACCTCCTTTCTGCTTTCCTGTTACTCCCACTGAAATAACTTGAGGGACATGGAGGAGAGGTTTGGACACCGTGATCTCCTCAGGAGGACCAGCCTGTAGCACTGGAGCCTTGTACTGCTTGTACCGTACGATGCTTTTGGAGCTGCTATGGACAGAAAGCTTCCTATAGATGCAAGTAGTTTCTCTTACAAACTCTAACATGCTGCACATCCAGAACCGTTGAGCATGGGAGCATTATGGACCTAAGAGACAGCAGGAGAGAAAAACAGACATGAAATCCAAGTCAAAACATGCTGAGCATCTCTGTCACTTTGTGACATCTGTCATTTGAAGCCTGTGAGTGGTCCTGTTGAGTCAGACTCTGTAGCATGCTGGGGGATACCTCTTCAGGGGAGGAGAGAGATGCTTTCTTTAATCCTAAAACGCTCTTAGTAAAGAAGGGCACTTAAGATTGGCTTGAAACATGCGCACAGCCTTACATCTATTTGGCAAGCAATCTACAAAGATGTCACAACTGTATCTGAACCTCAGTCTCGGCTTAATTTTAAAGCATGTGCTAGTTATACCAGACTATGATATGCTACTTTTTCCAAGTAACATTGTTATTTCCTCCAGGATAATTAGTCTGCACCGTCTGTTGTGTTACAATAGCATGTTTGATATGTCTCCATTCACTATAATCCTTTAGAAAAAAAAAACTTAGAACTTATTATTGGTCCTTTTAAGCAGCTGGCTTGAGCTCTTGTGGCTCACCAGATGTTTGCTCTCTTTTTGCCTTTTTGCTCTCTTTTTGTCTGCCATGGCCAGACAGGACTCTGGGCTTGTCAGAGCTGTGGCCAGGCCAGGGCTAACTGTTCTGCTTTTTTTATGAAGTAAATATTACATTTGAAGTGCAAAGCAGCATGAGCTTTTTGGTTTCGCATGTTTTGCTAAAAATCTCACTATTTGATTTAAATGGTCGTCGATAACCAAGTAAATCTTAAATCATCAACCCATCTAGCAGTAGTAGTAGTTTTCCCAACGCCAGAGAAAATATCCATGGGTTTGGGAAAATCACTTGAGCAGGGAGCACTTTCTGTGTCCTGGGCCTCTATTCTCCTCATTCCTCACTTCTTGAGGAAAGGGGAAAGCAGAGAGCAAGAGGTTGAGAAAATGCTTCCCAACACCCCAGATGAAACACCCTCCTCTATTCTCACCCTGACTTGCTATTCATTCAGGGCAACAGCAACACGATGGTTTTGAAAGGGGTTTCCTTCGGGCTTCTGTGTGCCTTGAGGAATCCCAGATGATAAAGATGCTCCATGCCCCCTCAAGCATTGGCACAAGGCTGTTTCGTTTTGTTTTGATTTTTGCCTTGGAACTTTATTCACATGTGTGTTTCATAGAGGGCAAACACATTTATTTAATCTAAATGATTTAAGACTGACAGGTTGCTTCAGCAAGACCATGCTTAGCCTCATGTAACCTAGAAGTGAAGTAACATCTGTATGAGGAACTTTACAAGTGCATCATTACAAATGTTGCTCCAGGAGAAATGCAGAGGTGGAGGCCCCAGACGAGATGGAGTTTGACTGACTCTTCGTTGATCACTCCTTGAGACGTGTTAGCTGAGACATTTAAATGCTAGAAAATGCCTAAATGCTAGAAAATGCCTAACTGCTCTACAGGGATAGAAAGAGTAGGTGAGAGGCAGGTCCTGCTTTGGGACCAAAGGGCTCTCTGATGGAGAGGCTAGAAGGTGATGTTAGTGGGGGAAAACCACGCAAACCCACCCACTCTCGATGCCTCCGCACCAAGGGCATTCTCTCTTCAAAGGAACGGAGGGGAATGGTACAGGTGGCAGTATGGAGACACTGTCCCCACTGTTGTGGGCATTGTTTTGGAGAGGCTGAAAATCTCATAAGAAAAAGGTCTCTACTCAGTTGGAATCAATCACAACTGAACAAGCAGCAGAACAGTGCTCCTGCAGGAAAAATATAACCTGTGGGTGGTTCAGCTTCTCCAAAGGAGCAAAGAGGAAATTTATAAAGGTGTGACTCGAGGGAGAGATAAATGGATGTATGTTCCTGCAGCAAAATAAACTGAATCATATATTAAACTGGGAATTTGTTGTAATAGTTTTAGGGGAAGGGCGTTCAGTAATATTTGGTTATTGAAATGCCTGTGAACAATAAGAAGTTTATCAGGGAACAGAGGAAAGCAAGAGTCAGATGAAGCTAGGAAAAGACATGATGTTGAAGGCATTTCAGTTAAGAATTGTTACTAGAAGAGGTTTCTGTTCTTACTGCTTATATGAAATGGATAAATAGCACTGGCTTCAGCCAGACATTGGGTAATTTTATTTCCTTTTCCAGATTTGTTATGGTGCTGGCTTGTGGTGTGCAATGCTGCTATTTCTTCTGGATATTAAATGGCTTTGAGCAAAAATAACATCAAGTGTTTCGTCCTGTAAACAGGAGATGACAGGGTTGTGGTCACTACATTAATCTGCTTTGTTCCCAGCTGATGTGTAAGTTTCCAGAGTTGAAAGGACTCCCTGACCTATTACAACAGAATGGATTCACCATTGTTTGGAGTTGATTTTTTTTTTCTTTCCTCTGGTGATAATTGCATTTCTCTGAATATTTTGTTGGAAGTGTCATTTCATTTTTGTAGTTGGGGATGAAGGGGAGGTTTTCTATTATAGTCAGTGCAGACACATCTTGAGTGTCTTTGTAGATGTCCTGCAAAGCTCTTCAGAAATATGAATTTTTCTCAGCATTAATAATAGGAATACTTAATTTCCTCTTCTAGATGTTATCTGCTGTTCTCCAGCACACCAGGAAGTGATTAATTTTTAGCGTCAAGCAGGTGAGGGAACTTCTTTTTCTTCTTCTGGATCTGTGTGGTGCACCAAAGCAGAAGCCATCTCCTCTTAAGTCAGGTTGACTTCACTGATACCCTGGATCTATCCATGAGTAGGAATCAGGCCTACCATGTCTACAACTTTACAGAAGTAATATAAACACCTGACACCCATTAAAACAAACCCACTTCTGGGGCTGGCACTGGTGTGCTAGTAGGCCAACATCAGTGCTGGGTAACTTGCTTCAGGACTAACAAAGTTCCCTGAATAAAATTACTGTTGGTCTCTGCAATGCACACTCTGATTGGAGTTTCTTAGTAAACTAGCTCTTATTTTGTAGCCTAGGATTAAGTTGCTGATATCAAAATTTCCATTACAATATAATCCACTGGTGATTACGACGAATTACTGGGTCCAGTGTGTATTTTTAAAGTAAATTTTCTGAGTGTATTTCTCATTTTTAGTATGCATTAGTTGAGTACTTGGTAACTGGAGTATTTTCCATTTTCCGCCGATGTATTTTCACTGCAAAATAAGTATCTAAATATGTTATTGAATTCTCATCACAACAGTTGTCTCAGTCTAAATGCCAATAAGAAATTTAATTGGCCCTCTACAGCCTTCTACTAACCCATGATAAAAATTTATTTAAATGGATTGGATATCATCTCCTTATAATTAGGAACGTTTTTTTCTTGGTGGGCACTGCTACGTATATAATTTCTTTTCAGCAACCTTTCGAAGTAATGGGAACAACTTTCAATTAATTTCAATTGTCTTGGCAAATCTGACCTTCCTAACCAAGCCAAGACTGTGCAATTGTCTTCACTAAAGCCGTCGCTGAGGAGAATGGCAGACAAAACACACAAATTGGGTTTTAATTGTGTGCTTGATTGTTTAAAGAGTTTACAATGTTGTGCACTGTTCCTAATATTTTAAGGAGAAAAACAAACAAATAAACAAAATTAATTGTGTATATTATAGTTGTTTCCAGGAGGTTCAGAAGGATGATCTGAAAGGGGAAAATGCCCAGCCAAACATGAACACATCCCCTCTGTGTTTCCAGATCTTAATCTGTCATACATCAAATTGATCTGCAGTAACTGATGAGATGTTAATTTTTTTCTACTGCAAATATGTCAGGAAACTGTATAAGCGATTAAGGCAAAAGCTGTATGGTTTGGGATTTTTTTTGCTATGTTGGAGGAGCGGATTAGATAATGATCCCAAACAGTGAAATCCTTGCATTTTGACAGTCACCCAGCAGTGTACCTTGCTATCCTAGTTAAATACGTACAGTAAATCATGTGGTGACACTAGCAGCATTCAAAGTGCCTGCAGAAGCCGCATGTGGGGGAAAAGAAACTTAGTCTACTTTTCTATACCCTTTGCGGCACATCTATTTTTAAAACCTCAGTGAGGGCTTTGCCCCTGCTCTCTTCAGAGCACGCACTTGTCAGCACAGCTCGTCACTTTTATTTTCCTCTGACTGGGGTAGCTTGTAGAGGGAATTCAAGAAGTAATCAGACAGCAGATATGACATGAGCACTGTCAGTGTCTGATGGCATGAGGCTTTAAATGATGCTTGGAAACGCGATCGGTTTTATTTCCTCCTCCCCCATGCCTTTTTTTTTTTTTTAAAAGACTCTGCAATTCTGCTCAGCATTGTGTTGGGGAAATTTCCAAAAGCAAGACGGGCTGGAGAAAGCTGGCAGAGGCGAGGCAGAAGCTTGCTGAAGCTGCTGAGAGGATGGGGTTGGCTCCAGCCCTGTGAAATGCGGAAGGTCTGGCCTGCAAAGGGTGGCCTTGGGCCAGCACCTGCTCTGCAGCCCAGTGAGGAATAACGATGCCTGTTTGATGCCAGTGCGGATACCATTGAAACCCACAGCTGAGTGGGAATAACACGCGAGCAAGCTGCTGGCAGGACAGGGCTGAGGTGTGCGGCACAAACTGGAGTTTGTCCAGGGCAAGCTACCGAACAATGATCACAAGTTAAGTTGGTGAGAGGACGTGGGGTCCTTCCAGCATTGGAAATCAAAGAGGTTATTAAACTGCCAGGATTAAGTGTCTCTAATGGGATGAAATGAGCAAATGGCAGCCAAGCAGGAGGCTCTGGCTACATTTCATTGCGTGCCAGGGCTGTGTTTCAGGACCCATCTGAGCTGTGCTCACAATTCCCGCTCCCCTGGCTTAGCAGCTTGTGGCTCCTTGCACTCCCACAGACACCCTCAGCACATCCCTCCCCAGTCACAGCGTGTCCGTTCCCCAGGCACAGCCAGCTCTGGTGGCATTTCCCTTCTCCCCTCTCAGCTGGCTCCCAATCAGTCCCACTGTGTGTACATATACCAGGGGCAGGGGGTGTTTTTGCTCATCATCTCTGTACAGACGGTGCTCAGTTGCTCTATTTAAGCACCACGAGGAGCACACAAGCACAACCAGCAGCTTTAACACAGCCAGCACTTGCTGAGAAATCAAAGCCTTGTCCTGCTTGAGCGGGTGGATAAAGAAGGATTTGGCACCCACTGCAATCCTCTCCTCTCCACTCCCACCCTGTTTCTGTTGCCTTTCTGAGAAACTGCTCTATTTGGAGCGATTTGGAGGGGAAGAAGAGCCTGCTCTTCTTGCTTTCTTGCCCACCCATTTCATCCTGGCACACACAGGTGGACAAGATGCAATTGTGTTAGAGGGAACAGGAATGTCTCCTTGTACAGCCTGGATGGCTTTGTGAGGACCTGTCGCTGCCTTCATCAAACCACACAGTGAAGAAGAACACAGGAGTTTGTAGTGGTTTGCAAAGAAATTCTCATACACTGATTTTTAACTCAACCCAGACAGCCTTAGTATCGGTACATTTTAACACAGAGCTGGGAGATGAGATAGTGGCCCAGCTGAGGCCAGTGGGGTGTGGTGTCTGCCCTTCAGGTCTAATTCTCTTTAATGCAGCAACAGAAACATCCAGTTTGAAGTACAAGGTTTAGGCTATAAAATCCCCTAGAGCCTTGGTGTAGCCCTAGCAGGTGCCTGCCTCTTCTGCTCTCCTGGAGAGAGGCTGCTGCATAGGGGCTGTGAATCAAGTACCGCAGCTAAAGGGAGAAATACCAGCCTGTGCAGGTTGTGATGGTCCTGGCCAGCTTCCCCCAGTCTCTGGGATGGGAGCATCCTGAGCTGCCCAGGGTCAGGGAGAAGAGATGAGCCTGGGTGGCTGCAGTGCTCTAGGCTGTGCAGGCAGGTGTGCCACAGCACGGTGGCATGGGCTGGTCCTTCTCACGTGTGCCTCAGCATCAAGATAATATGACGAGTCTAATCTGGAGACAGGAACCCTTCATACCTTTCCTTATTCATGTGTATTGAGAAGCTAGGAAGCCCCACAAATGAGATTGTGAGAAAAAAAACTGCCATTAAGACCTGTTCTCTTCCTACCTAATTCTGCTGCTTGTGGGTTTCTTTCAGAGTATTTCTCTCCTTTTCTTGGCCATGTAGATTTCGCCTTCTCTGTTTTGTTCTATTTTTTTTTTTCCTGCCTCACAACTCCTGGCTAGCTTTCCAAGCAGCGATTAGCTTTAAACACTTGCTCAGCCATCCTTGACGCTGAGCTTGGCTTCTTTCTTCTATCTTAACAGACTTTTCTCCTTTGACAGCAAGGTTATATACTTTCACATACTGTCAAGTATCTGTTCCTCTTCTCTTCCTTTTCTCTGAGCTCCTCAGCAAATATTTCACATTGTCATCAAGCCTAATGGTGCTTACAAGCTAGGATTTTTTGCATTGACTTTTGGCAATTTTTAAATATCCCCCCCCTCCCCTCTTCTGCATTCAAAGCTTCAGGCTGCCAGGCTTTATAGGCCCTGAATAACTGGGTTTGCTGAGGTTGCACCAGTAAAAGCGGAGCATCCTGCAGTGCAGCAATGAATCTCTGTTCTCCACACAAACAGCTCTATGATGTGCCAGGACTTGGAAAACTTGCATTGTGGCTCTGCTCTCCCTGATCAGCTGCTTGTGCAAATGCAGTAGATTCCTGCTCTGGTAATACAAAGCTCAGTATCCCAGTGCCATGGAGTGGCTACTCACTGAGGTGCAACACCCACCTCCACCAGCCTCTGGAGAGTTCAGCTCTGAAGGAGATAATCTGGTTTTCTTGCTGTGGACAGAGGAAGACAGTAATTCAAACCTTTATTAGAGGCAAACAGTGAGTTAAAAACTTGTCAATGAGTTGTGCTGAAAATCAATATTTCTTCCATAGGTTAGGAGAAGGGATCACAAGAAAGATGGGTATCCACAGTATGTTGATCTGGGCATGATCTGTACCAGTCCATTCTCCAGCATTCCATGCAAATACACATTTGCCTGAGCAGAGTACGCTTACCTCTGTGTTGGTGCTGTAGGTTAAAGGACACATTTTAAAGACAAACTGGGGACACAGTGATCGGTTCCTTCTGGAAGGAGAGTACAGGAAATGTGGTAAGTCAAATTAAGGCTATATTAAGGAAAAATGGAGAAGCTGGAGATGTCAGAACTGCGATCAGGCTGTGATTCACTCTCACATTAAGCTGATTGAAGTGCAATCTGCAGGCTAAAAAAGTAACTTTTGTCAGTTATAAAGGAAGGCAGATTTTGGACAAACCAGTTCCCTGAGCTGGCTCACCACGTGGCTGCCCAAGGAGAGAGAAACATGACTGAGGAGGAACACTGTGGCAACATCATTTGAATGCAGCCTTCATCCAGGCTGGCTTCTCATGAGCGAGAAACTCCCAACCTTAGAGACTTTGTGATATTCTTGCCATTATAATGTGTTTAATATAGCAATTGGCCCCCACATTTTTCCATTCATGTGTTCCATTTTGCTTAGTAGAGGGCAAACTTCAAACAGTAACTTGTGCTCATCACTTAAATGAGGTTCAGGCTGGCATGTTAATAATGGATTTCTAATTAACTGTCATGCTATCACATGACTATTCAAGCTCAAGTCCCTACAGAGGTATTCTAAGAAGAAATAGCATAAATATGGCCAGATCCTTGAAGATGTGTATTGTGCCTGTCCATGAAGTACAGTTGCACATGATTCATTAGTACTGCAGAGAAGGAGCATCAGGGGCATTGTGTTTTCTTTGCAGTATTACAAGTACGAAGATCAGATTTTAATATGGAAGGTCTTGAAATTTCCTATAGAAAAATTTCTGTTTCAGACCAGTAGAGGGGGAAAGTAGGCCAAATACATAAATTAGTGGTTTTCATGAAGATTTATTATGGAAAAATTGCCATTTATCTCCATAGTTAGACTGCAAGAACAGTTGTTCCTTTTGCTGCTGGGTTCTTTGCTGATGTCCTTTATTATTCCGTTTATTAAAAAAGCTAATGAATAGTAGGTATATGTTATATTTTCCTATCCTGACAGGAAAAAAAGGACAATTTAATCTGAGAAGCAGAGTTTTAGTAGTCAGTCGCTGAGAAGAACACTTGAATATTCAGCTAGGTAAAAAGAAACCATTTGCACATATTAAATACTTGCTGCAACTCAAGCAAGTTAATTTTACAGATGGGTGTGTAAGTTGTAATGTCACAGGACCCCATTCAAAAATCTCCAAAAGAATAAAACATAATAGTAATCAAAATAATAAACATAGTCGCATAAGAATTTGTAAAACAATTTGCCGATATTTCCTGAAGAAATTATTTCTGCCTTTAAATTACTGATCTCATCCATAATACCACGTGTTTCAAAAAGAGGGACCCAATTTAGAGATGTAGCGATTTCAAATCGGGTCTATCTTTCTGAAACAGCCTGTATATTTTGTATAGTACAGGCAGGGAGAGGTAGAACAACCTGCACATTCAGACCCCGCAAAACAAGGAATGGGTGGTTAAGAGAAGAACTACCAAAGTAATCACATGCAGAGAGTAATGAGGTTGTCTGAGACACCTTTTTGGTACCACTGTTTCAACTGTAGTCTCCCTGATACAGATTCAGATATTGTTCTCATCACACAGTCTCTTCTCATTTTCTTGTAGAAAAGAATGTGACTGACATCTCCAATGTGGAGCTCTTTCTTGCCTTCTTGTGGTGTCTGTAGAATGCACTGCAAAGTGTCTGGGTCTGATTGAATTTATTTTAAAATGCGAATCACACCAAACATTAAGAAAAAGTTGAAGAAAGCACCATACTTCTATATTTTTTTAATGGTATAGGGTACTGAATGCTCCAGGAGAATTGATCCCTCCATTAACAATCAAACACAGTCCACCAATATACTTAATGTGTAATTTCTCTTTTGCCCTTCCTTGAGCCCCAGATTTGTCCAATATTTAAGATACCAGATTCCATGACTGTGTGTACCTGGTCCTTTATAATTTTCTCTACAAGTAGGAAAGGATATTTGGGTACTAGAGCTGATCAGAGAAGCTGATGCAAATGTCCTGTTCCTGCACTAGACTTTCTCAACAGACTGAAAGAATTTTACTTTTATTATTCATGCAGCTGGTGAAATCCTATGTGTCTTGCTCCTTATCAAGAATTCACCCTTATACTTATCCATCCTTCTTCTTACCATCTTGCATTCAGAGAATCCCACTTCACAGATGAAGCTGTGTCTGGGTGCTACAGGGATCCTGAATCTTCTCAGCTTATTCCTTTGCACTCTCATTTCTCTATTGGCAAAATACCCCCTTCCACTAAGTGAAGAGCTTTGATAATGGTCCAAGTTTAGAGCACTTTTCACTTATTGGGTACTTGATATGGAGATTTTCTTTATATATTTATGCATCCAGTAGAGGCAAGATTCAATTGCAAGAAAGGGCAATATAGCTGCAAGTGAAACAAATGAACCTCAGATGTAAAAGGTAAAGTATTACAGCAACATCAGCCTGAGAATTTATTTGTTGTTTTATTTGGAGGTTTTTTTGGAAAGAATTATAGCTTGCAGTAAAGCTATTTACATCAAGTACCTCAGCTGGGATTTGGTATTAAAACTGTAACTGAATCTATTCCCATTAATGTTGTTTAATATAAACCACCGAATGGTTTAGAAGTAATGAAGTCACATAATACTTACGATGTACGCTGGGTCACCACTAATAGTCGCTGTGGAAACCTTATTGTCTCCTTTCTCATACCACAGCAGAACATAATCATAGTGGGTTTGTTTTTTCAAGGATTACATTCCATAGCACTTTCAAAGAAAAAGAAAAATTAATGACCTTCACCTAAAGAAGTTTCATCAAAGGAGAGCACTTTTCCTCACTTTTCTGCACCAGGAGTGGGAACAGGAGTGGGGCGGCATTTCAGATGTCACCACAGGACTGCTCCAGATTCACTCTTCAGGCATAAGGACGTAAAGTTACAGAACCAGGAGCCCCGAAATAGAAAGGGCTAAAGTTTCCAGTAAGAGCTGTGGGCCACCTACTCTTCCAGAAATCAAGCCATTGAGCAGTGATGGCTGTAACAGTTTAATTGCACATGTTGATGGAGGCCTGATCTAAGTGGGTTTGTAGACAGGGAATATCCAGACTACAGCAACCTGCTACAAGGAACGTGATAGCATGTGTGCAGCATCCTGGTATCAACACATGGAAAACTCACCCTCCAGGAAAGCCATTGATGGTCATACTTATGCCTAAGAGTATTTAAAGCAAACAAATGTTTGTCTGTAACTTTATATCAGAAGGGCCCCTGGATTAAGACTTGACTGCACAGCTTTCTGTTCCTAGTACCACAGACTGCCTGTGAGAAAGAAGACTAACATTCTCCACGCTAGACCCTATTTCAGTACAAATCATCTGTAATTGTTTTAATGACTTTGTTAATGATTCACAGATATCTTATAAGCACTATTTACTCAGCTTTCTTCATTACCCCACAGCCTACAGCAGAGATGCCACTGAGGAGAACAATAATTATTGGCACCCATAGGAAAATGAACAGTTTGAGCTGTGCAATTAGAGACCAGTCTTTCCCCTTAAACTCTTAATTAATAGATGTATTTTAGGTTTTTAAAATTGCAGTTACCGTATTTTTATACATTCACCAGGAACTTGCATAAGGAAATGAAGTTCAGTGTATAAATATTTGTCTGGAGTGACACACCCTGTTAGTTTGAGAGCTGAAAGTTTCAGAGCTGAGCAGAGAAAGGAGGCGTGTGACATCCGGTCCTGGGTCTTCTGGGGGGCTGATATACTCCAGTTTCTACTGGAAAGGTAGTTCTCATAAGAATTACAAAGCCAGGAAACTCCTGAACTCTAGTTTGCAATAAGATACTGTTAATTTGGGCAGAGCAGCAGGAGGTGAGGAGTAGGCCTCACAGGGCTGATCCTGGTCTTGCAGAGAAGTCCATCCCTGCAGTGCCTGCAGCCCTCAGCGAGGACGAACCAAGGCGAAATAAGTGACATGGTCCCGTCAGACACCTTTAAAACAGGATGGAAAAGTGAAACGGCTGATGTGAGGTCCCAAGGCAGATATAGAAAAAAGAATCTGATGTGGGTTTTGGGACAATCCCTGGAGGATTTGATTTGCATAAAACCACACAGTCATTTTCAGCAGCTTGTGACAGATATAATCCTGCTCCAGTACGTCCCATGCTCTTTTGGGGGTAAGTTAAATAAGAATTTTACCTTGTGTGTGAGAAAATGCCGAGGAACAAACTGATTATAGAAAATCCAGGGAGGGAATTAAAGCATTCACGGAGTAAGCTCTTTGAAATGAGCACAGTGTATTTTCTATGGGCTTGTACAGACCACAGCTCAAAGGCTACTAATCAAGGCATGTGAGGGATTGTGCAAGAATGTGTCAAAACAATAATGTGATTGGATGTACCAGCCTCTGACACATCTACTTTCATAATACTTCGACTCAGTTCTTTTCTGGAAAGGGGTGCTGGCAGGCAACCTTATTTTAATTGCTATAACTTGCTGCTAAGGCATTTGCCTCAAAGCTTTGTGTTTGGCAACAGGGAAACTGCATTGGTGAGAGAGTTATTACGGAAATAATTTTTGCTTGCTAATTTTTATTTTAATGTCCATCTCTGCTTGGTGCATTGTGGAGACAAGTTTCTCAGAACATCTGTTTCTGCTACACCTGGGTAAATCTTACTGGTCAGTGTATCTAATTAATGTGGTCTGCTTCCCATGGCTACGAACTGGACTGATAGAACTTCTGAAAACTATCTTACTCAGGGTATACTAAAGCATTTGAAGTTAATGTAAATAATTTTGACTAATCTTGCTTAAAGGAATTCACTGTTTTTGTACTGCCTAGGATTTTAAAGACTGTTCATGAGGATTTGTTACATTATTGCTGTGATTTTTTTTGTAAAATATAAGTAGAGAGTTATATACTCTTTGCATTTGAGGATAGTTTGTCCGTATAGAGTGATAATTTGAGGGGGGAAGCTCTTAACAGCATCACCTTCATTTGTCAGCTTCAGCCCAATGCTGTTGGGTTGATGACAGCTTCTAAAATTTAATTATTCATAATTTCAAATAATGAAAAAGCTCAATTTATTTGAATAAGAAAAGCATTTAATAGGTCTTTCGGTATGAAACAACCTACTTGACTGTAGTCTGGCTCTAGGCATCAGAGGTGCTAAGTAAAAGTTACGTTTAGAAGCAAATTAACACTTTCTGAGAGTGCTAGAGAATTGAACCAGTAAAACCTAAAGGAGAGTGACTCTAGAAGCACCTGCAGGCAAAGAGGTTTTAGACGGGTTTGTTTTAAGCCAAAAATTTCATGGCCACGTGTTGATTCTGATACAAAGAAACCAAATGAGGCTGAAAGAAAATACCACTGAACACAGAACAAGAGCTAAACCAACACTCGCTCCTGTTTATTCAGTGCTCTAATCTGTGAAGTCAAAGCTGATTTAACTTGAGCATTTTCATGATCAGCTGGAAACTTGCAGGGTTTTTTTTGTTCCTCCCCTGGGCACCATGCAGCTTTCTCTCTTTCTTTCTTTTTTTTTTGATTTGTAAAGAACAGAGAAGTGCTGAACTGTATCAAAGACCCTATCACACCCTCAGTGCCACTTTGCACAGGAAATAAATGAAGCTCTAAAGAAAAACTTCAGTAGACCACATCCCTCCTGCTGCTGCTTGTCCTCAGATTGATGTGCAGGAGGGACTTATGGCATGAAAGATGTGGCTAAGTGCAGAAAAAGATTGATATATTTAAAAAAAACCCCAAACTCTGGGGACGAAGGACACTTGCCTTGTGTGTTTCAGCCACTGTCACAAAATGAAGTTCATTCTTCATGGAAATTGAAAAACTCACCACACCTTTTTAGGAATTTTCTTTTTACCTGTGTAAGTGTTGAATCGTGTCTTCACCCATATGCATTTGGTGACAGGCATGAGGGAAGAGCAGTAGAAGAGCCTTCATTTTTTCTGCATGCAGCATCTCTGCAGACACTTTCAACCTTGCATTTGTGCACCCTGTATGAATGAGGAAATCTGCAGTAGCAGCAATATGGTCAGCAGCATGTTCACTTCTGAATCACTTCTGAAATGTTTATTCCCATTCTGATTATCCTTCCCAGTACTTATGGGTAGCTCTTACCACCATATATTTTTTTAATTATTATTCTACAATATGTTTTACTGGCTCATATTGCTGTTACCTTTTAACTGACAGCCCATCCCCCCAACAAACAAACAAACAAAAACCCACGAACCACAAGAAACCACACACAGACACACAGACACACAGACACACAGAGACACACACACGCCCTCCTGCCACCCTGCCACTGTTTGCAACAATTAATTTTTATTGCATCAGTTACAGTTTGTCGGCTGGTGTTTTCGTCCCAATTGTGAGACTTTAGTGTGTTTGTTTCTTTTCAAAGTGTTAGATCACTTCAGTTCTGCTCCTAGTTAAATAGCAAAACTTCTTCAAGCTCTCTGCTTTACTAACATATGCATATAATCCTAATTCTGACTTATCTCAGTTTTCCTTTTTTATCTTTTCACACCTAAGGTTTGTCAGACCTCCTCACACTGTGAGGTTTGCAGGGTGGGGTACCTGACTGTTAAAATCTTTGAGGAAAAGTCACGGCAAAACGCCATATGACATTGTGTGCTATATGTATTAAATACTGTTAGAAATTTGTTCATTCTTCTCAGCTTTCACTTCTTCCTTATTTGCTTATGGGCTATGAATTACGTAACTGGTTTAACTGAATTATCATAATACTTCATGTTTTACATACACACTTCATAAAATAATACGTATTTATGAAGTTCTTTGAGACCTGAGGTAAAAGGTTACAATGACTTCCAAATTAATACTGTTAAATTATTGTTCGCTATATTTTGTGGAAATACTCCCAGGCCTTAACAGATCTGTTGAGAGAGACTTAATTACTTCTTACTGTCTTTAATTTCTGCCCTGAGATAGCAATAGGCTGGAATAGATTCCTAATTGGTCCCTGTGGCTAACAGAGTGACTTATGTCTTCCCAGCAGGTACTGTGTACATTTGCATATCCAGTTGCCTTGCTAAGAACCACTACCTTTGTCAAGAAGGTCGAGACACTCAGAAAGCAAACTTCAGAGTCCTCTTGGAGTGGCCTGGGCTTGTCAAGAGAGCCCTCTGTATAATGCAGTGTGACCGAGTGCATCGGTAACGCCCTCCCTCTGCATCCGACGGTGTATCATCTGTGGGACACCAAGCCAGTGCAAATTTCATTTATCCTGAAACCAACTTTTTAACAGGCTTTGCAACAATTGTATACTCCAAAAATCTTTCTTATGACCACAAGCCCCATTCCATGGATTCTGAGGGCAGAGGGAAGTTCATAGCAAGGTGGGACACCATCCCTGGGTTGCCCACAGCTGGGCTAAGGCAGGGTCCCACTAGCCCTGGCACTCAGCCTGTCATGCACACGTGTGGCTGGCTGATCACCCAGCACAGTTTGGGCACAGGCTCAGGAGTCACCTGTCAGCCACCGCAGCCCTGTAGCCACCTGTAACTTATGCCACTGCTGGATTTGGTGCTGAACTTTCCAGGCAAAGCCCACCTGCTTATTTAAGTCTACATTTAGATGACTTTTTTTTTTCTTCCTTCTTTTTATTTTATTTTTTTTTTTTTAATGAAAAAGGCTGTGTTGTGACAAGAGAAACACACCACCAATAAAATACCTATTTTCTTGTCCTGAACCCCATTATTACAAGACCCACTATCTATTTTTTACAAGATTTTTTTCCATGGTACAGCTTATGGCAGAATGGTTGCTGTACTACAGGTACATACTGGCTGTCTGCCTTCTTTTTTGGTTCTCACCATACTGAGGTTATTGTTACTGAAAGATTGCGTGGCCTGCAGTCTCTTGTGAATGTAAGGGGACCTGGGAATTTCAGAGCCCTAGGAAGTGAGATTAGCACACAGGGCATTCCCCTTTGCCCTATGACCACTCTACTGTTGCCACTATCCCTTGCAACCCCTGGTGCCCTGCTTCTCTCCGCAGTCACCAGGTGCTGGGTGGGAAGGGGGTTGGGCATGTTTTGTTTACTTGAGTCTCACCTTTGGCTGCTGAGTTTGTCTTCCTGATAATTATTTTTTATTCTGCATCCTTATTTAGATACTTGTTTTAATTATTCAATGGCTGTGTCATATATGATTCTAGGGAAAGCTTCATATACCTCAGTTTCACCCATCTGTGCCTTATGGTTTTGCCTTTAGAGGTGAAAAATTATTTTAGTCAGGCTGTGGCTTTGTTTGTTTGTTTGTTTAATTGTGAATGCCATAAATCAGAAAATACTTGCTGTGGATGCAAAGAGAAGTTGATTTCTTTTGAACTGAGACACCAAAACCAGTAGTTGAAGACAAACAGGACACGCAACAGGTAGAGAAGGGATGCAGACCAATAAAGAAGTCCAGCACACTATCCACAAGGCTGTTACAATATTTGTTTACCTGTGCATTGCTCTTCTCTTTCCCCTCTCCTAGTTGTACCCTTTCAGTTGTTAAAGGCTGGTTTAAGCATGCCATAAGTTAATATCTTCCCTGTGGAGTACTGGTGTGGAGTAAAAAGATACTGATGACTGTACTGGTATGGAACAAAAGAGCCTCAAGTCCAACACTTTGTCTCCAGTGCAGAAGAATGTGGAATATTATAGACAAAGGTATAAAATCTCTCTGTACTAATTGCACAATATTGAGGCAAGGGTGAAACATTACTCCTGAACTCAATATTAGCTTATTAGCTTGAGTGTGAGGAGTGTTCAGTTTTACCTGTTAGATCTCACTGTTGTTCAATTGTAAACATTATGGCTAATTGATATTGATGGCTGGTCTTAAAACATATTCTTCTTTCAGGGATTCAGCTAGAAGTATAAGATTAGAGATGGATTTCTACCCTGACATTTCATTCCCTTATAAAATAATGCTTGGTGTGTGTTATTGATTACTCTTCTAATATAGGCAATGAGTGACCTTTCCACTTACACGGTTTCAGATTTGTTGCCATGTCATGTTGCTCTTTAAAGATGTTACTGTCAAAAACAACCCCTTCTTGTTGCTGTTATCTAAAGAAGTAACAAGTTTCTTCTCTGTGGGAAACACCCAGACATGTATTTACCTATAGGTGTGTTTGGGAAATACAAAATAATATTTGATGCAGAATACTTCCGGAAGTCTCGTGGGTTTTTTGTTTGTTTGTTTTTATATACACTTCTGAAATGAATGTGATGTCTGCCTCACAGAGTGACACGCATTTTACTAATGCAGACAAGTGTAGGTTAGCATAGAAGTAAACGTTTGATAAACCAGTGTATTTATACTACCATGAAATTAATGTAAACAAAAATATTATCCTGGAAAATATTTGCCTTTAAAACCTGCCAAGATTTATTGAATACATCTGTCTTGACAAAGCACTTCAACTGAGATCAAATAAAACCGTGCTTTGCAGTGAAGAACTCCAGCTATTTTAAAATGAAGTTAAACAAGCATGAAAAAAGAAAAAAGAAAAAAAAAACCAAAACAAAACAACAGGGACGAAAAACAACACCACGGGAAAAGTAATTAGCGTGATCCAGTACAATCCGCAGTGATACAGGACGTACAAACGCACGGCCAGATTGCAGCGGTGACTCACGGATGATTCGACGGACTGACCAGGCCACACCTTCGTGATGATCTCTCGGTGTGCTGCATCCACACGGATGTACCGCTTGTCCGTTCGCACCAACCGGCCTCTTTCCCCCCCCCACCTCGGAAGACACACCTCCACCCCCCCCGACCCGATCGGCACCGTCTGGCAGCAGCGCTTCGTTTCTCCGCTCCCCTTGCGCAGCGGCCGCTTTGCCGGTGCTCCCCCGTGGCCGCCGTGTGCGGCGGCAGCCCCGAGGCACACGCCGAAGGCGGGGCGGCCCTGTTGCCGCCCGTCGGGGGGCGCAGCCCGGGTCAGGCCCTTTTCGGCGGGGAGTGGGGCAAGCGAGGGCGCGCACTCCTCCCCCGGGCGCGCCCCCGCGCTTCCCAGCGCCAGCCCGCGCACCGGCCCGCCCTTCGCCCGGCCCCTCCTCGCCGATTGGCCGGCGGCGCGCGGGCAGGTGCCGGTGCGCGGCGGGGACGCGGCGGGAGCTGCCGGTACCGGTACCGCAGCAGCACCCCGGTGGCGCGTCCGGCGGGGAGGGAAGGCGGTAGCGGCAGCGACTACAACGGCGGGCTCTCGCTGCGCGCCGGCCCCTGCGGAGCGGGAGTGGAGCAGCTGTGCCCGGCGGCTCCGCGCAGGTGTCCGGCCAGGGGCTGGCCAGGGGCGCTCGCAGCCCCCTCCCTGCATGAACGACGGGGTGCAGCCGCCGGCGGTGGCTCTTCCCGTCCCCCGACCGTGGGGAAGTTACTGCTCGCCTGCCATTTTGGTGCAGCCCTCGCCTCCGGCCAAGGGTAAGTACGGCCGGGGGCGCGGCCGCCCCCTCCCCGCGGGCTGGGATAGACGCTGGGTAGGGGGGACACCCGCAGCACCACCGCGGGGCCGACCGGAGCTGTGAGGGGCGGGGGTGGGGGGGTGTCTATGGCAGGGCCACGACTGCGGGGCCGCCCGCCGCAGCGCCTCGTCGGGGGGGCGGCCGGGGCTCGGCCCGTGGCGGGTCTGCCCCACGCCGGCCTCCGAGGGATCGTTGGCGGCCGAGGGGCCGTCGCCCTGCGGGGCGTTGGGGGGTGGGGCGGGCCGGTATTCCGCGGAGAGTCCGTGTGCTGGCGGGGGGGGACACGACGACACGATATTAGCCCTCTTTTAATTACCGGCTGGATGTCTGAGTAGCTTCGTAGCGTTCAGCTGACAGCGTGGTTATTTGCGCGCCGTCACTGCAGTGCTATTATTATTATTATTATTATTATTATTATTATTATTATTATAGTGTTTAGCTCTTCATCAACTTCCCTGCGTGGTTCTGCATGGTGCTGCCTCTGCCCCCCTTCTGCGGGAGCATCCCACCGCTCCACGCTTGTAATTTATGCTTCAGACAGAAGCAGCGTGCGTTTTCCTAGTATCAAGGTCAGTTTATCGTAACTGCTGAGGAAAATACCATATGGCTTGGGCTGACTTTTTTTGTGGAATCTAATTAAGTGGGAGTGTGTGTTGGTGCTGGGGTTTGTGTGGTGTTTTAGGTGAATGTAATCAAATTAGATTGCAAAATGCTTGGAGTGCATGTGTGTCCCTCCTCAAGTATGTTTGTAGGGATGTTAACTGTATCTAGCAATCTATTTTGAAAAATAGTGGGTTTTGCATTATATGTACCATTTTACTATTTTCTGTGTCTCTGAAAATGTGGGTAGCGCTCTTGCTATGGAGACTGGAGTTTGTTACAACAGGCACAGCAAGGATTTTGGCAATGAAGGCTTTTACTCATCCTCTGACAACCCTTTCTGGAAGGCTAGAGAGAGAAAGGAGGGAAGGATAGTTTAGTTCTCATATTACCAGATATTTTTCTGGCTTTGAAGGAAATTTCATCAAGCCTGAAAGGTTTTTATAGTTGCTTATTAATGGTGATAGCAGTTCTGTGTGAACTGCATTGAGACCACTGACTTTGTCCCTGCAGTTAAGTGTCAGTAACACTCTCTGCTCACTTCTAGCGTGAGAGAGTGAGCAGAGCTGTGTAAAAAGCAGAGGATGTTGTATGTAATCCCTCAAGCTACTGCCTTAGCCATTGTTACTTGGGTACCAGATTTTATCAGGGTATATTTACTGATGCCTTATGCCCAAGTGTCCAAAAATGTACTTAGTGATTCTGTAGCCTTCCTATGGAATTCGTCAGATAACTTAGTACAATGCATATAGCAATTACAAACAGGAGAATATAATTTTCAACAGCTGTGATACGTTAATTGCCAGTGAGAACTCCCAGACCAGTAGTCCTTCTCAGTAGCCCTCAGTGGGATGAGAGGTACATAAAGAAGACCACTGCCCCCAGTGACAGGACTTGAATCTTGAACCTGCTGCTGATTCAAGTAGCACAATACTGTCCTTTCAGACAGGTTAACACTTTTCAACAGACTCTTCATCTGAACCAGTGCTCTCTAGGAGTGACACAAGATTACAAAAGCAAAGCTAAAGCTTTTATCTTCCTGAGTTGTTTTCCTGCTTCCACCCTAACCTGACAAATACAGCTGGGTGTGCTGACAATTGATGGCTAAGCCAGGCTTTTGGATTATGTAGGGTGTACCCAAGTGTACAAACACAGTAAGAATTCACCTTTCTCACTTAATAGTTGTACTAAACAGAATACTTGAAGAACTTGTGCTTAAGCAAAGAAAAAAAAAATAATCCCCAAACTATGCATGGGGGATGCTGAAGAAAAGCTGTATATACCAAATGCACTATTGTTCATAAAATGTACATCTGTATGAAAATGTGACTCCTTTGTATTGCTGCCAACATTAATATGCCCTGTTGTCATCATACTGGAAACTGCTGTTTGGCAGTGTAAACCACCTTAACCTGCCTTGGAAAGTTGGACAAGTTGAAAGAAACTAGTTGAATATAATTCCATGAAAAACCACAGCGACAAATTTTTCTCTTTGAGAAGACATATTCATTTGTTTGGGCAGACAAGGTCCCTTCCAATCCCTAACATTCTGTGATTCTGTGACTAGTGCAGCCTTCCCATGGAGTGCTTTTGTCTCTTTCCTTTTGGGTTCAGGGAGGTTATTTACTAGACAGATTCCTAGAGATAACAAAAGCTTCTGGCTCACCTGTGGACCACTAACAGCCAGCAAATAAACCAGCCCCAAGTTTCTTATATTCAGAGGTTTATAGCAGCTTACTTCAAAAGAAGCTTATTGGACTTAAGGGAAGATGACTGATATATTTCAGTGTGGAGTGGAGCACCCCATACGGTTGCCCAAATTAGCAAAGAAACTTGGCCTTTATTTGTAGCATAAGCAGGGAATTTTGTAGAAGGGCTAAATACAGTGTAATTTGATAAGATTTCCAGCCATGGTCTAGTTTTATGTATCTCGTTGTGAGACTGGCCAAAGACGCCTATCTTCAAACTTGATGTGAATTCACACAAACCCAATGGGAAGACCCGTTATATGTAGCTGGCACACTGGTAGATCTACCATTCATATGGTAAAGACTAGTGATTATGACCGGCTTGCTATTTATAGTAACTTTAAGTTGAAATGTGTTACCCTCTTTTTTTTTTTTTTTTTTTTTTGGTTAATTCTTATAGAAAAATGCCATGCTGCGTTTCTGAAAACTGCCTTTTCAGGAAATAATCATTATGTAAGATATTTTATGTCCTAAAAATAAATAAATAATGCATACTGCAGTAGAAAGCAGTTTAATGAATCACCTAAGAGCTTTAGTGTAGGTGAACAGAGCATAAGGATCGCATTGGCTTGACTGGTCAAAGACTAACATCAGCATTATTGCAATAATGAGAATTTTTTGGATTTTACAGATTGTGTTCTGGAAATAGGAACACATTGAATTTCCAGACCAATATGCATTGAATTTCAACATTCAAACAACCTTTTTCTTTTAATGTTATACTAACAAAAACCTGTATCTTGCAAATTTTTACTGACCCATTAGTCTGTGAGTTGGTTAGAGGACACAAGACCTCTCGTTACTTCCTGTTAGCTATATGCTTTGTTTACCTGTAGATCAATTTATGAACATTAAAGAAAA
Organism: Columba livia; assembly: GCF_036013475.1. Taxonomy (NCBI): domain Eukaryota; kingdom Metazoa; phylum Chordata; class Aves; order Columbiformes; family Columbidae; genus Columba; species Columba livia. Next base: position 48,890,948 of record NC_088603.1, on the reverse strand, counting down.
AATAATATTGGTGTTCAGATTATTGCAGTTACTACTATACACTGGTTATTTTAGGATATAAAGCATTACCATAGGAAGTTAATTTTGCATTCTTAAAGGCAAAGTACCCCTTCAAGTAAAATACCAGCCACTGAAGTGGAGGAGCAAACCTCTGTGGAGATGAATCCTCAAGATGAAATGCTTTGGGGGATGGTATTGTCTCAAGTTGACTCATGCTAATCAATTAAGTAGTCTTCCTGAATTGTGCTTGTGCTGGCTGGCAGGTGGGAAGGGGAACTCTAGCCCATCTACTGCTGTAGGCAAAAGCTCAAGTTCTGCTGTGCAGCAGTTCCAGACTTTTTGTTGCAACATATGCTGCTTGTTGATGGAGAAAAATAAATGGATAAGTGACTTAATGCAGCCATAGTTTCTGAATCAAGTCTGTTTAAAGGGTGCTGAGGTAATTTACTGCAGAAAATGAGATGTAGTCTCTTCTTGTGATAGTGATCTGAAGTGCAGAGCCTCACTTAAAGGCTGTTAAAGTCCATGACATTCCCACTGGCTTTAATGAATCTTGAAGCCAGGTAGTAGCCTGAAATATTTGGGGTTTTTTAATAACAAAGCAATCCCTTTCCCAACACCCTGAACCTGCCTCCAAGCAGAATACTATGTGGCTCTGCTGTTGTAAACCAACTTTCTGTTCTTGGAGGAAGACAGTACATAATCTCTTGTTTTTCTTCTGGAAAAGAAAGAAAGCAAAACATGTTTACAACTCGAGGAGTAAATTTTCTGTTCTGATCTTGTGATAGGGAGTTTTATCTCTTCTGTAACTAATTCGAGAAGAGCCTCTCTGCTTATTAGGCATTACTTCTGATATAGATGGTCATTTTAATGTGGTTTTTCCTCTCTCCTTTTTGGGCTGCAGGAACAGGATGTTGTGTCACGAGGAAGTCCAAATAGAAAAGCACTGGTTTGTGCCATTATCATTAATTTCCACGGCATGGATGTTCAGCATATGATTTGAGTGCTGTTGACAGAGATGCAGCTAACGCTGTCCTGAAATACCTCCAGTCACAGAGTGTATCTATTTTCTAACCATTGTCAACCCTGTAAGAGGTTGATTCCCTTTTTTCCCCTTAAGAGAACTGATCCCTATGCTCCTCAGTGCTCACCCCTGGGAGTGCTTGGTGTACCTTTCTGGAAGTTATTTCAATACTTGTATCTAGCTGTCTTAAGTGCTTTGACATTTGTTTAACAGACCATGAGTTAGATTTAAGATAAACCATAGTTTGTGAATTGGAGAAACACAAGGCTGTAAAAGCAATTGGAAGAGCTTCGAGGAGGATTCTAAAAGGTATAATCTGGTGATGTTGTTGTTTACAGTCTCAGTTGGGCTTGATCTGAAAGGCAGTGCCAGAAATTGTCCATATATTAATCACTGCAAGCACCAAAATCATGGGTTGAGTCCCAAATGAGAAGAAAACAGTTCACCTCTAGAAGAAGATCAGCCTGATTATTCCACCTCCCACTTCTCTTCTAATGTTTAATGATGAGGCTTCAGATTCCTGCTCCAAAGTGGTATCACAGGTCAGAAAGAGGGGAATCAATGGAGGAAATAGTGTGGACTCAGGTTCCACATAGTTCCACACGTGATTAAGGGAACTGAACCTCCTTCAGGGAAATACGTCTTCTATGTAGTTGTGGTAGGCAAAGAATACCTAAGATTATGATTTTGGTTGAGGGGGCAGTTGGTGTCTATATTATATCAAGGTCCAGAAGGCCTGTTATGATGGATACTGGAAATCTAAAAACTAGATAAGCTAATGTAGAGGACTAGAAGCAGGAACTTTCTTGGTAAAGCTGATGTTCTTTATTAGGCTTATCAAAGAGCATGCTATTTCAGTGCACTGGTAATGATACTTTCATCTTCAAGAGTTGGCCCTGATAGAGGGAACTACTGTAAAAATAAAGTTAAGGTATAGAGTAGTCCTAGATAGTTTCTAAAGATGGTGGTTTTAAGTTAATCAAATAATATTTTCTGTGTGACTCAAAAAAGGTATTTGTGCTGGCTGGATGATTCTCTAAACGTGTAAGAGAGTGAACTGGTTTGATTTCCTAGTTTAAACTAAAGGAGCTGTGAGGCTGCACCAGTTTGGATTCAAATATGAATGAACCAGCAGTCAAAACCTGGCAGTGAAGCTGGCCTTTGAACTCCAGAAGGTGCCTGATTGCATCTTGTACTTGAATGTAATGTCTTCCTTGTTTGTATAAACTTGGGATTCAGAGCTTCGGGTTTGTTTTTGCTGGGCAGTGCTCAGATTACCTTCATGTTGTGCAGTGTCAATATGAAAAAAGTAGCCAAAGTTGGGTCCAACACAGAGCCTCTTATAAGCGGAGTGTTAGTAGGTCCCAGTCAACAAACTAATCCATCAACTCCCCCACATGACAAATTAACACAGCTTTTCATTTAGTTTTCAAAGGCTTTCTATGGCTCTGGCTTGATTTCTACAACTCTGGCTCTATTTTGCTTTGGTTTATATCACTTAACAAATGTTTTATCTAAACAATTCAAAGATGACCTGGTTCTGAAACCCTTTTTTCTATGCAATGTTTGTCAACCAACTAGCAGCTAATCACTAAGTCTCAGTGAAATGGGACATGTGGCATTACAGATGTGACTCTTTACTATTGTATTGCTTACAATTTTTGCTTGCTCTAGCATTAATCAGGGTTAGAAGCACTTCGCAGGTGTCTTATGACTTTTTAAAAAAAACTTGTTCATTTACTTGCTAATCTGTAAAATTCACTACTTTGCAGTGGGATTTCCTGTCAGTGGTTTGAATTAGCAGTGATTTACTATGTTAAATTTGTTTTCACACCAGGCAGCACTAGAGAATACTGCCTCTTTGTGGCAGCTGCTGTTGGAAGCATTTTCTTACCTCTAAAAATAGTATGTCTGTCTCTGTCCTAGTCTTGCGGAAAGATTCTGTCAGTCAAAGGTTAGTTCTTGGATCAGACTTAAGGAGATGCTGATGAGTGATATTTAGTAAGAGGGATGCAGGATATCAGTTAGTGCAACGTATGTTTTGGGGGAAAGATCCATTTTGTTGTGTAGGATATTTTAAGTATGCCTGTGGTGTGTTTGCATATTGATTGCATTTTACATTATGTATGTTTTGGTAGCAGTCAAACAATCCACTTAACTGTTTACTTTTGTAGTTTGCATGGGTTGATCACAATATGGCTTTCAAGTTATGATGACATTCTTAATTTATCAGAACTCTTTTGCCTGTATTATTAAAATGAAAAATTAAATTTATATGCAGATATAAAATGTGCAGTGCTTCTAGAGCTTTTGAGGTTTTACAAAAGCTTCACCTTTTCTCTCAATGTCTTATTCCCCAGATTAGAGGTATGAATAATTGATGAGAAGTCTTAGCACCAGTTTATGCAGTAGCGATGCTTTGGCGTCTTGAACTTGGAAGAGTTATCTCGGTGGACCTGTATTTTCATGGTTAGCTTGTTGATTGTTATCTGTAGGATGCTCCTCTGTAGCTGTTCTTACAAATAGAGTGACTGTGGTGGTACTGGGGAAGGCACTTAACTTTAAAACACATGCTCGGCACATGCTTCTCCCCAGCTCATATGGTACTGGACCTTCTGTATCATTCAGTTTCTTCAGGTTTTATAGAAAATGGGATGTTGGCACCTGAAATAGGGATATGCACATGAATATCCTGGGTTGTGTTCTCTTATATACTCTTCCACAAGGAGGGAGAAAAATATTTGAGCTTTCCTAGGCTTAACATGGCATTGAACCTGATCTTTTTTCTGGGTGCACATATTAGACTGTTGCACAGATAAAGTGAGTGCTCCCTTGTCTGTCTGCCTCTTAAAATGAAATAGAAACTGCCATCAGTTCTTTGAAGGAACAGAGAAGAACAAACCTGATGCATCTTTCATTTCTCTTCAATCTGTGTAGCTCATTTGAGGGCCATTGATTGTAAAATACTGAGACTGACAGGTGTCTTGGGAGATGGATGTGGCATGTGTAGTGCAGCACAGATGGGCAAATGTATTTTTGCAGTCCTTGCTCTTGAGCTAATGCTGAGGAGACAGGTAGGAATACAAATGAGCTTTTTGTTTAGTATTTTCTTCATGCTGGCGCAGGCTTAGAAAGTAGAGTGTGCAGACTGATTTGCCAGTTGTGTTCTTGTTTGGGTTCTGATGGGAAGGTGGAGGAAGGGACACGGTTCAGTGGCTGCTGTTCTCTGTACAAGGAGCCTGGGTGCAGGGCAGTAAACTCTGAGCACCACTTTGCAAGTCAAACATCCAAAGCGAAGCCCTTGCAGTCTCATGCTTGCGGACACACAAATCTCTGACTGTGTTGGGCTCTTTGGGGCGAGTTGCGTGCATATGCTGGCTTTCTGCCTGACCTGTGATGATTTGCCTTGGGGTTGTTGACAGTCCGTTACGATAATCACGTGCATTTCATGCTTTAGATTGAAGGCAAGTGGAAAAGAGGCAGATCATCCAAGATACAATTGCCTGACAGTGCATTACCGCTCCGATTGTGTCTTTCTCTCCAAGTTGCCTTCCTCATTTTGGGAAGAGTAGCAGTCAGTCTCACATAGTCAGAATACTGTCAGACCTGTCATCTCGACTACGCATTCTTCCATAAGACAGTTGCTACTAAACACAGAAAATAGAGCTGAATATGGTTAGCCTAAATTCAGCCTAAACAATGGAAGATGAAACTGAAGTAAAATGAGAGGATACAGTAGAAAGCCACTGGCAGTGAATTACATGCTAACAGAATATGCCAGATGACCTACAATATTTAGCAGCTGTAGGGCCAAATTCTAGATAAGCCTTTCCTCTGGGAGTTTGCTGTTATCAGTGAAAAGATTATTCTGGTCAATGAATTTGACTTTTATATAAATTTTGAATTCCCACCCTGGATTTGTATTTGTGTGTCAGTTGTAGGCCTGATAGGTATAACATAGACATGATTTATTATTAAGATTTCCTTTTTAATATGAACTTTTTTTTTTTAACCTGTCAGAGGTAGATGACAGAAATTAAGTCCTCCAGTGTAATCTTTAGCCTTTTCTGCAAAATAACATTTTTGCTATTTAAATAGAATAGCTTATATTTTTTAGAATCAGCTTAATATGCTGCACTCTGGAAGAGTGCCATCCTCAGGTAAGAGATGTAATTCTTTTTTAAATAAAACATGGTTTTAGTGGAGCTTTGCTACTTTTGCTGTTTCACATTCAGTACTTAAAATAATGTAAAATACAGAAGCAAGAAGGCTGTGAACATCTTCTTTATTTCCTAAATAGATTAAAATTTAAAACTACACAGTACTAACCTTAGACTTTTAAGATTTACAATTTCCCCCAACATGGTATGTCCCAGCACTCTTCTAGACAAGAAGTATATGCAGTTATTGTAATAACTTGTGTTAATAAGGAACATCATGTGATTCTGTGATTTGTTCCTGAAGGAACCAAACGAACTTCATAGTTCTTTTAAAAATGTGTTGCTTCACCCCTTAGTGAAGCAAGCTTAACTTTGCTTAGGAACTTGCAAGCAGTTTGGTTTTCTAAACAAATCTCACAGAAAATGTGTACAAGACTGAAAGGAAGGTAATTTTCTGCTTTGGTTATGAACCAGGAAATATGTGCAGTAAATCTCAGTTAAAATCTGTGTGAGTACAAAGAATAACGTCCTCTTCAGATCTTTGTCTTGCATCTCAATTAAAATGTGGCACACTGGATACAAGTCCTCAGGCTGAAGTCAGTCGGACTGTGTTTAATTTTTCATCCAAAGAGGTGGCTTTGTGTTTACAATAAGTATATTATCCTTCGAGTTTATTTCCAGTGAAAAGGGAAGAATATCCACAGTGTTGTTTACTGCAGCTTCTAGACTTCCTTGGAGTTTAAAAAAGATTAAGAAATTTGTGAACAATGGTAATTATGCCTTACTTTAGACTTAATGATGTGCTAGCTGTAGTAGAAATTACTTTGGACAGTAATGTTCTTTAAAGGTTTTCTTTGGCTAAGGATGGTTTTGTTCCAATGTGTTGACAGAATTCAAAACACAGGAACCCTCTTTGCAACTTTCAAGGCTCAGCCTTTGTTTTTTTCACCAAATAAAGTGTGTGCCATATAATTGATATATGATATATATTGTGACATTTACATTAAAAAATCTAGTGTAATGACCTTGTGCTGGCAATGTGAACACTTCTTTCAGATATTTATTAAACAAAACTTTTTTTAAAGTATTAGAAGTTCTGCTGTGGATGAAGTGCTCGTTTTGCATTTTGTCTCAGAAAGATGACTGTCTTATTCTATTATTTAAAATGCCAAAATGCTCACCAATAAGATTAGACAAATAATTTCTTAAGGTACTAAAAGATGTCTGCAAAAGTTGGCCAAACGCCAAACTATGATGACAAGACAGGTTGAGCAGGATTATTTAGGTCCTGATGGTCTGCTGAAGTAAGTAAAAATGAGTTGGTTGTCAATAGAAGCAAAGATGTAATTACTAGAAGGTTTTTTCTTTTTCGTTTTCTACGTGGAAAATACTAGGAGTGGTAGAGTAGCAGAACAGATTAGAAAAGATCTGGTGTTTAGTTTGGTGACTCTAAAGCTGAGAGAGTGTGAGGGGAAAGGTATTCTATATGAAATATTTCAATTGCAAATAGCTGGGGCAAAGCAGTTTGTGATATTGGCTCCCCAAGTATCACATTTCATTAATGGACTAGAGCAGCATTCTAAAGTAAAAATGATACTGTGTTGAGAAAACAGGTGACGTCTCAACTAAAAATCTGCTCGGAAATGGAAAGAATTGTAGAATATTCTTGTTTTCAGTGCTAGAGTATTGGAGGGATCTCTTCCAGGTACACACCGTATAGCGCTCCCCGAGTCTTCTGCAGGCTGAGCAGTCCTAGCGCTCACAGTATCTCCTCTTGTGAGAAATGCTCCAGTCCCTTCTTTCTCTTTGGGGCCTTGAGCTGGACTTGCTCCAGTAAGTCTTTATCTTTCTTGTACTGGGGAGCCGAAACTGGACACAGCAATCCCCAGATGCAGCCTTGCCAGTGCTGATTTCCTTGCTACGGCATAGAACTAAGACGCCTGTGTTGCGCAATACCCAGCATGACCACTTGCATAATTAACTTTATAATGTGGCTCTTTGTCAAACAGAGAATCTGGTTTAAATGTTAGTTGGTATTCAAAAAAAATTAAAAAGTTTGTGGGGTTTCTCCCTACCCTCCTGTAATGCTAATCTTCTGCTGAGCCTGCAAGTCCAAACAGCTTAGCTATCATATGAGTGACCAGGAAATATACTATTTGCCCTCATTTTTTTTGTGTTGATGCTCTTGTCCATTTTAAAATTCAGAAGAACTGCTTGCTGTTTGTGAAAAACATTTCATTTGCTCATTGTTCTGTGCTGATTTTTGGTGGTGTGGGATTTTTTTTTTTAATTTATTTTTTTTCTTAAACTTCCACATTGAAAAAATTTCTTGAATTTAACCTTTAGTTAGATTTTTAAGCAGACTCTAATAAGCATTAAGATTAGAGAATTACTCAAACCCAATCGTTTATTGTACGCCTGGGCTTTCCTGTTACAATGTGTTAATTTGTTGAGCAAAATTTTTCTAGGGAGTGGTAGTTTTCCTTGTAATGTCTCTGAAAGCTTAAGGTTTGCAATCAGTTTGAGATTTAGAAAAGAAGTATTACTCATTAAGGTAAACATCTGAATAGCTTCATGTAAGTTATTTCATTTGAGGCCAGAAGTTATTTTAGGCTTAGAAACTATTCTGGTTTTGTCTGTGTGTGTTGTTTTATTTTTTTTGTTTTTAAATGTCACTTGTTACACTTCCCCTAGAGTCATTGTGTATTTCCGAAATGCATAATACGGATCTACTGAAAAAAGACATTTGAGCATTATTTATAAATATGTACAAGCTGCTGTGGTACTCCCAGATCACACGTGATTTAGGAATGTGATGAAAAATTATTTCCTAGGAAAAAACACAGGCGTTGCCAAGAGATTAATGGAATATTGGAACGTAGACTGAGTGTCTTATAGGTAAATAATGCACGTGAAAATCAAAAGTTAAAGTTGCTGGTGATTCTAAAGTACACGTGTACTTGAAAGAAAGTCTTTGCCAACCAAATCAGAGGTAGTGAGGCTGCTCACTTACCCCCAGATTTAGGGGTATGTTTCCCGCTTCCAATAAATGCTCACAATTGGCAGTGACAGCTCGATGAAAGGGATAATTTTCTTTACTGATGGACCACAGTTCCTACATGTGAAAAAACAGAATTAATTCTGGCAAAGTTTCCAAAAACATTGTGATGAAAACCTGCATGGAGAACTTACTATGACAGTGTTAATTACAGTTGTTGACTTGATGCTCAAGAACAACTGTAATGGCATCTTTGATCTCCTGGTATCTTCATAGTCTTGTGTCTCGGACAACTGTAGCCCTACTGTGGTGTGAAAGAAGTTAATTGGAAAAGTCCTGCTTGCTTTCCTGCAGTGAAGCCTTTGCATACTTTTAGAAGGTCAGAGCGGCCTTTGCATTGAAGTGCTTTGCATGGGAAGGTCTGGACAGGTCTCCCAGAGCCTGGAGGGAAGAATGTGTCCCAGGGCGCTGCTTGTTCCATCTTTGAGCTGCAGCACCTAAGTGTGACCTCAGGAAGCCCTACCTCACCCTTTCTTATGCTTGTCAGTGCCCAGTCAGGCTTTGGTACAAGGACTGTGGAAAATCCTAACATTGTCAAAATTTCAGGAAGATTTATGCATGTGTGTGAAGTGGAAGAAGAGCTTGCCAGTTGTTCCTCACTATATTGTACCCAGCCTTTAGTTTTAACATACATTCTTGGCCTTGCTAGTAGAATTAGTGAAGACTGCATATAGTCTTTTGTTTCTGTGGCACTTTTTTTCTACAAATATTTGTAGTATTGTTTAGAAGTAAATTTTTATAGCCTTTATTAACTCATTGATGTTCATGTTCGGCTTCCTTAGTAGATGCAAAGAATGAAGCCAGAAAAATACTCTTCCATTATGACCTTTGCTGGTTGTGTGGTGAACATGTGTCTCACTGGAGGGAGCTTGTCATCTTGATTTTACCTAAGTTTCTATCCCATCTGCTTGTTTTTGTTGAAGTGTTGTTTCCTTGAATGAAGAGTGTATTCTAAACTTCATTGGTAGCCTAACCAAAATAGTAAAAAATAAACAGTACCCTCTTTCCTTGTGTTTGTTTTTTTTCCTGTTGAAAAACTGTAGCCAGATGACTGGAGGAAGGTAAACATTGTATAAAAAAACCACAAACCAAAACAAAAAAGCCAACCAAAGTCTAACCAGACACATCCCCATCATCATCTAAGTAATAAATGAATTGTTATGTTTAGCAAATAAAGTGGGGTTTTTTGTTGTGGTTTGTTTATTTGTTTGTTTTCCCATGCTGCTTCTTACTATGCTATTTGGAGCACTTAATTGTATGCCATAGTGCTGCTGTTTAGAGGTGTTTTTTTGAGACATAACCAGCTCGTGTTTTATGTAGCCTCATTCATTTGACACTCATCATGGATGCAGAGATAGAAATAGTTGCCTCTTCAGTAAAATGTAAAAACTTCTGTGTGTTTGTAATTATTATATACCTTGCTAGGAGCTCATCATAGTTTTTGCAGCTCTGTTGTGTTTCTGAAACCATGGTTTAATGTGGAGATGGACCGAATTATTATGCTCAAATAATTATATCAATCAAATTACAGAAATTAATACTGATAACTGAACTTACTAGAATTCAACAAAATTAAGAAAAGTCACAATAAAATAAATTATAATAAATTGATTATATCATAATTCATTATTGAAATGAATGGACCAAGCTCTGGTTCAAACTTGTAGTACCTTCGATTCACACATAACATTGACTACTAGTTTTTTCTCCTTCATTGTCATTCATAGAGGGGGGGAAATAAGGATTTTGTGGTGGCAGTGACAATTTATTTTTTCCAGTCACTGTGGGAAATACATTTGAAATGTATATGCTTTTTTAAAATGATGTTTTAAAATAATTCCTGTTTTCTTAATTAGTAGTAGAAAATATTTTTGAGTCTTACAGGATAACATGTTCTTGGCTCATACATAGTCCTAGGGATTGTGTTTTGCAAAGTCATGGCATAAAACCTTAAGAAATGTCTAAACCTGGTTTCACCTGAGTTAGTTTAACATGTTTCTTGCTGAGGGCAACACTGAGATCTTCCCTCACTATTATTGAATATTACAAATAATTTCTCTTTTGCATGCATTTTTTAAATTGGAAGTAATTGCTTTCAGTGCATGGAGCTTGAAAAATAATTCTGATATGAATAATTTGCTTCTCTGATGTTTAGGGCAGCGACTTTGTTGGGCAAATGTGCCTGTGATTTCAACACACTCAGGAAAATTATCAGTGCTTTCAGTTTATTTTGCCTTTTTTTTTTTTTTTTTCTGATTTCAGATATTCCTCATAGTTACCCACATCCAGGACAGGGTATATAATGGGGAGAAAACTGGATCTTTCTGGTTTGACTGATGAAGAAGCAGAGCATGTGCTCCAGGTGGTTCAGCGAGATTTCAGCCTTCGCAAGAAAGAAGAAGAAAGGCTGAGGTAAGAATGAAATGTGATTAAAAATATTGATCTGTTTGGATTATTACAAACTGGTTTTCAGGGAAGCCAGAGAACACAGCCCGTTTGTGTTGTTCTGTGCATTAATAATCATTCCTATCACTGAGGCAATAAACATCCAAACTGTTCCACATTTATTAATTTATTGAGTAGTAATTAATTTTTGTGTTTATAGTCTATCCTGACCTAAACTACAATAGTCTCCAAATCATCTGTGTATGTCACCTGCATAGACGCTAAGTAGTGGTTGATTTTAACATAAACAGAAGTTTATGTTAAGAGAAGTTTTTGCTTGATGTAGTCAGTTCATTTTCTTTAATTCAGAAACTTTGTCTATATTCAAACATCTGAAGATGAAGAAGTTCAAGCTGTCTCTCTTCCAAAATAATCATTTTATAGCCTTTATTAACTCATTGATGTTCATGTTCAGCTTCCTTAGTAGATGCAGAGAGTGAAGCGACATTTTATATAGAGTGAAGGGACATTTTATCCACTGTATTGAGAAGTTAACTTTACTTTTAGTAATCTATGTACAAAGTGGTTGCAAAAAGAAACAACCCAGAAGAAAATAAATGGAACTTACTGCAAGGTAATTTCTCAGCCCAGGAACTTTGGTCTCTGACAAGGGGTCTACTGACAGAGATCTGAATTGGTAGATACAATATTTTTCTGGCAGGTTCAACAATACTTCATTGAATTATTATGTCTGATTTTTTTATGACCTTGTTTGAACGTATCATTATTTATTTTTTAGAATATTCTGAAGTCTCTGGCTATAGTTGGCAAACGTAAATTCTCTTACATTCGTGCTAGCATCACACGTATCGCCTGTTTCTTTATCATTTAGCATCAAGCTGAAGTCAGCAGATCAGGAAGATGACTGCGATAACCATAAAACTAGGTGTATATATTATGTGCAGTTGGAACCGAGCAGAATCCTGTCTCTGTCAGTTTTCTGTTACTATTTTCTGAAACTACTTGGAACATTAGGAACAAGAAAGAAGGCTAGCAACATAGGCCTTGTTAAATTTTGGCATGCTCTGCGAGTTCTTGCTTGCATTGGTAGTGCAAGCTTGCCGCAGGGAGGAAAGACTGGATGAGGATGGCACGCGGATTTTTTTTTTGTCTGTTTTGCCATGGGTTGTACTGATTATTTTTGGTAGTCTTTCACAACAAAGCCACAAGATTCTAGAAACAGTTTAAGGAAGGTGAGTTTGTGGACTTTCTCTGGCTTTTTTACGTGGCTGGTTGTACCTGACTAGAGCGAGCATACCAAAGTTAGCAAATGCTGGGGAATCTGGCCTATTCTGTGCAACTAGATCCTATAATGAGAGGAGGAGAGGTGGGGATGTAAGGCACACTCACAGAAAATTGATCAGAAAGCCTGGACTGATAAACTTCTTGCTGGCGTTCGTATTTTACCATTTTGCTGCTGAAGCTGTCCATGAGACTTGGTAATGGAATGACCACAAGTAGAAAACTGGTATGAGAAGGGAGATAAAACACCAGAAGGTAAGAGAAACACACAAATTCAACTCAGCTTATATAGGAATAAGTAAATTTTTTTCTTTGAGTGGAGTTCATGACTTCTGCAAGTATCAAAGTATGTTGAAGTGCTGCAAATAATGAGCTGTACTATCAAAGTTCTGATCTATAAGCTGATATTTAACATACGAATTTAAATAATTTTAATGACCTTAAAGATTGCCAGTGAAGTTCAAACATTACTTCTGACTTACAGTCTATGACTTTTTACATGGGGCTACTATTTTTTTATAATTTTTAATCTTTTTTTTTTACAAAATGCAGAGTTAAAATGAAGGATGTAGCAACATGTCTTTTTAGCTTACTATGTGATAAGTAAGTTTATTCATATACAAAACTTATACTTTGCTTTAGAGTACATTTTTCAACCTGTGAGAAAGCAGATTAGTTCACATGTCTGCTTTGATGTTTGTGGCTCTATTGCATTTGTTCTTAGAAAGTTATCAGCCATCAAAGGGTACAGTATAGTTTCACTTTGGAAGTATTGTCAAGGATTATAATCTTTAAAAGAAAAAACTGGCATATATTTTTTCTATATTAGACTACCATTCATAAATTCCAATTCAATTTAAATCTGAAGGTATGTTTCTTCTTCCTGTAATTAGTTCCGTGTAGCAACATTACTCTTTGGATGGTACTTTCTTGAAGCTTTCTTAAAATAGGGTCTCTCTGTAATTTTTTTATAGCATGGAGTTTTATTTTGGGATTTTTTTTTTTCCTCACAAAGATTTAAGTAGTTGTTTCATCGATCTCTCTCTTGGATTATTCCCATTGGTAGCAATTATTTCTAAAGATCAAGAACTACTTAAGGGAATATATGACAGATTTCCACTATATCAGGAGAGTAATGAAAGCTTGGAAAATTATAAGTGGCTGATAGCTTCAACTTTGCTTTACTAGCAGCAGCTAGTTAAATAGCAGTTAAATAACATACTAAAATACAATGAAGTTTGTCTTCACTCCTGATGAATTTTTTAAGGTAATGAAGTAAAATGGCAATTGTTTTAGAGTTAATACACCAATATCTCTTACAAAATTGCAGTTGTTACATGTTAATTTATTTTTCCATATTCTGTAAACAAAATGACATAATGAATGTGCAGAGAAAAGCCATGCTGATCATCTCCATTCTCTGCTGCAAAGCTGTTTTGAATCTCTCTGCAGTGAGAATTTTTAGCAGTGGTTCTCTAATTTAAATGTTTCTCCCAACTTTGTTAGTGTTACCAGACGGGATCTTCTTGTACATTTTGTGAAAAAAGCGCAGTTGGCTAAAAATAGTAAGGTGACAATAAGGTAACAGTATGTAAATAGTGGTTAATGTGGTTGATTTGTTATGCCTTATTGCTTCATATCAGTTCAGTTTCTTTTTTTGCTCTGGTGCTCAGCCTGGTATCAGATTAATAATATTTACTGTTCTTTGTTGCTTGCTCACCCATAATCTTTCTATTTTGAGTATGTGTTGGTTTTGTTCTTTGGCACTAGTGTTATATTTTTATTTACTCCAATGTTAGTGCCATCAGCCAGAGTCACTGAGGCTAAAATTATAACACAGACTTGTAAATAGATGGGCTTGATTTTCTGTGAATCAGTGGCAGTAGGCAAAGCAGGCAGATCTAGCATAATTAGGAAGGTAATTGGTGTGAGTTGCTCTGTATTTGTGCTCAGGACCAGGCTGTACTAGTACATCCTTGTGTGTGTCACTGCTGCCACAGAAGCTCTGCAGGCTGTCTCTGGGCTACTGGGACACTAATCATCATTGCTGGCTTTTTGAGCAAGTTGACTGGACACACTAATGGCTTGTTTACTCATGGACTAATTTTCTTAATCTTGAATTTCAGGCTTCATGCATCTGCAGAATGTCAGCAATGGAGAAGACTGGACTGTTTTGAGGGTTGAACTTTTAACATTTTGCTGTGCACAACTACTTTGTCATATCTGCAGTTGTGTGGTTTTGGTGTGTATTTTTAAGAAATGGCAGAGGATAGCTTACAAGGATTTACAAGGCCAAATGTGTGAGATACGACTCTTTACATAAACAGATGTGTAAAAGAGATTGCCGCCTTTTATTTGTTTCCATTTACTGCCTGTGTATTAAATTTTCCAGGCTGTCTAAATGTACCACTGTTTCTTCTTCTCTGCTGTCGGTAAAATCAGCTCCCCCTTTGGCTTTGATTTTAAAGTTGCCACTGTATTTATAAACATGCTGGCTCATTTGTTTCAGGACTGCTGAGAAGTCAGGGTGTTTTAATAAGTGAAATTATCATTCTACAGAAAAAAAAAAAAAAAAAGGTGGATCATTTTATTGTGGAATATGTTCCCAACCTGTTATGTTTTAGCCACGTGGACAGCTTAAAAGATGGCTGTTCTGATACTGAATTTAACAATGACTGCAAAGGGAGAAAAGTTAGAAGGAGGAAAAGGGGTCAGGCATAGAAAGGCCTCAAGTGCTGATCAGCTGCCAGCAGCAGCCATCTTCCTATAGCCATTGGCTAACAAAAATTCCCATCGCTATTGCGAATGCTGAATCAGCCATTTGTGTGGTGGTATTCTAGTAATAAACCATAGAAACTTGCATTGGGGCAAGGATGAAAATGGTTTCTTTTCTGGGGACACGGTTCTCTTTTGATTAAAGCACTGCTCTAAATCACTTGGAAAAATGTATTTACAAGGAAAAACTACTGACCTTCTGTCACCACATGGACATGTGATGATAAAATGTTAATCGCCTAATGCAGTTATGTGGGATCACTGGAACAGCACAAGGGAAGCATTGAGAATTGACTGTCGCCCACACAGAATCACAGAATGTTAAGGATTGGAAGGGACCTCAAAAGATCATCTAGTCCAATCCCCCTGCCGGAGCAGGAACACCTAGATGAGGTTACACAGGAAGGTGTCCAGGCAGATCTTGAATGCCTCCAGAGTAGGAGACTCCACAACCTCCCTGGGCAGCCTGTTCCAGTGCTCTGTCACAGGCAGAAACATCACCACATCTTGCCTGATGTTGTGTCTTTCATAGCTGGCTTGGTGAATATCATGTTTTCTGTCTTTATGCAGTCACATTTTCAGTTGTGGTAAAAAACTGCAGTGATTCATAATCAAATCTCCGGCAATGCTTTGTTTGCAGAAAGAGAGACGTGTGTTCACTGGAGGGCCCTCTCCAATCTGGTGGTTTTAATTTATTTTTAGCCGAACAATTGGTAAGGGACTAGAATAGAGCCTTGTGTAGAAGATGATGAAACGTATGAAATTAAGAGAGTTGCTTTTACCTGCTTTTTTTCTTTCTGCTGCTTTTGTAGTGTAGTCCATTGCAGCATGAGTAGACTCGTGGAGAGGCTTCTTAAGAAATAACTTCTTGTACCTGACAAAACCCAGAAACCAGTTTGACACTTTTTCTTGTCAGACTACAGAAGACTTCAGTATGTTCACAGCATGTGTCATGGGTCTTGTAGTGGATAAAATATTAAACTCCTTCCAACCTCTGTTCATGGAAATATTGTCTACATGAGTCATATCAAACTGGCAAAATGCCAAGTCAGACATTTGGATAGCTATCCATTGCATGTCAGTTCTTTGTCCTCTTTCTTGTCGCAGGCTTGTATCAAATACTTTAAAACAAACAAAAATCAACCAGAAAACCCTGTCTGTCTTCCCTTATAACCTTGCCTCCAAACAAAACCATTTTAAAGCTCTTTTCCTAATGAGGAAGGAACAGGAGATTGGCTCATCATCTCCACAAGCTTTAGAGTTCCACCAGGTGAACTTCTGATCAACGTCTTGTTGCTCAACGTGATTTCATAAGGTCATCCTGCCTGCCCTTCTCCCTGATGAACAATCTGGGGAGAGCAGAAAGAACATTCCTGTCCATTACTCTTTCTTATCTTTCTTTTTTTTTTTTTATTTTTTTTTTTAATTTTTTTTTTATTTTTTTTTATTGGTAGATGGGCACTGTTCTGGTTCCTGTGCTTGGTCATTAACTGTAGGAACGAGATAAGGACTCAGCAAAACAAGTAGATTTGATGTGAATCACGCTAAAGCCATTTATTACAGAAACAAGTCTCCTTATATACGTAACTATGTTCTAATCATGCGTCCACGCTCCAAGCATGGATTCGCTAAATGAGTATCATGGGCTGTCCATGCGCTGGAGTCTCACTGATGATACGTATGATGATTCACGCCACACCAGGACCCCGGTGATTGAGGAACGCCCCTCTCTCTCACAGCAGATTCTGTTCTCAGCTTCTCTAAGAGGCCTTGAGATTCCTTTGAGCCTGACTAATTCAGCAACAAATCTTTATCTATCGAAACCCCTCCACAATTAACTGCTCAAGGGATTCAGAGAAGGAGGCTGCAACATACTACATCATATCCCTCCTTGTACCCTTGAGACTTGAGAGCAAGGCCACACTGTTGCTAAGGAGAAAGGCTAGCACTTGTTTACAGGCTGTCCCGACACACATATTCTCTCCCTGTGATAAAAGGTCTTAGAGCAGTTTACTCCTCTGAGAAAGGTGCTCTTTGTGATTCACAGGTTAACACAGCTGCTCACTTCTCCAGTGCAAGGCTCTGCTGAGCTGTCATAAGTTTAGCACTCATCTGTCTAAACTTATTTTTGAGAGCAATGAATGATTCATTAGAATCATAGCTGCAAGTTAATATGTTATTCTGCTACTGCTTTGGCTTATAAGACAAGAGTAAAACATATCTAGGACAGTACAGCTGTTTCCTGGAAGTAAGGGTTCATTAAAAAGATTAATCGCAAGACATCTTTATTTATAGATTAGCACCAATTTTGTTACATAATGTTCCAAGATGCAAAGAAACCTGTTTCCTAGCTCATACAGGCTGGCAGGATTCAGAGTTTCCTGTAACTTCATCTGTGTACTAGCTGCTTTACACTGTTACTGTGTAGCCCTCTCTCAACAGCAGTGTTTAATGTTTTAACAGATATTCCTTAGCTGTATTCTCAGGTCAGGATAAGTTGCTCATCAAAAAATAGGTAGTGACCTGAACGAATTCTGCGTGAAAGCCAGATAGCTAATGGTTGTTTTGGCTGCAGAGTCGATAAGGATGCACTTTAAAATGCATTTAGAAACTGTTACTCATAGCTAATATGAGAAAAGGTTGATCCAAGTGTGCTGCTTGCTGACGAATAATGCCATGTTTGGGATTAGGCAAGGCAGTAGGTATCTCAGCAATGATGCAACATCTCACTTCATGTGCAGCAACAGCATTTAGATTAGGGTCTGCACCCTGTCTTTTTTTGATTTACCCAAAACTCCCTGCTCTAACACCTGACTGATGGTCCTGGAGCAAAGCTAGTGCATAAATTCTGCTGACTCAGCATTGTCCCTGCTCTACCTATAAGCAGGGAAAGTGATTGCAGTTGATGAGAGGGTAGGACCTAGTTTATGCTTTACATGAGAGAAATCAGGGCAGAGGAAAGTATCTGGCCTTAGAAGCAAAGAACTTTCACATGTTTAAGTTATAGTTTTCAGTCAATTTTTTTTTCTGCATAACTGAGGGGCAAAGATGCCAGAGTACTTCCAAACAGCAGCTTCTGTTTAGGTGCTTCAGAAACCAGTTCTGTGCATCTTAATTGTACATGCTTGTGAGCATAATGGGAACCCACTCTGTGATTGTCCTTGTTATTTGAATGCCATGAAGATGCTATAGAGAAAGCATGGATGGAACTTCTGAAGTTATTTGGCAAATGCAGGACCCCATTCCCAAAACTGTCATTCTTGAATTTTGTGCCAAGTGTTTTAGTACAGGCAATTCCAGATGTGAGTTCTGGCTTATTTTTTTGAAAATGTTTTTACAAATGCAGTTTCAACTGAGGGGAGATGCTAGAGAACCAAGCACAAAGAAACATGAGAGGTGTTTGCACTGTTTGTAAAACAGTACAAAAAGAAAAAGCCTAATTGTAGGGAATATTAGAGAAATCAGTATAGAAAGAAATGTCTTCAGCTAACATTGTCAACACTGGCCATACCACATACACTGTGCCAAACTTGCATGGTCTGTGGATAACTATTTAATAAAGGAAGCAGTATGATGTTGCAGACACGTTATAAAACTTATTGCAGGCTTTTTTGTGGTGACTTGGTCTTTGTCATGGGTTATGACTAATCAAATTAACAACCATAGTTCAGCTAAAAGGAGTGAGTGTGCCAGTCATAATGAATAGCTGTAATGTAAAATCAATATTTAATCTCCGTTATCTTGTGTATGAAGAGCCTAAGCTGTTAAATATGACTTTCAGGAATAATATTCTCTCCTCTGACTAGCCCTGCAATGTGGGGAAGGGATCTTCTCTTGAGTATGGACTCAATTGTCTGTACAATTTAATCATGCCAAAAACAGTTGTTGAAAATGTTAAATCTTAAGAGCATTTTGCAGAGAAAATGCTTCATTTTTTTTTCTGAAGGAACGCGATACTGATCTTGTTAAACATATTAATCCCTATTAATTTATCAGAAACCTCTTTAATAAAGTCAATGTTAGTTCATGGCAAAAATGCACAGATATTCATGGATTGATAGAGGAAATCCTCAGAGGAAAGAGGTTGACAGGGAAACTGTAGAATCTGTGTTACAGGTTTTAAAGATGGGGTATTTAAAGCTCTGTCTGAATGTCATCACTTTCTGGATCTTGCTTTGAGGACGAATCACATGAACCGCTTGAGTTCTGGCCCCCATTGCCCTATGAATTCAGAGTTGTTGATTCTGTAGAGGTTAGCTGGATCTGGGGAAACACCACATTGAAAGTTGGGCTCATCTACTGTGTGTCTATTGTCTTTTTACTGATGGACTGGACCAAAATGCCAATATGCAAACTAAAAGCGATCATTTCCTCGTCTTATGTAGCCAATGCTGGGTTAATAATTAGCCTGAGAGAGAAAAAAACATTATCTAGCAGATAATCACTAAAACTTTCATCCTTTTGTTAAAGAAGCTTGTTTTGTTAATAGGATGGACAGTTAGGACACCCTCATGGATACCAAAAGAATCAGGATGCTGGAGAGCAGAAGAAATATTCTCATGAGGTTTCTAATTTTTTTGAGGAATCAGGGAGAGATGCGTGAAATGGCTGGTTCAGTGTATGTATTGTGCTATCTAAAGTAAAAATTTTTTTGAAAGGGAAATAAGTGTCTGATTCAGAATCTGATGCTTCTGAAGATAAAGCTGAAAGCAGTAGCGCCTGGAAAGGGGACTTTCCAGGAACCAGTTTAGATTACTGGGAAGAATGTGAAAGGGCTCAAGTGTCAGGTCCTGGACAGTTGAATTTCAGGGCCTTGATCCAGAGGACAAAAGTCTGGAAAAGGGGTCTGCACCTTGGAAGTGTGGTTTAAATCCAAAGCTGGAAAAGCCAAATGAATACTGTGCAATGGGTGACCCACCTCCTGGATACTCTTAACTTCATGGGCTTGTGTTTGACATCTGTTGGCTGTTACTGTAGTACTTGAAGTCAATTACTGATTACTGCAATTACAGAAGTTATTAAAGGGTTTGTGGATATGCTGTAAGAAACATATGGCTTTGTTGAAGGAGTGTGGTTTTATCCACACAGGTGTAATTTACAGGTCAAGATCTACCAGTTTACAGTTGTTATCTGTGCATGCCCAAGTCTACCTTAAGTGTTGATTTCTCTACTCAGGTGTTACTATAGTAGTATAATTTGTAGTGTTTTCCCAAGTTATGGTAAAACTTGTAAATAAATATGAAAAGAAGGGTCACATAAGATAACTTATTCAGGGCTTATTCTTCATATTAGAGCTCACAGTACAGGGATGCTCTAAATGCATTTCCATACAACATTCACAAAGTTGTAATCAATATGTGTGAAGTCTTACAGTTTTGGAAGAAGTATTATATTTAAAATTTGTTTTTTCTTTTTGCCAGAAGGGAACGGTTTTACTGTGAGTTTCTATAGCAACATGCTGTAGACCTGTCCTTGGCTGCCTCAATCTGGATGGATCAAGCTGAAGCTGTATAGCTTCCTGTCTTGAATATACTCACCTTTGGCTTTCAGGAAAATAAGAGATAATGCTCATAGTGATGAAGTTTGTCAATCTGAAATATGACCCCTCATTTAAATTTGAGGTTTGACTTAATACTTTTTTCAGAAACACATGCATTACGGATGTTCAAAAGTGCATGTTTAAGAAGCACTAATGTCTGCAAAAGGGAAAGACTTCTGCTTCTACCTACAAAGCAGTAAACATTCTTAAAAACTATTATAATATTTCAGAGATACTAGATGTAAGGAAAATCATATTGTCTGGAAATTGGATTTGTTGATGTTTGTATTTCAAGAGGAAATATTGTTGGTGAATCAAGGGAAAGTCTTTGCTTACTTTAAGAATCTCATTCTCTGTTCTTCATAGACAATGAAGTCTCTCTGGTTTCAGTTGGGAGCAGAACCAAGAACAGCTGTGAAGTAGCAGCACAGGAAGGTGGCAGAGGGCTGCTGTGAAACTGGGTTGCCTTTGGGCGCTGAAACCAATGTGCAGCTCTCTACTGTCTGTGTTTTTGATTATCAAAAGGTGCCTTTTGAATATTTGCTGATATTTGCTTTCTGAAGCTTATGAAGAACTGAAAGCTTGTCAGAATCCGTACGACAAACAAGCGCTCAGTGTGTGGAAGGGGCACTTAGACAAGGTAAGGCTGCTATATGAGGAGTAAAACGGGTGTTTTGTTCACTATGCTCAAGCTTAGGGAGTGTGTCACAGGATCTGCCTCAGACTACTGAATCTGTGGAGGTGAAGGTGAATCTTAACAAATTGCCATGGTGAGTTTGTATTCACTTAACACCTCATCCTTCAGGTTCTCCGGAACAGCTGTAAAATAAGGAGCTTCATGTTTGCTTAGGGGTAGAAGCTAACATATGGACAGCTAGTACAGAGTAATACTTTTCACTGTAATTGAACTCGGGGTAAATAGTTTGTCTACTGTTGCCTGTATTTGTAGTTAGTGTGTATTTGGCTTTGTGTCTGAGGTCAGAGCAAGTCTTTGAACTGCACATCAGAGAAGACTGTGTAACAGCCTGTTCCTTTGTTTTTCATTGGAATGGATTATAGTTGGTCAATATATTTGCTTATGCCTTTCTTCCTTTATTGCTTTAATCCTTTGATTCTCCTCCTAGTTATGACTTAAAATTCTCCTGAAAGCAACTAAACTCAAACATACTTTTTATAAAAAAAAAATTTACTCTATGGTACTTAATAAAATTTAGAATGAGTAACATAATTTTCCTATTACTGTTGACTGCTGTCTGGACTCCATTAAAAAAAAATAATATATGAATCTTTGTATTAACCTGGTTTACAACAGGATTTGTATCTACAGAACTCATGGTAGGCTTTCATTAACATGGTTCTTTGGTGTATTGCAGAACTGTAAACCTAGCCAGCCTTATGGCAAATGAGCTGTGGTCCTTGGTACTGTTGGTATTATGATTTGTCTAGTAAATATTGGAGGATATAGGCTGCAAATGGTGGTGTGTTTCTGCAGCACTTCCAGCTTGAAAGTTTGTTCTGAATTTAGTTAGTTTTTGTCAAGCACTTTGGAAGTGGAATGATTTGGAAACAGCACAGAACTCAATGTTTGCATCTCAACCAAAAGAACTTTAATCGAGAAGCCATTGAAAGAGAAGCATGTTGGAGGTGACAGGAATTTAGCCAAAATTTTCTGCTGTTAAGAAACACTTTGGGTGAGACATAACAATACAGTCTATACTATCTCTCTTGGCTACTGTAGCATTTTTTAGTGAGGGTGGCTGATAATGTGGCATCTTCTCCTTTTCCCCCTCTCAGTTTTCATGAATGCGTGATGGACATTCTAATTTTGCTCTGAGCGTGACATTGGGAGGGAGGAAACCGTTGTATTGTTCTGGAAGGCTTGTTATTAATAGGAGGGTGGTGCCTTAGTATTGTCACTGTGGTCCTATGGACATGCAGGAGGGTTGTTTTTGTTGTTGTTGGGTTTCTTTTGGGGGGGAAGGGAGTGTTTATTTGTTTGTTGTGTTTTTTTTTTTTTTTTTTATTTGCTTTCCTGTATAAGAAAATAAAATAAACTTCTGTGCTTATAGTAGAAATCTTGAAAATGTGATTAATTTTAAAAGCTGCTTTGTAACTGCATCTAGGCTGTCAGTCACCCGTCATCCTGAAGTTAATCCTGCAGCCATCTTCCATTACCTTGGTCACACAAAAGAACAAAACTGTCATTTCTATTGATGTCAGTTCAGCTCGTGGTAAAATGTCACCTGTGACTCTGTCTCTTGAAAACTTTATTTTAATGGATTGTGGACTAATACTAAAACAGTCAAACACTTGTGTGACAGGTATGGAGTATCTCTTTTTAGGAGGCTGTAATGCAAATAATTTTGTCACTAGTAAAGAAATCTGTTCCATGCCATAAGATACCATTTGAAGTTTCTGTTTGCCTCATAAATGTTGCATGTTGATTTTTCACTGTTATATTATTACAGGTAGCTGCATTTAGCACAGAAGAATGGAATGTGAATTTGTGTTTCACATATAGCTAGTTGATCATCTAGATAAAGAAAAAATAACTAAATAAAATTACTGTGCATTTTTATTTGTTCCCTTTCATATGTTACACTTTTCAGTTTTTGAGAACGGTTCTTTAATGCTGACTTAAAACCTTGTTAGCCAGTACAATCTGTGAATTGACGGTTTTGTTAATGGTGAATTTGTGTAACATTGAGTGGCTTTAAGTTTAAAAAAGGATATCTTAAGCAGTTTATGTATCAGTCCAGGACTGCTGAATTGTCTGTTTCCCAGCAGGCAAAGGACAGTAGCCTGATCGTTGTTTTTCCTTTTGCCATCTGGACTTTATTTTATCCTGTAAAATTTGATTTATTATTATATGAAGCTATATATAATACTAATAGTGTATTAGTATAATACGCTATTAGTATTTGGAATACTAATCTAGCATAGCCACACTAGCAAAGTGTACTTTCGGAGTGCCAGAGCAGGTGAGAAGTTAGAGGAGGACAACCTTGGGAATAAGAGGTTTATAACAAGTTGAACATACACCTTCCTCCTTGCCGTTAATACAGGCAAGACTTGTAGCTCTCCAAAGACGCAAACTTGAGATTTGGAAAACTAGCTTAGAACCTGTAAGCAGCCCCGTTTCAGAAAGGCTGGACACTTAGATTGAATTAACGTTCATGTGTTTGGAATAGTGTAAGACACCAAGCCATATGGATGGCGGTTCTGTCAGCCAACTGTGACAGGTTTTCTGTCTTAGATAACACCAGTTATCTGTAAGTAAGTGCTGGAAGGTGGTTTTAATATTTTGTATTTGGTATAAGGAGGAATAGTCTTTAAATTCTTTGTCTGACATATTCTTCATTTAGTTCCAGGCTGGTATTTTTCTCTTGTTGCATTCTGAATAAAAGTGAGGACAAAACATAAGCATTAGTAGCACAAGAAGGAATAGTTTTTCTTTCTAATCAAACAAAATACTATTCTAGTCTTTAGCACAGTCTGTGATGACCAAAAAGTGTTCTCCTGGCCTGCAGTAATATAAATTTAATTTGTCTTTAATCAATTGAGGAAGCAGTTCCAGACATAATAGAGCAAAGCCTTTCTGCCCTTGGGTAATGTAAAAAGCTGCAGCATCCCATTTAATCAACTTAGGACTCGGTTTCATAAAAGAGAGGGCAGCAACTCCATCATAACCTGAAAACAGAAATTCACTTTGTGCACTTTTCAGGAGTACATTTCCATGGTTAAGTTGATAGCATTGGAACTTTTTATGATAACATAGGCTGGTTTTCAAATTCCCCTTCAGTCTCATGTTTACAATAGCTGTCTTAAGTAAGGTATGCCTTGTGTTTCACATATAGCTAGTTGGTCATCTAGATAAAGTAAAAATAACTAAATAAAATTACTGTGCATTTTTATTTGTTCCCCTTCATATGTTACACTTTTCAGTTTTTGAGAACGGTTCTTTAATGCTGACTTAAAACCTTGTTAGCCAGTACAATCTGTGAATTGACGGTTTTGTTATATGGTGAATCTGTGTAAAATTGAGTGGCTTTAAGTTTTAAAAAAGGATATCTTAAGTAGTTTATGTATCAGTCCAGGGCTGCTGAATTGCCTGTTTCTCAGCAGGCAAAGGACAGTAGCCCGATTGTTGTTTTTCCTTTTGCCTTTGGACTCTGTAGTGACTGCTAGGAATGGCAATTGGAAATATTGAGATTCAGCAGTTAAGCAGTCTTGCAGACCTTTGAGAAGGGAATTCCCAACAACAGGTCTCTAAATTAAAATGTTCTTCTACACAAACAGTCCTGGCCAAACACCACATACTTTGAATAAATTAGCAAAGGGGATAATGATGCAAAAGGAGAATGTGACTGATGTCACCCCTTTGAGCAGAAATAATGATCTTAAAAATATATGTTATCTTGGTATGGCAGGCATTGCTGCTTTAGCATAAATGATTAATGTTAGCATTAATTACCATTAATGTGATGAGTAAATCAGCAGTACATATTTGCAGTATATGTGAACAGACAGGCATTTTGGAAACAGCTATGATGCTTTTTTCATTCAGTGAAAAATATCTTCTAATACTGATGTTTGCTGCAGAAGAGTAATCTCAGAGATTTGTCAGACCATTATGTCTCTGTCTCAACATTTAACTTGCTCAGTATAGTGGGATTTTTCCTTTGATTTGTTTACTTCAGCATTTTACAATGCTTTGTAACGGTGATTGGGACTAGATTGGGTTAAGAGAGGGAAGAAGGAAGAAGAAAGAAAATCGCAGAAGCCACTTATCTTATGAAATCAGAGACTGTTCAGTTTATCCTGCTGGTGTTCAGTTTATGCTGCTTATGTTCGCACAATTTGGCTGCCTCTTCTATGGTTTATGAATCTAGCTCAGTTGGCTTTGCATAGATAAAATTCCTCTTCAGTGTTACGGATTTCTTTATTCACTTGCAAACAAATACTTTCATTTTAGGTAAGAGCAGTTAGCGTGGGGGACTTAAAGTCAAGACTTGGTCTCTTTCTGAAAAGTAAAAACCAAACAGTGAGGCATTACAACTCCAAGATATATACGCAGTTAAGTCTTTGCATTTTGAGAATCTGATTCCATCACCTTACGTTGTAGGTGCCTAGTGTAGAAGAAGTTGAGACTGAAACAGCTTGCCGTAGAGATGCTAATGGATATTAGCTTTCATGAAGCAGTCAGAGAATAGGTGACAGAAATCACAAGCACTTTATCTTTTTATATGCTGCCAGTCTTGGAAAAGCAAACATCCTCCACAGATATTTCTGATTAGAAAATATTGTGGGTTAGGAGCAGTTATCTTTCAATGTTGCCATGTTCTGAGTAAAACAGCACCAGATACCTTATGTTTGCATATGTTAAAGCAATTTATAATTATGACTTTGGGGAATGCAAAAGAGAAATTTGAGGATATAAATAGCTTCCCAGACTTTACTCTTTCAACTTGAGCAATTTACTTAGGGGATAGATGAAATCAAGCCCTTTATTGCTGGTGGTCGTCTCTGAAAACACGTGGAGTTAGATGAAAAAGCTGAGAAAATAATACCTTTTGTTCCCTTGCATCTCTTAATAGTTGGCCAGTAGAGCTTCTTAGGCATAGATCAAAAGCTATATAGCAATCTAGAAAGCTGTTTATGAAAAGCCCATGTTATTTAAGCTGTTTCTAATGCGTTGTACTGACTTACGTGAGGTAACTGTCCAGTAGCAATGGAGCACAGCCCTTTTCTGGGTTAACAGTAAGCCTTTGGCTGCATAATAGATGTTACAGATCCATTTCCACCATTACTTCCATTTGAAATATTCTCTGTAGCAGAGATAGAAAGATAAATTAGAAAGCTGGGTTAAAACCAAATAAGCCTGAAACATGGGATCGTGCCGTGATGATTTGCCAGTCATCTTTCATCATGTAGGTTATTCTCAAAATCAGGGTATTGTGGTACATTTTATAGATGTTGTAGAAGATTTCCAGTTTAGGGAACTTATTTCTCTGGAGCAAATTTCAGAGGAGGCTGTTTATGTGCGAGTGCTGAATAGATCTGTCTGTTGATACATATGATAAGTATTGTAAGGGTCTTCTCTCTTTTTGAACTCCTTGCTTGTTTCCAAGTATTTCACTGCTTTGCAAAGCTTTAATTTATGCTAAGCGTTTGTTTTTGTGCCTGGCTTGTGAGTTTTTATTTACTGACTCATTTGGTTTGATCGCACATGATGTGCTTCCTAGGAAAATATTTAAAGTTCGCTTTAATGGATAAGCAAATGTTTAGAAGATTGCACGTACTGTCACAGTTTTGGAGTTTGAGACAGTAAATCTATTTCTATGGCCATAATAAACAACACAATGTTGTTTATTACAGAACATTTGCATTATATAATTACTCTGTTGATGTCAGAAAAGGCGATGAAAGATAATTTTTTAACAAAGCTTGTGCTTAGCCCTGATGATAGTTTATTAAAAAGCTGATATTGGTTCCTGGCAAGAATCATTTGGCAGGATGTCCTGTCCCCTCCATGTTTTGCAAAATCTGGTGAAATTACCCCAAAAACTGACTGGTAGGGAAGCTTAGCAGAGTGGCCCTTTCGGGGGGTATGATGAGTAGCCACCATTAAGAACAGAAAAGCCTGATGTTTCCTGAGGACCAGAACCCAGCTGCCGTCAGCACTGCAGTGATCCTGGCTGCTGGTGTAGAGCACTGTGGCTGCAGGAACTTTCTCCTTGTGTTGGGAAGGTCTCGGCTGGCTCTAGGCTTGTAATATGGTACTCATAGTAGCCTCTTCCTTGGCTCATGAAGTGTGTGATAGGGGCAGAAAAATTGCACTCATCTTGCTGCAATGTGTTTGTGTGTCTTGAGATGGGGTCTTGAAGCTCTTCTGTGTGATGCCAGAATAGATTCCCAAATCTCTCGCTGCCTTAGCTTGAGGAACAGAGAGGTGGCTTCATGGCCTTTTACTGCCAGCAGTTTAGCGAGGTGCAGTAGGTGTGATCATATTTGGCTGAATGAGACCCGTTAACGTACACCTAGTTCAAAAAGCTTAAATGTAAAAATGCTTATTTGAAGTCCCATGTATACCATTTGTTAGTGTTCTCTTATCAAATGTGTTCTATAATGCCTTAATACTAACTCTGCAAATTTGACTGCTGCTGCAAAAGTTGAACAGAGTTTGTTCAATTTCATGCCTCACTGCTGTATTAAACTCCCAGCAGCTTTGTTGAGATGGGAAGTATTGCTTGTGCAGCCTTTTCATCACTAGTAGGGTTGCATGACTGTGAGTAATTAGATTTTTTTGTAAAATATTGCACAAGAAGTAATAAAACCATTTGTGTTTCAGTGTAGCAGTGTTGTGTCTTCAGGGCTTCTGAAGGAATAAGAAGTTATATACTGATTTTCATCAAACAAGTATGACTGAATACTCACTGGGAGGGAGTCTGCAGCTTAAAAAAATAGAGATGTGTTTCAGTTCAAGTTAATGTTTTTGGAACCATCATCCCACCAAACCACCCCTGAAGTACTAACACTTCAAAAATTAAGATTTTAGGCATCCTGAGCTTTTTATTGAAGGCCTGTTACTTACGATGGTCTTAATGTTTTTAGTTTCCTTGGGCTGGATGCAAATCAAATACCATTTTTGTGTCTGTTAGCTGAAATGAACCTTTTATATGAAGCACTTTAGTCTTCATTACATACCTAGATCTTTCATAATTAGAGAATTGGAATTATGTCTCTTTATCTTTTACCCATTCCTTTGCAACTGGCACTTGAATGTTAATGATAAAGAACGAAATTGTCCCTTGAAAGGCAGATTTTAGGTGATTGCAAACATGCATATAGTGGACAATACTAAGATTTTCCCTACTTTAGCTGTTTTCCGCTAGCATTGGTGGATAATCTGTCATTAGCCTTTGTTCCAAAAAGGTGAATTTGTTATTAAAATAGTGAAGCAGTCTTTGAAGGACTTTGCCTGCTAATGTTCGTCTTATGCAAGAAACAAACAAAAAAGCCAGACCCATCTGACATTGCAGATTGTACTATAAATACTTCAGATGAGTTTGTGTGGTGTTGGTTTGTGTTTTGTTTTTGTTTTTCCTGGACTCATCACAAGGATTTGCCAAGCAAATACGTAAAATGTATTTTTTTTTCCTGGACATTCATTTATACTATGATTGCTATTACTTGGAATCCATAATAAAATATTTGTCCATATACCATGCAGTAAATTGCTGTAGAGAAAGTTGCAGGTGGTGACTTACAGTTCAAAGTGTCTCAGAATTTATATTCAGTAGGAATATCTCATTTGATCATCTAACACATTTTTAATGTTTGATTAAATTTAGGCTATAAAAAAATAAATTATCCCAAATTTGGGTTTGTGAAGTAGTAGGAGGAGGAGGATGAAGTGCAATTTTTTTCACCCTTTTTCTTGTTTTTTTAGACTGAACGAGAATGCGCTTCTCTTTCTCCTCTCTCCCTGGTATATAAGGATGACACTACTGTATTCTCCTCTGTTCCAAGCTTTAGGCAAATGTGATGTTTGTATCTCCAGTCCACTATACCTCTTCGCTAGCAAATTTGATAATAAATTTGTTTCTTATTTACTTGCAGAACATAGCAATGAAGCACATTGGCATTTGACATTGGGGTAATTGTTCGTCATTCTTCGTAGCTGTTGGCCCCTGTTAAATATATCTATAAGGGTACTTACCTATCTAGCGGATAATACGGCAAAAGCTTTATTGCTCATCTGAAGGGAACTTTAGATGGCTGAAATCTTTATTATCCTCACCAGCAGATTAATGTTTGAATAAGTTTATCCACTTATATAAAATAAATGGTTTAAAACTTAGTAACTAAAATCCCCTCACTGTTGTGACAGGCATCTGCTTGAATGTTCTTCAAGCATTGCCATGGCCAGTTTTCCAGCTTCACAGAAAGAGAAGGACCAACCTCCTGGGCCAAGACACTGTTCCAGGGACAAATCAAAGCTCCATTCACTCAATTGCATTTGCCTGTGCTTCTTGCCAGCTGGTCTGGTTCTGTTTAATTAACTCTGAACTGAAGAGTGTGGAGGATCACAGATGATTTGGGTAAACAGTTCCCAAGAATGAAGAGATGAGAGAGTCTGCTTGTTTCCCACCTGTCTCTGCCTGGTAGTGGGAGGCTGAGAGAACACTTGTACAAGAGAGACACTTTTTGCATTGACTGCCAGATGTTCTGACTTCCTTCCAAGGTTTTTCTTTCCCTTTGCAGATCAATGTGTCGGTTGCATTGGCTGGAAAATGTGGGTCAGAATCATTAAGCCCATCAGAGTGCTTTTGTTTGTACCTCTCGCTTAGGGAATACCTGTTCTGGGCAGTATAGCTAACTGACTGCAGTCAGAAAGGCCATGGAGCAGTATTATACCAGGTCCTACCAAGCTGACTGATGGTCTTCAGGCTGAAAGAGGCACATCTGTCCCTGCAGGGCTTATTAGCTCCCAGGCAGTACAAATGGGACTAGATTGTTTCTGGGGTCAGGTAAATCTGTTGTGTGTCTCACTGTCTTCCATCGTAGATGCAATCCTAACAAAAATATGTGCCAAGAGCCTTGCAACAGAGAACCAATGGCTTGCTTTTGTGTAAATGGTGTTTCCCTCTAAGTGTATGCAAAATATAACCAGCTCTCCAGTAAATACTTTCTCAAAGACCTCTGGTTAAAATGATAGGTGCAAATTTCTTTTTATTTGCTTTCTGGAAGGCAAGAGTTATTAAACTTACTTTTTAAGTCCTAAGATAGCATTCTCTACTGTGTGTGGTATAACAAACAAAACAAACCTCAAAACAACAAGAACACACACACAAACCACCTCACCCCCCAAAAGGAAAACAAAACAACAACAAAACAAACAAACAAAAAACCCAAACAACAAAAACCTGTTATCTGTCTCTTGGAGTATTTGGAGTTGTACATAGTTGGATTTGTCTTTGGGCAAGTAGGACGTCACATTTTAAGAGTCTTTCATAAACACTTAGGGAAAATAAAAAGAAGAATGTGAGTTTTACATTTTGTATTTGTTTCATCATCTTCTTGTAGAACTTGAAATGTGTCACAGTTTTAAATAATATATTCCTGATCTGAAAAAAGCAAATGTGGCTCTTCTGAATGTAAGCACTGAAACATGGCCGATGTTTTTAAAAATGTTTATTGTTGTATGCAGTCTATGCAGACTTATGTTGACTGCTTTAACATGTTTAATTTTATGACAGTTATAAGCTACTCATTTAGACTGAAGGATAGACCTTTACAGTGTGTCAGGGAGGTAGCAGGAAAGTCTTGTAACTTGGTGAATTTATCACACCTGGAGTAGCGCAGTGACAAACTGGTTCCAGTATGTTAAGCTGCCGAGTATGGTAAAGTGGCCTTTTTTTGAAACACAAGTCACACATAGGTGATAAGGATAAATTCAGGATATTTCAGGGTTAATGAAGTTCTATAAAATCCCTTGTAGCAGATTTAGTAGTACTCAAAGGACCAGAGGTGACAGAGGCATTGGTCAGAGGGAGTTCAGAAAGATTGCTTTGTTTTGCGGAAAGAAGCTTAATCTGAGCTTTGTATGCTGTTTATTTTTCCTGTCCCCCACAACTGATTTTTTAAAATCAGATTTCTGATAGTCCCTCTTCCTGTAAAAAGTGTTCTGGGAGAGTTTTGTAGTTACTGAAATACAGTATTTCAAAGGACAAATAAAACCTTCACACTTCTGAAATGTTAGTGGAATTGCTCTTACTTCCATGGGACAGTGCTGCTTTGTCATTCTCTCAGTGATGTCACCACAAAGTTCTTCTGAGAAGTCATGTTCATGCTGTTTGTCTAATTTTTACCTGTTTCTAATTAATCTGCGTGTACTGTCAGTCTGCCTCCCCACCACTTACCTGTAGGCTCACAGCTTTTCTGTCCTGTGTCTTTTGGTGTGACTCAAGAAGCAGAAGATGGTTGAGCCTGGCAAAGAGCTAAGCGTACTTTTCTCTCTGTAGCCAAAGGGCAGCTCTAGCACAGCATAAATTGTGTTGCATTTTGTTTGAAGTTGTCTGTGCTTACTAGCTTCTATGTTTCTTGCACCAGTCCAGAATTGGTTTTAACTTCGCTCTGCTGTAGGGGAGTGTGAGGAGAGGAACCAGTCTGCTTTTGTGGACCTTTGATTCTGCTCTGAAACTGGCAG
The DNA here is from genome assembly GCF_036013475.1 of Columba livia. NCBI lineage: Eukaryota > Metazoa > Chordata > Aves > Columbiformes > Columbidae > Columba > Columba livia. The sequence goes on along the minus strand of NC_088603.1, from coordinate 48,859,493 downwards.
TCCTATCTCATGCTGATCTGCCCTGCTTCTTGGAGGTGTCTCCCATCTGGTTGCTGACCCTTCATACAGGAATTTGAAACTGGACAGGATTGCTGTAGGTAGAGGAGAAGCTGGGAGCCAGTTTAAGCACCCTGGGAAATAAAGCTGATCCTTTTCTAATAAACTTGCAAGCAAGCTTATCTGAGCACATACTTGAGCTCAGGAAGTGAAAATGGTTCTATGGGTACAAAGACTATAGCTGGACAGAGATCTTTACTTAGCAAGGGATTAGCTCTAGCCTCAGCCTTCCTGAGAGTGTGTTGGGTGTTTGTTTTTTTTTCAGTGAGAACTTTGGTGTTCCTTGAAATAAGCTTGTGTATCTGGTTTAACAGAGGTTTGTTCTTGCTCTTTATAGTATTAGTAAAAGCCAAAGGTTTGTGCTTGAAGATGCAAGCTCTCTGAAAGCATGCACGCATGGAGATTTGTCAGCTTTAATCCTGTATGTGACCTCAACAGAGCATGAGAGGACTATTGTTGCTGCCTTGGCTGGTACTGTTTACACATTATAACAATGGGTACAGTGATTTAAACTTGATGTTTCTCTATCAACTCTATTTTAATGAAATAATATATAAACAAGTGTTTTCTGTTTGCATTGCTACCCTACAAATTAAGGATCTTCAGTTAAGTAAACAAATAAATAAATATTGGAATGGGGGCTTCAGGCAGAAAAAGAGAGCTTGTGAAACCAGAACAGTTCTTTTGAGATTGTGGACAAAGAAGGGCAAATAAGATTTACTATGTTAGGCTGCACTAGAGAAAACAAGACAGGTCATATTGGTGTTGCATACAGATTTATCCCTCTGGAACATCCTGCATGTCTAACTTTGACACACTTAATATTGGTTCCTATAGCTAGAAGACTTGAGACAAAAAAAAGTTGAGGTAATCATACAAAGATGTGAAAGTTTTTTGTGGAGTTTTGGGAGGTGGTAAGACCAACTTCAAACTGAATGTTGTTTTATGCTGTCTGTTTTGTTACCCTCTTCAGTTCTGTTCCGAAGTCATCACGATGACTTCTCATTCAAGAACTTGTGTATCAAATAATGTTTTTCACTTTTAACCTTTCCTTCGTCAACATGCTGTCTTGTTTTCTAAACTATGAAAATGCTAAAAGAAGCCAGTCTAGAATCCTGTCCTTTTTGGTGTGTTATAAAGTAGTCTAAAAATCTAAGACACTGTATATTTTGGGAAGCATTTTTATGCATAGCTGTTTCTGATCTCAGTGAGATTTTTGTCAGACTTCTCCCAGCTGGAGTAGTCATTGCATTGAGATTATCCTTTACCATCTATTAGTCCTGGTGTTCGTTTCAAAAAGGAAGTGGTATGTGCATGTAAAGAAAATATATTCAAGCTTAATGTTATTTGTGCTTCTGTATAATATGTTGTTGTTTATTGTTTTGCATATTAAGAATTGAAGTCAGTTGCTGGCATGAACCAACAGGTTCTCTCTGAACTGGTTTCCAGCATTGTTTACTCCAAAATATTGGTAAAATCTCAACACTTCTAGGAGTGCCTTATCTTCTGTGTTTGACAGCCTTTGCCCTCAGCTAATAGCTTTCAAGTACAGTGTTCTCTGGGCTTGACATGTGGTGCTTAACTGATGCCTGTGAACCTGAAGCATCCAGATCCTGCTTTCAGAACAGATGTATTACAAGTGACAGGTTGTCTATAAGTATATATGTTGTTCCTTTAAAATCTGCTTGGGACAGGTTCTCTGCAAAGCTGCTGTCATTGGTATGAGTACCTCTATAAAACTTAATTAGAATCCAGAGTTGGAATAGCAGCTGTTGCTGAACAACAGATGGAGGACATGAGTTTTGAATTTTCTTCATAGTTTCCCCACTAAATTTCAAGCCTTTAATTTTTTTTATTGTTTGGGAAATGCCTTAAAGCATAGCAAAGGCTGTCAAAATAATTTGTAATCTTTCTAGAAAACTGAAATGAATGCTGCAGTAATTCACAACAGGCAGAGGTGCAGCAATTTATTCATACACATCCAGCAGCACTATCATCTGACCTTTTTGTTTTTTTTAAAAAAAAAAGCCAAAAACTTCAGCCTCATTACATGAAGGCCACAGGAATAATGAACATTTTGATTATTTGGGTTTCCTCAACCTTTTTTTTTTTTTTGCCAGACCGTGAAGCCCATTGTGAACACACAACAGCAGCCCAGTTTGTGGTATAGTTCTCAAGGGAGATGCTTTCAGTGTAGCTGCCAGTGACCTGTGCGCTGAGTCGGTTTCATTTCCCATTGTTTTCGAGTATTGAAGCTCTTACCTTCTTGGTTGTGGATAAATCCTTTTCTGGATCTCAAGTCAAGCCAAATTGTGCTTTCCCTCTGATCTCTGACTCGTTTCACAGCATTCTTGGTCTCCTGCTTATATGGCAGGAATACCCAGGTGAAGGTCCATTTGGGTACAGTTTCTTGCAGAAACTCTTTTCCCTTGTGCGTTGGACTAGCTGGGGCAATAATGACCACAGTGCTCCTTAACAAGGCTGACTAGGCAAGAATAAGTTACCTATTTTTTAATATATGAGAGTGAATGGATATCTTTGAAAGTATCAAGAAGCAGATCTTTTGAACAAGAAAGTGCCTCTTTTTCCCCTCCTAGAAGTAATTTTGCAGTGAGTAACTGTTCTTTTGTTCTGTCCGAAGCTGGCATGTATTATTCATAAAGGCTAGATTGGTTTTAATAAAGATAATTCTTTTCTGATAACATAGAAAAAATACTCATTTATTAGGTTCAGGTTCTTTGTGTCCCTAGGGCACTGGTCATGAACAATAACTGTGATATTGTAGGTTTTCTCTTTGTGTTAAGTTAAATGGTTAGGATTTTTTTTATATTTTATTTTTTAACTAGAGCCCTTCCATAATAAAAAATTACTTTTATCCTTCTTCCTTCTGTATGATGGCAAACCCCTTTTACAAGTGGTCATAGTTTTAAACTAAAAGAGGGGAGATTCAAACTAGACATGAGGAAGAAATTTTTTACAATGAGGGTGGTGAAACACTGGAACAGTTGCCCAGGGAGGTGGTAGGTGCCCCATCCCTGGAGACATTCAACACTGGACAGGGACCTGAGCAACTCAAGCTAGTTGAAGATGTGAGACCCCACTGGAGTCCTGTGTCCAGCTCTGGAGCCCTCAGTCCAGGAAAGACATGGACCTGTTGGAGAGGGTCTGGAAGAAGCCACAAAAATGATCAGGGAGTTGGAACACCTCTCCACGCTGAACAACTCCAACTCTCTCAGCCTGTCCTCATAGGAGAAGAGAAGCCTCTGGTGAGACCTGATCACAGCCTTTCAGTATTTAAAAGGGACCCAGAAGAAAGATGGGGACAGACTTTTTAGCAGAGCCTGTTGCCTTAGGACAAGGGGTAATGGTTTCAAACTAAAGGAAGATGAGGAAGAAATGTTTTACAATGAGGCTGGTGAAACACTGGCACAGGTTGACCAGAGAGGTGGTAGATGCCCCATCCCTGGAGACATTCAAGGCCAGGCTGGACAGGGCTCTGAGCAACCTGATCTAGTAGATGATGTCCTTGCTCATTGCAGGGGGGTTGGACTTCATGACCTTTGGAGGTCCCTTTCATCCTAAGCTATGATTCTATCGAAGTTAAGTGAACATGCTGTGAGGTGGCTATTCAGTTTTAGAGGTCCAGGTTTCTTTCTCAGGTCCTTTTGGGAGACCTTTAGTTCAAGCTCAAAGTACCTTTTAAAATTAATGAATATTGGAAACACTTATATTGTAAACAAAGCTGATATCTTTGTGGTTGTATACATATATTGCTCTGCCCTATAGTAGAGTTCTGTCAGTCTTCTGACAAGAGCATGTAAAATAAGGAAAGAATCATACTGGAACTGTCTGATTCAGGGTAGAAAAATACCTTGAAGGTTATGAAGACTCTATATATCTGTGTGAGAGCTCAAGAGCATCTTGAAGCTGTAGCATGAGATAATGTAATTAAAAGCTGACTCTTAATGTAGAATTAACTTATGACACATTCTGTATGAACTCATGTATTTCCTGACACTTGTTTAACCGTGCAAGCGTGACATGCTGTGATGTCCTTTTTTTCAATGAAGTTCTCATTTGTTTTTAATTGGAAGTAAAAATAAATTTCATTGTTGGGAAGAATTTTCTCATCATCATCTTTTGCATGCATTATGCTCAGTAAATGAAGCCAGAGATGCCACCTAGTCCTGTCACATTAAGAGACTGATTCAGAGAAGTTCTGAGTGTCTCTTAACTCTCATTCTCTCGCTCAGAGTTGAAAGCACACAGTGCCTGCCCAGCACGTTAGCTGTATGACACCAACTCAGTGAAGAGATGGATCCTGTAATGCTGTCTTGTTCAGAAGGGTTGCAAAACTGTAACAGTTGCATATAATATGTGGTTTCAGGAATGCTCTCCCCCCACCCCCCTCCCCCGCCCCGAAATCTTAGGCACTATAATCAGAGAGCACTTGTAGAATAGTGTATCCTGTACAAATTGAGATGGGTAATAGAGATGGTGGGATTGAGCCTGAGCAACTCGTCTCATGTGAAGCCATCCACTAGAACTGCTGTGGGTCTATTCCAAAAGTTTTGATTGAATGCCTAGGAGCATCAGGGAATATGTTTACAGATATTTGTTGCTAGATTTTTATTTCCTTAAAGATTAATAATTGGTGACTTTAATTTTTGCAACAGGGAAGCCTTAATGGTATTTAAAACTGCACACTTTGTATAGATCCATTCAGATGCAGTTTAATATGAAAACTGATATATTAGAATTACTGTATTAGATGACGCATTGGAGTACTGTATTAAAGCTTTGTGTTTGAACTATGCTTGTCAAGTTCAAGGTCTCATTTTGAAAACAACCTGGTCTTTGCATGCCTTTTCATTTTTGATGGATGTCTCGTCGTGTTCTCCTCTATTTTTGTCATGAGTAACAATTATCCCATGAGAATTTCTTATTCCATTGATATTACCTTATTAATTAACCTTGCTGGAGGCTTATTAACCACTGTGATTTATATTTAATATCAAAGCATATTAAGAAAGTGGAGATTTGTTGCCTTATTACTGCTAGAAGGAATTCTGAAACAGAAGTTCATCTATTTTAATTATAGTATTGATCCAGTAGTGATGCTTCTTCAGAATTTTCCCAGTCTATGCATACTGAGTCAGGTTTTAAAGAGCGCTGTATTGATGAGAACTACAGCTCAGCATTTAATAACATTGATGAAGTTTGAACAGCGTGTGCAATTTAGAGTGCAGTTTATTTTGAAAAAAGATAAATTGCAATGACATTTTCTTACTAAGCTAATGTTCACAGAATCACAGCATGGTTGAAAGGGACCTCCCAAAATCATCTTGTCCAACTCCTCTGCTCAAGCAGGGCCACCTAGAGCCAGTTGCCCAGAAACATGTCCAGATGGCTTTCATATATCTCCAAGGATGGAAACTGCAACCTCCCTGGGCAAACTGTGCCAGTGCTCAGTGACCTTCATGGTAAAGAGGTGTTTCCTGATGTTCAGGGGCAACCTCTTATGTTTCAGTTTGTGCCCATCGCCTCTGGTCCTGTCACTGAGTACCACTGGGAAGAGCCTGACTATGTCCTCTGTGGGCTCTCCCTTCAAATATTTATACACATTTATGAGATCCCCCAGAACCTTCTCTTCTCCAGGCTGAACAGTCCCAGCTCTCACAGCTTCTCCTCATAAGAGAGATGCTCTGGTCCCATAGTAGTCTTAGTGGCCTTTTGTTGGCCTCTCTTCAGTATGTCCCTCTCTCTTGTACTGGGAGCACAGAAGTGGACAGTTTTTTATTAGGTATTGTGAACACACCATTTGTTTCATGGTCTAATGTCCATCCAATGTGGATGACATAATTTACCTACAGTAATGCTGCAGTCTGCTGCAGGGCTTTGTTTTCTTCCCTTCAGAAGAGGGGAATACCAGCCAGTCTTAGTGTGTTGTGCATCTTTGGAAAGCCAGTCCCACTGGTGTGCTGCAGCTGCAGTATGGGGGCTTGGGCAGGGTCACTTCTTGGGAGTGATGATATGGCCAGATGATCCTTAAAGAAAGGTGCTACTTAATAAGTGACTGATGTATGAAACTGACTGAGGAAAGAGGAAAGCTGCCAGACCTCAATTTGTCCCTTTTTCCTTTTACTGAAGACTTAATTTGTATAATTTCAATTGTCACATTGAAAAATATACTAAGTAGGGTGTGGGGTAGAGGAGAGTGTGGGACAAGGCAGGCAAGCCTCAGTACTTTACAGCATTTTTCTAGTCTCCGAAAGTTTTTATATTTAAGTTTTCATACTATAAAGACAAAAAATAAAAGCTCAGTCCATTTCTGAAAGTGCTTCTACTAACATGCTTGCTAATAGCTTTGAGAAGGCAAGACAGAGCAAAACTCTAACCAACCTAAACTATTTGTCCCTTTTAAACTAGAACCTTGATGTTCGCGCGGTTTATTGGGGACTAGCTCTGTTGTGGGCAGAGAAGTATGAGTGCTTTTGAGTCAGGTGAATGCTGCTTTCTTTTGAACTGCATGTCTAAGGGTAAGTATGGAAGAGGTCTTGCACTGTTTCAATTTTCTCTGGTATACTACATATAGTTACATGAGGATTAAATCAAGGGTCGTCTTTGTAGGTACAGGCTTATGTGAACTTGCAGTGAGCTGGTGGCAGAAGTAGGATTCAGTAAGCTTGGCTTTCTGAGCTACTCTGAGCTTATCAGCAGTGGTATATCCTTGTTATCCTTTGTGTTTTGTTATGTACATTTTGAAATTTTGATTAAAAAAAATCAGCAATAAAATATATACTATAAAATATTCCTGCTCCTGCATTTTGGAAAGTGTATGAAAAATTATGCCTGTGTCCTCATAAAAGCAGGATCAGTGTTTCTTATAAATCCTGATTGCTTCCAACATGGCTTCCTAATCCTCTGCATATGACAACACAATCCTCTTCATAGCAACTAGTTGGGAAAAATATTCACATGGTTCAGAACACTAATAGAAGTTCAGTTCAGGCCTAGTTAATTGTTACTAGTTATTATATTTTTATTTATAGGGAAGAGAATTTTAAACGATATTGTAAAGGTACCTTAGGCGTATGTTACCCTAACATTGGCGAGTCAGTCTATACTGACTTTCATGTATTGAACCCCAGCTTTTTACCCGAAATAGCTTACTTCAACTGCATATAATCAGTTTTCTCAAAATGAAAATGATTGCTGACATGAGACCAAGTTGCAGCAAGTTGTCTTGAAATACTAATGTGTAGTATCTGAAAGACCTGCTGCAAAAGCTCTTGTCAAAAGAAAATGGCAATGCATTCCTCGAGCTTGTATTGGGTAGAGTTGCTTATTGATGGTTTGGTTATTTCTTGCTAACAAATATTCTTATATTGAAGATACTGGCTTTTTTTAACTTAACATGGTTTAACTTTTCTTGGCAGAAAAGCCGTTGTGTTCCACTGAGTGTCACAGGAACTGTAGGATTTAGCGGAACTGTTCATGCCAGGCAAGTATCAGGATGGAGCTTATGTGGCAAGGCTGAGCCCTGGACAGCATTGAAGAAGTAGCAGAAGTGGCTTAGAATTGTTCATTCTGACTCCAAGCAGGCTGAAAAGAAGCAGAAGTAGCTTAGAATTTCCTATCTGCATCAAAATGGACAATTAAGTGACAACAATATGTACATAGTCCCAAACCTTTAATAAATAAGTAAACTATTAGGGTGTAGAAAATGGTCTTATATGTTTGGCTTGCTCTTTTTTTTTTTTTTTTTTTTTTTTTTTTCACCCAATGACTCCCATTCCATAATAATTTTAGCAAATTTATTCTGGTCTTTAGAGGGGATGACTTAGCCAACTTTACTGTAGAAGAATACAACATAAAATTATTTTGGGAAAAAAAAATGCTTGAAATTTCCAGTAATCTTTCATAATTAAGCATAGAAATGCTTTGCATTGTGAGGTCCATATGTAATCCTGGAATTGTTGTGTTATAAGCACACGATTATGTTTAACTTGCTCAGTGGTAGAACTAATAGAGTTTTGTTTTCATTGTAATGTCACTAATGAACAGTACCCCTGAGTTTTTTAAACTTTTTATTTTTTTTTAATGATTTCTTATGTCTCTCTTTCCTGAGACTGAGTACCGATGGCTGCTGAATAGAAAGGCCTTTTCCTGTTTGCAGAACAGTTTCAACAGAGGAGGTGCTGGCACACTGTGGTACCTCCTTTGGTTTGCTTTTGTCTTGTCCAGTGTTCAGGGTTACAAAAAATATTTTAATTTAACAAAATTAAATGAACAGCTGAAAGGGAGACTGCTTGGAGTATTAGAATGAACAATGCTGAAAGATAGAAGCTCAAGCAAATGTGTCCCACCTGGAAAAGGTCTGAAAAGATTGAAAAGACAAAAAAAAAAGAAACAGAGTAGTCTGAAGAAAGACCTGTGTGTGTCCAAAAACCATGTCTTCTCTCTTCACCTCTCCTGCTGCATTGGCTGCTCAAATAACCAAGTTGTGGAAATATCCATGGATTGAATAATCATGTAAATTGTGTATAGCTGCGTAGTTTAAACAAAGGGAAATATTTTCCTTTGAATGTAGATTTTTCTTGCTTCTGTACCTGGTTCTCCTAATAACTCTTTGCTTTTCATGGTAGTGTATGTAATACAGGTTGATGTGTTTGTGTCAAAACCCCAGTTGTTTCACTTTTTAAAAATTTTTTTGGCAGCTGTTGTGCCAGGATTTTACTATAATCTTATTTTTTGTAGACTTTATCATTTAAGTTTTGCAAAGGTTTAATCGTATTAGCCCTATTTCCAAATATGTGCCTCATTATTGATGAAGTCTGCATGTTCTTAATATGCATAATTGTAAAATGTTGTACAAGTTTGTACAGCCTGTACCAAGTCATCAGATCCATATTTATGGCTGGATGTAGCCTGGGAAAAGGTCAGATGCGTTTTGGTTGGTTTGCATGTTTTTCTTGAGAAAAAGCCACAGTGTAGTCTGACGTCTAGACTGTCTCTATTTGATATTGTTCTGCTTTTGGCATAGCCTGGTTTCAGTGTATTTCTAAGTGGTCATTTCAGCTTCAAGTATCTTGGTTGGTATTTACTATGATGTTGTTAGATTAATTAGTTGCTAGAGAAGGTAGCAATTAGTTGCTGGGGAGCTAAAGAGGAGGAAACTGAACCACAGCCTAGTTGACATGCCTGTTACGGAATATGAAGACTACTTTGAAAGAGAATAAAAGGAGACCTAGTAGTAAGCAGGAAGTGTCCGTGTGTGTGTGAATCATCTGGCCTTTAAAGCAGCCATAAAAACTGTTACTGTTTCAAATGGGAAAAGGAACTGCACTCTCCTTAATCTCTGTGAACATCTTGCAGTGAGACCTTTTTTGTTGTAAATAAGACTGAACTTGTTAATATTTATTTTCATTCTGCTGTTCCTGAAACCTTCAATATATGCCCTGTAATCTTTCAAATTGTTTGGAAATAATAACACTCTCAGCTGATAAATTTTTTTTAATATATAAATGCAGCAGTGGTATTTTAAGAACAATTAAAGTAGTCTTGTTTAATGAACCACTAATTTGAATAGATAGCCCACTAGGTAGACAGCGTATATTCATTGAACATTAATGCTGTTCAAAAAAAGATTGCAAATTTATTTTTTCCTCCTTTTTTAACTTAAAATCTGATACATTTGTTTCCTAAACAAACAAACAAAAAATTAAACCATTTCAATACTCAATAAGTCCCTTTATCCCAGTGTTTTGATGCCATGTCACATAAAAAGATGTTAATTTTTCTACTTTTTCTGCTTATATACGTAGGTTTGTTCTAGTTGTTTTGTTGGCCTTTTAGACTGTTAATATTTTGGTTCTACCACTCCCCCCTTAATGTTTTCAGCTTTTTGACCTGTAATTATATGTGGTTTTCCTGGTTTTGAATTGTACTGTTCTTCTGCCTTACAAGAACAGCTTCTGAAATGTGCCTAAGCATTTCCTTCCTCCCATTGTTGCTTACCTCACTGAGAAATAGAGAAAATCTCAACTAGGAAATTACTTGATGCTTTGATTTAGTTTCAGATTATTATGGCCATATTTCTTAAATTGAAAAATTACACCAGCAGTAATTCTTAGTTTACAAAATCCTTATGAAATTATAAGCGGTTAACAACAGTGTTGTTCTCTTTCAAGAAATATGTAGAATATTAAGTAAGCAATCTTATAGTTTGAGGGAATAAATTTATGGATTTAACTCATTGTCTCCTTGCCCCCCTGCCCCATCCTCTCTCTAGTGTGACCCACCATTTTAGTGTTAACTTGCTTTCTTGTAGCATGGACTTTCTCTTCTGGTCTGAACACACCTTGAAGGGGCTGCTTGAGTGGTAGTTCTTGCTGCACGTAGAGATGGGGATCTAGGCATTCAGGGCAGTGACTTGGGAGCATATAGCAAATAACATGCACTGCTTCAGGAGGGCTGAAAAGCAAGAACCACAACAGGTGGTGTTGAAGCAGCATTTTGGTACACAGCTGCTGTGTTGAGAGCAACTGGTTGGTGACCTTGTGGTTTGAAATCCATCTTTCCAATTAAATTGGATGGGCATAACCCCTTAAAGGGAATTTAGGGTCCTCCATTGTCTCTCAGGAAGAAGGGTGAACCGCTCTGTGAGATGGGCACTGTCATGCTGGATGTGCAGAGTTGTCAAGCAGACATAGTGTACCCAGCATCCTCATTCATACTAGTGCACCATGTACAACCTCACCTCAGTATTTAGTTCAAAACCTGCTTTAATCTAATAGAAGCCTTTATATCCTATTAAGGTGTCAGGAGATCAGTCACACTTTTATATGCCCAACATCCAGATGAGCCTCTGTTTCATGACCTCAGGGTGCAGATGGCCTGAGATGCTGTGTGGAGGTGATCATCTGGGTATGAGGATGCTTTGACTAAGGCCAAAATGGATTCTGGCAGTCACCTTAAAGTAATGACTGGATTAGAAAAGGTGGGCTTATTTCAGCTGATACTTTCCATTGAGAGACATGGAACTTCCAGTATCTTGTTTAGATTTGTTGTTTGCTTTAATTTCATTGTATCTGGTTCTTATTTGGAGAGCAGGCTGTGTGAACAGGGAGGCTGTTAAAAAGTTCCCTGTGATTGCTGTGGCTTTCAGTAAATTTTTAGAGTGGGGCCAGGATCTGAGTTGTTAGCAAAAGGGATCTTAACTGGGGCATTCTCCCCCTGCTTTCACTATTGGTGTGCTTAATTCTTTCTGTAGTTAGTGCATTCAAGATGTCACAGTGATGTATGTGTGTTACATGGATTGTATTGTATTCACTTTTTATTGCCATGAACCCATGGGGAAGTCAGTGAGTTTGTAATGTGTGAAGTGTGAGAATAAAAAATTTCTCTGTGCCTTCTTGTTAGTGTGGGGGTTGTTCTTACAAAGGGATGGAAAGGAACAGGTAGCAACTAGAAGTGGTACTGATGGAGAAGTGGGGTGCCTGTGCATTTGGAGAGAGCAGAGCAGCCACACCAGAACTGCATATGATGTCATTGGAAATGTGAGTCTGCTTTCTCCATCCCCAGGAGAACTGAGTTCCTGGTACCTTCACAGACCTCTCTATAGAGCTATATGAAGAGCTCTGGGGAAGAGAGCATGAAGATAAATGTCTGGTGGGCCGAGCAGTGGCATGCTGTCCATATTGGCAGCTAGAGACAGCCTTGGAGCAGTCTTGTCCAGCAGAAAACTTGCTTCTACATTGTTTGTCATTAGCTGTTCGCTTTTCTGACTGTAGTATTGCAAACATAAGTGTGAGCTCCAGAGACAGCATTTTCTTCAAAAATCTTCCTAGAAATAGCCATATCTGCTGCTTTTCTCACAAAGGTGGGATGACAGTTGTCCCTTTTCTGATAGCGTAGCTGAGAGGTAACACCCTTCTGTGAAAACACTGGAGGTTGGAAATATTGTTAAAGGTGAGGTGGTGAGAGAAGAAAGAAGCAGCTGGCATCAGCTGGCTACAAGCACAATATTGCAATCTCTCCCTGGTTATCTTTCCTCCTCCATTTTTATGTGCAACCTGGCGGCTTCCTCTGTGATCTCCTGCCTTACACTGTACTTGGAGACCACTGGAGGGGTCAGACCCCAGTGGACACAAAACGAGACTGGGAGTCCTGCTAATGACCAGTCAGTGTCACTGTCCTCAATTAAGAGGCACTTAGGTTCTGAGTTTATGGATTCTATTGATTTTTTTTTCTTTCTTTCTTTCTTTTTTTCTCTCTAAAATAAACTCCCAGCTGTTATTGTGTGGTACTTGAAAAAGACAAGGAGCAATCAGTGCACTATATTTAGTTTTAAACATTGCAATTATAAATAGACACAACGAGTGTCTTTAATGATTGATTAAATATAAATAATGGAGCAACTTTGTCTCCTTTTTCTAAAGAAGAAGAAACAAAGTGCACTAACACTCAACTCAAACTGTAGTTTGAAAAGACACTATCTGTACTAGGACAACATATTTTACTCTTTTTAATGCTTTAACTTTTTTTCAGGGTCAAGATAATTTGGTGAGACCTGACTGGTGAATTCTGATGGTCTTTAGTTGGAAATCTGTAAAGCTTCGAAGAAGTTTTATGTACCTTAGAGCATTGAGTGTTGGTACAGAGCAGCGTTTTCTCCTATCTCCTTGTCTCAAGAGACAGGAAGCTTTCTGGCGTATCATAGAATGTCCTGAGTTGGAAGGGACCCACAAGGATCATTGAGTCCAATTCCTGCCCCAGCATATGACAACCCCACAGTTCACACCATGTGTCTGGGGGTGTTGTCCAGTCTCTTCTTGAACACTGTCAGGCTTGGGGCCGTGACACCTCCCTGGGGAGCCTGTTCCAGTGCTCCACCACCCTCTGGGTAAGGAACCTTTTCCTAATTTCCAACCTAAACCTCCCCTGGCACATCTTTCTGCCATTCCCTTGGGTTCTGCCATTGGTCACTAAAGAGTTCGGCCTCTACCCCTCCTCTTCCCATTGTGAGGAAGCTGTAGACCACGATGAGGTCTCCTCTTAGTCTTCTCTTCTCCAGGCTGAACAAACCAAGTGACCATGTTTCTGTTTTTTCTCTCCTCAGCAATCTAGCCATCAGGGTACTGCCAAGTGTGATTTTTCAGGGCCAGCAATGGCAGAACTGTACTCCAGCTTTACTCTTTCATCCCTTTCAGTGAACAAGTTGAAATTCTTTATTTTCATTTCACACTGGAGCCAGAACAGATTTGGGAATTTTCCCTGATACGGAAATGCCTTTCCTTGCCCAGCTCTAATACACATTTGCACGTGAGTAAAATAGTTGCATTCAAGTGTTTGCTTGCCTGAGCTGCTATATGAATTTTAGGTTCCCCTGAATTGGGGTTACTGTCGTACTGGTTGTAGCGATCTACTTTTGGATATTAGAAGGCATTGTTTTTGTGCACTGCAAGACCAAGAATTGTAATGGTTTTCCAGTAAGTTAATTCAATGCCTATTCTTTAAAACTTCAAAGACTTCACCTTTGGAACTAGGTGTATTATTTCCAGTAAAACAACTCATGCGAGTCAACCAGCTTAGCTCTGATATGTTGGGGTTTGTAGCTGCCTATGCTAAACAGCCCTTCCATTACCGTGCTGGCCTGGTCTAGTTGGCCCAGCAGTTAATGCGTGATCTTCTTACGATGAACATATTTGGAGGATTAGGTGGTGCTCTCATAGCTGGCAGAGCAAGTTGTTGTTGGCTCTTAGCAGATTGCATAAATTAGAGCAACCTAAATTATGGAAATGAGAGAAAATTGCGAACAGGATAAGTACAAAGAGGCACGTATTCTTGGAATGTGTTTTTTAAGCATGTGTCCTGCAGGATGTGAAATATCTGGGAGTGTTTTGATGACAAACTATAGACATGAATATTAGAACACACAATGAAAAGCCCCTTTAAATGAAGTATATTTTCTTGTAAATTGATTTAGTACTGCAGCGTGCAAAATGCTGTTTACAACAACAAAAAGAAAATGAAAAAAGGAAGCTGTTTCCACAGTAATTGTAGAAATTCATTAGGGTCCATTTTGAAGAGTGGGTATTACAATTTGCTTGGCAGATTCTTGACTGGGTTCCATTTGTTTTAAAAGTTAACAGGAAATATTTCTCCCAGGTTTACAGTAGCAAATTCATTAATTATTTTTATACTTAATGATGCAAATTACTTGTTTTCTGCCATGTCCTGATACTTTCCGTGTTCCTTACGAAAATCAACACTTCTGGTTTGTTTGCTATTTTCTTAATTGAGTTGGTGAATTTGGACTGCTGTTGACTTGAATTTTTTGTGTGTGTGGTATTTTTAATCTATGCATTGTATACTGTAATAAACGCTATTTTTTTTTTTTTCCCAAGGCTGCAGTTTTTACTGCATTTAGGGTCAAGTGAGGCTGTTCAAGGAGGCAGCGTTCATTCAACAGTGTCTCATTATCAAAAAATCCCCACCATGGAACATGCATATTTCTGCGTGTGAGCACATGCATGTGGAAAATGAGCTCATCTGGGCTGTGCAGTGCCTGGCTGGTTACTTGTTCATTGTGTTAGGAAAGGGAATGTGTGCATATGTAGGTACTGTGATTTATAATACAATGATTTTTTTGTACTGCTTTGAGCAGCTGTAACACCTCTTTGCCTTGTGGGTGGGACCAACGTGTGGTTGGGATACCAGATGCACAGTACTGCCTGCTGTAATGGAAAGCCAAAGTTGTCTTCTGAGGCTTGACTGATGGTTTTTGCTTCCTTTTACTCCAACTCATTCAGTACTGTTTTGGATACACTGTTAAAAATGGCATCAAAACAATCTCCCCTAAAAATCACACCAGAGTGTACAGAAACTGTTCTGTGAACAGTGACAGCCTGCTTTGTGTACTCCCCATGCCAGCAACTCCAAAGACCCCGCTTGTCTCTTGGTGGCTCCTGGGCAAGGAGCAGTGCTGGGGTGCTGGCCTGGGGCTCTGTGTTCCTGCTGCCAGGCCTGCCAACCATTACCAAACCAGCTGCAGAATAGCTGAGCTTTCCCTTTTGGCTAAACAAAACTAATGCCCTCTCTATTGTAATCTAATCCTCCTAGCCATCTAACTGCAGGACTCTATGCAATCCTGAGACTTTACCTCTTTCTTACATTTGCTTGAAACTTACTAACAGTTTCAAGCCATGTTAGAATTGCTGCAGTCTGAGGAAAGAGTCTTGTAATAATCTAGTATATGCAGGCAGATCCAGATTGTTTGTTGCAGATAAGAGAATTCAAATGCTCTTCAACACAGCCAGTCCTGGGATTATGCTGCCTCTGTTAAGAAGTGCCTCTGCAGCACACAGTGATGCTGCTAAGTTTCTTTGTATTTGCATATGGTTTTCTTTCATATCCAGTCGTTCACCATTGATTCTGTTGGCAGAAATTTGCTGGTCTCTTTGAGCATTCTCTTGATTTTTGTTAAAGAAACTTTCTAAATTTTAAAATTAATTAGGAAAAAAGAGGCTGATTCGAGTATTTCATCCATACAGAAGGAATTTGGTATGTATAGGCATAATAAATACTTATATCGTATTATTTTTTGAACTGGAAGCAGTGACATTGTTATCTTAGTTACTCCTTTGACACATCAGACAAACAATGTATTTTTCTGTTTATCTATCTAGAGGAGTGTATGATCTTGTATTACAAAGTAATAGATCATGTATGACTGTTCTATAAAGCATTCTGAGGCTCTAATGAAAGAAAATGAAGTTAATTAAGCATGGTATAAAATCATGCTGTTTATTCTTCAGTTCTGTTTAGCTGAAAGGCTTCTGTTAAATTTTCATGTTGGAAGTAAATTTAGTAAATTTCTCTGCATGGTTAAGATGGCTGTGTAGGACTTCAAAGAAAAATAATGGAGTCCATGTTATTCATTAATACTGTCTTGTAATAGGGATGTAGTTCACCAAGGGGAAGTGCAAAGTCCTGCACCTGGGGAGGAACAACCCCATACACCGATGTAAGTTGGGGTCTGCCCAGCAGAAAGAAGCTTGGCAGAAAAGGACACCAAGCTGAACATGAGCCAGAGATGTGCCATTGCCACAAAGAAAGCTAATGGTATCCTGGGTCCTGGGCTTCATTAGGCAAAGTATTGCCAGCAGGTCGAGGGAGTTGATCCTTCCTTTCTGTTCCGCACTGGTGAGGCCACATTTGGACTGCTGGGTCCAGTTCTGGGCTCCTCAATACAAAAGAGAGATGGATATGCTGGAGGGAATCCAGCAAAGAGCCACTTAGACTGTTATGAGGACCAAGCACCTCTATTATGAGGAGAGGCTGAGAGAGCTGGGACTGTTCATCCTGGGGAAGACAAGGCTGAAGGGGGGTCTTATTAATATATGTAGATACCTGAAGGGAGAGCCCACAAAGGACCGAGCCAGGCTCTTTCCAGTGGTGCCCAGTGAGAGGACCAGAGGCGATGGGCACAAACTGAAACACAGGCGGTTCCCCCTGAACATCAGGAAACACTTTTTCATGGTGAGGGCGACCGAGCACTGGCACAGGTTGCCCAGAGAGGTGGTAGAGTCTCCATCCTGGGAGAAATTCAAAAGCTGTCTGGACATGGTCCGGGACAAAGGACTGTATGTGGCCCTGCTTGAGCAGTGGGGTTTGACAAAATGACCTCCGAAGGTACCTTTAAACTTCAGCCACACTGTGATTCTGTGATATGTAAATGTTTCTGTAATCACTGTGCTTCTGGTAGTGTCTAAAGGCAATATGTTTAGAGCACAGTATTGATAAAGTAGTAAGTGAGTAATGATAGAGTATAAGAGGAATTTGCAACCCAGTCTGGAGACCCCTGTGTTTTGAATTTTAAAGCCACTGTAGTAAAAGCCAAGCAGCAGTGGTAAGTAGCCACATGGTGTTATACCATAGGTGAGTATAATGGGAAAGCACAAAATTAAAAGGTGCCATCTTATACTGTTGCCTGTACTGTGGTAATATAAAGGACAGTAATGCGCAGATGTGTCTGTATAGATGTCATGTTTGCTCATTCTTTGGATTTAATTACATAAAACATTTTATAATTAGGAACACTGCCTCATTAAAATTAATTGCAAAGTTTAGAAGTTTAGATTATCATATAGATTTGTTACTCTTTAAGAATGAAACTAGTGACAAATAATTAAATTGCCAGTAATAAAGCCATACAGTGGTTAAAAAAAATCAACTCCCTTTAATTTGGCAGGGTTGTACTTGGTGATAATTAGTAAAATATGAGGCATATTTGCTCTTGAATCTTTTGAACCGAAAAAAGCAGCATGCATACATCATCTATATTACCCTGTGGTGAGGGCAGCAGATACCACAACAATATCAGCAGCAGCAGAACAGAATAGCTGAAAGGTACGTTATAGTGCATCACATCTTATGGCAATGAATTTACAGACTCCTTCCTCCACAATTTTTTTCACCAGCCTTTGCCATTCGCGTTAGCGTTCCTGTGTTTAAAGAACGAAATAAGTTTAATACACTGACGACAGGATATGGAGCTTTTCACCTTGAGATCACAAGCTCAAATTCAAATATAATTGGCAGTGACAAAGTAGTTGCCCTCTGCTCAGCACCCTGCCTTCCAGCGAGTCGTTGGTCCTGGCCTTGAGCTGTGGAAATCTGCCTGTGTAGGACATGGCGCGGGAGTGATCAAGCCTGCTGGAGGGTAAGAATTGAATGGGCATCTGGACACTTAATTATCCTCTGACTCCTACAGAGTGTCTTTATTTTTGCAGCTATGTGGTCAGACAGCAGTCAAACCCATTTGAATTGTCTCTCGGCATTTTCTTTGCCCTGAGTCTTACTGGAGCTGAGATACAATATGAGCACAAACTCAGAGATCTGTGCATGCGTGTTTAATGTAATGTATAAATGGATGTATTAAAAGAGATATGTTTAGGGAGGATTAATTTCTCATGTCGTTTACTTGAACAGAGGTTCTCCAGTGATGTCAACATTAAAGCTGTCCTGCCTCTTATTATTCACAAATAAAATGTCCTGTTCATTATTATTCATAACTTCAAAAAAAGACCAGTAGTTTGGATGAGATGAGCTTTTTTCCTTTTAAGAATTAATGAAGAGTTTTTTGCTTTTGCCAACCCTTTCTTACAACTACTACTTTGTGACCTAATTGTATTCTTGTAAATGCCTCTTACACACCTTTTAATCTGATAAAAATATTAATTGGCATGATTGAGACCCACAGGAAAAATACAGGGTTAAAATGAGCTTTTAGTGCTATAAATTAAAATCTTCAAAAAAGAGGGAAAGCTTTTTTAAGTTATCTTTTTTGTGCCTCTTGCTTGTATTTCAAACCTTTTGGTGTGTGGTGGTGGTGGTGTTTTTTTTTGTTTGTTTGGGGTTTTTTGTTTTGTTAAAGCAAGTACGAAGGTTCAAATGCGGAGCTTCTAGTACATGTAGGGTTATGTGCTTTTCTTCTTTTTATTATTATAGGATGACACTGTTGTCATATGGTCTTTACCTATATTAGCTGTACAATGGTTCTCACGTCTTCAATGAAGAAGTCAATGGGTTATTGTGGGAATTTTTTCCTTAGTTGTTTCATTATTTGATAGCTTTGGAGTTATTAACTGTGTTCATTCTTTTGCTTCATAATGCTTCCTACATCTCACTACTGCAAAAAAGCTCCAGCTATCCCTCAGCTTTGTCTAGTTGCAAAAAAATTTTGCTTTTACCCAGTTCTCCTGTGCCAGTAGCTTTCAGGTACATTATGAGTGATATTCCACATTCCCCCTCCCCCCCGCCCCCACCCCTGAACTAATTGAACTACCTCTTTGCCATCACAATAGTCTTCAGAACCAGTGAAATTTCTTCTTTTCCTGAAATATTAGCAGAGCTGAGAGCAACTACCTTCATTTTCCTAGTGGCTGTTTTAGGACTTGCTCTCCAGTGCTGGTTTCGTCTTTTCTTGCCCATCCTATAAGATCTATTTCTTGATGTTTGTTTCTATATGTCTTACTGTAGGACCGCTGTCTTTTTAGTGGTCATGAGTTGATCCATCTGTACACTGGACCTCTCTCCTTTTTTGGATAAAACAACTTCCAACCCATATCTCTAAAAACCAATCAAAAACCTTGTGGGACTGTAACTACCTACTTGTAGCTAAAATAGTGCTCCTAAACTTTGCTTGCCCTGCCTCTTCAGCTACCTTTTTCATTGCAGAAAACATCCAGCCCATCACTTTGAACCTGTAACCTGAGTGTCATCCTTGACTTGGTACTTAGAGTTCATGGTCTCTGGGCTGTATTGAAAGATACAGGCACGTGATATCAGGTGGTTGCGTTGCCACACCTCGTCTTTCTTTTGTCTGCCTCCAGACAGAAGGCTGTGCCATGATGATTGCTTGTATTACAATTTTTTCTTTCCAGTCTCCATGCCTGTTTCTTCACATGCTTCAAGCTTTCAGCTGCTCACGTCTTTTTTTCAGAGTTGCCGAAGTCAGATTCCTTCTCCTGCATTTTCAAAGTTTTCAGCAATAGTACCACTTATGATTAACTAAGACTGTTTCCTGTGGTAACTCTGACAGTTACGCCTGACAGGACTTCATTCCTTATACCTTTGCTGTCCTGTGGCAAATGTATTTCTCCTTTTCTTCCAGTGCAGCCTGGCCTATTGCACTGGATCAGAGGTGCTGGGTGTTTAGATTTGCTTGTGTTCTTAAAAGGGCTTGAAATTTGCAAGATTTTTTTGTTTTTGTTTACTGCATTTCATGTCTATTGTATTATTCCCTTTCTTTTGGTCATCTCTAGATCAAGTCGTGCTTGCCTTGCTTTGTCTTATTTGTTTTTCTTTCCAATGTCTGTTGGGATGTCTGGAGAGCACATGGGAAGCAGCTGGAAGGATCACCCTTCTTCTCAGGTATGACAGGATTAGTTGGTCCAGTTCAGGATTGTGCTGATAGCCAGACTTGTCAGGAGTGAATCTTTTCTTCTGGCTTCACTGGACTAGTATGAATTTATCACTTCGCTCTCTGTCCACTGGGTGTCTGACTCCCAATACTGAGTAGGAATTTTCTATGACAAATTTCCTGTGGCAAGCTTGAGTCTAAGATGTGGATCGCTTCTGTATTCTTTGTGTGACCTACCAGTTCTGCTTTCTGATAAAGGTCTAGAGGGTTGGCGCTTTTTATTACGTGTAACTTGTCATCCATGCTGTGGGTAGATTTTTGACTTGAGCTAAATGTCTGTTTCACGGCTGCTTATAACTTGGTGATTATAGCACTTAAGTGCATATAAAACACCATTAATCCCTTGCAATAACTGCCAATACAATATTATTTATACTCCTTTAAAATATTACTATCAATTTATTAATAAAATAATTTTTCCAGTGATTAGAGCCTTTCTTATAAACTGTAAAATTAATGTTCCTTTTTCAGAAGCAAATGTAGAAGCTCTGGGTTTCAGGGGAATCTCCCTGCCCAATTTCTTCTTTTTTTTTTCTTGTTTCTCTTCTTTAAGCAGCAGTTGCCAGTATACTTTTGTATTTCAAATGTGAATGCACCAATCCTATAAAGAAGAATAGGGTCTTTTTAACTTGTTGAAATTAATATAGATATCAGTATTTTTATTACTGCTGCTGATTCCAGAGGCTCCAGCAGATTGCAGTCCTCATTTATTTTGGGCTTTATCCAAGTAGACAGAAAAGATTTTTATCCAACATTTTGACTATTCCATCATGAAAAGCATAAATTACTATGGACAAATGCGTAATATACAAGACACTGAATGAAGGAATGTACATGCTTTTTTGCTGATTAAATGCTTGGCAGTTGTGTTGGAACTGAAGGAAAGAGTTAAGGGCACAACATTAGGCAGAAATTAAGAGCATGGAGAGGGTTTTGCTTGTGTCATCAGGCTTCCAAAATACTGAAGGCAGTGACTAGAAATTATGTGTTTCTAGGGGGTTAATTTATTAAGGAGAATCACAGAATGTCAGGGATTGAAAGGGACCTCGAAAGATCATCCAGTCCAGTCCCCTGCCGGAGCAGGAACACCTAGATGAGGCTACACAGGAATGTGTCCGGGCGGGTTTTGAATGTCTCCAGAGAAGGAGATTCCACAACCTCCCTGGGCAGCCTGTTCCAGTGTCTGTCACCCTCACTGTGAAGAAGTTTCTTCTCAAATTTAAGTGGAACCTTTTGTGTTCCAGTTTGTACCCATTACCCCTTGTCCTGCCATTGGTTGTCACCAAGAGGAGCCTGGCTTCATCCTTGAGACACTCATCCTTTATATATCTGTAAACATTAATGAGAGGACATGTTAGAATAAAGAAGTTCAAGTGAAATAATTCATTCCATGAATAAACTCCTTATTGTACACAAAAGCAAAATTTCTCAATATATATGCTTTAGTCTCTGATATTTTCAAGGGAGACTTTCAGCGTTGCTCGTTAGAGAATAGTGCAAGAGAGAAAGATTAAATAGCAGAGACTTATTATTGTGGTGTGCTGAATTCTTATTATTTGATTCATCAGAGCTGAGCCAAGAAGGTTTCCAAAATGTGTTTCTTCCAAGGTAAGTCTGCTGCTGTGTCTCGGTTGAATCCTTCTAATTAAGTATGATTGCTTTATTACATTAACCATGTTATTTATGTGAGGATATTTGATCTTTGCAGGCTACAAAGAAAAAATGCACCAAAATACAAATTTCCAATACAGCTATTGCAATGAAAAGTGAAGACTAGTCTGATAATTTGAATTCACCTTTTATTTGGCTTTTCAGTATGTAATGAAATGTTTTCTATTTATTTTCTCAGACCTGTAACATGCTCTAGTAGTAAATGATGCTTCATTTGTCTGCATTAATCTAGGGATAGCTTTTATTACTACAAAGAGAACAGTGAGCCAGTTGGAAAAACTACATCTAAATGAACGTGATTCTTCATCCATCTGCAAACACATGATTATTAATTTAACTGAAGGAAATATTATTATAACCGTTCACAAACTACTGTGAAAGACTCTGTTGTGATGACTCCTGTCATCCTAGAGGTCATGTGCATTTTGGTATCTGGACATATCTAAGAGGTTCATAATATAACCTTTAAAATGCTCTGAATTAGACTGTCCAGGAGTGTTATCTGAAGTTGGTCCACTGTACCTTGTATCACTTCAGAATATTTAATGTGAAATCTCTGAAATAATAGAAAAATGCACTGAAGTTATACAGCATGACATTCGAAAAAAAGGAAAAACCTCATGGCCAGTGTAAGGAGGACTGTGCTCCTATTAGTGTGCAATGTCTCTGCATTTACAGTATTGTAAAATGTAAGTAATAAGATTTTGATGTTGCCATTTCAAAATAGTGGTTACTTTTCAAATGTAAATACAAATTCCATTTTTACTGTATTCAGTTTTTGCGAAGGGCTCCCAAGGGTTGGCATTGCTGTTCACAGAAACAGCAAATTGGACAAAATTTACCAATAATTTCTCAGTTTACCTCAGCGTGAAACATTGCCTGTAGTAACGAGACAATTTATTTTCCATATCTGTTCAGTCTTTTTTTCACTATACACACACAGTTCTAATGCTTGGATGCTCAATTGCTAATTTTTGAAGTGAGATGAAGGCTATACTTGGGTGGCTAAGTTTGAAAGACAGAAAACTACCCAGGTGTAGAAGTCAGCA
This sequence comes from Columba livia, assembly GCF_036013475.1. Lineage (NCBI taxonomy): Eukaryota > Metazoa > Chordata > Aves > Columbiformes > Columbidae > Columba > Columba livia. The sequence continues at coordinate 48,836,726 of NC_088603.1, read as the reverse complement.
TATGACTAATGTTAGGGGAAGAGTCTTTCTGATACCTTAAATCTGTGAGTACTGATTGATTCCTTCACTGTCTATGAAAAGACAGGATAGGGAACAGCTACATTTATTCCACAGTTCCATTTTCTTCACCTTGAGAAATGATAAACTTTCAGGATGTACGTGAGAAAAATAAATGTGATGAGATGTGTTTAGATGTGCAGTTTTAAGTCTGAAGACTCATCCATTCTAAAGCAATGGACTTTTTATTAAGGAATAATCATGGTTATTTCACAGTAAGTTTTGAAATTTGGGGCTAGAAGACTGCAGCTGCAGTCTATAGACCATAAGCTGCAGCTACCACAGCTGTTATAAAAGGAGTTAATGTGGAAACATTCCCATTTTTAAAAAAGAAAAGGTTACTGACAGGTGACAGTCGCCTTGAATCAGGATCCTCCAGAATTTCCCTGGTCTGGTTTGTTTGTGTTGCTCCCTCCCTCTCCCAACCTGCTTATTTTGTTCTTTGTTCCCTCCTCTGCCTACCACTTTCAGCCTCTTAAAACTATCCCATACATATTGTAAGCCTTTAATTTTAAAAAAGATTAAGGGACACAGAAGCAACCCTAATAAATCAGCCTGTTATTTTGTAGGCTTAATTATTTTTATTCAGTATATTTTATATTCATTATTTCTAAATCTCAGATCATTCTGGTTGCTGACTGCTGACTGCTGACTCTATTCAGCTGGTGCCTATATTCATGAAAACCAATACCCAACCCTTGTCTAATGCATCCAGCTGTGGCCTTTGCCATGTAGAACAGGTTGGAGGGATGATTTCAGGTGTTTTTCAGGCTGTTATGCTGTCAGTACTTTATATTTTTGCAGTAGTATTGAAAACACTGTCGCCTTATACTCAACTTTTGATAATTTCCTGGGAAAATTTATCCTTGAAGCTCTACTGCTCCACCACTGTTTTCATCCTGTGTTTGCCCAGCTGATTGTCTCTGTGTAAGTCTTCAACCTTGGATTTGTCCCTTACTGAATTTCACAGAGAGTTCTTTTCAGGCAGTTTACCAATAATCTCTATCATTTTGAGTTTCTTCTGGCTGCCTTTGTCATCTGCAAATGAGCATATTCTTTCCTCAGCTTTGTTAATTAAGACTGACTGGAACAACTTGCAGTGCCACTTGATACATCTTTCCATTTTGAGTGGTCCATTGACAGCACCTCTTTGTGTGTAGTTAGTTTTCCATCTACATTTGTTGTGTCAAGACCATGCAGCACAGATTAATTTGCTTTTCTTTCTAATGCTTTTATAAAGGACATCTAAATACCTAGCTTGAAAGACTTTCATTAAGAGTCTTTTTTGAAGAAGCTTGTTTGGAGATCACTGAAAAGCTCCAAGTTTGTTCTAACAAAATCTTGTAAAAACTACTTTTTCCGGCAGATACAGTTGATGTAAGTTACATGAAGGTAGCTGATCAGGTTACGTTTTGGAGTGGACTGATTGAACTTAAATGTGACATAGCAAAATAATGAAACTGTTGCCACAGTTTCTTTTTTCTGTTAGAAGCAGTTTCCTGCTATTAAAGTGTGTTCTTTATTAAATTGTCTGACAAATCTATATCACCCCATTCACTCAAATGAGTGACATGCTGAATTATTTAGTGAGGTAGTATGGGAGGCCCTATGAACTACAGTAATTTTCCCCCTGTGTTCCTCACTCTGACAAAAACTCCTCGGTCCGCAGATCAACTTTACCCAGTCTGGTTTACACCAGTGTTCTCACAGAAAACATGTGAAATTGAATTGGAGTTTTCTGTATAGACTTCACTGAGTGAACCTGGAGAAATCCTCACGCACCTTTAGATGTATTTGAATTCCTTACGTCCATTGATTTCCTTGAGTTAAATATCTGAATGCCTTTGAAGGGCCGAGTGTGACAGGGCAGTTTGGCTTGTGGATACAAGGCAGTGCTCCACTGATGTGGGGGTCCCTGCCATTGCAAGCAGTGCCTACTGGCACATGTTTATCTAACTAAAATCTGACCCTTTGAAACAGATTTAGCATTCAGTGTCTCCTTATTTTCACAGCACTTAGGACTACATTAAAGAAGATGATAGCCCAGATCATATAGGCTGTGTAGTCCTCTAACAAAAAAATTAGTAAGAGGAATGATACTAAACAACAGACAGGACCTAAGGCTACTTGGGTTATGGGTAGTTAAATGGGATGCTGTTTCAAAATGTCCTATAGACTGTTTCTTAAATTGTTTCATCAAATTCTAGCTACTTACTTTTTTAACTTGTTTTTAATGCCTCTCAAGTGATATGCAATATATCTGTCTTATTCTCCTCACATTATTAAAGATCAGATTTGCTCACAAAGGGTAAAGTCCACCCTTCTCACCGAGTTATTTGTGCATTGTTTTTCTTTAGGGATTTTTGGATGGAGCAGGAGTTACCTTGCCTCAATCTACAACTAGGATTCAAAATGTGGTGGTGTTGGTTTTGGTGGTGGTTTTTGGGTTGTGTGGTTTTTGTTTGGTTGGTTTTTGTTTTGTTTTTGTGTGTTTTGTTTTTTTGTTGTTGTTGCTGTTATTGCTGTTTGAGGTTACTGTGGTTTTGTTTGTTTGTTTTCTGGGGATGATAGTCAATTTTGTGTAATGGTAGAGGACTTACAATGCCATCCTGGACAGCCTTCCTCCACTTAGCCTTCTTTCACAATCTTGGTAGCCAAAAAGTACAAAATCCTTCCATCTTTTGCCCACCAAGTTGTGTTGACAGTTACCTTCACCATGTAGATTAAAGAATGAGTGTGCTTGAGTTGCATCCTTGCATAATTTATGAAATTTGCATTTGATGCAAACTATTTCAAATCCCTTGAGGGGTTTTAGAGAGGCAGTTTTCTTCTAAAGCTGCATTTGTCTCCTGCTGTGAATTAAAAAGCTCTATTTATTCCGCAATGGAAAAGGTTGAAGACCTACATGATTTCTTTGTAGTCCGTCTAACTCAAATTTAGAAAATAAAGTTATGTGTCCACTGATTTTTGAGATTTTTATTTCTTGAATGGATCCAGTATAGTTTGTAACTTTTACTGCAAGCCAATAAGGTTCCCTTGCAACATGTGCACCATACTCCTAATAATTATGATGTAATTTTGAAGTATCACCTTTATGACTAAGATGACACAGCAGCAGCAGACACAGATAATTTTGTTCCTGTAGTGTTTATTTAATAATATTTTAATTATAATTTGGAAAAAGCTAGCTTGCCTGCAAGCACAGTTCTGCTGGTCTGTATGATTTAATTAATAGTTAATTATGTCAGGATCCCTACATAATATCATTGTGCAACCCCATTTGTGTGTAAATGACTTCTTACAACTGACACTTCAACACTGATAGCCTCAGGAAATAAGAGTGATTTTCTATATTTTCAGCAGCCTTGTTTTTTGCTAAGCTCAGAAGTCTGATTTCCCCTCTTGCTGAAGATGACAGGTGTTTTCCCAGAGACTGCTGTGGGTTCAAGCAGAAAAGTTTGAATCACTGTACATAGCCCCAGTCTGGAAATGTGCGGATGCTTTTTTGGAGTGTCAAGAGCTGGCTGCATGCTGTTTGTGCAGGGACTTAGCTTCCCTGTGTTCTAGCACCTGTGCCTGTGACTGCATTACTTTTTCTTGTTTTCTATTAAGGCTTTATAGTCTTCGATAAACAGCAAGATTTTCTATGTATCTCTTTCACTATAATCCTTAATTACAGTAGCATCTGGGTACTTGAATGTTCAGTATGTGTAACCTTTTATGCATCCTTGAGACTATATGATAGCCAGATAAAATTGTGGGTGCAAGTGGTGGGGTCTAGAGGCCAGAAGATAAGGAGTGACTTGTAGATTGTCACACAGGAGCTTTCTGTTGTGCAGGTCATTACATCTGGTGTGCAAGTCTTAGCCCAGCCCGGCAGGTTTTCCTTACTCTGCGCAACCATTCTGAAACATCTATTTGCAAGGTTTTGTGTTCTCCACAGTGTGGAACAGAGTGCACATTATGCAGCTGAGAGAGGTGTTAATGTAATAATGATGCTGCTCTTTGGTCTTCAGAAGTATTAATAATAAATTATTTCAGTAAGGAGGCCAGAAAGTATTTTTTCCACCACTTTAAACGTGTGTGTGTGTGTGTACAGAGAAGTTCCTGTTTTGCCTGTCTCTGTTTCAGATCTATTTTTGCATACTGGTTTGTTTTCAAGATCCTGAATAGCACCACTTGCTTGTGGAATTGTGCATATCTTGAATCTTGGATTTTTAGTGTATCTAAATTTGTAGCCTTCTTAATGAAAGCATCACAAGAAAGCATCCTTTAGAGATCTGGCACATTATGGATGTAAAAGCAAATGAGATGCAGCCAAGCTTAGAATGTAAAACTTGGTGATAGAATTTCCTTTGGATTTTTGGCTCGTGGCTTTTTTCCCTTTATGTTATCTTATAAAATATTTTAATCTAACTCCCATGATACTGGAATAATTGATGTTTTTAAGATTAATGTTTAATATTTCAATTCTGTGTTTTGAGTTTATTTGTAAGCTATTAAACATAAAAAGGAACATAGTGGTGTGAAGATTATTAAAGCTGAGGGAATTCCAAAATTGCTTCCTTTTAGTCCCTGTGCCTGCTTTAGCTGCATATCTCTCTTTTCTTCCCCTCTTCAGATTTTTATAAGTCTGGGTAATAAATCATTGTATGGGTCAAGCAGCATTGAGATACATTGTATATGCCCCCTCTATCCTGCAACTGTTATTAGCACTAAAAAAGGAAAATCAGAAAATGTTTTGTCAACCTTTGTATAATAACAAAAAAACTCCTTCGATTAACTTATGTGCCAAAATAGGTCCAACAGTGCCCTTAAACATTTTTGTGTCCTTGCTTTCTAATATAGAATTACAATGGGCAAAGACCCAGGTTATATTGAATGTTTATATTAATAATTTAGAAAACAATATTTTTTTAATGCTTTCCAACACTAGCAACATGGTTTGTTTAAAATCTGTCCCCAAAACTGTTTAACACTATTGTGGTGTCGTTCAAGCTTTGTTGTAAATTGAGTAGCATTTGAGCTGTAGAAAGTATTCATATTAATGTGGCTAGGGAGGAGAAGAATCTAATTTTGATGTTACTAGAAAATTAAGTATTTTTGGGGTTTTAACTTAACTCTGAAGATCAATAGTTGCAGTGCTAATAAAGGGGAAATTATCACTCTGTTGTATAGTAGCTTTCCCGTAAAGATCATAAGACCACATCAGTGAGGATGGTGATACGATCAGCTCGATTTGGAGGAGAAAAAAAAAGCAAGTCTGAAGTGAATGTAGGGTAGATACACTGGTTTAATAAAAGGTAGTGAATATTTCTTATTACTTTGCTGTATGTCCTGGTATACAGACATGGTCAGTGAGAATGTATTTGTCCTGCATCTCTTCAGAAGTGTGTGGTACAAGGGAAAAGGTGAGCTAGCAAATGAATATGGCAAAGCCAAAAAGGGCAGAATTCCCTAAAAGAGAAAGGCAACAGGAAATTTTGCTTTTGTTATGGGTGCGGAGGTAAAGACAGGTTCTGGTTTTGTTAATGTTGAAAATGTCTTCTACTGAAGTGAAACAGTAAGCAAAGTCCTCCATCCTTCTTCATGAGCTACAAAGGAGATGAGCAAGTGAATGAAGTGCGCGTTTGGTAAGGTCCGTTGGTCTGTCTGTGTGGTCCATAGCAGCTGCTTAAAATTGAAAGCTGCATCCTTCTAATTCAACAATCTTTGGATGACTTGCATGCACGAATTTGTATTTATATACACATGTACATGCATTATGTAAAGAATTATTCCATATTGGAGTTGTAGCAGGCATCGTGCTAGTTAGGGCACTGCAGCAGGTGGCCAAATAGGGCTTGTTTTGCAGTAGCAATGGCAATGTGGCAGCCCAAGTGTAGATACCTATGAGGTACCTCTGGTCACTGGTGTTGAGGAATTAAGCACCATGATTTGTCAAGACAGAATTGATACCCAGTCACCCAGGTGTCTGAAATACAAATGTGATTAATATTCAGTGTCTCTTGAAGTTATTTCTATAAGGTTGTGTGTCTAGTTAGTGAAGCTGTGGGTGTTTCACTTTTGGGCTTAGGAAAGTGTAGACTGCTGTGAGACTGATATGACCTTACTGATTTCTTGCTGCTCCCTGCCTTTTTCTACAGTTACAGCAAGTACTTAGGCTGGGTACTGGACAGTTTGCAGAATGGAGTACAAATCAAATAATGGGGAAAGTTAAAAAAAAAAAAAAAACAACCAAACACAACAAAACAACAACCAAAACAACCTGGAAAAACCCCACCCCAAACCCATTGTCCTTTCTACTTTTCTGTTTGTTTGTTTTTTTTTTTTTTTTTTTTTTTTTTTTTTTCAGCTATTGTAATATAGGAGAGACATCAAAATTAGAAGAGTACATCTCACATTTGGGGGGTACCTCCAAACTGGAAGTGATATAAGAGGAGGTGGGCTCCAGGGCAGCATTATTCCCTGTTTTTGATCTTAATTCTTCTTTGCTTGTTTTCTCCCTGTGCATCCCCATCTGATTTAGGGCTGTGCAGACACAGATCAACCATGGAATCACCGTGAAACAGCTTTACGTGTCTCTGCCCTCCTTCCCAAGATTTTTGAACTACTTCTGAGATTCATGCTAGATAAAGAGTAGCTGCTTTTTATTCCTGGGTACATAGTCTACTTGGAGCTATCTAGCATCAATATATATTATTCAGGCTCTATATAATGGCAAGCAACCAGCACATATGTAATCATAAGATCAAAGAGACTTGGAAAATAGCAGAAAAGGTTCTCCTTCCTCATTAAATTTAGCAGTAAGGACACAGGCAGAAGTTGAAATAAACTTTTTTTGTTAAGGAAAAAAATACTGAGGCCACAGGATCATGGCAGCTTGCCAGATGCTGCTGGGCTTTAAAGTGCTTGCAGGGCTTGTGTTCTGTGCACATATTTCGGTCATAACGCACCTTCATCAGGGAAGACAATCTCTGTGAGAGGGGGACAGTGTGACCCAGAAACAAGGCAGCTCTGGTCTTGGGAGAGCTGAGAGAACATTGTGATCTCTGTGACCAAGTTGTGTGAGTCTTGACAAGTTAATTCCCCTCTTTGTTTCTCAGTGCCTTGCCTAAGTAGACAGGATCAGTTACTGGCACAGTTAATGTTTCTTTACTGTACATTTGTGCAGTGCTTAGAACAAGCATATCCCAAGTCATAAGAGGCCTCAGTGCCGGAGATAACGCATGTTGTCAGCTGTGCAGAACACACCAGATGCTGAAAATCCTCAGGAAAAGCAGATTCAAACTGCGTTAGCCTACCAGATTTCTTCATCAATCAGCAGTCAGGCAGTCTACATTTTAACACCATGTCTCTTTCGGTGAGATAATCTCCTTGCTGTTGGCTAGCTAGCAGGTAGCACTTGGTAAACTGCATTAATGAGTTTGTGTTGGGGTGGGAATGAGCGCTTACTGTGCCTCTTCTGCTTTTCTGGGTATGAGACAACGTGCTATGGATTCCTGGTCAGATCTTGGTTCCGCTTCTCAATACAGTCTCAGCGGGTATCTTAGTAGTAGTAATGCCCAGTGCACCACAGGAATGAGGTCTGCTGGCAGAGCTTGAGAGAGAACCTGGCACTCTGTGCTTGGTCTGGAGTCCAGCGAGATGTCACTCCCTGCATGAGAAAGGGAAGCCAAGTCTGGCAGCGTTGGCCAAGGAACTTGGTTGTGAGCACAGGGCTCTTGCTTGTGCCACCACAGCAGTAACTCCCTTGGGGTGCCTGCTTAGGCTGCCTCATTGCTCATTGAGCATCTTGCTTGGGATTTAGGTAGAATTAAATCTGTAGGCCCACAACCCAGGTTGTGCACTCACCTCTTTGTAGGGGAGAGGCCATTAATGTGTGCATGATTCTTGCAGAGGAAAACAAGCTCATGTCTAACACTGCACCCTCACCCCTTAGATCTAGTCAGCTGAAAGAGCCAAAACACAAAGGCTACTTAAGCTGTTTTTGCAACCTTGAGCAGGCCACAGCTACAGGACAGTTGCCAAATAACAGCTGGTCTGTTGGGGAGCACAGAGTGTCTTTGAATGACCCAAACTGAAGCTCTTGGCCAGTAGTCTTGGTGTTTCATCCTCCTGCCTTGCCCCAGAACCTGCTCAACCTGTTCCAGAGGAGTCTGGAGCAGCTCTGCCTAGCCACTCTGTGTCTGCTTCCTTGCCTTCCCTGCCTGCAACCTGTCTGGGGAGTTTTCATCTCTATGATGGTTGCTCTTCCTTTTGCCTTTCCTTTTGTCATGAATATTCCTTACGAGTACTTGAAGGACAGAATGGAGTTCAACTTTGGTTTAAAGCTGGAGCTGCACTTTTATGCCTACAGCTGAGAAAACAAGGCAGAAACAGTAGCTGAGGATGTATCACAGTCTAGTAGGAAAAAATTGATATACTAGACTCCCCCATATTGAGCAAGTTTTTCAAGACAACAGAATGTACATTATTTAATAACAGGTATAAATATTGTATGAGATAGTAGACATTTCAAACAGTCCCTTCTGGATCAATGGGAGTGTGACACAGCTTTGTGAATCAAAAAATCAACAATTTAAAAAGAAAGCGATGAAACTTTAATTTCAAAACTTTGATCATTTGACTATTCCTCCCTAAATGGCAAAGGTTTAGAAGGATTAACTGTAGTAGAGAGGGGCAACAGGATAACTAGGCAAATATTGTAAATAATGAAATAATGTGCAACATTTTCTACGAGTAAAGATTCTAATTCCATTCTCTCAGGTAAATACTTCAATGCATGTGTTTATTTTTTTTTTAATTGCCCAAGAGATTGGAGTCATAGTTAAGCAATATTTAAAAATGCATATTATGTACCTAATAGGCCAGTGCTGTTGAATATGCAGAATTACGTTTCCATAGCTTTTTCTCCTGAGTTCAGGATGTTAATAACTTCTGAATAATTAAGTATTGTGGATATTTTCTGTTGAAGGAAGTGAATATTTGTTACTGGCAAATGGAGAAATCAAACTGCAATCCTAGAAGAGCCTTTGTCTTCCTTTTTTACAACTGAATTCAGTCTTGTATTATCTAGGACCTGTACATTACCTTGTCTCTGTTTTCCCCTTTCTGGGAACATGCCAATGCATGTTACAGATGTACTTTGTTTCTTTCATCTGTTTTGGATGAAAGAAGAAAAATGGTATCTTGAAATAAACCAGATTATTTTTCAGAATAAAATTTAAATGAATCTGTGCCTTTCTGCTATATCCCTTTATTTTTTTTTTGACTCGCAATGGGTTTAAATTTCATAGAGTCATTTGTTTCTGGAACACATAATAGAAGTAAACTTCCATTTTGTAAAACTAGAAAACTGGATGTTGCTAAAACCCACTAGCTGTCCTGTTCTGTCATATACATATATATACACAGATGAAATACTGAGTTTACCTTGACTCAGAAGTGAAGACAAATGAAGCAGGGAAAATAACAATTTTTCTATAATCTTCCAACACTCTTGATGTACTTTGTAACTAAAATTCAATAAAATATTTGAAGTAGGTTCCAGCCAATTTGGATCAGGATGAAAATGCATGCAAAATTTCTGTGAATTTAAGCTACCATATCCTATTCCAGTTTTTAATTAGTCCTTTCAGGTTCTATTTCTCCCCAGGGAAATCTTAGTTTATCCTGCTGAGTATTTGTAAAATTAATTAGGCCTTTATGATTTGACCTTCTTTACTGAAATTCAGTTAACTGAAGCTGTCATGAGTAATTATAGATGTAGATACCTTAGAAGTGAAGGAAAAGCATTTCATCTTTGCCATTTTATTGTTAGATCTTTTACCTTTATCAAAAGCAAAATGTACTTGTTTTGATTCACATTGTGTAGTTTGCAGTGTTATGGAAATTCAGGCAGCATTAAGACTATTAAAGCAAGCTTTATTCAGGCTCTGGAGATGAGAGAATATGGGGAAGCATAAATTTCAAAGATTTGAAGACAAGCTTTCTTCATCCACCCAAATGTTGAAGCCTAATTCCATGTTGGTGTCATACAAAAAATCCAGCCAAAGTTGTACTCTTTGTTGCAATGTCAGACCAGGATGAAAATAAGAATCCTTCTTGGGAAATTATGGTGTAAATAAGAGTAAGCTGACCTCAGTCAGATAGCTGAGTAAATGTCTTGTAAAATAACGTGTAAATTGATTGCAACTTCCTATTGTGGATCTCCTCTATTTCTGATGCTATGCCATTCTGTATTTTAATTATTTTTCAATAGGAATTTTCAATTCATTTTTTGCCAGGATTCTGTGAATGGAAAGATGTCGCTTCAGTCCATGCACATCCTAACTTATTGCAAGGTGCTTTATTTTTGTATTAAATTTTAATTTGTGGGGTACTGAAAATGTGCTACTTCTTTCAGGTCTGTCGATATTCTAAGTACCTTAGGTACAAATTGCTTATTTACTCATAAAGCCCTGGTCAGGACATAGCAAAATATGATCCCTCCCCTAAAGATATTTTGAGATACTGAATGAATGAATGTAGCAACATAATGTGGATGCTTCTTTATTGCTGGTTTTAATTAGTTATGATACTACAGTCATTCTTGAAAAATCTCCTCATTTTGAATGTGTAGCGACCCAAGGCTTTAGAGAGAACTCTATTATTTGTGACTATTTAAGTCTAAAGGTAGCTGTGAGGATTCTGTCAATGTAAGATGGATACCACGTCACTGACTTAAATTGTAGTGTTTCAGTGTTATCTTTTTTCAACCGGCATTCATTTCTGCAGCAGATTTCAATGCCTTGTGGGTGGTCTTACCCATTTTGTTAACCCTATACTCCTTTCTACTTAGATCAAAGCTTTCACATGTACCTTCTCTTTTAAGTAGTGCATTCTGTGACCTTTTGTCTTATGCATCTGTGTCTTATGCTTTCAGCTTCGATGAAATTGCTTCAGAATAATCCTATTTGTGTGATCTACTCAGGGAATGTTTTCATTCTGCGCTCAAAAGATTATCAAAGGAGTAAGTCAGTGGGGTGCATAGTACAAAATGGAAAGCAATATCCTTGTAGTACGTAAAAACAGGACGAAGGCTAATTTCATGGTTGGTGTAGTAGAATAGCAGAAGTAATGAAGTCTACTTATAGAAAGATTTGTTGGTTTTCCAAGTACTTTATGTAGTTTTTCATTTTATAAAAAGTATGACAGTTTTTAGTAGACCATCTCATGCCCAGGCCTGTCTTCCTTTAAAAAGATTAACTTTGTTGTTAAGCTGGTGGGTGTGTGTATAATTTATGCTTGAGGCAGAGAGGTTAAATTGTCTTAATTCCAGCTTCATTAAAAAGTTTATCATGTACTGGTAGCCTTTGTATAGAAAATAAGTGAACTCAAACTATTGTGTGTTTCCCTTTCCATTGTGGACTTCACCAAGTAGGCTAACAGAGAAAGAGAGGAGTGGCATGTGGCAAGGTTTGTGTGTTATGGACCTGATTGTAACACAGAAAGCAAATAGTTCCCCAATCAAGCTTTGTTCACTTTATCTCATAAGGTATATCATACAAGCTGCTGCTTTACACAGTTTCTCAAATATAAATCTTGTTTTGGCTGACACTTGGTAAGGTGTGAAAAGTGGTTGCATGAACTACTCAGAAAAGGATGCACGATTCCTAACCATCACATGAAAAGAAGGAAGGTCAAAGTGTACTGAATTAGAAAACATGAGCATGTGTGGTCTTCCTGTACTCTCTTAAATTCTCCCCCTTTGAACATTTCTAATCTGTGAAAGATGTGGGAGCTGTTCTTCAGTACTCTGATCTGGAGCACTGTGTGCAGGTCTGGGTGCCACAGTATAAAAAAGATACTAAGTTACTAGAGAGTGTCCAGAAGAGGGCCACAAAGTTGGTGAAGGGTCTGTAGGGGAAGCCATGAGGAGCAGCTAAAGTCACTTGGTTTGTTCAGCTTGGAGAAGAGGAAACAGAGAGAAGACCTCATGGTAGCTACAGCTTCCTCACAAGGGGAGGAATAAGGGCAGGTGCTGAACTTTTCTCTTTACTGGCCAATGACAGAACCTGAGGCAATGGCAGGAAGATGTGCCAGGGGAGGTTTAGGTTGGACATTTGGAAAAGGTTCTTCACCCTGAGGGTGGTGGAGCACTGGTACAGGCTCCCCAGGGAGGTGTCACGGCCCCACGCCTGACAGTGTTCAAGAAGAGACTGGACAACGTCCTCAGACACATAGTGTGAACTGTGGGGGTGTCACGTGCAAGGACAGGAGTTGGACTCAATGATCCTTTTGGGTTACTTCTGACAGCTCCTATAGCTGTTAGCCTGGATGCTTATTGAACAGCAGCTCTGTAGCACAGAGATACCTCACTTAGGTGCAATAAATATAGTATGCACCAAAGAATGAGTCTCCGATACTTTGTAGCTATTATACTTCAAAGGTCCTGCAGGTTAACACAGTCATGCTAGCGCATACTGCATAGACTGAATAAGTAAATAGATCTTGCAATAAGAGAGAGGCTAAACGGCTGGTGATAGGATATGAATTAATGGACTTAAATTGAAGTGAGTGTACACATTGGGAAGCACCCTTAAACACTGAGGGTAGTAAGACTTTGCAGTGCCTACCCACAAAGACTGCAGGATCTCAATTTCTAAAGGTATTTAAGAATGAGCAAATATTCACTAGGAGCTGTATAGACGTGATCCCACCTTGGGGTGAGGTACAGGCTAAATGATGTCATGTAGACCCTTCCCTGCCTCATTTATCATAACTCTTCATGTATAACCCAGGATAACTGGCCACCTCGCTTACATGCACATCCTCAAAAAGCAGAAATTTCTCTGTCCCAATGTGTCATGTGGATAACTGAGGAGAGACATCTCAGCTGCTTTGACCTTTGCTTCCATTGCTTGGAGCACTTTTTAGTCACCTGTTCTTTAGTAGGGCAAAAGACAGTCTGTGATTCTGTGTAGGGCACTGAAGATAACTTAGAGGATTATTATCAACAAGTTGTTTGAAATTCCATGCTTTGAATTTGGAGTAAAATCATTCTTTTAATCAAAAGAAAAATGTGAGCGAATACAAGGTTCCCAGTTATTGTTTGGCCATATTAGTTGGGCAAAAACAGTACTACATTTTTACCGTAACTTCATACTTTTTATAATTAATATATTTTTTTTCTGTCAGCTGCAAAAGCTTAGTTTAATGAAATACAAAGGTCTATGAACACTTTAGGAAATATTTAATCGCTGTCTAGGTCAAGAACTAATGATGGTTGTTGTCAGCTGGCTGTTTATATGAACTTTTGGCAGTGCATACCCACTGAGTACTGCTACTGTATCGCAACAGAGACTTTTTTGAAAGTTTGGAATTGTTCTCTTATTTAAAGTATCTGATGTTTTATGTAAAAAAATAAAAAAGAAAAATAGCCTCTAGTGCACAAATCCCCCTTGTGCCTGTGTGTTGGTCTAAGTGAATTTAATTTCCTTAACATGTTCTAAAGTATCCCTATTGTATTTATCCCTAGTGTATTTAAGGAACTGGGAGTGAGGAGTTGTGCTTTTTCTGAATCAGGAGTGATTCTTGTCTTGGAGAAACCTAGAGAAACTCACCCTCATGCTCTAATGGACCTAATCTAGACATTCGGTTCGCCTGTACTCTAGCCCTTCTTAGGACTCATGTCTAAGATGCACCAGAGTAGTCTTCCTATGTGCAGGTGGTTTTGCTGTTTAGTTGTTTTGTTTGTTTAAAAAATGACAAAGGCATGACTTTTATTTCTACTATAAACTTTTTTCCCTCCTCTGGAATTAATAAACTCAGAATTTTTAGGTGGTAAGGCATATGGAACCCTTAAGGCTTGGCAGCTGAACAGCTACTGCTGTTTTTTTTTAAATGGAACAGAGCTTTCATTGTTTCTTTTCATAATGAAGATGCCAATAACAAACCAAGTTGTTTTATACACATTGTTATTGGTGCTGTGTATGTATTCTTTCTTATCTCATGGTTTTTTTTTTTATTACAATGTGTTTTTACATTTTCTGAGATTGTTAGAATTATGTGGTTAATCACGTTACAATATCTGAGAATAAAAGTCTATAATAGATGTAAATACCAAATCTGTTTCAGAATATGATACCTTGTTCTTTCTGATAAAATTACATTAAAATATCTTATAGGACACCAACCTGAATTCAGTGTTATGGCACTTTTACTGAGTTGCTTTATTGTACTGAGCAATAGCGGAAATAATACATATATTTTTTTAGTATGGTGTGTGAGTCAGGCTGTATGTTTCACTGACTTTTAGACACTTGGATTTCACAGTATTGCACATTTCATCCATCTGAAGAAATATCCATAAAAAAGAAAAAAATAAGGATTTACCCAATGTATTCAAAATAAGAGACATGCAAAGCAGGAGATTACTAACACTGGTTTTAATTGCAATGGATACTTTTATTACATTGATGCTAAAAGTTTGCCTGGGATTGCGTTTATCACAGGGTTGCAAGGGCTATAAGAGACAGATGGTATGAACTTTTTTGCTGGGCACTGATGCAGCATGGTGTGTTCATGGGTCTTGAATGTTTTCTGACTGTACTTTTCTGAAGGAGGACAGTCCATTTGTTTACTCTGCTTCAGCTGAGGTGATAGCTTATAGGAACATGGAACACATTAAGGAAACTTGATCACACATGCGATGACTTGGAGATCTCCTCCATAAAAGTGCCAGTTCAAAGAGCAAATGTCTGAATCCTGTTTTACTTCCCTAGACCTGAGTTGTTAAATTGATTGTTTTTCGCTGCTGACTTTGGTGGGCAGTCTTGCAGTGGTCAGTGACACAAATATTTAGTGGCATAGCATTTCTGTCTCATTGAACATGGAAATCAAAACAAGATGGAGCAGGAAGGGTGCATCTTCACTGCAGTCACATCCACTCCAGTAGTGCCTGATGTTAGAGCTAATTCAGGTATCCCTCTCCGCAAAGCAGCAGAAATTGCATGGAATTTAGTGTCACTGCACCAAAGTGTATATCAGCATTACTCTGCAGCACAGACCCCGTGTGCGTGGATGGTGTTGATTACCCTGTTAAAGGCACCTTGAACTCCTCAGTGTAGTGTTGATGAACATGAAGCAAGTTGTGCAACTTCCACCTGCCAACATGCTCAGTTCTCATGTGTCCTGGTGTGCTTGAGAGAGGCTGGATGATAGTAGGCAAGGGGAGTGCTGTCACGGCAAGGCACAATTTAAGGTGGAACAGTCCCTGTGGGTGCCTGAGGTGAAGCCAGGCTCCAGCCAGCTGTGGTTTCACTGCTGGGAAAGGGGAAAAGTCATATCTTCTTTGGAATGGACACAGCCACACATTCTATCCTAATTATTAAAGACAAATATTTTATGATACCATGTATATAGAATAAATTCCTCCTCACAGAAAAAGTTTTCATATTTATTGAATAGATCAGTGTTTATGAAAAATGACAGTCTTAATCTTGCAGCTTCTGTTTTTAAAAGTCCTTCTTGGCATCAGTAACTTGCTACCAGTAACCGCACTTACCCATCTGGCTGGCTTCCCTTCCAAAGGGTAAAGAGGTGTCACTGCTTTTTCCTGAAAGAGTTAGTCTGTGTTGTATGAAATTATGCAGTGCTGCTATTGTAACATACTATTACTGAGTGGGCACCCCACTGCTCCTCAACCAAAGCTTGTAGTGCCATCTACTTGATACAGTGACAGATCCTAAATTTAGAAGCTAAAGCAGACTGTAGTCAGAGTGAGACCGAGAAAGATTGCTAGGATAAGGATCTTGGCAGATTCATTGCAGGTTTGTGTTCTGGGCTGTAAGCCTTGCATTTGATGGCTTCAGATTTGGCAGATGACATTTATAGAAGCAGTGAAAATCAGAACGAAGTAGTGCAACTGATGATCCAACCTGAGGCTTTGGGGGAAGACAACAGGACCATTTGAAAGAGAAGCCATATGCTGCTGCTGTGACTTCTGCTCTGTGCACCTCCCCTCCAGTAACATCATTACTTCAGTGTCACTTGATGAAAGCAAATCAATCTGGGTTATTCTCAAATTCCAAGAACAACTCTTCCCTTCAGTAAGCATATTGTGATCAATTGATATGACTCTCCATGCCATTTGGCTGTCATGTGAGCAAAAGTTGCTCTCAGCAAACTTAACTTCAGAGTTAACTTCACTGTAATTTCTTTGAATCATCCTTGTCTTATGTGACTTAAAGAAAAAAGCAACTAAAAAATCCCAAACAAGCAAAAAAACCCAAACCAAACCAAAACCTCCACAAACTTCCCAAATATTTATCTTTTTCTGCACAACGGGTGTTTTTCCATTTTAGATCACAGTAATTTCTATCAGCTGGTATCAGTAATAGATCTAGTGGCATCATCCCACCAGTGGGTAATAGCTGGTGACACATGCTGGCAGGACACTGCAACAGAGCAGTCTTGTGACGTTTCCCAAATAGCCGGTCAGCCAGTTGGCTCTGCTTTTTTCACAAACTGGTTAGTAGTTCTATTTTTTCAAAGGTGCTTAAAGCTTGCTGATTAGAGTAGGAGTTACAAGTGGTCTGTACTTGTTTAATTTGAACCATAAGAAATCTGTCTGCCCTGTGTACCACTTAAATAGTATCTGGGTTAATTTTGTATATAGAAAGTTACTGGTTACCTAAAATAGGAAACTTTCAAGGTTTAAAACATTAAGTTAAATAAACTTATTTTTTACATTCATAGAGACCCTTTGAAGAATCTTGTGTTATAAACCATAGTATGGGGTACAATATACTGACTTGTGTTTTTCTGAGCACCACTATAGTATTTGAATAGTTTTCTGATAGTTGAAAGGGAGTACAGTCTTTCCTTCTTTTCTATTTATAATTGCTTTGTTTATAAGGAGAGTTTCAGTCAGAAAAGCTGAGTCTTATCAGTGCATTAAATCAGCTTAATGTCGAGGGTTTAGATTGCGGGGTGGCAATAAAACCCTGGCAGATGTATTGTTAACCTCCTCTCCCCCCCACTTCCCCTTTTTCCCTTCCCTCTCCCCCCTTCCCCCTCAGGACAGGCAATCAGGAGGAAAAGAAGGACAGAGAGAAGAGAGTTGTAAAAAATTAAAGATGTTTTACTAATGCTACTAATAAGAATAGAGAAAATAATACAAAATATACAAAACCAGTCTTGAAAGTCTCAACAACTGCAGAGCCGGCAACCAAAGTCCTGGATTAGACTCTGCAGCCAACCGGAGCTGGATTCAGTCTCTCACTAGGCCTCAGTTTGCACGGACAACTAGCAAGATCCTCTCCTAGTGTCGGCCATAAGCAGAATGGAAAAGGGAAAGGAAAAAGGGACAAGATCCTCGTGATCTCCCACTTTTATATGAAGTATTCACGTGAATGAAATGTTATACACAGTTGGTCAGTTTCTTAGTCACTTGTTTCTTGTTGCCCCTCTCATGAGATGTCCATCCATGCTTATCAATAAGTTTGCATTCCATTGCTATGTTTACCAAAACATGTGTCTGGTTCTCCAGAAAAATGCGGCTAATATGAAGGCTTTAGCTGACAGGCAAAATCATTAAAAGAGAAACTTGTTTTTGACAAAACGAGGACACTTAGCTACTGTGAGACTGTAGGAACTGACCAAGTGAATTTTGCCCCTTTATTTGGTAGGTGTTGGTAGAGTATTGCTCCTCGAGTCATGTAGAAGACCTGAGCTCAAGCTGGCTGTCTTCTTCTGTTGCTGTATATGCCCCCTCTTGCGCTCAAGAAGCTTGCAAGTTCAAAATTCAGAAAAATAATCACAACAGATTATGTCAAGCTTTGATTTGGCCTGTGTAGTGCTTTAGTGTTTTCCAGTGAGATTTGTTTTTCTCACTGGCAGACAGACCCTGGCAGTGAGAGACAGCTGTTCTTGCAAAACATCAAGAAACCAGGACCTGCTGGAGAGAATCTTCCCCTTCTCTTCTAGGGCTCTTTGTCAGGAGCTGAGCAGGAAGATCTGCCTCACAGTGGGTTCCTGTCCTGGTTTTGTTAAAAAACAAGTTTCTCTTTTAGTGAATTTTGCCTGTCAGCTAAAGCCTTCATGTTAGCTGCATTTTCCTGGAGAACCAGATACCTGTTTTGGTAAACATAGCAATGGAATGTGAAGTTATTGATAAGGACAGATTCACATCTTGGGAGAGGGGCAATGAGAAACAGGTGACCAAGAAACTGACCAACTGTGTATAACATTCCATTCATGTGAATACTTCATATAAAAGTGGGAGATCATGAGGATCTCATCCCTTTCCCTTTCTTTTTCCCTTTTTCCTTATGGCCGACATTAGGAGAGGACCTTGCTAGTCGTCCCTGCAAACTGAGGCCTAGTGAGAGACTGAATCCAGCTCCGGTTGGCTGCGGAGTCCAATCCAGGACTTTGGTTGCCGGCTCTGCAGTTGCTGAGACTTTCAAGATTGGTTTTGTATATTTTGTATTATTTTCTCTATTCTTATTAGTAGCATTAGTAAAACATTGTTGATTTTTCCACTTCTCTTCTCTCTGTCCTTCTTTTCCTCCTGATTGCCTGTCCTGAGTGGGAAGGGGGGAGAGGGAGGGGCAAAAGGGGGAAGCGGGGGTGGGGAGAAGGGGTTAACAATACATCTGCCAGGGTTTTACTGTCACCCCGCAATCTAAACCCTCAACAATTCCTTATGCTTTTTCTGGCTGTGCTGGTGTGATGGACCTTCAGCTGCCTAAAGCAGATCTGAAGGACTTCTGAGTGGGATATTACATGGCTGGTTCTTTTCTTTTTGCTTTGATATTAAGGTTTTTCAGACCTAGCCCTTCATTAGAAAGGGGCTAAGGAAATGATTTGGGAAATGCTTTCCTTGCTTCTGGGACAGTAGGTGGAGCTGTTTATTACACACTTGAAACCTTCTCCTTTAAAAATGAAAAATTCAGAAATGCGTTTGACAGTTTCATTTGCACTGATAGAATGTCATGTCCTGACATGCCTAAGATGTGTTAGAAAGAAGATGTGAGTAAACTGGTTTTGTGAAAATATACGATTTCTTGGATGCTGCTGTATCTGTCCAGTCTTCATTTGGGCATTCACGTTATTTTCCATACTGATCAAATGGAGCAGTTCTGTCCTGCTGTGCAGCATGTGGCTTTTCTGGTTTTCTGCCTCCCTTTTAGAAGATTGCACAGATGTTTACAAATTTTGTTATAATAGAAAAATTTTCTGTTGGCTATGTCACAGTGGTAGGGTGATTCATCTACCTTTTTTGTTTGCTTTACCATTAAAAATGAATTTTTAAAGGGTCCTTTTGAGGAAGATAAGGAAACCAACATTCTTCTCAGTACCTCCATTTTGCAAAAGTGATGGAAGGTGATATTTCCTGCACAGAACAAATAGAGATCTAAGCAGAAACAAAATTACCTTCAGGCTGGCTTGCTGAGTGATCCTTGGCATACAGGGGGCTCAGTTTGATTGACATGAGACAGAGTAGCTTAGGCTAAGGAAGGATATACATGTTTGCATTTTAACCTTGCTGTTCAGTTCTGTGTCTGAGGATCAGGTAGATCCAGGGAGATAATCCTGTTACGGAGCCTGGTCTGAGAGTTTTCTTGGAAAACTCGGATCACATGCAAAATCCCCTGGCTCTTCCCTGTTTGTTGACCTCGTGTGCACTGTAGGCCCATTATGGGAGGTTTTCTAGGAGAGCTTTCTCAATCCCTTCTTGCCAGTGAAATCTCCTGTAATGTTACAGTAAATCTTTCCAAAGTGTAACAGGTTGAGTAAACGGAAACTGATACTGTAACTGAATTTACATTGAATACTTTGACAATTAAATGAAACACCTATGTTACCTGCTTGCAAGCTCAACAAACAGAATAAATGTTACTGAATTCAGCCATAGAATACTTAGTAATAATATATACTTACTGTTTTCTTTTGCTAATGAAAGCCAATAAAATCATAATTGCAGTATCTTTTGCCAATCTGTGCTTAATGATAACCTTTGATATAAATTAATTTATTTCATTCAGAAGCCTTCTTTCCAGTGTTGGCAGGTGAGAAAATACATAAAGTAAGCATATAATTTAATTTTCTGCAGTGGGTAATGTAGCAGAACATTACAGTACACAAGCAAGAACACAAGCAAAGTATTACTTGCAGTCTTTATTTTCTTGGTGTTGTACAGGACCTCAGTTAATAAGGTTTATTGGTGAAATAATCAGGTTTACAGGAGAAATAATAAACAATAAGCAGCAGTAAGTCATTTGCAGAACCCCTGGGTTCTTACTTAGTTAATTGTATACTTGGTAAAACTGTTCTTGGAAACCAGAGGGATCTGCTTTTACAATATTGCATAAGTACAGGCTGAAGTCAGGAATTGGAAGCTTCAAAAAAATAGCATCAGCAGCTCGACATCTCATTTTAAACAATCTGAAATTGTCTAATGACTTCTAAAGTTAATTACTCAGTAATGGAAAAATGGCAGTGCATCATTCATTGTTGCTATTATTTATCTTATCATCAGCTCTGGAAGATTTCAGGATGTTCCGTGAATACAGAGAGTTGTATTTTATTCCAGTCATTTGAAAGCTCCTGTGTAGGTGATGGTGCCCTTCTGTGAGCCAGTGATAGTGGATCACTTATTTCTGAAATATTTTTGGTATTTTATTGGAATGTGATTATTTTTCTATAAGAAGAATTTCTTGCAGGCATATTGCCTTTGATTTTTGAAAATCTAAGCAAAACATTTGGCCACAGCTTCAGTAGTTTACACTTTTACAAGGAAAACAAATCGAGCTGCTTTATGGTGAAAGCTTTGGAAAACATGGTTAGAACCAAACCAATTCAGTCATGTTTGCTGAATTTGCAGAGAAGCTGAAATGATGCTCTGGAGGTGTAAACCATCCTGTTGTATCAATTCAGATGGCAATAAGGATCAATCACACAACACAGTCAGTGTTAGCTGTTTTGTTGGTCATCAAAACGTGTAAGGAAGGAGAGGAAAAAGCCTATTGCTAGGATTTGAAATGATAGTGAAATTTCCTTGTAGAATACCTAGCAATGCAATTTTGGTCACTTCCTTTGGTTTTCTGTAACATGGGCGACTGAACTTGCAGATGAATAAAGACAGCTAAAGTGCTCCTTAAAGATGGGGGGAGAGTAAGTAAGTAATGAAAACAAAACATTGTTCCGAGATAATCAGGAGCAGGAAGCTTTCCAGAGAGTCTTCCAGAGAGCACACTCAGAGTGTGCTATCTAAAAAGGAGGATGGAAAAGGAGCACTCCATGAAGATAAAAGTAGTTAATGAAGAGTTTTAGGGACGTTTTTACGTAAGTGCCTCACTGTCTGAGGGCCTGCCTTATTTGGAAGGTCCAAGTGAAAGTTTTAGCCTAAATCAGTTAAAAAAAGAGGAATTACTCTCCAGGAGCAGGTGGCAATTGCTCACATGTTCCACGGGAACTCAAAAATGAAATGATTGAACTGTGGTATGAAAACTGTCTCCTAAATTGGTCTTGGTGCCAGGAAAATGGATGCATTTGATATGTGATGCTAGTTTCTATATTTATAATAGAGGATGCAGGAACGGGGAAGCTGCACACCAGGGAGGCTGACTTCTGTACTGAATGAATGACAAAGTTGATAAAGAAAGTAGTCATACTCACACCAGCAATATTGGGGAAGAATCAACATGATTTTGGAGGGCAAAGTCACTCCTTGCAAATTGAGCAGAGGGCCTTGAAGGAGACAAGAAACTTGTGAATTACAGTGATTAAGTTGCTGCACTACCCCTACGTTTGAAAGGGCTTCAGGGAGTTCATGCAGTGGAGGCTCTTGAGGAAATGAAGCTGTTGAGCAGTAAGAGGGAATGTATTTAATGGATTAATAGTGATTGTTAAAAATCAGGACAAGGAGTAAAAGCGGAATAAATGATCACTTACCTTAGTATGAAATTATTAGTGGATTTCTTTTAAAAACTGTTATTACTTTTCTGGAAAAAGAAAAAATAATGACATGATCAAGTTTGCTGAGAAAAGCTGTCCAGACACTTCTGATCCTTAGTGACAAGGTGGTAAAGCAGTATGTGAGACTAAGGGCTGGTAAGTTCAATTGTTTTATACACATACATGTATGCATCTATACAAACACAATAATGTTACCATTTGTAATATATACACTAAAATAAACATATGCAGTAGTGGAGTCTGTTGACAGAAGAGATCTTGACATCAGTAGTAATAGATCCTTTTTGCAGAAACAAACTCAATAGTTGGGGATGATCAAAATTCAAGTGGGACATCTAAGAATTGGTGTGAAAAGAACATGAAATATTAAGTTTATAGCATGTGAGCATCTTGGATGGCATGGGTTGTTCTGGTCTTTACCTAGAAGACTGACAGAACTGAAAAGACACAAAGAAGGGCAACGAGTACGATCAGAGATGCAGAATGACTTTTGACAGGGAGATTGGCAGCAGCACTTCTCAAACTTGATTGCAACCTGTAAAGGAGTTGTGGGACAGTTGGCAGGAGTTGCAGTGTTTCAGGCTGGCCTGGAAACAGCAAGCAGACTTCCTCTTACCAGCAGTAAAGAGGGTTCTGCATGACCAGGAGTGAAGGTCATAGAATCATTTTGGTTTGGGTTGGAAGGGACCGTCAAAGGTCATCTAGTCCAACCCCCCTGCAATGAGCAGGGACATCTTCAACTAGATCACGTTGCTCAGAGCCCCATCCAGTCTGGCCTTGAATGTCTCCAGGGATGGGGCATCTACCACCTCTCTGGGTAACCTGGGCCAGTGTTTCACCACCCTGATTGTAAAAAAATTTCTTCCTCATGTCTAGCCTGAATCTCCCCTTCTTTAGTTTGAAACCATTATCCCTTGTCCTGTGGTAACAGGCCCTGCTAAAAAGATACCGCCTCCCTTTTTCACAGTGTCTGGAAACTCTCAAGCAGGGAATGACAAAATGTCACACCTGTTTGGATCAAATGCTTGGAAATGTCCTGAGTGGAAGAAGAGATGGATCTATGACATCAGTCAAAATTTTCCGAACACTGAAACGAGAATACTCTTTCAGTGCAAGTTAAGCTAAGCAGAGCTATAAGTGTCCTGATCTTTGTGTTTGGTTTGAACTGTCTTTTTCAGAAATACCTGTAAATAATTTGACCTATTCGGTATAGTTATGTGAATTCTGCCTAATAGAGGAATTCAGGATTTTAAATTTTAATTTGGTGAATATAGTACAGTAAGCAATGTGCACAAATAAGCCCTGCCTTAATTTTACTTACTACTCCATTATTTCTGTGCTGAATTCATAACTGCTAACTCATGCCTAATAATGCTAATGTCCCATTAGCTCATGGTTAGGTGAGGGCTGGGTTGATTATTTTAACTTCCATTTAAGCATGAAAGAGATTTTTCTTACTCTCCATCATTTGGGCATCTAATTAAACATGAAGCTAACAAAACTATTCTGGCTTATGCTGCTTGGAAAAGCTCTTCTCATCTTCTGTTGATAATTAACTCATAACTCAGTTGCAAACCTTTACTACACCTCTTTACTAGCATGAAACAGGCTTGGCTGTTACATCAAGGCTTTTTGGATGTGCAGTCTGTGTTACCAAAGCAAGTAACTTTTCAAACTGCTGCTCTCATGAAATATCTCCTTCCCCCATTCCTCTTTCCGCCCCTGTCTCCAGGCTTTAGCTCCAGGATAAATGGCCTTGAATGTCTCCAGGGATGGGGCATCTACCACCTCTCTGGGCAACACTCAATTACAATTTGGAAACCAACAAGTATCTCTTGTTGCTTAATCTTTTTCCCTTCTACCTATGAAGTGTAGTCTGAAATGATCTGCCACATGCACAAGTGCTTTTGTCTTGTTCCTTAGGTCTAGAATTTTAATTAATATTGGTGAAAAAGCATGAAAAGCATCTGTGATAAGTGTAATACAAATGTGAGAAATTTGTTTTCTTTGACAAAGTAATGACATTTGCTTAGTGTTTTTTTTTTTTTCTGTTGTTGCCCCAGTAGCATACACTGATGGCCATTTGGAAATGCTTTACCTGGCCCTTAATGCTGGGCAGTAATGTTTCCAGCAAGGTTATTACTGTTGGTTGTTGGTGGTTGTTTTTTTTGTTGGTTTTGGCTTTTTTGTTTTCCCATCAAGGTTGAGATTGGGATGATTCAAATTTAGGTGTTACCTAAAGTTTGTGAATTCCATGTTTTTTAATGGTCTTCACTACTAGTAGAAAAGCTAAGTGTGCTTGAACCATTCTACTTCCAAAGTGATGTACCTAATGTTTGTATGGCTGTAGTTTGAGATGATTGTTCGCTCTTTGTTTTTCTTTACATATTGAGGGAGCTTGTTCCACCGAGTATTGAAATCACATTTTGATCCAATAATGTGTGAGACATTTTATTCTAAAAAGAAATCATGTTTTATTTTCTTAGTTTTAAGAAAAGCAACAAACATACTTGCCAGCCTTATGGTCCTTGTAAATGTTCTGGTAGGGAGAATGCAATCCACCATATAAAGTGTTGTTGATAAAATCAGAGTACATTAAGCAGTGTTGCATTTTAGTATGAGCCTTTGTGTCTCAGGCTCAGCCTCACCTGGAAGACTTTTGGATTCAGCTGGAGCTTTTCACAGACTTCCACAGGGTTTTGCAAAGATGTAAAATTCTTCTGACTGTGCACCTGCCTGAAAAATTGGAGCCCAATTTATGTGATTTATATTGTTGTTACATTTGGAAAGTAATTTCAGCCATTTTTGAAGACTATTAAAGCATTTTAATCCTGTTTCTTTATTCAAACATGGATAGCTGGTTTTGCTTTCTAAAGGTTGAAATGGTTCATGACTGGTTCACAAATAGGAGTTTATATAAGTAGAAAATTATTTATTTAGGGCTACACAGAGCCATAAAATCAAGCCTTAGTATTTTAAATAAAGTTTTAAAAATAGTTTCAATGGCAACATTTTATCATATAGAAGCTTCAACGTGCATGGGAAAAGTTAATCTTTGATTTTTGAGGGAGATAAAATTTTCTTAGGCATGTCTGAATAATTTGAATAAAAACACGTGATGTGGTTGTTCATGGTTCAGAAGATAATCTCGCCATCATTTCTAGCAAAACATTTTGATGTGTTGTGGAATTCAATTGATTTTCTACAAGCTGCAGTGTTTCAGGTATGTTTTTTTTTTTGTTTTGAAGTGTATTTGAATGTCATTGTTTTGTTAATATAATTAAAAGTTTTTAACTATTTGTTATGTTAGCCATTAATTGATAAAATGAGAAGTGATAATAGATTTGGAATTGCTTTACCTTTAAAGTATATTTTCAAATTTGTAATGACATTATTTCTAGCAGCAGAGAAAACAATGAAAGGTATCAATTATGTATATCTCTTAGCACTTTTCACTTGTAGATGTGATGGTGTCTTACAGAGGAGTTGGGTAAATGTTGTCATCTCCATTTAGCAAATGAAGAAAGAACAAAACCAGTGCTCCGAAGGATTGTATTATTAATGAAATGCAGAATTGTGTTCTGATTTCAATAAATCCATTAGTGCTTGTTAAAATATTTATAAAACAGTAAGCATAACATTTATAGTTTCTGTTAATCTCTGGGTGCCAGAGTAAGTTTCTTGTCTCATTTTGCTGTACACTCTGTCTAACTCCATAAGACTAGTTTCTTTTTATTTCCAAAAGCTTCTAAAAAAATCCCATAAAAGAAAATGAAGAAAATCTCATTATGTTATCAGGAGGTGAGAAATAAAGAGTTGCTATAGAATAGAAACTGAAGCCGGACTTTTGGAGTAGGAACAAGCAGTGAATTTTCCACTTTGACTAGAGGCATGTGGGGCTTCATTTCAGAGGTCTTTCTTTAGCTTATTAAACAATGATTTGGAAATGAATGGCAAGATGTTCAGAAGCAGCAGAAGGACTTAGATCAGGTGAAGACAAAGATCTTTGCAATGCTGTAGGCAAAGGTTTTATATCAAGATCTGACTGGACTGGGATGTTTTGTTTTGTTTCCCCACACACACTTGGACAAATGCTGGGCAATGCCACCTGGGTAGAGGAACCCAGCTGGGTGTGCTGTACGGAGTTTGAAAACTCATGGGAAAGAGTCAATTAGGAAAGTGCCTCAGTGAAAACTCCACCCATGCAAAGTACTGGGGGGATGCAAGGATTATGATGGAAGGTAAGACCGATGGTCTCATAATTCCTATGTGCAAATTGAAGGTGCTTTCTTGCCTAAAATAGTAATTGATTTGGATCAGAAAATGAGCTTATATAGAATTATGTGAGCTTTCATTAGCAGCTTTCTTGTTAAAAGAAACATGAAAGAGTTTGCCTTACAGAAGAGACAACACAGTGAAAGTGCAGAAGATATTACGTGGCGTAGAATTAAGTACCCTTGCAGTTCCTTTTAATCAAATCGATCATGAAATGTATCAAATGTATCATCATGAAATTTACTCAAATAAATACAATTATTTTTGCATGGTTAGGCCAGGGAATTAATTTTACAAATAGTACTGTGGTTCAGATTTAACAGGATTTTTAAACAAACAGACGAGCGACAAAATTCCACAATGCAACTCCTCAATGCAGTATTTACTTTCAGTCTTTGAAGAGTAAGACTGTTTCTACAGACAGGAGCAGGGGGAGTAGTACAAATAAACCTTTTTTGTTTCAGTAACTCCTGCCCATCTGGTCAGACATATAACCCAAGTTCTATGGACTGTAGTTCATCTTGGAGTTTACTTTCCAAGGCTGAAGTGTGTCACTTCTCAATGCAATGCAAAGAACAGGCAGGGCAGATACCCTGATCAAAGTGAGAGAGAATAACAGTATGTGCAAGCTTCAAAATCTATTACAGGCAGCCTAAGATGCAACCTTGACAAACCATTGTAATGCTGATAGCTTGTCTTGATTGTGTGCATTTCAAAAGAATAAAATGGGTGAAATGAAATACTGAGGCTGGGTTTTTAAGTGAAGGCTGAATGAAGAAACTGTTGAATTAAGTTGAAAGCTGTTGTTTAAACAGTTCATGAAAAATCAGTTAGAAAAAATCAGTTTGAAGAAGTTTGAAAGTTGCTCAAGCTTGTCATGTGTGAAAATCCTAATTCTGAGAGCCATTTAGACAACCAGAGGAAGGGGAAAATTATGACATTACTGAATAACAGCAGCAAGAGCACAATGTACAGTAAGTAGTCTGTATGTTACCTGCGTTAAAAGAATGGGTTTGGGATGGCATGGAAAAGATGTATAGTTTATTGCAGAAGCATATTGATTATTTTTTTTATATACAATAAATAGCTATGCTAGGGAATCTGACACCTTTGCAATATGATGATGAATTCTTTGGTCTCTGGCAGACAATTAACAATACCAGGTGCTCTGGAGTTGATAAAAAGCAATGCACTGATACTCAGAAGGCTGATGGGAAGTCTTAAGGGAGGCAGATGATCTTTAATTAATTCAGATTGAGCTTTTTTTTCTGGAAAAGAACATTGGAAATCTAAAAAACTATTAAATTATCAGTTTTGGGGAGACCAAAATTAATTTCTGTTCTTAAAAATAAAAGAAACAAGCCAGAATTTTGAGACTTCTTAATGATGTGAAATGTGGGATAATTGTTAGAAATCGGATTTAAAATTAATAGGGGTGAAAAATGTAACAGAGGCAATATGTATTGAGCCATATTTGAGTGAATGAGCATTTTGCAATGGTGAAATTAATTCCCAGAGGGCAATACTGTAATGACACGTTCATGGTTCCTTTTCTATTAGCAACAACTGGAAATGTGAGATGAAATGGGAATTGTTGCTGTGTAGTTTGGCCTAATACAAGATGAAGTAAATGTTGGACACGCATCTCCAAAGTGGTATTGATGCTCCCAGCAATGCATCAGTTGCCACGACACCCCTTCTGGATGCGCCAGCACAAAGCCCCACACGAGGCCAGAGGTGTGTATTGTCAGTGCTTGTAGCCATTGCAGGATGGACTGCAGCGTCAGCAGAAGGTAGGACAGCAAGAAGGGGAAGCAGAAGGAAGAGGAGCAATAGCAAGTAGCCATAATATGGAGGAATAACAGTTAAAGTCACTTCTCCCTTTGACTGCCACTTGCTCTTGTGAGCGGAGAGACAGAAGGAGGCTGCATTTCTCAGCCTTCGGGAAGGCACGGTGCACCCTTGGTCTCTCAGGAGAGTATTTCAGAGAATGGTGATATATTGGTTGAAATTGGTTGAAATTGATTGAAATTGATTGAAATTGTTACTCACGTCATATCCTGTGGAAGGACTGTTCCCCTGAGTGACAACTCAACACGCTGCTCCTGCCTCTCCTTGCTAAAGCAAGGTTCTGTAATGAAAAATTATAGGGGAGTAAAAGGGTATTTAGCCAAATATCTGGTTTTAAAGGAAGATTTGGTCCTGTTGCTGAAGCAAAGAATGAAGCTTGGTTTGGACACTTGCTTTTCACAGTATCACATTTTGTACTGTTACAAATAGTGGTAGGTTGTGTTGGGGATTTTTGGGGTGGGATTGAGGGTGAAGTTGGTTTTTTTAGCAGTGTAACGGCATATATACTGTTAGCTGATGACCTGCCATCATGCAGGGCAATGAAAGAAAGCAAAATTAACTGCAAAGCAGTTAATCAAGTAGAAATGCTGGAACTCTGGGAAGAGTATCCTGAGTAAAATGTTGAATCTTTAATAATGTGTTTTAATATGAACACATGTCCAAGCTGGAGAAAAATATCCCTTTGTGCTGGAGGGTTGTATTTGCACTGACTTGAAGGGAACTTACATAGCTTTAGCTACTGAATTACGTAATTATCCTGAAAAAGAACACTTTCAGTGTCTTGACAGAGTAATACCTACCAAGATAATTGCCACTAAGATGCCAGAGATATCTTAGAAATACACAACCTGCTAATTAAAATTAAAGCCATTACTCTTCTTCCATTTCTTCCCAGTAGCAGATTCTGTTGTGCTTGCTGTGTCTAATGTACTGTGTAATGTTAAGGTACTGGAGCAGGTGCTGACACAACTCATGTTAGGTCACCTGCTTTCACGCCACGGTGTTGAGGGTTGTGCTAAATGGCTTGAATTATCATCTTATTTCAGCAAAGGGCAAAGCCCCCATCAATCTTAGATGTGAGAATTGGGCCCTAATTAAATGTAGATGACATGTTTTTGTTTTTATCCATTTTTTTCTTTTTTGAGGATGGTAAACAAGGAAGTCAAAATCTGAGTCACTTATGCTCTGCTGAACAGAACATAAAGCTTCCTTAGATAAAATACTTGCATGCTCTTCAGGGGATTGGTTGGGATTTTGGTTATAATTGGATACACACAAATGTAACATATGCATATTTCAAAATGTTTATCCAATTTATGAAGGTTACTGCTTTTCGTACTGCATCTGTATTTCTTTGATCTTCTACAAACTTCCCTTTATGTTCTTCTGATTAAATAATAAATCTGGGGATTTCTACCCTGTTATAAATAAATATTTTAGCATTAAGGAATTTGAAGAAGTTGAAGTCATTGAAGACTTTTGAAAAGATGCTGAAGAAAATTCTCAGCTACTCACAGTACAGGCACTTTAAAGAAAATTGTTGACTTCAGTGCAGCATTTTTTTTTACTTGGATATTTGTAGTACACTTTCGTTTAAGTTAGGAAAAAGTGCAAATATCCTGGGTAAAATATAGTGTGTTGAATACAACCCATTTTAATGGGGTGTGATAAAAGCTGCTATTTTACTGATTAACAATACAAAATAAAAAGTTCTACTTGTTCTGTGATTTTGGATATCTCAAATCTGAGGTATGCAGAGAGAGAAATTTAAGGGACCTGGTTTTCAAGAAGGGCTAAGACATGACTGTAAAACAAGCTCCTTTAAAGCACCTTTCATTCTACGTACCATAGCTAAGGAGCCAAAAATCTGATCTTAATCATGCACCTCAAGTTGCATGTAATACATATAAAGGTATGATTTGAAATTCACTTATATCTGAAAACCTTTAAGTATGCATCTTGAGACATAGATATAGTAATGAGTAAATAAGAAGGATTTGAATAATAATTGGTTATTTTAATATTAATGAAGAAGGTAACACTCCAGTCAGAGGTGAACATTTGTATTTTGTTGAGCTTTTTCTTTTAGGCCTACCCAGGTTGAAAATATTCAAAACATAAGTTTGAAAAACTCATCCTGAACAGAGAGTGCAGGTGACCAAACCTAATGATGATAGTAGGGTTTTTTTGTTGCTTTGCTTGCTTGTTTTCTGGGGTTTAGCTGGACATTGTACAACCAGGAAATCTCTGAAACTGCTGCTTGCTTTTACAGTTTCACTAGAATTATTTATTTATTGAGAGTTATTTCAGCTTAGTCTATATGTTGTCCAGCTGCTGCATGTAACTGATGGCAGTTGATCCCATGTTAGCCTTTAAATTCATGCAGGAGTAGTAATGGTGAGGTCAATGATTCATCCCTTTCTTTTTTTCTGAAGTGTCCCTGCTTCATCTGAGGCAGCAGAGTTTGTGTGTTATTTGTTTACAAGGCACTTAGCTACTAGGATACCTCTGCATCTACCGCATCCTTCCTGGACTTGTATTCAGCTTTCAAAGCATTTGTTTCTCATTGAGAACACTGCTCTTTTCAGGCCTGCAAGGTACCTTTTGACAACGTCAATAACCTGTTGACGTATTGCAGAAGCGAAGTGTGTACGTAAGCCCACTGATGTTGGAGATTTTCCTTTTCGTAGCATTTGATGCACACGCACGCTGCAGATCACTGACCTGTTTGTTGTACTTTTCAGCCAAACTACTTTAGGTGAAGGACCATGGTTTGACTCACAGCTTGGGCCTCTGCAGTTATTTCCATGACATCTCTTACAACCTTAAAAACTTCCTTCCACCCATGCATCCTTTTTATTTCTGTATCGTGTCTTGCTGCTTGTGGTGTTCAAGAATCTCTTTAAGTCAGGGATGTGGCTTTCTTTTTACCTAAAGCTGACTTGGGTGCTGATCGTAAGGGATTGCAGCATCACAGTGCTGAACATGAACAAGTCAGCCAGCTGTTCTTCTGGGTTCCTAGGGATAGTTTTACAGGCAGTGCCTAATGTCCTGTATGTGTGGTCACACTGCCCCAAATCATGGAGGTTTATGTCTACATGCAAGACAAGATGCTCTAGTGGCTGTAATCTAATTGTATCCTAACTAAGGGCTTGATAAAACTCTGCTTCATTCATCTACTTCCCTATTATACAACATCATGTAAAACAAAGCTCCCAGCAGCCTTAGGTCTTTTGGGCTCTCTGGCTTTTGGTTTGTGTAGTTGTACTAGAAGTACCAGGTTGTTTAGACTCAAGTGCATGTTTTGAAGGCAAGCTAGGCTCATTTCTCATTTTCGGCAGCTTATTGATTAGGGTCAGAATTTCTGGTGATTCTGGGTGTGAGAACTTCTGGAGATAAGATTTCACTGGTATTAGAGGAAGAGCAGCTCTCAATGTTCCCATAGTGTGAACCCTTCTTTTTGTTACTTAATTCCTCTTTACTTCATACTCTATTACAAATCTAGCATTGTTCCCTTATTTTAAATCCATTAAGCTCAGCAGGGTATCTCTGAGTTTCCCATCCAGATGCTACCCCAGAACTAGTAAGATCAGGGTTTGCTGACGAAAACTAGGCATCAGATACACGGTACTCTCTCTTGGGCATCATTAGATGGCATATTTTGAGAGTCCTGGCCTTGTACAGTGGTCTGTTGTCAGGTAAGCTAGTGTTCTATTCCTGAGCTACTAATTTTTTTTTTCTACATGACTAGGCATACATGTGTATTGAAGTGTCATAAAACTGCATTTCCCTTCTGCATTTAGTGATGCTGAATCTTGAGAGACCAATCCACACAGCCTGTGAATTTCTACAAAGACTCTTTAGCAGATATCTGTCTCCATTGATCTCTCTCAGCAGGCAAATAACACTGAGGAAATAATGATCTCTGTTTCTTTTTGAAAGCTGTCTATGGCCCTCATGGAGATTTTCAGTTGGCAGAAGATACCTTTTTCATCGTTGATGAAATGGAAGATGAAAAGAAATTAGGAGAGCTCTGAAAAAAATCTGCAGAAGGGTGGGAGGTGGGAAAGCAGAAAGCTTTGTAGAGTAACTTATTTGGTAGTGTATCTTCTTCACATAAGTTTAGGTGCTGGAGTCAATCACATGGTAAACACGATGTCTGGTCTTTGTAACCTCCCGTGCTAGTACAGAGGCTTTGAGATCTGAGTTGCTATTTCTGCAAACTTAGAGACAGATACAGCGTTCTAAGTGAGCTGGGAAGCTTAATGGTACGTGTAGAATGGTTTTGGTACTTTGTGGACACATATGCTGTGGTGGCACTGCTCACAAAATGAACTGAACTGCAATCAAGGGAATCTTTGTAACTTCAGTATTCCCTGCAAGGGGGAAATATTTTAGATGAAATGGCTTTCTCCATCATTGTGTGTTTTACAGCCTGTGTGTGCTTTGTTGATATAGCAGGAAGATACATGCTTTGCTTTAATTGCTTTCTGATTTCAAATAATGTGGGTAGCTTTGGTTGGTTGGTTGGTTTTGTGTTGTTTTTTGTTGTGGTTGTTTGGGGTTTTTTTGTGTGTGTAGGTTTGTGTGTGTGTTTTGGGGTTTGTTTTTTGGTTTTGTTTTTGTTTGTTTTTTTTTTTTAATAAATCAACAGCTCTTCTCAAACCTGTCTCTATTTTTTGAAGTAAAGCTTTGCTTGGATTTATAAGCTGTTGATTGTACCCTGAGCCTTTGTTCTCTCTGTTTTTGTAGTTACATAGGTATAACCAGTGTACTGAATTTCTCTAAAGCTTTTTGGTTTTGTGCTCAAGA
This sequence comes from Columba livia, assembly GCF_036013475.1. Lineage (NCBI taxonomy): Eukaryota > Metazoa > Chordata > Aves > Columbiformes > Columbidae > Columba > Columba livia. The sequence goes on along the minus strand of NC_088603.1, from coordinate 48,803,762 downwards.
AGAGAGTCCTTGATTATAAGTATTGGTGCATTCCAGTTTGTGTTTTAGAGCCCTCAGAAGTGTTAGATATAATCAGCCTTTTGCTTTAGGCAAGAATTTGTGCAATTGTTTTTCCCAGTAAAAATACTTGGCTGTCTATCAAGATTTGTCGGGGATTTTTGTGTTTTGCTGTAAGTGCTAAAATACTTCCTTTTTATGTCTGACTTACACATACTGCTGTAGTAACTGAAATTTGCACCTTTGGCCTAGAAAGATGTCTAGGAGCATAATACAGAATTGGGTAAAAAATTGTGTCACCCTGTATGTAAAGAAATCCATCATCTTGCTATCTTTTTCTTAGTCTTGTGTGAATATAAGTGGCTGCTGATTTGCCAGCTACAAACTCTTGATTGCATGCATCTTTCCCCCCTGCTGGTGGGGTAACTCCTTGACTTTGGATTCTTGTGGTCTGCCTTTGACTCTGTGTCATATTTTGTAAACTGGCTTTAACTTGCACCTTTTTCAGGATGTTTGTGCTGTAGCCAGAAAATACATAGAATTGTAAAAGCTGTAAAAAGTGTGGTGCACAATAGAAGCGAATGGACAAACAAAAAATGAATTGTGATTGCTTAGCTTTCTGTGGAAAGGAATGGGGAAAAAAAATAAAGTGTTTATATGGCTGGAGGGGAAGAATATTTACTTTGTTCTGGTGCTGTAATGGAGCATGAAGACAGCATCCTTGTACACATCCAACTTGGAACCAAAATGCAAGTGCCCTTACTCCAGCAACTCTCTTGTTTGTGGTCTTCACATCACGGGAGGAGTCTGTATTATGTCACTGAGTGTTGCACTACCTGCCATAATGATAACTTTTTAATAAAAGAGGCTTCCTTTCTTCCCCTTTGTTTAACACAAGATTGTGCAGGAAAATGTGCTTTGCTAAGCTTTGACCTTCTGCACCCAAATCTGGCTGTTGAGATGGAGACGTGCACTCAAAAAGTGCAAAGCACCTCCACAGTTATGGAATATTTATGGAAAATGTAGTTCTGCTTTTTCCCTTTTCTAAGCAGTAAAATTTTGTTTAAATACTCATTTTTTAGAACTGTTTTGAAGGAAATCTCCAGTTGTGTTTCTCTTACCCTCTGAGTATCAACTTAATCACTCCTTAGTTGCAAATATATGAAAAGACTAAATTTATAAAATTAAAATGAGCAATTCATTTATTAAAAAGAAATTTATTTTGTCAGTGCTAGATTTTTTTTTTAGTCATTTAATTAATAGGAATTATATTGTTATGATTCCCAATGGAGGAGCTTCCTCCACTTCAAGTTTAATTAAATAGATTTCATTATTTGTTATAAATCAACAGATATTTCAGCTACAGAGATATTCCCTTGTGACCACTTAATTACGTGAGGTTTGTAGTCCTGCTTTTATGGAGATACCATTGCTTTTGTATTCTGGTTATTTTGAAAGTTTAGTGTTTCATATTCTCTCTTTTTTAATTTTCTTGACAAGGAATGTTTGGTTTTGAGAATAAATTGTTTCTTTTCAACCAACTAGTCTCCTTTTGCTGTATTTAACTTTAAATCACTGGGAGTCACACATCAAAAGCTGATTCGGTCTGTAATTCAGGTACATCAGTGCAACTCTACAGAGGGGGGGTTCAGAAGAGAACTATCTGCAGGCAGAACTCTGCTCACAGACTGTCAGTCCAACAGCTGAGCCCAGAAGGTAAATCCAAGCTTCATTTGCCATAGAAATAAATGCCCTGGTAGAGCTTTGGTTTCATTTAGAAGCGTGGTGAGGGAAGGAGGATTTGACTGGAGTGCAGAATCTGCAAGGTAGCGGAAAAGTCTGAGAAAATTCCTCTCTTTTTTTTTTTTTTTTTTTCTGAGAGAATCCCTAGGTTATTCTGTATATGTTTTCTATTACTGACCACCTTCTGGTAACATTTCAGGCTGTAGCTACAAAAGGTGTAGCTTTTGGCTCCTTGTTCTATTGTCTCGTCTGTACTACAGTGGTGATGAGATTTGTGGAGTGACACTGGCATGAACTGACACAGTGCTATGGAGAATTAAATCAGTTATGTTCAAAACTATTTCAAACTTATGTGTAAAAATTAGGATTTTATTGGTAGTGCTTTATAAAGGCAAATGGTAAGTATAGTAATCCAGGATATGCCTTGAAACTTATCAAGCTCACCAAATGTGCCCTGTTTGGTTTTAAACTCCCTCCATTGAACAGACACATCTCTGAACCAATGAATCACGCCTTGAGAAAGCCTCAGATGTGTGCAAAATGGGAATATTTGGTCCAGGGAGTTAGACTGACTTCCCTGAAGCTGAACTGTTGAACAGCATACTGTGTTGGTGTAGGCCGTCAGCACTATCCAGTCTGCTGAGCTGCTCTTGGTGTGCTGAATTATCCGTGAATTCAGACATAGCTGGAGGGTCTGCACAAAATAAATGAACCAAGTCTGGGATCTGACTGTGCCATAAGCTCCACACAAGGGAGATCTCTTCCATCTACTGCTTTTAGAGAGAGAAAATGCATGATGGAGAGAAGAAAGTCATCAGATACCTGAATGGCAGTATGCACACCAGAACTGAATAACAGTATTTGCAACTCTTTTAATAGGAAAAAGTCAGAACAAAACTTGACACTTTAAAAATTCAAACCACATAATTTTAAAAATGCTGGGGAACATTGAAGAACCCTTCTGCCTTTTCCAAATATTTACCGCTTCATCATCTTTCTGCAAATATTTGTGAATGCTAGTTGTTGCCTTAGATGAACTTCAATTTTCAAAAGCATCTGGGTTATCTCAATTATTTTACCATTCACCAAAAACATCCTACTGAAGTACATTCGCTGTACTTCAGATTGATAGATAGTTAATTGAGAAGAAGCAGAGAGCACACATGGACCTAGAGGAAGAACGGAAGGTACAGGTTTCTGACGTTCCTCTGCATCATTTCTGGGAAAGTTCATTGTATATAGTCTTATGTGTTCTGGTGAGGCATCTTGTCAAGGACTGAGGAAAAATTACTGGGATACATGGAGCTGTGGGAGCATCTGCACAAGAGGACTTTAGTTTCTCACTAGTTTCTTAATATCCCACTGACCTGGTAACCTGGCTATGTTTCCTCTTCTGTTGCTGGAATTGCCTTTTCAAGGACAGTGCTACAATTGGGACGGGGTATGGAGGATAGTAGGTGAGTGACATTCCCAGCCTGTTGAATAAAGCAGTTTATGTGAAAGCATGCATTCTCACACACATACGCAGAGTAAAGCTAAATAGCTGTGACTGTAAGTGGTGCAGGTGTAAAATAAAAACCATTATTTTCTAAATAAATCCAAAGTATTAACTTTTTTTTTTTTTTGTGGTTGCTTGCTGATGTCCTGTCATTGCATTACAGTGTATTGCTTTAGATGTTAAAATATCAGTATGTTATTAAGTTTGCAGGACATTCTCACAATAAAAAGCTTTTGGATGAAGTTAAGAACATGAACTTTGGGAGGTATCTGAAGTATTGTAACAGTGTTAAATGAAGATTGTACGTTTGTTAAATACTGGTGTCCCTATGGCAATAGCATATGCCAGTTCCTTTTAAAGGACTACCTTAAGTATTTGTGTTGAACAGGGCGCTGGAGGTGCTGTTGATATTTTCCTGCCCTTTTGCAGAGATTTGTCTGGTTTGTAATAAGTGACATGATTCTCCTTCCAGAAGGTGTTAATATTGTTGATATAAAACACACTGAGGTAACATATCGTGTTAAATATCAAACGCATTCTGTGAAAACAGATTTTTTTTTTTTTTTGTCTGCCCAAACGCTGTCTTGTGTACAATAGAGATATGTGGTAATTTTAAGTTTTTAAGTCTTTAAAAGAAACAAAATGTACATGGATATTGTAAACAATTTCTATACTTCAAAAAGAAAATTATTTACAAACTTAAATTGACTAAAAGTATAAAGCTGCTGTTTCTTGACCTCTATTATGTTTATTGTTTGGAATTGCAGGGCTTGCAATTTCAAAGCTACTTGAATTGCAGACTATGTAGAATTTCTAGGATCGGTATTTACTGCATGTTAGGAGTGTGGGCAAGCATGAAGAGGAACTGAACTAGGCAAGTGGACTTTAGGAACTATGTACCTACAGAACTGGTGAAAATACAAAGTTAAGAGTTGCAGTTGAGAAGGAATTAATTCCAACACCAAGTTAGTGAGAACCTCTTGCTTTGAGGTCTCCGTCCCCTCTCTCCGTCCCCTCTCTCCGTCCCCTCTCTCCGTCCCCTCTCTCCGTCCCCTCTCTCCGTCCCCTCTCTCCGTCCCCTCTCTCCGTCCCCTCTCTCCGTCCCCTCTCTCCGTCCCCTCTCTCCGTCCCCTCTCTCCGTCCCCTCTCTCCGTCCCCTCTCTCCGTCCCCTCTCTCCGTCCCCTCTCTCCGTCCCCTCTCTCCTTCCCCTCTCTCCTTCCCCTCTCTCCTTCCCCTCTCTCCTTCCCCTCTCTCCTTCCCCTCTCTCCTTCCCCTCTCTCCTTCCCCTCTCTCCTTCCCCTCTCTCCTTCCCCTCTCTCCTTCCCCTCTCTCCTTCCCCTCTCTCCTTCCCCTCTCTCCTTCCCCTCTCCTTCTCTGCTGTGCTCCTAGGACTACATAAGCATTTCACCTGTAACAACCTCCTGTTACCATGGCTTTCTTCTTGTGGCACATTAGGGCACCTGTGGTTGTCTTGGAGAGGGGCAAAATAAAATACTTGGTGAACAATGGTGTGGGAGGACACGGTGCAGATTTGTCTGTGTTGCATTCCCCATGCTTGTGGAGGAAATGTCTCTACCAGCATTCCTGTCCTACCTAGGTGGGAGCTGCTCTCCTGGGAGGGCAATGCTCATGACAGGCAAATTTTGAAAGCCAGCCTCATCAGGCAGAAGGTTCTCATGTATGAAGCATTACTAGTCTTATCTGTATGCAAAGTGGGATGGATGTCTTTGTGCTGTTTTTTTTCTAACAACACACACAGAGTCCTCTGACACGGTGACTTGTCATGCTGTGAAACTGGCTTCCTTAGCAAGCTTTGCTCTTTATTCTGCTGTCTGCTCTTGTTTGTTCTGCTGCGTGTTCTGTAGGAAGGGTCAAGGAAGGCTCCCTTCATTTTCTTATGATAAGAGAAGTAAATAATAGTAATTCAGCAACAACACTGATTCTAGTGCAAACCTTTGTAGGGCTGTGTTGCTGGAAGTCCAACCAGGAAGAGGGAAGGATGACTCATAGTGAATCTTTCAGAGGTTTTCAGAGCCAATATATGAGTTGCTCTCCTGCTGTGCAGTAGCTGGGCTATGGATTGTGTTTTCTAAGGTCAAGTCAGATGGCACTTTGAAAGGAGAAGAACTGTTTAATGTAGTAGGAGTGTTTCTGTTCTTAAAGAAAACTTTTTCAAGTTGATACAGGCATAAAATTGAATACCTAAGAAAGTTTGACTCACTGATGCCACCAGTGATGGAAATAATGCATTGCATTTAAGTATGATGAAATAATTATGCATATTTTTAAAATACTTTCACTGGATACTTTTGGTCTGTTTGCGTTGAACAATACTTTATTTTCAGAATATTTGTCTGTATTTATCATTCTTCAGGTATGACCAAAAGGGATAAAAAAAGATTAACAGTAGGATGACCTCGTACTGGAAATCATGACCTGATAAGAAAAACATGAAAATATCTGGTGAGAGAAGCATGGGGAGAGACACCGAGTGTGACAAATGGGAGGAGTGCAGATAAATGCTACAAGTGTACCAGAATTTGATTAATACTTTGCTTTCCTGGACTGATCATGAATACAAAATGAAAAACACAGAGGAAATTGGTCAATATGGCCAGGAGTACAATTTTAATCCCTTTAAAATTAGATGCACCTGAAAATTCTGTTCAACTATTTTTTTTTCTGCTTGATACAGCAATGAGAAAAAAAGACAGGATTAATTATGTGACAAAATTCACTATTCTGAGCTGCAAAGTGGTGAATATAGACTGTCTGGTACAGAAATAACACATTACAGGGACCTCTAGGACTACACTTTGCCTAATATGTAGGATAGCCCTGAGCAGAAGGTAGGGAATAGAAAACTTTAAGGCTGTAGTTTTCATCAGGTCAAATAAACTACTTGTGGTAAGTAGTTATCAATGCTTTTGATTCAGCACAATTTTATAGACTTCTTGAATATTTCTGGAAATTATTTGGAAAGGACATTGAAAGGTAAAATAAAACTATACTGTAACTAGATTTAAAAGACTTCAGAAACGTTGACTTACTAGTTATGGAAAGATACCAGACAGGCAGTGAGAAATATACTCCAGGGAGAGCAAAATGACATATATTGAGACGAAATGAGATTGAGGGGAATGCAGCAAATGTTTATATAACTATAAATCACTATCAAATGCGGGAAGGAAAAAATCAGAGAAGGCATATAAGAAGGGTGGTAAAAATGTAATAATGTATTGCTAGGTTGTTAGGATGTTTGATGGAGTAGTGCAACATGAAATATTGTGTATGTAATATAAGAGGAAGGTGTCACAAAATGCTAACAAAATAATTTAAAAAGTTTACAATTTTATAGTCACATTGTGGGGCAATGGCCTATAGAGGTGAAATTATGAAGTGGATGAAAACTGGCTGGACATGTACGCTCAGATAGTTATGGTCAGTGGTTCAATATGGATGTAATAGTGAGAAAGGGAGAAAACTTTTTAGCTTATTATGTGTCTAACATGGAAGCACAACTTTTGGCCCTTCTTAATGGATCAGCTAAACCCAGGATTTAAGCAGAAGTTCCTACACCTGCAGCAGAAGCACTCATCCCTCTTACTGGTAAAGTATTTCACCTCAGAACAACCTACCTGGCTGCAGAGTGGTCTCTGAGATACGAAGGTAGATGAGAAGAAGAGTAAGGAAAAAAGTACGTTAAGACTGTCCTGGTTTTGTTAAAAAACAAGTTTCTCTTTTAGTGATTTTGCCTGTCAGCTAAAGCCTTCTTATTAGCTGCATTTTCCTGGAGAACCAGATATATGTTTTGGTAAACCTAGCAATGGAATGCAAACTTATTGATAAGCACGGATGGACATCTTGCCAGAGGGGCAACGAGAAACAAGTGACTAAGAAACTGACCAACTGTGTATAACATTCCATTCACATGAATACTTCATATAAAAGTGGGAGATCACAAGGATCTCATCCTTTTTTCCCTTGCCCTTCTTTCCCTTTTCCCTTCTGCTTATGGCTGACATTAGGAGAGGACCTTGCTAGTCGTCCCTGCAAACTGAGGCCTAGTGAGAGACTGAATCCAGCTCCGGTTGGCTGCGGAGTCCAATCCAGGACTTCGGGTGCCAGCTCTGCAGTTGCTGAGACTTTCAAGATTGGTTTTGTATATTTTCTCTATTCTTATCAGCAGCATTAGTAAAACGTTGTTAATTTTTCCAACTCTCTTCTCTCTGTTCTTCTTTTCCTCCCGATCGCCTGTCCTTAGTGGGAAGGGGGGAGAGGGAGCGGTAAAAGGGGGAAGTTGGGGGGGAGGAGGTTAACAGTACATCTGCCAGGGTTTTTGTTGTCACCCCGCAATCTAAACCCTCGACAAAAAACGAGATTAATTTTCCCACGTTCCATGTGGCAGAATTAGAATGGCAGGGCAAAGGAGACCACTCACAGCACTGCTTCTTAGAAAAGGTTATTTCAGCTTTGCTGTGGAGGTTTCCAGTGTCCCCAGAGCTCCCCCAAGTATCTTCCTAGTACTTCAAGACCTGCTTCTCCATCACTGCTGCATTTGCCTGCAGATGATTTCAAAGCCTGTCAGTTAAATACATTGCACAGTTTGTGCTCCTGTGATATCCAATATGACAAAAGAAAATGGGCTTAGATACAATGTCTCTTGACAATTTACAGGTTTACAAAGTGATAAGAACAAATTTAAAATAATACCGGTATATTATTTATTTCTTTTGTCAGTCATGACATGTCAGTCATCTCCAACTGATGAGAGACGCTGATTGATAGTGCTTGTGCTGGCAACAGAAAAAGAAACTTCCCTTCAGAGCCACTAGCTCAGTGCAGTTACCTGTCTTCAGCATAACATGATACCTAACCTACCGTATCATTTGTAAACCACTGTACAAATCAACAAAGCAGAATACTATATTTCTTGCAAATTCACTTAAAATAGTCTAAGACACTTAAAAAAATAAACTATGACAATGAAAGCTATTTAAATTTTTTTTTAAAAGGCAACAAAAGATGTAGTGTGTGAAGAGGGAGAGACATCCAGTCATCCTCAGAATACAATACAAAACCTACATCCAAAGTATTATGGTAGGAAGTATTCTTAACCTGCCTTTGTGGGGGATTATATACTAGGAGTCTATTACTTGGAATGCTGACTGAAATGATTTACGTCTTTATTATGCAAACTGTTGCAGATTAATTAATAAAAGGCTCTGGAAAAATTTAAATATGCGTCTCTATATTTTTGCAGCTTGCATTTCAATAAAACATTCTTTGACAGAATTAGGCTTGGTGACAGACGTGTTTGGTATCTGTTGAGTATTCTTTGCTGCTTTTGTATTTATAGGCAATCGGTGAAATGCAGCCACTTGAAAAAGAAAATTAAATCCAATCTTAGATTCATTCAAATAGCAGAAGTTCTCATCCTTGCAGATCCTTATTACTATGTTACGCATAACAATAATAGTTGAATACCATCAGTTATGACTTAAGTGATGTGAATAAATTCTGTCATTTGTGGTTCCTGCTCTTCCATTCTTTCCCCAAAAGGGAAATTCTTTGTGCAGTCTTTTTTTGTTGCTTGTTTTATTTGCATGCCTATTATACATATACCTATAAATACATTGCTTTCCCTCCTTGGGGAAGTAATGCTGAGGAAAGTAAGTGTACACGTCTGTCCCCTCCCCCTCAGCTGTGCTTTGTTGAGGAATGGTGTTGCACAGGGAGTAGAGGGGGATGTTTGCCATGGCCATGTGGTTCAACCTGCCTCTTAGAAAAAGCTCCTGCACAGGCCACTGTCATCCTTTTGAAAGTAAGTTTCACTGCTTGGTAGGATCAGTGTTGTTGGCTATAGCCCTTTCTTTGGACCATTGTTACATCTTCTTGCGCTAAGCCATATGAACATCCTGAAGGTAAAGTCAGAGACTTCAACTTGTACTTTTCTGCATTCTAGGGCTGCAAACCATGTTTGTGAGCTTGGAGCTCACATTAATCATCCTGCTCACCTCCCAGTAGTCATGCAGCTGAAGTCATGTGCAACTGAGGTTTTCTCAGAATTGCTGAGAGTGAAACAGAGGCTGAATTTTCCTCAAACCAGGCATATTTTGCTGCCTAACAGTGTTGTGTAGCACTTCACCTTCACAGGAAATCCATGTTTTCATTTCCCAGGAAAGAGTGTGGAGCCTTTTGGCTTCAGCTGACAAATCCTGTTGACAGTGCCTTTTGCCATTTGACTCCTGATAGAAACGAGAATAGCCTTTGGCAGGCAGGGCCTTAATTTGTTACAGCCGTCAGAGGGATGTGCATTGCTTTCTTTTCTGCCTGGTATCCTGTGGAAATGAGGCTTTTTCTGTCATGCTCTCCCTCTGCCAGCCTGTCCAACCCTATCCCATTGACTTTTGAATCTGTTGGCCAATTTTAGTCCTATTTAATAGTGAGGCAGATGCCTTAATGATATTAAGGTTCTACTACTGTAATGAATATTGGCAGCCAGATAGAGGAGAGAGATGTAATTAATGCTGGTACTGTTGAAAAGGCTTCAGCGTGTGCTCAGCTTTTTCTAGGTATCTGGCTTTATTAGCTCTGTTATGAACTGCCTGTTTTTATATTGTGCAAGCATTATTGTTGTGCTGTAATTGGTGGCTTTTCTTCTGTGGTTTATTTTGCTGTCATGCATAAAAGCCCTAATGAGGGTTCAAAATGCCAGTGAGCATGCCGATGTTGAGTGTGCAGGCTGATACTACCCAATATCAGTGTTACTAATTCTGGAAGATAATAGAGCTGCATGAGGACAAAAATCTCTTATTTTACTGCTCCTCTTGATTCTGATTCCTTAGTGTTCTCATCTTACAGGGAGGCCAGCATCTGCTGCCTGAGGTCTCCAGCCTGAAGCAATGACGGCAGCATCTTGGGCTGCTGGCACTTTTTTCCATGCCAGAAATTGGTTCCTTGTATCGTATAGCCCTTGCCTTCTTCGTCTTCTCTCTTGGGACCCAGGGTTCCTGCCTGACCTCCTGTGCAGAAGCATTGCTCTGTCTCACTCCATTGCTGCAGAGCAGGTTGTGCGCTGTCGATGGAGGAGTGGTGTGGGGAACGGCTCACATCCTCTGTTCCCTTAGAAATATTGTCCGTGTGCTACTGTGGCAGAAGGGAGGCAAGGTGATAACACAAACTAGTCTAAACATCCCATTTAATCTGTGGGATAGTTCTGTCAGTTTACACGAGGAAGCCAGTTTGACTTGCCTAATTCAGACGTTTCCTCTCTCACATCATAATCTTGTACACCAGTTTGACTTGCCTAATTCAGACGTTTCCTCTCTCACATCATAATCTTGTACATTTTTCACCTTTAACATTCTCTAAAGATGTTGAAAAACAAGTAAGTTTTGCCATCTGGACAAAGATCACAAAGAAAGATTATTTGCTTGAAACTCGAAAGAGTATTTACTTGAGTTTGAGCAGCTGGTCTGACAAAGCCAAACCTTTGTACAGGGGACAAACAGCAGAAACAGACATTGTTTTGAAGTTTTAAATTTGTAAAAGGTGTGTATCTGGAATGTGGTTAAATATGATGTATGTCAAAGTTCAAAAACTATATGCTGTAGATCTCTACCTTAATTGCCTTTTAGTCTTGAGGTTTAGAATTGACCTGTCAGACTTTCATAAAATAGGCTGTTTTTATTTTGAGTTATACATCTGAGGCAGAAATGGCAAATAAGATGTATAGGCCAGTAAAATGAGTCTTCTGACATTCCAGGCTTGGCTCATTATGATGCTTATAGATGATCTTGGTCTAGTTCCTGAATAAGTATGCAGTAAGTGTATTCTTTTTTTCCTATAGCAAGATATGTAAGCATTAATTGAAGTCTAAGTCAGCATGTCATATCTCTGTCTTCCTGCAACTTAGTCTCTTGTGATACCTTTAAATTTTGTTTTAACTGTTGTGTTACTCTAGTCTTATAAGTGGTTCTTACCAGCAACTGGAAATAGTAAGGTAGCCATCACTAATTCTGAGAAAGTGAAAGAATTAGTACATGTATGTGCACACTGTTCTATAAGCTCTGATTTAAGATGTTTGTCATAAATCCTTTTTTTTCTCTTAATGCGTATTGTAGTTGTACATGCCAGAAACTGTGTGATGAGTTTGCAGACTTGTCAACTTACACAACTGTTTCTTCTGGATGTTTTTTACTACTTATATAATGCAATATATTGTCTAATCTGTAAAATATCAAAATCACTGTAAAATGGGAGATACCAAATTACTGAATACCACACATGCACAATTTATATTTTTTCTTTTAATAAATGAGCTCTTCTGCTGGAATACAGAAAACTTTAGGGAGTCTACAAATACTTTCACGAACAGTTGGCTCAGTATTGTTCTGAACTAGTAAAACACCCAAATCTCTGTGAAATGAAGTATGTGATTAACCTTCCTTAACAAACTGGAGCTGTTATGAATACTATGACACCATGGGTCCAAATAAAGCAACTGTAACATTTTTGTTTTCAAAACTGTTGCTCAGTAGGATTTTTTTATTACCATGCACCAAACCTTTTGACTTTCATAGACTGATTTTTAAGGAGTTCTGAAAGCAGCCTTGAATTCTCAAATAACAGTATGGCTTTGCACAGCTGGAGTACCTGGAGCAGCAGCCTGGACCTCCTGAGGGTTTGTCTCGCTGGAGCTGAGTGCAGGGAGATTGTTTGCCCTGGCTTGTGACTCAGAGAGTTTAAATGGATCAGCTATGAGTGATCGTAAGAAATGCAGGAGTTTTTGCTTCCCTATTCTGGACATAGAACATCCATTTCTGACATTTATTTCACACCCGCAAAAGTTATTCAAAGAGTGTAACATGAAGATGTGGAAAGAGAAGAAAGGCAAAGAGGAGATTTCTTATCAATATCTTGTTTATATTTTTGTTCTTTTGCTTTTCGTTCCAGTGAAATGAAGCAGAAGCTGGATGAAGAGGGTAACAAGTGCAGCATCCTTTCCAAGCAGCAGAAGTTCAATGAGCACTGCTGTATTCGCTGCTGTTCTCCGTTCACGTTTCTTATCAACAGCAAGCGACAGTGCCAAGTTTGCAAGTACAACATCTGCAAGAGCTGCAGTTCTTACCAGAAGAAGGAGAAGGCTTGGATTTGCAGTGTCTGCCAGCAAGCAAGGTAAGGGGCCTGCTGTTCAACCACCTGTGTGAAGCAGCTGTGCCCTGACCTGTGCTTTTCCCTGTGTTTGTCAGTAGTTAGCACTGGTGGGATGGGACACGAATTACCTATTTATGTAGGGGGTGATTTGTTCCTGAGGTTTGACGTGCCTGTTTTTTGTAGAGGTTAATTTGTTCCGAGAGTGTTTGGTTACCTGTTGCATTTCCCAGGCTTGCTTAGCTGGACTGATGAGTCAGCAAGCAGTAATTGGACTTGGCTTGAGCAGGGCTGGGATCTCCTGAAATGCCTGGGTTACTAAGGGAACCTGAGCACAGATGGTGGTAAGGCAGTTAATAATTTTGCAGCAAATCCCGCTGATGGGTGGGGAGTGGAAGAAAGAATATTGGTGAATAGATCATCCAGCTGTGACTGTGTTTTGGAGTGCTTTTCGAAATGCCAGCTTATGGGGTGGGAATGCTTTGGGCTTACTTTGGCAAATAACCAGACAAAATAGCAGTGCAACCTGTTATAATTCTTAACATCTGTTACGAAAATGCTGCCAAAATTCTATTTGCAAAGGGTATCAGGGATTTACTGTCTCACCCTTTTGAGGCTAATGGAGCCACAACACTTAAAGGTATCACGAGAAAAACAAAGCAAATTCAAGCAAACACATAACAGAAGCAAAGGAGCTGTTCCTTGGAGTGTGACTGTAGTAGTCCTTGTCTGTGCCGCAGGCCAGATTCCAAAAGCAGCCTGATCTGTGGTGATATAGCACTGGCCAAGGCCTTTTTGTTCAGACAAGAAAGGTGAATGAAATAACTCAGTTCCTCATAGTTTAGTTTTGAACATGGGTGACTAAAACAGCTGAGCAAACGTGACAAAGGTGGCTGTTTATTCTTCATCTGTCCCTTTAGTGGAGAACACAGGATGAAGACAAGAGCCAAGTCCCTTTCCAGTGCTTTACGATATTCCTGTACTCACTGAAGACTAATTGCTCCCACTTGTTTCCCATCAGCACTCACTTGAAATTTAAGCTTTCACATATTATCTGTGAATGAAGTGTGTGCCCTTTGACACAGGGTCTTTAAATTATAGGGATCCCAGATAGATGATGTCGTGTTTCTAAATTCCAGCCCTTGAACCAGAAGGAGGTCGTATTCTCCAGAGGACCTGCTCCTTCTCTGCATTTTACCTTGGAAAACCTGCATATGCACCCTTTCCCCTAGTGAGGAGGCAGAATGACAGTGTCTTTTCCAGCAACACAGAGAGCTGTGGAGCCAGTGCTTGTTTCTACTTTAGTCATTCAACCATTTCATGTTACACTGCTTTCTTCCACTTCTCCTGAGTGCACCCATATGGGCAGCAGAACAGGCAGCCAGGTTTGTGGATGCTGATGAATTGCACTTAAGGTAGTTTTTGCTGACTCCACAAAAAAAGTCTCAAAATAATTCAATTAAAGAAGAAAAAAGTCCGTAGCTGTATTATAAAAATGCTGTTTCTGACCTTGCTTTTCCCACAATTCTGTGGAGCCCTCAGAGTCACCCACCTGTAACTCAGTTATAAATATTTTCTGTATTTATGAGATCTCAGACACAGCTTGAGTTATTTTTCAGTGGCTAAATTAACTAACGCTGCTTCTAATAATTTTTTGATCTGGTTTATTGATTGGACTGTACAACTTACAGATCGCAGTAGGGGAGTGTAGGGAGTGTTTTTTTAATCTGTTTTTAACAATCAGTCAGTATTTCTTCCAGGAAAATACACAGGGGGAAACGCCACAATTTGTGAGTTCCTGTCCCTTTCTCAGTAACTTGTTCCTGAGATGGAGCATGAACTGTGGTCTCGTCTTCTTATGTCTTTTATTTTTTCCTTTAATAAGATAGCACAAGTAGTGGAGGTGGTTCTCTGTTTAGCTGCTACTTGTTTGCACGCCATACTGCACAACAGATAGTGAGCTAGAAATATCTTAGAGAGGACTGCGTTTTCAGGTGGTCCTTTTTTCCACCCCCTCCCTATATGTTTTTGCTTAATTATACAAGAGTTAATGTTGTAATTCTCTGCTGTGCAGAAAGTTCAGTCAAACTGGAAAAATACAAACCTATATAGTTCAGGCTTCCTATAATGATGTTTGTGCTCTCTAGCTCTGCTCTACTGCAACGCTCGAATAATCCTGAGTTTTATTTCTAGTGTATGTTTAGAATATGTCAGCCAGTGCTCTGATGTCAGAATATGTTCTTTATATTTCAGATGGTTTTGTTTGGAGGGCCCATTTGCTGTAATGTGCTTTAATGTCAGCAGAAAAGAGCCTGTTTTTGTGGAAATATGGTAAAGCTGATGGTAAATGTGACTTTAGCCTGCTAAAGGATACGTCTCTTCTGTTTAGCTGATGCAAGTTTTAGTGTAAAACCCTTTACAGTCTCTATAGGTGGGAATAAAAACCACCACACACCACCAAAATTTGGCAAAACCTTGGGATGGTACTTAGGGAAAAGAATTAGTCCTAGTTAATAACTGAACCTTGTATTTGTTTGTTGATGTTCTTGGCTGTAACAAAACATTTGGTTTCAGGCCTTAGTTGTGGAAAGCTAATGAAGGTACAGTGCTGCTTAGCAATCTTGTTTTGCTCTCAAGCAGGCTGAACCATCTGGTAAAAGGAAGCTGAAGTACCTTTAGGTATCCTGCCTGAGCTGCAGCCTGGAGCTTTGTGTATGCTTTTGTTGAGTTGTGTATTTCTGCCTTCTGAGGTCCTTGTCTGACACTTGAGAGAACTCCTAGAGAACCTGGAAGCTATGGCGTTGTCATGTAAGTGCTGGGAAATGCGGTTTTCCTTCTGTGATAGAATTACATAGGAACGTTCACTTGCTGTGTGGTATAGCAGAAAAGGTAAAGTTTTATCTCTGACATGTGCAAGTTGTCTTCACTGGACCCATATGGGTCTTGTTCTGTGTTTTAAAAAGCCCTCTGAATAATCCCATTCATATTGTACTGAAGGGATTTACTAATTTTAACTAAATAGCAGTGAAAATTATCTTCCTCAGATGTATGTACTTGAAGAAATTGATGCAATTCCTTCCAAAAATGCTTGCTGCTGCATTCCAGTTTTCTTCTTCCTCCTTCTGCCAATGCTATCCTGTATCTTGATCTTCTTCTCTTTACCATACTTGAACATCACAGCAGCTCACAGACACCATATCCTTTTGCTTGCAGTATCCATGTAGAGGAAGGCAAGAGCTTGGATTTTGCATAAGAGCCAGAAACATTCTTTGGTTTATTCAGTTGCTCCCTAGCTGGAGGAGGAAAGGGAGAAATGTGTAAACTGGTTGCTTTGGCAGGTTGATCTTTGCTGGGTTTTTTGCTGTCTTGATCTGTCTTAATTATTTCTGAAGTATGCACTGGGAAGAATTTCAATTCTGCTAGACAGAATAAAGCTGTACTTGCATAACACACAGCAGCCTGCAATGCTGCACTTACAGAAAAGTATCTAAAAATGGAATTGAAGAGGAGAGTAGGAAAAAGATGTCTATTAAAATGGCTAAATATTACACAAGTGCTAATTAGGCAATCTAGCTTAAGTAGACTTAGAAGTGAGTGTGTGGCTTAGTGCCTGGAGGACTAAACTGTGTTTTAGGAGCTCCAGATTGCAGTTTTAGCTGTTCACCTGATTGTCAAGTGACCTTGGGGAAGTTTCCTTGTCTCATGTTTCCCCATGTGCAGAATGGATTTAATGATGCTGAGCTCTTGCAGGTCAGTGGTAGAAAAGTTAAATGCTATGACTGTAAAGTGCTAAGTATTATTAATATACTGTTATTACAGAAGTTTTGCTACAGTCAGCATGGTTAAAACCTTTGCTTTGTGTATTGTGGTAGCACAGAAAACTATTACGAGTGCTTGGATTCTTGTGAGTGAGGGCAGAATACCACAGCCATGTTATAAATGTTAATATGTTAATGCTTGTCTGTGTTTGGCCCCACCTACCTTCAGCAAATCGTAGTAAGAGAAGTTATCAAACATTTTCCCTAGTAGGAAAAAATATTATGGAAATAGTGTGTAAAACTATTGGGACTTCTGAACTGGAAGGAGGGGAATATGAAAGGATGTAACACAGTTTTTCCGCATAATAAACAGCATACAAATTATAGATTGGATTTATTTAGCCTTTCAGTTTTGCAAAGAGTGATGGGCGAAGGTGAAAGATTGAAAGCTAATAAAAAATACACAAGATTCTTCAAGTGTGGACACTGAAGTGGCAAGTGAGAACATCCCTCCTTACGGTAGCTGAGATAGGAGATCTTAAGTATTCAGCAGATTTTAGGGAAGAATTTCTCTTTCATCAGTTCTGTAGCTGGGACTTCAGACGCTCTGCAGTTGAAGGACTATGGGCCATCACAGCCCCTGCGTTGGGTTGGTGACAGTCAGGGAAGATATAGGGTTGGTGGTGGTCAAACAAGGGAGAACAAGAGATGGCAGTAGCTGACTAGAGGCCTCAAATTTACAAATATGTGAAGTAGTAAAGGATTGCAAGACAAGATTTTCCTCTGAGAAAGTGGGGAAAAAAAAAAAGTTATGTTAAAAAACAGCCTATCATTCTGACTCCTGGGTGTTTGACTCAATAATGCTTGTACCTTTCCTCATTTTTCGCTATAATGTCTTATTAATACAGTGATCCTGCCTAGAGCATGTCCACTCCAACTAATTCTTGGTGTCAGTAGTATTACTATTCCTATTTTTAAAATGTATCAGATGTTTAATCTGCCATCTTTTTTGTTGGAGAATGAGGTGATTCTTCCCTTTCATACTGCCTCGCCAATGATTTGTTGCTTGCAAGTTGAAAAAGTTGTTCCTGGACATACATGGTTTAAGTAGGGTGTTCATTCCTGTGTGTTGTGATGGAGTTTTCTTGGTGGGCAGAGGGGATGAGGTTTGTCTTTCTGACACCTCTCTTCTGCAGAAGACTTAGGAGTAAATTAAGGCAACAGTTGGGACTGATGATTATAATAAACTCTACATGTCTGGGCAGTTTTGGAATCTAATAAACCCCTCTGATTATCCCACACTCCATTCTCTTTTTCTCTCCTGTTGGTGCTGCTGCCTGTTTTGGGGTGACAATTTTGGTGTTTCTCTGATGCCCTGCAGAGGGCCTACAAGCTAGTTCTTTATGGATTTCTGAGAAGCGACATCATTTTGGCTTTATTCTGTATTAAACATTAGCTGGAATGCAAGACACTGTGCTTCAGCTTTTCAGTCAGACTGAACTGTAACGTTCAGGAGGAGATGTTTGCTGCCCAAGCATTTCAGCCACCTCAGTGTCCCCCTTCAAGCTCATGTGGCAGTGTGCAACCACCTGCTGGATTTGGGACATCCCTCAGCTCCAGTGAGAATCAACCTTTCCTCGTCCTCTTCAGGACAACTGTATGTTCACTTGTCTGACAGAGTCCGATTTCTGATTCACGTTTTCCCCCTCTGGGTTGGGATTCTAATATCCTCTTAGCATAACATTGTTTGGGAAATGTTTTTCAAAGCATATTAATTTGAAAAACCTGTTAAACTTTATTTTAAACAACATTGAATTAGTACCCATGAAAGTACTCTTGGAAAAAAAGTGGAATTTCAAAGCTAAATCTACTGATTTTTATGACGAGAAAAAACTTGTGTAAACAGAGCTTTTCACAACTTCTTATCTAGATCAGATGTTTGATTTTTGGGTCAAGTCAGAATATCTTTGTGTATCATTGCATTATAGTTTATTTTTCTGTTCTCTATTAAATGGCAACTATGCAAAATTATTTTTTTTAAGAGGGAAAATCACATTTCACTTGTTAAGTCTTATTGTGCCTATTACTTTATTCCCATCACAAAATGCATGTAATAAAGCAAAAAGCCATGCTGTGGTTAACACTCTTAAGGTAGCCTTTAAGTGGAGCAGAGTGCACTTTCATATAGACATACCGTTGAACATTTTTTAATTATCAGTTATCAAATATTGCTAATTGCCTTGATATTTGTATATTTCAGCATTTCCTGAGTCTTCAGTTTTTCTCCTGCTAGATTTTTGCAGTCATCAAGCTTTGACAAAGTACAGGAGTCAGTCATTTACTCCAGCCAGTGCTGACATTGCCACTTCCAAGAGCAGAGTCAGCTTCTGGCTTGTACTCTGCCAGTCCCTAAGGGACATGTCATGTGTGTATTCTTTGCTTTTTCTGAGTGGGAAGTCTGATCTTGAAGGTGCCAGGTTCATAATGTTTGATGGGGCCTGCTCTGTATTGGAAGAACTGGCCATCAAGATGAGAGGTCTGTGCAGTGAAGGGTCTTTTCCCACCTAAGCACCACATAGGTTTAGCTCCCATACATTCCTCACAAGGAGAGAAGACTGTTTATTCCTGTATTGTATGCTCCTCTGTCTCTGTAATTGTGTATATATGTGTGTGTGTGTGTATATATATATGTAAATATATATATATATATATATATATAGTATATATATATATATAGGCTATTTCTACAGTCCACAAGTAATTCAGATTATTTT
Organism: Columba livia; assembly: GCF_036013475.1. Classification (NCBI taxonomy): domain Eukaryota; kingdom Metazoa; phylum Chordata; class Aves; order Columbiformes; family Columbidae; genus Columba; species Columba livia. Next base: position 48,784,835 of record NC_088603.1, on the reverse strand, counting down.
GCCAAGTCGTATTATTTTAATTTCACTTCCTATGGATCAAAGACCCTCTGTGCCTCTTCAGTGCTTTTCTACTCCAAAACATTTATCCTGTTAACTGTGAACTGCCCAATAATGTGTGGGTACCTTTAGAAGTATTACAAATGCTGTGTTTAGCACAGGGTTTTTTCTTGGTGGTAAAACTGGAAATCCTGTAGACTTGTAGCCACTACCTGTGAATGGCAATGACAAATATGAATAGTACTGCCGTTTTAAAAGGTTCTTGTGTTACCAAAGAAGTTAAAATGAGAATTTAATTTGTCATTTTTTAAAAAGCTTAACCATATCAAAAATAAGTCCCTTTATGCTCTTATTCTTCAGAACTACCTCTCACATGAAATAGATAGTGAAGCACTTACTGCTTAGTAGCTTCAATAAGAATCTGTGAAACCATACATTTACATATTTCATCAGGCAGTAACTCATCTTGCTTCTGTGACTTGGGGGAAAAGGAAGATGGAAAAAGCAATTGCCCTGTCTTTCTGCCAAAGAAAAAGTTTTCCAAATTTGTGCGCCGAACTAAGTATATGGCTTTCTTGTACATTTTGTAGTAGCATATCTTTTATACACCTAGATTTTTGTGAAGTCTTACTTGGATGAGCACTGCTGGTGTCTCGATAGAGAGTTACTTACTCTTCTTACATCTTTCACTCCCCCATCTTTCAAAATACAACCCTACACTTGTGGATCAGGAAATAAGTGGTAATGCCTGCTACAGTTAGCTCTGCTGGAAGTATATTTCATGTACTTTCCTGTTCTACATCACACCCACTTTTTTTGCTTTATCTGTCCAGGCAAACGTCTTGTTTATTTTAGCTCAGGAGCTAATAGACAGCTCTTGTATTTATTTTGTATCCACAAATAAAATCATATTAACATGGAAGAGAAAACCATCTATGACCTAAAGCTGTCTTGAGTTGGCATCTCCATTCATTTTAGGCTGTGGCAGTCAGATGCCCATACTGGGTCTTTTAGGTTTCATTTCCATTTCTGTCCATTAATGTGAAGACTGAGGCATGCCTCTCTGGACCCCAGCTTGAGAGAGCCTTCTTTCTCTTTTACTGAAGCTCCCAAGAGATAATTAGTGGTGAATGAAAGAGTTTGTTCATTTAATTAAGAAATATTATTTTCCATCATCTGTCACACTCTGAGGTTGTATGTGAGGTTAGGTTAATAAGGTAATGAAGACATCACAGTTTGTATTGTGTTCTATTTGCTGATGACAGATTTGCTTTGTATTCTTGTTTTTACCTGGATGTTCAGTGTAGTGGAAACTTGAATGAATGCTTGCGTGATAGAGAAAATCCATGTAAAGGGTGGTAGAAATTGCATCAGTAGTCACAGTGGTAATTTTGTCTCACTGATGTGTGCAGGGCTTTGTAACCTAAGGGACTTCTTGGGTTCTCTGTATCTCAGGTAACTGCAATTGTCAAAAGCACTTTCAATCTCTGGCAAAATAAGGGAGTTAATATCTGTTAGAGGCAAAGAAGAAATCATAGAATTATAGAATAGTTTGGGTTGGAAGGGACCTTCAAGGGTCATATAGTCCAACCCCACTGCAATGAGCAGGGACATGTTCAACTAGATCAGGTTGCTCAGAGTCCTGTCCAGCCTGGCCTTGAATGTTTCCAGGGATGGGGCATCTACCACCTCTCTGGGCAACCTGGGCCAGTGTTTCATCAGCCTCATTGTAAAAAATTTCTTCCTCATCCTCCTTTAGTTTGAAACTATTACCCCTTGTCCTAAGGCAACAGGCCCTGCTAAAACAACTGTCACCATATTTCTTGTAGGCACCTTTTGAGTACTGAAAGGCTGTGATGAGGTCTCACCAGAGGCTTCTCCAGGCTGAACAACCCTAACTCTCTCAGCCTGTCCTCACAGGAGAGGTGTTCCAACCCTCTGATCATTTTTGTGGCCTCCTCTGGCCCCTCTCCAACAGGTCCATGTCTTTCCTGTGCTGAGGGCTCCAGAGCTGGATGCAGGACTCCAGCTGGGTTCTCACCAGAGTGGAGCAGAGGGGCTGAATCACCTCCTTTGACCTGTTAGCCACGCTCCTTTTGATGCAGCTCGAGATACAATTGGCCGTCTGGGCTGCAATTTTTGACTACTTGTCCTAATCCTGCATACTTATCAATAGCCAGGCTTATGTCTGTGGTGGCTGTCTGTACTTCTGATCAAAAATGCTTTTGGAAATTGTCCTGAGGAGTGTAGAGTGTTGTACTGTGAAGAAGTGCCCATTGTGAATGGCATTTTGACTGACTCTATCTGCTGTGCTTCAGAAACCCTGAGCCATTTGTTTTTGGGGGAAGTAATTCCAGTACATGGTTAAAAAACCAAATGTGGCAACTGGTACCTTTCAGCCTTAGGCTCTGTGACCTATGCCAAAATGCCTTCTTGTGTTTTGCTTCTAGGATCGAAGAGCTGTTGGATGTAAAGGAATTTGAGGTTAAGATTTTAGAACATGCCTGTGTCAACATTGCTCCCTGAAACTGTTTCTCCAAGTATAGAAATAAGGCCACTCACACAGAAAACTTACTTAACAAGTATCTCTCTTAGCCCTAAACGTAGTGTGGCAATAGTGCTAGTTCTTCTCATCAGGGAAATTATAATTAGAGATTGAATATTCTTGGGAAACACCAGCTTTTGAAGCACCCTTACATAGAATTTGGGTAGAGAAAATTGGTTTTGAAACTTGCGAAAGTGTGGTTCTCTGAGTCCATTCTATGTGGTGCATTTAAATACTGTATTTTCCACTTCCAAAGTTTTCCACTTGCTACCAAAGAAAGTGGTTCTGGCAAGAGAAACAGCAACAAAACAGAGTGAAAGGAGATTGACAGGAAAAGTAGAAGGAGGAGATTGGGGGGAATAGCATGATTACAGTTTGAAAAATCAGTCATGTAATATGTCATCGTAATTCCCAACTGGCAATTAAACAGCCCATATCTGCATAGAGGATTAGTAACACTGGAGGGTAATGCTCAGGATCTTGAACACCACTTCCAGTATATAATTTGCAAATTGTTTGACAGATACGTGCCTCACACACGCCATATGCTACTGTATTCCAGTGCTTCATGTAATTAGTCCTAGCAAAACCAGACCTCCAGCTCCATAGCTAGGTGGCTATGACATTACAAGATGCCTGTTGCATGAATAGATTAAAAAAAAATAAATAGGAGAGTCAGCCTGAATAATTACACAATTTATACCTCCTGACATGTCCGGGTGCTGTGCCGGCCACCTGCTCCTGAGGGCTATAGAGGCTGGAGCTCCCCCAGGGCAGCTGGCATCCCTCTGGTGATAAGGGAGACCCAAGGTGAAATGGAGCAAGCGGTTCACAGCAGATCGTACAGGGCTAGAAAAGGCAGCACTGCTGGAAGCAGAACCAGCTTGAAAGCTGTTAGCAGCTGTGGGACGCAGTTACGTTGCATGTGCTCCTTGGGATGGTCTCCAGCAGCGAGGTCAGAGAATAATTTGTGCTGGAAGGGACCTCTGGAGGTCTCCAGCCTGGTCCTCTTTTCCAAGCAGGACCAGGAGGGCCACATTACTCAGAGCTTTTCCAGTTGGGTTTTGAAGGCCTTCAAGGATGGAAATCCTACAGCATTTAAGAGCCCACATCCCCCAGTTTGACCACCTTCATGGTGAAAAGATGTTTCCATTTATCTAATCAGAATTCCCCATGTCCTCATTTGTGTCTGTGGCCTCTTATCCCTCCCTGAGCACCTCTGAGGAGAGTCTGGTGCTGCCTTCCTTAAAATCTCATTTGCAGTTTCATCCCCAAAACATTGCTCTTCCCTTATGGTCTGTGCTATTTAGGTGACTGTAGATACCTGAAAGTTTAATGCTCAATGCTTTTTCATGGTTTTCCTTTGCAACTAAGAGACTGAGAAAAATGTAGATGTAAATTCAAAACAGTGTGCTTTTGTGAGATCCCAGTAATGACAGTGCTTTTGTGCTATTTGTTTTTAGTGGTAGCTCACTTTTGGTAGTAGGATTAATGGAAGCCAAATAAACATGTTACCAGCCTGAGCTAGCTACAGTAACAGCATCCAGAGTAATCTGAATGTGAAAAAAGTTAAGGAAGGAGATTCAGGACAGAAATCTTTGATCTGGGACAGCCGAGACTCCATCCCTGCAGGCTCTTTTTAGCGCTGTATTTAAATCTGCTGACTTTCAAAGAGATAATGAACATTATGTTAAATATGTCAACTCTTGGAGGCTTGCATCGAGTTCAGCAGTGTCGATCCCACAGCTGCAGCTGCTCAGGTGCACCGGTTACTGGTATTAGAGTCACGTGAGGAAATTACTGCCTTGAAATTCTGAAAGTCAGGCCTTGGTTCTCAGCTTTACTTCAGATCATCTCCATCTAAGGGCAGCTGTGTTAAACTTTGCATGCTCTAGTTCCTTATTGGTGAAATATAAAAGACAATGATGGCAATTCCTGTGTTTCAAATACAGCTTCTTAGGGAAGGACTGTCTCTAAATGCTGCCTGAATCCCGATACAGCTGATGGGTGCTACCAGAACACCAAGAGAGATCAACACCACTTCTGAACTCTCTCACAGCTTATAACTGGGTGCCTTTCAGTATGCAATTTGGCCTTTACATGGCCTTTGTTAATTCTTGTCACACAAAGATTTTGCTTCTCTCAGTTCAAATGTACTGCTCTGGTTTTTAAAAGGCACAATAGTACAATGTACATCCTTATACCCTTTCTATACCACAGTGAAAGTTGCTGTACCAGCATTACTTCAGCTGAAAAGTGTTAGTTCTCAGAATTACTTTTTAAAATAGAAAGTGAATGTATGTGATCTGATTGACAAAGTCAGGCAATGGCTTCTGGATTGTGCTGAATCTCATGAGCTGTCTGATATTTGCACACTTTTCATTTAGGTTACAAAGGAATCATTGTGGCTTCCAAAATTATTTGGACACTTCCATTTTCCTGGTTGATTGTTGATGCTGATTCTGTGCATTTTGAATGTCTTTGGGTGGTTTATGAAGGGCAGAAGAACTTCAAAACACAGCTTTAGTGTATATATAAGGGTAGAAAATGAAAACATGGGTTCTTCTACAGAGAAGAAGAGTGTTTCTTTCATCTCTCTCTGTGTCTTATATAACAGATATATGTAAGGGCTTCTACATAGATTATTTTTTTTTGGAGGGAGTATTATTTTTATTATTCTGTAGGTGACAGAATTCATCAGGTAAGGAGGTAGGAGGTGGATTTGGATTCTGCTTCTTATTAATAACTTGCTTACCATCTGGTGTTGAGGTCACTCTGCCTTTCCATTTTTTTGCTCCATTTGGAGACACATAATCCGTACCTTGACAGAGTGTGTTCTTGTGGGCTTTGTATTTTTCTTTAACTTGAGGTCATAGAGACCTGGAGTGTCTGAATAAAAAGCATGGATGTGACTGGTTCCGTATGGGAAATCAGAGTTTTGGAAGGCTCCAGGCTTTGATAATGTTGCTGTGTCTTAATAAGGAACCAAACATATGCCATCCAGTTAAGTAGGTGAGACATTCTAAAGCTTTTCTCTTTCTAAATCCTCTGTAAGGATCAGTCCAGAGTCTCATTTCTTCTATGAGAAGAAGGGTGTCATCAGTCTGCTTTTCTCTGTTGGCTTTACTGTGTGTCCATGTGTGCTCTGCAGCCTGCCTGTTCTTGGCCAGAGTATCAGTGTGAAGAAAGGCTTTCGAAGGCAGAAGAACATAAGTTATTCTGTTTTGCTGGGGGATGGGGTAACCCCACAGGTAGGTCCACAGCCAGAACAGCATCAAGGTAGCTCAGAACATGCTATTCCCTGTGCATTATAACACAGGGAAATGGTGGGGTGGGGAGAACACAGAACTGGGGTTTCTGCCATCAGATCAAACAAAAGTGCATAAACTTTTAAAAGTTGATAATTACTGCTGTTACTGAAGTGGTGTGTTTTTTCCGTGGTCAAGGCAGTGCAATTGAATCTGAGACATGGGGGAAAAGTGGCTCTTCCTGTCCAAATTATTGTCAAGTGAAATCTGAGGAGACCTCTCTGGCAAATTCTCTTCTTTGGTAACATAGCAGATGGGAAATCTTGATCAGAAAAAAAAAAAAAGCATTGCATTTAATGAAGGGAGACACCTCCTCCGTAGTAGCTGTCTTTAGAAACTAGATTTCATGGTTTTAATAATTTTTTAATAGTGAGACAAAAAAAAAAAAAAGGTGCTTCTCCTGGTCATCATATAGATTTGGATTATCATACATCCTAATTAACAGACTGGTTAAGATTTGTGTCTGAGGCTAGCTGATTTGGTTGAAATCAGACAGCTAAAATAACAAACTCTGAAAGTTCTCTTCTAATGAGATTTTTCACAAGTAACCTGGTCCATTGTGATAGGATATCTTAAATCATGGCAAATCCTGTTCGTGGGATCAGCTACATGTGTGCTGATACAAACAGCAGCACCTCCTGTCCTTTCTATGAGGACCAGTAGTTGAAGTTTACCAAGAAGATGCATCTGGAGGACCAGGGGCAGGAAGAAGAGTTTAATATAAGTTAGAACTGGGATTCTGTACATCATTCCCTTTAGCAGGGATTGTAGGAATATAGTGAGATAAGATATATCTGAAGCGTTTTGCCCTGAATATTACAACAATATTATAACCTATGGAAGATAAAATCAGCATGTAGCAAATTGAATGATGCCCTTCATTTGTAAGATCTGGATCATTCTGCAGATGTGCTCTGCATGATGAGGAAACTGTTATTTAAGCAACATAGATAGAACCTCCCAAAATCCATTAATTATGCTTTCAAGAAAAAAACCCAACAGTATCTGGTGGGAAAGAATTAGCTTCTTAAGAGAATGCTTTTAACTGAGGCTCTGTATTTGTTAGAATTTCCTCAATAGTGGGAAGTTTTCTGTTAAGCCAATCCAGAAAGCATAACTGCCCTACCATGCTTTTGTGAAGGTTTCCTCTAGCTACAAATGTCTTTTCCCTGTCGTAGCAAAGATGCTGGCAAATCTAAAGAGAGTTGGAGTAGGGAACCAGGTGCTAAATAGTTTTATTGCTTCTCTGTGATATTACTTTTCCTAATCCCACCAGAACAGCAACATATCGGTTGCTTGGCTTTTTTCCCTATTTGAGATATATATGTGTGTGTGTGTGTGTGTGTATATATATACACACACATACATATCTGATGAGTGGCAAATCTCCTTTCCTCGTTTAAAATTACTAGTTTTCACAAGTGCACCATCTTCCTAGATGGAGTAAAATGTTCTGTGGTACCAAGACCCATCCAGCACATCTCCGGAGCCTCTGCACTGGCAGAGTGCCATTTCCATCGCAGAAACGCTTTTTCCTTCCAGACGCAAATCTCACAGGTCTGTTCTGCGTTTAATTCGTACTGAGTCATTGTCTCCAGATGCTTCTACAGATTAATCTCCGATCTGAACGTTGCCCTCAGAATAAACGTAGCAGTTGCTGCCTCTGAAGAGTCTGCAGAAAGGAAAGTGATTCTGCCATTATCCTTACTGTTGGGAGTTATTAAGGCTGCTGCTTTTATGCCTAATAATTAAAAAACCTGCAGCATCATGGGATATTGCTATGGGTCGAAAATAAATTAATTCAAGCTGACATCAAGGTTTAAATGAGCTTTGTTTTTTCCTATGGCAGAGAGTTGTAACCATCCTAAGCTAAGTTAGTCTATATAGGTTTGCAATAGAAACATATTTTTTTCCAGGAGATAATAAGCTCGTCCCATGAGGCCAAGTTGCCTAGCTTTCTACTATTACAATATTATCACAATTTTTGGTTATTTTCCTCCACTTACTCCTGTTCTTGTAAGTTTACATTGAAAGATTACAAAATACTTCTGGCCTTTTAACTGGTTTGGACAAAGACTCTGCAAGAAGTCCTTTAAAGTTCTGTGTTTCATTTGATGCCAAGAATTTGGTTGTGTCTAAAAGCACCATTTCTAAATGGCTTTTCTGTGTATTTACAACCTGTTTGGCCTCATTACAAGAAGGACACAAGAAGCGCTAATTTGGAATGTTTAAAAATCCACAGTGGTGCTTTCAGAGGGAGGAAAAACCACCCTGAAACCAAATCTGCCTTTCAGAGGCAGCATGCTTATGTCTAATGGGATCATACGGTCCTGGTTTAGTTTACCTAAATAAATATTCACTACCATCAATTGTCAAATGTTACTTGATGTTATTATGCCAGTACTGTTTGTGCTTTCATAACGGAAGTTAAAATGAATTTGGTATTTGAAGCAGAGCTTCACAAGAGGGATACTTCACATTACTCCTAGGACTAACAAATGTAGTTAGGGGTTGAAGTAAATATTCTGAAAATTTGTAAGTAATTTAATCTAATTTCAAAATCATTTCTGTCCGTAACACAGCGTAAAGACAGAACAAGGCACACTGTTCAGACTTCCCATTTCACTTAATCACTGAAACCATTTGGTATACTTGAAGAATTTACTCTTAGGTCATGATTTTGCTGCCATTCTCTATAATTGAAAGTTTCTTTTTCAGCAGCAATTTTTTTTTTTACCTTTTTTTTTTTTTTAAATAAAAACGTAATATTTCCCTGTCACAAACTCTTAAAATCCCCTTGCTGTCTCAAAATGACTTCCGTGTACTCTTCTGTGCCACAGGACACTCTTCTTTTAAAATGCACGTTACTCACTGATCTCTTAAAGGGTCTAATTTTAAGCCCATTCTGAGCAAGACAGTGACTGTAAATTTAAACTGTCCCTGCTGCGTTCAGTATCAGCAGATTCATGTTGCATTCCCAAATGAACCACAACTTTTGCTGTGTCACGGTACAGTGCAAATGGGAATGAAAAATATTCTTTAAAAATATTTAAAATCTAACCTGGGATTGCAAACCTTGTAGAATTACAAGCTATGATTGCTACTGCCTCTAGTTGTTTGAGTCATTCTGCTTTGAATTTATATACCCTAATCTGGCTGCTTCTGTTTGGGATGTAAGTTGACCTTTTATTTTGCTGGATTTGGGACAACTGGCATAATTTATTATTTTTTTTTGTTTTTTAAACACAAGTTTACTGCTTCAGACTCTTGACGGCATTACTAGACTGAAATAGGCTTTAAAATTAAAACTGAGTGGGGAAGAGGGGAAATCCTACATTTTCAAGGCAATTTGGGCAGTTCATTTCCCAGTAAAAATACTAAGAGTTCTAGCTTGCAAATAGTAGTCCAGGTACTGAGAAAACTAAAGGCAAATGAACAGGCAAGTAACTATATGCAAAGAAAAATGTAACATGTATTCTTTAGATTGTTTTCTTTATGCTTTTGTGCTTAAACTGGAGACCTGCTATTTAAAACTTGAGCCATTTTCCTAGAGACCTTCCATTTGTCTATGGTGTCAAACATTTCCATGGTAACATTTCACTTTCCTTTTTTCCCTTTCACTAGTTTTACCTTGAGATAGAAGAGTTGGTTATTATTGAGAAAAGATACAGTTTGTGTCTGTCATAGTGGTCTTGGATATTTTTACTGACATTGTATTTTATCAGCTAATACAGTAGATTTATTCTTCAGTAGTGATCTAGTTATCTTTTTTTTGCTTTTCAATTTCTTAAAAATATTTTTAACATTCTGTAGAAGCCTGAAGGCTACAAAAAGAAAATCACTGGAATTGGTTAAAGACAATCTAATGCTCCAAGTATCTCAGTGACACACAAAGATCTTTAAAGCACATTTAGGCTGCGATGGTGAGCACATGAAAGGGTATGCATCATAATGATTAAGATGGTTGCGAAGGCATAATTTAAACATGTGCATTATAAACTTTTTCCAGTCTGTGATTTCCTACTGGTTTGTCTGCAGGACACCTGCCTTATTGTGGTCCCAGTGCAGTAGTAAAAAAATGACTATATAGAGGCTGAAGCGTTTGCTTCATATGTTTCAGAAGCTGGCAGTAATGTGGTCAATAAGCCAAATATTGCCCTGGAGACACAGTTTATATTCCTGCACAAGAGTCACAGCTTCTGTGTTCCTATTGCAAGGAAAACACTAACCAGAACCAGCCTTCCCTGTGAGCTACTAGACTGAGACCTCTATGTGTCTTCAGCAAGGTCAGCGTGTTTCAGCAAACCTTGCAGGTCTTTGGCACTCCAGGGAAGAGGAGTAGCAGGCGGGTACCCTTGGAGAGGCAGCATGAGAGGAAAATGGGATGTTTTGTCAGTTTGTTTCTCAGAGATCTGTCAACAGCAGATGACTCAGGCTCCGCTCCTGCCTTTACAAGAGCATGTGCTTTAGTGAGTGGATTTTTTTGATATAGACAGTGTTAGCAAAGTCACACCACTCTGCTAAGTCTCTGTAAACTTCACTATGGTTTCTCAAAATCACATACTTTTACCAAATTTTCTGGTTTTTTTTTAATGGAGATGCACAAACTTTACTTTGTCTGTTTTCAAAAGTTGTCCTCCACTGCATTCAAGAGTGTAGTGTATCAAAGAAAAGATCATGAGATCATAAATGTTTTCAGATATGTGAAAAGCGTGTTGCTCTCTAGCCTCATCCTTAGAAATTGTGGAACAACTTTGTTTTTTTTCCTAAATGCTTAATGTAAGGCAAATTCCCAGCACAACACAATTAATTCAGAGGAGTTCAACTTTATCAAAGTAACGAACAACAGATGGAGATGTGTCAGCTAATCTTAGGAGTAGAAGTAAACTATAAACCAGTTTACAGTAAACTTCAGATCATACCTGCCCACCTCCTGACAGCCATGTAATTAGCTAACTTAACAGGGACACACTTCCTACTACTGATGAGTCTTTTCATTTCTGACTGTGTATTTTCATAGGTGATGCTAATAAATCTGTTTCTGATCATTGTACCCCTTTTTTGCTTAGATAGAAGCTAATTACTTTACAGGGTATGTTTATCTTTCCCTACACTTAAGTATCTGGTTTCAGGAAGGGAGCCGCCATATAAGGGTGTTACTGCCTTGCAGCCATATTACTTTCCTTTGTAATTCTGCCAGTTTTTGCAATGCAGTTTCACTTGCTGAAAAAACATTAAGACAGCAGCAGGTGCTGGGAAGCAGCAGGAAAAAAGAGCCTTGTTTCAGTTATGAGCACTTTTTTTTGTTTGTTTCTATTCACATAGTGGGGATCAGAGATTTATTCAGGGTTGTAAGGTATGCTCTATGAAAACACCCAATTTTTCTCGTCTGTAAAGGGATGGGTCCAAATTTATTTTTTTTTTATGCTGGTGTGAAGGTTTTCTTTCCCACTGAAGTCGAGTTTATATACAGGTATAAAATATAATCTTCTCTCTACAGCATTGGTCTGTGAGGCAGGAAGACCTGGTGCTGCTCCTTTGGCCGCAGCCTGATTTAAAGTTTGGAGTGCATTGCTACAGTGGAGCCATCCACATGCTTGGGTGAGGAACATCCATCAAGGCTTTGGTAGATCAGCAAATTTAATTTTTGTCTCATAGATTGTTGCCTGTGTTGCCAGACTGCTGGCCTTTCTGTGTGAGGAGTTATCTCCTCGCACTTGTTTTGTTGTTGTTGGGCCTTAATGCTGATGGACTTGCTTCAGAAATTCTGCGTGATACACGACAGCAAATTCTAGTGCTGGTTTCCTTCAGGTCTGGAAGGTAGTTTGTTTCCTTCCTCACAGCCCCCATGGAGGTTTACTTTACAGCCTAAAAATCAAGTTGTAATCTTAATTAGCACACAGCTGAGGGTTGTTCCAGCATTGACAGTGTGAGCTGAACTCAGGATCCTTTTACTGCTCCCGATGATCAATTAAGTGTTAACTGTAAAAGGGAAAATATAGTAGTGGGAGAGATTGCCTTTTCTGACTTCAAAGGTGACATTGCAAACAGTGGAGCATATTGAAGCTTTAATTAAAAGTATTGCCAACATCTCTTTAAATTTTACTGTCTAGGTCAGGGGTGTCAATGTATAAATGCAGGAGTAGTTACATTTATAGAGTCCTAAAATTACATTTGGTCCCTTGAAGGCAACCACTAGGCTGATGTGGCCCCTGCTGAAAATACGTTTGACATCTGTGGTCTAGGTTATCAGTTGTAATCATCTTTCTCTAAGGAAGTTCACTCAAAGAGCACAAGATTGATACTACCCTAATGTGAAAAATATATTAACAGGATTTTTTAAATTATTTTTTTCATGTTTTCATTATTACCATTGTGTAATATAATAAATATTTGTGTATATGTATTTATGTATCTATTTGAAATACAGTTTTTAAAAAATGGTTGCATACACATTGCAAAATGCTTTTGAGGAGCTTCATGTCAGTGTTACTTAATGAAACATGTCCTGCATAAATGCATATTTTTATTATTTCCAGGCCTGAGGGAGTGATTTGGCTGACATATATGTACAACATATGAGCAATTTAAATAGTGATCAGACATGATATCTGAGCTGTATTTCTTCAGCTTGCAGGAATGTTAGTTGATTATTTTGGAGCCATTAGATTTAATAATTTACTTGCAAAGGAGGCCTACAGTTTTAGAGATGTAGGAAGAAAAACCTTTAATTCAGTTTCTTGAAGGGCTCTTTAAATATCGCACCTAGAAGAACAAGTGATTTTCTTAAGCACCCTGCATTGTTCTACCAGAACAAACAGATGGGAACTGCAAGATTGTTAAAATCTGTTTTAAGTTGTGACACATTTCCTTTACTTCTGATACTTTTCTGGGAGAAGAAACCTCAGTTGTGTTAACCTGTTTTGTTTTAAATACCAAATGCTAGAATATCCAGGTTATTGGGGGCACGGAAAACTTAATTTAAATGATCTATAAGCCATGGACCATCCACCATATTTCTGTCCTTCCCTGTCTTGCTCCTTGGTTGCTCTGGCTCTAATGGCAAGTTCAAAAGTTACCTTTCTGTGCTGAGTTTACAGGTCAGATGGTTCTTTATCTTGCTTAGGACAAGTTATCTTATGGAAGCGCATTTTGTGTGCATGAGCAAGTTTCCTATCTGTGTTTCTTGTTTCCTATGAAAGGTTTTACAGTCTGCTGTCCTCAAAGACGTTACATTTAATTTTATTGGAAGCGTGCACAAGAACGGTTCTTACACAGTACTTTGTGTCGAGGAAAGTATGAAAATTTACAGCTTCTTGCATCTGTTCTCTTCTTCTAGGAGAAGAATATACACTTGCGATCATCCTTTTAATAATTTCGTATGATGCTGGTCAAAACAGTTCACCTACAGGTAGAATGTAGTATACTGAGCTATGTTAAAAACCTTTTGCAATTAGTGCTGTGAAATCTTAATCCATATTTCTCCTACCTTGCTGTCAGATTGGGTTTGTGCCCAGAGTAACTGTGGTTTTGTTTTGCTGGAAACTACTATTCCAAAAGAGTGCTGCATATCTGGAGACCCTGAAGAAATATATACAGTATATTTTCATGGAAGCAAGTATGCCCATTCCTGTGCCAAATCTGCTAATAAACTAGCAACAGTACTCTGCTTTGTAGTATAAGAGAAACAAAATCTAGTTGTGAGATAGTTTGTTTATTTGGTTTTGTTTGTGTTTTGGGTTGAGGTTTTTTTTTTTTTTTCTTTTTTTTGGTGGGTATCTTGGGTTTTTTTTGGTTACACAATGATATTGACCTGAAAGTGGCAAATTTTTAAGACCTGAGTTACAGTGAACTAAAATTCACATGCAGCTGAAGTTTTAGAGCATACAAAAGGGAAACCACAACTTCAGTTTTCTTACTTTACTACTGATCTGTGCTGTGAACTTAACCTGCTTTGGAAATCATCAATTTTTGAACTTTGCCACCTTACTAGGGTTTTTAAGTTTTTTGTTCCAGGGAATTACACCACATAAATTTTCTGAGCTTGCTTTTTTTAACCCTAGTTTGACAGTGTTGATTTCTGAAATATCGCTGTGCTGTGAGGAGCACAACAGGAAGCCTGGGTTGCCATAGCCACAGGTTTTAGTGTCTGACTGAGACCAATTCCTATACTAACACTGTCATCATAATAAAGAAGTCAATATTTTACCTTGTCAGATCAATTATTTTTAAATATAGTAAGATTCTCAGAAAAGGAAAAGAAAAAGCTTTCAGGTGGGGGATCTTCTTTCTGCTGCTGTCAAACAAAGTTCAGGTATGAATATTGGGGATTTGATTGTAGATGTTGGTATTAAATAGATAATGTCCAAACAAGAAAAAAGAACTGTGTGGGTTGCTGCAGTAATAAGAAGTCCCACATCTCCCCTTCAGTCTCCCCATCCTAATTCTCAAACCCCAGAAACTGCTCATTCAGAACTGTATTTCAGAAGTAAAGGGGTTTTAGGTAACCTACAAGTACTGCTTTTAAGTTAGTAGAACTAAATTCTAAAACCTTATTAAGTCCTTTTTATACATTTAGGAATTTTATTATCTTTAAGTACAGGCAAGCATAGCTGCAGAACCTGTATTCAAAAATATTGAGTATGGAGTGGGTAGCTACACACAGAGGAAATTTATTTTTTACTGAAAAATAAATCTTTTTAATCCCCTTGCTGATTTAAATGAGAAGAGGATTCTCATGAAAGAAGCTGCAGCTGGTGATACTTATTCTATTATTATTTTCTGATAGCACCCTTGAACTAATAGGTATTACCCAAGTATATGCAAAGATGCAGTTCTTCCTCAAAATAAAGAACAGCTTATGCACACCATTCTGGAAAATCTTTATCTGCAGCTCATTTAATTTAGAAAAAGATATTCAATTGTATGCGTAGTTGTTTTGTATAATTGAACTTCTGACATTATTCTGTGTCTTCCTTTATTATTGAAAAGGATTTCATTCCCAGATAGTATGGGAAATGTGGATATGTGGAATTATGAAACTGCTTCTGCCATCTACCTTCAAATATGTTTTGTATTTGGATATCCTAGAAGTAGATAGAGAGAAATCCATGTTACAGATATCTAGAATTACCAGTTTCTCCATCAAATCTAGGAATAGTGAAATTTTTACTACCCTTTTTTCCCAAGAGAGGAAGAAGTACTAAATAACTTTATTTAATAACGTGTTAAGATCTATCAGCTTATTGCTTAAGAAAGTTACAATGCTTCTAACATTGGTAAGTGAAATATTTAAAATATTTTCCTTCCTTCACTTAAAGTATGGTATTCTACATTTCTGTTTCTGAATGTGAATCTGTATTTTTCCTGTATTAATAGGTGATTGCAATATCTTTATAAATTGCATTGTTTCAGTCTCATTTCACAAATTTCCCTGGCTTTTGGGGCAGACATAATTGCATCTGTTAACATAGTATCCTCTGCTTTCTGTAATGAAGTCACAGTTACATAGTTGCCTTCAATTTGAGTTAATTTCTGCATTTTGACTTCTAGTGGAAATGAGGTGCCTGACGGGCAGTTCACATGCCAGAAGGTTTGAAGTGGTGGAATATGCACAGCAACTGTCAAAAAGAACACAAGATATAAAGGTGAATTAGCATTAAACGTTTTAATGTGATCCTGCTAGTGGCAGGAGAGAAAGCACGCCAAGAAACCATGGTAAGATATTCGCATACACCTGCACTGATTGTGGTTTGGTCAACACAGACAAATTGTGCTGTTTGTGCACTGAAACATCAGCAAATCGCAGAATCATTGAGACTGCAAGTAACCTCTGGAATCATCTTGTTCAGCCCCATTGCTCAAGCAGAGTCAGCTAGAGCAAGTTTTCCAGGAGCATACCCAGTCAAGTTTTTAATATCTCCAGGGTTGGAGACTCCATCATCTCTCTGGGCAACCTGTTCTATTGTTTCAGCACCCTCAAAGTGGAAGGGAAAAAAAGAAGTGTTTTCCTGGGATAGACAGAATTTTGTTTGTTTTCATTTGTGTCCATCCCTTCTTATCCTGTCACTGGGCATTACTGAGAGGAGTCTGATTCCCTGTTTTTCATTCTCTTCCATCATATATTTTCATACATGTTTATAAGATTCCCCCAAGTCATCTTTTCTCCAGAGTAAAGACCAGCAACTTTCCCAGCTTCTCCTCGTCTTCCATAGATGCTCCAGTCCTTTAATCACCTTTATGACCTTTTCCTAGACTTGCTCCAGTAAGTCCATATCTTTCGTGCACCAAACAGCCCAGAACTGGACACAGCACTCCAGATACGTCTGCATCAGTGCTGAGTAGAGAGGAAGGATCACCTTCCTTGACCTGCTGGTGATGCTTTTCCTAATGCAGCCCAGGATGCTGTTTGTCCTGGTTTTGCTCCAAGAGTGCGTTGCAGGCTCATGGCCAGCTTGTTTTCCACCTGGATCCCCAAGGTCCTTCTTGGCAAGCTGCTTTCCAGTCAGTCAACTGTCAGACTGTGGTGCTGATTTATGCTATTTCTCTCCGGGTGCAGGACTTTGCATTTCACCTTGTTGAACTTCATGAGGTTCCTCTCTGCACAGTTGTTCAGCCTGTTGAACACCCTCTGAATGGCAGCACATCACTCTCATGTATCAGGCACTCCTGATGGTTTTGCATCATCTGTGAATTTACTGAGGGTGCATTCCATCCCATTGTTCAGGTCATCGATGAGATGTTGAACATTAATGCCCCCAGTATTGACCCCTGGGGTACACCACTAGTGACTTGCGTCCAACTGGACTTTGTGCCATGAATCACATCTTTCCTGGGTCAGCTGTTCAGGCAGTTTTTATTCTACCTCAGTGTCCACTTAACTAAACCATGCTTTGTTAGCTTGACTGTGATGGGAGACAGCATTAAAACTTTACTGAAGATAAACATCATCTACTGGTCTTATCTACCAAGCCAGTCATCTCATTGTAGAAGGCAATGAGGCCTGTCAAGTGTGATTTCCCCTTTGTAACTCCATACTCACTGCTCCCAATAATCTTTTTGTCTTTCACGTGCTTGGAAATTCTTTCCCAGGAGGATTTTCTCCATCACCTTCCCAGGGATCGAGATGAAGCTGGCCAGCCTGTAGCTCCCTGAATCTGCCTTCTTGCAGTTCTTGAAGATCAGAGCTACTCTTGCTCTATTCCAGTTTGGGGGACCAAGGCTGTGTATATAAAACCAAGGAGCTGTGTTTGAAAACATAACTGAAAGAATTCTGTGTTGTTTTGTTCTGAAAAGAAGTAAAATATGGATGCACTCAGAATAAGTTGTCCTTGTGTCAGAACACAGGTAATTGAATTCTTTCTCTTGTTCCATGAGGATAGCATGTGTGGCTGTTCTCCTGCAGAGCCCGTCAAGGACTTCGTCATATGCTTGTCAGGGTTTTCTGAAAAACGGCTTCAGGTACACACTGATCTTGTTTTGCATTTTTGATGTCTGAAGTAACACTGGTGCAGCCTTTATAGACATAAATATAGGTCTTTTGGAAAACTTTACTACATTTTAAAGTGAGATTTAAGGGGTATGAAAACCTGTGTTTTAAAAGGATGGTTGTTCTGCAGCACAGAACCCTCTGTGTCCTGCACAGAGGAGCCAGGACCTTGATCAGTCATCAGCTATAATCCGTGTTTGGCAGCAACAAGTTCTGCACAGGAGAATTTACCCTGCCCCATTGAAAGCTACTGCAGACACCCTCATAAGCCTAAATCCCTTTGTGCTATTGATCTTTTTGCAAGGCCAGATCCTTTCTCAATGCCTAAGAGTGTCTGCCCTTAGCTGTATTCTTCAACTTCTCTTCTTGTCCAGGGTTTGCTCTGGTAAGGGCATTTATGCTGAGAGCCTTCAAAACTGCAGCAGCCCTTGTTTTTAATGGCAGAGGAGTAGGTGCTAATCAGGCTGTGCTCTCCAGACCCTGTGTCCAGGGCCTTGCCTTCTTCTCTTAGCAAAAGTTCTCCACAGTATTGTTTCTAAAAGTGCTTGTGTGTCCTCAGTTACAGCAGCTCAGAACAGAGACATTGCCATTATGCTTTATTTTTAAAAATGACAGCAGCAAAACAGAAATACCGATTTAATGTCAGATCCACCATGTGCGATTCAGTCTAGTGGAGAGAACAATGGGCTGACAATTGAGAGGGTCAGCCTCTATTTTTGGTTTGCTCGCCAACTGACTGTGTGGCCTTGGGCAAATTGCTTTCACCTCTCGGTGCTTCTGCTTCCCCTCCAATTCCCTGCCTGTCTTTTTCATTTAGATGATTAGCTCCCCTAGGCAAGGAATGCCTCTTGTTTGTACAGTTCCCTGGGTTTTTTTTTGTAGGCCTTTGGGTCTCCAGCCCTGTAATATAGTGACTCACATCAATTTTACCACTTATCTCTGATACACAGATCTGAGGAGCCTAATCTCCACAAAGGAATGGACATTCCTGGCCCTTGTGTTAATAATGTACAACAGGGAGCGATAATGACACGGCTCCTTTCTTTTAGATGTGTCAAACACATCACATCTCCAGGGCTTAGGACTTGTACAAGCGTCACTCCTGTTCTGGACACTGGTGTCATGCATGCAGGAGCGTGGCATGACCTGCACTCGTGTGCGGCTCAGGACCAAGACGTGTTCAGCTGTGGTCCGCCGGTGAGCCGGCCCTGCATAGCTGTCAGGTGAGATTGTGCCCAGACCTGCAGCCACCCAACAGGTTTCAGTGTAGCTTAGTCCATGGCTGGTCTGTCTGTATCACTTTTTGGAGCCTGGAACAGCCAAAGGCTTTGCACCTTGTCAGAGACCCAGATCTATGTGAGGTAAGAGAGATAATATTCAGTATTGTCCTCACTTAGGGCTAGTTGGAGCCATGCACTGAGTTTGCATGCAAAAGTAAACAGGTGTGTGCACCTTTACCTAGCTGTTGGAAAGGAAAGCGACATATAAAAGCCATGAGCTCATGATTTTTCCAGTCCTGACTTGGTAGCCGTCTCTGCATTCAGCCTTGAGGGATTGCTCTTGTTTTGAAAGTTTTTCAGCAACTGCATTTGCGTTTTTGACACAGCTCTCACCAGAGCAGACGCTTTCAGTGCTATACATACAGCACTGCCTGTTGGGCTGACATTTGTGTCTCCCCCTCCTCCCATGCACAGGCCCTTTCCCTTCCCATCCAGAAGTGTTCCAGCCAGGCTCTGTCATACACCAATATGGCATTTGACATCTTGCTTGCATTACTTGCTGTTTCTTCCTGGTAAGATGTCTACAGTTCATGTTTAGTGACAACATGATGTTGTTAAGGGGTTTGTTTCTTCTTCACGTGCTATGTGAGGTTGCTGGCAGTCATGATTTTATTATGGATCTCATCATGATTTCCCTTAAAGCTTCAGTTTCCACAGTGATGGAAAGCTCAGGCTTCCTTTTTAAAAATAGTTATGATGCTCGACTCCTTAGAATAGAAAAATGTGAATCTCAGAAGGCTAGAATATTGAAGCAATAAATAAAAATACATAAATTTCTTCTAATTCTTAAATTCTGATTTTTTAAAAAAGCCTGGGATTGGCAGTACTAATTACATAATGTAAGAAGAAATTATAACCTGCTGCCACCCACTGTCCATGCCATTTTGGTGGCAGTGAACACCCACCTCCCAGAGTGGAGGATGCAATGCCATGATTGATCTGTATCTCATGTCTTCTTGTAGCAACAATATGGGCTGGAATGTGTTCTTCTTCCAAAGCATAATATGAGTGTGATGATTTCACCAAATACATATACAAAATGGGCAAGTATTACAATAGCATGTGTCAGTGGGTTCTTAATTTGCATAGGAATTAGCATATATAAACCACATGGAGATGAAAATTCTCCCCACGAGAAACTTCTCTGAGCTATTATTACTAGATTACAAAGTGTAGTCATTACTATATCGTTGTGAATACTAGTAACAGAACAAGGCTTTAAAAAAATGTAAATAATATTGTTGTTTTAAATGGAAGGTGAGGGAGAATTAGCTTCATGTCACTTAGGGCTGACAAACAAAGTCAGCAAGGACAAGAGGCTGTAGTAATTTAAGAGTCAGAGTTCCTTTAAAAAAAAATCTGCCCTCTGTTAGCAATACATGTATGAGAGCACACAGCTCCTGTTGTTTAACGCAGGAGGTGCCATTCGCAGTCATGTGCTGGGGCCAGCTGTGAGGTGACATGCAGTGAGATGCCTGGGATCCAGCCCCAGGGACGTGGGGCCAGAGGGAAAGGCCAGCGCTACACCCCGAGCATCAGCTCAGCCCCTGGAGCTGCCAGGTGCTGCAGGAGGGGATGCAGGTGAACAACTCTAGGGCACAAAGCATGGGGCTCAGCAGGGCTTTTACACTCCAGTGGTGTGATGGCTGGATGAGCCTTGCACACATCTCATAAAAGTTGGATTTACTCTTTATTTCTAGCATCTGTGCTGTGTAGATTTACTGGCAGTTTGTCCACGCAAAATAGTTTTTCATCTGTACGGTCACTTAAGTTAGGGTCTGGCAATGGGCTGTAAACAGACCTGTCTAAGCATCTGCAAGGGTTAACAACTTAGTTGTTTTTTCACCACCAGAGGAAAGAAAATATTAAAGTACACACTGAGGAAAATGTTATCTGTAAATTCAAAAAAAATTTTAAAAAGTGGAAAATGAGTCTTGAAGTGGGGGTGTAGTAAAGCAAGACTGATTTTGCAACTAGGTTTCCAGCCAAAGATGTTATAACTCACAATATTGCCATTTGTCTCAAAATGTATATCACATTACAGGAGCTGTGACAGGGATGTGTTGATGTTGCTATTGGAAACTTAATATTTTGCATTCACTAACCTTGGTTATTTTAGCCAACTGTCTGTGATAGATATCACATAGTATCTCAGAGCTTTAAAATCTTTGGTGTGCCTATCCTCACAAGACCCCAGTGAACGAGGGGCATACAGCATGGCTTAGCTGAAGAGAGAAACGGCTTCCTGAGCATTTTCTTTCCTTGCTTTCCCTCACACCCCCTCCTTCGCTTACACTAGCACTTGAGAAATTCTCTTGTTATTCTACTGCAGGCTGTTCCACCGCGAGCGAGCTGCATTTGCTGGGGAGAGAAGCGCTGCTGAGAGGAGCTGCATACACTGCGCCTTCCCTTCAGCAGAATCCTTCTGTCCACCTGCATCATAAGAGTTCAGTTGCAAGAGCTGGGAATGGGGGGATTTTTGTTCCCCCTGCCCTCTGCCTTCCATCTGAAAACCTTACAGTTCTTTACTCAATAATGAAGAACGCACATGTGGTGAATAAAACATTAGTACAAAGCAGGAAATATACTTTAGGAATGTTTATCCGGAAAGGAGTATGAAACAGATCAGGAATAGAACACAGTAACTACTCCAGGTAAATCTGCTTATTGCTTTATTTGTTATCATTTGTAATGATGATACCCCTATGTTTTTTGTGCATGATATGACAATGAGATGACTTCATTCCTTGTGTTGTGCATCACTGTCTTGCAATGCAGTTCTTTCAGTTCGGAACATTGGTGTGTGATTTAATCATAGGATTTGGAGTACCTTTCAGTTGTGCATGCTGAGATGCAGCGAACATGACAAAAAAAAAGAAAAATCTAAGTTTCATTTTTTTGTACTTGTTACAAATGTGTCTCTGCACAATAATTATCTAGATTAGCTGGGGGAGCTTTGTTTTTTGTAAAGATGTTTTGATTTATCCTTACATTTATAATGACTTTTAAACATGTTTTGAAATAGCTTAGTCCCAAAATGCAAGCTTAAAAAATCAGAAATTTGGCAACAGAGAGACTTAAATGAATAAAATAGTTTTACTTCTTAAATTTGTGAGTAAATACAAATGTTTACTCAATGTTTACTGGCACTGCTGGAATCCCAAGCAATGCAGTGCTGTGTGGCTGCGTCGAGAAGTGGTCACAACCATAGCAGTAGTTTTCTTGGATAGATAGATATGTTTGAGAGGTCACTGATGCCAAGTGAACTACCGATTGATTTAATGATCTGCTTAGATGATCCTTAGTGTTCTTTGTAACCTGGGTAGGTAGGACACATTTCCTTCAGCATTGCATATATTTTTTTGTCTTGACAGTATTTTGACAAAGATTCTCTAGTGCTCCTAAAGATGTTCTCTCTTAATGCCTTTTAACTGTATTCCAGAAAAGCAGCACTAACATAAAACACTGTTTTCTACTGCTGCAGTCATAACACAGGGTTTACACAAGCGTCAGTGTGAAGTCTTACCAAATGCATCACAGCATCTGTGTTGTGATGGTGGAGCAGTGATATGTTATCTTACTAATGTAGGGGAAATCACAACTTCTGAAGTGAGCAGAAGCTGAAACGTCATTACGCTGCATATACTTAAGCATAGGTAATGAGAGGATAATCTTCCTGTTTTCTGTTTCACCAGCTGTACCAGCTTCAAAATCTTGGATATTTATTTTTGTTGTAGGCTGGACAGCAAACAAAGAAGTGAGGCATATTCAAGTAACCAACTGTTTCGAGTCACTGTGAAAAATATTCTGGTTCTTCTATAAACACAGCTTTAAGGACGTTATGTCTCTTTCGCAAGTATAATCAATTGAAACTGTTACAGAGCATACCATTAGAGACTGTACCCTGAGCTCGTTGTTACTGCTGAATTGTTCCCATATCTGCTGTCTTTGCTATGGAGATGATCTGCTGTCTGTGACCATCAGTGTCTCTCTGTACTGTTCACAGAAAATAGGGCTGTGTGAATAACAGGTAGTTCTTTCTATTGCTGGAGGCCACAGATAGTGTAGCTCAGGAAGTTGATGGAAAAAGTAGCTGCAAAGATCTCTTGGTAGTAGAGACCCTAGCCCTAGGATCCTAGTTTTTATAGTAATAATGATTTCTGTGGAGTTTCCACCTTTGATACTCAGTTTGGGAAAACAATTCTGACCTGACTCCCTCCTTTGCCAGAAGGCTAATGAGAAATTTCTCATATCCCTGCAAATGCTTCTGCGATTAGAAGGGAAGGCTCTTGTAATGGAAAAATAAACAAGAACTGCTAGAGATTGTGCAGCAAGAGAGAGGGGCAGAGGGAGAGGCCAAGAAAGCAGCTGTATGCCCAGATTAGGAGTTGAGGGGCTGCTTGAAGGGACATGAGGTCTGCTTGTTTGTCCACATAAATTTTTGGCTGCTGAGTGGGAGCCACAGGCAAAGTATGGGGGTTTGGAGCAACCTGCTAGCCAGGGTATCCTTCCTCACCCTCCTCCCCAAGATTTTAGTAAAATAATACTTAGCATGCCCAGAGCATGTTGCTCTGTGACTTTTGTGGTTCACGCAACGTGTGGTTGTGTATTTAATCTCTCTCTCGAACAAGAAACTAAATAAAGCATGCAGCAGCAGGTGCAGCTAAAAATGTTGTCTTGCACTTTTACAACCAGCTCTGCAGGTGCAGGGCAACATATGCACCAGATTTCAGATATTTTAATTGCATGCACTGACATACTTTCTGAAATGTGTGAGTTGTCAGGGGAATGTTGGATGCCATAAAGAAGGGGATGCACAGTGCCATGGGGAGGAGGCAAAGGTAAAGCAGCACAACATGGAAAATGAAGGGGCCAGATTAAATTGCTCTTAAGTTATGAGCACAGATTTATCCTGGAAATGCCCTGGAAGTTCACAAATCACAGAATCGACTGGGTTGGAAAAGAGCTCAGAGATCATCAAGTCCAACCCTTTGTCCAACTTCAGTCCATTTATTAGATCATGGCACTAAGTGCCATGTCCAATCTCAGTTTAAAAACCTCCAGGGACGGTGAGTCCACCACCTTCCCTGGGCAGGCCATTCTAATGCCTGACCACTCTTTCTGTAAAGAATTTCTTTCTAATATCCAGCCTAAATTTCCCTGGCAGAGTTTAAGCCCATGCCCCCTTGTCCTATTGCTAACTGCCTGGGAGAAGAGACCAATCCCCACCTGGCTATAACTTCCCTTCAGGTAGTTATAGAGAGTGATGAGGTCACCTCTAAGCCTCCTCTTCTCCAGACTAAACAACCCCAGCTCCCTCAGCCTCTCCCCATAGGTCTTGTGTTCAAGTCCACTCACCAGTCTTGTTGCTCTTCTCTGGACCCACTCCCTGTGGTGTGGGCTGTGGGCAGGTGTCTTTGAGGCTCAGCTCTGCCCTGTGCTGAGTGCTTCTTTCCGCATGCTCCTTTCTTCCCCTCTCAGTGTCCTGTGGCCATTGTCATCTATAGAAGCCTGTCCTTTGCTTTCAGTTGCATGCAAAGTGTAATGGACCCACTGTCAGTAGCCAGGTCAGTCATGTCTATATTGCCTTGCCATTCCCCGCTGCCTTCTGAGGGCTGCTTTGGCCCAGCCTCTGCTTCCTGCATAAAGCTTTCCTTGCTGAGCCTTCACTCCTGGGAAGCCTTAGAGATCTTGGCAGGCTTCTGACTATAATTTCTGAAGAAGGCCAGTGAGGAGAGGGGAAAAACTACAGGGTATTCAGTTCCAAGTGGTGACATTTCCCCACGGAGGAAATTTCCCCTGCTTGTGCCCCGGCTTCAACGGGAGGAAGGTGAAGTCTGTAGTGACAAACTCTCAAACTCAATTACAAAGTCTCAAAGTTACTGATTATGATTAGTTTCCCAGTAATGATCTCTATGATCCAGAGATCGTAATAAAATTATCATGGAATTATAAAAACTAAAGGTGGGTTAGTGGCTTATGCAGTAATTTAGGAAAAATTCATTTGAATCTAAAGAAAGACTGCCTGCTTGGAAATCTTAACATTGACACAAACTACCCCATCCTGGAACTGTATTTCAAAGTCAGTTACTGATATAAATAATCTTCGAATACTGACAAAATAGCAAATGACAGAAGTGCTTTTAAAAATACATTGAATTAGAAGTGATGTTTGAACACATTGCTGTTACCTGGAAGGCAATATCAGAAACATTTTAGCATTTTCTTATGCTCTCCCCATTCAGGAAAGCGTTGAACAACCAAAGCCTCAATAGGTACAATCATAGAGGGCCATATCCCCTTCTGTACCTCTGTAAACTCATGAGTTCTTGTCAATATCATAATATAATGGCAAACTTGAAGTGCATTTTCTATTCTGCTTTCAGTGGGGTTCTCCAACTGATAAAACAGTCTTTTTGCTATATAGAAACAAGTTTAAACAAGTTTAAAAATACAGTAATAATTTTAAATACATATATATATATAAAATAAGGTGCTCATTGTCCATTCATGTAAGCAGCAGCCTATTTTGTGTATTCATAAAGCAAAACACAATTCATGCCTACTTTTACCTCTTTATATAACTATATATATATGTATGAATGAGAAAGACATGGGGGAGCAGTCATTCTGATGGTGGAAAATGTAAAAGAATGACCCATCCAGCTGGCTGGATATGAAATCTTATTTTGTGCATTACGGCTATTTCTCAATAATTGACATGATGAAAACCTGTTAATTGATTTCATTTATAAGAGCTGGATAATAAATTTGAAGAAATGGAGAATAAGCACTTTCCCAGCACTCACTGAAGAATGACGCCAAGAATACAATTAGCTTTGTTGCATTGCTCCAGTTAAGTTCATTAATTATCTAGAACACAAAGGTTTTGTGGAATATAACTTACTGATTAGTTGCAAACCCATTTTGGTAGTGCCTTGATATATTGTAGTAGACTTTCACAACATAAGAAAAGTTAATCATAAACAGTCAAAAGCATTTCAGTCATTCTGTTAGTTACTGTTAGGATGAATGAGGTCGATGACAGCCAGTAACGCACATTATATCTGAAATCCCTATTAATGGCCTCATTTTAACTGTTACAGTCCACCGCATTCAGACATGCAAGCGTTTGCCATTTGCACCATAAAGTGCCTGTTAAGGGCTGTATTCCAGCTGCAAAATGTGGCTAGGTAGATGAAAAGGTAAAAATACATAAAAGAATGACATGAAAATGGATTTTCATTTTTCGGTCTCAATGACCCTGGTGATGTTTCCTTCTCTTTTGGCAGAATAACTAGGCTGAATATTTTTAGACACTGTTTCTAGTGGCTCTGATCCCTCTAAAGAGCTTTCCTTTAGTAAATTGAGGGATTTTAATTTTGTTTGTTCATTTCTTTTTCCAGGCAGTTTTAGGATGAGCAGGAAATAACAATGAGCTGCTAATTTTCTTTGGACACTGAAAAAATCAATTCTGTAAGAATTAATGATTTTTGTCACAAGTGTAGCTTAGAGGTCTTTGTTGCTATACAAGGCTCCTGAGCAGGAAACAAGCATCATATAATTGCATGGCCTCAGTGTCCAAGTATTAAGAAAAATAAGGATTCCTTACAACAAAAATGTAAAATTCATTCAATCACCAAGACAGAGTAAAAAAATCCAGGCAAAATATGGCACTAATTATCATCAGTCTTGAAATTTTCCAGTATCTTCTGACCATGAAATGTATGTAAATCAGTAGTAGTTCTGTTAAAGGAAAAAATATCTCTCTTTCCAATTATAAAGACTTGTGGATATTCGGTTTTAGTTTTTTAATTAAAGAACCCAGCTCAACTAAAATCACGGTTAAAATAAAACATTAAAAGTATTAAAAAGCAACTTGATTGAGCTGATAACAAGCTGTTGAAAGAGGATTGTAATTTTGTGACTGTAGCAAGCCCCCTGTGTCCTGGTTTTCTCTTTTGTAAAAGTGGATAATAGTATTCCCCACCCTTGCAATGTAAGTTGGGCTTCCTAGGAAGAAATCATTGTTCAGAAATAGAGATAATGCCACCTTTTCATGCCTGATGCTGCCTGCATGTAATTCAGGCTGCTTTCCTGACACAAGCTTGATCAAACTCATTCAGTTGACCCTAGCTTGTTCCTGCCAAAGTTCTAGTTGGTAATATCCAAAGTTTCAAATATTACTGCCTCATCCTACTTTAAATGCAGTCTGTGTCTTCCTGTTCCTCCCTCACTTCCCAGTTTATCAACACAGAAATTTTGCCTTTAAATTTGTATGAATTCTTTAATGAGAACCAAAACCGGAAAAACTGTGTTTTATTAGATTTATCCTTTTAATGAAAGCAGCTACATATGTCTAATTACAATTATTGAATTCTCCAGCCTCCACTTTGTCCTACAAAATATGAAATACTCTAATGATAAATTGTTATTCTCTCAGAAATGAATAAACAAGCTTGATGTCTGTCATTTGTTAATTGTCTACAGCTTAACTAAATGAAAAGTTTCCCCTAGAGACATGGATAGCTGAAGTTATTAGAGTGCTCGGATTTGGTCAATGTACCAACTCTGCAGAAAGCTACAAGAAAAATTTTAAAAGACTTTTTTTTATTTTTAAAGCAGACTAAATCCTGCAGCTGCCTCTTGGCTGGGGGGCTCAGGTCCTACCCTGCGCTTGGGCTGGCACATGCTGTTGGGAGCAAACTAATCTCTGCAGGGGATCAGCTTTTTCAATGCATTTTAGCTTAATCTAAAAACCTCCCATTCCCTCACTACGCTAAAGATGTAGAAGGCAGCAGGCCATGTCTTGGCAAGTGGCTTGTTGTCTTTTGACACGGCATTTTGCTCCTTCCACGCCGGCATCGGGCGCTGCCCCGGGATCTCGCTAGCACAGCCCTGGCTGTGACCCTCCATGGGGCCCGCCCCTTGCCTGGCCGGGCTCCCCAGTGACCCCTTCTCTCTGGGAGACCTGAACCAATCACCACCCCATCCACAAACTCAACCTACAATACCATTGCCAATTAATGTTCTTCAGGTTGTGAAACAGTATGGTTTCTAGACTGTGGGCTTGTTGAATCCAAATATCTCATGCAAGTGGGGTTCTTCTTCTCTTCTGAGAGAGCTGAGTCTGTTCAGTCTGGGGAAGAGAAGGCTGAGAGGGGATCTTATCAATGTTTATAAATGTCTCAAGGGTGGTTGTCAAGAGGATGGGACCAGACTCCTTTCAGTGGTGCCCAGCGATAGGATGAGGGACAACAGGCACAGACTGAAACAGAGGAGGTTCCAGCTGAATATGAGGAGAAACTCCTTTACTTTGAGGGTGCCAGAGCACTGGAACAGGCTGCCCAGAGAGGTTGTGGAGTCTTCTTCTCTGGAGACATTAAAAACCTGCCCAAACACATTCCTATGTGATCTGCTCTGGGTGAACCTGCTTTAGCAGATGGGTTGGACTAGTTGATCTCCAGAGGTTCCTTCCAACCGCAGCCATTCTGTGATTCTTTGATACTCATCTGTGCAGCTATTTTTATGAACTTCTGGCTGCGGCTCATGCTTTGTGGTGAAAAAATCCTTCCGCAAGCTAGTAGTGTTTTTCATCAGAAACACAAGTCTGAGAAATGTTTTTTTCACAGATAATCTGAGTGGATTTATCTGTAGCTTTTTCAGAGGATAAAGTTTTCCCATCCTACCATCTCTGTACCATGTATAATTCTACTTTTTAGCAATTCTCATTACCTGTCCAGAGCGAGATAGGAGATCATCCACTTCTCCCTGTCTTTTTGTAGGCCTGTTGCGACTTGGATTGCTTAGACATGCAGATAAGTTCTCTTCAGTTTCTAAATATGTTTCTGATCTATATCAACTATATGTCTGAAGGTATTATTTGTGTGTGTGTAAATGCACGTTTTATTCATTTATTTACATTCACATAAAAATAGGTAGATCTTGTCATAACATTGACAATTAATGTTTATCTATTCTGATTTCTTTCTCCAGAACTATTTGAACAGAACAATGTGTTTTAAAGGAAGGCATACCAACTATATACAGGATTGATTTTATATTTCCATTTGTTCTCTTTAACTTTTTTGTAATTCTTTTACCCATTGACTAGAGTTTTTTCGTAGAGTGTTGAATGTGATGCTTTTCGGGGGTCTTTTTGTTTGGACTCAGGGGTTTTTTTTTTGTAATTTGGACACACATAATTCAGAGCTTGGTGATCTGTACAAGCATTTTAAAATTATTTCTTTTGGTGTCTCATTTTACCCTTTGCAGCTGCAAAACTCAGCTCCCATCATACTACCCCATTTGTTCATTTCTGATCAGTCACCCTGAAGAATACAGTCAGCCCTGGCCTACATGTGGATGGAGCTGCTCAGATATGACTTCGTACAATAGGGCAAGAGACTCGTTGGCTTGTCACTGAGTTACCCTGCACGTGACAGAAAGGCTCCAGTTACCTCCTGGATGGTTAATCCACGAGTTGCTGGTACTGTTCACCATCAGGATTCTGTCTAATTTCTACGAAGACCACTTAGACAAAGTAATCCTAATCATGTTTGTGCAGACTATTGGGGTATTTGAAAAATGGTGTGTTCTCTTAATGGAAGCAAAAACGACCTAGAAAGATAAGTGACTGTGTGAAACAGTTAAGTTTGTATCCTCCTGAAGTTATATTTTTAGCTTTTGTACGGGGCAATGCAAACTCACCAAACTCTTTATCCAGAGACTAGAAGAAAGTGTGTGATTCTGCTGAGTCCTGAACAGAGATTAAAAATTTATAAGTCTGAAACAGTCAGGGCACACAAGTAGGGCTTGAATTTCAAAGGGAAGACTACAGCAACTAAAGTCCAGTTTCTTCCTAGGAAGCCAGTTTGGAGCGAATGATGGCAAGTGTGTCTGACAGACAAATGCTACAAGTCTCTGAACACTCAGTGCCTGCTGGAAAGGCCTTCGTTTCCCTGGAAAAACACAGGGAATTTGTTGTGATACTGTTTGGTCCTGGCTTATAGTTTACTTACCTTCTCCTCAAAGGTTTTTTGAAGGGAAAAAAAGAAGAGAAAGAGTGTTTTGAAAGGTTAAATGCAGATCTTCAACTGCAAAATTAAAAGAAACCTGAGAGGCTACAGTAGGAAATGATGTTACTTCCCCTGCCTCTAAAACATATTTGTGAAAACAACTGAACAGTACATATTGTTTTTGAAGAAGTCACAGTTTTGCTTTTAAAGCAAAAACTTAACTGCAGAAAACTGGACAGCAAAGAGAACCTTCAGAACATGAGGGGTTTTGGAAAGGCATTTGCCCTTTGTGAACAGTTTTATTTTAAATATCCACTTCTTCACTTTTCTGATAGCATAGGAGTAACATGGTAAAAATAGGGCATCAGAAGAAATGCTAGAAGAGGAAAGGTTCAGAAAGAAAAAAATGAATGAACAAACCCCAAAGAACTTGACAGTAGTGACAATTTTTTATTTTTCAATACCTGAAAAGTATCTTTTGCATTTTAAAATCTATTACCTAAAACAACAGTCATAATTGAATTGAAATGTAAGATGACCATTTTGGAATCCTGGGAATGAAGAAAACTTTAAAATTTCAAATTAAAAATAGAATTTGTCCAGAGGAAAGCTTTTTTAAAAATAGTTTCTAAATTTTCTGTATCAGTATATACTTTTCTATAGATTTTCTTATCATTAGTTCCTATAGGCATTTCAGTTCAGAATATGAGCTCATCATACTGACAAAGATGAGTGAGTGTGATTTGAAAGGCTCTGGGATGTGGTTTGCGGATTCAAAATCTTTTTTCTTGAGTTTGAGGAGGACTGATATCCCAGCATTGCTAAGGGAAATAGTCTATTGCATGTGTTGGTATTCTTCTGGGATTTTCTGTAGTATCAGGTCAGTGTGGTGTGATTTCAGTGCTGTTCTTTGGTGATAGCTCGGGAGAAAGTTGTGGCTTAGGTATTTTGTAACATCCTGCTAGAGGAGGTGGTTTCAAAAATCACTTCAGCAGCTTCAGATTTTACTGGATGCTTGCAGAGACCAGTGAACTCTACTGCGTAATTCAGAGAAGGAAGAGTTGGTGGCTGACAAAGGTGACATTTCCTCTGTGAAACAATTTGCAAAAGTTTTGCTTTCTGGAAGCATAGGTTATTACCCTTCATGAGGAATGAAGGAAACACAAAGTGGAGTAGAGGTTAAAGCTAGTCCTGTGCTCCTACTTCAAACACACTCAAGTTGCATGAAGTTTTGATGTGCTCTTGAACGGATTCTTGTGGTGTTTTGCAGTGCTGTTATAAGGTGTTTAGGTAATTCGGAAGAAATCCTGACCTGCTGTGTAGTGCTTGTGAGTATAGGAGACCCATTTGCGACCGCTGAACAGACTCAGTCTGGGAAATCTGTAACAGGTTGATTGACTTTACAACATGCATGGGACTCAGTGAGGTATTTCTGCTGATCCTCCTTGAGCCACAAAGTTACAGTATCTCAGTAACTCAACAAGGCTGGGAGTGGTAAGACAGAGCTCAGGGAAATTCTGTAGCAAACAAGTGGTTTTAGGGAGAAAGCTGAGGCTGAGATTTTTGTGCTACTGATCGTATTAGCTACAAAAGCAAATCACAATAAGAAGACTTAAAGAGAAGCAGGAATGAATACTAATTCTGTTTCAGATATTTATATGGCCTCTGTATCACAGTATTTCATAACCTTTTATGTAATTAATGTAAGAAGAAAGAAGTGCTCTTGTTTTAATTAGCCTCAGTTAAAAGAGAGGGCAGGGTGTAGAAACTCCATCTGCTGATTCAGTCTGTAAGTCAGTGCATGTTTTTTTGAGAGGGAGGAGTGTTGCTGATTTTAATATCACATAAGGGATGGACGCTAAGGTTTGCAGTTTATAAGCAAGTGTGATTCTGTCATTAGGCTTGAGAAAGAGTTATTTTTAACTTTCTTGTGATAATGCATCTAGTGAGCTTGGCATAGTTGTTGCCCTTTCCGTATTGTTCAATCTGCTTTGGCCCTGCTTAACTGTTACCATTTCTTAATGAAAAGTAGCATCTCTTTTGGGAAGAGTGGCTTAGAAAACTGATATATGCTCTGCTTGGGCTTCAAATGCAGGAAGCCAGATGAGAAGAATGTTTTGATAAAGTCTATTGAATCATAGGTTTGATTTCTGTAATCTGGGATACAATGGAGAGATTAAGAATGGCTAAATTATAAGAGGTGTTTAGCCAGATAAAAATTGAGTTAATTAAGTAGGCTTTTAGCAACGACAGAAGGTTTAACACACTACTATGCAGGCTGCCTTAAGTGCCTAAGATCCTTAATGGCTAAAAGTGCTCATGAACTTTATACAAGAAGTTACCTTTTTGAGGAAAGATTAAGGCATTCATTTAGTATTGTGTCATACTAGAACGAAATCTACCAGAATTTTACAAGCTTAACACATAGTTCGTTGGAAGTCTTGCATTCAAAGCATAGCTCCTCCTGGGGTTGTCCAACTGAGAAGTTTGCATGAAGTAAGCTAGGAGAATGTGTGCTGGAAACCCTCTCTTCCTTCCTGACTTCTTGATGAAGAATCAAGATTAGTGGGAGTAGCACCATCCACTCCTGAAGAAGTTTGCATCCAGAGGCAAAGTACGTGTCACAGGCTTTATAAATGTTAGTGATGCACAATGCTGCTCCTTCACAGGGCTTGTTCTGTTCCATGTTGGAAGAAGTTGCCTCTCTGGTCATCTAGGTCATCTCTTAGTCTGAACTATTTATCATTTGTTCTCTGTCTCTGTTAACTCAATCTGTTTATCACTTGCTTCTAAATTATTTTAAATTTGAAGGAACTTAGTCTTGTCACATATGAGAAATGCAGGGCAAGTGCACTGACAGCTGATGTGTATTGAAATTCTGAGGGTTTGTGGTGATTTTTGTTCCTTTGACATGACCATTGTGAGTGACCATTTCACTTGTGTGCCCCATGCACAAGAGATTTTTAACTACCACTGAAACACTGCTCTCTGTGCCTAACACCCTTTTATCCCATCTGTAAAATGGAGGTAAGATTTTGGACTGTAACACAGCATGCTTCTGGATCTTCAGTTCAAAAAGTACTGTAGAAGCCTTGGGCATGGTCTGTATTAGTGTTCTTCTGGCACAGAGACAAGGTGATGTTCTGGGATGTCAAACAGCACCTAAACCTTGGTGCCAGACCCTAGGACTTCATTCCATTTAGCTGTTGCTCAAATAGGAAGAATAGTAGCGAATTAGGTTGTGTGGTTACCTTGGGGTCTGTGCAAAGTACTAGCCTGGGTTTGTGTTGATATTCATACCAGCCCATGTCTGGTGGAGAAAGCTGTTCCATAGTGTCAGGTGATACATGTGTGTCTTTGAGGAGCTATGCTTCCAGACAGCCTTACTCATGCAGAAAACTTCTCAATTTCTCTAGGGCAATAAGCAGTACCACTAGAAGAATGAGCCCCATTTGATAAGCCTTCAGCAATCAGTTTGTTTCCATTTCTCTAGGGAAAAATTGCAAAAAAAATATCAGCTTAGTCTGTTCCTTTCCCAGCTGTCTCATGTCACTCTTTATCTCTAGCTCAGCCTACCTCTGGAAGCATCCTCTGAATTGTATTGCAGGCGGCAAGATAGGAATCGTACATTGTCAATAGTCTTCGGTTCATTTGCTTCTGGTGTCACTGGGGAACACAAGTCATGAATGGCTTCACGCAACAGTGTCTGTGCTTTCATAAGCCCTGTTATTCACTTGTCATTCTGAGTCATTTGATGAAGACTCTGACTCATTTTTAGTGGATTTGCTTGTCTGCTCCCTCCTTCCCCTGTTACGCCAGCAGTAACAAAGAGCTGGTGAATGACTTGGCCAGGCTCCTGCAGAGTTGACAAGATGTTTGCAAGACAGAGGGTCAGACATAGCTACAAGATTCTCTGCTTCTTATCTCTTTTAGCACCTGCTGGGAAACTTTTTTTGGCAAATGCCAGATGGAGGAAGGGGTGATAGATGGGGAGGAACATTCGTTTCCTTCTTCCTTTGTAATAGCGACCTGTGGTGCTGCTGCAGTGGGTGATGTGTTGTCCTGTTTGGCGTAGATGTGTGAATGTGAACAATGTCTCTATACCCTATTCAGCTTCATGACCACACACTTATAATTACATCAGCAGCATTAGAATAAATGTACACGTCTATGCAGAAGTCAAAAAATTGAGATGAGATTAGCCCTGCCAAGGTGGGTTCCCCCCTTTGCTGATGTTACTAATCATAGAAGACCTTTTTCCACTCCCAGTATTGGTCAGTAGAGTTGCAGAAGACTTGGAGTCCATTTCCCCCAAATTTAGCCCCTTTTGTGCATCATTGTTTGAGGACGCTGGTCAATTTAAACCCAAATATTTTTTACCATTCAACCTCTGTCCTTTAAGTAGGACTGTAGGATTTAAGTGTGGGTCCTAAATGACACTGGCAATTTGGGACTAGTTGTTTTGATGCTGCTAAAGCACTATCTATGTCTTGGAGGCTAAGAAGAGCATGCAAATGATTTCTCTGCTGCTTTACCTAGAAATTAGGCAGTGTACCTGTGCTGTAATCCACAGTGGCCTTGTGAGAGAAGCAAAATGAAAGAACCTGTTTGTTTTCTCTGCATGGTACTCCAGGTCTGGAGAGTACTTGTTACAGCATAGAAAATACCGCTGGAGCACTTCTGGTTTCTCCTGGTAGAATTTGCAGATCTGCTGGCATCTTGCCCTGATTTAGGCTGGGTGGTCCAGTGAGAGTACCTGAGTATCAGTGATCCCAGACTTCCAGGGTCTGTTCATCGGCTGTGTCTAGTGGATGAGTTTTCCTGAAGTCAGAGATGCCGCTGCTTCTGCAGGCCCTGGGCTGTTTTGCTTCTCGCACTGAGGCATCCAGGTACTCAGGCAGCAGCTCTTTCTGTATGAGGCTGGCCAGTAACTGTGGTGAACGGGGTCCTCAGAGGAACTTGGGTTTAGCAGTTGTAGAAGAGAAAGGGAGCAAAAGAGAAGAATAGGCAAGCCTGACTAAAAGGAAGGAGAAGCAGATCACCTGAGACCAAGGGAGGACAAGCATCATCACTTCGGCATAAAGGCAACTTCATTTGAAATAGGAAAGTCATCGCCAAACACTTCCTGACACTCCCTGTCACCTATCTTGTTCCTAAGTTGAAAATTAGTGTTACTGTTAGTGGAAGACTTTATAAATGGATGTTTCTCATAGTAAAAAGGAGGTGCTGTACTAAATGATAAAGAATTCATTACATCTTGTTGTACTGAAAACTAAGGATAGCCATCATGCTTATTTCTGGGTTGCTGATATTACTATGAAGAGGAATAAGAGCCATCTATCTCTCTTGCAGGTTTAAGTGCCTTTCTGAGTAGTTGCTGCCACCCAACATAGATTTGAACATGTTTCCTGGAGAAAGTTCCTCTCTGGGACTTGCGTTCCTGGCAGCTCTTGGAATTTGTGATTTGGTGGTCACTTTTCCATTCCTACGCAACAGCTTTTTGTGTGTTATTAGTCATCAAAGACTCCAATGAAAGTCAAAGTGGATTTTACACCTACCGCAGCACCTTCTCACAGTTAATGAGGTGGGGGAATATCACGCCATTCTAGGAATTCAGTTCTGGTCATAATTACACCAAGATAAATTTGGAATAGTGTCATTGCTAACAAAGATGTTAATACAGAATAAAGAGGATAAACCTATATGTAACTTTTTTTTTTTTTTTTAATTGTAACATTTCTTCATCCATACACTTTGTGGTACTTTCTAATGAAGAAAAGTACCTGCTTGTTTGGGACATAAATCCTAAGGATTCTAGAAAACAGCTATATCCAAAATTAAACTAAATCAACTACTTCAACTAGCCAAGCTTTCTGAATAGCATGACATGAACAAATTTTATATTAGAAAATATTTTAATCAAAAGACTTCAGAGACGTGACTTTTCTTCCATAGAAATCTTGTAGATTCATTTCCGAATGCCTCTTGTCTATTATACAGCAGAGATTTATATCTGTTTTAAGAAGCATTTTCAGAACAAATACTTTGAAAATTTTCTTCAGTAGTGCAGTAATCCTACTTCAAATTCAATATTGCATCTTTACCAATATATGACATCTGTGAATTTTCAAACTCTTAAATTCTGATTGCAGTGAAAATGTAGTAAGTGGAATACAGAAATATGACTAAACATTGTCTATTATACTCTTGAAATTTTGGTTAATCCTTAATTTTTCCCTATATCTCATATCAAATTAATCTGAAAGAGCATTCTAG
The DNA here is from genome assembly GCF_036013475.1 of Columba livia. Lineage (NCBI taxonomy): Eukaryota > Metazoa > Chordata > Aves > Columbiformes > Columbidae > Columba > Columba livia. The sequence goes on along the minus strand of NC_088603.1, from coordinate 48,748,923 downwards.
GACTAACTCATATGGGAAATGTATATGTGTGCAAACTTGGGATCATTTTTCTTAATCTTAAGGTACATGGTAGGCACAAACTCCTTTAATATTACCTGTTACATGTATTTGCAATCTCTTGGTGTCTGAGGCAGAGGGCTGTCTGTAACACAGAACATTTCTAGTTCTACATGCTGTATATTTATGACACATTAATCTTCTTTGGGCCTGCCCATAGACTAGAATACCAGTTTGTATCTAAAGGTCCAGCTACTGTACCTTTGGTTTATCTATGGATGATTATTGAAATCAGAGGTGCCTGATAAATGATACAAATGAGCCAGTTGAGAACATAGAAATTAATTTCAGAAGCTGCTGCTACAAACGACTTCCTATCAAATATCATGAAATAATAATGGTCCTAATGCTATCTGAACTGTCTGGCTGAACTTTGACATAAAGTATGGAAATGACATTTCATTAATTGAGGCAATCATTAACCTAAATGTCTCTGTGATACTCCTATCTGACCTCTCATTTAACTAAATAGATAGGCACATTGTTGCCCATTGATAGTTTTCTTCCTGCAAGTATTCATAGGCTATATTTGTAAAAAGCTTCTCAAATATGTTGATTTTATGTAACCTTCTGAAATACCTTAATCCACATGAATCTCCAGGTTGTATGGTGTTTCAGACATTATAGTTGGCAGATTCAGTGCTGTACAAAGTGCAATCAGTCCACCTTTCTCTCAAAAGTTTTCAGTGGCTTCAGAAGTTGCAAAAGGGCCTTCAAAAAAACATCTGAAAGAAGACTTCTATTTGCATTATCACAATGAGGTGCATGCTACCTGTGAGATACACAGGAGGGGGAAGGCTGCTTTTCCTTGGTACCAAGCTGTGTAGCCATAGCTCTCAAAGTGAAGTGGTACCCAGATCTTGCACTTGCAGACTAAAAAAGCAGCAAGAGCATCCAGGGAGCTGTGAGAGATCATGGTGCAGGCTGCTACTCCTGCAGTCAAATGCTGCCTGAGCCCAGGCAGGTGGGGCTTGGCTGGGGAAAGCCTCAGGGGACAGGGGACAAGCTGAAAGTTCATTTAATTGAAGTCAAGGGCAGCTGAGGACCTTGGATGACTTCAGCTGTTTCTTCATTTTCAGCCAAAACAGGCCACTCGCAGGCAGTCTGAGTCCCTGCATCCAGCTATACGGCTAAAGAGAGGTGATGAACTATCAGTTTTCTGGCTGTGAGAAAAATTGATTTCTCCAGGTAGGAGAAATTGGGTGTAGAGGCCCAAAAGGTCTGTTTCCGAAGGAAGGGTTTATCGGCAGTGTATAGCAAACCCCAGTAGTGCTACTTGCATTTTCTTAATTTAGTCATCACAATCATTTCTCTTTTACATTTTATTTTCCTACCTTAAAAAAATTCATCTGTCAAAATCCATAGGATCCTAGGGGTGTTTGAGGTAAATGTTTGGTGGTTCATGTCAGACTATGTAATAACATAAATGTGGTAGCATGTCTGAGAGAATATAGTGGCAGTGTAATTATCTTTTATGGTTATTTGCTGTGTTTACACCACCAGTTTGTTTCACTTGTTACTAGAAAAAAAAAGTCCTTGAATATGGGGGGTTTTAGAGGAGCAAGACTAATATCCTGAAACTTGCTGAACTTGGGTTTTATTTGTGTTATAGGCCACATTGAATAGCTAGCTTATGCATAGTGGTGTTATCCCAATGCTTTTTGGGACTCAGTAATTTGGAGAGGCCAAGCTTGTTGCTATTAAGTTGAAATATAAAGTATAGGAGATAGTAAGGAGGGAAAAAAAATAAGCTATTCCTTAACACCTGGTTTCACCTGCTAGGCTGCACATTGGAGCCCACTCAGGAAATCACAAGTGACATTTACACAGAAAAGAGACCAAGTATTTACCCAGCCAGAGTCAAACTTAATGTGGAGCTACTCACACCCATGGCTGGTTTTGAAGAAACAGCTGGAAGTAACCTATGTTCAGCCACATTAAAAATAATGACAGAGTGTGTGTCCTGCTGTAGTAACTGGCACTGTGCACTCAATTTTTATTTTTCTTTTCCTCTTACTCCATTTCCAAATTGCTAATTAGAGTCAACAAATTGGCTGTAGAATACAAGACATCATGCAGTCTGCCAAAAGGAGTGGCTGGCATCCGTACAAATTGAGTTATGATGTGTTTGAAGACTTAATGCTGAAAAAAGCTTTCAACAGTCTCTTCATCCTCCCTGTCCTCCTACTGAAGTGACTCAACTCCAAAGGCAGCAATGTATTGCTCCCTTACTATCAGAGGTTTGGTTAACAGAAATTAGCTTCCCTGGGAAGAAACGTGGTCCTCTAACAATTGAGTTTCATCGTTGTGCTAAGTAAACCAGTAAGTGCATACTTACTGTTTTACCAGTGATGGGTAATTTGGACATAACCAAAATGAAGTGTTATGATAATGGTTGCACTAGTTTGGCTTGGCAAACAGAGTCTTGAATGTGAGACTTCTGTAGCTCCAAGTCAGCCTATATACTACAGTTCTGTGGTGCTGTGCAGCAAATGCACGTGTGTTGTGCCATGTAGCTGTGTGCTCCCGCCCTATGACTTGTAGTGTAGATATGGGTGTGTGAAACAAGTTAGACTGTTTATAAAGTGAAGATTGATATTCCAATCCCATTCTGTATTGTACGTCCCAATATGTCAGTGTCTGCCTTCACTTGCTTTTTCTTGGTGGCCTTGCTCTCCTCATATCCCCATTTATTGACCAATGACTTACAGTGGCCAATTTGTTCTGAATTTCCATGTGAGTATGAAGATTAAATCGGAGCCCTGATGTTAATTTTCTAAGGATGTTTTTACTGGTGCAGTGGAATATGCATTTAGCTGTCAAGGATATGCAACAATTTGTGCATGTGTTCTTTTCCAATAGGATCAAAGACTTTTATGAAAGCTTTTACCCAAAATAACATGCTGTAGGGGAATTCAGAGGTGACACTGGATCTGAAAGAGATATCGAGGGATGAAGCAATTCCCTTTTCTTCTACAATCTCCTGCTTTATGGAGCTTTCCATTAGTCTATATTTCAATAGCTTTCAATAAGCCAAAACTTGGAGTGACGATCTTGTTGATAAAACACAAGGAATGTAACTAAAAACATTCAGCTAGGCTGACCTGACTTCTGCTACTGAGATGTCTCAGTAAATGTGGAGCATTTCTGATCATAGTGGTCAAAAATATTTCTAAAATATGTTGACCTGTTGATCATTGCACTCTTGAGCAGTGATGGGGTTTTCTGTAGGAGGCAACCTGAGAAACTGTGAAGAAGCCCGTAGGTGTGGGCATGTAGGTTTTTGTGTCACCCCAGATCCTTTGAGAATAAAGCTAGCGTTGGAGCCATGGGGAGTGCAGGCGTGCACAAAGGGATTTGTACAGCAGGAGCTGGCTGAGATACATGATATGCGTTTGTGGTTCATTGGCTGTAAAATGTGAATGTCTTACTTCTCTGATACGTTTCTGAGCAAAACAGCGTAGCTGTTGTGGTAAAAGCAGTACTAAATAGGCGTAATGCAGATGATCACTTTTCAAGATTTGCATCTGTTGTCATATATTCAGCCGTTTATAATTCTTGCCGTATATCTTAACAAAACAATCTGCAAAATCCTTGGCTACAGGCTGTTTCCAAGTTCAGATATGCTGGCTTGTCTCGTGGATTTGGAAGAGGATTGCATGCATTGTCGCACTGCCTTATTCGACCCTTTGATCTCACTTACAGTTCTTCATGCATGAAGATTTTGAGAGTGTTGGTTTCCTTTTCTCTTCAATACGAGTATTTAATCTAAAATATTTAATTTGAACAAATTGCAAAGGTGAAAACGGAGCTTTAAGACAGATGCCTCAGAAGGGGAGAGGGATTAACTTAAGTCAAAAACACAGGCTTTAGAATCAGAATACCTGAATTGCTTTCTCAACATGCTAGATTTCAAAAGTAACTGGAAGCGAGTCTTTTGGTGCCTCAGTTTTTCACCTGTAAAATGGATTTAAAGGCTATTTGGCTGTTTCTTTTATTTACTTGTTGAGATTTCAGTCAGTTGCCTTTCAAAGATCCTAATTGCTTTAGGATAATGGCATTATTGTCAATGAGCTAGTGAGTTTTAAGTAACTGTGATATATGGTATATGCTTACTGATTGTAAAGAGTAGTAAAATCCGTGTAAAAATGAAGCATGAAATAGGATGTGTAAAATAGCTTTATTAGCTTCTTTATCTACTATCGGAATACAGCACTTTGTCCCTTAAAGAGTTAATCTGTCAAAATATTAGGAGCTGAATCATAGATTGTATCACAGGATTTGGTAGTTGACTCTGATAGGAAAAATACTTCCGTTACTCTTTATTAAAGAAGTTCTTGATTTTAACTCTGTTTCTAGGCTTTTTCTGGAAAATCTCTTTTTGCTACCTGTGATTTTATTTAAGGTATACTCAATAATCCCATTGTTGCAGCTTGCCAAGTATTTAATATTATCATCTCAGGTTGTCTTATTTAACTAATATTGTAGATGGATTAGATGTATGTTCTACTTTCCATTACACACTTACCAGATTGAGTGTATCCGTCTGACTCCATATAGACAGATCTGTCTTCTTGGAGACTAATCTGTTCTGTGTCTTAATTATATGATTCTTTTAATATTTTTCTGGATTCAAAATAATTTTAATCTTATTTTAGTTGAAAATATGTTTGCACTATCCATAACACCATCCTTAAAAAATGGTCATTAAATTATTTTCTCAGGGCATATATGTAATGGAAATGACTTTAGCACTTGTGTTGTCTTTGTAACAGGGTAAAGACAGAATTGCACAGGGTATGTGTGAATATTTTAGCATTATATGTAATAGGTGTTTTTCATATGCCTGGATCTGCTGGATGAGGACTGGTGATTCGTTGTAGTATGACCTCCTAAAAGAAGGACAGTACGTTAATGGAGCAGCATGTACACAGAGGACATTCTTAATGCACTGCCTTCTGGCTACCTGCCCCAGGACTCCCCAAATTTCTTTTCAGCAATGCAAGCGAATCATTTATCCCACCTTCGTGTTTTCCTAAGGAAAACGAAGAACAGAGAAAAAAGAATGGCAAGAAGAAGTTGCAGGGCCAGCATGAGAATTATTTACAGCCCTCTGACAGAAGTCCTGTGTATGCGCAGAGAGAAAAAACATTTTAATTTGGTCTTTAAGGCGTCCAGTTTAGATGTACAGAAGGAGGGACAGACAGACACACACCTCTGTGTCCAATCCACACAGGCTCAGCAGTCATTTGGCAGCTTACACCATGAACCATATTAGCAGCCAGAAGTTCACAGTAAAACCAGCCTGCTCGGCTGGAAATCCCAGTAGCTTTCCCAAAATACTGTCAAGTTTCTCTTTTTTTTGGGAGACGTTCTGCCAGAGAAGAGACCTACATTCCCTTTCCTTTTGTGAGAGATGAGAGTAAGCGACATCTCAGAAATGACAAGTAGCTAATGCTGGCTTTGTTCTTTCCCTGTGGTCACCACACACAGGAGGGATGTCTGAGTAAAGATGTCTCCTGTTATTGCAGTGGGACCTTCTTTGCCACTGTCAGGTGAAACTACAAGAGGGTTTGTACACAGCAGGTCTGCATGAAACCCCTTTATTCATAGAATCATTTTGGCTGGAAGAGACCCTCAAAACCATCAAGCCCAACCATAAACTGATTCAGGCACTAAACCATGTCCCTAAAAACCTCTTCTACATGTCTTTTAAACACCTCTAGCGATGGTGACTCAACCACTTCCCTGGGCAGCCTGTTTCAGTGCTTCACAACCCTTTTTGTGAAGAATTTTTTCTTAATATCCAATCTAAACCTGCCCTGGTGCAACTTGAAACCGTTTCCTCTTGTCCTATCACTTGCTACTTGGGAGAAGAGACCAACCCCCTCTATGCTACAACCTCATTTCAGGTAGTTGTAGACAGTGATAAGGTCTCCCCTCAGCCTCCTTTTCTCCAGGCTGAACAGCCCCAGTTCCCTCAGCCGCTCCTCATCAGACTTGTGCTCCAGACCCTTCACCAGCTTCGTTGCCCTTCTCTGAACTCTCTCCATCATCTTGATGTCTTTCTTGTCATGAGGAGCATAAAACTGAACACAGTATTTGAGCTGTGGCTTCACCAGTGCCGAGTATAGCAGCACAATCACTTCTCTAGTCCTGCTGGCCACACTATTCCTGATACAAGCCAGGATGCTGTTGGACTTTTTGGCCACTTGAGCACACTGCTGGCTCATGTTCAGCTGCCTGTTGACCAGCACCCCAGGTCTTTTTCCACCAGGCAGCTTTCCACCCACTCTTCCCCAAGCCTGTGGTGCTGCCTGGGGTTGCTATGACCCAAGTGCAGGTCCCAGCACTTGGCCTTGTTGAACCTCATGCAATTAGCCTCAGCCCAATGATCCAGCCAGTCCAAATCCCTCTGTATGGCCATCCTGCCCTCCAGCAGATCAACATTTCCACCCAACTGGATGTCACTTAGGGCCTACGCAGCGCAGCTGGAAAGATGTTAAATAGAACCTGATTTTCTTATTCTTAAAGAATTGTCTCTGTAGGTTCTCCTTAGCCAAATGTGAAAAGCTGTGGTAGTGATACCTCATGCAATTAAAGCAGGAAGAGACATCTCTGTCAAGTAACATCCATCCTTTGGCTTCCATATTTTCATCCCAGTATAATGGGAAGCTGAAAATCCTCAGTATGCGTTTCTTCTGTGGGTGAAATAGGGGCTCTTCACAAATGAGTGTTGTGGATGTAGCCGAGAAGCACTGTGATGTTTGCAGTCCCAGTTTGCACTGGGACTCAGAGACCAACTGCACACTGTCATTTCAGCATGTATGACCAGGTAGCTTTAGAGCTCTGTTTTCACCCCTCCTGGTCATACGCTATTTCTTCTAGTTCCTTCCATTTATCTTGGTTGTTCTTGATCAAACTTACTGATACCATACACATACACATGTATCTCAGCAGAACTGGGTGGCCCTATGAGGAGACCTCCTGCCTTGCACAGATGAGAATAAGCTTGGCCTGGAGAAGACAGGAGGATTGTGTGGCTTTGAAGGTTTTGTTTCTTAGAGAATTTTCCTCTGGACAGCAGATCAATTTTATCCAAGAGCTCTGCGCGGGACCAGTTTTGCAAAACAGCTGTATTTCTCTGACAGTCTGGCTAATCTGTGCTTGCAGGACTGCTTGATTTTTATTATTGTGACACAAGTATTTACAAAAATAGAAGGGTTTTTTTCTATTTTTCATTATTCAAATGGCTGAAAATCCATATGAAAAGTACACTTGTATGTGTGCCCAGATGTAAAGCTCCGTTAGTGAGGCCAGCTGGGATTAAGGTCTCATTTGTATAATTTGTAAAGGCTTTGGAATTTTTCCTGCGGTTTTCAGCTGTAAGCTGGAATTTAGCTTTTGTCAGACTGCTGGACAGCTTGCACAATAAAGCTTCCAACTAAAAATATTTCCTGTGCAAGAGGGAAAACCCCACCATTTTAAATGCAGTGACTAGGAAGCTGGTTTGAAAGAACAAATTATTTTTTAAAAAAGAAGAAAATTTTTTTTAAAAAGGCATGTCTTGTGTGTTTTAAAGGCTAATCAAAGAGAGCTCCATTTGCAAGTAGCACAATATACAGAAGGCTCTTTTTCTGCAAAAGCAGAAATAGAATGGTAGGGAACTTAGGAGGCACACGCTGTGTGCACAGGATGCTCAGTAGCGCACAGGATGCTCAGTAGCACACAGCAGCAGAGAGTGCCATTGCACAGCATCAGGTCATTCCACAGCATCAAGTGCCATTGCACAGCATCAGGTCATTACACAGCATCAGGTGCCATTGCACAGCATCAGGTACCCTCACTCAGTCCTTATTTGCCCTTGGTCTGTGCTGGGAAAAGCTGCTGAGGTTCAGTGGTTGAGTGAGCTGACCTTCTGGGGCTGGCCAGCTTTTCCCCATCTAGAACATTTTTCACTGTAATTTGAGGAAATCTCCTTCCTCTAACTGCTGGATGAATATCTGAACCACGTCCAGGTAGTTTGCCATCTGGGGAGTACAGCATCGCTCCCTCTCCCTCCTCCTCCCATCACAACTGGTGGGTGGCAAGGAAATATGTTCCCTTCGCCTCCCAGCTAGGGACCTGCGTGGGACTTGGATTGGGAGGTGTCATCCTGCTGCTGGATAACTTAAGCTCCTCCAGCTGAACAACGTGTTTCTTAAGCTGTTGTGTAGCTTGTGGAGTCGCAAAGCTACAAATACGTGTGTCATCTCAGAAAGGGGGTGGTGGAGTCACTGTGTGCGCAGCTCCCAGAAGAAAACAGTGCAGCCTACTTCAGCCAACATTGGGCTTGCGGGCTGAGATAACCAGTACGAAAGACAGGAACTGAAATCACATCTCGTCACTGCTCAGCAAAATTTTAAGGGTTTTAGCTTGTTTATATTGTTTTTACCTTTTTTTTTTTCTTTTCTTTTCACTTGCTTTTTATAAATAATCTTGAAATGAGCCCAACTTTCTCTTTGATTGTATGTGGTGATGATTCCTGTCATCATTCCTGGCATTTCACAGCTGTTTGTTCACAGCTTTCTCCCAATACAACAGAAACAGACCTTAAAGCGGAGGTTTGTTGTCTTTTTGGTATTCTTGAGCTCTATATTAAAAGCCCTGCGTATTTTTCTAATCAGGATTACAGAATTAATTTGCATGGTTTATCCTCTGGTATTTTTTTCTGATGGAGCAGAGTTTGTATCTCTTTTGTGAAAATTTTTATGCTTCATCGACCTCACTTTTTTGTTGTTCAGCTGTTTTTCAAGCATCTGTGGATTAAAAATGAAGTTCGCAGAAAGAAAAGCCTTCACTTAGGTAAATTGAATAACTAATCAAAGTGGCTTTGTCTTCTGTTGTTTTATTTAGTGTCTGCTGTGGTAATGGAAAACATTTCTCATCTGGGTGAATGGTGCATTTATTTGTAGCCATTTATGTTCACTTGTATTTTGACTGAAAATACTTTTGTTTCATTAACACAAATGCAACGTTCAATGACAAAATATTCCCAAGAGTGCTTTAATGTTGCTGTCTCCATTCTGAAGATTGTTTACATGAGGTTTCTATATGAATTTTCTTTTGCTTCAGTGGGTAGGTGCCAAGGATAAATTCATAGTAATAGCACAGCAGGAAAAGAATGCCTCTCCAATTGAGAATTTATTAATATCTCTTGCTGTTGTTGTTTCTGAAGAAAAACAGCAGGATGTATTCATTTTTAAGGTACTGTCAGTGTGGATTTTTGTTCTCTTTGCCAGTTTTATTTCAGAAATCTAAAGAAAAGCATTGATGTGTTGTAGCAAGTAGAAACAAATATGACAGTAAAAGACAGTGCAGTTGTGTTCAGTGTAGCTGTAATAACTTGCTTTGATTCACATTTATTTGCATCTCACTTTAGCATGTTGTATGCTTGTGAATGTCATGGATTTACTAATGATGCAGTATCAATAAATTCTTACGATTTGCCTGAAAAAAATATCTAGTACCACATGACCAGGATATGGAATTTCTTTCCTTTGAAAAATATTGAGATAGTGAAAATGTATTTTACTGCAAATTGAGATAGGAAAAACAAAATATTAATTTCTGGAGGAAAACAGATTCAGATAAAGTGAAATATTTCTTTTTGCTTAAGGGGGAAAGATTTTTTTTCAGTGATAATATTTCTATGTTTACAATTTTATGTCATAAAATAGATTCTCTAGGTTGGATGTGGCTTTGAGCAATGTGGTGTAGTGGAAGGTGTCCCTGCCCATGGTAGGGGGGTTGGAACTAGGTGATCTTCAAGGTCCCTTCCAACCCAAACCATTCTATGATTCTATGATGTATATGAATGCATCCTGTAACTTAAAATATCTTCATAAAAAGCACTTTGAACTGAACACGTGGTGTGTTTCATTTTGGCAGTATCTGACTGCTCCAGCTTTCACACAGGCATTTGGATTTGGACTTGTTTAGATTTGGTTTCAAATACCCAATGGCTGCACATTTAATTTTCATCTGGGTTGCCAGGTAGTATTAATCTGCTGCATAAAGATGATAATTGTAATGAAAAGAAAATACTTGGCAGTGTGGTGGGGAAGTGATTTCCAGGCATTGAATGAAGCATCTAGAAGCCCTGAGAAAAGAAGTTAAGTGCTTGGGCCTCATTTACACAATTGATATCAGGATTGCAGACTGGTTTTGGCTACTGAATGATCCACAGTGGCTGCAGTAACATCTGGGGCTTGATAAAGACCAACCTAGCAATGAAAGCAGGAGTAAAGTGAAGAGGGATGGTTTTTTTGTGCAGGTGTGGTATAAGTGGTATAGACATGACCGTAAGGCTTCTTCTGAATGACAGGCTTCATGGTTTTCTCATCCGGTAGAGTAATTTGCTTGTTGATAAGGTGTAGCAGCTGAGTGCCTGGATTTCTCCCACAAAAATGACATTTTAGCCCATTGGTGTATCTGCCAGCAAGTGAAGAGGTACACTTTAAACCTTATTTCTGCAAGTGTCATCTGTGTAACTGTCCATCAAAAGAAAAGGTGGAGAGAAAATATCCTTGACTTAGTTCAACAGGATTTTTCTTTTTGAAAAGTTGGCAGTTTCTGCAGTGAAAAGTCTCACCAAGGCTTTGATGGATGTGTGATTCAGAGTGTTGCACAACCCTGACTCAGTATCACCATGGCATATCTGGTGCTTTCAGTGGGATCTCATCCATAGGGTCTGTGCTGTGACAAGTCATATCTGAACAGTTACATTTGGCTTTCTTGAAAGAGTCCTGGTAAGGCCTCAAATTACCAGTCCTGGCATGTGTATTTAAAAATGATACAGACCACTTGGGTTTTTTTGTTTGTTTTTTTTTTTTTCCTCTTTGTCTCATTAAAAAAAAAAAAAACAGTGAGAACCATCAGATGGCTAGAAAACATGACCTGGGATGAAATAGGATTCTCTAACCTTAGAAGAAAAAGAGCAAACATCTCAAACTGTCTTGTTTAAATAGAAACAGGGAAGATTCAGCTTAAATGTTAAGAAAACCTTTCAACATTAGGATAGGAAAACACCAGAATGGATGGCTGGGAGTCTGCAGGACTGGGAGTCATTAAGAACAGGCTAGTTGTGTATCTGCTGGCAGTGATCTAAGTGTTGTGCATCGTGGGGGGGGGGCAAGGGGAACACCTACGCGATCTGCTTTCTTTCTTGGCCTGAGGCTCTGCCAAAGTGGCTTGAAAGCAGCGGTAACCTGTACTGCAAGCTCTCTGCAAGCTCCCCTGCAATGCAGCCTCTTGAACTTAAGTTCAGAAGTCAGCTCTGAATAAATAAGAATCAGTCACTGATGCTCACTTAACAAAGCAAAAATGGGGAAAGAATGTTCATTAATGGTTGTAAGACATGGCAAACATCCTTATAAACATGTTGTTATGGCAAAAGCTTATTAGCTTTCACTGAGATACTGTCAGGAGCTGTGTGGGATATGGCTTCTCACATCTTTTATCGCTGGTAGATGCCTGAAGAGAGGCCCTGCCCCTTCTTAGGTCATTACTTTAACTGCTGTTAACTCTGCACAGTCGTGATTTCACCCCTGGTGTTTACAGTCAGCTAAATTACAGTGGAGCACCGGGTTTGAAAACCCTCTTCTTTTCAAAAACTGACTTTTATAACTGCTGTAAAATCCATGTTTTCACTTGAGTTACTATAAAACACAACATGCTTCCTGGGGGCAGCAGTTTGGCTTAATATGCCAAGTATGCATTTATTTGTGAGCCAGGGATTCTTGACATAGAACCTCGCAGGGAAAACAGAGGGCAAAATTGCTCACTTAAATGCTGACATGTTCTACTCTTATTTGTGTTTTCCTACCGGAGGACCAAACCGTAGCTCCATTGATATCTGATATTGTCTCAATGTTTTCCTCACCTGTTGCAGGACATTTACCCTCTATGAGGAACAGACCTGAAAGTGGTCTTCACCAAACCTACACTCACCACCTTCATTCACAAACCAGAATGATGGCTCTGTGTCGAAGTTAAACCTAAACACTTTTTTAGCCTGAGAAGATTGACTTGGGATGATGGGCAAAACACTGAACCTGACCTACATTCAGCCACCATTTGTTCTAATCCTATCCTTTGCTGAAATCTTAAAAGGGAGATGTCTTGTTGCAGTAAGCCTTTGTCAAAGAAACCTCTTCAGTTCTGGGGAAATGTAATTGGAAGACTGTAAGATGCAGAGAAGACCCAAATAGCTTCAAGGGAAAAGTAGAATAAGTATGCATATGGCTGCCAAAAGGAAGGAGGATGTGGTGGTGGAGGAGTATGTACATAATGCTGGGTCAGTGAAAATCTATTGTTAGATGGCAGCTCGGGTGGGTGTGAAGGCAAAAGGGTGTAAATCTGAACTGAGGGTGGTATGTCGGGTCTGGCACTTCTCAGAGAGAGTTTGAAGACATAAATGTTCCGGCTGCATTACAGGAGCCATCAGAGGTACATAACAGAGTTTACAGGTGTGCTCACCTCAGGTCTAGATCCCTTGTGTCTCATCGGCTTGACTTTGGCTGAACTCATTGGTTCTGGAAGATCACAATATACCACTGGGCAAACCCAGTCCATAGCCATCACGTTACTTGTCACTGCATGTGGCCAATGTTTAATGATTCTGTGTAATGTCTGCCAGCAAATGCACACAAACACTTATCTGCAGTCTAGATGTGATCTCCAAGGAATGGTGTTTTGCTAGTATAGGGGTTACAAATTGCAACTAATATTTTATTTTTTCCTTTTTTTTTCTTTCTACTTTCTTTTTCCTTTTCTTTCTTTCTTTTGTTGTTGTTGTTGTTGTTGTTGTTGTTTTGTTTTTGTTAAGTAGAGCATCAGTTGAGTCTGTTATTTTCTTGAGAGGGATACCTGTATCTTCCCCATTCTTGTTTCTGAAAAGGCTTTTAGAGGCAGATGTTTTATTTCTAATTTCTTACCTACTGATTTCATTACAGTAATTACATTACATGTTTAAAGAACAGCAATCTCATGGTTTGTTTATTTTAATGTAGATTAGATGATGAAGCTACCACAGGGAGCGTGGGTCACAAATGCAGGGAGGTTTAGTTTGGATATTATGGAAAACTTCTTCACGGAAAGGGTTGTCAGGCATTGGAACAGGCTGCGCAGGGAAGTGGTGGAGTCACCATCCCTGGAGGTGTTTAAAAGATGAGTAGACATGGTGCTTATGGACATGGTTTAGTGCTAGGTTGATGGTTGAACTCAATGTTCTTAAGGCTTTTTAATTCAATGAAAATGGTTCTGTGATTCTACAGATAAAACTCAGAAAAACTAATGTGTTGGTACAACCATTTGTACAGTTGTCAGTGTGCCGGTGGAGTTTGTGGCTCTGATTTTGCAGCCAGATTGAGGGGCTAGGGGGAGAGTTTACTGGCCTGGCTGTTGGCACAAAGCTATGGAAGCAATGGTGAGATAGAAGTGGGAACTAGACTGAGCTGCAGTCTAGTTTCTGTAAGTGATAAGTTCTTCTGAATTACTTTGGAAGAAAACTTCTCACAAAGGTAATAGAAAAATGTTATAAAATGGTTCCTTGTAGTTTAATTTTCATTATGAGTAGAGATTAAGGTAATGAACAATAAGTTGGTGCTACCTTAAGAGACTATTTATTGCAGAAGGTTAATACCGTCTTTAGACCAAATAAAACCTCTCAACATTTTAGAAGCCAAAAAAATTAAAGTGGTAAATCAGTTGCTAAACAACCTCCTCTGTATTGCGTAGTGAATACTTGTAGTCATGCATGAGTGGAGTCTTTCACATGATTTTCTTGTGATCATCACTAATAATGAGAGAATGGTTTGTGTCCCCACTCCCCAGCAGAGTTGCTGTACTACTTCTTTTCTTGGGAGAAGGCCAAAAATTGGGTATTTGGGTGCTGCAGGAGAGAAGTGTACTGAAAACCACTTGTAAAGATTTTGAATAGGCTTATCCATTGCTCTTACAGTGCTTCTTGATTAAGGCAAACACACTGCTGCACTAAGTAAAAGACAGGGGATTTATAATACACATTCATGTTTCGATGTTATTAAACCAAAAGTGTCTGCCTAACTTTCACACTTTCTAGTAAGGCAGAATTTTAAAATCACAGTATTCCCCTCTGCCAAAAACACATAAAAATGCGACTCAATTCCATGGCAATATTATATAACATAAATGATGTTTTCAGCATTTCAGGCTATTTAGCAATAAAGACACAGCAGTCTTTATGGCACAGAGAGAGAGATAAATGGCTTCAACCATTCCCACTTCTTTAAAATGCATACAACTTATACTCCTTGAGTGTGAACTTTCATTTTATGGAGAGATCTTGCACACTTTCTTTTAGATGTAATAAGGAAAGTGTTTCATTTTAGCAATTTAATGCTAGCTCTGTCGGAGTATTTCATTATTCTGGACTTATGAACTGCTTTTGCAGAATACAGCTTTAAAATGCAGGTCAACATTAAAGGATTTTGATATAAAGAGAAAATGCTCTTATTTCTCTTTTGAGTGGGTTCTTTATTTTAGTATCTGTAAAAGAAATACTCTCTTCTCCAAATCCTTTCTCCCCAGGAAGAATCTGCAGAGACATTGTGACTTATTTGAAAGTTAAGAGGCTGAAAAGCTTTAGAGGAGGCATTGTAATCTGCTATAAAATGTGTGCAGGACAGAGGCATAGATTTGGAGTCGGTAGCTCTCCAACAGATAGGAGAGAAACATGAGATGATTAGATTACTCACAAAATGTTAATCCTGCAGTAACGAGGAAATTTTTTTTGAAAATCCCAGTCCTTGGGTTTATACCAGATAAGCTAGTACAAAGAGGCAAGCATCTCTTCTTTCACGGTCGCTTTGAGATGTATGATCTCCGATCCTTTTGACTCTACCAAAATTCACATATGGAAAATGTTATCATTACACATACAAAGCCTATCTCTAAAACTCTGTTCGTTGCAAAGCAATGTCTCACCTCATTAAAAAATCAGTGCTGTTAGCTTTCTGTTTATACAGAAACAGTGTTGACCAGACCCAGAGAAACATGGTAAGATGGGGAAAAAGACAGGGAAGCAGACTTGCAGTGAGTCTCATCTCTCATTTTTCCCAAGTTGCCAGGTCAGCATTCATAACTCGCTATCTCAACTCATACAGTTTGTACAATGACATGGGTGACTTTCTTCTTTTGATACCTTGTCAGTCAGTCTGAATATTAAGAATTGGGTTTGCTTGGCTTCCAAGAAGATGACAAGTTAAGTGTTTTGGGCTAGTGGGGCTGAGGTTGCTTGGTAAATGTGCTAAGGTAGTTGGTAGGGGTCCTGAAAGCACTAAAGCAACATATCACAGCGCTGTGATTCCACCAGCGGTAATAGTGCTATGATAATTATTTTGTGGGCAGTGTGGAGAACACTGTGTTTATTGGCAGAAGAGCACCCTCCCTGGCCAATACCTCCTGCTTCCAACCCAGCCTTGCAGACTTAGTTCTATGCTTCACAACAACTGTGACTCGATGCTATTGACTGAAATCTCACACTCCCAGCGTCTGTAGAAACTCAGTGGACAGAAGTGAATCAAATTCAGCAAGCAGAAGACATAGTGTTTGTTCCTTTCTGATACAGTTTCAATGAGAGCAAAGGGTTCCAGCCCACATAGAAGGTAGGTGTCTAACAACACTGATGAATTGCAGATTTAAGGGAGAAATTTGCCTGCATTCACAGATTCATCACTGTGCCAACAGCCAAGCCCTGGTCGGTGGGTCAGGACTTGGACAGGCATCGTAGCAGATTTCTTGGTGGCAACTTTATAGGCATTCAGAAATCTTCTGCTTCACAGACAAGACTTAGGCGTGCTTCCCATTGCTCTGCTGTATGACCAGGCACTTGTGCTTCATGAGATGTCAGTCATCTGTGCAGCGTGTGTAAGGACATTTTCCAGAAAAAAAGGATTTTTGCCCTTGTCATGTGTTAGTGATATTTGTAGAATGGTGAATATTGCTCAGCCTTTTGGGAACCATAGTTAGGCTTGGGATATTACTGTGCAAACAGATAGTAAAGGGCTAATATTCTTACATTATCTGTAAACATATCTCCTGCATCTAATTGCTGACACAGCATACAGAAAAAATAAGCTTCTTTTCCATTATGTGCTTTTTCTTCAGTTGTCTTGAGTAGAGCAGCTGATGTAACTGTAAGAGCTCACAGTTTGAATACAATAGGCTTAATTGATTTTTATTTTTAATTTTCCACCGCTGATGTTTGCCACTAAACACTTTCCAGTGGTGACAGAGAAGCGGACTATATCATGATGTTTTTTTACATGAACTGGATATTCCGTTTCAGCAAGATACTGAAATTCTAAAAAATCTGGAGCTAAACTGGAAGTGTTTAGTTGAAACCTCAGGCTCAGCTTCTTATTTTTGTTACTGAGTCTCTCCCAAGGTTCAGTACCCAGTGAGAACCACATTGCTAGTCTCTCAATAAGTGGGATTTTATTTGCATATGAAGTGGTGTGTGTTAAAAAAAAAAAAAATGTGGATTGTGACTTGCTTTGCACTTCATAGAGAAAAGTCCGGAGTCCCTGAAGGAAAATCTAAAGGTTACAGTGGGGTTTCATTTCATTTTGTTTTTCACCCATGACCTCAGTTTTAAAAAACTAATAAGGCTTTGTCTACGCTAATGGTTTCCCCAAATATAATAAAAGCAGTTATATATTTTTATGACGATGTTTGTTTTTTGGTTGTTTTTCTTTTTTGCAGTGTGCTAATGGCCTAATATTCTTACATTATCTGTAAATCTGTGTAAGTAGAGGCTGTTTTTAAAACCTTCCTGTGCTGCTCAAAAGCTTGTTTATATTTTTCAGAAGTCTGTAGTGTTGGCATTATAATGTAAAAGAGGAGAGCACCTCCCCTGGTAGTCACAAACCCAAATAAAAAGTTGAGTAATGCAGAGAAGATATTTGCTCATGGGTTACCTTTTATTTTTTCCCCTCAATATGCCAGTCGTGCAAAGTACAAGCAGTAAAGAAGTATTCAGAAATTAATATGTTTATGCTCTGAGGCCTAAAAGATACATTTTTACATAAAAGGATGGTAAGTTGTTTATGTTTATTTGTTGCAGAATAATTCCGAATATGTCGTTTATTTTTCTGTTTTAGGCTCCTAAGGACCCAGTCTCTGGACTGGTACTATAATAATGTCAAAAGCCGCTTTAAGTGTTTTGGAAGTGCCAAAGTTCTGAAGAACTTATACAAGAAGCATAGACTGGAGAGTGGAGTTTGCCCTGATGTAGTAGGTAAGAACAGCTTATATACAAGCTGAGACAATGGAAGTTCTGAGATGATTTTTAAAAGGTTTTTTAAGGCTATTAAAAAAAAAAAAAAAAAAAAAAAAAAGGAAAAGAAATACCTCAGTGGAGGGAAAAAAAAAAAAAGGAGGTAAAGTGTCTGGAGAGCTGTTTCAGACTTCAAAGAATATTTAATCTTAATTATGCCAGTGATACAAAAGCACTTTTATCTTCAGCCTATAAAGTAAATTGCAGTATATCGCAGCCTGTGTTCCCTAACTTTATCACAATTCTGAGTAGTTAGTGAATGAGAAAATAATTTTGCATTCAACATTTAGCCTCGGAGCACATTTTGTGGTGTTTGAAGCAAAATTTGATTAATGTGGGATACATTCAGTATCCAAGCTGACCAAAACTTAAATTGTCCTCACTTAAGAGTTTTGCATGCTCAAGGATCTGAAACGGGCCACATCTTATTTTTGTACTGGTGTTTGTAAATGGTTAAAAGATGCTGATGAAGTATTAACATAACCGCTTAGATGAAGAGACAAAAGTCTCCCTTAACTATGGTGTTACAATGCATCACCCCGTAAGAAGTGTAATTGGAGATATAAAATAGTGGCGTTTGGTGTAATTCTGGTAACTTTAGCAAATTTCTCAAAACACAGCTAGCTGCATGTTTGAAATTTCGTGGGCTTTATTGGACCAGATACTTCCCTAACGTAATTCTTTTGAAAGCTCTAAAAAGGCTATATCTTTTCTGTAATCTTTACTTTGTCTTTTTCTGAAATTATATAGTATGATTAGTGGACTGTCCAGTCCTTAGTGAAAATTTTAGGTGTTTCGTATGAATGTTGTCAGAAAACCTTCTAGGGAGAAGCGACCTATGCGTATAAATTCTGATTTATTAGTCTTTTTGCTTTCTCTCTATCAAATCCATTTTTCCTAGAGAAGGTTCCTTAACAGTTGAGAACAATATGCACGAAAACAAGAAAATCCATGTCAGTGAGGGCAGAAGTGGGGCAATGGAATTAAAATTTCACTGTGATGTCTTGTGTTTACTTAAGCTGTAGTCACACTGAATTTGTCCTCGGATGGAAGTGTGAACAGTGCAGTGAGGAGCTACAGTGTCATTTGTGCTCTCTGTGAGACCTTCCTAAGGAAGGCCTTTGAGTCTAAATGTCATCGCTAACTTTCTTCTGCTCTCTGTGTGACTATTGCATAAACCTTTTGTTCCCTTTGAAGACAAATACTAGTGTACGTCTCTGGGCTTTGGCTTATTTATACAGCATTGCCCTTTAAAATGTGGAATCTATTTCAACCCCAAATGTCATATTAAAGGCAAATTCCGTGTGTTTAACTTCTACCATGTAAGTTTTACACCTAGTAGCTTCTTTCTCTCTTTTACTATACAAATAGTTTTCTCCATCCAAAATGAACATGAGGTCTTTGCTATAAAAGCAGTCATTTGTGCAAAAGCTGCTGCAATCATGGTTTATACACAAGGTAGGAGGAATGTTCTGGTTATCCCTCTTTGTATGCTGTGCCACCGTATCTTGAGTGAATATTCTAATCTAACAATGCCTCTACTTTTAACGAGCACTTCTTATACTAACATGCGGTACTGTCTCTTTTGAGCAGAAGGAGATTTTTTTGAAGGAAGCTTTGAAAATGAAGGAAGCATTTGTGGCAGTGACTCTACATTCTACCGACAGACAGAAGGTATGCTGCTAAAACCTCTTTTGATTAAAACACAGGCCTTACACTTTGAGTTACTGGACAACTAGCCTAGAGTGCTGGTACATCTTGTTTGAAGATCCAACAATCTTTTAGCTGAAACATTTAGGAAGATACTAAAAATCCTTTCCGTACCATGCTGGAATATCTTGCTTCAGTATTACAGCCAATACATGCTTATTTTAGTGTGATTTTCTTGATGTTCAGTTTTTGTTACTTCTTTCTCATTCTTTTCCTGTGCTCATATATTTTTTTTCACTCCCTTTTTTGTATCCTGTTGGTGTTTATCAGAAGTTTACAGATTTTCTTCCCATGATTTCTTTCTATTTTGCTGGATTCTAAAATCAGCATCATACAAATACCGTGGTTTATTGTATTTATTATTTAAGAAGAGACATAGAAATCAAGACAAATTCCTCTGTCTTAAGGTTTTTATTTTACTGTGTATAATTATGGATTGAGGAAATAAACTTTGTCATGAACAACTCAGGATTTGAATATATGTCCAGAATATGAGTCTGAATTTTGAAGTTAATAATGCAAAATGTAGGTATGTATATAAAGAACATGATGGTTTTATCTTATTCTTCACCTAGGACACAGCATGATGGATACCCTTGCTGTGGCCTTACGTGTTGCAGAGGAAGCAGTGGAAGAAGCTATTTCTAAGGCAGAGACCTACAGTGACAGCCTGGTAATATTTTTAAAAAAAATGTGTTAATTTAAATAGAACAATTATTTTTCTTTTAATTTGGATAGTGGTACGTAAACAAGTAGATATGAAAGAAGACAAAGTAGTAGCGGTCTCATGCCATACCTAAAGAAGTGGGTGTGTTTTTTATGACTTGTATCCAAGATGCATGTTGCATTTCAAAAGGTGATATGCAATATAAGTACTTGTCATTTCTTCCTGCAGTGCCAATAGGGCATACTACCCATTTCCTGATCTATAGCACTTCCGTGGAAAGTCTGGTTTTATGTGATTGTAGCAGCTACAGGTATCTGTTTTCACACAGGACAAGCAGAACGAGGCTTGTTACTTGCAGGAACACAAGGAGGACCTCATAGAAGAGCTGGCCACAACCATTGTGCAGAAGGTATGGCAAGCATTTTTTCCCTAGCTTGTTTAATAGCCAAAACACAATCTTTTAGCCTGGTGAGCTTCAACTCTGCTAACAGCAGAAAGAATGACACCAGTCTGGAAAGAACACAGTAAATGAAAAGTTGCAACTTCAACTATCACAGTATAGGCTTAATCAGCTACATCAGACAGAGAGATCAATCTACAAATAAACTTAATCCAGTGCCTAAACTGATGGCCGTCACCCTTGGAGCTGACAGGTGTTTGTCCCTCAGATCTGTGATGTACTTGCTTGAAAGAGGAGGCCCCTGCTTGGTGTAATTTTACATCTATACTTCATTTCCCAAAAGGCACAAAGTTTTCCAACATAAAGAAGGGTGGCTTTTGACCATACCAACTCTACAGAACCCTACATCTGCAATACGTACAAAGAAAACATCAGTAATGAAAATAGTATTCAGTTAATGATGCCGTGAGAGAGACACCCAAAAACTAACAGAACCCTTCATGTGTCTGATTTTGGTGGCTTTTTCCAGAAAGCTCATTCTTCTCCTTGCAAAGCTCAGAGTTGGCACTGACGCAGCACTAAAATGGAGGGCTAGTGGGAACAAATACCTCTTGAGTTTGTCTGAACAGTCTGGAGCCACGCAGGACAAGCATGAACAGTGTTGTTGAGCTCCCTCAATCACTGGAGAAACTACTTTGCTAAGTTAGTGAACCCCAAATGAACTAAGCTAGTTGCCACATCTGTGTATGGGATCTGGCATTTAACAGGTTATGAATCGCACCACAGAAGAGGAACATGTCATCTATAAGGCTATCAAGAAAAGCCAGAAGAGCAGCAGCTCAATAGAAAATAAAATGCCTTCATGTTTTAATGCAGATGTTAAAAGATTAATTTCGCTTATTGGCTCTTTGATAGTCCTGAGCCTGTCTCAGTCAAGCTTGAATTGCTACCACTTTTGTCAAAAGTTGCCCAGCAAGATCTTTTGTGCCTCAGAATAATATTCTGTAGGTATTTTAAACTGGAGTCAGAAAAGCTGTGGAAATGAAGTGTAGCAGGTTATAATCTGTCAGTGTAGGAAGACAGGTACACTATATGATCTCTTAAGACAGTGTAGATTTTCAAAAACAAAAATGGTGCCTAGACACCTAAGACTTCTTTGTTTTCAGTAAAAGTGTGGCTAGATGCCATAGGAACCTTTGAAATTCCCTTCATTTCTAGTATTTTATGTTTCTTTGCAAAATTCTTGTCTGAGCAAATACTTGACAGTTAGATGGTGCTAATGTTTAAAGTGTTGCTGTAGGAACAGGTTTCAAAGTTTATTTAGTTCATCTCTGATGTTCCTATGGGCAGTGATTATGATTTATTGTATTGATGCTTATGTGCTTGCAAGCAGTATGACTTCAGATGAGAAGAAATGCATACAGGTTGTCAGAATCACCCTTGCATGAACTGGAGCTGAAGCAAAGAGAAACTCAAATGTTCTTCCTAGGCAGTTTGCCTTGAGACAGGGCTAGTGTAATTTTTCTCCATACAGTTCAGATGGTGTTTTCTAAGCACTTCTCTTTCCTCCCATCCCCTGTCCTCCTACCTTACAGATTATAAAGAAGCAGAAAAGCAAAGCTGAGCAGGCAGAGGCTGACTTTGAATGGCCACCATCCAGGAGCAGTGGCCTGGCGTCGGTTGCTGTCTCAGATCAGAGCATGCTGACTTTCCCAGGGAGCCGCAGGGGGTCCTACACATTGTGGGTGAGTGATGTTTTCTGCTGCACTAAACTGGAAGACTGAGATAACAGATACAGATACTTACTGCCTGGAACAGTACAAAGAGACTTGCAGAGAACAAGTATTAAACCTGTTCCTGGTTCAAAAACTATTGCTCAGTTCCATGCTTTCCTTGCACATCATGGCCGAAAGTAGTGGAACGGCTTGTCCTTGGTGCCATCTCAAGGCATATCAAGGATAAGAGGATTATTAGGGGCAGTCAGCATGGCTTTACTAAGGGTAAGTCATGCTTGACCAACATCATAGCCTTTTATGAGAATGTAACAGGGTGGGTGGATGGATGATGGCAGAGCAGTGGATGTGGTCTACCTTGACTTCAGCAAAGCGTTTGACACAGTCTCCCATAGCATCCTAGTTGCTAAGTTGAGGAGGTGTGGTCTAGACAACAGAGTAGTGAGGCGGATTGCAAACTGGCTTAAGGAGAGAAGCCAGAGAGTGGTAGTCAATGGTGCAGAGTCTAGTTGGAGACCAGTATCTAGTGGAGTGCCTCAGGGGTCAGTACTGGGGCCAGTATTATTCAATATATTCATTAACGATTTGGACGAGGAAATTGAGTGTACTATCAGCAAGTTTGCTGATGACACTAAGCTGGGAGGGGTGGCTGACACACCAGAAGGCTGTGCTTCCATCCAGCGAGACCTGGACAGGCTGGAGAGTTGGGCGGGGAATAACCTAATGAAATTTAACAAGGTAAAGTGTAGAGTCCTGCATGTGGGCAGGAACAACCCCAGGTTCCAGTATAGGCTGGGGACTGACCTATTAGAAAGCAGTGTAGGGGAAAGGGACCTGGGGGTCCTGGTGGACAGCAGGATGACCATGAGCCAGCACTGTGCCCTTGTGGCCAGGAAGGCCAATGGCATCCTGGGGTGTGTCAGAAGGGGGGTGGTTAGTAGATCGAGAGAGGTTCTCCTTCCTCTCTACTCCACCCTGGTGAGACCCCATCTGGAGTATTGTGTCCAGTTCTGGGCCCCTCAGTTCAAGAAGGACAGGGAACTGCTGGAGAGGGTCCAGTGTAGGGCAACGAAGATGATTAAGGGAGTGGAGCACCTCCCTTATGAAGAAAGGCTGAGGGAGCTGGGTCTTTTTAGTTTGGAGAAGAGGAGGCTAAGGGAGGACCTTATTAATGTCTATAAATATATAAAAGGTGAGTGCCATGAGGATGGAGCCAGGTTCTTCTCGGTGGCAAACAATGATAGGACAAGGGGTAATGGGATCAAGCTGGAACACAAGAGGTTCCACTTAAATTTGAGAAGAAACTTCTTCTCAGTGAGGGTGCTGGAGCACTGAACAGGCTGCCCAGGGGGGTTGTGGAGTCTCCTTCTCTGGAGACATTCAAAACCCGCCTGGACATGTTCCTGTGCGACCTCACCTAGGCGTTCCTGCTCTGGCAGGGGGGTTGGACTAGATGATCTTTTGAGGTCCCTTCCAATCCCTGTGTGATACTGTGATACATCACGGACATTGTGTTGCATTGGTGAGTGTGTTGGGGAGGACTGAGTTGAGTTTGTGATATGAGCAGTCTTGCTGCTTGATTTGAATGCTAACAGAACTCAATGCCTGAGTGTTTATTCCTTAAAACAGTGTTTATGCTCACTTAGCTTTTATTTGGATTTTTACTGAATGTCATATTTACTTTTTTACAATGTTAGATTTTTATAATGTTTTTTTCTCGTTAGCCATCCTAAAGAAAACAGCCACCACCAACAACAAAAAAGTAAACCCAACCATAGAACACCATTTATGTCTTACTCTAAAGAGTATTTCCTCCTTCTTTTGCTTATTCCTCAGCACAATGTCTTTAATTTCTGCTATAAAGCTGAAGAAAATCTGACAAGCTGCATTAGTAACATTTTAAGAAGAGCAGCAAGGGAAAAGAAGTGAAAATAAGCTATAGGCTTGGATAGGCTGTGTCACAATCAGAGAGGGAAGACAGTGACAGATGAGTTCCAGTGCATTTTGATACAGTGGTTTAAGCTGCTGCTCCCATGTGTCCTGCTGCTGTACCAGTAACCACCTCTCCCTCACTGAGCTGAACCACCAGAACTGAACATGTGCTGTGCCTTAGTTCCCAGCTGAGTTTGCTAGCTGACACTGCCAGTGAAAATAGATTTATGCCAGAGTATAAGACTGTCAGCCAGAATTGCTGAGATACAAACTCACATTCTTATGCCCCATGTATTTCTAGATTGAAGGAGTAATGCCTTTAAGCTGCTGTTGTTAACCAAGTGATGACAAGTCAGGGTGAGTGTGTTTAAGAGTGTTGCGCTGTAGTTCCTAGGCATGTTGCTTGTGGAACTTAAGTTCCAGGAGAGGCGGAGTTAATTTTGTGTCAGACTCAACTGAGTTTAAGGGCAGGACCTGGGGGAACATGCAGTTCAAATCCTCAGTTACTACACCAGAATCCTGTTGATCTTCTGCATTTGGAGAGTTAAGCTTGCACTCAACACATTTTGAAATTCTGTTCTGAAGTAACAAGTTTGAGTGCCAGATTTTAGCCAGAAGGAGGCTCAATGATTTGAGAAACAGTAGACTTTGTGGAAAATACTGGAGTAGCAGAAATGTCATACTAAGGTGAGAAAAGCCACAACAAACCGCTTTAAAACTTCTGTAGCCAACAGTCAGTACTAGAGATCCAGATGTGTACAGTGCTTTACAAGGACTTTCTACCTCTTTACAGAGCCTTTCACCACCTTTGGCACCATTTGGTGCAATTGTTTTCCCACAGAGCATTAAGGAACACGAATGAATTTGGCCATCTGATCTGGATTCTCTCACCCCTCCCTTAAATCGTTTCTACCTTTTGCTTCACTAGGGTTGTTTTATTGTTTTGCCATTCGAAGTGCACATGTGTTTGATTTTGCTTTGCTTTGAGTATAAGAGAGTTTTCTTAACATCATGAGACACCCTTGGAAAGGTAGCATAGCTCCAGTTGTTCCCATAGCTAATATAGTTGTGGTTATGTCAGCCTATGAGGCTAGCAGAAATAAAGCCATGGAAGCTCTAACAAAGGGTCTAATGGAACGTGAACTTAAAGGCAATTTATGCAGAGCTAACATAGAGCAGTTACAGCCTGCTTGACTCTCATCAACAAGTGTGGAACAAACCAAAATCCTTTTCCTAAGCTTACTTTGCTTTAATTCAGCTACAAATGGTAAGCATGCATCTGTCAGCAGAATATGAAGACTGCACTTCCTCAGTTTCTCCTCTGTATATCATTTGAGAAAGTTATCTTTTCTGCTAAAAGACTTACAGTATCTTTTTCTTTCCAAAACAAAACGTAGCTTCTACCGAAGCTGACAGAGAGGCCCTGTGGTCATATGCCCTTTCTAGGCAGAGCTCCTTACTCCTTCCCAGGTAGATTTTGAAGTTCTCGAGATCAAGCTTGTAACAGCAAATCCTTATGTGACTTGTGTACACATCCTACCATTGAGCTGTCTGTGATGGCTTAATTTGAGCAGAGATCTGCCTATAATGATAAAACCCCTTTGTTATTAATACATGCCACAGCTAACAAGGGAGCTCTGGCAACAGATTTATTAGGGCAGATATTCCTAGTATATCCAAGGTTTTTTGTAGATGGACTAGGTGGCCACAACACCACCAAAGGAAGCTACCCAAGTTGACTATTACTGGATTAGAGTTTTGTGTGTGAACCTATTTCCCAATAAGGATTATTTAAGTAGAGCTTCCTCTGTTTAAGACTTCCTTTGTTACCTGGCAAACAAATTAGTACTTGAAGCAAGCAGAAGTGGGATATATTAAGTAAAAGAGAAGAAGCAGCATAATTAACAGAAGGACAGACATGCAGAGGAAAGGGAGGTAACGATGCGAAATCTTAAGGCAGTTAGGATTTCATTATTTAGAACTGAAAATTTATGTTAGAGCAAATATTTTTGTCTTCTGTGTAGAAGATAATACATGCAGTTTCACTGTCGCCACAAAGCTAGTAACATACAATTACCTAGAGCAGTTGCATGCTGTAACACTGGCCTTTAGAAACCCATGTCTACCATTGCCTTGCATTTTATTACCAAAGTCACTTGCTAATAACATGCGGGGAGCTGTAACAAGCCCAGGTATGACTATGGTTATATTTGCCATGCGATTTTTCTTTCAGTGGCAGCTATTTGTGTGCAGATCATTTGTATCAGCCAGAAACTTCCAGTGGGCTTGGGAAGCCCTGCGTTACTTCCCTACTAAACTGCGTCTTTGCAGTGTGCAGAGGACTTGAGGTGTGTAAGCTGGGGACAATACAGTGCCCAGAGACTAACTATGTGAGATCTGCTTGGTTGGAGCAAAATCCGTGCATGTTAAGGAACTCTCTCTCACACACACACACACACATGGTATATCCTTGAAATATATTATTCATTGTTTAACTGCAGTACTATAGTGTGGTAGTAGCTATGATACTGTCTTTTTCTTTTTTTCCTCTTACATTTCTTTGACATCCTTTGCCCATGCTAAAAATAGCGATACAGGGCTGGGTATTTTATTTCCCTATCTCATAAAAAGAGATGGATGGCACCATCTGTTTCTGATTACCAGTAAGCGAAGGATGTGCAGTGTGGGGATGGGAGGAGTTTAGGGCAATGGGTGGATGCTTCCCTGCTCACTGAGTCCATTTCCCTCCCATACATCACTGCCAGTGAGAGCAAATGACCAGTTGACATATTTTACCCATTTAAACACTGATGGAGTGCAGGCTTCCTGGTGTGTTCTAAGTGCTGTATTAGTGGTCTTTATTTTACAGCTGAAAGATTGCATATGTAAACAGAAGCTCATCCATAATTTATAGTATATAAAACAGCTAGGGATATAGGGAAAAGGAGGATTTCATTAAATACACATTATGATGCACCTCAGGGGAGGCAGAAATTTACTGGTTAAGCTAATTATAAGGTCCACAGTGTACTGACAGGTTTTTTGTTTTGGGGGTTTTTTGCCTTTGATTTTTTTCAAAGAGAAGGTTCCACAAGCCTGAGGTCCAGTGCTGTTTTGGAAATCTCCAGAGGTTTTGCAGGTGCTTTACACCTTTTTAGGTTTGTCCCAAGCAAATATTTGAATAAAACCTTTTTGAGGAGGAATCCTGTTTAGCAGTCACACAACACTGCAGAACTGCTTCAGATGGGAGAGGCATGGCTCTGTAAGAAGTTGATGCCAGGTGACATCAGTTCTTACCTGTCAACAACTCTGTATCAGAAACATAATGTTTATATTTAATTAATAAATACAGCACATCATAGGGAAGATGGAGCTTTTGGTTTTCATACATGAGCTGGAGTCAGAAGGTTGCACAGAGTCTGTTGCTGAGACCTACTTCCAGTGAGGCAGGTGTGCATTTATCCAGAAGCCCATCAGCTGGATCCTGATGGGTTCTTTACTGTCTTGTTGCCTTCCAGAAGCAGACAACTGCAGCACCATCTTCTCTGCACAGGCTGGGAAAGAGCAGTACATTTGAGATGGAAAAAGCACTTGGTACTTTTGAAAACAATGGGTCTTATTTATTCATATTTATTATGAGAAGTTTCAGCTTTCTCTACGTACTTCGCAGGTTACAAATCTTGCTGTCATCTGCTGAGTATGCAGGTGTAACATTGTGTCACTACAAAAGTGATCTGGAGTTACCTGGCAATATGACACTTCTGCATTTCAGATCAAGATGGCCCTGTCCATAATAATCTGATTGATTTCACTGCTTCCACTGCAGCAGGATAGAATACAGCTGCTTTTGCAATTCTGACTCAGCAATTAGCACCACTTTTTGAGGTTTCAGGTGGCTAAATAATCAGTGCAAGGCATAATGTGACAGCTTTTTCCTTTTAAAGTTGTTTGTATGGTTTGAAATTGTTTGAGATGTATCTTTAGCAGAAGATTACTGATTCTTGGCTTCATAGTACTGTTCATGCACTTGACAAACATCCAAGAAGACAGTTTTGGATGCTAGATATATGATCAAGCCCATGCAGGGCTAAATTCAGCTGAATTACAATTACTGCCAGCAAGCCAGGATAGGTTTTAAGACATGAAAGGGAGCAGGGGAAAAGACAGAGAAGGTTGATCATTCTATATTGTTATTTTTGAAATAATGTAGATCATATGTTGTTCTTTCAGCTCTATTTTGTTGAAAATATGCTATGCTAATACAATGCTGGGTATCACGAAGCTTTAAGGTCTAACTTAAAACCTGAGATGCTCAAAACTAGTCTGCCTGACAGATCTTACTTTATTTTTAGATTAAATCAGGGTGTATATTGTCACAGCAAGAAGCAAATAATCACAGAACACTGAAGGCCTCCTATGTCAAGTGGGTGTTTGAGTAGCAGATGCAGTGATTCGTTCTGATGAGTGAGTGCACTGCTGAGTGCAACTTTGTAGGCGTAGGTCAGAATGGGACATGGAAGGTTGCATGAGGCCCTGAGAAACCTATAAATTAATGAAAATAGAGTAATCATGTTCAAAAAAGAGTATTCTCTTTAAAAAAAAAAACAAAACTTTATGTGTGAGGCTGCAACTAGACTTGAGATGAAAATGCCAGGTCACCTCCTTCCCCTACCTCTTTATACACATTTATTCTCTCAGTGGGATATACAAGTAGTAACTTAGAATCATGTTGCCATACACCAGAACAGGGATATGGCCTTTGCTGCTGCTCAGCTTTCTCATCTGTAAATAATATAGTAATACTGTCATCACAGGATAGTAACTGAGCTCTTAGTGTCTTCAGATGAAAGATGTTACGCAGCTGGGAAGTGTCTGCACAGTTTTGTTGTTTTTTTTTAAAGAGATGTAGTAGAATATTCCAAGTTCAGGAGGAGATTAAAAGAATGGGCCATGGAGGAACACATGAGAAGTGGTAACAGCTAAACAGAATCGTAGAAGTGTTTAGGTTGGAAAAGATCTTTAAGATCATCAGCTCCAACCGTAAACCTAACACTGCTGAGTCCACCACTAAACCGTGTCCCAAAGAACTTCATCTGCGTGTCTTTTAAACACCCTCAAGCACTTCCCTGGGCAGCCTGTTCCAATGCCCGACAATCCTTTCAATGAAGAAATTTTTCCTCATATCTAATCTAAACCTCCCCTGGTGCAACTTGAGGCCATTTCTTCTCATCCTACCATTTGTTACTCAGGAGAAGAGACCAACCCCCTCCATGCTCCGACCTCCTTTCAGGTAGTTGTAGACAGTGGTCAGGTCTCCCCTCAGCCTCTTCTTTTCCAGGCTAAACAGCCCCAGTTCTCTCAGCTGCTCCTCATCAGACTTGTGCTCCAGACCCTTCACCAGCTTCGTTGTCCCCCTCTGAGCTCTCTTGAGCACCTGAGCATCTTTCTTGTAGTGAGGGACCCAAAACTGAACACAGCATTAAAGGTGTGACTTCACCAGTGACAAATACAGTGAACAAGGGTACCTGTAAAGTGCTGTTTAAATTACAATTGCATTGGTACATCTGCCTTCTATTCCTGTCAAAGCACATAACAATTGACTCACCACAAACTTCTGTAGAGATGTTCACATAAATCCATTACGTTGATTGAACTACTCTATTTTATACTGCTAGTACTTTCCTAAATTGTTAGCCCCATAAGTACAATAAAAGGATGTTTATACTCATCTTCTGAAAACAATATTTAAATATCCCTTGTTACTATGTTACAAATCCCTTGCAAATCCCTTGCAACCAAAGCAGTAGCATTTTCACCTGTGGGACCTGCTTACTATTTGAGAGGACAGAAAGTCTCTTAAACTCTATGGGTTATACTTCTGTGTGGTGATGCGTAGAGCTGCTTGTATGCTCAGCAGCAATGGGTTGGTTGGGGAATAACCTCCTGCCTCTCTCCCTTGCAGCCTATCACTGGATCCCAAACTGAACCAAAATAAACACACACCCAGATGTGGCTCTACATATTATTACACAGCTGTGCAAGTCATACTGCTGACGGACCCATTCCTGGTTAGCTGAGAATTATTTTTGTAGTCCTTTTAAAGGAACAATGCTTTTAAGAGGATCAGCTGCCTGAGAG
Source organism: Columba livia (assembly GCF_036013475.1). Classification (NCBI taxonomy): domain Eukaryota; kingdom Metazoa; phylum Chordata; class Aves; order Columbiformes; family Columbidae; genus Columba; species Columba livia. The sequence goes on along the minus strand of NC_088603.1, from coordinate 48,718,927 downwards.
GCCAGCAGAAGGATGTCAAACCCACCTAAAGTATGGCTGGGATATGTCTGTGTCACTAAGTGAACAAGCAGCCAGCTTGGGCAGACCCTGGAAGGACACATGCTCTAAGGCTTTTGTAGGAGAGGCTGCAGTCATCTTTGCTTTCTCCCAGTCTGCTCTTCAAGGATTTGCACTGATGACTTAGATATTGTAACCAGGGTTTAGGTCAGGGCAGGAAGAAGGGAGTTTTTTGCAGTTGAGTGTGAAAATCTCCTATTCATCTGCCTGTTCTTGCCATTTTTCAGAAGCCATAGGGTTGTTAACAGATACTTTTCCACATACAAGATTAACTAAGGAACAGATGCTTTAAACCCTTGGTATTTCACTCCCACTGCTAAATGTCTGGACTGCATACATTTGAGCAGAGCAAAAAATCTCTTCCAGGGATAAATAGGCTGTGGCAGAGTGTCACCGTTTGCAAGCTCACACTGTCTCCTTCCTGGTGTGGGTGTTTACTTACCAGAGGATGCATTAGCTGTTGATGCTTAGGGATTGCTACTGTATTTGCTCAGGTGGGTTGGACCTGCTGGTTCTGTCTTTGCATTGATTGTATTCACAGAGCACAGAAGAGAAGCGATCGAGGGGTTTTTCCTGCACGGCTTGCAGGCGTAGCTGTAGAATTTGCGGGTAAGGAGAGGGGGCGGATAAGGTTGCGTTTAAACCATCTGTGTTTGTGCTGTCAATTCTAGGCTGCTTCCCTGAATACACAAGCTAGTCTTCAAAGCCCGAATTAAGAGCTGCCCTACAGGTCAAGGCTTGCTCAGCACAGGACTCTGCTGCCCAGATCCAGAGGTGCCCTACTTGCCCTCAACCCAGGTGCTGAGATCCCAGAGCCTGCAAGGGCTCCTGCCATGGGGACCCTGCAGCTGCCTTACCCTTCTGAAGCTGAGAGAGTCCTTTGTCTGCTCTGAATAAGTGCAGAATAAACCACAGTTTTACTATTTAAAGGAGACTGAAGAAATAGGGTGAAACAGGAGGGAAGTGAGGAGAAAAATGTGCATGATCTGGAATAGCCTTTGTAGAGTTCAGTCATTGATTCGGGGATCTGTTTTGAATTGCTATTTTGACTTCTCTTTAGAAGCAAGGGCAATTACCCCTTGATGACACTCTTTCAACTTTTGCAGAAGAATGTAGAACAAAATCTGTATATTATCTGTCTAAAAAATATGCATACATATAAGACAGTTACTAAAGGTAAATAACCTATAGATTGTTGACTTTAGACAGTGTTCACAAGTGGTTTTTGTTAAAAGTTGTTCTTGCTTTGATTTACTTATTTTGTTTTTATTTACTCAGTGTTCAGAAGCATGAACTTGCAAATTGTTACAGACACTCAGAAGATGGAATATGTCTATTAAGTAACAGGAGACATTGTATGTGATTACTTTTTATTCACTCCTTTCTTCTTTAATCTTCAGAAACTGCATTGCTTGAAGGCCAAGAGTGAAACAGGACTGTACATGAAAACTTATTCCTTTTACTACTAGCCTGGTACAAAATGAAGGCTGAGTTCTCAGCAACCAGACATTATAACTATGCAGCAGAAATCCCCTGAAGAAGGGTTTAAAAGAAAAAAAAAGAGAGATTCAAAATGATAATGTGTCTGGAATTTCTTTTTGAAACAAAAATCTAAGAGCAGATGCAAGTAGGCAGGATTTGGTGGGGAACTCATCTAACTAAAGCGTTTGGAAATGCCTGTCAATACTGTAACTATATTTTGCAAGCTGTGTTTTACTGCACAGCAATCCAGTGTGCAGCCTCCAAGGTAGGAGAATGTGCAGCGAACATGGCAAATGACCTGTTTGCTTGCAATGCCATCTGCTGATGTACTAATTTATTGCAAAAACTAACAGCTGCAGTACCTTAGTGTCTGACTGCAAACATAAAGCACAGCCTTGTAATTAATCACAAATAAATACACCTAAACAGCACCTGGCTGATGATGTCTTTTGCTGAAAAACCAGAACTTCTGGTTATGTAAAGTGCCAGTAGCTTTAGCTGGGAGGGAAGGGTCTTCTTGACCTCTCATGTCTTCATAAATCACGACATGAGGACCCAAGCTCTTACGTTCCTGCCTCCTTTTGAAAGTCATATTTGGGCTGCTATATTTTTGGGATACTTTTGGAAAATAGACTGGATTGGTTATTCTGCCCTGAGATCTTGTTGCTGTCCAAGTTTGTAGGCAATCGTTAAAGACTGAGGGCTGTGACTCCTCCATTTGGTCAGTTTATACCCCCTGTTCCAATGCGAACCCCTCCAAGAGCCTATTGGGGTAGCTGGCGTTACCTCTAGGACCTCCCTGCATCCATGCACAGGAAAATTACCTGCAGCACCAGCCTCTAGGTAGGCTTCTCAATCCTGTTCCCTTATGTTCAGTGTTTAGCTTTCTAAGCACATGTCCACAAGAGAAACACGTCCCCTGTGGATCCACAGATGGGCTGTTGTCTCAGTGAGGAAGGGAGGCACAAATGCAGCACAGCAACGTGTATGTCTGCTGCCTGCCCCAGGCAGTGTGGCAGTGTAGTTAGCAGCATGGACAGGCTTCTACAGAGGTTTGTAGCCCATGCTGAAGCTCTTCCTATAGCTGTAGGGCTGTCGAGTTAGTGGTGCCAGCTGTGTTGAAGTTGATGCAAATGCACCAACCAAGATTAAATCTTTTGCTGTGTAACCTCATGCTAAGTAAGTAACATTCCAGTCCGCTCTTAATTGCAAAAGCATCAAAAAGAAGTCTTGAGTCTTTTGCTTTTCAGATGGAGTCATCAATCAGGCCAGTAATGGATTGGAGAGAAACTTCTGGACAAACATTTGCTTTTGTGCTCTGAAAAAAATTGCCATGTTTATGCCAATATAGACTGATTTGTTCTTATGCCAGGATATGCTTCTGTCCTGCTCCTCCACTAGGCTGGCTATTGACACTCCTTTTTTGTATTGATATTGAGGTTACTTGTGGTTGCACCAGTGATTTAAACTGCTATCAGGGATGAATATTTACACTTTGTCTCATACGTGTCTGTGTAAGACACAATTCTACTAGCTGTCCATCCATCCCTATCTCTAAAAACTATCTTTCAGAAAAAGAAATAACCTAATCCTGTACTTTTATTTCATCTTCTTAATTGGAGCTTATTAGAACATTGTCACTTCTTGATTATTTATAATAAATCTCTCCTTGAGCCTTCTGTGATATTGGACCATCTTCAGTGAGAAGAGGCGGTACTTCTAGCAGAGCAGTCCAAGACAGATTTTATCAAAAATTCACACAAGGTGTAAAATAAGGATGAGGATGGATTCCAGCCAAATTTTGAGTGCATCTTTTTTCCCTTGCTACATTTGGAGGAATTGACCTGGGAATTAGCAGTAGTTCCTGCATAAAACCAGTTTCCTGCTCTCCACACACCATTGACAGAAACTGTGGAGAACAGTTTCCCACTGATCTTGACCCGAAGGTTTACGCACACAATTTAAAAGAAACAGCTTGTTTTGGATAAGCTTATTTGAGATCCTAGGCTGCTGCGCCACAAGGGTTTGTGTCTGCTTTCTTTTCCGTGCTTCCCCATTTTTCAGTGCTTTTTGCCCATCAGACCCTTCCTGCTCATTTTCTTCTGTTTAAAATGCTTCAAGCTATTGTGTATCTTCGACTTCTTCTGAAGGATGTGTCTGTCCTATGGTATAGACGCACCTGAGCTAGCTTTAAATAGCTCAGAGCTGGGTTGCTGTAGGGTCTGAGGGCAGGATTAGCTGTGCGCCTTCAGTGGGTTTCACAGCCCATGCTGAGTTCTGCGTTGCCAGGGCTGAACTGCATCGGTCCCAGGTTGGTTGAGAGCGAAGTGCCGACACTGCCAACACTGCGATGCAGCCTTCGCTGTGATGTTTGTGAAGCAGCGACTGGGCAGGTGAGAAGCTGCTGTTTAAACAAAACACCAGAAAACTTGTCTAGCCTACAGATTTTACATTATGAGAAATAACTGTTCATTATTTGAGCCCAGGTTATCATTAAACAGACTACTTGTTTCCTGATTCTTTTTCTTCTCCTTCTTATGATTCAGTTTGTTAAGTAATAAGGGAAAATAGATACTAGTGATTAAGCTGTAGGACATTCCTTCTTCTGTGTTCTTCAGCATCTCTTATCTTTCTGTATTTGCAATATACATGGAAAAAGAATATTCTTGTTACTGTGAAAAACATGACAACCACTACAACGTGCTGTTTTCAGAGTGTAACAACTTTAATATAAAGTATCAGAGGGTATGTCAGATGTGAACTGGACCTAATTTATTGTAAGGATGGGAAGTTCAGTAGTTCTTGCCTTACAACAGAATGAGCCACGGTGCAGTTAAAACTTGTCACAGTTCAGACAGCAAATTTGTGGCGGAGTTGATTATATTGCCCATATATCCTGGCAGGATGAAATCAAAGTTAACGGGCAAATTACTATAGCAAAATTATTTACGTACCTGTCTGTATTGTGTTAAATTATTAACCCTTTTACAGGGTCCAGGAGAATTCAGATGATCTTGATAAGTTGAAGATCTAGTCTGAAGTTTGAAACAGCCTAAATATGCACTTGAATGTAGCTGGTTTGTGAAAGCAGCTTATCTGGAAGATTCCCTGTAATAAAATTACACAGTACTATGAGCTTGTTATCAGTAGTTCATGTTACTAGATTGGAAAGGAAACTCTCCAGTGCATCGTGTTAAGACCCTGTGTCTTTGAATGGATGGGATGAACCAAGTCATTGCAGTTACAGGAAATACTTGATTCTGGCTTTTCCTCCAGAGTTCAGAAGCCGAACTAAACCCTGGTGCTTAGTTGTGTTTCTCTTTACTGAATCTTTTATGAAATCACATTGCTGAGCAAAAGATACAGGAAGACTGGCAGGTAAGTAAATCTTCTGCTGTGGTGGACGGGTCCTACTCAGGATCATTTCAGATGGGAAGAGGTGCAGCCAGAAAAGTGGCCACTTGAAAGCAATACTTCTTGATGAAGCCCTGCCGTGTACAGGCATCTTTTACTGACTTTGTTATGAAGTCCAAGACAGAGGTTTTGAGAGGTAAGAAGTTATGGAGAAAAAAGCTAATTGTCATTTGAAAAAGTGATCTCTTTTGCCATTCAAGCTGCCTAAGCACATACTGTCATCAAAAGCAAAGTTATTAATTACAAAAAAAATCATGCTGCAGCAAAATAGTGTCAACCAGATGTTAAAACTTGACTTGAGCTGCTGTAGCCTCGTCTCTAGAATTACATGTGTTATTAGACCTCTAAGAGTAAATTCTCCTGAAATCAGCAGGACACTGCCAACTTTCACTTTTTTTCTTTAAATCTGACCAAATTTTACTGTGGCTTCTCTAACTGACCCCAGTGCCTAAGTCAGAACTGAAATATATATTTATGTGGATCCAAAGGAAAGCACCTTCCTTTCAGTAGTAGTTAGGGCTCATTAACAATCACAACAGTATTTTACCTCATTTGACTTCAAATGTGACCTTCCTAGAATCAGATGGATTGTAGTCTATATTGACTTGATTAGCAAGACTGCATAAAACTGCCCAGCATATTGTGTTATATGTATGTCCTAGCCAGCAAAAGAATTCTGCATTAGAATCAGTTGAGTTGCACATCTATTTTTGGGGAACAGACTGTTTGTTTGCTTTTTTTTTAATTTTTAATTTCTGCAAATCGTTACACCAGATGGCCTGTTGAGCCAACAATAGATCATCATGTCTCACCACAATGGGATCTCTTTCTGGCTAGCTTGAGTCGAAACAGTTAGATATCAGTCCTCACCAAGCACATTCCTAACTTCACCTTAATTATTTCTCTCCATCTGGTCTGTGGTAGTACAAACAATTTCCTGCTTCCTTACGTAGCATCAGAAATGCACATAAATAAGCAATCTAGTGCTGAAACAATTATTTTGATTACATTAAATTCCATTTCTGCATTCTGGCAGATACCACACTTCCATGGGTAACTGAATACTCATACTAATTAAGGTAAAGAGTTTGATAATGAAGTGTTTCTATTTTTAAATTATGCTTTTTGATTTTTATTCCCACAGAGGTCTCAGTCTGCATTCTCCCTGGCTAGTGAAGATATGCCCAGCAAAGGACTAGACCCTGCGTCATCTGTGACTGAGGCTCTTTGGAGGCAGCAAAAAGGACAATTCAAGAAACAGAAGGAACACAAGCTCTCTGCATTACCTAGCTGGAAAAGTGTGGACAGGCTAAATGAAACAAGTAAATACTTCTAGTACGAATATGATTCTTTTTTCGGTACTCACATGTGGAATAAATATGACTTGAAGCAAAGACCCTCTCCAGGAAATTTCTGCTGGCCGCTGTGCTTTCAAGGGCCACATATAAAGATGTCTGTTTGGTGATGCTGAGTGTCATGATTTTATTGCTTATCTGGCCATTGTATTTTTTCCAAGAAAATATTCAAAATTTGGGCCTTTAGGGAGTTGATTTTGGACTGTTACAAAATATTAGGTGTGTAATTTGGATACATTTCAGAGCTTTTAAGACAAGAGAGCCCAAGGGCCCTGCTTTGTCACCTGGTTGTCTATCCTCCAGTTGGAGGAGTTTGCAGCTGCCCACAGACTCCCTTCTGTTGCACAGGTTAGCTTTTCATGAGGTTACATGGTGAACCAAACAGTGAAATAATTCATGGTTAGGATTCCACCTCACACCTTGGTTTTCAATCCCGATGAATTCACCATTGTGGCGTTCTGTGCAGCCCTACTACCTGCTGCTTCCACTTGAATTTGAGGAACCCATGTGAGTAGGAACCTCACAGACCAGCAGTTTCCCTAGATCTGTGTCCTCAGTCTTCCTGTACATTAGGTATGGATATGAATATAGATGGTGGGTGGCTTTCTAAGACAGCCCCATTACTGAATCAGCACCCTGGGAGAGGTTGCAAATTCCTGCTTACAGTATCACAATATGTTTGGGATTGGAAGGGACCTCAGAAGATCATCTAGTCCAATCCCCCTGCTGGAGCAGGAACGCCTAGGTGAGGTCGCACAGGAACGTGTCCAGGCAGGTTTTGAATGTCTCCAGCGAAGGAGACTCCACAACCCCCCTGGGCAGCCTGTTCCAGTGCTCCGTCACCCTCACTGAGAAGAAGTTTCTTCTCAAATTTAAGTGGAACCTCTTGTGTTCCAGCTTGATCCCATTACCCCTTGTCCTATCATTGTTTGCCACCGAGAAGAGCCTGGCTCCATCCTCATGGCACTCACTCTTTATATATTTATAAACATTAATAAGGTCACCCCTCAGTCTCCTCTTCTCCAAGCTAAAGAGACCCAGCTCCCTCAGCCTTTCTTCATAAGGGAGGTGCTCCACTCCCTTAATCATCTTTGTTGCCCTATACTGGACCCTCTCCAGCTTACGTCAGGATGACATAAGTACAAGCTGTTATTGAAGAAGGTGGTTCCGGTTCTTAGGGGGTCCCATTTCCACTGCCTCTCTTGTCCTGGCTGTAGTGTTCATGAGGCCTCAAGAGTGTAGCACCAGGCAACTGCTGCTCAGAAGAGTTGGTTGGTTTTCATCCCCACAGGTGAACATGGGGAGAGGATGAACCACTCACTACAGCAGCAGCTCCTGGCTCCCAGTGAAGGGGAACAGCAAAGCTATTAATAGCATATCTGCTGCTGTTGTCCCAACACAACAGAGTGTGCTTGTTCCTGCTGCTTAAGGTTAATGAAGATAAAACTTCTCTTTTGTAGGGTGAGTTTATTGGTGCTGTAACCCCCACAGCTGGCTCAGTAGGTGTGGGCAGTAGAAGCAGCCAAAATATGTGCTTGGGTGTACTGGGGACCAGGGATGGGGGCTGCCCATCAATTTGATTCGTTAATCTGTAAGGCCAGTTGATAACCTGGGGAGATAGAAAATTAGACAGAGTTAATACCCTTCCCTCCAAAGAAGAAAATGATGGCAAAGTAGTGCTAAAATCTGACCTAAGTATGCATTACTTTGTGAGCTGCTCATTCAACCCCCTGTCAGAAGTGTTGTTCCCCTGGCGTTTTTAGTGGAAGACCTGTTTTCAGTAAAGCAGTTAATTGGGTGCTTAAATTTAAGAACCCACTTCAATCCCATTGAATTCAACTGTTGAGCAATTTAGTACTTGACAGTGGCTTAACCATAGCAGAATGACAAATTGACCCAGTTTCCTCTAGGTGCTCTACTCAGAGGATTTGTTCTTCTCCTTTCATCTAAGAACCACATTTGTGATGAAATCGTGGTGCCTATTGAGCTTGTAGGAAATACCTGATTGTGTTAGTTTGTGTAAATATGATCTCACCTATTCAGTAGTAAGCAGCTCTGTATTAGGATACAGAAAACAAAAGAAATCTCAACCAAGAGTTTGGAGTGGCAACATCAGTGAGCTTTTCAGTCATGTAGCCAAAAAGCAGTTCACAATTGATCTTGATTACGATTTGCACTGGTTTAAATGATCATTCAAGAGCCAAATCACGAATTACTGGGGTTTTTTTTCCTCTTTAGCAATAGTTTCAGAATGATATTTCTTAAATCTATTTTCATTTTCACAAGGATAACTTAGAGTGTATACCACATGAATTGTGTGCAAAATCCATTCTTTCAAGTGACTTTGTTTTGGAAAATCAGGAATGGAGCATTTGACATTTATTGAAGCTGGGCAAAACTTAGTCAGCTTTCTGAATACAAAGTTCTCAGCGGCTTTTCTTTCCACCCTTCTTGCCCCCTAAGATATAATCAACTACTATCTTGTCCTTTTATTGATTAACTGAGGATGTTCGCCCGATTCTTACATGTCATTGCTTAAAAAAATAAGGGCATATGGTTTGGGAGAGAAAAAAGTATAAAGGTGCAACACTCCATTCCATTGCATTTGTGTTATGTGGTGCAACAGTTCCTGTTGAAGATTTGTATCTTGCAGAGCTGTTTGCTTTGAAGGAGCAATGCTTTTAAGGAAAGGTCCTCTTTCTCTCAAGACAATCCTATATTTAGGTTAGTGAGCATGGTTGGAAAAAGTGAACAAGCAGAAGTTCCTTATGCTTGATAGTTTGTATTTTCTTTTCTCCAAAATCAGCTGTTACAATACAGAGTTATTAGCTCTCCCTATAAACCTGACTTCAGTTATATCCTCAGTTGGTCACTGCTACAAGAAAACTATTAATGTTTTAATTTATTTTTAAGCAGGAGTAAGAATGTCTTCAGTGATATATTTTCTCAAGTTCTCTGAATTGGCATGAAATTTAGAAAGTGAAAACAAGCCAAAAGGACTCAAATGATTAACAAATACAAAATCTGTTCTGAATCTTCCATAGCTCTTAAATTTAATTACCATTTAATTCTTGTTTCATTTTTGTGGGGGTGTTTTGTTGATGGTAGTGCACCACAGACTTTTTTAAAATTGATCACACCTTCTTACTTCATACTTATGTTCTTTATCAGCAATTCCAGGGAAAAAGTCATCTTCTTGAGCTCCAAGTATTTGTAATCATGTAATGCGAGGTGTTTGGGTATCTTCTACAACACTATCCAGTGTATAGTGATTTTCTCTTTTAAATAGTGATGTTCTGTTTACAGTTTTAGAAAACTGATAGTTTATAATAAATATTTCTACAGTTTTCTGGAAATGTCAAATTTGAACCCATGGAAGGAATCCATAAGGCTGAAAACTTAGTAAACCAAGTTTACTGTGTAACTCCATAGCATTATATATATATTAAGCTGCTGCGGGAGGTAGAGTCATCACACATTCACCTTTCCTATAAAGAGACTTTTCAAGTTTGATTGGAAGTGGGATCTAAACTAAGAAGTGCAGTTATGTGAGTTATACAGAACTCTTTGAGCATATTAGTGGCTATTTTTTTTTCTGTCGGAGTTGTAAAACATACTCTGAAAAAGTGTAAGAATACAAGAGCAGCAATGCGTGGGTCATAAAAAATAACATATAGTCTAGGATGCAACAGCAAGCATAACCAAGAGCTTAGGAAAAATTAGGAGAAAGCATCCCATTGCATCGTACTTCTTTCTTGTGCTTGTTTTGAACCTTGATTTCACTAGTTTCACTTCATGTCCTCTAGTAGTTAGGTTGGAAGATATTCCCCCATCTCTTTTAGGGTGTGCTGAGTCTTCTCTCCTCCAGACAGTGGAGCTCTGGTTTACTTAATCATTCCTTGAATGGAAGCCACTCCAGAACCTGGTGCAACCTTTGTTGTCCTTCTCTGATCCTTTTTCCATCTTTCCTTTTCAAGATGAGACACCAGAACTGCACACAGAATTGAAGACATTTGCAAAACACAGGATTTATACATGTCTGTGTAGCAATGTTCCCTCAGCCTTTCCTAATAATTCTTTTAGAAAATAACTTTGGTCCAAGTGCTCTCACATTTTAAACAGTCACCACCATGACTTTATGTGATGGCTTCTGATTAAAAGGAGTAGAGCAGCATAGCTCACAACATGAGAGAGTTCATGTAGCGGCAACACTTGCATTTGTTCATTAGTTTTGTTGAACCCTCCAATTTGTGGCCAGTTGATCACAAACTGGCAAGGAAAATGAGCCTTTCACACTGTGATCACATAGCGATGATTGTTCTTGTTTCGTTTTCCTAGATCCGCCTTCTGTTTTCCAAAGCACTGATGGAAACTGGGTAGCTCTGCAGAATGTCACTTTGCCTCGTCCTCGGATGCTTGCCAAACCAAAGAGTCAAGTATTTGAAGCTTTGGAGAACGAATCCAGCATTGTGTCTGCCTATGATGAGATGGGCTCAGACAGCGAGGATGACTACGACTGGAATGTGGCCTTGAACAAGCTGCGTCGGAGACCTCGGCAATTACCAGATGATTTCTATTACACCGGTTCCCAGTACGGTACTGAATGGGTTTATGGGAATGACCAGTACCAGGCAGTGAACTCCCCTTCCTCTGGGTTATACACCAACACTGAGACACTGTTTTCTGATTCTGAAACATCTTCAGTAAACTCTTCCCAGGAAGCTAAAGGACCTAGCAAACTTCTCTGGTTACAAAGCAGAACTGAAAGTGATAAACCCAGAATAGAAAAAAAACACTTCCATGGAGAACTGGATGTAAATTTCAATCCACAAGCAACCAGCTTGGAGTATTCGGACAGCAGTGAGACTGAAGAAGTCCATTATGATTTAGAAAAGAGATCAAGAAGATGGAGGAAGAACAAAGCCATCTCTGAAGAGTTATGTGAAGGAAAAAATCACACAAAAGCCAACAAGAGGAATTTAAGTCAGGTAATTGTGTTTGAGCTTACCAAGTGCAATCTCAAAAAGAGCTGAGCAAAACTAATTAAGCTGTGCTGGCAATAACATTTGAATCAGGAGTGGGAGGTGGAGTGTTCTTCCAAGCTTTATCCTCCTTGTGCCTCGTAACAGAGAAGTAGAAAAGGTAAAGTGTTAAATATACCGTGAGCAGCGTCTGTCTCTTTCTCAAATAGGGCACTTCCATCTGATCAATGGCATCATTAACAGTGCTCTTGAACAAAAAACGAGTCAGGATTTGCCAACAGCTAAGAAATGTTGATTGGTCACCTGTTGGGCCAGGTTTTTTAATTTCCTTGGTTTTTGGAATAAGAAATAACTCATATGCCTGGGAATCTGTTGTGTGCTGTTTGCAAATGTCCCAGTAAGGGATAAAGCTAATGAGCAGCAGAAATTTAGAAAGGGCTGTTTTTGAGAAAGGGTGTCTGCTTTTAATTGGTCACTTCATTATGAGTTCTAGTGTGTTAGGGTGTTTACAAACTACTTCCATTTAAATAATTTGTAATTCAATTAAAAAAAAAGAAAACCAAAACAAACAGAACATAACAGCTCAAACATAGAGTAACTGATCATACAACTTGAAGACAGCAAAGCACTCTCCAAACATTTCTTTTAAACAACAAGTGTGGGATAAACAGAAAGCAAAGATGTCTGTTTGAAGTTAGTCCAGGCCTAGAACTGATATTATTTAAGGGATCCAGTTGTCCTCCAAAACTTTTTTAGCAGTACAAACACACTTATAACTAATTACCCAGCTGGATGAGGAGAATACTGACCCCTTGTCCAGTTCCCTTTCCCATCTCCTACCCCTCTCAAATCCTGAAGCTGCATCATTGCTGCAGCGGAGTAATGGTAAGCCTGAAGCAAAGAGCCAAGTGCTGTCTTCTCCCTGTGCCTCTGACTACAAGCAGCCCAATCCAGTCTTTAAAGCATCTGAGCAATTTTATGGCGCCTGGAGTTGGTATTCTTTGCTTTTACTACAAGCCTATATTTCCCATGGAAAGACATCAGTACAGCTCATCATAAGATCAGAATTCTAGGATTTCAGAAGGTTTTTAATACTGGGTAAACCATTCTTAATTCTGTATCTCTTCCACCTACTTCTATGAGACAGGTGTGTGTGTTTTACACCAATCCATTTGTACTCGTGTCCTCATATTTTTATAATACAAAGTTGTTGAAGGGGAGTTGTGTATGATAATGTACACTATCAACACATCAGTGGCCATTAGTGACTTCTTAGAACATCGGGCAGAATTACAGGATTCTCCAGGGGCTGCACAAACACCATATTTGGTGCATAGACTTCTGCTTTTCCTTGTCTGGCTTCGTGTATTTGTGCATATTCTGTGTGTCTATATGTGTCTGTATTCATATTGTGTCTTTCAAGTTACTGCTGCTCTGCAGAGTATACAGGGTGTTCCATAAAGATGGACCCAATTTCAAAGTAGTATATTTCATGATGGCAACTTGCTACAATTACACAAAAATTTACTAACAGTTTAATGGGTTATCTAGTGGTAATCATTCAAAACTCTATGTCCCAGCCTTTCACGTGGTAAAGAGTTTCATTCATGGGCAGTTCGTGGTTGCAGAGATATAGTGGTTTCAAATTGGGTCCATCTTTTTGAAACACCCTGTAGAATAGCAGAGCTCACAGAGCAGATGTCCTGGAGATGTTCCTCCAGGGGAGAACAGAAAGGCAGGCTGTTTCCAGACATATATGTTGGCATCCATACTTCAGTAGCTTAGTGTGCACTTTGAAGTGCAAGGTGGTGCAGAAAATCATTGCTCTTTTCAGCTCTTCTGTGAGTTGCTTTGTGTCTTAAGTGCTGCATATAACTCTCTGTTGTGCTCAAAAAAGACAAGGTTTGGGATTCTGACCCATTCTCCCCTCCATTTTTCCCAAGGCTAAAAGTCTGTCCCTGCTGTCCTGCTCCCTTGGCACAGTGGGGCAGGCGGAGGTTCACTGCCTCTGGATCATGCTACTGTTTTCAAAGTAATGAAACTCTCACTAGGAAGTGTAGATATGGGTGGGTTTGCATACATTTTGTTTGTGTCTGGGGACACACAGTCACCCTGGTGGTTGAATTGACGGCTGGTGCCCACATTCAGAGAGCTGTTACTCCAGCCTCTGGTATGCAAGTGCTGCTGGGGGCAGGAGAGGACTGGCTACTGCAATTTACAGCAAAGATGTTGCACGGTTGAGCAATTCTAGGAAGCAATTGAAATTATAATGAGCATAAAGAATATGATTTGAGGTATCATAATAAATTAGCCAGACATCATTGATATTGCTTAGAAAAAATAGATTAAAGGGGTGTTGGGGTTTTATACAATCCCCAAGGTAATGTATTGATCTTGGTAGAATGATTGAGGCTGCAGCAGAGAGACCCTTACGTGTAAATAGTTTGTACAAAATGATAGTGCATGGAGAGGTGCATGGAGAACTGCAGACAGCTTAAACTTAAGGAAGCTTCATTGTTATAGAATTGTTATATACTGTTATATGGAAGCCAGTTATAAATTTTTCACATGCTGATGGTGTACAGAATTTACAGAAACCCTATAAAATGCTCTTCTAAGCCATGTCGCATCTAGACGTTAGACACTGAACTACTGATTATATGGAAATTGCAGTGATGAAACATACTTTTTCTTGATTTTATTGCATTGTAATAATAACTGTGTTTTACTACATTGTAATAATAACAAGATGATTTGTTAACCATTATGTTTTCATCAGCATTGTAGAACAGGATATCAGTTTAGGAGTCTAGAAGTTGGGTTTTTGGTTTTAATTTTCAAATAGTGCCGGTCATTTTCTTGTTTGCTGCTCTTGGAGACTTACAGTGAAATGAAAATGAGCTCTTTCCTCTCTCCCTACTTGAAGTCTAGAGAACTGTAAGCAATAAAATTCTGGAACAATTGTGGTCATGGCATAACTCACAACTGAATTTCTATTAAAAATCAGGTATCCAGGTATCAAGATCCAGTACCTAGATTAGGATAATGCTGTGGCTTTTTTTTTTAAACGGATTTTAAAGTCAACACTGGAATCTCTGTGACTGAGAGAGAGCTCATGGTATGAAGCCTAGAGTGACTTAAAAAAGGAAACCTGAGAATGGATATCAAGATGTACTGTAGTGGTAGTCAATGGTGCGGAGTCTAGTTGGAGGCCAGTATCTGGTGGAGTGCCTCAGGGGTCAGTACTGGGGCCAGTATTATTCAATATATTCATTAACAATTCGGACGAGGAAATTGAGTGTACTATCAGCAAGTTTGCTGATGACACTAAGCTGGGAGGGGTGGCTGACACGCCAGAAGGCTGTGCTGCCATCCAGTGGGACCTGGACAGGCTGGAGAGTTGGGCGGGGAATAACCTGATGAAATTTAACAAGGGAAAAAGTAGAGTCCTGCATCTGGGCAGGAACAACCCCAGGTTCCAGTATAGGTTGGGAAATTAGATATTAGAGAGCAGTGTAGGGGAAAGGGATCTGGGGGTCCTGGTGGACAACAGGATGACCATGAGCCAGCACTGTGCCCTTGTGGCCAGGAAGGCCAATGGCATCCTGGGGTGTATTACAAGGGGGGTGTTTGATCGAGAGAGGTCCTCCTTCCCCTCTACTCCGCCCTGGTGAGACCACATCTGGAATATTGTGTCCAGTTCTGGGCCCCTCAGTTCCAGAAGGACAGGGAACTGCTGGAGAGAGTCCAGCGTAGGGCAACAAAGATGATTAAGGGAGTGGAGCATCTCCCTTATGAGGAAAGGCTGAGGAAGCTGGGTCTCTTTAGCTTGGAGAAGAGGAGACTGAGGGGTGACCTTATTAATGTTTACAAATATAAAAAGGGTGAGTGTCACAAGGATGGAGCCAGGCTCTTCTCGGTGACAACCAATGGTAGGACAAGGGGTAATGGGATCAAGCTGGAACACAAGAGGTTCCACTTAAATTTGAGAAAAAACTTCTTCTCAGTGAGGGTGCCAGAGCACTGGAACAGGCTGCCCAGGGAGGTTGTGGAGTCTCCTTCTCTGGAGACATTCAGAACCCGCCTGGACATGTTCCTGTGCGACCTCACCTAGGCGTTCCTGCTCCAGCAGGGGGATTGGACTAGATGATCTTTTGAGGTCCCTTCCAATCCCAAACATACTGTGATACTGTATTTGGGGAGAGTTTTTTTGCCACTTAATGATAGATAAAAGAACAACCTGCTTAACTGGGTTGCTTGTAGAGATGCTGTAAACACAGTCGTGAAGCGAGACATGAAAACTGTCCTGATAAACCAAGGTCCTACTGTAATAATTTTCTGATAATCCGATTGCTTATGTATCACAGAAGATACCTGTTTCTTGTGGAAACAACTGGGAAATGTAACCTTGCTTTTAATGCTAATTATTTTTCAAGTTATAACTTCGTGCAAGTAATTTCCACCAATCTCTGTCTGCTTTTATTTTTATTAACAATGTTAACAAGTTATCTTATTGGTAATAATAGTATTGCTCTATTTGCTTTCGTTATCTTTTTGAGAGGAAGAGATGTTGCTTAGTGTAGCTGCAGTGCTCGTATTTCTGATGGAAAGTGGAGTGGCTTAATTGCTTCAAGTAAAGGAGATGCCCTCATGATGAATTTGCTCCTTTGATCAGGAGACCCTACTGTTTGTTCAGAAGACCCCACTGCTGATCCCAGCCCTCCCGCCCTGCAGCCAGGTGGGGAGTGAGAGCTGTCAGACAGCCGGTCCCCACAGGATGGCGCTTGGGATGTATTTATGGAAAAAAAAAATGTCCTGAAATTACACTGACTCTCTCTGAAAAACTGCCTACAAACCTCACAGTTTGTGTCTTCTAAATACTGTAGTTTCCAATTTTTGGTTTTCTGTATGAATGGAGCTCTGTTGCAAGGGTTTATAATATAACATAGATTTAGTTCTGGATCCTCCAAGACAGTACTTTGCCTGCTTGCTTGCTTGCTTTATTTGGGGACTTTTTTTTTGTTGGCTAGGATTACATTGAGTTATCAGCCATTTGTATGCAAAGATTTGGACAGTGCGTATGAGGAAAGGTGTATTTCCTAGTTCATTGTCTGCTAAGGGACTTGCGCTTGCATTAGAAAAACTTGATTTTCTTCTAGTGAGCCTGGATTTGTGGCTCTGTTAGTTTGCCAGGCCCTCACTGAAGCTCTGTTTTCAGCTAAAGTGGTAGCCCTTTATTCTTGTTTGCAGATGTTAGTGCTATATGTTGCTGATAGATGCAAATGGGTAGTTACACAATGATATATACGAACACAAAGATGTCATTAAACGTAACAGACAGAGCCAAAGTGTGAACAGTAAAGAATAATGAACTTTAAGATAGCATCTATTAAATAAATAATAATAATAGTACCTTACCATGTATTTATTATTTTTTATTCTTGTCATGGCTTCTTAATGCATTTTTTATTATGTTAATAAATAGAAAGAGGTATCATCTTTTTACAAATAGTTCACTGCCACCATCTGGAAACCTCAACACACAAGCCAGGCTGTCTACCAGTAACAGAAACTACAAAGTGTAGCATTATGGGATATCATTATCTCTGTGTGTAAGCAGGAACTAACAGCTTTTGCAAATGTAAATACTCCACCTGCTCATTATAAGGAGGCTGGAAAGCAGGAAGGTGGATAATAGACATACCTGAATCCAGCTGTAACAAAAACAATACCCTCAAGGCAAGGCCTTCCACAAGGGGTGCTGAGCAGTTTAAGCTAAGCAGTTCTATGTAAGAAGCCCTCAGAGGTATCATACGTCTTTCTGTGAGAAGAACTCTGCCAGTACTTCATGGTACAGCAGTGGGATGGAAATGTGGGAAAACCTGCCCCTCTGGACTGCCAGCCATCCTCACTGCTCCACTAGATTTTGTACACGTTATCTATCAGCTTATTTAAATGAGAATAGCAAACTTCTGCCTTTACAAGCTTGATCTGCTCAAGTGTCTGCATAGAATGGGATTTTCTGCTCTCCCCTGCAGACTCAGCCCCAAGGGAAACTGTCCTCTTTCTGCCCAGACACTGCTAGAGGAAGCCCCCACCCCTGGTACAGGGCTGTCA
The DNA here is from genome assembly GCF_036013475.1 of Columba livia. NCBI lineage: Eukaryota > Metazoa > Chordata > Aves > Columbiformes > Columbidae > Columba > Columba livia. Next base: position 48,701,520 of record NC_088603.1, on the reverse strand, counting down.
GAGCTCACTAGCAAGTCTTGTAATCCTAAACCACATGTTTTGTTACACAAGAGTAGGTTTTTGGAGGTACCTATTAAATGAATGGAGGTAAGTCAAGTAAAGAGAGATTCTACTAATGAGTTTAAACTAGATACCTAATTATAAATAGCTGAAGTTTAATGAGATGTATCGCCACTGACCTGTTTTCTCTGAACATACAGGTGCACAGCTTAGCCATGCTTTCTATCCTGTAAATCCCATAAATTATGTTTGTTTTTCTCCTGGGTACAAACTGATGAGCTGATTGATTCAGCAACAGTTTTCCAGTTTTTTAGTAGTATTTTAGTGATATGTGAGTATTTTTCAATAGCAGATTGTTGGGTGGATGTTGTAATGAGTTGATGAACGACAGGCAGGGTATGTTGGAAAAAATCTGTTGTTACGATTTGAGGAAGCACCATTATGATAAATACAGATTTTCAATTAAAAGGTAAAATGATACCAGTCTTCTAGATAAATGTAGAAGCACAACATAACATATTACAAAACCAAAGTGGAAACACTGATTTGAATCTTGTTCTTGATCTTATTCAGAATAGCTTTGAAGCTCATTTGGCAGAAAAGGTATTTATTCTGCAAAAGCTGATTGTTTGGGAAAAGAAGAACTTTCAGCATAGGCCTGTGGTTCCCCTTCTTTATAGCTAACCATGTACTTTCAAATCCTGATTTTTCCAAAAGGGCCTTCTGCATCCTGAATGCAAGCTGTAAAGCAATACTTTAGTTTTGTAATTGATTCACAGGTAACTGCAGACAAAAATTGTCCAGAAAGCTGTGAAAGCGCTAGACACCACATAGTATGGTTTACTGTATGAGAGAGAAGGATTGACATAATAAGCACGATGTGGCAGTCCATTAAGAGCAGTTTGGCAGGTAGGGTTTGTGGGAGAGTTGTCAGAGTTAATGTTTCCCGTGAGCACTGGATGTAATTGGTCCATCCATAAATAATGCTGCCGTGGCTGCACAAAGAAAATCTCCTGGTTTTGTATTTCCAAATGAATGGTAGAGAGAACACAGCTTTTAGTCTCACCAGCAGTGTTGGTCCTGTCACGCTAGGAGAGCATAAGGCAAATAGGAAGAACTTCCCATCTGAGAATTGTTCTAAATCATCCTCTTAGACCTGCTGCAATGTGCCCACAGCTTCTGGGTCCCAGGCTGCAGTCTTCATAGCTTCCTTCTGGGTGGTTTTGTCATGATTATGCTCCATTTCAAAGAATTAATCTCTTTTAAAACTACCTAATTCCACCTTGCTTTATGCACTTGACTGACACACTAAACAAAGTGTCTAAGTATTCTAAGCTTTCTCTTAGCAGTCAGCAGGGGGAGAAGAGCATTTCCAGGAGGCAGTTAGTGCTATACGTAGAGCAGGTTGCTGTGGGAGATGCCTATATCTCTCTCCATGGATTGCAGTGGAAACCAGGGGAAATTAGGTCCTAATCAGACAGCACAGATCCAGAAAGTAAGTTGGTGTGTATCTGGACATTAGGTTTTGGCATAACCATCAGCTGTTTTCAGATGTCCTGCAAAGGCTTACAAAAAAAAAAGAAAGCCCCCTTTCCACATTATTAAATGTTGGGCAGGCACCCTGCTAAAAGGATTTTGCTTTTCTTCTGCTCAGCTTTCAAAGTAAGGAGCTTGTTGTTTTCAAAGCTGTAACACCCACCATACTTAACTGAGCCTCTGAGTACTTCCACCTTTAAGGATCCAAGAGTAAGAAAAGAAGGTGCTCCTAAAGACTGAATTTGTTCCAAGGAGATTGGTCTTTGGAAAATAATAATCACTGTAAAGGATCCACCTATGTAAATATTCACTGGGAAAGATGAAAGTCTGAAGCAAGATATGGAATAAAAGAGAGATTTTTCAAAACTTGCTTCCAGTAGTCTTTAAGAAAAACACGAGTAATGCTGAAGACCAGCAGACCAGGGACCTTGAGCGCAGCTTTCAATTGAAAGCTGGACACAACTGCCAGGTCACAAGTTATTTCATTCCCACACTTCACTTTCTTTGTCTGCACTGTGCCTGAGAGTGGTGGCAGTGCAGTGCTGGGAATGGGAAATGCCATTTAGGCGTTTATTTCCTCAGTTGCACACAGATATATAATGATTTTGATAGTTCCTTTTTACATAATATAAAAGTAAGGAGGTATGATAAATATGATCCAACAGGTGTGAGTTTACTGGCATTCTTCTCTAAAGACGTGATATTTTTTTATCAGCACACTTAGTGTGCTTTCTTTCCAGCTTCCCTGCAGAGTGATCATACCTGTGCTTTTCTAGGAAGCTATGTGTTTTCCCTTCTGTACCTATACAGCAATTATACTGTTCTTCTAATTTCTTTGTAGGATTTCGATGATTTATCAGAAACAGATATAAGCAGTGAGGATCAGCGTCATAACATCAAGCCTGACCTTATGGAAGAGGAGCTTAAGTCCAGGTTATTTCAGCTCGCTGCTAAAATGAGTGACAAGGAAACATCTTCTGGTGAAGAACAAGAGTCAGAACCTAGAACGGACCCTGAAAACCAAAAGGAGAGTTTGTCCTCAGAGGAAAATGGCAGAAGTATTCAGGAAGAGTTGAAGAAGGTAAGTGGTCATTGTAGAGGCTTTTGGTTAGAAAATTAAACATAGTCGCTTAATAAAACCTGAGGTGTTTTACGCTGGGTCTGAGCCTGCAAGCCTTCGGCAGTTAAAACTTCAATTAAGGTTCCTTCCTGTGAGACTACAGCATGAATTCAAACCAGTGAACTTAGCTTGTATAATAAACCTTTGACTGATATTAATGGAATTATGTCAGTTTATACTGACTAAGAATTGACTTATATGTTATTATTTTAAAAAATAGCCAGTTTTCCTTGTTTCCTTCTGGCTAACCAGTTAGTTTAGATGTTTTGGTTTTTTTCAGACTTTTTATTTGCTCTGATATTTTTAGTGTCATGTAGTTCATTCTGGTGCCATAGATTCTTACTTTGCCTCCCTACTGGAATATGGTATGCTTCTGTAAAGCTTTCCAACCCTGTTACTCTGTCAGCTAATAGGCCTCTGTGGGTAGTAACATATTCTAGTGAAACTAAAATCCAGTGTCAGTTCTGATAATGTACGAGATCTTCCATTTGTGCCATTTCACCTTTATAACGAGATGTTTGATGTCAGTGTCACTCCACAGGACTTACCACCTGCCCTCTTCAAATCCAGTGGTGTGCTTGAATTTTGGTGCTGTAGGAGCCCAGCACCACCCCTTGCCATTCAAGCATTCTTAGATCCACAACTCTCTGAAGGAAATCTATTCTTCATAATTTGATAAGTGTTTTGTTCAAATGCGGCAAAGAACTAAGACACCAGGAGGTGGAAGCAGGATCAAGTGATCCAGGTGGATAATAGAACCCTGTCCAGTGTGCAGGAGTGGTGTCAGGAAAGCCAGTGCCCACCTGGAGTTGAATCTGGTGAGGGACACAATGGGAAATAAGACTAACTTCTACAGATATATCAGGAGCAGAAGCCAGATGAGGGAAAATGAGACTCACTACTGAAGTGACCCCGTGACACAGGACGTGGAAAAGGCCAAGTTACACAACATTGTTTTGACTTTAGTTCACGGGTAAGATTTGCCCTCAAGAATTCCAGGCCGCTGAGATCTGTGAGAAAGTCTGGAGCAGTAAGACTTACCTGTGGTAGAGGAAGATCAAATCAGCAGACATTTCAACAAATGGGACATACACCACTGCATGGCACCCAATGGGGATATGCTCATCGCAGCTGAGGGAGCTGGCCCATGTCATAGTGAGGCCACTCTTATTCATCTTTCAACAGTCATGGTAATCTGGGGAATTCAGAGCACCAAATGTTTATTTTGACTTCAACAAAGCTTTCAACAAGGTTTCACATAACGTCCTTACAGACAAATTGAGCAAGGACTGGATACGTAGACAGTGAGGTGGACTGAAAATTGTCTGAAGCTGGGTGGAAAGGGTTGCAATCAGAGGCTTGAAATCCAGCTGGAGGCCAGTCCCTAGTGGTATACCCCAGTGGTCAGTACTGGCACTAGTACTGTTTAACAACTTCATTATTGACAAAGACAATGAGACAGAGGGTACCCTAAGTTTGGAGGAGTGGTCAATACATGAGATGGTTCTGTTGTCATTCACAGGATCTTGACAGGCTGGAGAAATATGCTAACAGAACCTCATGAGGTTCAATGAAAGGAAATGCAAATTTCTGCTCCTGGAAAGCAATTATCCCATGCATCAGTACAGGGTAGAGGCCATCTGGTTGTGAAACAGCTTGGCAGAAAAGGACGTAGGGGTCCTGGTAGACACAACGGTGAACATAAGCCAGCAATGTGTACTTGCAGAAAAGAAGGCCACCAGCATCCAATGAACCACGGGAGGTGATTATTCCTCTCTATTCAATAGTCGTGACACCAGTTCTGGAGTGCTGTGTCCTGTTCTGGGCTCCCCAGTACGAGGGACACATGGACAAGGGACATACTGGAGTGAGTCCAATGAAGGGCCATAGAGATAATTAAAAGGCTGGGACATCTGTTATATGAGGACAGGCTGAGAGAGCAGGAATTGTGTAACATAGAGAAGGTTTAAGGAGGATATCTTCAATGTGTATGAACACCTGTTGGGGGAGGAGGGAAGGTTGGAAATAAAGAAGTGGGAATCAGACTTTTCTCACCTGTGTTTAGTGACAGGACAAGAAACAGTGGGCACAATCTGAAATATGAGAAATTCCATCTGAACATCAAAAGCTTTTTTACTATGAGGGTGGTCAAATGCTAGAAAAGGTTTCCCAGAGAGATTGTAGAGTTTGTGTCCTTGGAGATGATCAAAGGAGACTGGACACAACCCTGGGCAACCTAATCTAATTGACCCTGCTTTGACCAGAGTGGTTTGACTGGGTGATCTCCAGAGTTCCTTTCCAAACTTAAGTAGTCCGTGACTCTCTGATTCAGAGTTATTTAGCCATGGACTACACAGCAAAGTACCTTTCTCATCACGTATGCAAATACTTCCTTGATGTACACACAGCCTTTTCTAAGGAAATATAATAGGAAAAAAAAAAAGCTTTATCACCAGTGCTTGTTATGAGCATTCGATTTAGCTTGTCTTTGGTTTACAAAGTCAAACCAGCAATATCAAATTATTCAACAGGATATCTAGGCTAGCCAGGTTATATCATGGTGCAGTTGAAGTTCAGAATTCAAGGCTGTGAATAGAACTCTCTGAAATGCTCCTATATGGTCAGCTGGGCACAGAAAATGGCAGATGCATGTTTTGTGGTGTATTTATTCACCTGCATGCATCTACAAAGTAATATTAGTTCTTTATTCCTGCTCGGATTTTATTATTCCTTTAAAATTTGTATGTCAGTTATTTAAAATAATGCAAAGATTAGTAATTTTTTCCATAGGAAAATGTCCTTAAGTTTAAAAAAGTAAGGGGCATACCATGTTCAGCAAAAGGAGAATGCTGGGAAATCCTAACTCTTTGTTGATTTTAGATGAAAAAACAACTTTTAGTCATTCATGGTCGCAGTATATATTCTTTCTGTCTATAATAAAGGAAGCAAATATCCCAGTATTATTCATGGTCATGACTTCAGCAGAATTAATAGCAGAACTTGTTCCAGCTGTAGAGAAACAAGCAGGCTGCTTTCATGCTCATTCTTGACAGTTGTCTTTAAAAGTGATTTAAATTCTTTTGGTGCGTGCCTTCTCTTTGGAAAGGTGGCTGACCAATATCTTACAATGAAGTACTGAAGATGACAGTGTATAATACCAGTTGTAGCTATGGTAACCTAAAATGTAAAGGCCTAGCTAAACTCATAAAACATGCAATAACTTTAAGATGACTAGATGGCATATCTCAATGGAGACAAGCATAGAAATTGTATTTTCAAGGAACCAGTAATTTTAGATGCCTTAAAAGCCAGATGTCCCAATATGCTCTCTCTTTAAGAAACCTGATTTTTGGAGAACATATATGTGGGGAATAATAGATCTTTCAGACTGGCACTTAGCATTCTTGGCCAGAGACCCAGCCTTCTGACCTGGGCATCAAGTTTAAAATTAGGTATACAGAAGCACTAATTCTGGGCCATTAAAATGAGAGCTCAAGTGCCTACAGTCTGCTTTGAGCTCCTGAATACAAATTAACTACTGTATTTTAGCCATCTTGCTTATAATTTATCCATGCTGCTTGTCTTTGGTAGGCTTTAGTCTTCTATTCTCACACTCATTCTGAAACATATTAGCAACCTTAAATCATAGGGAATTTCTAGTTACAGTACACTTGACCATAGAATAAGATTTAAAAAAACATGTATTGTTTATTGAATCACTGGAAATTAAGTACCTGGTGCTCATGAAAATCTGACTTTCATGTGTCTGCACCTTTAAAAATCTGGACTTCTGTTTTTCACGGAAGCTGGGAATCTCATATAATCACATGTTGAGCTGATGTTTTAAAAAGGATATTTAGTATATTAAAATCTGTGGCAAAGGCAAGAATAGGCACATCTTGAGTGAGGAGTTAGCTGAAGTTGGGCATATATGTGTTCTCAGTCTTTGCCCCAAACTAAGCTCTTGAGCTGTATGTCTGCCTTTAAGTTTGAAAATGCTGACTTTTGAGCTAATTATTTAATTTATGTGGGATACTTGAGGATTTAGGTGGGTATTATTAATAATTAAATTAATTCTATGCCTTAGACTTAGACCTCCTTAGACATTTGGCACAGTAATTTTCAACATTTCTGAGTTTGTGATTGCCTAAAATTGACTTGTGGAGATTCACAGCTCTCTAAACCAAACATAATCCTGCAGCAGACTTGTGCTTATTAAGCTACAGAAGTAGTTAATGGTCTTTTTGGGGTACACAGTGCCCTGAAATCTTGCTCATCTCAGTAGTGCAATGAACGGCTGTGGAGTCTCTATGTGCTCAGGCTAGAGCTTGCCTTCAGCCCCTCTAGTCTTCAGGTGTGAGCAAAGCAAAAATCACACTGTGGAACTGTTGTTAGTGAAGCATCTTGTATTTTGCTAGCACAGGGATTTGCACAGTTCTTTCTGCCTTGCTCTTTTGGTTTTTTTTAGTGGTTTTTGTGTTTGTTTTTGCTTTGCCCCCCAAAACTCTAACCAAAACAAAGTATAAATCCCCTTGGAGGTATCATAATGACACTGATATTGAGAATGGCAAGCATGATCAATGGGATATATTTAGTTCCTGCTCTCCTCTATCCTTTCTCCTTCTCTTTTAATGCTTTCATGAAGGTGAATAGTCCTGGTCTGTATTTCATGGTATACCCCAGAATTACATTCCAGAATGCAAGTTCAGCAGTGCCTAATGCAGACTGCATTTTGAATGCAGTCTACCACTGTGACCACTATATCAGAAACTATAGAAATACTGTTTAAAAAACAGAATAACCCCTGCCAATTTTGCAAATTGCCGCAAATAGCATAAAACCCGAAACAGTTAAAACCTTAGCTGTGTTTCTCTTTTTGTCTCCTTTTACTTTGTATTCCTTCTTGCATAAGGTATATAAGTGAGCAAGTTAAACTTCAGTAGTAACGTTGAGTTTCTCTCCCCTTTGCATCAGTTTGATGCCCCATGCTGTGTACTTGAGGAATTTTTTAATCCCTTTATGCATTTAGTTCTACTCAGAGACTCTTACAACCAAAACTTAGTAAGTTTGTTTAAATCCTGCTGTTTTCTGTTGACATTATTGCATGACTAGGCAAAGAACAGCTCTTTTCTGAATGACAACCTGTAAGTTTATTAAGTAACACAATGAGATCCTGTTCCGTAAGCGAAACCTCCAAGCTCCTTGACAGTAGGAGTATTCTTTCAGTAAAATATTTATGCCTTCATTCTCTGGAAATGTTGTATTCATCTTGGGTTGTATGAAACTTTATTTTGGGGAAAGTATGTACTACGAGCATCATCTTCGTGTGTATTTGTGCCAGAAGCCTATATTATCATTTTGAGAGAGTACATCTTACATTTTTCACCAGGTAAATTAGCACTTTTCAACTACCAGTATTATGAGATTGACACTTATTAGAAAATCTGCCTGGCATCCCTCTTTAGCGGGAGGAGCAGCCGGTGGATGTGGGTGCACGTTACTGCAGCAGAAGAGACGGGCAGTCGCTGGTGTGGTGTGTGCTGGTGCCTGTGCCTGTGCCTGGACAGGGCTCGGGGAGAGAGGTCAGGTCAGGGAGGACTCATGGGACCTGTTTTCTAGAGAGAAATATGCTCGCAGCCTTGCTGGAGCTGGAGAATGGCACTGGCAGGCACATGGCAGTGAATGCCTCCTGTGTATCACAGACCTGTGAAAGCATCACGGTAGGGATGGCTGTGGTGTTGTAACAGCAGTGCTATCACAACAAGAGAGAGCCCTTGTCTCCTCACGACTGCGCTTCCGTTAACCATTTGGGCTGGGGCATGCGCCATCCTCACAGAAGACGGAGCAGCGGTTTTTGTGATCATTACCTTGCAGCTCTCTGAAATGAAAATGATGCTGAGGAACTCACAGGTATTTTGGTTGTTGTGTTGGTCTGGGCAGGGGTTAATAAGGAAACTGCATCCCGCTTCATATGCCTGAAGACTTTAGCAATGACAGAGTAAAAGTTCCTAAACGAGCCAGAAACCCATGGCTCACTTAAGCAAGAAAATGTAATTATGTAGTATAGTAGCTTTCCTGTTTTGCCCCCTAATACTGAGCAGTGTAATGCAATCACATCTTCCTCCTGGGTTAACAACTCAGAAGATATTTGTGTATCTGTTGTTTCACATTTTTGTATGCAAGATGTTTGGAAATTTTTTTGTGTTTTGATGGATCGTGGCTTTTATTACGATGCTAATTATCTGGTCGGTCTTCCAAAGTCCAGGATCGAAAACTGAATGTGCACAGCATTGTAAAAAGTGATCTTTAATGTTTATGAACTGCAGATAATCTATGCACAGGATTTTGAATGGCAGTAGAGAAAAAAGATTTTGGTTAAGGCAGGTGAAAACAGTGGCTTTTTCTTCTGGAAGAGGCGTGAGACTTTAATCTTCACATTGGGCTAATGGATCCAAAGTTCTAAGTTCTCAGTTCAGCAAAGCAGTCAAGTATCTGTTCGGTTTTAAACTGAGTAGTAGTTTGCTGGACAAAAATCTCATTCAAGAGATTTATCTCATGCATTTACTATTATTTATTTTAATTATTTATTTATTATACTATTATTTATTGCTCTTTAGTATAGAAAATTAAGTTGGTTTTAGGTTTATTTTGTCAAAATCTGAATCTTCAATTTCAAGCAAAATAGTGGGCAGTGTGTTGCTCCAGTTGTCACAGTTTATGGGCTCGATACAGTATGGATATAGATATTTCCATCTGAGATGCCTTAGGGTATCCCACAGGACCTTTAACTGCTAGTGCAGAGGAAACATGCAGCTCACAGGTCCATCTCATCTCTGACAATGTTGTTTGAAAATCCTCAGCTACTTCAAGCTATTTTGAATTGCACCTTGTCTGCCCATATTAAAGCAACTGACTCAAAGCCCTGTTGAATCTACCTGGAGAAGTGCAGAATAAGTGAGATTTCAGTGGGATTCACATGGGGAATGAGCACCTTTGTAAACAAGATTCTCGTAGTCTCGGATTTGATGCTCAGGTTCATGAATACCCATGGAAACATCCTTCAGTTGTCAGATCACTAAGGGTTTATTTACTTAGGAAGAAAATGTAAAAACCATTTTACAGATAAAGTTAGTGGAGATCAGTGTAAGCCGCTGTAACAAATTGGGGGGAAATAGACTGTAACAAAAAAAGTCACTATTTTCCTGTCTCTTGTAAGCAGCCCAGAGACTTCAAGGCAAACCCCATCGGTTTAGTGTAAATAGACCTAAGTAAATTAGGAGGATTAAGGTAAGCCTAGTGACTTGACACTGAAGAGTGGTAGTATAAAGGGTTTTACTTGTTTATTTTGGGACAGTGAAGTCCAGGAGAGGGACAGCAGCAAACTGCAGGAAGTGACTTGGCACAAGATGTCTTAACTCAGCCCAGGTCTTTCCAACATGAGCATCTGACTGTGGTGTAAGTGAGGTCTAGACCCTTTTGTAACTAGAAACATATACAGTGTCCAAATTGCAATTGCATAGACACAAAAATTGAAGATAGCTGGCTTTTCTTTTTCTTAACGTTGCTGCAAGTCTTATTCTATTGCTAGTGCCACTTCACTTTGTGATGGTGGAAATCTGTTATATCCCATCTGTTTCATTTTATAAAAAATGATGTGGCATTTGCAATATCTGTCTTAATGAGATTGTTCTAAATCCCACAAACAAAAATAAATTAGGCATTGCTTTATTTTAAATATTTTAACAGCAAATGTAAAATCTATATTTCATGATATTTTGTATTAGCTAGTTTCTTTATCCTTGCTGTTCATTCTAAAGATCTCTGTAAGTCTGAACATATATAAATGTTAACCTGTGTAGCTGTTAACATAACTTTTCTGACCTTTTTATTTAACTGCTTTCCCACTATCTAGGAAAAACAAAAGGCTTTTGATCTTCATTTAAAGCTGCAGTTTTTATCCACTGTATTGCAGCAGGTGAGAATGCTTTGTTTTGTCTGTGTCTTCTTACATCTCTTACATAGTAAGAGATGCTATAAAGTGATATTGAGGGTTTCCACATTTTCCAAGCAAAATTCTCACACTCAAAATGTTTCCCTGGAAATACCAGGCCTGAAAAGATCATACCTTTTGGCCCAAATCAGTAATCATTGCAGAAAATTATTTTGTAATCACAGCTAGCTCTGTGTTATGATGGGAGTGATGAGTATGGAGCAGATTGGCTCTCTTATTTGGCTTGGTGATGAGAATTTGGTTTTATCGGTAAAGAAGAACAGAAGACAAAGATAAGGTCTATGATCTTCCTGTTCTTATGTACTTGCTTATATTAAAAATTTTTGAAAAAAAAAATCATTATTTCAGCAATTAGATTTTTTAGCAACTTCTGATTGTAGTGGTCTTCGAAAATCTTTACAAGCTCCCAATTAAAAAAAAATAAACAAAACCCTTAATTCATTCAGTATACATAGTTAGTAGATACTTTCTCACTTTGCTGCTAGTGTCTATTGCTTATCATTCGTATAGATGGGGTAAGGTTCATATTCTGTGCTATTTGAGTCTCATCTTAAGAGAATCAGATTTTATAAACAGATTTTCATTTTATTCCCTGAGCAAATAAATGCTTATCTTGTATTTTAAAATAGATGCTGGTTTTAGTACACTATATATAGTGGTAAGCAAATTAATTTGGTAGTATTCTCTCAGTCATAAAATAAGAATCACTTTTTTTGTGTCAAAAGTTGATGTTTAATTCAGCAAAACACTCCTCAACTTTTCTTGTTTTTTCCTTACTCTCAGAGTTAAACTTTGTACTATGAATTTTAATCACCTTTTAATCATCTGGGCTTTCCTTACTAAAAATATCAAGGATGACTTTAAAGAAAAAGTATTTTTCCATTTGTACAATGTCATCAGCCTACATCCATTATAGATATTCTTAGAGAATCCTGTGCGGATTTTAAGATTTAAATAATTCCATTTCCAGTGTGGACCGTCATATTTCACCTTTTGGAAAATAACTTCCTTTCTCATTATTATAGGCAACTCATCTCTAGAAATGAGGCATTAAAAATTATTAGGAATAACATCTGTTACTACGTTAGAACAGTAGATTGAATTCACTAGTAAAAATCTGATATTCAGAATTACCTAGCACAATCAAAAACAGAGACTGTTTCTCTGTGTCATACTTTGGAGAATGTCAGTAGATAATCGCTCGCTCTGTAAGATAACTTGGCTTTCTTTTTCTAAACGGGTGCCCATAAATAAGATATTGATGTTAAGGTCCAGGAAGGAAGTCTTAAACTTGCACGGAAGAGTAATTCCATAGTGCCATAGTTCATCATAGTACATTTGTCTTCCACCAGATATGAAGGCAAATTTTAGCTTTCTTTCTCAGTCTTTGCTCAAAGCTGTACAACGAACTCCCACAGGGTGAGGAGACGAGGAGGCAGGTTTGGGTTTTGGTTTTGTTTTCATGAAGTTTGGGTTCAGTCAGGTTACTCTGAAAAAACAAATTAATCAGTGGCAAAGCAGAGCTTCTCCCCAGCCTCCCTCAACCCCCTACAAAAAAATGAGGGTATTGACTGGGAAACTGGCGTGCAACTGAAAGTGTGATAGAATGGCTTGAGACCAGAGGTAAAAATGATTGCTCTACAAGTCATCATGGACATGGTCAATACCACCAGGGCTGCAAGCTTCCCTTGCTCTTTTCTGTGATCTTACTCTTGATGTCAGCTGTTCTCTATTGAATTGCAAGTGACTGCTTCCCGTGCTAGTTTTATAGAGCCTAACGATGCCACAACATTGTAGCAGCAAAAAGAAAATGCTAATGGCTGAGTACATTGTGGAGAAAAAATTAGTTCAAGTGATGGAGAACTCTACTTTAGGAGTATTAAAAGTAATAATGTTCATGGAAAGGAAATAATGCGGAGATGTCATAGACTGCTGAGATGTGTACAAGAACTTAATGCTCACCTACTCTCAGCAGCTTGGACACTTACATTGCTTCAGTTTTATCATCCTGCTTTCCTTCCATTACCTTGTGCAAGGGTGCAAGTACTGTTCTATAAAGCACCTTCCAGTGTAGCATCCTTAAGTAAGGAAATACCTGAAACATCTGCAGCTTCAGCAGGGAAAGGAGAGAAACAGACAGCAGAAGAGAGGGAAATTGCTAAGAGCCAGCAAGAGCTGGTTTAGACCACTGAAGCATTATCCTAAGCAAAACAGGAATCCTTTCAATCTGTCCAACTACAAATAAAAATGACAAAAGAAGTTTTACAAGACGCTGTTTGTTATATTAGATACACGCAGGCACACATATATGTGTATGTGCGTGCACACACTTTAGTATTTCATTGGTTTGAATACTCTTCCACAAAGAACTTGGGAAATTGAGCATCTTCTTTTGACTGTGTCTTTAATGTACTTGTAGCATAGACATTAATTATCATAAAAAGGATAAACGCATGTTTTCTTTGTTCCATTAACCTCTTAATCTCAAATTCAGTAAAAATGAGATTCTCATAACCAGTACAAAAATTCAAATTTGCATCAGCTGCATAGATTTCGTTTTGTAGGGGTGGCGATAATCCAGAGGTAGGGGAGCACAGTAGAAATCAGAATGTGTCCCAGTGTTTTGAGAAGAATGGTCCTGCATAGCTTTTCTGTGCAAGATATATTTAGTAGAGGTTGCTTGCTGCATCAATCGCATCCATACTCATTCTTTGACTTGCTTGACAAGACAGATGGGAGAGACTTCATCATGGCATGATAGCTGTCTCTTTGCAGGTCTTAACAGTGACCTTTCCTGCAAGGGCAAGATAAATCAGACAGCCAAGAGGTCTTGATAGCAATTTGAAATGTCTGCCTACCAGGATGATCTTGATGTGCATGTGTCTGCAAATTTTAGGTGATTTTATAGAACCTCATAACTCCTAAATTTGACATGGGTGGTTGAGGAAGGGACAGGATTGTGAAGCGCTGAAACTCCAAGACACTTTTCCTTATTTTTATTTTCTTGGTGTTTGTTTTGCTTTGTTCTGTTTTCCTTTTTTCCTTACCCATGTTGAATAATTATATCCAGAGTACTCCACTAGATTTGCAAACTGGACATTTCGGAACGTGAGCTATTTTAAAAGCTTTTGACAGTTGCTCAAAAAAGAGGTAATAACATATGAAAAACCATTCATTGAGTATCCAGTTTGTCCAATTTGAGAAACCTTGGACTCCCCACAGGCTGATTTTATGTCTGCCTTGTGCAGACATGAATCTCTTCTTACTTCTCTGTAAAATGCAGCTCAGGGCAAAGCTGAGTTCTGAATACCATTTAGCAGAAAACTTTCACCAAGTTTAGATTTAAATTAATTGAAATATCGCTTGTGCTCTAAGTTTTGGGAGATCTACTCTTCAGATATGCTCTAAGAGAAATCACTTTTGCTTGCCGTGTGTTTCCTCACAGTGTTTAAACTCTAGTGCTGTATCCTTGTTATACTATAAGAGCAGATGTTTCACAAACTTAAAGAAAAGCTTTAACGTTGTGACTCCTGGTGTACATACCTGCGGATGAGCTTTGAGATTTGTTGATTGATGCAAACACGCTGTGAACATTCATCTAGCTGCCTTGTGCAACATTTAATGTGAAGCAAATCTTTGGTTTTAAAAGTCAAACAGCATCTGCCACTAAGAACTTACCTAGAAATTCTAAAATTGCAAAAAATCACATTTATTTCACATTTTACTTTTCTTCCCTTACCCCGTTACTTATTGAGAAGGTAGGGTATTGTACTCAAAATCTTGATTTCACAGAACACTTTACCAGGGAAACAAAAACCAAAAAACCTGTTTTGCAGTAATTGGTCTGTGATAAATGCCAATATGGATTCTCATGTTCTGGTGTAAGAACACCGTTTCCTAATTCAGTTTAATCTTTTTTGGAAATCCATCATTAGCTACAAAGGATAATAAAAAATATAAGAAATAATGAACACTGAAATGGGGCTGCAGTTCTTGAAATGGAGAACATACATCAGTGAAGATGATGAAGAAAATGTAGTGTCTGGCCTTTATCCTTTTTTGCTCACTACTCATAGAATAGAATAAGAATTAGGTACTTGTAAAAGCAAATAATAAAACAAAGTAACATTGATTCCCTTTTCTGTCCTATAAAATTATTGATCTGTTTTTAACCTAATTGGCACTTGTGAAAATAAATGGAAAAAACAGTAGGCTATTTATGGGATTCAAGTCTTTGTTCTCAGTAAGAGAGTCCTAGGCTGACTTGTTTGGGGCTCTGCTGGCTGTCCTAACAAGCTAAAGATCTGTGTGCTTTATCATACTGTATTTGCTTTGTTCTCCGTCTCTTTAATCTCATCTTTCTAATTATTTCTTGTAATTCGGAGAAGTAACAGTGCTAAAGATGCCTTAATGTATTGATACACAATTATTGAGCACAAGCTGCTAAAAAGGTCGTTTTTCAGTATAAAAGTCTTATCTAACATAAAAATGAACAGCTAATTACAGGAAAGAGGTAATAAAAGAGGTTTCCCAGTTAAACCCACCAAGGCCTGTGTGAAGCCAATAACACTATTTGTCCTATATCCTGCCTAGGAAGCCAGCTGTCATATTGTTTAATACAGGGTTTACATAGCACGCAGACATTTTTAATCAGTTATATTTTTTTGTACTATAGAATTTACTGTATAGAATCCAAAAACTGTTTCCTCACTTTTAATCCTCAGAGATTTTGTTTGTGGAAAAATTTACAGATGGGTGGGCCCCTAATTCACATACTTAACTATTTGCAGGTTTGAGGAATTAATTATAGGTTTAAACTTCCCACACTTTCTTTTAGGCAAAGCAACACTAAAGGTATTGCACATATATTCAGTGACAGTATTTGTATTGGCTTTAACAAGCTTTGGCTCAGTCTTCAAGCTGTATGGTTTGGATGTTGAGCTTGATGTTTGAGGGTACATCAGGTGAAATTTTATTGCTATCGGAGGAGTTGTCCTGAAGCCTAAAGCTGTGTGAGGATCCTCAGAATTGGGATAGTTAATTACAAATTAGGAACACTGACTGATAAAAGGCTTACAGTTGTTTTAAAACAAAAAATAATGGGTAAAACTCATGGTTTTCCATGGTATTTGATAAAAATTATTTCATAAATAATAAAATAGGGTTTTGTTTTGTTTTAATTAGGATACAAGTGTTCACATGCTTATAGCTCGAGCTTTTTTGGGAGGCCTACCGTGTAATTCACAGCAAGTACCTTTGCAAACTGCCATCCTGATAGGGCAGCTGAAGATTGCTCTCCCATGTCTGCAGCTGCAATGTAATAGCTCCAGTAGATACGGAGACAGATGTTTCCACATCTGTTTGCCAGTACCCAAAAAGGAAGATTGTGGTTTAAAACCTATTTAAAACACTATTGCAAAAATAGCCTTCTCTAGCTCACTTGGATTTTACAGCTGGATATTTGTATGCTCATTAGGGATAAGATTTGGACCATTTCCCCAGCAGAAATTGTTTTGTGGAAGAATTGCATGTGTATGTAATTTTACATGCTGTATCAGTGTGAAAAAGGGAGGGAGAAGAAGAAAAGTAGATTCCAATTTAATGACAGAGTTCTTGTGTCTGCTCACAGCAGCCAGGCAAATACATTGTTTTAGAATGGCTAAAGCTACAGCTGTTATCAAGGTGATTTTACATATTACCTCTCTGTGCTAATTTGATGCTGTTGTTTTCTCTGTCTGCTCTTGTAACAAAACAGAAGTACTCTGCTGTCTCTCTCTGCAACATATCTACAGAGGTCCTGAAAGTCATCAACGCCACTGAAGAACTGATAGCAGAATCCACCAGTCCCTGCGACTTCCCAGCTGACGCTGAGGACAGGGGCAGAGGGACGTTCCCTCTGGGGACAGACCCTGTCAGGCTCGATGAGCAGCTCACCACACTGGAAGAAAACGTAAGAACGTGAATCAGTATGTGCAAGTGTCGTGTGTGTGAGTGAGTGAGTTTGTGGGTGCCAACTGAGAAGGGAAAGCGTGTACACAGCATCAGTGGATGTTCAGAATTAATTTGGGGTTATTAAGCAAATACACAAACAGAACAGAAAATCTCTTTTCAAAGGGGTGCTTAGCTGTGTTTTGGGTTGTTTGTTTTTTTTTTTTGATATGTACTTTAAGACATTTTAGGAAGGAGGCAAGATGGATGTGTTGGGGTTTACAACTCATTTTAGAATCTCTACCTCAGAAGTTAACTTAGGCCCTCCAAACCTCAGTGGCTGTGCAGCTGCACCATGCCTTGCTGAAACCACATGTCTCCAAATCCCAGCACAGCTTTGTTACTGTAAGGACAGAGAGGGAAAGCACATCCTCAGTCGCACGAAGTGGTGGAAGATCCAGCCACGTTTCCACAGCATTCTGCACTGAGCACCCCAGGAGCCAAAGCTGCCTGCTGCACTGTTAAAAAGAACAGGCTGGAGAAGACAAATTAAACAAACATTTCTGTTTGGCCATATTTGAGTCACTTGTCCTTTTTCATGAGTACCTGTCATCTGCAGGGAAAAGTGTAATGCTCAGTCATAGAGGGAAGTCACTACTCATGGGTAATTTTTATACACCCACTTAATGGAGTTGGTACACTTGTAACGTTCGATTTTTCTCTTTTTCCCACATTTAACTGATTACATTTCAGTGTCTTTTTCCTTCATTAGGAGCTTTTAAAGATCTGGTATGAATCTGGTTTGCCCCATTATAAATAACATCCTGATCAATTCAAGAAAATAGATCCTGGTTTTCTTTAGCACCTGGAAAAAAAATCAGTTTCCTTTACAGAAATGCGCTTCCAGAACAGCCCCAGGTTAGGGGCTGAGGGGGAGATAACTCAAGGCAATGCCAGACACTGCTGCCTCTCCAGAGCCCCACACCAGTCCTACGACTCCCTGATCCCTCCCGACACACCTGTTCTGAGCTCAGATCTCCCAGCCCTACTTCAGTTCAGAGGTTCCCAAACTAGATCCTACCCCTCCTAATCTCCTCTGATCCAAACCCTTTTCCATTTCAGCCCTTTCCCCCTGCCCAGACCAACACGATGCCCTCCAACCCACCCCAGAGTGCCTTCACTCCTTCCCAACCAGCTCCTGATCGTAACCCAACCTCCAAACCTCTCCTTCTCACCTCTGCTCAGCCTTCCCAGGCATCCCGCTGTGCCAGCTGAGATGATGCTTCTCCTCCTCACCCTCCCACACACTGTCCTTGTTGCTGGCATGTCCTGTCCTCCATCCTGGGGCACCACAGCCACTCAAGCCAGCCCCACCACAGAGATTTCTACACAGCAGCCTTGCTCCCAGCTCCTCTCTGAGAGGGGAACTCAAACAAGCAATGCAGGCTTGGGAGTCCTCCCCAGTGTGGCTGGGAGGGCAGGACAGGAGGACGCGTCCACAAGACACTGGACATGGGGCTGCTCAAATATGGCCCTCTGCAGAATGGTAAAGGCTCCCCATAGCAGTTGCTGCTCTAGTGCCCAAAGGAGGGTATAAATTGAGCATGTGGTGAGCGAAGTGCCTTCCTCATGCCACCTACTGTGATATCCATTTCATTCTTACATGACAGACACATGTCCACAACAATTTCTAGGAGTTTGATTAATTTTTTTCAGAATAGTAAAAGCAGGTAGATGGAGATTTTCTCCATCATGAAATAGTGAAGCATCCTAGCTCCACGTGCCACAGAATGCATTTGTCAGGAGAGTGAATACAGAACAAAAATTCAAGTCTGGGCTTGACCGTGTCTTTAGAAAAACTAAGAAATTCCTCAGGATGACAGAGAACAACTCGGGGAGAGTTCCTCTTGCATGTTTTTCTGTGGAGAACTGTGTTGTAAACTACCTGAGGTGTATTGCTTTTTTCCCTGTTACACTCTGACAACCCCTCCCATCCTTTTGGGGCTTTGGTATCTGTGGTGCCGTGGCCCTTTCTCATTCATTCAGACGGAGCATTTCTCACTGGGCAGGGCACTGGGGCAGAGCGTTTCTTGCTGTGGCCTTGCCCTCCTTGCAGCATATCCCTGGTTTAGCTTCTCTCAGTTCTCTGCATAATTCATCAGATATCCAGTTCAGCTTTGCTGTTCCCCCACCCCACATCTTTTTCTGCTCCACACAGGATTTGAAGTAGGTGGCAAAACTTTACGGTTTCAAAAATTCACCACCATACTCCATAGCAGAGTTAAAGAGCCTTTAGAAATCCAGGAATCCGTAACTTTTCGCGATGCAGCTGGGGGCTTATCTGCATGCAGCATGTCCTCTTCGCAGCAAATTTTGGAAGAGGATCTGGGTGTATAATAGACACTTTGTTCATTTTTGCTCTCTGTAGCATTTTAGGGACTGTGCACACATCAGTGGGGAGAATGTAGGGCCACCTGTACCAGCACCTGCATAATTAAATGGTAGTAAAATAAGCTTCCACAATCTGCATGTGAATGTGAATATAAGCATGAGTGCATAATTTAGTGCAGACCTGCAAGTAGCCCATTGCTGTTTGGAAGCACAACAATTGTCGGTGTAACATGAATGTTTTTTAGAAAGATCTTTTGTTCAGATATAGCTGTAAAATGTTGAAGAAAATTAAAATTTAGTAAATGTAGGGGCTACAAGTTACAAAAACATAGATGACCTTCCCACATTTTTCTATTAGTCCTGTTTTCTTTAGATTTTTCTTTTTCTCTCTGGAAAAGTAAAATTTATTGTGCAGAGAATTTTGGCACAGCATTTAAATGCATCTTTAACTTTCTAAAGATGTTTCTGTTCATAATGTTCCTTTTTCTTCTTTCTCTGAGCTTTTAGACATGATAGGGACATTTAAAAACAACTTTTGAAAACAACTTTTAATCTGAAGTGGCTGTGGTAGGCTGCACCACAAAGATGTCTCATTTTAAATGAATGGAAAGAATAATTAAAACCCACAAAAGCAGAAGCGTTTGTATTTCTATCAGCATGTACATTTTTTAGATATTTCATGCCTGCAGTTAGACTGCTGGTCTTACAAGATGCAGTTCACACAAGATGTAGTGAGTTTTTTTCTCAGCAAAGTCACATACATGAAAAGAAAAGTATATACATTTATGCTTTGAAGCAACTGATACAAGGAAAAAAAAACCTATTGCAAACAATTAAGAAACAATACTAGAATAAAAAATAATGAAAAGTAAACACTTAAATCTCAGTCTAATAATTCTGTATCAATTTTTATCCATAAAGTCAGAGCGTGGCCAGAAATTGTTTGAATACCTGTTATGTCAAATGACTGCATGATCTAGCAATTGTGGGCAGATACAATAACATGAGCGGAAAACAGGTATGAAGTGAAGGTATCTGCTCAAGGATCTGCCTCAGATCCTGTTTGCTTGCCCCTTGAACCATGAAGTCAGCCACAAAATATGTTTAATTCATGCTAGTTTTGTAGCACCACAGTCTTTGCTGCTATTAGACTAAGTGAGGCTGCCCATGGGGAAGATCAGAGTATATATTTCATTTCCTCTGTGCTGTAACAAACCTCATGAAAGAGTCTTTTGGCTGTCTAGTAAATGGGCAGAAGGTGCAGTATTTTCACTGCATGGGTCTGCACAATTTTAAGCACAGATGTGAAAAGATTATGCTTCACAATTACCTTTTGCTATACACCTGAGACTTCCATCTGGCCATGTACCTTAAATTTCTTTGTGAAATAAAAGAAACACATAAAACACAGTGTATCATGAATTATTGCTCTGAGGAGCTGAACAGGAAATGCAACTTTTACCTGCAGTTATCAGAAGTATTGTAGGTGGGTCAAATTACTAAAAGTTTTTGGGGTTTAGGTGTTTAAAAGGCATTTAGATGAGATTCTTAGGGATATGGTTTAGTGTTAGAGTTATGGTTGGACTCGCTGATCCTGAGGGTGTCTTCCGTCCCAAATGATTCTATGATTCTATGTTTTAGGCAAGGTCTCTAAATGCTGAAGTTTCTTATTCTCTTTTATATGGCCCAGATAAGTTTATGGACCCTCCACACATTGACTCCAAAGGGCCAGGAGATGGGAAGGTTTTGGCTGCTATATATTTAGGTGAGAGCAGGATGGGTTGGAAAACTGTGTTGTACAGTTGCTCTATAAGATGTTAATAACCACATGCTGCTAAACAGTTATTCTTACAGAGTGTTGATTGCCAGAAGGTATTAGGCGTGTTTCAATAAACACAGCTTTATATGAGGTGTGATCTGTTGACTTCACCTCGTAGACTTCAGGGGTTTTGTTATGCAACTGCATATCAAAAATAAAAAAGCAAACTTTACAGCTTTCTTTTTTTCACTGGTGAATCTGGAATGAATCTGTTTTAGAATACCATTGTAGAATGGAATTTGGAGTTCAGCCACCTCATGCTTCCCTTCTCTTTGTGGTGATGTGTTTTCAGATTATTCCCCCCCTCATTTTCCTCTGCCGGGTAAGTCTCCCTGTGGCAGTTTAGCAAGGAGGCGAGCTCAAAGGCATTGTGGAAGATGCAGTCTGCTCAAACCTCTGTGCCCACAAAACAGCAATCACTGACGCCTCTCCCTGCCTTGGCCCTGCAGGTGTACCTGACAGCCAGCACGGTGTACGGGCTGGAGGGGCAGCTGACCAACCTGGAGGATGCTGCACGCAAGATCAACAGTGTTACGGCAGAATCTGAGCTGGCCGATCTGGAGGATCAGGTGGCCACAGCAGCCGCCCAGGTTCATCATGCAGAGCTTCAGGTGAGGGCAGCAACTCCTCCCTGCCTGCAGGTTTCACGCCACTTTACCTAGTGCTTGCCTTTTGTCCACGCACACTTAGTTTCAATATTCTTTTGTACTGCAGTGAACTCATGATCCAAGTATGCTAACTGCATCACAGGAGCTGAGCAAAGCCTGACTGAGATGCATAACTCAGCACAGCCAGTTGTGCTCTGTTTGTTTGTTCCTTCCCCCAGCTTGTTTATGGACATCCGAGCACACCAGCCTGTTGCTGCAATACTAATATTGAACCTTCTCCTTGCCCCAGGCAGCTTACGTGGTACAGTCTATGTCACACACATGGCTGTGGTCAGGCTGCAAATACAGTCTTAGGCAGTTTATTAATCAGCAGATTGTAAAATGCTTTATAAAAGAAGCCATTGTCAGTATTGTTCTACCAAAAGTGGCCAAAGGCAGCCGGCCACTGAGCCAAACAGAACCGGGCACTCACAAGCCTGCCTTGGGGTTTAGCTGTTAAACAGCGGACATCCCAGCCAAAAGGCAATTGCTCCTGTGGGCTGTGATCTCGCGTCTCTCTGGCAGGCTCCAGCAAGTCTGGGGCTCCAAAGAGAACATCATGATCTGGTGCTAAAAGCTGCACGAGGTAACGCTGCTGGACCTCAAGGGGATAGATAACACTGCTAGCAACTCACTGCCAATGCTTTCACCGCCCGGCCTGTGCCAAACCAGGCACTCTGACCTGCCTGTGCTCTCATGGGAAGTACCCAGTTATTTCACACAGTGGCAGCACACTCAATTTAGAACTGAGCAAAGATCTGAGAGCCTGACATCCGTCTGATGTCAGTAGTGCACTGCTGCACTAGATGGCGAACTGGTAGTGATGTTTTGTTGGCTTGGGTCATTGCTTTACAGTAAATATGTTAAGGGAGTGAGAGATGAGAAAGAGAGAGTCCTAAGCTATGCAAGGAGGATGGCAAACAGGCCAACTGAAGGTCTTGTGCAGAGTGAACAGCTTCAGGTGTCATAGTGAATCATGAGATGGATTATATGTCCAACTTCTCCAACACTTCTTTCCCTTTCAGCATCATTTGTTTCTGCTAGTCTCAGCATCAGCCTGCTTTCCCCCTCCCAGATGTTTGCAGTCTTGGACTTTAGTTTTTCCTAGCAATTTGTTTTCCATTGAGTGTTTTTTACATAGTGTGTACCTGCGTTTATGCATGTTTGTGTTTAACATACATATACAAGTAAATTATGTTTAAGATCAAATGTTTAGATTTTGTGATGGAGGATCTAGTTTGCACATGCATTAAATTAATTTTTAATTAGGAAATGTGTCCCACAAAGTCATTCTTTGAATGCAGCCTTTGAAAAATGCAGCTTGAATGAACTTGGGATTATGTAGCTAAAGGTAACTGGGAGATGACAGATAGGGGTTTTCTCTCCTCGTTTCTTTTTTTCCTCAAAAGGAGTAAAATGCCTCTTCCTTGGAGTCACATGGTAGGTTGGATTGTTCTTTTTTTCCATCTTTACTAACAAATTAAGCCCTTTTTAACATCAGGACTAAAGAATACAGGGAAGTGTCAGAATTGCTGAAGAAGTTAGCCATCTGTGTGTATTTTTTGATCAAAGAGAATTTAACTGGGGGAGGGCTGTATTTTAGTAGTGGCATCTACAGTAATTTTAAAACTTCTTTTTCCCCCTCCCCATCTGTCTGTCTCTCTCTTTTATTTTCTTTGAAGATTTCAGATATTGAGAGCAGAATATCAGCTCTCACTGTTGCAGGCTTGAACGTGGCTCCATGTGTTCGCCTGACAAGGAAACGGGATCAAAAGCAAACAAACCAGGTGCCAGAACATTATGTAGTATTCAAAAATACATTGGGGAAATCTTGCCTCTTTTTCTGTAATGGAGTTGAGTAATACTTATGTGTTGTTTACAGATGCATACAATAGACACATCAAGACAGCAGAGGAGAAAACTTCCAGCTCCACCAATAAAAGGTGCAGTTAAGTTGTTGTGTACATTATATAGAGTTTGTCTTCATAAAGTTCAATATAATGTACAGTTCAGCAGAGTAGGGAAAAGATTAAGTTACAAAATGAACCGAGAAAGGCTAAATCTGTCCACCTTCCTCATTTCCCATTGTACCTACAGAAAACAAAATACATAGTCGGCACATCAAAAAGTAGCACCACTTTCTCTTTCTGTGGAAGCTGTGACAGTGGCAAATTAATAGGCACAGAAACAGAAGGCTGGGAAAAGCAGATGAGAAATGCTGAATTCTGCTGCAGCGTGCCCGGGGTTTGGCTGTGAGGCCCAAGCAGTCACAATGTTTTATTACCAAAAGCCAGTTGCCGCCTTCCACAACCCACTATTGCTTTCTTATTGCTTCCTATGTCTGCTGATTTCAGTCCATAGGATGTGGCTCAGCAATGTTCCTGTTATTTTAAGGTGTGGCTGTGAATTGGCTTTATAAAATAAGTGCTTTTTTCTTTCATGTTTTCTCTTTTTTATTCTTAACCCCACAGTGCATTATCTCTGACAATTCCAAGGCCTGCTTCACCTTGCATTGCTCTTGTTTTACTCTTGTGTAATTCCACTGATTGACATGGCCTCAAACTTTAATAAATTTTGAGTATTACAGCCTGCCGTTTTTCATTTAAATTAAATCCAGCTTTCCTCATAGGTCTTAGGGGAAGTTTTACCTCTCTAGAAGCTGTGACTCTTTAGGAATATTGTCACACCTACTTCAGTCTGTTATGTGAAAAACCTCCCTTTTTGTATGTTTCCCAGGTGAAAAAATAGATGGTTCTCCAGTTACCACTGTCAAAACGTTTAACAGAAACTTCATGCTTCAAGGATCTCTAACACAAAGAACTAAAGAGAGGAAAAGCACTGCCAAGGATTTAATGGTAAACTCATAACAAATGTTTTTAAAGCTTCTGTTAAAAGCAGTAAATAGCGAGATAGCGGAATCTGTATAGGCAGCTATATTTCAGCATCTTCACAAAACTTCTCTTAATAGTTTGAGGAAAAAGAATAGAGACTGCTGAGGCAGGTCTGAACAAATACAACCAGTGTCCTGGAAGCTGTCTGATGATATTCCATAGAATAGCAGATGTGTGCTCTTGAACATCAGCCTGTGTGAATGGTGAATGTACTCTGGCTGTCAGCTCTCCTGGAATGTGTTACCCTTATTATAAAAAAATAAACAGAGTGGTCCCTGCAATTCACACTTCTGAGCCTGATGCTCACAGAACCAGCTGCACACTGTAACTCAGTAGCTAAGAGTCACCTTGAATCTCACTAATCTTTGAGAAATATTCAAAGGTTACCTAAGTGGAATTTAGGGGGTACACAGACCATGCATTGGCTCCTCAGGGTTTGAACAAACAGGCTTCACTAGACAGCTGTTGATTTTTTTTCTAGAGCAGCCGTAGAGGGATAGGGAAAAAAAAACTGATTGTCTGAAGCAGTCTGCCACTAGATATATGGAAAACAGGTGGGAAGGGGAAGGGCCTTGTCCCTAGAAACTTCAGCAAGCTTGTTTTGTGTTTCACTCATGTTTTTTTCTTTCCTGTCCCTCTGTTCTAGGAACCTGCTATAGGATCTGCTGTGATGTACTAAACTTACACTTCCCTACTGCCAATAACACACTGCCTAAGGCTGTACACTAGAGTGCCTTTACTTAACAGCCATTGTGTATGTCCAGCTGAAAATGGACCCTCAAGAACCCACAATGCCTCACTTATAGGGCTTCGTTTGGATACCTCACTGAGAAAGCTGTCCAAGTCTTCAGCATTGTGGTCTGCTAAAGGAAACTCTGCCTTAAAGTTCTCACAAGACTCTAGAAAGGATGCTGAGTTTCAAAAGCAAGGCTCCACATTTTAAGATGCACTTTTTCTCCCCATCGATTGTACTAAAGTATGTTGTCTTTAAACCGCAGTATGTTTTTGTACACTCAGTCAATTATAGGCCAATATTTCACACAAAAAGAAAGAACAAAGCAGACTTGTGTATTTGCTGGCTTCTTCCTATTCATGTGGCCATCCGTCTTGTCGAGCAATAAGAACAAGTCTGTGCAGTGTATTCTGCTTTTCAGCTGCGTGGCGGGGATGGAGAATCAGTGTTCCTAACTCTGCTCCTAGGGAGTCAGTGGAAGTTTCGACAGGGTTTGTAGGAGGAGATGCAATGTGCAAAGACTTCTCTGTTCACTGAGGGTACGTTTGGCAGAGTTAATGTTCTAGCTCGAGAGCTAGCTATTTTGATCTTGCTGGCAGGGGGGCACGTGGATGTCATGTTGAACCGTGAACTGGTGGCAGCACACATGGACCAGATGTCTTATGATTCTGGCATCTGGAAACTTCTGAACGCTGTTGTGAAACCCACACTTTTGTGTGTCTTGTTCTTCTTGGTAGCATTGTCCACTTGATGGTGTCCAACCACACTGTAGGTCAGAATAAATTCTGACCAGATCTTTAAGATTGGAGAGGAAGGGAGGGAGGAAGAGAGGAAAGAAGGAAGGAAGGAACGGATGGACATTGTGGATGAGAACTCTGCTGACTGGCTGGTGGTTGTAGGGTGGCTACAACCTGTAAGAGATTCAATTCTGCAATTTCTTGGCCTTTCTGAGGAAGGGGCAAATGTAGCCCAGACATCTCTTCCTTTACTGGTCGGTAGCCAACATAGTAGCCGGGGCCTGTCAGTGATGCCATGAGCACCCCCACTACCATCAGACCGCTCTGAATTGGATTGTGAATGGTAAAATTTCTTCTTTCATTTCTTGAGACCTTTGAAAGGTGAAACAATCTATAAGGCTCTCGAGCAGATGCACAGGAGGGAAGAGGGAAGATGGTGTTTACAGGGTGTCCCTCTCACCCTTTTTGGGGAGGATGTAGCCAATTTTTGGTACTTTTTGCTCTGAAGAATACCATGGAGGTAGTTAGAGGAGGTGATAAGCCAGTGAATCCCTTACCTTCCACACCAACTGCAGAGCAGGTACCCAAACGCAGACAGGGTTGATGTGAGATGTGCTGTTAAGGAGGATGTGGGCTGGCAGGTTTCCCTCAGCGCTGAGGAGCAGTGGGCTCCCCAAGAGCAGTGGGTACCAGTGGAGGAGGGGACCTTCTCCCTTCCCCAACCTTCCATGAGCAGAGCACCGCACGTTGCCCACTGTGCAGCAGGAAAGCAGAACCCTGGGACACCAGGCAATGAATGTTGGGCGAATGGTTGGGTGAATGTGAGCAAAACTGGGCAAATTTCCTGGCTGAGCTGGGTTTAGCGGGGTGGGTAAGGAATGGCTGGATAGGACGGTTGGAAGAACAGTGCCAGTTGCAAATCTGCCACCTGCATTTGACATCGAGCTTGTCAGTATTCTGATGTCCAGCTGCATGTGAGGAACCCTCAGAATAAATACAACCATCTTCCCATCTAGAATACATAAGCGTCACTCCAGCCTTTTAGGAGTTTCCGTCTGCCCAAGATCTGACCCCATATGTTCATTCTGGGATAAATTATGCCTTCTTTTACTCTCACACAATACGAGTTCTCTGGAATTGGTTTGCACAGATGTGAGAGCAGAAATTGGCCCACTCTGTTTAATATATAAATACATATATATAAAACAGATTTTATTTATATATGCAATCCAGTAAAGGAGATTAAACAGAGTAGGATGCCTAGTAATTTTTTTGTTATCCAGTCTCCTCCTCTTTCCTTGACTGTTCTCGTGTAAGTATACAATACATTCCCAGGTTCTGGTTTATGCAGGTATGCGTGTTATGAAATGTCATTAATGGTGGTTGGTCTACATATTCGTCTAATAAATAACTAATATTGTGTATGTAATGTCAATACAGAAATGACTAATTTTAATAGAATAACTCTTCGGCTTTTGTTCTGTTAGTGTGATTTAAACAAGCCAACAAAGTTTGGAATAGGTTGTTTTCCTTAAGAGGCATGAAAAGCAACTATTATCGTGTTACAATGTTAAAATATTCAGTCTTCTTTGACAGAAAAATGTGTACTGTGTAGGCATTGCAAAAAAAAAAAAAAGGAAAAAAACAGAAAAAAAAAAACCCACCTGCTATAAGGCATTTGAATTTTTACAAATGTTTATTGTGCCAAATATGTGCAAAGATATAATTTACTGTTTTAAAAAAATCATAAAAGCATATGTTATAGCACACAAAGAATTATTTTGTCATCAAGTGATTTCAATCTTTAGTGTAATATTTATATTTAGATTAATTTTTATAAATGAAAATATTTTAATGGGTAAAATGAAGAATATATGATCTATTTGATTAAGTCTGAGTGAATATTAAGCTTGCCTTGTCGTTGTTATCTGCATACTCACCAAGAAATACTGTCAAGAGAAATCATGAAAGAGTAAAAGCGATTTATGAAAAGAATGCCTTTTCAAGGACTTGATTCATAAAGAAAAAACAAAAGTTCTTCTCTGTTGTTTGCATTTCTGTGCTCTTCAGCCAGGACACACGCAGATCGGGCTGCCTGTCCACAAGCGACCTGTCCCTCACTAACCCCAGGAGACCCGCAGCTCCGCAAAAGAACCTGGCGCAGCTGCAGGGAGGAATTCACCTTAACACCCTCAGTTCAGGTTTTTTCCACTGGGGCTGGGGTGGGAGGAATCCTGTTAGGAACATTTGATGGTTCATCTTGTCCCAGCCGTCGAGGCTGTTGGGTGAAATACCATCTCAAACAGAGTCTCCCAGGCAGAATTCCTGTAGCTGTCACTGTCATCTCCACAAAATGACAAACTGAGCAGGAACCCCACCGCTCATCTTAGTCTAGGATTTCTGAAGTCTCATGTGATGAATGCTGATCAAAATACTTCTTTATCAGCATATTTTCTCCACAAGGAGGGCGTTCATTTAAACTAGCATGTTTTAAGTAACACTTGGGGAGTTATATGTTGTATTATTGATAAGAGTAACTGTCTTATAATAAAATTCCACTCCTTGCTGACAGACCATTCAAAAAGAAAAAAGGGGTTAAATTATCTGCAGTGATTAATTCAACCAATATTAAATTTTAGTAGTAATTCTAACAAAACACAACTAGAAATGCAAGTTCATTCTAATTTGTCTTTTGCAGAATGATTCATGGCCTGGATTTAGCCATCAGTCATTAGCTACATTGTAAACTATCTTTTTTGGATGTAAGACATCACAGATTAAAATGCATTTGAATATTATTATTGGTAATAGTTATTAAGATGAAACATATTGTGAATAACACTTCTTATAAAATGAGTATAACAAAGTTAATTACCATGGCAAACATGAGTATTGAGTCACAACCCTGGGCTTATTGATGTGGGCTAATGCAGCAGATGGTATATTGCTTGTGATCCTCAAAGAGTGACTTCAGCTCAATCAGATAATGCACTTACAAACAATGACATTGTTTTCAAGGGCACCAGCTAGTTTAAGCCCTTACCCCTTTTGGATAATGGTGCGCCATTACACACGGTAGGCACAAAACTGCTCTGAAGAGTTTAATTAGCCAGTTTTACATTTTTCTTGAGCTGGGAGAAGATACTTATCCTCGATAGGAACTCCTTTTTTGTTCATTAATGTATCTCTCCAGCAGTACAGGCAGAATCGTGAAGGGCCAGTGTATGGTTCAGGGTCACATTCCTACGAGTGGATGTTACCCATCTATATAAAAACTACAGACAGAGCACCAGCATTTCATGCCATTGATGCAAGTACATTAAAAATTACTGAGAGCCTTTTTTTTTTCTTCCAACCATTGCTTTTTATTTTTACTTATCAACAGCCATTGGCTTTGGAATGTCACAGGAAGGTTTCATGATACGCTTAACACTGCAGAGTTTAAATCCCAACACAAAAGCTGTGTTGTTTTTGGATAAAGTTAATGTTACAGTGAACAGCATCAGGAGATTGGTGGGGATGTGAGACGAAGAAACATTTTTATAAGCTATGCTGGCACTTGGTGCTGATGTCCATGCATTGTCTTTTACCTGCACCTGGAACATGTTTCTTTTTGAAGGATCTTGCACAAGTAGCAGAAAGAAAAGCAGTGTGAGATTGCTAAGCAAAAGCAGAACTGGAGGTCTGAGGTGCAGGGGAGGGTGCAATTCAAAGAGCAGAGGTTAGGTCAGTGCCTCAGGGAACAGGGATCACCAGTCATTGTCTTCTGTGTCCAACACTTTTTGCTCCCACAAAGCGTTCAAGATGAAATCCAAGTGCTGGCTCACAGGCCACCAGCTGCCACGGCTGCTTCTCAGCTGCCTCTTCCCGAACCGGCCGATGGGGCGAACGCCACGGCCCACGTACCAAAAAGGATCGATCTCGGGACCTGGAATTCAAAGCAGGCAGTGAAACATCTACCGATGTACTTAAAGGCAGCATTTCCTGAACATCTTGAAGGTGATAGATGGCTTATTTGTCACCCAGAAAAAAAAAGAAAAAGTAATACAAAGGGAAAGGCTGCAGCCAGGCACAATTTTCCAGTACTTTTGAGGGTCACCTGCCATGTGCAGAGCCCAAAGGAAGAAGGTTCAGATGCAAAATTAATTTTCATCCATCTGGGCTGCAATTTGCAATTTGAACATGTGTGAAGTTCCTGTCAATTCAGGGGAGCACAGCGTGCTTTAAAACTGATCTGAACCCTGGGAGAGGTTGCAATGAAGCCTACATCCAGAAAGACAACAGTAGCCCCCTGTACCGCCACTTTCAAACTGTCCTCTCTCAGCTAAAGTCCTGGAGGTCCTCCTGTCCAGCGTCCAGTTCTGCTGTATGCAGCAGGTCTGGTATCTCTACAGGCTAACAAATTCTCTGGATCGCAGAGAGGGTTCCTGCGTGAGAGGTAAACATAAAAAGCTAATTCTTGGTCACTTAGGAAGTTGTTTTCATGGATGACTTCACTTCTTTTAATGCACCTGAAGTACACTTAACTAGACTGTAAAAATAAGTTAACTTTTAGAGCAGGTGTGGAGAGGGGTATAGTTGTATCAAAAGACTAAGATATAGCAACAGGTAAATTCTACAAAGCGCTGGAGGTGTTGCCACCTTAAGGAAATGCCAAATCCTTCCAAAGCCAGATGAATGTGAGGAACAGGAATAAACTTCAATTTATATCATTATATATCATCCAAGTCATACGAAAATCCCAGGCAAGGCAGTACAATTCTCCCCTGTGCATTCTGATGCTTGAACAGAGAAAATACAAAATCTACTCTGGCTATGAATTTCTCCATAAATGCATCTCGAAAGTCTTTCTGCACACTATTTTGCACCCCTCCTGTCCACCAAAACCCAAGCAATTTAATTTTTCCACCTGAATACCTAAAAACTGAGGCTCCCCACCCCCCTAGCTCTCTACGACAGGGGAAGGGTGTGTAGAGAGAGCCCCCGTGCCTGACTCCCTGCACCCACCTCTCCCCCACTCCACATAAAATTATCAGCCTTTGCTCCTTGCGGGAAGACGAGATTTCCTGATAAAGATTTTCTCTACAATCTTTTGGACTATGTCTTAGCTTTTACTTGGGACTTCTGGTATAGTCCCTCACCTGGCCAGCCTCAGTTCCTAACAGCATCTCTGAATGGAGACACTTCAAGCATTTGTGTTTTGCCTTTCAGACAAGTCTGGTTCCAGACAGAAATGAAGATTTCTATAGAGCAAATTTAAGCATCTAGCTCTCGCTCTCTTGTTACTCTATAGAAGTAGTTGTGAACTACCCCAGGCCTACAGAGCACAGCTGAAAATTTGATGTTTAAATATTCAGTGTGTACTGCCTTACATTTTCTTTGTCAGTCTTTTGTACATTAGTGTCTTCCACAGTATTTATCAAAGATTACATTATTTCCTTTGGCTAATTAAGGTTCGTGAGAAGACTGAGTTCTGTATATGCTCTTACAAGTGTAAATGGAAGTACAGGACCCCACACCCCATTTTAACCATAGAAACACCCACACGGATTTGCTGCTGAACTTTGCCTGACAGCCCAACCCCAATCCCTCAATGCACTAGAGACCGCAGGGAGTCCATCACGTGACGTCAGGTGAGACTCATACTTACTTCTGTTGTCTATCTGATGTTTAAATGGCCTGCTCTGTCCTGAAGCAAAGCTGAGCGATACCAAGAGCACCAGCATGTAGACAGTGGCCAGCTTTAAGTGCTTCGGTGACCACTGGGCACGTGGTGTCCATGGGATCAGATGGCACATGATGGAGCAGTGGTGGGAAGGCTATGTGGAGAAAAGTGAACATAGGCAACACATATGAATTAAAACTCTCAAGGTGAAGGGAGGTGTCAACTCTAACAGTGTGTTCCTGTCTACCAGAGACACTTCACAACTAAGTTCTATGAAATGCTGATGCTGGGGATGTCCTGCTTATTTTTTGAAGGCAAAGGCTGTGCAGCGAGCCATCTACTGAGGTAAGTCTTGCAACTTGAGTGTTTTCTCATCACCAGCGGAAGCCCCTGGCATGGCTTCGCAGGACACACAAGTCTTAGCCCTGAGCTTGCCACTGACTTTCTCTGTGGCCCATTGTATGACATTGGCCACCAAAGTGCATTTTCGCCACTATCTCCATCATCCTTTCCTCACTTGTAAAATATGTCTAACATTTGCATTTTACACAAATGCAAACTAAATGTGTTAGAAAGTCTTACAGAAAGGGAATGCTCCTCCCACATCAGCTCACCCTTTCACTGCCAACATGCAAAAGTAGAATTTCAAGTTATGGTTTCCACTGTTAGATGTGCTGATCCTGTAAATGAATCCAGGTGCAAATGGATGAGAAATCCCCCACAAGAGAAGGGCTGTGTAGCACAGAAAGTGCTGAGTTGGGAAAATCACATCCAGGAGGTGAAGCATCCCGGGCTCAGGTTACCACACACCCTGTCTCTGGCATTTTGGACAAGCTTTCTTGCAGCAGCTCTCCCAGCTGCCCTGCCAGGTACCATTTAACATGCAAAGTCTGCCTGTGTATTTGGCAGCCTGGAGCTGCCAAATACATCACTTAACAGCCGCTATTATGGCTACAGAGCTATAGGAAGACCTCTCGGCAACACCTACACGGAGGCTTCTCCCCATCTAAGGGTGGGATTTTTCCCCTGTTGCTGCCTGAGCACTGTGCTGCTAAAACCTGAGCCTGCTTTCAGTACAGGCAGAGCAGGAATGAAAACCTTTTGATGCAAGATGCTCCCAGGCACACCACACAGCCAATACAACAAAAGCACATGGAGAATCTGGTTGTGTCTTTCATTAGAACACAAAGTCAAAAGCTCCTTCACTCCTAGCACTCAGTGAAGGTTGTTGTGGTTTTTCTTCTCCACACTGACAGTTCTTCAGCAGGGAGCTTAGAGGAAAGTGATTTTAACCCATGATTTCAACAGAACTGTGAATTAACTTTTTCTAACTTGAATATCTCCTGGCAATGTCACGATAACCAGGACTAAGTGATTTTGGCATGTAAAAACACATGGGGTGAGTTCTGCCTTCAGTTTCAGCTGGTGTGCATCTCTTGTTGCTCTGTGTTTAGCAAAGCCTTACTTTTGGTGAGACAAGAAGATGTTGTGAGAACTCTTTCTGGTGTGCTCACAGGGCTGCTGTCATGTTTTCCAGATTACTTGCTGTCTGGTTTTGTGTCTTGTTTTTTCTGGGAGCTGAGTGACAGAAAGGAAGAGCTTGCCTCAAGCTTATTGTTGATGAAAGACAAAAATACAGGGAAAGCTTTTTAGCTCAAGCATTTTTCCTAAGCAATGCTGTGTCCCAGTCTCCACAAGCTGGTCCTGCACCCAAAGCAGCCATTCCAACCACCTTCTAGAGTGCTGTTATTTATCGAACTTTTTGCTCATACTCTTGACCTGGCTATGATTTTCGTGAAGCACATGGCTCCTGCTGCTCCTCGGTGGGGGAGATGGTCTGTTATCTCCTCCAACTGAGACCTACAGCTTTCTTCCAAAGGGAAAATTGAAAGACCAAGACCTCATATAGTCACTCTGTGTGTGCCTTTCATTTCCAACCATTAAATGATCTCAAAAAAACTTTAAAAACTTGTAAGTCTCAACAAAACCTGATGCAATTAAAAGTTTCAGGAATAATTTTGCTCCTGGAATAATTTTGCTCAGCAGAAATCAGCATCACTACCGTTTGGTCAACTTGCCACTTCTGTCTGGTCCCAAAGCAGAAAGAGCCTTAAAATTTTGGCTGAGCAACATCTGTGACAGCGTCCTGGCAAATTCCATTGACATAAGAGGAGAAAGTTACAGCATGTTAAAGCCACTAACAAAGTTAGAGTGAAGCAGTGGCATCACATCTTGACGATGTCTGCCTCACATGAGCAGCAGGAAACCAGCCTGGCTCTCTCTGGGTACAGTAGGGCTCTCAGCATGCCAAAATCAAGCTCTCCTGCGGATCCATAAGGTCCAAACCTACCCTGTATGTCCTCAGAAGACAAGGTGCTCAAAACTCTTTAAACCCTAAGACAGGGTTATCATATGCAGGGACAGGAGTTGGACTCAATGATTCTTGTGGGTCCCTTCCAACTCAGGACATTCTATGATCCTATGATAGCATCTTACTCGAGATCAGTGGCTATGTACCCCCTGCTCCAACACAAATGTGAATGGTTTTCATGTCTGAAAGCAGCATTGGAAATCCCCACAAGACATCACACCCCGGGTGACCCCAGGCCTGGGACCATGGCTGGTTTCAGGGCTGGGTGACACAAAAGGTGCAGCACTGTGCTGCAGGCTCCTGCCTGTCCTCACCCAGCAGGGCACAGTGCTGCTGCCTCAGCACAGTCTCCCTCAGGGCAAAAACTGGAGAAAAGTTACTGAGCGCAGAGCACAGCTGTGCACATTGCTGTAGAAAAGCTAAAGCCAAAAAAGAAAAAAAAAAAAAAAAAGAAAAAGAAACAAGGGAAACAAACACTGAAACAGCTAGAGGGAGGCACTCACCTGTTTGCACCAAAGCTGCTCCTCAGGTAGCCGCTGCTCCAAGCAGAAACAGGGCAGCTGCTGGGGGCTTGTGCCTTTTATACTGGAGGGAAGTGGGCTTGAAGGGGGAGGGGGAGTCAAGAGGTGGGCCAGGAGGACGTCAGCAGTACTAGCGAGCAAAATTTAAATTTACAAAGGGAGGGGAAGAGAACTGTGGCTCTATTAGAAAGCCATCGATCAGGGTAGGGAGCTGAGGGTGGCGAGAGGGGATTGTAGGGGGAGCTGGCTGAGGGCCCCCAGCCCACCAGGAGGGGAGCAGAGGGGAAGGGGCCGCTGCTGTGTCCCTGTGGATGTGGGACACGGACAAACCAGAGCAGCACCGGCCGCCACGCTCTCCGCACAGGAGAGGCCAGCTGTCTCCGCTGCCCAGCTGAGATGCTCTGTCTGAAGCATGTGTCTGCGGGGGAAAAACACTCGTGGCTGGGGATGAGGTGCGGGGAGAAGGAGGAGATGGGCAGCGGGAAGCTCTCAGGATCAGCGAGCTGGAGCAGCCAGGCCACGTGCCCCTTCCCAGCCCTTGCTCCTCTTGCTGTTGTCCCGCCTCTGCTTTTTGCTTGGGATCTTACTTGACCGTAGCTCTGGGCTCATTAAGCCCCTAAGCCACGGCTGGGGTCAGCTCACCCACGCCTCAGTTTTAGGCCGTACTGCAACACAGAACCCAAGTAGCTGATGAAATAATTTGTGATTCAGTGCTTAAGCAGGTGCTTACCCATTTTGTGGCACAGAAAATTCCATCTGCATGAGGCTAATATCTCAAGCAATATTGTATTATATCTCTACAATAGGCACCTTTTCTGTATGGCTATTTTTAACACTATCTGTTTACTAATGTGTCATCACCGTCTTACTGCTACAGATCTCACTGCTTTAATAGCTAAGACCATATTTACCAGGAGGTTTTGTAAAGGAACAGCAGTCAAACTGACAGGTGTTTCACTCCTTCAGCACCATCCTGCTGAGAGGCGGAGATGTGAAGCGTTATGAGGCTGCTTGGGGACCGCAGACTCTCTTGCAGAGATCTTTGCAGACGCAGGGTTGTGCTCTGCTCTTGGTGAGACTATCTGAAGAAACAACTTTTAAACCTGTGCTTAGTAGACAAGGCTCTGAGGCATGACCCAGTCCATAAGCTGAGACTGGATGGGAAAGGCTGCAATCCCATTTGGATGAGGTGGAAATTCAATAGCAAATCTATTGTTTGTTTTTTCTATAAAGTTGCTTCCAGTTGAGAAAACTTCAAAGTACAAATGACACTATTTCACTGCAACCAACTCCCAAAAGAATTTTTTTTGTTTTTTCCTGGGGGCAATTTGTGGGGTACTTGTACAAAGAAGCACAATTCAGATTTTGCCTGGCCCTGCCCTTCTCAGTATCCAGGCATCGAGTAGACAACCCCATCATCACTACTGGCGGGGAGCATGATCACTAATTATGAGGATTAAAATAAACTTCTCATTTATGTGTAATAGGTTGCTCTAGGGGCATGTATATGACCACAAATGGTAAAGAAGCCTGAGAAATACTCTTCCATTCTCTAATTTCCACCTAGTAACACCTAAAAGAAGTGCCTTCCTCATCCAAGTTTTCAAGAGTTTATTCAGGCTTCTCAGGATTACAATTGCACAATATGAAGAGCACTTCAAATCCATGATAGCACAAAAGGTCTTTCTACAGCCAACACAATCAATACTGTATATACACGCTTTCTTCAGCGACCTCTTTTTAGCGTGTTCCCTTTGAACCTTCCAAACGCTCCCTACCTAAAAATCAATCTGCATCCAAGAACAAGGCGGTGGATGCGCTGCTGCTGTGCTAATTTTGTGTGCATGCGTGGAGAGGGTATCTTCTTGGTAAGTAAAACCCTTCATGGTTTTGCATTGTAAATCTTTCTCTTAGGGCTCTCCACATTGATTTTAACCAGAAAATGTGGGTATTCTTTCTTGATCTCTAGTGGGCAATCACTGGAGTGAGGGCTTTTTCTCTCCAGGACATGTAGGATCCTGTCTTGTTTTGCTAAGTGATCCTATCATCTCAAAACAGAAGTAAAAGCCATTTTCAACCCATCTACTCTTTCTAGTCTTCCTGGCACTGCAGCACGAGCCTTTCAATAGCACAGATAATTTTCACTGACGGACAACTACATGGAAGTTACCACGTAAAATAAAACTGTGTGATGTTTTCATGTTATCAGAGTTTGCCTATTGGTAAACACTGTCTGCAAAATAATATGCCACACAAAGAAGGATCATTATTAGGAAAGCTAGCATTTAAAATGCTCTAGTATGACCAGCTGCCTCCATTCAGGCCAGCGGTCCATCTATTGCAGTGTCTTGTTTTGAAGGTGGCCAGCAGAAAACAGCCAGGGGAGAGCCTAAAGACAGGGCAGCATATTTTGACATTACCCACTAGATGGTTCTCCCAGGCCCCTGAGATTTATGGTTGGGAGGTTTCCCAAGCCAACTGTTTCTTTGTGGCAGGTAGCCCTTCATGGGCTACTTTTCTTTCACAGTTGCTTCTTGGACCCAGGTAAATTCTCAGCATCCACAGAATCATGTGCCAAGGACTTCACAGCTGTCTCCCTCCTACAGGAAGGATCACATCCGTGCCTCTTTTCTGGACAAACCTCTTGCCAGTTTCAAGTACTTATTTTTTCATTTTTGCTTTCAGTCATTCTGCCTTCATGAAAAGCTACTGTAAAACATTGTAAGCAATGAAGATTAATTATGTGACAGTCTCTTGAAATGAGCCTCATCAGGCATTTCTCTTACCAAACTACTCTTATTCCATCCTCAATAGCTGTAAGTTACCATTTCTTTCCACCAGACCACAGCTGAACTACCACAGCGCTATGTATGGTACTCAGAAGCTTCACGCAAATCACTCTGATTTCTAAGGGTCTTTTCAGGCAGTTGTGATTTTATTTTGTTTTGCTATCCCATTCACAGCAAGGCCAATGCTTTGGCTGAGGAAAGCAAGGCAGCTCACTCAGCACAGAAATGCATCAGCCTTTCCCACTTGGGAGGAACTGGGAAAGAGTTCTTGGGGGAAAGAGGGTCATGAAAGAGTGAACTGGGAATCAAAGAATCACAGAATGGTTGGGGATGGAAGGGACCTCTGGAGAACATCTACTCCAACCACCTGCTAAAGCAGGTTCACCCAGAGCAGATCGCACAGGAATGTGTCCAGGAGGGTTTTGAATGTCTCCAGAGAAGGAGACTCCACAACCTCCCTGGGCAGCCTATTCCAGTGCTCCGTCACCCTCAAAGTAAAGAAGTCTCTCCTCATATTCAGATGGAACCTGCTGTGCTTCAGTCTGTGCCCGTTGCCCCTCATCCTATTGTTGGGCACCACTGAAAGGAGTCTGGTCTTATCCTCTTGACACCCACCCTTGAGATATTGATAAACATCAATAAGATCCCTTCTCAACCTTCTCTTCTTCAGGTTGAACAAAGTCAGCTCTCTCAGTGTCTCCTCATAAGAAAGATGATCCAGATCCCTGATCATCTTCCTAGCCCACTGCTGGACTCCCTCCAGCAATTCCTTGTCCTTCTTAAACTGGGGAGCCCAGAACTGGACCCAGTACTCCAGATGTATCCTTACCAGGGCAGAGCAGAGGAGGAGGGCAACCTCCCTCGACCTGCTGGTCACACTTTTCCTCATGTACCCCAGGATACTCTTGGCCTTCCTGGAAGATCACCTAGAGGACAGCTTGGTCTGTAGTGAATGGGCAGAAGTCTGCATGTTAAGACCTCCATCCTTTTTCTGTTTGACAGTCTGGGCACATGCTCTCTTCTTTGTAGATGATCCCTGGGAAGGACTCAGGCCTTCATCACTTCCCTGCCCCACACACAACCCAAGACTCTGCATGTGGAATTCCTGCACAGCTGATGGGAACCAGGAGCGAGACTGAGCTCACTGTTAGCTGCAGTGTCTCAGTTTCTCCATGGGATGGCTGATGAGGGAGACACTGTAGGATGCAGCTGCTTAGGAATGCAGCAGATACACAGGTTTAAAGGGCTGTGGGAAGGAAAGCAACTTCCCAAGGTTGAGGAGCGGTCAGGTTCCTGGGCCGGGAACGCTGAGGAGGATGAATGGTGGCAATAGGAAGGTATCGCCTGGAGGTTGGAGTAACCTAAGAGGACAGGGTCCAGGGAGCTTGCCCTGGAGGAAGATTCTTTGGGAAGACAGCACCAGAGGTCAAAGTGAACTACAGTTCTGATTCAAAGCTCTAACATCTAGTCTGCTCAAAGAACTAAACCAAAACTACTTTTTTCTGTACTTCTTTCGCTGGTAGGAGCCTTCCACAAACAGAAGGTGAAAACCATCAAAGCAAAGACACTTGATATAGCTGGTTGGAGAAATAGAAACTTTTGGGTTTTTTTCCCAGCTCACCACACTCATTGTTCCACATACCAGCATGTGAACAGTTTGAAAATTCCATCAACCACTGCCCGACCCATGAATCTGCCCAGCCTCTTGTGCTGGGGAAGCGCATGACTTCTGTGTGTGAAATGAAATAAAACATTGCTGGTTTGATTTTGCTTAGCTTGGAACAAGTGGGAGGGATAATACTGACACTGCTGTCTGGAGCTGGAAATCCTTAACTGATATTAACTAGGAAGTATTTCCTGATTCATAAGAGGCCCAGTTGTATCAATTGAATTTGGGGGATTGATGAAAATTTTTATTCAAATCTCTTCAGAAAACCACGTCAATTCAGCAGCTAGCCAAGACTGTCAGTTATGTGTAGCTTTACATTCAAGCTGTTCTCTAGTAACATTCAGGTTCAGAGTAAAGCCAGGACTGCCTTGATTTCAGAGCTACTTTTTTCTTTGAGAAAGAGGACCATCTAGTGGTTTATCACAGAAATTATCTTCTTGATTTCAATCATTGAGCAAGGAATAAACACCCAGGTTTCAAAAGAAGCATATGTATCTTGAAATCTGACCATGTACTGAAGCTGAACTAAACTGCATATAACCCAGATTCTGGCAAGTTAGAATGGACATTCAGGTGTTTACCACCAGCATAGTTCCCGGTTTGCCCTGTTCTCCCAGTTAGCACACGCTTACTGGAACAACTTGTTAGTAGCTGGGCCAGCTCATGCGTGGGCTACAGCTCAGGACATAAGCCCATCTCTGCAAGCCCTTCCTCAACATGCTGTGGAGGTTCTGCACCACAGTTAGAGCTCAGATGGAAAAAAACCAACAAGCCAGGCTTGGCATGGTTACAGCCACCTTTGAAACTATTCTGCTGGCAGCGCAGACAGAAAGAAGATTCTTCTCAATCTTTCCTCTTCTTCCTCCTTGCTAGAAAGCCACCAGACAGCCTTCTGCACAGCAGTTTGGGATGCACAGCTTCCAAAAACAGCTGGATATTGCTAGCAGAGTTATGCAGCAAGAGCAGGCAAGATTACAGTTCAAGTAAAAAAAATAAAATCAAGGATGGAAATATTTTTTCCTGTCTCTCAGGCATCCAGCACTTTGATGTTACTTTCAGGATACCAACATCAGACCAGCACAGCTACGTCTCTGGCACTGAAGTGGGGCAGAATTTGTGTAGAGTAGTTGCACTGCTGGAATACAGGATGGAAGTCAGTGCTGCTACATGCCATTTGCACAGTTCATGCACAATCAGCTTCTCGGGCATCTTAAGCTGCTCTTTGAACACTCCGTGCTTCAAGCAATAATTGCCTGGTTTTGCAGGCTGTTCTGGAGGACGGTTCAGCACAAGACCCTGCCATGTTCTGGTAGGGCAGACGACAAGACCGGGTCTAGGGGATTTGCCTAAAGGAGTAATCCTCAATTAAATTAACAGACCTTTTGGCTTTGTAAAGGCTCCTAAGGAATAAAACTTGCAGTATCAGAGTGACATACGTAGAATAATAGTAGTATATATCAGAACAATATCTACAGCAAATGAAAAACTATGTTGTTTGTTTTAGTTACCTTGTTTCCCCAAAAATAAGGCAGGGTCTTATATTAACTTTTGCTCCAAAAGATGCTTACTTTTTTACAAGTATAGCTGCCTGTACTTTTAAATTGACTTTTTTAATGAACTGTGAGTAGGGCTTTTATTTCGAGCATCCTCAAAAATCCTTAAAAATCATGCTAGGGCTTGTTTTCAGGATAGGTCTTATTTTCAGGGAAACAGGGTATTACAGAGAAGACTGCAGGCAGCTGAAGGTAACAGCAGCTCTGTGTGTGCACGCATGCAAAGATAGATGTCACACAGAGTCCTACATTAAAGCAGAGCTTTAGCCCCCATCATGTGGATGACTTGTTTCTTTCCTGATGTGAAGCC
Organism: Columba livia; assembly: GCF_036013475.1. Taxonomy (NCBI): domain Eukaryota; kingdom Metazoa; phylum Chordata; class Aves; order Columbiformes; family Columbidae; genus Columba; species Columba livia. The sequence continues at coordinate 48,660,829 of NC_088603.1, read as the reverse complement.
TTCTCGTGGTATTCCAGTCCCATGTTTTCAACACAGCAATTCTTTGGAAGAACAAAGTTTGTCTCACTGGTCTGGGTTACTCGCTGTTCCTAAAGGGCAGCCAAAGTATAATATACCCGTGGGTACCCAGTGAAGGTGCAGTTCTTCACTAGGATGACAGTTTTTACAAAAGTCTACTTTATGGCTTCAGTATGTCATATTTTTAAGCTGCATGCCAGTGAGTCCCTGGTTTTAATCCCTGCATTTTATCCAGTCATAAACAACGTCTAATGATTCACATACAGCTTGACAGATGAACTGAAATACAGTAGAAGGCAAGAAAGGGGATCTCTAATTGCTATTAATAACCAGGCCTTGCAACTATGACACTTAAATAGCTTGAAGTCATGATCGAGATAATTAGAGATTATGTTCTTCTTTTCCTGCACAATAATTGCCAGGTTATACATTAGTCACAGAAAGGCAGGAGTCTCATTCCCAATCCATTGCTTAAACCCTAAAGTCCAATAGATATTAGTGAATGAGATTAACTCCAGCCTTGGTTCTAGGAAGATTAGCCATAACCTGCAATTTAATGGCCTAAGCAACACCATCTCTTCCTTCCACTTAGGTTTTAAACTTATTTTAACTGCTTCTGGTTTTTTGTTTGCTGCTGTGCCATGTCTGCTTGGCCTACCTTTCTGCAGTCTGATGTGGCTGGAAGCCCTCACAACCAGGACTTCCACAGGTCTGTCATTATGAGTGGCTGCTCGAGCAGTGGAAAGGACTCAGTCAAGACAAAACCTCACACAGCTGTCAAGGAGCAGAAGCACATCTTCAGCAGGATGCCACCTATCTCTGCCCACAGTGACCAAAGTTTGGGGCAAGGCGCTGGCACAGACAGTGTTTGTTTCAGACATAAATGATGGAGGTGACACAGAGACCTGCAGCTCCGTCGGAGGAGGACAGCAGAGAGAGAGCTCTTTGCATTGACACAGCCCCACAGAGATCCCACGCCAATGCACATGGCCATTGCGGCCAAGGGAACAACAAGCGTGCTGGCCACCAGCTTTAATTGCTGCCCAGTGCGTGCCAAGCTGTGCAATTAGGATTTGGTTCCATTCCCTCTGCAGCTGTCAAGGTTTGCACTTAAGAACTGTTCACTGTGGTTTCATTTTAAGGGCAAAAAAGTCACTTTTTCTTGGTTTATAAAGGAGCCTTGTTGTTTCCCAGATTCCAAATCTCATTTGTTTGTAAACTGTACGGTGAATTCCACAGATGCACAATGAGCCCACAGGCCCAGGTCAACTCTGCAGTGAGAACTAGAAGTACAAAACTGTTTTAAATGCATGAGGAGTCAAAGTAAGCACCAGAACTGCCACAGTGAGCAGAGCACTTGCCTTGGAGTTGGGTTTGTGCCTGAAGACCCACTGTTCTCTCATCCATGGCCAGGCATGTCCACAGCCTCTGTCCTCTTCAGTTGTCCCAGCACAACTGTTGCAGGATGATGCAAGTGGAGCGGATCTCAGGTTCTAACCTTTGAGTTTATTTTTTAACTCAAATCAGTTTGCTGACCTAGCTTATCAACAATGCCCTACAGACGGCGGTACTGGCCCAGACAACGTAACAAAAACCAGTGGCTGGGATGAAAAAAAGGGATGACAGGTCTGCTTTGCTACTGGGGAAAATAGTTTCATGGGATGATGAGAGAGCAAAAGATACAACAAAATTTTGCACAGAGATGTTGAGTTTGCAAAAATGCATCAGAGCTGAAAACTTCCCCACATTAGCAGTAATGTTAAGCTCTCTGAGGGAGGTGCTGGAGACATCCTAGGGACATGTCCCTGGGGATGGGTGTCCTGAGCTTGCTCAACCTGCCCAGAAGGTCTCTCAGTGTCTAGCTCTGCGTCCTTAATCCACAGACATTGTCCAAATCGTGGTATATCTCTGTGACTGAAGCGGGTGCCTCAAGCTCTGTTATTATAATCTCCCCATTCCCCTGTTACTGTCCCAGTAGTGCCTTTTGCAGCTACTTGGCAAAGAGTTAGACAACCTTTCTTCACAGCCCACACTGCAGTGAAAGGCTTCATCAGCGATGGCAGCAAAGGGCAAGCAGAGGGTTTGTACCATGGCAAATGGCTTTGCTTTCCCCAAGGGAAAAACCTTCCTTGCGAAGCGCCAGGAACAGAAACTTTCTTAGGCCAATGCAGGCTGACATTCAGAAAACTACTGCAGTGCTGATCCAGGCCTTGGATCATAGGAAAAAAATATCAAATATCCCTTTGATTTAAGTGGACTGAAGCTTAGCATAAAAGCCAAAAAAAAAAGGGGGGGGAGGGGAGAAATAGAAATACAGGTTCTGGCAGTTTTGCCAATGAAACTAGGTTACTGTACATCTGCAAAGCCATTAATCACCTCCCAAGGACTGGCAAACTTTGTAACACAAGCACACCTTTTTGAAGGCAAACCTTTGCCATTGCAGCCCCAGGCGCTTATGTCCTCCCGACAGATAATGGCCAGCTGTCAGTCAGGGGGCAGGGGCCCAACGGCTGTGGTGGTGTCTGGTGTGTCGGGAACGCAGACGCTGACATTGCCCACCTGAAAGGAAGGGTGAGCACAGGAACCTGTGCACAAAGAGGAACACACGGGCAGTTTGTGGGGTGCTAACTGGCTCCCCCAGTGTACCTGTGATGGAAACAATTACCTTGCAAATATAATAGGCCCAGGCAGGCTCTCTCAGCAAAGCATATTTTATTAACGATTTTGCAAAACTGGGTGTTCTCCCTAAAGGCAGGCACACGGAATAGGGCAAAAAGCCCCTGCTTATATCCCCCCCAAATCCCAGCTGCAAATTCCCTCCCCTGTTCCCCATTGGTTGGGTGCTGCGGGGTTTACAGAGTACCTGACGACTGCCTCGGTTTACCTGTCTCATCTAATTCTAACAACCCCCTCCCCTTATTGATTTATTTAAAATATGGATTCCTGGCTCTTTGCTTTGGTTACCCTTCCCCCTAGCTTAACTTTTTAAATACAGTAATCAGTTTGCATTCCGGGATTAATTCAAAGAGACTTTGTTTTACATTAAGGATTCATTGTCTGATGTCTCTCAGTCCTTCCTTCCCACTGAGGGAGGTGGGAGGGCTGGTCCGCAGTTCTGTAAAAGCAACATTCCTCCTTCACTGGCTCCTTACATCTGTGTGTGCTGAAAGGCAAGGCCTGAGCCAGGGGGATTTTTCTCCAGTGTATTTTGAGTGGGAAGGGGGAAGTGCTCTCCCAGTATCTTGGGAGTTAGCTTGGACTTCCAATCGGCTTGGGAACTCGCAGGGGCACCAGACAACGGCACCACCCAAACCAAGGGCACCCGACTGGGGTGTCACCCCACCGGGGCCTGTGCTGCCCCTGAGGGCCATGTCCAGCAACCACACCAGCTGTGTGTGTCACTCTGGAGAACGAGGGGCTCCAACGACCTGCCAGCATTGCTTTTGGGGCCCCTACTGTGGGGAGCGGGGCTCCTGAGCTGTTGAATCACATCTGGAATGTTGTGTCCAGTTCTGGGCCCCTCAGTGCCAGAAGGACAGGGAACTGCTGGAGAGAGTCCAGTGCAGGGCAACAAAGATGATGAAGGGAGTGGAGCATCTCCCTTGTGAGGAAAGGCTGAGTGAGCTGGGTCTCTTTAGCTTGGAGGAGACTGAGGGGTGACCTCATTAACGTTTATAAATATATAAAGGGTGAGTGTCAGGAGGATGGAGCCAGGCTCTTCTCGGTGACAATCAGTGATAGGACAAGGGGCAATGGGTACAAACTGGAACACAAGAGGTTCCACTTAAATATGAGAAGAAACTCCTTCTTAGTGAGGGTGACAGCAGTGGAACAGGCTGCCCAGGGAGGTTGTGGAGTCTCCTTCTCTGGAGACATTCAAAACCCGCCTGGACACCTTCCTGTGTAACCTCATCTAGGTGTTCCTGCTCCGGCAGGGGGATTGGACTAAATGATCTTTAGAGATCTCTTCCAATCCCTGACTTTCTGTGACTGATCTCCAGCTGCCTATTGCCCCCACGGAGAGAGCGGGGACGCCCGAACCCACGGCCCGGCTCTGAGGCAGGGCGCAGGCCCCTGGGAGCTGTAGTCCTTCGGCCCGGAGCGAGGCTCCGCGCCCGCTGGCCGCGGGGCGGGGGGGACTCTCCTTCCCGTGAGGCAGCGCGGCGGCGGCGGCCCGGGAGAACCGCCATCTTATGAGGAGCACCGGCGGCCGCTGCCGGTTAGCGGCGGGGCGGGGCGGGGGCTCCCAGCCCTTTCCGTTCCCCTTGGCGCTTTCTCCTCCTTTTACTCCTTCCTCTCTCTCCCGCTTCCCTCTCTTTCAGATCCGCCCCCCTCCCTCTGCTGTTGTTATTCCTCCCCTCGTTTCCTCCCCTCCCTCCCCGCCGACACTGCGGAGCCGGAGACGCGCCCCGAGCGGACCGAACCGCGGCCTTTTCTCCGCTGCCCCAGCCTCTCGCCGCAGAGTCGCATGTCATCTATCCAGAACCTCCAATCCTTCGGTAAGAGCCGGCACCCCGCCTGCCCCTTGTACCGCAGGGAGCCCCTGCAGTCACCTCCCCCCTCACCGAACCCACCCCGGGGCTGTGGTCGCCACCGGCATCGCCTCCTCGGCTCGCTGCCCGTGCTGCCGCCCTCCTGCCCCGGCATCGCTCCCCAGGGTCCCCGAGGGGACACTGCAGCCGTCGCTGAGCTGGTGTCGCCCGCGCTGCCCGCGTCGCTCGCTCCGGCCGCTCCTCCTTGTCCTCCCGCGGCAAAAGTTGTAAGCTCTGTGGGCAGAGGCAATCTGGGGTGTGTGTCCTCTGCTGAGGAAGGGAATCATCTCCTCAGTTCCCAGTGCTTGCTGATTTGCTGCCTCATCCTTGTCAATGTCCCCCAACCTCATATGTGCCCTGCAAGAGGTATTGTTTCCGTAGATTAAGCTATGCAGACGGTAGGTCATTTCTCTTGTATTATTAGCGAAGTTTATCTTGCTTGTTCTCCACTTTCCTTATCTATAGGCAACAGAAGTGAGCAAGTCCACACTTTGAAGGATAATGTTGTTAGGTCTCCGCTTTGTGTCAAATCTTCTGCACGCATAAACCCTACGAGGAGTTTATGTTAATCACAGTTTAGGAGCTGTGCTTAGGAGGGTGTTGCCCAAAGGATTTGTTTGAGGTAATCCAATGTTATTATAACACCTACAGCAGTGGCTTATCTCCAACACAGAATCCTAAACTCTGCAAAGTGATCTTTATGTCTTTTTCTTTCACATTTTCTTTGACTGAAATTTACTATCAGCATTTGCCCTGCAGGCTGTGGCACACAGTGAAATTGAGCATGTTTTAACAAATGCCTTAGAAATGAAGCCAGGCAAGCTTCCCAGTGCTGTACCACCTTCCCATGGTGCTTGCATCCTCACAGTGCTTTCAGTGCCTTTAATGCTCTTGTCATTCGTGGTGCTACATGGCTCAGGATGTCTGCAGCTGAACTATTTGAGTTCCTATTTCTGCTGAAGTTTTATGCTTATGGGGCATTTGTTCCAAGTAGATGGCAAAACTTGATCAGTGTTCTTAGGTTTGAGTTTTGGATGGAAGTTTGGGAAATTGTAGCTTGCATGGCTGTTGAATGTGAACTTTCTGAAGATTGGGCTCTTCACTATGACTCTGATTAGTATTAAAAAACTACTTGTGATTCATTAAAAAAGTACTTCATGTATTTCACACTTTAAGATTTATTTGGAGCTACAGGTTAGGAAACTTGTAGTGCTATCAAGTTTCTTGATAGAGTGAGTGTTAAATATGTTTGTGTGGAGAACAGAGAACACAAAGTGTAATCCAGAAACCTTTTTTCTTCCTAAATGCCTTCCTGTTTCATCTATGCTAGATAAATTTCAAATTGGAAGAATTTGAGAACTGACCTTTCTAGAGCCAAAGCCTAAATTATTTTTGTTACAATTTTTGCTTAAAACTACTCACTGGCAGAGGGGTCCTGGTTTACAGCTTCTGACATCTGTTAGTGACCGTTGCCCTATTTTGTTTACATTAATAGCACAGAATTACACCTCTACCTTAAAATGCTGGTACTGTGGTAGCCATTGTGGTATAAGACTTCTGTTTTGCACCAGTAAAGGATTTTGATTTTTCTGTACTTATCAGTTGATCAAAGATATGATTTCCAGATTTCACTTAAAATGCATGTGGGTGAATAAGATATATATGCACTTGATATTCTTTTAGAACCCTGTTTTTAGCTTTGGAGCTTCAGGATTTACAGTTTCAAAGAAATAGTGAAGTAAATTGATATTATAGCTGAAAATTTTTTATATCCAGGATGCCACTGAAGAAACTGGATGCGTGACAGTTGAGAACGCTATGCTGAATTTAGTGAGCCTTAATACAGCTGTAGTAAAAAGGACTCTGCTTTCAGCAGTGTATTTTTAAACAGGGAGAAAACAGCAAGATTATCCCCTAAATAAAGCTCTTTGTGACTGACACCTGTCAGCTTTTGAGCTTAACTATTTTCCTTTGTGGGAATTACATGAATCTTTTTCCTCCTGCAGACCCCTTTGCTGATGCAACAAAGGGTGACGACTTACTCCCGGCGGGGACTGAGGATTACATTCATATAAGGATCCAGCAACGAAACGGAAGGAAGACACTAACAACTGTTCAGGGAATCGCAGATGATTATGACAAGAAGAAACTTGTGAAAGCATTCAAAAAGGTGAAGTTGCTGATTTGAATGAATAATCAAGATGTTACATAAAGGAGTATGATAGCTTTTAATACTAAGTTGCAGAATATTTGTTTTATTTCGTTCTTGCCAGTGCTCATCACTTTCATAGGCAGGTTGATCTCTTTCCCTGTCTTCCTCGAAACTCCTGTGATTGTCTAGTAACCCTTGATTTTTTTTTTGCTAAAATGTTAAACATTTCTTTCTTGTAAAGAAATAAATTTATATTTTGAATGTTTCATTAAAATTTCACAGATAGCTGGCTTTGTTGATGTGAAGAATAAAATCATTTTAAAGTAGAACTGTTTTTGCATTCTTGCTTCTATCATAGCTGGGTTACTGTTGAAACAGATACCTTGAGTTTTGCCAGCATGGGAATATTTATTTTAAAGCAGTGTGGAATTGAAAAGCTGTATCTTAGGACTTTGTTTTCCATTCTTGTAGTGCGTGTTGGCCAGTTCCTTCTGCATAATAGCTACTCCTATATTTGCCTGAATTTACCATTGGCAGCTTAGTTTTGGTCTGTATGCACAGCAGATAGATTCCATTTGCTCTCAAAACCAGTATAAAATAGATCTAGCCTTTGCCTTGCTTGGCATCATAATTTAGTAAGCAGCTTCTGTGACAAAATTCTGCTGACAAAACTTACTAAGCAAAATCATAATGTACTTCAGATGTCTTACAATATAAATGTTTCTCTCTAGAAATTTGCTTGTAATGGTACTGTGATTGAACATCCTGAATACGGCGAAGTTATCCAGCTTCAAGGTGACCAGAGGAAGAACATTTGCCAATTCCTCTTAGAGGTGAGGGACTGCAGATAAATATCTCAACCTCTCTGGAAGCAGTAGAGTAACAGATGGCACTAATGTTAATTAACCAGCTAAAGATGTTAACTGTATTTCCTTTGTATTTTCAGCCAAAAAGTAAAATGACACTTGCAGAATGAGAATAAAACTAGAAAGAATCAAAGCACTGTAGAATGGATTTATCCTGCTACGACACACCACTTGTTCTCTGGCGGTGCAACTGAGTTAAAATCAAGTGTTTGATGCAAACCATAATTTTGAGACTGAAAACGCTACAAAGAGTCTTTCACCACTGGCTTACTGATGCAAATAATGATGTAGAGATGTTACACTGTCAAAGAATAAGTGCTAGGACTACAGAACAAGTCAGATGTCTGACAAGATTTTCTTTTTTGTGCAGTTAATTCTTCTGCTTGGCCCAGAAACATTCTGGAAACTAGAAAATTGCTCTATTGAGTATATACTGTATTGCAGTTTATTTGATCAACGTATAAGATTGTAGTTACTTGATATCACTGTAATATCCTAAACGTGTAAGCTTTACTGAAATGTTGCTTATCTCTTTTAGATTGGCATTGTCAAGGAAGAACAACTGAAAGTTCATGGTTTCTAAAATACCTGTACTCTCATGAAGAACCCATCAGTATTTGGTCTTACCCAGCCTGGCTCTTCTGTGAAAAATGAATCTTTGCAGTGAATGGACTTCCCCGTTACCTGAACATTTAAAATTTCATTCAGATTTGCATGACTGTGTTAAACGTGTGGTGTGTAGACTAGAAACACATAAGAAAACTTCAGTAAGGTGGTAATGAAGACACTTGTGAACTTAAACGCATTTCCAATGGAAATGGTTTATCAATGATTGTTCAGCTTACTACTCTCCACCTAACTTAAATGTGTGGATTGTATTAAAATAGTGTGTGTTGTTGCTTAGAAATAAAAGTTTATTCATTTATTTTCGGGGATATCTGAAATGCTTTAGCTAAAGTTTTAAACCAGCACCACAGCCTTACTAATGAACGGCTAAAATGTTTTGTGGCAAGTGTAGCTCACTGCTCATTCAATAAGTCGGAAAATCTACATGATGGAGTAATAGCTAATTAATCAGTAGATTAGCTTGATGTGATCTTATCCTGTAGCTGTAAGACTAGAGCTTTGAAGTCTTCTGTGTAGGTGTATTTTAGTAGCAGCATGATAAGACTTAAATTGTTTGCTGAGTAAGTAACTGGATCTTCTCTAAAATTTACTGCAGTGACTGTGAAATATTAGTGTTAAGCATAGTAGGACTAAAAAAAGCTGAACTCTTTAAGGCTGCTATTACTGAGGACATGTGAAACATCTAGGTCTTACACCGTACCCCCGACACATATGAAGGAAGCGCATGGGATTTTGTGTCTCTTCTGTCACTGGGTAGAAGGGGAAAGACATTTATTTGGCTTCTGCTGTGGCTCTGCATTTAATGTTGGCAAGCCAGAGTACTTTAATTAGCCAGTAGTGTTAGCTGTGGAAGTAAGGAAGGGAACAGGCTCTACACTAATCTTTTTTTTCCTGGTGTGAAAAGTTTTGCTGTGACTAATAGTTAGTATGGAGGGTTTTGTGATGGGCTTTGGGTGTTCCTACAGAAAACTGATTTAGCCTACTTTTCTAGCATTCTCTGATATGAAGTTACAATAAGTTTGTTTCACCATGCTTTTCATCTAGTTTTAGTTAGCTGTAGGCATTTGGCATCCTGCTTTAGGACATGTCTCTTTACAGAATGAAGTTACTTCATTTGGTGAAACATGCAGATCTTCCTTGTGAGATAGACATGGAAATTATCTCTGAAGCAATTGAAAACCTGTTGAGCTGAGAAACCATTGGGGTAGTGGCAAAAGTTTAAAAAAATTTTTGCAATATCATGTATTCTGTAGAAAGGAAGAAAGAGATATTTCTTTACTTCTAAGACCTATTTATAAATCGTATTCAGGAAAAAAGAACTGATGACTGCCTACGTAAACATCAAGAACAGGCAAAATTAGATTACTTACTACCACCTATGCCTATACGTTGTTTCCTGTTCAGATTTGCCTTTCTGAACAGAAATGCTCAATTTTAACTCACTTGAACCTTTTTTTAATTTTTTTTTTTTAAGATTTCTGAATTCACATACAAATCTTTGTGGCACTGACAACAATTAAGGGAGCATTATAACGTGTTTGTATGACAATTTCTTTCTCCGTTCTAGACAAATCCACCTGTAAGAATCTAGTGTCCAGTATCTCAACCTACAGAAGTTCTGCCTGGTGTTACAGGTCTTAACTGTTCTGGAAAAAAGGATGTTCAGAAGATTGTATACTGTTAAGGTATAATGTGTTGAGGAGGAGGGAAAGACTGCTGCAAAACATGAAATACCAGCATGCAGAATGAAAATCCAAAGAATAAACCTTACGCTGTTCTTGCATATTAGCAAAATAAAATTGTTGTACTGCGAGTTTACCTAGTCCTGATTCATAGATGCTAAAGTAAGTAATCCTTTGAGAGTAGTTACCACTTAGTGATTTTCATTTTACTCAATGCCAGAAAAACTGATGTTCTCATTTAAAGCATGTCCTCCTTGTGCCCAAGAGGAAAAGCAAGCAGGATCTTCTCGTATTTCACTGGCATTACTTCCAGTGGGTTTTTGAATTGGAGATTAACAAGTGATTAGCAAGTCTCATGTGTTCCTGAGTCAGTCTTTATTTCAGATAGCATTCCATAAACTTCTACTGCCTAAGCTTGAGTCATTTCTCCATAGTCATTCTGCTTGGAATAAATGAGAAAAATCTTTTTATTTTTTAAAATTTCCTCCTCATTTAAAAGTCCTTTCTGATAGGAGGAGCTTTGGGGTTGATAGGTGGCTGGTTTTTACGCTCTAGTGGAGCTGCTTGTGTTTTGACCTTTGAAGGGCAAAATTGAGAGGAAATAAGATGTAACATGTCTAAAGTTTAGGTGAGATTTGTGGCAAAAAAAATATCTAGAAGGAAAGCAGAAATTTTTGTCCTTTAAGTGTTTTGAACTAGAAAAGTGTCTCAGCAAGATTGTAGCTAGACTTATTAGAAGCCTAAGCCTCTTTGTGTGGTCTTAGAGGAAAGGCTTCAGCAATTCCATGTTTTATCATTGTATGCTGAAATTTCTTTATCAAAGCTCAGCCTACTTGGAATATGTATCCATGTTTCAAGAATGCTGAAAAACACGAAAGACTTTGGGAAAGAACTGTTTAAATTACTGCCATTAAAACCTGCTTTCACAGTGAAGGCAGGTTTCAGTCTTTCCATCTATTCCAACATAGGTTAAAAAATGGTAAAGGATGTGGCCTGCAATTATTGAGGCATTAACAGGGAGCTAATAATAGAAAAAACTTTACAACCCAATAGTAGGACTTGAGTCTGGGCAAGCTCAGACTGCAAGGAGTAATGGCTTTTTTTTTTGGTTGTTGGAATATTGTGAAGCCTGCATCTTTTAGATCTCCAAATCGAGACTGTCTTTTTAGCAATACCTGCGCTTAACCACAAGCTGCAATTGGATGTAGGAGCTGCTGTTTCAAATTCACAGCCTTGCTGTACATAGTTATATTAGGCTATTGAAGCTGATGCTTTTAGCTGATACACTGGAGTAAGGTGTTGCATAAATAAATGAAGAGAATTGTCTGTTCAGAGCCTACATCTACCTAATGCAGCTATGAACAATGAAACCATTGCTTCCCAAATGGTGGTATTAGTTCTTACTTGTAGAAGATGAGATTTATTAATGTAAGTCAGTGAGCTGCCTGCTTCGTCTTGTGTGAATTGTCAGACCCTTGACCCTCACCTGTGATCTGCTAAATCTGACCACGTGTTTCAGAGATGAGTGTGAAAAGCACAACTATGGGCAAATGAGTAATTTTCTCAAGTGAAGGAACCTTTGAAAAGAACAGTGCCTGGATTGTGTATGCTTGTATTCAGTGGCTTTGCTTAAACCTTACTTCCTTCACTACATTCTAGCACAGCCTAAGTAAAAAGCATTTTGTTCTGAATAACTCTTTTGGAGAGGGAGGAGGGAACACCACCAAAAACCCACAAACCAACAAACAAACCCCACAACAACACGCCTTAGGAAATAAATTAATGTCATAAGTCTGTTTTCATTAACTAAGATTCACCTCGACTGCCAGACGCCTATAAAACTGTTATTTCTGTTTATGTATCTTAAATACCAAGTTGTCAATGAAGTTTAATTATTAAGGCTCTAAGTACATCTAATGCTATTATAAAACTTAAAATTGTGAGGAGTTGTTGAAGCTTAAGTTTTAAATATTTGAAAAAAATAATAATTAAGCACAGCTATGCATTTTGTCCTATCCTGCTTATAATGGTTATGCAGTTGCCCTAAAGATGCATATGAACAGATGTACCTTGAGTTCCAGTCAGCAATTATCTTTTCTTTAATCCTTCAGGAAGGCTCTAGTGTACAGGATCTGTCTGTTACACCCTGGTTTAGAGTGGCTCTGTAGTTCCTCTTACTATGTGTATGTATAAGAGTGGTATTTAGCCAGTTAAAGAGTATGGGAGGCCTTTTTATAGATCATCTGGGGACACAGTAGGGGTTGCTGTCACTTCTGATGTGTTCAATGTTGATTAGTGTAATTGAGTGTTCTTCTAATGAGTGTGCTACTGCCACGAGGGAAATGGAAGTGGTCTTAGAGGGTCATGTGTATTTAAGTATTAAGAATTTGCCTTCCTGCTATGGCTCTCCATACATCAGTTAGGAACATGTTCCCTGTGTGAGGCAACATGCAGGCTACTTTCTGGTTGCAAGATCAAAAACCCTTGAGATGAATAAGGGAAAAATGACATAGCTGTTTATGTTTGCTATACAGATGCTTCATGCCTATTGTTTTTGGTTTACATTAAAACAAAATCTCAAAAGAGGATTTGTACTCGGAATGCCTTTTTAATGTTTGCTGCGTGCCTGTGATTGGTCTCTTTATAAACAAGTTTTAACCTGTATTGGAGTATTGCTAGAGTTGAGACAACAAAGTCTTCTGAAATAAAATGTGCCCATGTTATTTTATGTATGCTTTTCTAAAACAAATGGAATTTTATTTTGTTATTAAGGAGGGCAGTTTTTTTTTGCAGAATACAGAAGTGTGTTTTAATAGTAATGAATGTAATCCTCTTGTAATCAGCTTTGATTTCTGAAAGAAATGTTATATTTCCCCTTTTACATTTCTACCATAACCTTTACTAACCAGCTTAAAAATATTGTGCCTCATACTAGGATATCATAGCTCTAAAACAAAGTTACGCTGTTGGCTTGAGGTCTAAATTTTTGAGTGGAAGATAATCTAAGTTCTAGACTAAGCAAAATGCAGTTTTAAGATAAAGCCAGTAATATGTGCTCAAGTTTGCTGTCAGCTATTTTAGAATGTCTTGCATCTGTGAAATGTGACAGCACATTTCTGAAATTAATTTGGGGTCTGATTGAAGTACTTGTGTATATTATAAATGTTCTTTTCCCCTTCAAGCCATCTTTGCTATGATTACGCAGCAAAAAAAAGCCCCATGATCCAGATTCAGTTCTCCAAGTTACAAGAGGCTGAATTCTGCAGACGTGGTTGCAAGAAGGTTGGTCGTGCTCCTCAAAGGCAGGATTTAGCTGTCAGCTGCGTTTGTGGTCCCTCACTGTACTGGAGAGGGAAACAGCGCTGTTCCTGCAGTACAGACGGACAAGCCTTGGGTGTCATGATGGGACAGGTACCCTGTGAAGAAACTGTGCTACAGTTGTATTGCAAATAAATGAGAAGGTTGCTCTTTTAGGTAGACCCAGCAAATGACAAATGCATTGATGTATAATCAGAACAGTTCTGGGATAAGAAAGGTCAAAAATGGTCTGTTCTCAAGAGTCCTGCTGGAAAAATCTACTAAAGGGCAGCCCCTGTTGTAGAGGAAGCAGCTTGTAGCTGCTCTCCAACAAAGTTAGATACTCATGTGATGTGAGAGTACTTCCTGTTGAATTGTAGGCTCTACCTCTAGTAAATGCCAGGACAGCCATTGGTGGTAGCATGTCTGTACTCAGTGATACTGGTGAAAAATATGGCTCTGAAAACTGATACTTGTCAGTACTTGAGACAGTATCTTTGAGTTACACCTGTACCTCAAAGCCCAGATCTTGATTAAGACTTGGAAGACACAGAACAAAACCACTGTCCAGGTTCCTTTAGTAAATAGTAACCTGTACATTAATCAATGTATTGTTCAACATAATTTATGTGTGAGAATTCAGTATGAAAAAGGTCATTACAGGGAATATTGAAAAAAAAAAATCCTTCTTTACCTACCTTTAGGTAAGATTTTGCAGTGGCCTGGAGAAGCTTTCTGGGTGTGAAACTAGATCATCCTCCAGGAACACTATGGTAGATAGTGGGTTTCTGCAGAGGTCGAGAGGGAAGGAGGTATTCGCATCTTTCTTCCAAGGAGGGCAAAGCAGAGTCTTTGAGGCTGCCTCCACCCAAAGCCAGTGTGAACATCTCCTGCCTTGTGCTTTGCACCAAGCAGTGAGCAACTTCCAGGTCTTGGCTGGTTCTCATAGCAGTTCAGCCTGATACACAGAGGAGTGTGGCAAGCAATTCAGAGTACCAGAGCGTTCTGGTCATGGGACATGATCAGACCGCACGTAAATGGATGTTTACTGTGGCTCTGTCCCTACAGTCCTTCAACTACTTTCCGTGTGTCTGATAAAATTAGTAACTTGACAAAACTGGAGGGCAAGTACCCTCTGAAGAGGGAAAATTGCCAGTTGTCTGCTATGGGGATTCACAGGAGAGGAAAAAACAACAACAACAAAAGCACAAACCTGTAAAGATCTAGAAATCATCAAGGTCAACATTCAGAAGACAACAAACGAGCACCTGAGGACACCATTTTATATAGAAAAGCAAAAGCACCCTGTTGCCAGCACCTGCCTGTTGCTGGGTGAGGCTACAGGTGCTAGGAACACAAAAGATATGTGCTTGAAATGGCAATACTCCTCATACAGCTGTCTCACGGCTCTATGGGCTGCTACGCAAAGGTTCTGGTGGTGTGTTACTTGGAAATTTGTGTTTCTTGGCTGTATTTCTAGCGCTGCTTACTCAGTGCAGCCCCTCTCGCCAGTCACCTAAATTATGGAAGATCTCTAATCCCCCGTTAATTTCTCATCTCTTACTGGCTGTATCAGTTTGATTTCAGCCCACCAGTATTCGTAGTTGAGGTGTATTTTCAGGAAGAAGGCATTAGGGACGCTTTGGAAGGAAAGCTTAGCTGAAACAATTTAATATAAGGAGACAATGTGAAAATCTTCCAAGCACATGATTTAGATGTCACTTTTATGCAAAGAAGCTATTGAAGCCTCTCTTATGTTACCTTTCCCGCCCAGGAGAGTTCTTGCTGTGTTTATGTCAGTGCCCTAAACCAGCCCCGAAGCACTGTTTGCTTCCAGGTCCCCATGCGGAAGGCACAGTGTGGGTTGTGTGAGTTTTTGGGATGGCTGCTGCAGCCGGTGCTGCTCTCCCGAGCCCCGGGAAGGTGTGAGCCATGTGTCAGTGCCCGAGGCAGGGCTGCTGGCCCGGCTGCTGAGCAGCGCTGATGGAAACAGCAGAGGCAGAAAAAAAACAAAAGGTTTGGCTTGTAATTACAACTTTCTGTAGTGGTTCAGTGATCTGGCAAAGGGGTTGCTGGGAGCAAAGGGATGGACTTTTTTTCAGTTCCTTCACAGCTAAGTATCAAGAGAAATTGCCCTGAAGTTAATGGGTCAGATCATATTTTCAGGGTCATATGTTGTAGTGCTGATCTTGGCAAAGCATCCACTGACTTTTTTATTTTTTCAAAAGTTTGCTTGACCTTTACCTTTGGGCAGAGTTTATCCTGTTCACTGAAATTCAGGCCTCAGCTGTCACAGCTCCATCTGATTGGGTGAAAGGATCTTAGAAAACCCCCAGTTTGCCTCTGTCCCCATACTCTTTGCATTGTTTTTCCATGTGAGCAGATTGAAATACTTTGGGTTTGGACATACAAGCCCATAGTACATGTATAAGCACTTCTCTTGATGTCTTTTCCTTCCAAGAATGGCTTCCATGTTCCTTCCTGCCATCAGAGACATGGAATTTTTGGGGGGTTCTCCAAAGGTCCATGCATGAATTGGCACACAATCCTTTTGTTCTTGTGCGTCATGAAGATTTAGGAGATCTAAACAGTGGGAAATCCAGAGCAGATGTAGATTGTACAGTCACAGAAAGTCTGTTTTAGAAGAGCTAACTTATACGTTTCTGCATCTTTGATGTGATGTATTCTGCGGGCACATAGTGTGTTTTCTATCTCATCGTGTCCAGCTGTTCCTGGCTGCGCTCTGGAGGAAGCCTGCCTGCCACTCCAGTAAAGAGATGAAGGCACAGCGGGAAGACTTGCCGCTGCTTTGGCTTTGTTCCTACAGGAACGTGCTGTTCAACACCGCAGACTCATGTCTGACATCAAGCCAGGCTACAAAGCAGTCCAGGTGGAGCCACCGTTCCCTCTGCTCTGCTGCCTTCATCCATCGGTTGTGTCTTGCCCTGCAGGTAAGATGTTAGCTCAGGGCCCATACTGTTGTCCTGTGTAGGTGAAACACTAAGCAGGGTGACTCTCTGGCTTGTGACAGGAGGGCTGACATATAAATGTCATGAGTGAATTAGTAGTAGTAGCAATGAGTAAATAGTAGATCCAGCTACATGAAGCAACTTGCTTGGTCTTTTGACTTCGAAGTGCTTCTGTCCTCCTGATGACTGTTTTTCATTTTTCATGTGCTTTGCATTTAGTAATGAAATGTTGTATTCTTTGTACCAGACTAAAATGTTATGTCTACCAATGACATGTCTCTGTTACCACTTTATGAAATTAATGCTAATGCACATGAGTTGAGAAACGGGCCTTGGGAAGTATGATACATCAATCTTGCAGAAACATGGGAGCTTTTTTTTCCTTCCCGCCCACTTCCCCCCAGCTGCAGTTGTCCCTTGAGGCATTGGCTTATTTAAGGTCTATAGGTTTGTGTGCATTATGTGATCAAAGTGTTACAAATAGTTATCAAGAGATTACAACAAAATATTTTTAAAAATACAAATTCTGCCATGAGAATTATTTTTTAAACTTTCTAGGAGGACTTTTTTTTTTTTTTTTTTTTTTTTTTACCCAGAAGCAATGAAATAATCGGTCTCAACAAATCTGTTTTATCAGTTTGAAGTACGTTTTGAACAAAGCTTATGTAAATGGCCAGCTTGCAATTTCCAGTCTGTATCCCTAGATGTCACTGGAAGACAGCACACCCTAAGCATAGTGACACTACAGCCATGAAAAATGACTGTGAAGCTTAGGTGGGGAAATGCAGAGGGGAAAGTTTTGGTAAAATTCTTAGGTGGTTGCAGGCATAACCCGTGTGAAATTGCACCCCAAATCTTCTCTGCCTGAAAGGGAGAGTATCTGAAATCTGTCCTTACATGTACCCCTTCCCTACAGTGGCAGAGCCCTGTGTGGGAGGTGTGAGAAAGGGTCCCAGTGCGCCACTTCAGAAAAAGAAAGAAAGAAATCTATTGGGAGAGGCAGGAGGTGGTGGCTGTGGCCTTGTAACAGGCCAAAGTCAGCTCATGGCAAAGTCCCACAGAAAGAGGCAGACCTGCCTTTGTGCATCTCTGCGGTTTCCAGCAGCCAGCGCCGCCCCTCTTCTGACCTGAAGCTGGTTCTTTGGTGGATTGACAGGAAATTATTCACTTTTGGGGGTTAAGGAGTTGTTTCTTAGTTCTCCGAGTTTGGAGGCTCAGAGAAGGGCTGGTGTTGGGCCTGCTGGAAGGAGGTGTAGGAGAAGAGCTCAGTGCATGGGAGCAATGTGAGTGACTGCATGCCAGACCCAGCTGCCTGCAGGAAAGAGTTGTAAGGAGCTGGTGCTGAGGAAGCTGTTCAAAACCATGGGAGAAGTCAGAGGAGGCCCCTTTAGGGATCAGAAGTTTTTATGGCTAATGGTCCTCTCCCAGTGCAAACTCAGGCTGGCTCAACCCACAAAGGTATTTAGGTAGATCTGGGGATGGGTCATACCTGAGGGCCAGTTCCTCTTACAAGACCATGAGTTGGAAGCAGCCCATTAGAGATGAGCTACTCAAACATTTACACCACTTTTGATTTCAGTGGGTATTTCATTCATAAAAGGAGGCTGAAACCCATTTTAAACATCTATAGGATCAAAACTATAACTAGCTTTTATTAAAACTGCCACAGAAGAGAGAAAATGCTTTGATTTGGTGAGTGTTGGAAAGTACTCCCAGGACTTTTGCTAAGAAAGGATGAAAGTTGTCACCATGTGATCTTTCAGGAAGCTACTTCTTTCCTGAGATGAAATTGTACAAAGCATAATTTCTAATTCAGCACTCATTTCAAATGCTGTTATGAGTCAGTAGCAGTATTTCTCTTGACTTTAACAGGTGAACAAAAGGAGCTTTTTAAAACTGAAACCTCCCTTTATATATTAACCCCCCTTTTTTTTTTCTTTCCAAGAGTGAAGCATCAGCAACAGTACAATGACTTATGAGATTAATGAGATTACAAGGTTAGAAAGGACATTGTGTCCACAAGATCAGAGTTTCTGAAACTCTGGAGACAGTTATTTCCAATGAGTAGATGACCTGCACCAAGTGAGAGGCTAGTTCATGGATGTTTGATTGCAATCAGTGCCACACTGGAAGACAGCAATGACATGTGCCATGATATGGCTCCAGAAAAATGTGTTGATGGTTTAAAACCTAAAATAACATATGTACATCTTTCTGGACAAAGCAGGGATGCTGACCTCTCTGCTTGAGAATTTTCGATGCTTGTGGACTCTCTCAGCAGGTGTTGTTGGTGTCAGTATCTGATGCTTTTATGGCTGGTGCTGGGATACACTGTGATTTTGTAGCTCATTTCAGCCGACCACACTGTTTAACAAAACCAAACAGATACAGCTCCAATGGCATCAGTGGGAGACAGGATTTGGGAGTATGAGGAGAAGTTAGCCCCTCTGGGCTGAGACAGAGACCCTGCCTGTATTTTGGGGTCCATAACATGAAGGAAGGGACTAGGCTGTTCA
The DNA here is from genome assembly GCF_036013475.1 of Columba livia. Classification (NCBI taxonomy): domain Eukaryota; kingdom Metazoa; phylum Chordata; class Aves; order Columbiformes; family Columbidae; genus Columba; species Columba livia. The sequence continues at coordinate 48,642,170 of NC_088603.1, read as the reverse complement.
CTGCCTGCTCCTTGCTCGAGGAAGCAGTCAGTTTTTGCTGCTGACCATCGGACCAAGTCAACATGAAGTTCATTGCACCTGTCTCTCTGACACACCTTTTCTGACTTGGCATGTGCTTTGGGTTGAGGCACTTCAGGTGATACCCTGAAGAGGCACAGACATGTTTCATCTCTTTGCTGAGGCTGGTAAACAGGAGTGTAACCCAGCGTCAGTGATAGAAGAAAAGAAATTGGCACTTCTCTAGCATGTGCCAGAGAAACTTAGTGAGTTCAGCCCACATAAACCTCCGTGAGAATAATGTCCTGCCCTACAGCTGTAAAGCTGCCAAAGCCCCTGACTGATCTCACCATTGGTAAGATCTCAGACAACAGCCAGCAGGTGTAAGTAGCTTGGATCCGGTGGCTTCCCTGCTGCCATCCATGCAGTCGTATTGCAGAACACGCTCTAATCCAAAATGTAGCCTAACATCTTCAACTTCCTGATACTCTGGGAGGAATCTTTCAAACAAATAAATTTATAGTATTTCCTGCAATGTAAGAAGGTATTTAATGATTTTCTTTTTTTTTCCTGGTATTGTGAGTCTATTAATTCCATTAAAGTTAACTATGCAGAAAGTTTAAACTGCTGATGGAAACATTAGCCCTGAAGAAAGGGAACTTATTTTTCTGGTTGAGATATCTTATTTCTTCTTCCTTTTTGGGGCAAGTGAGCTCATAAAGTGGTTCAGGTTGTTCTGGATAAGGTCACTCGCAGATGTGGCAGTCGTAGCCTACTGCATGCCTTTAACAACACAGATAATTAGTTCTGCAGAATAATGATGGTGGCCTCAGCATGGCAGCACCTGATTGTTCCTGGGGCAGGAGCACTGATTTTTCTGGCATAAGGTGCTAAAAATGGTAACTTGAAAAGAGGAAAAAAGGAAAGTAGGGGAAAGCAACCAACAGGAGAAAACTGACACTGACCTCACGTCTGTAACTCAGACACTGATCCTGGCCATGTTCAGGGTGCTCTTGAGAAACAGTGGTAGTTTCAGGTGAGTGGCTTTATAGTAGGATTTAACCTTCATATACATTATTTGAAGCATGTTTAATAGTCAGGTGGTCTTATGTGATCATTGATGGTCCAGTCCACGTACCTTCCTGTATAGGCACAGCAGGTTGACTCAGGTGTGTAAATGTACCCAAGTCCTACAAGTGATCTGCTGCTGAGGCTGCTCTCACTTGGGCAGGGCTCAGATGAAGCCTAAAGGGGTTTTCTAACTTCATGCAAGAAAATGCACGAAGCTCAAAAGCTTTAGATTCAGCCGTTCCTCACGAAGATGTACATGTGAGGAAGAGTCTGGCCACACTACTTCAGAGATAAAAAAAGGTGGTCTATTGATAATGCCAGGAAACTGAAGCTATGATTTCATGACAGAGGAAGAGCTACTAGTGATATGGTGCCACTGAAACAAAACTGTGAGTCACTGTTACTGAGGATAAACATACCAGTTACAATACTAGGAGTCACCCCACAGACCAGGAGCCCGTGGTACTAGACCCCTTACAATATCATGAGATAGTGCCTGCCCCTCTCCAAGCAGCTTGACAGCAGGCATCAGATGTGGGTTTATGAACTGAATTTCAGAACCAACAGATTAGTGGCATCGGACTTAGATGGTCCCCAGCTGCCTCCAAGTGTGGATTACAAGGTGGCAAGGTGAGCATCAGCAAAATCCTGATGCAGGAGTCAGTCCCTTCCCACTGGTGGCTGTATACACACAGAAATGGATGCAGCCTATCTGTCCAGCCAGCTGCTGCTAGACTGCCTTTTGGAAACTGCCAATATTGCTTAAGGATGGGCTCCAGCAAGTCTCTTGGGTGCTCGAGTGCCTATTGATTGCTGTGGGACTGTAGGCGTCTAAATGGATTTCTCTGTTTAACCCAAAGCTCTCATAATCCTCTTCTTCCCTTTCAGGAAATCAAAAGACTGAAACTGGCTTGTTTGTTCGGGAAGCATAAAGGTTCCCTAGGAAGCAAGGACATGCAGACATGTCACTTAATTCTGGAATTTATTGATTACAAGATATGGAATCCCAAGCCAAATAGTTTGTAGGTCACACAGAGTGTAATCCTTACCAATTTCATTCCTGGTCTAGATTAAAGCTGTAAATGTAACTTGAGCACTGTGTACTCCTTCAAGCAAAGACTTGTCATAAGCCTTAGGGACTAAGCCCATCAGCCCAGATATCAGTAATAAACACATTTGGAATTACATTTATATAGGTCAGTTTAATGGAAGTACTGCAAATTTACATGTTGAGTGGGCTCAATTTCAGCTAATTTAGCAACCTAAATATTTTGTGTAAGCTCCCTCTCTCACTGCTGAAGACAGGTAGGTACTTTAATGTTTCCTAAAGCAGGTGAGCTTGGTCACTCACTGGAAGTGTGGATCTCTTACCTGCTGATTTGCTGAGTGAGATCTGGCTGGTTTCAATGTAGTTAACAGAGACTCTCACCAAAGAGATGAGCTATAATTTAGGCTCTGCAGCTCTCCTGAGGTCAGGAGCTGACTTTGAGACCAGGAGAACTGGTGAACGGGTGCCTTGAAAAGGTGTCTGTCCTTTAAGAAAAGCTATAATGCTGGAAAGCATAGAAACCAGGGTCAATTGATCTTTTGTAGTCTATTCATTGAATTCAGGAATATGCCATCTATACATCATTTTACAATCATCTCTTCTGAATGCGGAATATATAGTAAGGATTTCAAAACTGGATGCAGAGCTGGGAACGTAAATCTAAATCGCTGTTATTCCTTTCCCTAAAATGGCAGTCATACAACAATTTTCATGGCTGGGGAAAAAGTAGCACTGAAGCACTTTGTGCCCAATTGAAGAACTGGGACAATTTTTATTGCGTAATAGAAGGGTTCTTCTGAGGACTGTGGCATTGCTTTTAAATAAGTATGGATGATTGAGACCTAGATGGAAATGAATTCCTTGATCATCTCCTTTGTAAATAAAGAACTTAGGCCTGCCAGTTGTTGGTTTGGATTAAAAACTGAGTTTTCAGGACACTGATAGCTGTTCCAGAGGCATGAAATGGAGTTCTGCTGGGGGTTGTACGCATGAGCTAGATCTGAAAGGCATAAATTGATCAGATTTTTGAGCAAATACCTTTTACAAGTAAAACCAGATGCATTGAATAACCCATATTGGCAGGGCCTAAAATGATCTCAAAGGCAGCTTTGCATTTTATCAAATTTCTAAGATTCCTGCCCTTTCTTAACCAGCACCAGGCATCCTTCCCCAATGTGCTCCCAATGTCTCCTCTTCTTACCAGAAAGAGCAGCTTTATTGAGGATTTTTCCTCCATCCTTTAGAGGTGGGGTTGGAAAGGATCTGCTGAAATACAGGGTTCCTCTGGTCACCTTCTTCCTTGCTGCCTCCTTCAAACCTTGATCCTGCTCTACCAGCAGCAAAAGCAGAGTGGAGAAGTGACCTCCTGCTGGTGTCACAGAGCTGTGCCAGGGTCTAAAATTCTGACTTCTGGTTTTAGGCACAGGGATGGCCCCACCTGTCTGCAGGAGACCTCTGCTAAGGAACCACGGAGCTGTGTGAAAAGGTGTAGGGGTGGTACCTTTATATTGCTGGAAGAAGAGTGTCAAGAGAGATGATGGAAGGGGTTGGAGGGAAGAGGGTGGTCAGCTCTGCCCATCATACAAATTCTGGAAACAAAATTAATGCTTGCTGAAATGAATAAATACTTGTTTTCAGCATTAACAAAATACTTACGTATAGAGAAACCCAATGTTTCTCTCCACCTCCACCAAAACAAATCAAATAATAACAGAAATTATCCTTGATAGCGTGAGATTTCATTGGAATAAACAGTTTAATATCAATTTCACTCCCACTTAGTTGTGAGCTACTTTTCTCAGAGGTGAGTAATTGAGGAAAAGCTACTGGTAGTTCAGCAACAATGCTTAATGAACTGAAAAATGATCTGTTTGTAGGAGGATTAATAGCTCACTGCACATTAACCTCATGTGGGTTGGTTAGTGAGAAGAGAAAATATCCTGTGACATAGGCCTGCAGCTTTCAGTCTTCAGCTCTCGGGATGAAGCCACTCCTGCCGTAGCCCGGCCTTCAGAGAAGCATCATCTAAAGTCTGGCAGGCCAGTGACCAAACCAGGTTTCACAGAATCACAGTATGTTTGGGATTGGAAGGGACCTCAAAAGATCATCTAGTCCAATCCCCCTGCCGGAGCAGAAACACCTAGATGAGGTTACACAGGAATGTGTCCAGGTGGGTTTTGAATGTCTTCAGAGGAGACTCCACAACCCCGCTGGGCAGCCTGTTCCAGTGCTCTGGCACCCTCACTGAGATGAAATTTCTTCTCATATTTAAGTGGAACCTCTCGTGTTCCAGTTTGTACCCATTACCCCTTGTCCTATCATTGGTTATCACCGAAAAGGTTTCTTCTCGGTGGTTTACCTGAGCAATTGCTCTACTTTTTAGCTCTCCTGAGAAGGTCTGGCCATGGAAGTCACTGCATACCTGGGATTTTAGCTTCACTGTTGAAAATGGTATGTTTTATCAATGGAAAAATAGGGGCTTGTGAGCTACACTGCCCTTAAAACCAAAATCCTGTAGGAGACCAGAGGTGAATGTTTTACCACGAGATAAACAAAGCAGTGGCTGAAGCCGATGAATTTGCCCTTATGGGGTTATTTCCAGGTAAAAGCTGTGGGTGCCTTATCACCACTGCAGTGACACAGGAATGATATCAGGCATTGGTGCATGTAAAAGTTTACTTCTCCACATGGGTTTGGATTTAATAATCAATGGGGTAGATGGCAGAAAGGATAGACATAAAGGGAGTATTCCCCGATATTAACACTGCTGGTGCAGTTTGTGGTCCTGGTTATGTATGGAGAGAGGTTGAGATAGTTTTCAGCTCCATCCCCAAAAATTAGCTTTTGGAAAATGCATGTACAATTGCTTTAGTAAAGTGACGTTCTACAGAGAGCATGGCATGACAACTGGGACCTCCAGGAATTTGCTTTCCAGCATTAAATAGCAGTTTTTCTTATGCTTTTGCATGGGCTGAAGTGATGGTGGCTATCATTTCAATGCTCAACAAGTGTAAAAGCCACCTCCATTGCAGGCTCATTAATACAAAAAAGAGAAAAGATTTAATCTGGAAAGGGAACTAAACGACCTAGTTCTAGGTCTTGCACAATGAACACCTTTGATCTTTTATCTGCACAATGAGCTGACTTTTCTACAACAAGCTACATAAAATAGTTGGTCTGGCAAGAAGGAAGAAATATAACAGTAGAAAAATGGACATTGGAAGCATGGGCTTCAGCCCCACTAGTAATTCGAACATTAAGTATCCAGTTAACATGTCTGGAAAAGATGAACCCACAATGCTAGTCATCCAACAATCTCAGCTTTTGTCCATTTAACTGAAATCCAAATTCTGCTTTAAAGTGATGGATGTATAAAAAACACACACTTATTTTAGATTCCCTTGGTCGCTAAATATGCATTTCTATAAATGGTGGTCAATTGCCACATTTCTTCAGCCTAATTCTGACCTAATATTCATGCCAGTGTTTCGTGCAGTTTCCTTTTGTCATGGTTTAATTTCTGTAGCCTTGTGTTCTGTCAGTTATAGCTAAGTAAAATTAGACTGCAATTTAATTATAACACAATCAGCAGTTCTGGTCAATTAGAATGAGATTAAGTGCTGTGCAAATCTGTCATGGTAGAAAACAATGCTGAAATAATCACTCGGAGTCTCTAGTTGAAAGACACTGCTGTGCCTGTGCAGTCCAATCCAGGCAGTTTAAATTCAACATATGAGAGATACAGGAATTTGCCTTCCCTACTATTTGCCAAGATGTGGGATACCTGACCCCAATTCTCCTGTTTTCCAGAGCCAAGAGTTTTGTGGTGCACTGTCCTTGGTGGCTGTCCCAGATGACATTTTCTTCTGCCCCTCCAAACCTGCCTGGTGAGTGGAGACTGGGGTCTCGCTCCAGTTTGCCCGGTGGATTACAGAAACATAGAATGTTCTGAGTTGGAAAGGACCCTCAAGGATCATCGCATTCAACTCCTGTCCCTGCATATGACACCCCCACAGTTCACACCATGTGTCTGAGGGCATTGTCCAGTCTCTTCTTGAACACTGTCAGGCTTGAGGTCGTGACACCTCCCTGGGGAGTCTGTTCAGTGCTCCACCACCTTCTGGGGGAAGAACCTTTTCCTAATGCCCAACCTAAACCTCCCCTGGCACATCTTCCTGCCCACAGCCCATGGGACAGCCCAGGTCAGCAAGCGGTGGGTGCCACAGGGCCACAGCAACACCCCCCCAACCTCTTCCCATAGGATCTTCAGCCATGAGACCATGAGATCTCCCCTAGGGGGTGGGGCTACTGCCAGCTGGACTCCCCAGAACAGCTACCCATGCACTAGCGTAGAGCTGATCCTCTCCCAGCCTCTCTTCTGGATGGTTCTTGGTGCTGCAAGAAACATCAGCTGCTGGATCCAGAAAGTACCAAAAAATGACCCCCAGACTCAGGTGTCTTAGCAAATGCAGTTGGTACGTTTGCCCCAAACACACGTGACACTGGTATTTGTGGGACCCATGGGCAGCAGGATTGATGCTGAGAAGAGCCAAGCGTGATTTAGCTGAGAAGGCTCTGCGATGGAGCAGGGAACTTGTGATGAACCAGGTGTCCTGCTGTGGATATGTAGGTTCAGGAGAATCAAATGATCTAATGGCATTAGTCTTGTACACTGTATCAGCAGGAGACTATGCAGTCTGGGTAGACGTTAGATGGTAGTAAAAGCTATGCTTTTCAGGGGCTCATTCAAGTAGAAATGGGATTAAGTCAGGGCCCAGTGGGAGGACGCCTTCCTGTGTAACCTCATCTAGGTGTTCCTGCTCCGGCAGGCGGATTGGACTAGATGATCTTTCGAGGTCCCTTCCAATCCCTGTGATTCTGTGGCCTGTTATCAGACCTGCCACTGCTCACAGGTGATGCTGAAGCACCTTGTACAACTGGAAATTGTAAGCACACCAAAGCAATTACCTAAGAGACTAATTACTCAACCAAGATCATTCTATTTAAGCATCTTGTAAAACTGTCTGGAAGAACTGTGAGGATATTTCAGAGTGGTCATGGACTACTGGTGGTACTTTGCTGCAGATGCAAGGTGTAGCTCATGAATATTCTCAGACTTTACATGACAGGGTTCCTGGTACAGGCACTTCCAGAGCTGTAGAGGCTTTGAAATTTCCCTGTAACACTGTATAAAAGAGATGCTTATTGAATTACTGTCATAGTTCTGAAGTGTGATGATGGCTGGTCCAGTGACATTACTGTAGGACCCACTGGTTGAAGCTGGTTGAAGAACAGAAACACCCAAACAAGATGAGGGCAAATGCATCAAATGCTCTGCCTTGCAAACGGGAAAGGGCTTCTGAGCAGATAAAAAAATCTTTTCATATCATGTGAGCCATTTGTTCATTAGCCACACTAAAGCTAACAAAACCAAATGTTGTCAACTCACAGTTTAATTGCAATGTTGCTAAGCCTTGTGGTGTCTCTAGGGTTTTTTGTGTTGTTTTTCTTTAAAGTCAAACCAACTTGTAAAGGCAAATGAGTATAGAAGATTTTTGATTTTTTTGTTTACCTGTTTTGCCTTGCAATAAGTGTTTTAGTCCTTCTACTTGAACTAATAAAGTCTTGAATTAATTTAAATTCATTGCCCAAGAGCCTGGTGAGGGCCATTTGAGAGACCCAGTTGGGCAAGGGCTTCCAGGCGGTTGTGAGCGGCGAGGTTTTGCACAGCCCAGACAACGTAATCTAGTCTCCCACATGCCTGTTGAAGATCAATGCAGGCTAATTTCAGGTTTGTTGTAGGGATTTGGAAGCTGAGAGGCACCTTACATAACTGAACCCTTTCCACTGCCAAAAACATCCCCTGGCAGAAGGGTTACACAGCTCCTTTTTTCCAAAGGTTTTGCATGCAGGTTTTGTGTGTTCACTCAGCTCTGGTAGTTCATTTTCTGTGTACTTCAGCATGAATTTCAATTTGTCCACATGCAGGACAGCATTTGCTGATAAAAAAAAACACGAACAGAAAGAGGCAGTGGAACACTAAGATGCTGCTGTTTTCTAGCAAAGCAAACCCTGTGAGTTTGTTACCAATATGTTCATGATTTATTCAGGGCTGAGAAAAGTCTTGAGCTGTCTGGCCCTTAGCAAATTAGATAGGAATCAGAGAGCTCTCAACCTTTGCAAATCAAGCCTTGAAGCCTTTCCAAATACTCTGAGCCTGGCTTGTCACAGGAGGCTGCTCAGACAATGCAGTCACAGAAACTCGCTTTTAATCCCACCAAGAAGTGCTGCAGTGGGTAGCCAGGACAACCAGAAGTTATACAGTTGGCACAATGTCCCTTGAGAAACACAGGTGGTGGACACAAAGCAGGGACCTGCAGGCTCCACCGACCTGCACTGTGGGGTCTTGGGAGCCTCTGTGACAAATCTCTTCTCAATCCCAGTTTCAGTGTGGGACAGGATGAGGCTGTGTGAGCCTACAAGTAAATGAGGCACTCATTTAATGACTCTGCATTGTATATATGGACGTTAAAAATTCAGTGTTTGCTCTCATGTTGGAGAGCTCCAAAATGAACATAAGCATCTTCTACTTTTGTTCAGCCAAGTAGTCTTTTAACTCACATTAAATCTTTTAGGAGAAATCCCTGAATTGAACATACTATTGTCTGTCACTGAGGTGCTGGTTAATTAAGGGTGTTTGTGATGTTATTATGTTGCCCTCAAGTACTCATTGAAAACATCTTCAAGTGGAAATTAGATTCCTGTGTCATTACTCTGACTAGTTTCAAGTACAAGTCTTCCTTTCTCAGTTAGACCTGTCCCTGTACAGCAGAAAGCTGTGTCAATATCCCTACGTACTGCAGCCAGCCAGCTGGGATAAATAAGAGTGCAACTATGGGAATGAACTAACCATTAAATTTTGATGTTACCTAAAGATGTAAGAAGAGCAGGAAGCACAAATAATGGCATTTTGTCATCATAGCTGACCCGGCATTGTTTTGCATAATTGGTATTACTGTTATCTATACTTCAGGTGTCTCTTTTGTGCTAATGGGACTCTTTCTGATAAAAACTGCCCATTATGGGCAGTGTAAGCAGAGAAAAAGAGCAAGTCCCTGCTCTGAAGGGCTTCCAGTATTATTTGATATAGCACAAGAAGGGGTTGAGAGGAAGGCACACAAGTTACAGGCAGAAGGTTGGGAAATGAGCCACTAAAAATGAATCTACTTAAGATGGAGGACATTGAGGCCTCTTTAGCTTGCTCCAGTGTTTCCCTTTTAAGTCCATATTATTCTGGCAGGTGTTTAAAAATACATGCACTCAATAGAAAGACTGTACAGGCCTTCCATCCAGTAGCAAGGTTGAAACAAAGATGTCTTCTCTTGTTTAGATGTGTATAATAGCTACCCAGTGTATTTTGATATAGATAGCTGTAAGTGGCTCTTTCAGAAGGGTTATAACAGAACATATATTTAGGAGGCCACATTGATTCATTACCAGCTTCCGGTGAGATAATGTATGAAGTGAACATGGAAATCAATAAGACAAGCAAAATGAAAGAGCTTGAGATAAGCAGGGGAAGACAAAAGAAATCAATGCCACCCAGCTACTATGATGGTGAAACAGAGTCCATAAGAGATCATATTAAATTTATAAGTCACATGTTTCAAATACTAGTCCATAGCATCACCCATGGCAACAGCTGTAACATGGATTGGCAGCAGTATATTCACATAATTGCAGTGAAGTTCTTCAGATAACTAGTGAACTTATCCTCCTACAAACTATCACAGTAAGTTAATGGTTGTGCCAGGATGTGTTTTCCAGAATAACCTTTATATGCTTAGTATAGAGAGATTTATTGATGTAAGATCAAATATTAACCTGACTTTCATAACATGGAAAAAATAAGCCATATTAGGAATAAAGACATTGACTATTACCCTATTGCTGGCTGTGGGTGTGCACAAATATGTGGACAAATAGACAGACAATAGAGCAACGTCCTCTGATCAAAACTGATTATTAATTTCATTCAAGTCATTTGCTCAGAATTCTTGGAAAGACCATGCAGTACTGACAGGAAAGCTGCCTGAATATTTTTTACCCTCTTCTTCTGCATCTGTTTCTCACTTTTATTCTACAGTGGCAGTGAACAGCTTCACACTGAGAGTGAACGCTCTTATTTCTTTTGCCACTCAGGACTGCATCATACAGTACATTATCAACATTTGACAATAAATGCATGATGCGGATTGTTTTTTTCCCAGTATTTCCTCACTGACCGTGGGGTCTCCCTCTTATTCAGCCTCTTTTTAGGCCACACCATTGAAATGCCTTTCAAGACCATCCTTTCACTATGGCGATATTAGAATTCATTAAATTCTGTTGGCATTTTGAAACCTCTCTTTAAATATTCTTTGGACAAATGTGACATAGTCAGACAATGGTTGAGCTGAGCTCAAAAATGTATGATCTGAAGGCAAAGGTGTTGTAATATCATTTTAAGAAAATATATATATATTTTCAGGAGGCAACAAGGTTCTCCTCCGCAGCCCAGTGAAACAGCCCAGCTACTACATCCAGAGCAACCCTTGCGCCAGCTGCCCAGAATGCCTGAGATGATTTACTAGCACTGTAGTGACGTTGGAAACCTTTGCCTACTGGGAAGTATCTGCTAGTAAAGGGGAAATCCTGAGGATATCACTGTTTTCTCCACAGGTCTACTACTGATTTTTCTGTTGTTGTTGTTTGTTGGTTGGTTTTTAGCTTTTTATAATTTCTCAAATAAGGAGTTCAGCCTTCATTTCTTCTGACTTCTTACTCATCATCATCACCACCAGTCCTTTGTAATCTTTGTCAGCTACTCCAAGCTAGGGTTTAAGAGCTGGAACTAGTGAAATGTCCTGAAAAATGCAGCAGTTGTCCTCCTAGAGCCCTGCAGCAGCAGAACAACTGAATTCCTCATGTGTATTATTTTCTTCTCCTGAAGTCTACAACCCTGTAGTTTACACCTAATTTTTTTCTAATATCACTTGCTTTTAGTGTTTTTCCCTGACAGTGGAATATAGCTGGCATTTTACCCGCCCCCCCCCCCAAAAAAAAAAAAATGTATTGGATTCTATTTTTCTACACTGAGCAATATTTTACTGCCTATAGCTAACATGGCTATAAGAGGCCTCTCTGTGTCACCTTTGCTCCAAGCATTGGAGAAACAAGTACTTGTTCACACTGATTCCCCCATCTGGATATGCATCCAAATCTTCTTTAAAGCTTGGCTTTTGGAACTGGAGAAGTCTACCTATGCTAGTGACTCTTCAGTAAAGGCTGAGATGGCCTTTTGTTGAGTTCATAAGGTGAAGTAACAGAAGATACAATCACTTGTCTCTTGTGCTGCTCTGTTCTTCATTTGCTTACTGTTTACATACTTACGACTCATTTAATTTCTAATGAAAAGAAAGCCTTGAAACATTGTACTTGGTGTTTGTTGTTGTTTTGGTTTTTGTTTTTTTTTCTGGAGCAGGTTTTTTAAGCTTTCCTTGCATTCCCAACTTATCTCTTGGAGGAGTATAAATGTATGATTTAGTCTGGTGGTGTAATCCAACTCAACACAAAAATGGAATTTGTGGCCTTAAATGTACAGCTACCAGGGATCATGTTTCCAAATGCAACTTCTTCTTTTTCAGAAAAACACACAAAATTATATTCCAGCTGGATTTTGGGTTGCAATGAGAGGTCACAAATATTGACAGAATACACTTTATGAAAACTTTACACTGCATAATAACCTTTGTGCATAACTGGATTGTACTTTAAACCAAACTTTTCTGATGAAAATTGTTCAGAGACCCAGTTTTCATTCACAAAGCATTAGTGAGAGTATTTTTGAGGAATTTATTACCACTACGTTTGACACTTTTTGCATTTGTGTTGGAATGCTCTTTCTCTACATCCAATATTATCAACAGTATTTCCAAATATCACCAGCAAAATGTCTTCCTGTAGTTATAGACAGATTAAAATTGCCTTTTTGGTGTGTGGCTGTAAAAATAATAATTTACTTAAGGAAAAGAAAATCATCAACCATTCCAAATAGCTCTTTAAAATTGCTTTTCCTTCCTCGATTGCCGGAATGATGCAGTTTCTCGCATTTTCATTGCTGTAAACACAGCTGCATCCCAATGTAACTGCATTCATTTCAGCTGTGTTACTTCAGCATGGTGTCCCAATGGTGGGACAGCACTTGCACTGTGAGACAACGGGTAGAAAAATTGGGAGCATTTCCACCAGCAAACACACTCATTTGGCAGCAGAGCTGAGACGTGGCACTTATAGAAAAGTTAAAGAGAGAAAAAGAGGTCTTATTTGGAGAAGTTGTATCTTTCTATATGTGCCCTGACTAAACTTGGCCCATGGTGATGCTTGTAACTCTACCTATGCTAGATTTAGTGTGAGAAGACCACGTGAAAGTAAGTTAATCTCGTCTTTCTTTCTCTTCTTGGGGGACTGTATGATCTGGATGGATTTTAGGCAATTGTCTGAAAGTAAGAGGAATGAAAAATTTGCCTTTCTGTTCTATGTGGCAGAAGCCAGCTATTTGCGATTTGCTATTTGCAGTCTCCCTTATCATGCTGGAAATTTTCAGGAAAAGATCCAAGTGACAAAACAGCCCTTATTTCTATCACAGCTAAAGCAAGACATCACCCACTTCCTTCTACCTCACCTCTACATCGTGCAGACTGGGGACTGAGAGGAATGCAGGAGTGAGTCAGTGTTCCCAGCTCTGCAAAAATCACCCTTTCAATAATAACTTTGGAGTCCAATTCTTCTCCCAGTTACTGTCAGAAAAGAATGCATTAGCCTTAGATTAGTCATCTCTCAACCTATCCCCATGCACACATATGGTCTGCAGTCTCCTACATCTTGCTGGTGTTTACGGTATGTCAAGGAGAGCTGTGACCCGGGGCTTTTAGGCCAACTGGCAGGACTAACAGAGGTAGAAATGGAAGCAGCAGCATCTGAAGTTCAGTGCACCCATGAATCTCAGAAAGGCCTTTGTTAAAGGCTTTGTTGCATGCCAGAAAGGACCTTGTTGTGAGTATCTGACTCTGGAGGGGGTTTCTCTAGTGTTTCGACAAAAAATAATATTTTCCAGTCTGGATTAAGGCTACTCCTTAATCCAGAATCACCCAGAGACACTTTTATGGGGTAGAACAGGAGCTCCTCTAAGTCCCACAGAGGACAACTGACTGAAAAGTCATTTGCTTTCATACTCTTTCCAGACACGTAGTATTTTCACTTGTCAGAAACATACATTTGTTCATTAATTTAATTTGAAATTATACACAGAAGAGCTTTCTCTGAGACTTCTTCACAGCAGAGCAAAAGAAGCCCAACTAGTCAAGATTAGGGCCGTGAATCATGATATTTTTTTTCTCCTTTGACTTAGGCACAACATAATTTATGCCTTCAGGTACTGGGACCTGTTCTCCTGTTTCTGCACTTGAAGGCTTTCCCATGGTGTGACAGGCTCTGCAAACACCTTGTGATTTGGGTGTGCAGCACTTCACAGCTAACATTGGTGCTGGGGAAGGAAGCAAGTGACACCTTGCAAATAACACTGGTTTCAGGCTAGAGCCAATTGCCTGCTGCAGTACCACCTTGTTAACTGCGATGGAGCCAGGTTGTTTTACACCAGTGAAGAAAATAGGAGCCAAGGAGAAAGCAGCCTTAGGAGCAGAGGTGGGGGAGGTAATCCTGTTGTGCCCATAACACAGTTGGGTTTAGAGCTCTGTTTATACGGGGACACTCTGCTCTTCCCAGTTTAACTGGAAACCAGAAGACTCCAGGCTCTGTTTTATCAGCTAAAGCATGTTTGCAACTCCTTGAGGGCTCTTCATCACACAAAAGTCCTGCTGTCTTTTCAAACACCTCTCTGTGCTTTCTGGCATGTCCTACACTATCACAAGGGTCCCGCACTCCAGCATCCATAAGCTGCTCTGTCTTTTCATGAAAGGCATCTTTGGGCAGCAATGTGCATTTCCCACAATTATTTGTTTGTCCTACCCTGTGCTTCACTCTGTAGTAGTAAGGGGTTTTTTAAATACTCACTTGTGGAAGATTTTTATTATTTTTGCCTTTATTTTTTCCAGAAGAGGGAAGGAAGGCTGAAAGCTGTAATGATAGGAAAGAAAGCAAGAAAATGAAGATGGAGATACACAGGATTTACTTAGGAGGGAAGTTTGGCACTATTTTATTAGAAGAAATAGGAAGAAAGGAAGAGGAAGATAGGAATGGCATTGTTGAAACATATCTTGGAAGCAGTGTCAAACTTGATGTAAATACTGTTGTCTTGTCCCTGGTGAAAAGAGGATGTTTATCCTTCAGCTGAGCCCCCCCAGCTGCTTTACCCCACCTGCCATCAGCCTGCAGAGGGGAGGCAAAGGCTTGGCCAGAAGTGCACCAGCCCTACGGTTTGCCCCAAGCCCTGCTGGTCACTGGTACTGGATGCGTGTGATGCTTCAGAGGAGAATGAAGGCAAATCCCTCACCCAGCAGTAATCCTGTGTCCTTCAGGCTTACACTCACACGGTGCTCAGCGCCTTTGATGATGGTGTGGCTTTTGTGGGACCACGCTGGTGTGGATTGCCTGTTATGCCAATGTCATGGTTTAACCCAGGCTAGCAATACAACCACGATAGCCACTAACTCACCCCTTCCCCTACCCCCTCCCCAGCAGGGGAGAGAATCAAAAGGGAAGGACAAAACTTGGATTGTGATAAACACGGTTTAATAAAGCTACAAAATACTAGTACACTACTAGTAAATATATATATATATATATATATAAAATAGAAATAAAAGATACTCATGAGCTCTGTCCATAACTGAGCAGCGAGTCCCAGCAAGCCATGCCTGGTCCCAAAGCCAATCCCAAAGAGAGAAAAGAGAGGAAAGAGGCAGAAAGGCTCAGAGGCCCCTGCAAAATGGCAAAAGCCAGACTAAACATCCTGCATCAAAACCTCCCATGGCTCCGACAAAAAAGAGTGACAAAAAAGACCCCAATGTGCACAAGAGAAAGTGCCTGAGAAGCCAGTGGAAGAGCTAACTTGAAGGTCCAAACTCTCCTTAAATATGAAGCATGATGCTAATGGGATGGAATACTCTTATTGTCCAGTCTGGATGTCAGTCAAGCTCTACCCCATCTCTGCCCCCCTTCCTTGATGCCCACACCTGTGGGCAGAGCGCTCAGAGTGTCCTTGCCTCTCAGACCAGAGCAATTAAAAACATTCGCTCTGTGCTGGGATGTTACCTGCTTGTTCTCAAACTAAGTCCAAATAATGAGCATGCTAGCTATGAAAAACAAAGGTTTCTAATTGCATGGAGAAAATTAAC
Organism: Columba livia; assembly: GCF_036013475.1. NCBI lineage: Eukaryota > Metazoa > Chordata > Aves > Columbiformes > Columbidae > Columba > Columba livia. The sequence continues at coordinate 48,626,660 of NC_088603.1, read as the reverse complement.
CCACTTTCAGTCAAACCAGCACAGCCAACTGTATGGCTTTTTTGCATCAGCACAGCAATGAACAGCATGGAGCATGCTTGCCTAAAATTATTTCTGTTTGGAAAATAAAGTTCTGTATATACATTGTATATACAATATATTAAGACATCTCTGATCACGTATGGCTTAGTTGCTACTACAGCAGAGCTATATGCAGGCTATCCTGCGCTTTCCGTGACACATCAGCCAGCGAGGTGGAGGAGCAGGGTAAAGTTCCCTCTGCCCAGATGAACCCCCGTGGTGCTCCTTGTGCATCAGGTCTGCTTGAGCGAGTTTGAGCAATGCTGGTGGTGACTCTTCTGGTCTTTTGTGCTGCCCCATGAGAATCCAAAAATTGTATTCAGTCATATCTCCTGTGAAGACAATACTCCCCCTCCCAAGAAGCCCTGGGAAAGAAATGCTGTTCTGAAAAGAAACCATGTATGCTATTTCAAAGGTGCTCTTGTCTCGATTCTTCCTTCTCTTTGTGAAATAGTCTCTTATTTTCCAAAGAGGAAATACAGTCCTTAAATTAGACCTCACAGGGATGCTGGCTCCAGAATTGTGAAAATTAATACACATGCAATTAAATTTGAAAACATAAAAAACCCCAACAATGGAGCAGGAAAGAAGTCACTGACACTAAAAGAAAAGTTATGCAAATTAAGTCATAAACTCTCAGCCCAATTTCAAAATTTTTTTAATCTTAATTCACTTCACTCTGCCATCAGAATCCTTCTTGCCCATTTTCCCCCAGGATGAAAGTCCATCATTAAATAATGGATGCATAAAATCCTCTTTCTATTTCTTCCTCTAAATAAAACTCTTTGTAGTAAATAATAAAGGGGAGCAAAAAATGAAGATGAAAAGAAACTACAGTGACGGTAGGTGACAAACAAAGCCAGGGCTTGATAGATTAATTTCATTCTCTGAATTACACTGATTTTATTTGCAGGGTCATTCTATGCATCTTTGTTTTAGACTGTAGAGTCCTACACATGAAGAGGTAACAAAAAAAGGAGTTTTCATTTGGTGAAAAGTACACTGGGTTGTGATTTACCTGCTTTTTACAAACAGCTGGACTCTTGAAGAACTAGCCTGCAGAATCAGTAAAGCTGTTGGTGTGCTATGGACAGACAAGCCCTATGAAACTGCCCCATCCACAGAACAGGGCCACCAAGCAGCAGCATGACACAGTGGCCTTCAGGGAACACAGCAAAATTTGTCGTATGAAACCAAGGGAGAACTGCAGCTTTTAGGGGTGGCTGACAGGCTATGAAGTTTTGACTTTTGGGGCTATTAACCTTGTGCTCTTTTATTTATCTACTCAAAACAGTGATCAATATGCCTGTGACGTGCTGCTGAGGGAAGCAGTGCTCAGCACCAGGATCACCCTGCTCTGAGCAGACCTTCATAGCTCCCAGGCAAGGTGTTGCCTTCTCCACGGGGCAGAGACTCAAACCATGTCAGAATGATTGGTATTAAAAATGTCCTGGCCCATATAGACATTCACAATTATCTAGAAAGTATATCTACAGCTGTTAGTGTAGTGTTATCTCCTTAGAAATGCTGCAGGGCAAAGTCAAGAAGCTGTAAATTAGAAAAAGCCACAAAAACATCTGTTGTAATCTTAATTCAGTTTGTCATGCATATGTGTTATGACATAACCAGATCTTTGGCATTACATGTAATGGGCTCAGCACCCTTTATTTTATTTTATTTATTTATTTTTTACAGCTAGTTCATTCATAGGAAGGTGGTGGTGGAGGCAGAGAATTGCTCTCTCTTTAGCAATGGTGCACTGTGCAGAGCTGAGCTATAGCTGTTCATTTTGTCCCTGAAAGATTTCTATACATCTCATCAGCTCAGCTGCAATTAAAAGTAGTACTTGACAGATGATTAAAGGCTGTATCGTAAAAAATTACTTGACCCTACTACTATAGATTATTACATTATGGAAGATTAGTAGGCATTTTCAAATAAGACTTGTCTCTTCCAGATTATTCCTGACAGCTCCTGTAATGAAAATGTCAATATATCTCTGTCAAGTGCCTTTGAATTAAGAAGGCACATTATCATGTTTGCAAATTGTTACCAAATTACACTCATCAAAGAGATATTTTACTCCACTGATTGTTTCCCTCACAGTAATACATAACAAAATGCCTGGAGATGGATGTACTTGTGCAGCAGCATTTCTGTTATGTTGTCAAATTCCATTAATCTTCCTTTGGCTCATCTGTGCTTCTAAAATACCTGAAGATTTACTTACATATCTGTGCTATTATACATTATACTTGTCTAACACATGTTAAGTGTGTAAGCTGTAGACCTTGAAAGTGGCACTAGAATTACAGGCCCTTCTTAGGAGGCCTGAAGGCCCTATTGCAATTCATCATACAAAGGGATTAATTAAAGAACAGCTGAAAGAAATGGTTTAAGAGCCTCTTCAAAATGATTGAATGCAGGGAGTTCTGCCTTCACAAACTGATTCTGGTAGAGCAGAACAATATCTGTTGGGGTTTTTTTTACATTTCTAAGCACAGCATAAATATCAAGCATTGTCATTCCATAACATTTCACAGCCTGTCTTATCATATAGATAAATAGACAGACAGATAGATAACTGCATAATAAAATAAATCTCTGTATCATATGAGTTAGCTAAATGGATTATACAAGAATGTCACAAAAATATGTGTAGATATGGATATTTAATTAAAGCCCTAATTTGGTGTCTGAGAATCGTATGAACATTCCAGTTTTCTTATAAAAAATATTCTTAGCCCCGGAGGTCATGAAAAGAACACAAACACTTTCTTTGCCCACCAAAAAAAAAAAAAAAAAAAAAAAATTAAAAGGGGGGAAAATAAAAATAAATAATAAAATGTCCTTATTTTCCTTTTCATATCTCATAATCCGTAGACATATCTCACTTTTTTTTTAAGTCTTAGCACATACAAAACTCAGTATGCAAAACTGACTCTCAGCAGCAGAGATTTTGTTGTTTACAATGTGTCATCTCTTCAAGTTTTAGCAAGAACCCAGAAAAACGAAGTTCACATTATAATGCTGATAAGGGTAACAGCAAGGAAAAAGCACAACTTGCTTTTTTTATCTATAGCAAAGTGGAAGGAGAAGCTGGGGCTCAGAGACACAGACTAGAACAGTAAAATACACCGTTTGAAGCACCCTGGCAGGAAACTTTATTTAAGAAACTAAAACTTTGCTTTTACTAGACAATCTGACCTTTGGGAGGAAGGTAAAGCTTTCTTCAGACGTGAAGCTGACAGCAAGAGGAGATAGGAGGCTCAAGCTCCCTTCTGTCAGCTTTCTTTTCTGTGTGCAAGGCAGCTTTAGAGGCTTCTCTTAAGAAACTCAAGTTTTAATTTGCTTTCCTGTGCCAAATTTTGGGCACAAGAAAGCAAATACATCACTTCACAGGAGTCACTTTTCTTTATTACTGCAGGAATCTAAAATCAGTTATCAATCATAAATTGAAAGAAAGACAGCGAGTATCTGCGGTGGCCGTTCTTTCTTCAGCAGCCACGAGTTTCAAGCAAGACAATTCAGCTAGGTTAGTGAGGAACCTGGGATCAGTTGCCCTCCACACTTTGCATCATGCCCCAATATATTCAGATAGTTACAGGTGCCTTCTCTTGCCCCACGTTAAAGATCTGCAGATGGCTGGCACAGAGAAAAATGAAAGATTCAAGTGCCACTTTTTACTGACAGTGTAAGAAATCTTGTGGTTTGTTTTTTTTTAGTTTGGTTTGTGTTGGGTTTTTATTATTATATCAATTCTAATGACTGCAAAATTTGAAATAAATAGAAATTAAAGAAAAAAAAAGTGTGGGGTTTCAGATGAGCAGTCTTTTCTGAAATCCTGCCATTCACTCCCAGACTAAATGCTATTTTACAGCATTTTCGATAGACAGGCTGTATATGCCATTTCTTATCATTCTCCTCTTACTTTTCCCCCTGTATTTTAAAGCATCGAGGAAGCCACTTGTTCTGTTATACCTGCATCCATTCTGCGGGCACCCCAGCAGCACACAGCATGCATATGTATTTAAGCTGAGTGGAAAATTCCACTGAGTATAAGCTCTCACAGTGTACCCTTCCAGGCTTATATCAGTTTCTACAAGGCAGGGAAGTGGAGATATTCACTTTTACAGCGGGTGTGTAGGTTGTGGAGTGCATTCAGCATTCACTGATTCCTGCCCTCCTTCCATATTCTGTGGGAAATCTGTGAGTGAAGGCAGGAAGAGCTCCTATTTGATACATGTCCATGTTTATGAATTAAGAGCCCTGATTTATTCCTTGACACCTACTGTCCAAGGTCTGATTTAACTTCCTCTCTCGGTTACAGCCGTACCCAGTAAGAGATTACCCCCCACTCTTCTTAGCCTGCTTATCCCATCCTCGCTGCCATATATGTTCATATGTTCACACCCTGACTCACGGGGGTTGCTGTAAGCCACCAAACCAACAGATAAAAATGAGCTGTTTGGCTGGAAAGGGAGCAGCTCAGACTTGGCGAATCCCCAAGGAAGAGATGCACTATGGTGTGAACGTGATGCAGAGCAGCTGGCAGCCAGGACGGACAGACTTCATGTCCTACTGGTCCAGCCACAGGGAGGGTGAATGCTCTTGAGTGCTCATGGATGCAGGTTTGTGCTGTTCCACATAGCTGACATTGCTTTGGGTTTTGTTCTAAAGACTTGAAGAAGCTGGGGAGAAAAAAGACAGCAAATGAATCCTGTGTTAAAGGAACATTAAGGTTGCTGAGACACACATGCAGACTACTAGAAATACTGATGTGATGTTAGCCTGCAAAAGTGTGACATGATCTTTCTGTGCACATGCATGGAGATATGAGTTTGAATGTTCTGATTGCTGGCAATCACTCTGCAGGATTCCTGCCCTACGTAAGTGCCTTCTTTAGTACTGAATCCAGGCTGAAGAATAAGAGAAAGGGGTTGTGAGGGGTTGCAAGTCCGTAAAATACACTACGCAGTAAGCATAGCAGTGTCTATTAAAAGCTTCTTCATGCTCCTCCTTGCAGTATAGATCCAAGCGAAGAATGTGCCTGTAAAAACAGCTAATGGTAAAAGAAGTTACCAACAATATGAAAATAGCTTCTTAAAAATTGTACTGTAAAAGAGACACAAGCTGGCTGATCTGTACTGTGATTACACACAAGTACGCAAGCTGATGCCTGACTTAGCTGATGGGCAGCTGCAACGGAACATAAACCCTAAAGGAAATAACTCTACTCGAGCGATGCCATTCCGTACCCCACTCAATGCAGATGGTAGCATAATAACACATGGGCACGAGGGGAATCTGTTATTGGAAGCTGGGCAGCTTAGAGAAGAGGAGCCAATTAGTAGCGTGTGGTGCCTTTGCCAAGCACACTGTGAGGCAACATGAGGAGACCCAGGCCAACTCGGAGAAAACATCCCTGAAAAACAGCTTCTTCCACTCCACTGCTGTGATGAAGCCCAAAACTGCCCAGTGTTCCCAAGCCTCTTTGCATTTACTTGCACAATTTACTTGTTTAATCTACTTGTTCATCACAAGAAAATTGCCACAGGAAGAATCACAGCATTGGCCACGAGGGGTGAGACGACACCAGCTGAGTCTTACCTAGTGTAAAAAACAAGACATGGCCTGTTTTCTGCCCCTGAGGTATGGCTGGGCTCACATCCATGATGCCAGCCCCGTACCCACCCCAAAGGATGGTGACCTGCTCCAGGCAGATCTCCAGGAACAGCCCCTCAAACACATCATGTTGCATCTTCTGCAAGACCCCGCTTGGTACAGGCCAAAACTCACATCCAGGGCACGCAGCCTTGGCAACTGAGGTTACACTGACCTGGCTCGTGCTTGACTTGTAAGTGCAGTGTCAAATGGTTATCTCTTCAAAGGGCAGCTCTGCCAGCATAGGACACCTTGCAAACTTTTGTTTGCATGACTTTTGATGAATTTGCAAGAAGAATTACATCTTGGTCTGTTTGTGCTTGGAGAATTACCCTGCAGACAGAAAATGAGAAAATGTTTTATAAAAGAAAATATTTTAAAGCAATTTTGTGGTTCCAATAGTTAGACAAAATTCCAGGTAATGCTACAGGTCCCAAATTTACAGGTGTCTCCACAGCAAATACGTGAGTTTCAAGACTGAACTGAGGCATTTCAGTAACAGGATTTCAGTCCCGTCGATTTCTGGACAGAAGTGTGCAGAAATGAACATTGTCATTTGGAGTTTATTTCTACCATTTTCTTCCTACCCATGGAAATGACGGAATTAATGGAATGTATATCCCACAGAAATAAAATCTTGTTCTCTGTTTCACATACGCATTTAACATCTTGCTCCCTCTTGAAATGGCAGCACACCCTCCTCACAGCCACCTGCGGAAAGGCCCTCACAAAACCTCCTCACTTCTCATGAGCACAGCAAGGAAGTGTGAGGCCATGATATTGGCAACAGTGAAGGATCTAGAAGAATGTGAAATCCAGGATTAAACTGGTGTGGCAAAGAAACACAAACCAAAAACCCAAACACCAGTCGATCTGTAGCAAACGGGAATAAGGGAAGGGATGAAGCTGCTGTTGTTCTTTCTGAAGGTCATAGTTATTTCTGGGTATTATTCCTATTTTCACTCCAAGGCTGTACTTTATGGCCAGCAGTTGAGTGTTTTTCTGTTTGCCTGAAGGCTGCATGATCTTCTGACTCAGAGCTGTGCACCAAACTCTTGTCCGTCCTATGTATTGTGTCAACAGCCTGTAGCTCAGCATAGTTTTGGTGAAAACCACAATTTTAATGTAACAATGGACAAAAAGCCACTTGTCTTGCAGTTTGGCCTTCTCACTGAGCTCTTATATAACCATGAGTTAAAGCAATGCTCTCTTGACAAATTTCTTACATGGTCTCACTATATATTCCTGGCTCAAAATAATTACTGCATGACCCATATAATCATCCCCATAGCTGCAATATTTCTAACTATGTTTGACACTCAGCTGCAGAGCATTCCTTTTGCCCCGTCCTCTTTCAATAATGCGAAAATGGAATTTGGATTAATCAAACCCCGTTGCTCACCGCCTGCAGCACTTGCAATTTCCAGCTTTCAAGGCTACAATGGCATCAGGAAAGGCTCATCAGGGCATGGTAACAACGCAATTGCTTCAAACCAAGGGTTCGAATACTGGCCATATAAATATGGAAACATCATCACAGGAACAGGGAGTCTGCTCCCTCTAAAATGAACTCAAGGCTAAATACCATCCCCTTGCAATTATTTATGAAATTATATAACTGGGAATGGATGTGGGACAGGTCAAGGTTAAATGCTCAGAAATGTAGCTATCACTGCTGGGTCCAGTTTAGAGGAAAACATATGGAGCGCACATTTTACCAGTACCACCTGCCACTCAGAGGACCTGCCAACAGAGCTGAGAGGGTAAGCTGGGAGTGAAACCAGACCAACAACTCTGAATTTTGCTGGTTTTCTTTAATGCTTAGGAAACAAGTTGATTGTATTTCTAATGGAACTGTTCTCCCTTTTCTCCAATCCGCTGGGAGGGAAGACAGATGCATAAGAAGTGTTAGGAAAGCTTTGTCAAGTCATAAATTTCTAATTGATGAGGCAAGCCCCAGATGAGCTAATCATTACAGCAATAGAGGAAGAAGTAAGCCTGTTCTACACAAGGTTCTAAGTGAATGAAAATGTTCCTGACATAAATCAGGTGAAACTTAAACTCTTAAAAGTTTGCAATGAACTTAAAACCCAAACAAAATGACAGTATAGGGCAACTGAAAAAAAAATAATATTTTTCCAAGTTTCATGTTCTAGCTACTTTTTGGAATACCCTGCATTTCAAGATGAAAACTTTTTCAACTGAAAAAACAGCACTTTTTAAATTTTAGCAATTATACAATGAAAACATTCAAGGGTGTTGAATCTCATTGGTTTTTGAAACTTCAATGGGAAATTAATTTCACTTGATGCCTCCTTATAGTAGGTTTAGGTTGCTACAGATTTGCCCTTCCAAATAAAATAAAATATCATAAAGTGTTTCACAGCTCTACTTACAATCTCAAAACAGGATTCATCACAAGTGCCTAGTTTTAAGAGGAAGCAACATAAAACTCTGAGATTTGTAGAGCTCTTCTAAAACATCTAAATTTGTTTAGATTCACCTGAAAACTCGATTTCAGGTAAGCCAGGGGAATACTCTGCTTCAATGACGCAGATATGTGGTGCCTACCTCTGCACCCTGTAACAGAACTTGGCTTCCTCTGGTTTCTGAGTGATGGGTTTTTTAGTGCGAGAGGGATTCTAACAAGCTTCACAGCTGATGGTGGGGCTGGAGATCGAGCCAAGCTTCCATTCTGGCTAATCTGAAGGGAAGCTTCCCAGAACAGCCCTCTCAGAGACCAGCTACAGATGCTGTGCTTCTGCTCCTCTCAGCCAGTTGTTGAATGGGGATGGACTCCCTCAACTATATGTATATATATATGTATGTTTGGTTTTTTATTTAAATCAGATAGTCAGTATTATGCAAAAATTTCCTTATTCCCCAAAATCTTGAACACTGGAGAAATTAATTTCGCCTCTTAGGAAAAAAACCTGCTCTCTCTCACTCTTCTCTCTCCCCCTCTCCTGTTCTTTCTCTTTATATGCCATGTGATGTAAGTTTTCCATCATTAAATCCATGCAGAAAAGAGCTGAGTATCTGTTGCACTGCATCTCCACAGATCTCAGAAGCTCTAAGCTAATTTATATTAGCTAAAATTCTAGCTCTGGTGGATGATAAATCGTCTCCTTAAATTTAACAACAAACTCATCCTCAAGACATAAAAATGAAATTATATTTGGCATTGAATAAATATGTTTCCTCTGACAGTCTACTAACAGGAAACAGCAGGAGATCATGAGAGTTTATTTCACTCATATGGAAACTAAGAAAAAGCCTGAACTGACGTTTCCCTCCAGCATATGCAAGTACACACACACACGCACTTATGCTTACGCACAGAAGCTGGTACCGGCTTTTCATGGCAGAATGACTTGACATGAGACGTGCGTATGAAAGCTCTACAGACTTCCAGTTGCAGGGCAAGTGTATTTCTGCACGGATATGCCTCTCAGTGTTTTAAAGATTTCATTAGTTTCAGCCAAGTACAAAAAGAGTATCATACATTTGACATTTGTGATGCATGGAATCACCTGTTACAGTAAATGCATTTCAAGCTGCGATTACAAATGCAACAATCTCCATGGTTTAGTGTGCTTGTCTCTACAGCATTAAAAAATGCGTGTAATTTTTTATAAATAATTCTTGCCCTGCAGGCTATTTAACTTAGAAGTGCGCTCTACAATTAGTGGTCAAGGGACATAAAGTAGAAAGTGATCTATTTAAGAGAGCAGGACTTGAAGTACATATGCTCTCATGAGTAACCAATTCCCATAATTGTTTTGAGTCTCTGTCCATTATATTATTTGTAAACCAGGCAGACTGACAAAGAGAACCTCTGATACATCCCTGGATGCATCTGACCATGAAGTACCACATGGATGGTGATAATGGTAGGCACATACTTATGCATGTATAAATCACTGCTGTTCCACATACACCAACTGAACTAAAGCAATTTATACCAAATTAAGTTTTGTTAAATATTTACAAGATTATGAAAACAGTACTGCTAAGGTCATATTTTAAAATTGAATAAGTAAACAATTCTCACTGCAACTGCATGACTAACTTTCACATGCAGCCATTGCTGTTGTGGGCTTCACTACCGAATTACCATTTCCTTCACCATGTGCCTTGACTCTGCAGGAAACATCTCATTTGGATATACGAGAACAATTCCTTCCTGGATGCCAGGATATGAGGAAGGTATCAATTCCTTTTTGTCAGATTGTGAAGGCTCCAAGACCAACAGAATAGTTTTACCTGAGATCTCTGGAGAGAGGTCTTGCATTCTCTGATTTCACATGGGATAGCTTTTATTTGTTTTTGAACATGCTAGATATTTCAAAGACTATTTTTTTCAGGAATTGTTGAAAGCATATTTTCAAGCAAGGCCTGGTAGGGTTTGGACAGTTTTATCTGACAAGTTCAATTAGCTGGAGCTATTTTATTGGTGATCCATCTGTTCTTTAAATTAGCAATTGAAAAGGCCCTAACAGATGGTTTGTGGTCTGCTTAGTAAGAGGAAACCCTTGGCAGCATACTCCAAGTGCTGTGGGTCTTGGTCTCCACCAGGAACGGAACGAAGGAAATCTTCCAAATTCTGCCACAAGAACCAGCAATAGCAACAGCACTGGGAAATTTGGAAGTTCAGGTGCAGTCACCAGCCATTTTAGCTATACAAGCCAACTGGCAAAATCATGCTAACAACAAGATGCAAAATTCAAACGACACAGCCAGGGTTCCCCACTATTTCTAGATGTTTTCAAACCACCGTGAAGGGAGAATTTCTAAGTATATATGGCACAGAGGGACTTCAGCAACATTTGAGAGCAGAATCAAACAGCCGTGCCAGATGCAGGGTAAAGAAGAAAGGGAATGGCTCGACATACTTCAACTGACCTGAGCAGTTGCTCATTGATATAACCCCATTTCTAATATGTCTTCAGGGCAATAATTATGGCTCCTACAAGCCACACACTTTTAAGGAGGCCTTTCAAAACTTACTCCCGCAACCGGGAGTAACGGGTTCTTCAAAGCAAATCTACAGCAGGTGAACATAGGCAAGAGCAGGGAAGCCCTCTTCAAACAAGTTTGGCTCACACATGAGGATGAACTGCTGTCACATTTGTGTTGGGAATCAGCCAGGGACGCTAGGCACCAGCAAATGGCACCACGACTGCCGCCAGCACAAACACGGTTCTGGTCACACCTCCAGCAGCTTCCGCTCCACAGGTCCCACCAGCCCGGCATTAGATGTCATCTGCCTCCAAGCAAAGCCCAGATGTTGCCACCTACTTTGCTATGGTTGGAAAGAAGGAGGCTTTCCAGCAAGTGTTTTCCCCAAAAGCAGGGATATGAATTCAAAGAGACAGCAAGGTGAAGGAAGGTGAATTTGTTCATAGCAACACTTGCTCTGTTTTTCAGAGCTGAGAAAATAATCTCACGATTCTTAAATAATAGCGTGCCTGCACAAATCCACTCCTTGACAATGCAGAAACACTGTGGTGCCCCAGATGTTAAAAGGCTGCTGCAGAAATGGACTTTGTCATGGAGACTCATGATTCTCTTTAGGTTTTATAGTCCTGACTAATGCAGACACTATAGAAAGAGTGAGGGCAGCATTTATACTCCAATGCAACATGAAAATCAGAAATACTGATCCTTGATAGTATGTCTATATCCTATCCTGTGCAGGCAATGCCATAAGTACCTTTTCATGGTGAGTTTTCCTGTACACAGATGAATACATTTCTTCAACATACTCATTCCAAAATTTTGAAAATAAGAAAGCATGTGAGGAAGCAGGAATCCCCCTCAATGTCACTGCCAGTGGAAGGATGACGGGTTTCTTGATTAACAGCCACAGTGATTGGTAGAACAAATGCAGACACAGTCCCCTCTCCATAGTATGAGATTCTTACAGAAAGCCCAGTTCTCCTGGAGGACTTTCACCATTCTGTTCCATATATCACTTTGGATGGCTCTGCTCTTTCTTATCCCAGACACTGCACTTCATGATCCATAAAACGTTTCCTGCTTTCTCTCTTGTAGTCAGAGTAGTAGATGATGACCAGCTTCAAGAAGTTGTGTGGCTTTGGTGATACAATGGGGAAAAGAGACAGGCAGGCCTAAAAATGACTCCTTCAGGATGAAAAACAGTAGAAAAATCCATCTTCAGTGACCAAGATCCATTCTTCTTTGGATTAATTTTGCCTCTGAAGTACTTCATTATCAAGAAACATGCTACATCAACATAAAAAGAAGGAAGGGATGAAACAGAGGAAGATAAAAATAAACAAATAGAGAGAAAGTGTAACAACAGTTTGATCTGCCTTCTATTACTGTTGTGCTTTTCCTGTCTGCAAATGATGTTCTGCTACAATGCAATGATCAGCAATGGCAAAGCCTATACAATGCTGCCATTGGAAAAAAATCCATACAATTTTAAAGGGTTTCTAGCAGTCACATTCCTGAGGGAGAGGAAGGTTGGGAAGAGATCAAATGAGCAAGCAAAAATAATTGATACGATTCATTCATTCATCCTTTCCTGAAGATAATGTTAGATAAACTAACCACACTTCCCCTGCAAATGAGTCACAACCCAGTTGTCTGTCCTGCAGTGACTCTAAATTAGGGACAACTGAATGCAAAGTGAATGAGGCGTGTGTTTTTAATAGTATCCTGTCTCTTATTGTAATGGGTACTGACTTTCTTTAGCTCTTTTTCTTATAAGAATTTGCAGCCTGTGCAAATGTTTCCTATTGTCAGAAATGCTTATCACAATTCTGTATTTTTTGGAGGGTTGCATATGCTTGGTAGTTACAAAATAGCCTCCATTCCCTTTGGGAAATTAAACATTAGTACTGGGTTGCAATCATCTTCCTATCCTGGTTAACCAGTCAGGTTATTCATTAAGAAGGCCACCTTATGTTGTGAAATAGTGGCATGACTAGGAAAAAATGTGCTAGTTTGGGGACAGGGTATTTTGGGGGGTTTTTCACTCATATCAAGCAATTTTTCCCCCACAGCTCTGAGCTACAGGTGGGCCTGATTCTAGTCCAGCCAAACCTCTGTGAACCATAGCACAGTCTCACCCAACAATAACATTGCTGCTTTTCAAACAGCAGAAGACAGATAATTAAAATGAGCAGCTGTCCAGCTTGATAACCAACACCAGCAACATGTTATTCTTCAGGAGGTTTTAATTTGCCATATACTGAACAGCAAAAAAAGGAACAGTTGATATTGAAGCTAATTTGTGTTTGATGTTACAGAGCCTGTAGCATCTGTGGGCAAGAAGGGGCATGTCAGAGAGACAAGATGCATGGCATTAGGCAAGTGTGCAGTCAGCTGCAATAAAAAGTTATGTCAGTGGTGTTTGCATGCTGAAGCTCAGTTAAAGGAAGGCAGTGAACAGAGGGATGCAGGTGGGTTTTTATCAGTTTGGGGAGTTTTAGGTTTTTTATTTTATTTTTGTGTAGCACAAAAGCAACAGAGAAGCTGCAGCTAAGCAGCAGAGACACAAAGAAAAGCGATAACAGAGATTGTGCAGATGCGAGAGGCCATTAACCCCAAAGCAGCAGCTAAAAGTAGCTTGATAGTGGAAGGAAGAGGTAGCAGAGGAGAGAAGGATAAGCAGAAAGCAGAAACAGGGAAACAGGGATAAGCCAAAAAAAAAAAAAAAGAAGAAGAACAAAACAAACAACTGTGACAGAGAGTAAAAAGCAGAACAGACATGAGAAGATTCACACCAGAACAGGAGGAACTCACAGGTCAATTACCAGAGAATGTGGGGCCCAGAATACAGCGCTGCCTGCCAGGAGAAAGGATGAAAAATGTGAGGGAGGAGAAAAGATAACACCTGATAATCCCTCATCTGAGTACAGAAAAATGCTGCACGGGAACAACCAAATGTGAAGTGGGGTGCTGAAAGGCTCTGAGGAAAAGCAGTAATGTTTGGGGGTTTGGCAGAGAGTCGTGGTTGTGTTGGGTTGTGGGTTTTTTTCGGAAGAAAACCAAAAACTTGAGATGAGGAAAGTACAGGTTCCTCTCAGACTGGTGCAGTGCAGATTTTTAAGGAGCTCATCACAGCTGCACTTACTATACAATGAACTATCTGGGGAAAGAAAAATCTCAAAAGGAGGCTGGCTCAATTGAAAACAAAACATAAATGTGACACACAAGGTGAGGAGCAACTCCATGCCAGCTTCTCAAATGTTAGACTGGTGCAAAAGAATAGATGTGGCTGGAGCAACTAATTATCTACTAGAAGGGAGGTGCACTTGAGTCTGTTCCAGTTCCCTGATCTGCTTCTGCATGAGACAGGCACAGGACACAATCCAAAAATAATCCAGGGACACCACTGCCCAGATCTCCTCACACTCGTTTGAGGGACACTGCCATGACACTGCCACCCTTTCTCCTTTGGCCCTGTTAGCCCAGTTCCAGCCCAGTACCTATAGGCAGTAGACTCGGCGCTTCCTTGGGTGGCAGCCTTTCTTGCTTCCTGGGAAAGTGCTCTAACCTGGGCTGGGGGTAATGTAAAAAGCAGGTGTCCTAACATATGACACATCTTCTCCTCGTTTTTTTTTTTCTGATTTGTTTGTGTGGCCACCCGGGCATATTTGTGCATCATGCCTTATAAAGAACATCACAACACCGGCATCTTTCCCAGGCAGAGAACTTCAACACCTAGCTCAGCTTTGTAAATGCTACCCCCTAACACTGACAACTGTTTCCTAGTTACTGCAGCGCTGATCACTGTAACATATTTCACAGTCCCATATAGTTATTCTGAGTAAAAGACAGGGTAGGAAACAATTCCTAAAACAAGAAGAAAACCGACACAACACCTAAGTCTTGTTTTGTAACTAGCACTGCATTATGCCATCCTTTCATGGGGCAGCCTTGGAACTGCAAAGAGGGAGCCTTAAACATTGCAATTTAAATCTGACTTCTCTGTCAGGTTTCTGTTGATGACATGAATGACAAGTCTGCATGTAAGTATGCCTCGAAATAAAGGTGTAATTTTTTCAACCAGATTGCTTTTTCCTGCTTGGGATAGTCATATTATAGTCACATTACTCAGCAAATATGACTGCCCTGACAAGTAATACTTGTATTGTAAATAGCTTTTCTGGATTTAACATATAAGCTGTATACTGCTAGTGTTCCTGAGAGAATAAATCTGATGAGTACTAGGAATATATATTGAATAAGTTATTCAATTAGGGTTATCAATATTGTATAATCTCAAATTAAATTTATTAAATACAGGTCATTTCCCCTTGTTCCTTGACCTGCATTAGTCTTTATGCAACTGTCTGGACACTATGCTGTTGAGCTTATCGGCACAATATCTCATTTCAAATATTTTGACATAACATTATTTTTTTAATTTCTGATACATTCTGAACTGAGATCTCATCTGAACTCACACCTCCACACAAGCCTCTGAGAACATTCCTCTTCCCTTCACTAGCTGCAGGTGAACTCAAGTATAATGTAGATGATGCAGTCTATTGCCCATAACAGCAGCCCACTAACCTCATTGTGCTAATGACGCTGGTCATCAAATTGCTAATTCTAAAGTGGACAGAGGATCATTATTTAATTGAGTGGTCTATCTTGCTCACAGCTGAATAGAAAAAGATCCTTCAAAATGCTTTAAAAAAAAATGCGTGTCATATCATTCTTTAAACCACTGCTGTTGAATGATGTATCATGTCTTCCCTTGGGATATAATTCAGCCATTGGTTTTTAAGGGTTAGAGCTTCCTTTTGATTTGCTCCAGCACAAACATGGAGAAGGGATAAAAGATGCCATAAAGATGAGGAAGGGGATTGACCCTGAGAGAAACAAGCTGGCACTACTGTGTAGGTTGTTCACAAGCATCTATCTGGGTGCCTTGAGAACATCATCCTACACAAATATACAAATTGTTCCAAAAATGCAGGAAAAGTGAAAGACTTGAGAACATCAAGTTATACAGAACACCTATTTTGTGTCCGAGCGCTACAAATGCGCTACCTTGTCTCATTGTGAGGTCCTGATCCTCAGGCGTCACTTTATAATGCAAACAATTAATAAAGGAGACAATGTGTTTTATAAAGAGATATGGCTACTGATATGACTGGGGAAAAAAAAATTAGATAAGCTTTAAAAAGCACAGACTTTTTAAAGATCTGAAATAGTGTTTGGTGGGTTTAACGCTAAATAAGACTGAAGAATGCTTATCCTGAATTTGAATATATTAGGTCACTCGAGTGAGGTGGTGGTGTGACAATGAAGATGGTAATAAGTTTATTATACTCTAAGGAAGAGAGAGAGAAAGAGAGGACAGAGACAGGAAAAACAAACAAACAAACAAACCACAACACAACAACAAAAGAACGAATGAACAAATGAATGAATGAATGATTATTTGGGAAATATGAAATTGTGCACAGACACTCATGGCATAGGGAAATGAAGTGTGACATAAAATGAATAACACTTCTAAGTTCAAGTGACTGACTTTATAAAAGGGATTGTAAAATGAAACTTCAAGCATCCTATCATAGTCTACTGTGAGGAGGATATGTCTTATTGTAAGCCTTTATTTTGTAGGCTATGTCTTGTTGTGAACTCCAGCAAACCCAAGACATAATAATAAATCTTCTCAAAGAGCAGTCACACTCTCCACAGATAGATTAGAGCACAAGGATTAACTCAGTTTTGAACAAGTCTATTCACAGTGTAATCTCACTGGATTCAAAATTCAGAATTACACTTCAAAACAATAGTTAACTTTATAAAGCCATGAAAAGTTACCAGCATCAGTGTAAAATGACCAATATTGCAATAGGGTGTGCAGTCTTCACAGCTTAGAAAGGGTTTTGAGCAGGAAGTAAAGCATTTACAGAAGCATTGCAAATCAAATGCAAATTTCAGTCTAAAGGTCAAGACCAGATAACATTAAATATAACCTTTCGTATGCCATAAATGCAGTGAATATATTTCCATCTATTTTCATATAGATAAAGGGACTTGCACTCACATTTTTAAATTGTTTTTTCAAACAGTAACTCTGTATGCAATGCTAAGGCTCTGCTGGCTCTTTTGTACAGTTTTGTACAACAGACCTGAAGTGTCAAGGGGAAGGAATATTTCCGTACTTCATATTAGCTTCAGGAGGAGCAGAAAATTTATCTTTGTTGTTTTCTGACATCTTTTTACACTAAATCTGTAAGTTTTACATAATTATTCTAATTACCTAAATAAAGGATATATCTGAACCATTTCTCACCATCCTCTGCTTCTGACCCATTCTTCACTAAACCTTCACTGGCATCATTACTGTCACAGAACCTTTGAGGGTGGGAACCTGGAGGAAGGAACCTTTACAAGTGACACAAAAATGATCCCTTAGCCCAAAACCACCATGAAAAGATGCGTTGTTGGACTGGATGTTTTTTTTTGTTTTTCTCACAGGTTACACTTATGACTTTACTTGGCATATGGTTCTGAAAAATAAGAGAAGATTTGAAACATGCTGCTATGAAAGCTGTGAACAAACAGATCTGAAACACGTATCAACAAGAGATCATTAGAAGATACGAGGTAAGGAAAGCAAAAGAACTAATGCATAAGACAGAGTCTAAGATGATGTTCCAATTCTTTGCTTTGATCCCAGTTTAAAAAACAGAAAGAAAAAAAAGAATCTGCTAGTATTATTCCTATCAGAAATTGGAGGAATTAGCTGTCTTTTTGCACTGTAGCATTTCTTGTGTGGAGCTCAGGCAAACAAGAAGGAATTGAAACAATTTCCATTGATTGATCCTGCTGTAAAAAGTGGGAAAGTCTGTCTTCTACAGTGCCGTTGGGCTCATTCATCATGTATTCATTACATAACTATTTTGAAATCTTACGTAACTATATTTGCATTTTCTGAATGAATCAATCTAAATAATAAATGGGTGTAGGGAAACTTTTCATAGAGATAACTAGCAATCAGCAGAAGGGGTTTTTTTCATCTTCCACTAAATGCCATTTAAAACTACAATGGAATAGAATAGAATAGAATAGAATAGAATAGAATAGAATAGAATAGAATAGAATAGAATAGAATAGAATAGAATAGAATAGAATAGAATCAATAGAGTAAACCTGACACTTTTGATATTAGATTATTTTTCTTCACAGATGGGGAAAAAAAAGATAAACACAACACCAGTGTTTCATTTTTTTCTGTAGTTCTGACTAAAAAAAGTATAAAATAATAATCCAAAATTGCATTTACTATGAAAATATTTTCAAAAAATAAACAATTTTTGAAATCCATAAACTCTGAACCGATGTTTTCTTTATTTGGGATTTCTCAGCCTGAGTGAGAAACTTAGCTCATGACATTAAAAGATAACTGGGCATCAGACTTGAACAAACTATATATATTACGGCATTTATTGGGCTGCTTTGCAGTTGCCTCACCAACAGTATTCTGTGTACTGTGTACCTTGTGTCTGACAATGCTTCCCTGAACTTAATATTTACACACATACACATGAAACATAGAATCATAGAACTGTTTTGATTGGAAGAGACCCTTAAGTTTGAGCCCAACTACAACCTAACTCTAGCACTAAACCATGTCCCTAAGAACCTCATCTACACATCTTTTAAAGTCCTTCAGGGATGGTGACTCCACCACTTCCCTGGGCAGCCTGTTCCAATGACTGACAGCCCTTTCCATGAAGAATTTTTTCCAAATATCCAATCTAAGCCTCCTCTGGCACAACTTGAGGTCATTTCCTTTCATCCTATCACTTGCTACTTGGGAGAAGAGACCAACACCCTCCATGCTACAATCTCCTTTCAGGTAGTTGTAGAGAGGGATACGGTCTCCCCTCAGCCTCCTACAGGCTGATCAGCCTCAGTTCCCTCAGCTGCTCCTCGTAAGACTTGTCCTCTAGACTCTTCACCAGCTTTGTTGCCCTTCTCTGAACTCTCTCCAGTAACTTAGCAGAAAGATCTGTCACTTGTAAAAGAAAGCTCCAAATCCTGCCTGAAGATTAGCTTTAACTCAATTCCTACAGTCTAGCTGTGATCCTCTTTTGAATTCAAAGAAACTCAGCTGTGTTCCTTCCTGCATGAGTGCTGTACATAGTGGGGGTCCTGGCTAGAGCAGAGGCTTCAGGGACAGGTATCCAGAGTGGCTGAATAGATCCCCCTGAAAGCCAAAACAGACATTTAAGGGAGAGGAATAGGATGTTTATGCTTGGGTTTGCTCCTCCTTTGCTCCTCAGCTGCCTGTTTAGGATCCCATTCTGAAGTCTGACACTGCCTGAAGTCCTTAGACTCTCTCAGGTTTCTTGATTCCAAAATGACTATTTTACTCAAAATTCCAAGGTGATTATTTTACTCAAGATTCCAAGGTGATTATTTTACTTGAAAAGACAAGCCTTAAGCCATACTCTGCTCACCAGTGGGCAGGTCAGATGGCACATTAAGCAGCTCAAGCAGACTATCCTTTTTTGTACCTAATCTTCCCTACATGAAATAGGAGCACTCAAGGGACTTACTTGGGTCTGTGGATTCTTGTAGGCAGCAGTTACCTCACACTTAAACACTGTGCATTGCAATACCTCCACTGTTTCACAGGGCTGGGAAAAATATATCAACATAGACAATAACAAACAAAGAAACAAAACCACAAATCCCCAAAAAACCCAAACAAAACCAAGGAATGATGCAGAAACAAAGTGTTGTATGCAGATGCATGGTCAAGATCAGAGCAACCTCCACATGGCAACTAGTAACTGCATCAAAGCTCTCCAAAAGTGAGAATTAGCAGGCAGGCATGGGAAAGCATGACCAGGAGACATCATCAGCATTAATCTCTTCAATTTGTGTCTAGGCCTGCTCACTGGAGATCCAGTTTAAATATCTTAGATTAAGTAGAATCTATGGAAGTTAATTGAAACTTTCTGGGAGAAACAAGTTGGATTTCCTCTAAAAAGACATGATGGGATTTTTTTCAGAGGGACTTTCTTGATTCCTTCCCTTCTTGATAAGGTCAAGATAAAGGATGAGACTGTTGGCAGTAATGTTCAATGGGCAGTGGCTGAAGTCCCATGAACAGAGATGTTTCTAAAGCTGATATTTGGAGGAACAAGACTTAGTGGTCTGGTGGAGTTTCCCAGCTCTCGTTTCGACAGTGCTGTGAGGAGGAGCTCTGGAGAATGTACTCATTCACGCTGCTGACAAAACAGCTAAAGCAAGACCAGCTTACACAAGCACTAAGACAGGCACAAGAAATATAGAAACCTCTCTCACTTGATGAGTCCATGTGAGCAAAATAAAATATTTACCCAAGTATAAAAGATAATCACCTCACCTACTAAAATATTCAGTAGAGTTTCAGTGGGAATTTTAAAACATTAATGGGAGAGGTTTTTCTGGGTGAGAAAGAAAGACAGAATTGTCCGGTACTGTTTCCCTGGAAATGTGTGTAACTTGTGGTTCATCCCCTTTTTCTGCCTTCAGGCCTTCAGCAACTTTTGGACTTGTCCACGCCATGCCTGGTAGTTTTCTTGATTCCACTAGAGATAAAATAAACCGTTTCGGTTCACAAAATATCTGACACCTGCCTTTAGCTGTGCTATTCCTGGGATGAATCAACATATCTAGACCACAGCATATCCATTTCCTTTAGGTTATCTGTTTGCTACAGGTGTACATATCAATCTATCTTTTTTATAGGTATTCTGGCTACTTTCTGCCACAAGGGGAGCTTGTTTAATTCTTTCTAATGGTTACCTCCTTACTCATTAATGTAGGACACAGACAAAGCAGTACAGACTGCGACTGCCCTTAAGCAAGGGAAGAGGAACAGCCCTGTACAGCCAACCCTGAGTGCTTGCCGCAGCTCTTCTTCATCATATCCCAGGGCCATCAAGCCTTGGACCAAGTAAAATATTTGCCATATTACCATAGCAACAGTGTACCTGTAGCTCTTAAAAAGACTCATGGAGGTGAAATTGGTCCTGCTTAGGCCATCTGCACAAAAGACAGCATCAGCTCTTCTTCCTGAGAAATGGAGGGTAACCAACAACCCCAAACAAGGCAGAGACTCTGTTCTTTCTGCTCCATATATCCATTCAGATTTGGAATAGTGTGTGCTCCAGTGTTACAATGGGTTTAACATAAGACACTTCTGCACATAATCCTTCAGGCAACAAACAGCCTTCTTATCTTCATCAACACTCACAATATATTATTACACATTTTCGCTTTAGCATGGTGCCATTTATTACAGCCCTTATTTTAACAGAAATGTCTAAGCATCGCTGTATATTTTTGACCACTAGAACAGAGCTATCCCTGAACTGAATGACCACATCCAACCAAAAGGCAACAGAAGAGAGAGGGAGTAGCAAAGAGGAATACAACTGAAACTGAAGAGGGGATTTGTCTAGGCAAATAACACATGAACAGACAGTTGGATGTTACTCGGAGTACTGATAATAACAGAACTCTTAAACACTCGTCATATGACTTCACTGCACGAACAAGAGTCATACGGCCCTTGCGATCACTCCAGGTCTCTTGTTCATTGCTCAGAGCAAACAAAACCTACATCTGAACTGCTGATTCCAAATACAAAATTGTCAGTCCAGTTCACTATTGCCTTGTATCATATCTGGCTGTTTTTTTAACAATTCTGAATAATGGCCTTGTATAATTCCTTTGCATTCTGGTCTTGCAGAGTAAGGCTTGACTTACTGATGAATCAGGTTCACTCTCTGATATGCTAAGAATAAAAAGAGAACAATAAGGACTCAGCAATATGGGCCTGCATTGGCGACAACTGGCACATTTTAGAGAAGACTGTGCTTTTTCAAAATGTAATGTTGAAAAACATTTTCTAGAACACTTTGCCTTTGAAATGTTTCCTGCCTTAAGTCCATGGGAAGTGATGAACGCTGCCCCTACTCCAGCAGCAGCAACAGCAATGCTTGCTAAGCTTCATGATAAGCTACCTGCCACAGACCTGCCACAAGACAGAAAAAGTTCTGAATTTTCCTCAGTTTCAGTGGCAAAATACATCAGTTGTACATGCAATCAGTGTTCTACACCGTAAAGCACTGGACATAAAATTCAGGAGTCCAGGTGCTGAAATAGTCTAGAAAAAGAATAATGAACTGCTTCCCAATGAGTGCCATTTCTTTGTAACCACAGAATTTTTGTTGAAAAAGAAGGCTCAGCATGTTTAGGTGAGTCATGAAAAATATTCACACTGCAAAGAAAAATATTCACACCGCAAAGAAAAATACAGTAGCAGTGGTCTCAGAAGCCATGAAGTTTACTTTGAGATAAAGAAGTCTCTGGAAAAACAAATGAGCAAAGCTGAAGAAATCTGGCTCAAGAGGCTGTCTCCTCCTGAGAAAGCTTGTCCCATTCAGACCTAGAAATAATTCTAGAAAATATCAAGCAAAATAACCAACTATTGAGTGAAACAGTACATCTGTCAAGCAATTATTCAATAAAATATCACTAGGTAGATGTTCAATAAACAGTTGCACAGGCAGGCAATTACCCTAATAGCATTACAATGCATGGACAGTTACTCAATACATTCAAAGGGCAAATGATTGCTCAGTGCTGTGCAGCCAGATATTGTACAGAGCATACAATAATTCTATAAATGACCAAAGGGTGCAGTTTTATGGCAGCTTGATTTGTTCTCCTCCCTTGGTTCTGTCTTACATTGTTCTCACCAGTGAAGCATTTGTGTGGATATACTGCTTTCCTCCAGTGCAATCAGAGTCTTGTGGCTCTCCACACAGTATGACTGACAGCAGTCAGGGATTGCAAATGAGTTGTCCTGTTTTTTCCTGCTTGGTCATTCAGGCCCAGTGTCTGCTACACTCACCTTTAAAAGGCAATTAACAATGGGAGCAATCTCAGATTCACAGGTGTGTTGAGGAGCTGGTGTGTCACGGACACAAGAAAGGGAACAGACTCAGTCTTAACAAAAAGCTACATTTAAAACTAAGAGCTACCACATTTCCGGCACTGACCTGGAATTGTTTTGAGGATGGTAGCATAATCTATATAAAGAAAAGGGTCAGACCATTCACAAGAACTGTTTCTAGCCATGACTGCTGATCTTTTCATTGAACATGATCCCTTGTTACTACTACCAAGCAGAGCTGAGTAGATTTTACTCTAGCTCAGAGTTATTTAGCTTAATTACCTAGCAAAAGACCTCGAGGCAGAAATGTAAAATGTAATTAGCATATTAAACTTGTAGCAGCTGGGCTGTTCAAAGATATTAAGGATTTAAAAAAGCACTAAGCTCTTATGTGTACACATTAAGTAAGCACAGGCAGTCTTATCTTCCTTTAAGCAGGGTGCAAAAGCATCAGTTCTGTATGAGACTTTAAAGAAGGCATTCTGAAGAGTGCCTTAAGAAAATACGAAGAAAGTTCTGCCTTTGCTGCCTTGCAGCCACAGGCCAGGATAACGAGGGAACACTGTTTGCTTCCTCTGCGTATCCAGGGGACCAGAGGCACAACAACTACTCCTGCTCCCATGGGACAATGCAACTACACCACTTTTCATGGCAAGGCCAATTCAAACTCTGAATTGCAAGAACTAGAAAAATAGTTTGATTAAATTAACATGCACCCTGAACTGCTATGCAACAGAAAACAAAAACTGAGACAGTCATAGCCTTCCTTCAATGATGTATCTATAGATACAAATAATGGTATGTCTGCATTCAGTTCCCATTGATGTGAATTGCAGGTTAGTTATCACATATCTTATAGATCAGGACTCTGTCCTCCATCCACTTTCTTGATTTTGAAGGAAAGGATTTGATTCAATGCCCACTGAGGTCCACAGGAAAGCTAAAATTGTGAACAGTATGCAATCCCAAAGCTGGATTCTTCTGTTATGGAAAAATGCTAGAAACATTGCAAGGGAGAGTGCTATCCTTAAAAAATTGTGTATCAGGTCTGAGACAAAATAATAACACAACTGAAACCCAAACCAGCACATACTCATTTATGCTGTTTATTTGCGGTGTGCTCCTGAGCTTTCAGGATGTCCTCGTGCCACTCACATTTCTTTAGTTCTTCTCCACCATCTCAGAGCTGAGAGATCTTTAAAGTGTTTTAAAGGAATGCTGAATTAATTCTCAGTTAAGACAAAAGATGAACTCTCGTGAGATTTGTGGTAAGTCCCATCTCAGGTCCCACTTCTAAGACTACAGGGAGTTTGAACAAGATTTTTATCAAATTCTCTACTCTAGAGACTCACAGACTCATCATGCCATGGAAAGCAGCCATACGTGCTCTTTTCTCTTATTGAAACTGTGACATTTTCCACTGGCTAAGAAGCAGTATCTGCTCAGATCCAGTTAATTCAGTCTCAGTCATTTAACAAATGTATTTGATCAACTGGGCCATCTTAAGCTAGTGTTTACTAGTAGTATATTACCCATTACTTTTCTGTCCAATCTGAAAAGAAATAAAATCAGAAAATGTCAAAATATTGCAATTGCATTAACTCAGTTCCAGACCACACAAAACACGGAACTGCAGTTTAAGAAATTAGATTTAACAAGGCAGAGAAGCAAATGAAAAACAAACAAACAAACAAAACAAAACAAAACAAAAAGTACCACAAAAAACACAACAAAAACCAAAATCCAAATCATAAGCAATAAAACTGGAAGCTCACAAAAATTATGAATAAGGAAAAAAATAGGTTACTAATGATATTTTAAATCTTTCCTTACATCTGCTACAGGAAATGACAGACTTTTGTCTTGTTCTGTGTAAAACAGTACTACTTTGGAAGATGCCAAGCAAAACTTATCACTGAGAAATCAAATGTTGATCAATTGGTTGATAATTAATTCACAAAGATAGCACCCATATGCTCAGAGAACTGACTGATTAAGTCCATTACCTTAGTTATTTACAATCCACTGAAAATTCATCTGATTGTAAATCTTTCAATTCACATGCCATTTGGACATCCATGTCCATCTTAGAGCAGAAGAGTGGTTGTACTGTGGCTAATTTGCTTTGTTTACATGATGATTTCAACAAGAGTCCAGTGAAATTAGATCTTCCACTAGGTGAAAATCATAATTCACCAGGTGAAAATTATTAAATTCATGAGCTTCACATGGCATTCAATTGAATGGATATGGACAGCTCATTTATTATAAAATATTTATATTTGTCAAGCCTGTCATGACAGCATTCAACCTTGAGGAAAAATGGCTTTTTCCTTTGCTACACCATCTCAGACAGAATTTGTCGTTTGATAGGCAGGTATTATTACCTTGGCCTTTTACACAGGCCAGGAACCTGTTTAACTTTAACAACATATCAGTTTGGTGAGGCTCCCGTCTCATTTAAATGGACAGGAAATTAAACATAAGAAAATACTTTTGTACTGTGAGAGTCATCAAATCCTGTCACAGGTTGCACATAGGGTCTCCATCCTTTGAGATATTTAAAACCTGACTGGCCATGGCTCTCAGCAACCTGCTGTAGTAGAGCCTGGTTTGAGCAAGGGTGTTGGACTAGTAGATTTCCAGAGGTCTCTACCAACCTCAGCCATTCTGTGAGTCTGTGACCCACTTCTAGCTCATGTCTGGCACGATGCAGAGAAGGCCCTTTTCCCCCTGCCCCCACACATGTGCTCAACACAGTGCACAAGAGATGCTGATAAGAAGATTGAGGAGCACACAATGCCTGTGGTGCCTCCATGGCCAGACAGTACAGCAGGCCACCAACCAGCTATGATTATACAGTGAAGAAAACCTCCTTCTCTAAGGTACACCCCAGAACCTATAGGTTGAGTCTTTGGACAAATAAACATCACCCCATGCCCACCCACCCCCAACACCACAAAAAACCACAAACAAACAAAAAAACCCAACCAACCAAAACACATACCAACCAACCAACACAAAAACAAAAACGCAAAACCCATAGGGGAATCCAGGGCAATTTCTGTCTTCACTTCCAGCTTTGGGACCTCATATGAACCAGCTGTTCCTTTCTGCTTTTGCAGTTTCTCTGTGGTGCTTTCTACCACATCCTTGCTTTCGTCTGCATTGCTCCCCCTATAGCTTTTCTTATCCTACATATCTGGTGGCTTTCTTCATATGTGGACATGATCTCACTCCTCTCTCAGTCTACTGGCTGGACTGCACTGCCTCACTAGAGCCATTCCTCTTTTGTAGGCAACTGCAGCTTGGGAATACAGAGCATACATGTAAATATCTGCACGTGAATATATGTCCTGTCATAATAGAGGTTTCTTCTGGAGGAATAATTTTACCTTATTGAAATTAGATTTTCAGAAAAGACAGCATCAAATTGCTAATTTGACCATTTTTGATTTCCTAGGTTAAGTTGAACTTATCAAGAGAACTAGCACTCTAGTCTCTTTGAAGTCAGTGGAGATTTATCAACAATTGATCTCTTTGGAAATTCTTACCTCAATGGAGATTGATAACAGCAATCAACTAGCAATGCAATCATCTTGCTGAGAGATTGCCTATATCTCCAGCAGACATTTTGAAAGAAAAAAACCCCTCTGCATTCTGTCTGGTGTTTTTGGACTGTTGTCAGAAAGAGCCCATTTGTTTGCTCTTCTATCAAACAAACTGAATGAAGAAAACAAAGCTGGCAAGGGAAGAGTCTCCAGCCCCAGTAACTCTGCACCTTCAGTCACCAGCCCATTATCTGGCCGGATAGACACTAACATTCTTCTTTAAGCCTGAATTTCTCAGGACAGAGCTTCTGCTTCAACATGAAGGAATTTCAGAGGCCCTAGCAGAGAATATTCCTTGGTCTACACAATGGAGACAACAGGAAGGATTTAGAGGTTCCCATTCAGGTGATGTAACCCATGAGATAGGAGCTACCTGGTTTTGTTGTTGGTTTTAATAAATAGTGACAAAAGGAACTCTTCAAGGGAAGTGGGATATGATGGGGAAAAAAAAGATGGTCTCTCAAATTTGAACCTGGCAGTCTGGAAAAATACAAAAACAAGAATAGAAAAAGGGAGAAAATAATCCATTGAGGAAAGCTCTAGAATATGTCACAAGGATACTTTCTCTTGGGAATTTTAGGTGATGTTGGGACTCAGCAGGCTTGTGGCAGCTCCCCCCCAGAATTCTTTAAGAAAGCATAGAAATGTTTATAAAGCTGGTCTGACCCCAGAAAATTCTGTAGGTATTAAGAAGGTGTTAATTTCCATGCATCGTCATCCAGCATGCAACAGCCTTGTTTCAGTCTTTACTGAAGCAGATTCTTTTAAGTCATGATGCCAAGTCCAAGGACAGGGAAGAGGTAGGATATCCTAAGCCAGTCTTTGACATGTGGCTGTGTTCTTGCCATCCCTATATGCTTTTATATGTTCTGATACCCCTGAAATTTCTGCTTTCTTCTTCTGACTTCAAGTCTTTCTCATACACGTACCCCAGGTTCCAACCTCTGCTCTTGCACAGACTCTGTTTGTATCAATGGGACTGCTTGTACCAACAACACATGCAGGATTAGGCCCACTTTGGTATCTATCCAGACAAGCAGAAACACCTCAGGAATTGTAGCCATTTCTACTTTGGGTAGATCATTAACAGCCTCTTGACAAGACACAGACACTTCTAAAACACTGCTGGTTTTTGAACTTCCGCCAAAAGAACCAGTTTGAGAAAAAAAAAAAGTGCTTTCAGGCACTGGCCTTGCAAACAGAGCAAGGAACTCCTCTCTTTTCCATTTATAGCTGTGTGCCTGGCAAGCAACACTCATGGCCAAGTCTAAATCCTTATGAAAGCGCAGACATTCCACACAGGTTGAGTGCCAGTCCCAGTACATGTGTATGTATCCTGGGTACAGATGTACTTTAAGTTCATTTCTTTGGAATCCACAGTCTATTTAAATATTAAAAAAAAAAAAAAAAAAAAAAACCCACAGGCATTTGGCAGAGGTATCACTCTGCCTAACTACTGATAATACCACCTACAAACAGATTGTTTTGGCTTTGGGGAAAACTGCAAATATGATTCTTATTAGACTTACTCAACAGAAATATCTACAGTGTTGCTAACATTATTTCATTCTGCTCCTTTTTTTATTTTATTTTAAGCTAAACAAATCAAGCAGGTGGAAACATATAATAAAAATGAATGGGTTGGGAATATGCTTTGAATAGAGGCAATTCCCAAACAAACTACAATGAGATTTCTGCAAGTCTTATGTACTTTTACTACAACCCATTTATTTTGCTAGTGATTTTGATTGCTTAATCTGATCTGTAAGCATCCTGAAAGCATGGCTGTGTACAGATAGATTCACCGCATCTACAGGGGAGCATGTGGACAAGGCGCCTGAGACGACACTTGATAGGCACTCCATGGTCAGTGGGTGAGATGGTCGCCTGAGAAAAGGACCAAGCCCGCTGAAAACCTAAATAGCCATGTGTAGGCACTAGTCTCCTGGGTTTTTCTATGTAGGAAACTCATACTGTTGACAAAAAACCCCTTCACTGTACAGTGGGTAAAACTGCAGGGATGAAATGATCTTGTGCTGCGTGCAGTGTCCCTGCCGAGCTGCTGCTGGCACCCTCTCCTCATTCCCTGCTCCAGGCTGCAGAGACCTTTTGTCAGCTGGAGGAAGATGATGCATTTTCCTTAGTGACATAACACAAGTCAGTGTCCAGTGCATGCTTAGTGGCTTATGGCTCAATTCAGCTCTCATTGACTCTGCTAATAACTACCTAATCTCCTTAGGGGTGTAGGTTCTAGCTCACACATTCTGCACAAAATAAGCCTTCAGAGCACAGAAAGTCTTGGCCTTGAGAAGGAACTTTTTGCAAGTTATGCAGACTTTAAAAATAAAGATATACATAATGACTGTGGAGTTGCCGTAAGAACTCTATTTATTGTACTGTCTGCACTGTATTTTACCTGTTTCTCCACTATCTACACCACTTGCTCATGATAAATTGGGTTAGAGCACAGATTGGCAGGGCTTGCTGCAAATATTCCCTGGTGCTCCTTTCTGAAACACCTTGTTATTTTGACTTGACCTCCAAATTTCACAGGTGTTTTCCTACTGAAGGGGAATGAAATGGAAAATGCTTATCAGCATTCACACTTTGCTCTTCTACATCGCTTCACCTCCAGTGACACCTCTACAGGCACAAAGATAACCCTTAATTTCAGGAAATCTGGATGGCAGAAGTATAAATGATCTTATTCAGCAGAATGTAAGAAGCCATGGGATGCCATGCTTTGGGGGATTTTCTCTTCTGACGGAAATTTCATAGTAACAAATTCATACTTGGCATTCATTTTTCATGAAAATTATTTCTTATCTAGATATTATTTTCTCTTTTTGCATTTTGAATAATGATCCAGTCAAAGAGGTAAAAATTATCCTAGCTTAAACTTTGAAGAAAGAAGTACTTTGTCCTCATCTGAACTCATCTCTCCTTGAGGGTATTGCCCTGTTTCCATTTGGATTCCCATCAGAGACAACTGTTGTGACTTACAGGTGAGGTATGGTGAGCCCACAGGTGGTGGGACCTGCTGAAAGAAAGTGAGGTATTGACTCTGTCCTCAGTTACCTTGAGCACATTGCGGACAACACCATCAATAAATCAGTCAGGACTGCAGCTTCTTCCTCCCTCATGGACAGACATAAAACCTCCCAGTGCCAATGCTTTCTCCCTTAGGAACACCCTGTAGCCTTTTATCTGCAAGCAAATACGAGTTCCATTCTTCAGTTGTTGCAAACTCTATCCAAACCAATGGAGCAAAATTGTAGGTCTTGGCTTTCAATGACCTGTGTACATTTTAATATGTTACTATTGTATTTATGTAAATTCTTTAACACGCCCCTAGAAGTTTTACACCATGTTACATGGTTAGGGGTATTGTCTCCCCATTTCCATTGCCTTGAACTGTTTGTTTTAATTATCTCAAACTCCCAATTACAAAAAAAACCCACCCAACAGCAACAACAACAAAACACAACAAAAAATAACAACAACAAATCCCAACCCTTAAAAATTGTCTAAAGTGCTGTCTATAAAACCAGGTACACTACATTGGGCCACAGATCTGGTGAGTTCCATATTCTTTCTCTGACGGCGGTGGTAGCAGCTGCTTAAGTACAAGACTTTCACCTGTAACACTCTCCTAGTTTCCAGCAATCAGAAGTTCAAGAACTTTCTGAGACAAATTTGCACCACATATTCTTCAATGCTCACCATAGTTTTGTGCTCTATGAGAGTCCATTTGTATTTATAGCTTCTCTGACATCTTGGAACACCAAGTTACACGGTAACTACTTGATATATTAAAAAAACCCAATATTTCTCTGATTTGTTTTATATTTATTGCTTTTATAATTCCACCAGATGAGCACTAGCTCTTTTGAAGGAATGGTGAAAAACACTGGTCTTCTTAAAAACTCTGGTGTTCAAAAAGCATGTAGAATATGAGAAGTTATTAGAACAGAACCAAGAACAAAAGAGAAAACAGCACTACATACCATAGTGTAAATCTGTGTTGTCCCCATATTATAGTACAATATTTAGTTTTGATTACCACACTCCCAAAAACGTCAGTAGAAAAATAGAGAAATACATACACAGCAGACAAAGATGACCAAGGTAAGTCGTGAAGAAAAAACAGAAGCAAACTGCCAGGTTTTCTACAGTAAGTTACACATAGAAAACATAAAGAAAGCCACACTACTTCTACCAAGTGTTAGGAGGACCACAAGTTATAAAGATTAAAAAGAATTGCTACAGAATTTGTTGAGAAACATTTTTTCCCTGGGGATAGCTTGGTACTGTGTATGCTTTAGATTTCTCCAACACTTTTCTCCACTGAAAGAATCACTGTCCCTCTTTTTAACATTTTTCATTTTAAATATAATAATACTCGCCTGACTTCTATCCTTATTTGTGCCTACACAGACTCATTGAGTGTAAGTGTATGACGTATCAGATAGGAGAACTTGGACCTTAGGTCTCAATTTTACAGTACAGTCTATACAACAAAGTCATCTTATGCACACTGGCACACCAACACACACACAGACACACTCTAGCAAGGTGCATGGCTGGATTTATAACAAGCCTCTTCATCATTATGACAATACACCTAAAGATCTGTTCTGCAGAGAAGTCAATTTTTTTTTTCTGGCTTATCTCTAAACAGCGTGATCTGAGATAGTCGGGGCCAAATAGAAGACTAAAAAATCCATAGAAAATCCAGTCCCCTTTTATACAGGTGGATTTGAAGATATGAAAGCTAAAGGCTAATGCCAAAATAAAATGATTCAGTATGCAGATCTTAGCATCTGAAAAGGGAAGACGATATATGCAGCATTTACTGCTTAATGCTTTTGGGCAGTTTGGCTCAATCCTCTTTAACTCCTCTGAATGAGACTTCTTGTTTTTAATGAGGTGTTTAAAGTTGAGTTTTTATATTATGAAGGGATCATGGATATCAAGAGCCATGATGTCATGTGCATCTGTATTTGTGGGTTCTTTGAAAATGTGGGGCTTGGCTTTCTTTTTAAAGATGTCATGATGTAATGCTTATAAACAGTAAGCAGTGCATGTCCTTGCCCTAATCTTCATTGATATTTCACCATTTGCTTTGTTGTCTTGCCCAAGATGCATGTTGACATTAGGCTGCCATAAACAGTTGATGATAGTTTGCAAAATAAATGGGCCGGGAAGAGAAGGCCATGTAGAAAATTTCTTCCTCATTCTGGATTACAGG
Organism: Columba livia; assembly: GCF_036013475.1. Taxonomy (NCBI): domain Eukaryota; kingdom Metazoa; phylum Chordata; class Aves; order Columbiformes; family Columbidae; genus Columba; species Columba livia. The sequence goes on along the minus strand of NC_088603.1, from coordinate 48,595,114 downwards.
TTGATCAATGGTACTGCCCTGGAGCTGTCCCTACTGATACGGGAAGTTCAGGATTCAATTAAATACTTTTATCAATATTGTCACTGGTGCAATTTTTTAAACAGGCTGGCAGGACTTTGTTTTCTCTATACTTTCTGGTTGATACTATCTCCACAGTAGGATTAAGATACGCTATTTGAAACAATTTAGTGATTGAATTTTAAGGTTTGTATGGAAAAACATCTCTTTTTCAAAAGGGAAATGGAGAGATGACGCAACTTACAATAAACTGTGCTGTACATAGTAATACCTTATAATCTTCCTATAGCCCTTTATAACATTAGAAAGAACTAAGGACCCTTTATTGATTCCATTTAGTTTTCCACCAGTAACAAGAGCTCAGGGTATTAGAATGAAGACACCATGGCACCTGTTCCCTGAACCTAGAGATGAGTCTCTCTTAGCTGCTCAGAATAAGGCCTCATTCTCAGAACAGAAGGTTCAGAGTGCAATGTGACTGCCCACACTGAAGCAGGTTTCAGTCTCTCAAACAATGGGCAATGATCTCTGTACTAGAGCTAACACGAGCTGTATTACATACTTCTGTTTTATTTGAAGACATTACTAAAAATGTCTTCCTCTCTGCAGCACACATCTAGTTGTTTCCTGAGAAGGTAAAAGTCAGGAAAGAGATTTTCATTTTGTCCAATGTTCTGTGCATGGATGCACATGCAGGGGTGCAGGAGAAGCTTAAGGGGAAGCTCACTGAAGCACAGTAGGCAGAATCATCACTTCTTAGAGGTCTAGAAGCTTTCAGGTGCTTCTGACACAAGGCTGTCCAGTGACTAGCGATAGCCTGTGTGCATTAGCCTTTGAACAATCTTTCTGGGAATCAACTCTGCAGATTCTTCCATTGTTGTTTTTGTTTGTTTGTTTGTTTGTTTGTTTGTTTGTTTTTCCCCAAGGTTTATAAATAAAGGCCTATGTTTTAGAAAGTGACACATGATTTTCAAAGGTGCTGGCCTGTTTTAAATAGTTTATCATGCCTTGTCTTCTAGAAGTAAGATGTTACTTAAAATGCATAGATTCTCCAGGAATGTAGTATCTAAAGCCTAAAGTGCCCCAGCCTGCAGTCTGTTTTCACCTCAGGATTATCATTCACTACAGACCAGAATAAAACATTCTGTTTTTCACAAAGCTTTATTTTCTCTTGAGGAAGGATTCTCTGTTTTATGATCTGCTTCCCCATTACCATTTGTGGGAGGAATGATTTAGCAGTACTGACTTGCAAATATTGATTGCATCCCATGGAAAAGTAATTAGTTCTGATTGCATCACATCAGGAGTACAGTTTATTGCAGAAAATAAATGAACTGCTGTTATGAAAGCTGTATTGTTACATACATAAAATAGCACCGATGCACAGGGAAAAATGGGGATTTACACATGTGCGTGCTGTTTTTAAAGCAATGTAAAAACTTTAGACTTTGCAGTAAGAGTGATTTTTCTTGTTAACATTTTATACAGATTTTTTTCTGCTTCTTAAGACTGCTGTTGTTGGATTGAAATAGACTAGAGAGGATTGGCTCTCCTTGGCAGCTGCTGTGGGCTGTGTACAACTTCTCAGGGCCTGGGTCTCATATGGCTGCTCCAGTTCTGCTCTGGCTTTTGCCTGTTCACACAGGCACAAGTGAGAGCAGAGATGAGCCCTCAGCTTGGGACAGTGTGCATGTGAGGGGAGAGCTAGACATCTCCTCAGCCCAGCTGATGCCATTAGTACCTCTGGCAGGTGCTCAGCCCCTCTCAGCATCCCTGGGTGAGCGTTTTCACTCCCGTGGCTCAGCTGGTGGGATAGAACATGCTCAGCTTCCCGCCTGTGCGTGAAATAACCAGATGAGCTCAACCCACTGAAAGCACTGGCAGTCCACACTGGAATTTAAAACTTCCGCAAAAGAGATGAGGGGCGGTATTGCAGACAGTCCCTCACATGTGCTCTTTTTTGTGGGGTGATGATTTCAGTCAGATGCTCGGAGATGTTTTAATTAGTTATTTGCTAACTCATTAGCGCTACACAAATGGGCAGCGCACTGAAAGAGGCAGCGAGGGCCCTGCCTTCTTGCACTTACCAGTTGTCGCACAGAATCAAGGAGGGTGGATGGATACTTCCAACCCACAACTAGCAGAGCTCCCATGAGCACAGCAGAGGAAGAACAACCCAGATAAACTTATACAGGTAGAAGGGAATCTGGGAAGAAAACAGTGGCTGTGAGATGCTAGCCATCAGGAAGAGCACAGTAACACATTGCACCTTGCTTTGAACTTGCAGTTTTAAACCCTAAACATTAAAATCTCTGCCTTAAATTCCTCATATCTGTGCTAGGTTTAGGTTGCAGCACTATTATGGCCCAAATACAAATCAACTATGAAGTTCTAGCATGCAGTTTTGCTTTGAGTCCACTTTAATAGTCAGGTTTGAGTCTCAGAGACTGGTAGTGACTCTCAAAAGTACATATTTTCAAGCTGATCCTTGGTCTAAACAAACAAGAGCAGAGAAGACAGCAAAGGGGATACTTATATCCTCAGGCACTACCTGCATTTTTCCATCTCTGAGAATACAGACACAAAAAAGCATGATCCACTGAAACAGTGGAAAAGCTGAGGGATCAATAAGGAGGCAGGGAAAAAGAAAAATACACCAGAGACTTGTTAGAGTTTGCATGAAGGATTCCTAAATAGGCAGCTGAGAATAGTGTGTTATCTCTGCCAAAATAATGAAAAACAGATTGCAAAATAAATTAATAACAAAGGGCAGCATCTGGGCAAAAATGGCTGCATACACTTCTGATTTATTCCAAGGGGAAATATGACAAGAATATAGAACTGAAGCAGAATATATTATAATTTTAAGTTCGTCCTCTAGTGCTAATTAGCCTGCTGAGCCCTTGTTTCTCTGTACACTTCTCAATAGTAGACAAGAAAAACTGATTTGTAGATAAGATTAATCACACTTTGTTAACCATGAAACAGTTTAATTAACTGAAAGGAAAGGAGCCACTCAGATGGACAACCATTTTGAAAAAGAGCTTGGTGTGTGATCTGGGAAAGAAGTCCATCCAGGAAGTCTGACTTCCACATTTGGCAAGCTTATGGAAATGGTGGTAAAGAATCAGTTCAGTATATGCAAGTTTGATACTTTGGGGAAAAGCAAAATCCTCTAGGGATTGTAGTTTTATATCAGAAATAACTAGAGTTCTATGAAGGAGTCAGCGTGTGTCTAAATAAAGATGGTTTGGTTGGTATGGTTTATAAGCACTTCTATAGTGCCTTGAGAAGTTTCCTCACTGAGTGCTCTTAAAGACACTATGTTTTCATGTTAAGATAGTCCTCCCTAGATTAAGAGTTTATTAAATGATAATAATAATCTTTGAGAAAGGATAAAAATACAGGATCAGTTTTCAGAATTAGGGAGGTTGTTAACGGCACCCATGCTTTGACCTGTGATGCTCAACACATTATTAGGCAGTCCTGGAGCGAGATAGTGAGATAGGATCATTTAGTAATGAGACAAAGCTACCCAAGATATTGAAACTGACTGCAAAAGAGTAGCTCATAATACCGAGAGGCTGGTGATCCCTCAGCAAATTAAAATAATTTAAAAAGAAACCTCAGTGGTTCATACACAATGATTGGACTCTAAATTGACTCTGTGCTCTCAGAAAAAGGTCTTGAAGTTGATGTGGGTTAGTCCACAATTTAAACAAATAGAAGTCACAATTTAGAAGTTGTCCATAAGCCTCCAGATGCTAAAGATCTCAGATAGTCCCCATTGCTGTAGTAGCAGATATCAAAAAATAGCATTAGCAGATTTCATGACCCTACATAAATTATTCAATCTACAGAAAAAAACAAACAAAAAAAAAACCCAAAAAACAAACAACAAACTGTGCCGTCAATAGAGGCAAAACTTATTCAGAGAGAATTCAGACTGTTCAAAGTATGCCCCTAGACTTACAGGTGATGAAAAACACCTTACACTGTATACCTGATTAACAACATCCCTCACAATAAAAACAATAAATTCCCCAATGTTGATAACATACTGATTTATAAATAAGCCACTGCCCATAAATAAACCATGCCCATGCTTATGTATAGAAACTACTAAACAACTCACAAAATTAGCAATGCAATATCTGTAAGCAAATATTAGATATCAGCTGAACAAAATAGAGAACATAGCACTGATTCCAGAGCAGATGGACATTACACAGAATGTTGGATACTCAGTCTATGCCATCCTAAAAAATAAGAGCTTTGTTTTGGAAAGAATATTTAATGGAGAAAGACAATTAACACATTCTCAACTGGACAGAATCCTTCCTTTTACTTTAAAAGTAAAAAATCAAAGTTGTTCTCAGGAGGAAAAAAATTAACAAAGCAAAACCTGCTCCAAAACTGCTGCTGCTCCAACTTCCTTCTTTATTTCTATTTTCCCTGCAGAAGATTGAGCTTTGCCATTTCATTCTCAGGAATGTTCCATAGAAAGCTTGTTTTGCAAACAGCACAGTAAGATCACACATGACAGAACAGCTTCAGTTTAGAGTTCTAATAGGGGTCTGGATAAGATGAGGTTACTCGGATTAACACTGGAGGGAAGAGTACGGAAATTCAAGGGCAGACCCTCAGCAAGAATAAAGTGGCACTGAAGTCTGAGGGTCTGTGCTAATTTAAAGTCATTTAATCCACTCCCTGTCATCAGAGGAAGTGGATACTAACTCATAGCTAACATAACCAAATATGAATACATATGTCAAAAAATGGAAACGAAATGAAATAAACTTGCTATTCCAATGCTCACTCCCAAGAAGTGCTGCCAAAGATTAATTACACAAAAAATAAACCGAACATTAGGGAGCTAGAGGTTTTAGGATCATATAATATTATACTAAGCCAGTCACCAGTGCTTTTGAAAAGTTTTCTCCCTTTCTCATCATTTGAAAAAGAGTTTTAAGGGAACCAGACAGTTGTAGAAAATACCGCACTTGATAGTTATACTCAAAAAACAGCCTTCACATGCAGACTGGCTGGTTGCAATGTGAGCACTGTTCACATGTCTTTGCCCTGCTTTGCTTCAGACTTACAGCTTTAAAGCGTGAGATGGAATGTGCCTCTATCAAGCTGTCTGCAGATGCATGCGAATGTATTTCTCAGACTACTGTGTCTAGGACTACTTTTGTGGAATGGTCTGGGTTGTGATTTCCTTAAACTGATTAGATGGCAATCCTCATGCCTTAAAAATTGTTTTTTCCAGGCTATTCTACAGCACAGCCTTATGCTAATGCCATTGTATTTAAACTCAATAGTTTAACCTACCTTTACAATCAAAGGAATGCCATGACACCCGTCATATTCATAACTATTCACAGCTGGAACACTAAGCTGTTATGAATACTGAGCTATGACATACTCCATAATGCCCCCTGGTTATAAGAAGCTACCATGACTCAAATGCTGAGCAAAAATGCCTCTTAATCCTGTTGCCCTCAAACAAAAGTCCATCCTGAGTGCCAAACTTCTGCACAACTCTTTCACTCAGTTACTCAAACACACAGAGGCACACACTTGCCTTGATGATCCAAACTTCACACTGGTCTCCTAGAGGCTCTTTTTGACTTGCTAATCTCTAAGCTTTACATCTGTTCATAACTAGTTTTTCCTTTCTTACCTATTGAAACTGGAACAAAAGATGAGAAGGTTATCTGCTTTCAGAACTCTTTTGCCAAGAAAGACCCAAAATACCCCCATCAATGAACAATAGCAGTGTGCTCCTGCTTATTATACTGGCATGTAAATTCCCTGAGGATAACTCAAGAAACAAAGCTTCTTCCTTCGTGAAGGTTCCAATGTGTCAATCCTCTGTAAATAAAATACCGGGAAAATAATTGACTTTCTGCAACTAGTAAATAGGAAGAGAGTGTGTATTATATGATAAATTAATAAAAAAGGGCACTAGAACTAAATCCTTGAAGTGGCTAGAAATACTGATTAAATCACATAACTCTCTTTTGCTGCTTCTTTGAAGAGACATTATAGTTTTTCAGGGCTTAACCTGACACTGGGCTCCCCAATTTCCTACCAACTTGTTAACAGCACTAGAAAATCACTTACACAGCAGATAAGCTGTGTAATATGGACACATAGGCAGTGTGCTTAAACACAAGAATGTTTGGGAAAATCCTCTGGTGGCTGGTTGTTGATTTGTTTTTCTTGCCTATTTTGGAAACACAAAACGTCTTCCAGTCCAGTTAAATTTAGACCAAAATAATTTTCTTCTTGACCTTTCTCTCAATGTCTGCTTTTCACAACCTGCTTCTCTTGGACATCCTAAGCAAGACTTTTAGGTACTCAGAAAAGGCTTTGCGAAAACAACCTCCTGCCCCAGTAAGTTCTAGAGATCAAGAGAAGCCTTCAGAAAGTCATCAAGTAGAAGTCAGCACTAGGGTTATAAATGCGGTGCTCTCTATCATTAGCTTGAAAAAGAGAAGAGGCAGTAACAGGATCAAGAGGCAGAATCAGGTGGCAGAAACTGACTTCCAGACAGTCTCTCTGTCAGCTACGTTCAGTCAAGTCTGGATGCAGCATAAAAATTTGCTCCTTTCAGTTTACCCTTGGAACCTGAAAAAAAGTGCTGACGAGTGAAACAACTGAACTGCCAGCAGCTCACAAGTCATCTGGTTTTCTGGACAGGAACTTGGAAATACAAGATGATGAGTGCATGAACAATCCCATTTGTGAGGCTTGGTGAGGCTGTTGTGCTTTTTCCTTGCCCCAGCATAGATCTACAGCAAACCTAATGAAGTCAGTGCCACACAGACATAAAATCAAGTCCTTCTGTTTTCATGGCATGAACCAGTAAAATTTGTTCAGAAAAGCAACCTGCTGGAATGTACGGAGCATGCAGGCTTAAAAGAAGATAAAATTGTTGATTCTGTGCTGATTTACCCCAACAAACTTTACAGTGCCAAGGTCTAAAATTTCTGAGGCTGTCTCTGAGAAAACAAGGAAAAAGGCACCTGACAGTTTCCCTGGCAAACCTGTGGAGCAGCGCGCTCTGTCACACTGCAAATTTAGAAGCACTAGGAACAGAGCATGGATACTCTCTCAGTGCTCTTCAACTTGATCAGCCTTACCTTTGTTCTCAGCTGCTCATCTAAAATAACTTGTAACAGTCTATACAGCAAAGGGATTATTAACTACCACATTCACACTGTTTCTGAAAAACAAGGCTCTCCTGCCCCTGTCTATTTTACAAGGATAACAGCAGCACTCCAGCAAACAGAATGGTTTGAGTAAGAGAGCACGGTATTAAACAAATTCCTGCTGCACTGTATTACTCTCTGCAACAGATGTATGAGAAATCATTTTACTGAACAAAATTTATTTCACAAACTCAAGGGTATACGCCATCCTCTCATGCCTCTTCAGCTGTGAGGCTCATCTCTCTCTGGATAATGATATCTACAGATATATTATTTTTGTGGGAGAGAAGCTTGATAGAAATTAGAAAATGCATTCTTGAATGTGCATGAAACAGATACTGAATTATAGCCCTTAGAGTTGTGGACTAAAATCCAAAATACAGCTTTTAAAGACTAGGATTGCAGACACATTATAACACAAAATGTTGGTCAGGTTTTAGTGTCACTTAAGTCTGGGTAGAAAGAAAGAACTGACAGGTACAGATCCCATTTTGCTGTTCTCTTCTGCAGGCATTTGAGGAAGAAAATATTTTTGTTGCATATTAGAGGGCTAAGTATTTCTGGTGTAAATCAAGGCTGAACCTGATAGACTTCAAGTCATATGTCTCCGTTATGTGCAAAAAAGGGACTCCCGCATTTTCAGTGTTAAAGGTGCAACCTGTAAACTGACTACTTGGCAAACAGGATAGTCCTGAGAGAAAACAAGGATGACAATCACCTTACCTACTACTTCCCCTGTCTCTGTAGGGCTGAAGAAACCTTATCAAGAGGTTTTGAAAAGAGAGGAGCTCTGTGATAAACTAGCATATACCATTATTGCACATAAAAGGTCCCCGGAACAGAGGATATCCATGGACCTGTGGGAACTGGGTCTTACCATCTGTCTGGAAAGAGAGGGAGAACCCTGGTTAAATAAGTACTGTCTCTTTTAAACTACAGTGCTGGTTCACATTAAAAAAAAAAAAAAAAGGTTCTCACTATAAAGGGAAAATTGTGTCCAGATAAAAGAACTCTCGTCTCAGGCTACTCTTTTAGTGAGGAAAAACCGTCCAGTGATAGGAGTCACTAAGGTTTATTTTTATACTGTTCAAGGTGAAGATACTCAAGTTAGCTCTACATGTGTCCACATGATAAAAACAAATGTTTTCTGACTTACATTCTTGTTGAGAAACTTCATGATGCCTTTCACATTTCTAACATATCCCACATGAATGTGGCTTTCTGTCCTGGGTCACTCTCCGGGGAAAGCTGAATTAAATCATATATTCCTCTTCCTCATGTGACCTTGGAAACAGTCTTTCTCTGCTCTGTATCCCCATATTTAGTACAGGAATACGAGTACTAAGCCAACTCAGAGAGAGATACAGGAAGAAAAACAGTGTTCATGACTGTGAAGGGTCAGATACTATACTAAGGAGGTAAATATACAACCAGTCTGGATTTTAGCTGATTAAAGAGTACACTTTGCCTTGGAAGCAACAGTGTTACTGAACTTTACAAGGGAGGCTGTGAAGTGAAATCACCATCTGTTTCTCCGTTGCTCTTTAAAACAGACAAGTTTTCTGCCTCGCCCTAGTGAATGTCAGCAGTGACTTGTCATCGCTGTGACTTCATCTCACACATGAATTTGGTTTTGCTGGGAGCCTCATTAGCAGTGCAATAGCAGCATCAGAAGGCTCACAGACTGCAAAAGTCATCAGAGAGGATGAGTAAATACTCATGTGGTTGGGCTGTGCAGAATTTGGTGCTGTCACAACTCCACAGCTGTCTGTACCAAGCCAGCTACTTTTATGCCATTCTGGGTGTATGCACACTAGCTATAGCCTGTGACAGAAGTTGAAGATTAGTAAAAGCCAAATTCCATACTGATGTACATCCTTTGCAGTGCCACCAAGAAGAAGAAATTGCCTTGTATTGTTTAATTTGAGTCTCTGAACATAAGTGGAATTGACATGTTTGGGAATGAAAAGAAACATGTTTTGCTTCCCTGCCACTTTTTTTTAATTGGCAATTTGTAATATAAGTCACAGGAATAATAATAGATGTGATTCTTTACCCACATTCCATTTTCTTAGCAAATAACTAGAGAAATAATAAACCAAATTCTACTTCAAGATACTACTGATGCAATCTCATTAGATTGAATTATATTAAAGAAAATGTTCCTGCAAAGCAGCCACTCTGCAAGTTAAGAATTAAGACCCAGGCTTCTAAAGCTCTATGGTTGTTTGTTTGTCTTTTTCTTTCAGGTGCCATAATTTGAAATTACTGCAGCTTAGAAGTTTCTAGAACAAATGAACTATTTTGTTACGTTCTTATATTCTTTTTCCTTTTTTTTTTCTGTTTCCCTAAAGATAACACAAAACCACCTTCAGTTTTGTTTTGTTTTCTTTCTCCCCATGCTCCCATTATGGCTTTTCATTTCTTTACTCCATTCTGCCTCTCCATCATTCCTGCCTTCACTGATTCTCCCTTCAGATTCTGCTACCCAACCTGCTGTGCAATTGTGGCTTGTGCCCTTCTGAATTCAGCTTCTCAAAGGTGAGAAGAGAGAAATTTCATAAGTGTGGGATCCATTTAACTCAGTTTTGAGTATCAAAGAGCTAAGCCTGTAGCCTTCAGAAATCCGTTTGCCATCCACAGAAGAGAAATTAGCATCTCTAATGAGTGATTTCTCCTATTATTAAAAAGACTTCTAGTGATTTGCCTTCTGCACAATGCTACTACTACTACCTAACCTGTGGGTAAATATAGCTGAAATTAATTCTAAAGCTGCCCAAGTTTGACACTGCTGCTTGCACAGCTCTAAGGAAAAACAACAACAAAAAACACATAAAGCAGTTCTTTTGCTGGCAGCTGATTGATTGCTGAGCACCACACAGTAATAGCAGTAAAATGGAAGATGACAGATGCATCAGTTTAAAACTCCTCAAATTAAATACAGCATCAAAAGCCATAAACTGCACTTCGTTTCTGTCTGTAATCAAGGGGAATGCACCTACAAGGAAGAAAATCAGAGTTTAGCCATATTCTTATCAACAGCTAGATCTGGGGTATTTAGTTAACTCACACAGACAGAAATAACTAAGAAAGATATTAGAAAGGTTTTGCATTTTAACCTGACATACATAACTGGAATTGGAGAAAAACTTGGAAAGAGTCAAAACTCAGACACTGAATCCCTTAGAAGAGACTGTTTGTGACCGCAAGATTATTCTCTTACAGGCAACTGTAACCCAAAAAGAAGATCATTCGGCAAAGCAGTTCAAATTGGCAAAACAAAGGCGTTAACCCCGTTCCAAAATGACACTTGAGACCAGTATGTATGGAAAGCATAATATAGCATCTGAACTGCTGCAAGAGCTGAGGGACACGAAGTGCTTGTCGTTTGTCCTTGATAGTATTGGGTAGCTGGTATTAGCTAGACACTTAGCACATGGCTGGGTGAAGACTGTTTGAAAGGCATTTTAAAATATTAACAAGGGCAAAACCTTCAGGAAGTTATTTTTCCTCCACCTTCCTTCCAAAGCTAAACAGATGGTGAATGTTTCTTAGCTAAATATTCTGCCAAACACTCTGGCAAAGTAGCCTGATACATCACAACCGATCTTTCCCTTCTCCCCATGCACTCTTCCACCAAATCCTGAAGAAAGGAAAGCCAAAGGCAGCCTCTAACTAACAGCCAGCTTCCTGCACTACTCATAGTTGTAAATGTACATTTTTTTTAATAACACAAATAAATTCTGTCTTGGGGCAAGAGAACAGATGCACATTAGAAGTTTATACTGCAAAGGGAGAACATAAAACAAGGATTAGCAGCATGTTCCACATTTAAGATTTTTTGCTTTTAGCATTCTACTGTCTTGGCTAAGAAGATGCACAAATTAAAATAACCTGGGGTGCAAAGCTACAAACAGAACTACATGTTGTTTATTACTGTGGCAAGTTCAAATGATGTCAAAGTGACTTTCAGTAGAGAACCTGCTACACAATGAGGCCTGACAGGTGTCTATCCAGGCACTGGACTTCGAGGCTCTGTTGATCTTTTTTATTTGTTGTTGCCTATATATTTTTCGTAGATAGCCAGGTGCTGGCAGCAAGTTAGCTGTAGGGGTGGCTTCTTTGAGGAGAGACCAGGAGGTGTCCCGTGCTGGACACAGCCATTTCTAGCCAGACCTAATAATTCCATCACACGACACAGCTGAGCCCATCAGTGAAGCTGGTGACATCTCTGTGAAAGCATAAATAAGAAAGGGCAGAAAATTCCAGACAGGCAGAGGAGGAGTGGAAAAAGAGTGAGAAACAGCAGAGGGAACACCAAGGAGGAGAAGGTGCTCCATGGAGGAGCAGGCATTGCCCTGCAGCCCACGGATTACCTGTACAGATGGATATTCCCAAAGGAACTGTGTCTTGTGGAAAGCCCACACTGGAAGCAGAGGAAAATTGTGAGAAGAAGGAAAGAGCAGAAAGAAATTGCTACGTACTGACTGTAAACAACACTCCCCCTTTTAAAACTTGTGGCCTGGCTGAAAGGACTGAGCGCAATCTGCAGCAGCAACAAGGGGAAGGAGAGGAGCCCGGAGCAAAGTTAAGCCTGGAAAATGGCAGAGGAAAAGTGTTTTCCTGTGTGTTTTGATGTTTGTATTTTCATTTCCCGCTACCTAGATCAGTAATTAAATATTTATTTTAACCATCAACAAATTAAGTTAAATTCCCCAAGTTAAATCTGTTTTGTCCACAACAGTGATGGGTAAGTGACCTCCCTGCCTTTACCTTGACCTATGAGTTTTCTCACTACTGTTTTCTTGCCCTTGTCATGCTGGGGGTGGGGATGAGTGAGTGAGTGGCTGGATGGGACTTTGGCTGCTGGTTTGGGCCAGCCCACCACAGCCTTCAAATACTCTGAGATTACATGGATTTTGGAGTCGATTGGTCATAGTTTTTTTTTCACAGCTGCTTATTCTGAACTTTTCTACAGCTGCTCTTCTTTGGTTTCTCATCTTTACTGTCTTAGACTTATTTGCTTCAGGTATATTAGTAGATGGTCTCCTCGGAACAAAGTAATGAAACCAGGAAGTATCTTAAGGGCTGATTGACAGGCGTTCTCTGTTGGAAATGTCACAGGAAGGAACTTCTGTCAGGGAGGATTTTCCCATCACAAAAATCCTCACCAGATCTGCATCTCTCGCATGCTGTCTCTCATCACCAGGAAGGTAGTGACAAGCAGGAATATGCTAAGAGGACTCTTCAGATAATAGCTTTCCCTGATAATCAGGACAAAGACTTCCAGGCAATTGAACAGCACATTTTAATTAGCTTGAGTACCCTGAGCCTGGCTATTGTATGTGGTGCCCACCCATACACTCAGAATCACCTTACCTACTTTTTTATTTTCCTCCCTTTTTGTTTTTTTTTTTTTTTTAACATGAGATTACACAGACAACAGAAAATGTTCAAACCCAAGACTCTGAAATCAATGGTCTTCAGTTGGCAGCACAGAAAGCCAGCTGGAAGAAAGAAACCGTGGGTTCTCTCCCTGGGGAGAAGATAAATTCAGTGTTCCCTATGTTACTTCTAGAAAGTTTACTAGATACCAGAGTCCTGCCTTCGTTACTTGCGTTGCTGCTCGCATCCATTCAGACAGGTTACATGAAGGCTCAATTCAAGTGGAACTTTTTCATGAAGCAGTTGAGCAAAGGCACACTTGTTTCGGGCCACTGGCCCATCTGCTCTGCATTCTTCGTGCAACTGCATTGCAACATATAAATCAACAGTCCTCAGATGTGGTTTAATATCTGCTTGCGCTCCCACTGTCTACATCTTCGGATCAGTTTTATGACTATCACAATTGTTAAGATATATTTTTTCCTGTATGCCATAGGCCATACTACTAAATTCTCGCCAACTAGATTTAGAAGTTATTGGGACAGAGAAGAGCTTATCCTCATGGACAGCAATCGTAACTCTTTTTCCAGCATTCTGAATAAATGGCCAGCCTTTTGTTCCCTCTAAACTACTATAAAAGTAAAAAATTATGAAGATCACCTTTCCACTATTCACTCATGGGCAAAATCCTGGCAGGAATAAGCTGACCCCCAGCATTTGTATTTCAGCAGTCGCCAGGTACTGTCTGATTTTTGGTACAGTCACTACTCACACAGAGCAGTCAAGAAGGATCACAGACCTTGAAGGCCAAACAGACAATTAGGAACGTGCCTACCAGTGAGCTTAAGTGAGACCTCTGCACCTGTTGTTTAGGAACCTTTGTTGATTAATCCTTAAATCCATAAACATCATGGTGAGTTAGGTTAAAAATCAAATACATGAAGGAAATTAGATTAGGTGAATGTCCTAATGGCACTGGGAGGTATTATTATAATTGTTACTACTACTACTATATTATTATTTACTATGGCCAGCTGGGATGAAGGCCCCATTATGTTGTTTACCAGGACAAAATATAGAGCTTTTTCTGAAGGACTGCCATCTACATAACAGGGCCCTAACCTCTCATTTCAAACTATGTCCTTTGTCTACCAACCATGCAGCTTAGTCAGTTCCTTTCTTGTATTCGTGCAAGGGATTACTCCTACCCAGGTGCCAGATTTTGTGTTTGTCCTTGTCAAATTTCATAAAGTTTGTCTGCCCAATCCTCAAGCCTGTCTAGGACACCCTAGATGACAGCACTGTTGTCCACAGTATGAATGGTCCCCCCAGCTTGGTGTCATCCACAAACTGACTTGTCTTCTTTGGTTCTTTGACAATGTTAAAGGGGAAATGTCCTAATACAGTACTTCTTTCACTCCAAGTGGAACATCACCCACTAACTACTACTGGTTTAGCTCAATTATCTAACAATTTTTTTATTCTTCTGGATGTTGCATGGTACCTAAAAGTGTTTGGGGGTGGGGGAAGTGAGAAGAAGCAGAGATAGCTCCTACGCTACGCTGGGTGCAAGAGGCTAAGCATTGAATGTACCATTCAGTTTTGCCCTCCCTTTAACATGCATCACTGGAAGGAGTATGTCTTCACTCAACAACAATTGCCTTATTCAGAAAATCGTATTTGACACACATATAGCCAGAGGCCTTCTGATAAGCTATGATAAAAGAGCATCCTCCATCCATCTTGTCTTAAGCTTGTGTAGAAGAGCCACATCCCACATGACACCACCTGCGCGTCCCACTGGGTACTGGGCTATTGGAAAGACTCATTCTCATGTGGGTTCTACCACTCTCCTTTATATACCTCGTCATATACTCTTACTAATTTCATCTCAGCTACTATGTCTCTTAATTTCTAAAATCAGATGACAGGCATTTCTGTAAAGTTCTGGTCAAGAAAAGTAGCTTTCTCATTTCAGTATGAACAGATAGCTCCAAAAGCATTATTTTTAAAAATAATTTTCTATAGACCTTACACAGTGATAAATCAGACACGCTGGAGAGCCAGGTGCTTTTACTGACAGTTTAAGTATCTTGAGCCAAATCTTTGTGGTGTTACAAATTAGCACGGTTCTTGAATGAAACTATGCTGGCTGACCAGCCAGACTACCTGATTGTCACAGTGTAATACATTTCTAAATTGCTTTAATCTATTTAGTAGCTAATGTTAATCTTTGAACTGATATTTTCTTGTTATGATCCATTCCCTATTAATCTGACACATTATAGCCCTGACTGCATGGAAAAATCAATCACCTTTAATTGTTAATGAATTGTTAAGCTGAGATCTATCTGAGACAAAGAGAGAAATTACATCCTTCATCCTTGAAAACAGCTAGACGTAAGTGAAAACAGTCATGTGAATCATAGTCACACAGTTAATCTTCTTCCAGAGCACTATCTTTGCCTGTTTCCATACTGCTGCTTTATTGTGTCCTGCTGAGCATCCTGCACAGCCCATCCATGCAGTTCATCCCACCCATCCCTCATCTGGGACAGAGTCATCACTGACCTCCTGCACCCATGAGCCCAAGTGCCTCCTGTCTTTGCTGTGTTTGTGGCAGGTGTGGGATCAGCCTGGAGAAAACAGTCCAAGGTTCTTCATCTCTGAGTCTCCCCAGTGCTGCCTTGTTCTGTGATCACAGCAGAGTGTGCATGTGTGGTTCTGAGGAGTGCTGCATACTGTACACTTAAAACCAAACAAAATAAATGTTTGCTAATGCAGCGCATTAACTGAATAAACTCTTAGTGCAGTATCAATAAGGAACAGGATCTTTTGCATCTGTAAAGTGAAAGACTTTGAACCATACTAAAATTAAGGAGAGGGGGGGAAGACAGAAGAACCGGATTGTAATTTTATTCCTGAGTCAAATTTATCCTTCCTGTCGTTTCCCTAGTTTGTGCAGATTTCACTGTGATCTGTCAAAGTCTGAGGTAAATAAACCAAATTTCTATTTCACAATGACACTATACATACATAGAGTCAGGCAAAGAGGAAGCAAGATGCAAGCAGCAGAACTAGAAGGAGACAGCACAGCATGAATGATATCTCGTGTAGTTTGCAGTAAAACACCTTCTTGGGAACCTTACTCTTCCTTGAAAGAACTGGGAATAGAACCAGATGTAGTAGATATTCTTTCTCAATCTCTTTGCAAGTTGCTGGCTTAGAAACAGTTGAAAAGCAGTTGGATGGGCATAGTCAAGTGGCTTTTATGCACTTGAGCTTTTTAATTTAAAAACATTAATCTTTCCAAAGGTTCAACAGTAGCTGTGCAGGTGGTAGAAAATTAAGTGATTGGTAATTAAGAAGTCCAGAAAACTGCAGAAAGTTTTAAAATCTCAGTTGGAACATAAAAAGGTGATGCTACCATAATCTAAGCTACCTGCCCATAGAAGAGATTTTTGAATATAGATCAGTGTCAGGAAAAAAAATATACATATATATCAAGATCTACTGTTTGCAAACTGATGTCACACCAGAGCAGAAGTTAATTCGTAGTTATGAGCTGTGATGATAATTATCCATTGGATTAATTTACTTAGGGATCTAGGGATTTCCTTAAGCTGTGCCCAGCTGTCTCTCCGACAGATGTACTACAGACTGAACAGGAGCTGGTGCCTGAGCATAGAAAGTATTGCTGACATTCTTCATCCTTCACAAGTTTCAGATTTGGAGGTCGTTGGTCCTAATGGTTCATGCCATCCTCAAAGCTAGGAAAGGGTGGGAGGAGGTCACCTGCTCGCTATGTATAGATGTTGACAAACAAAACTTCACAGTCTAACCAGCAGGTCACACTCCGCCCACCTCCCAAAGCTGTGCTGTTTGTCCTTCAAGTGCCTCTTAAGAGTACGTAAGGCTTTTGCTTGCTTAGAAAGCCTAGTTACCACATATTTAAGAAAACACAGGGAAAAGATACTGGTTTTCTTCACCACTCTCGGCTCCCATGATATCCGAAACCATTCCCATTGAGTCCCCACCTCCACTTCCATAGCGTTTTTGAGGATGTCCAAGAAAAGACAAAAGTGAGCAGAGATAAGGAAAAAACATAATAGAGTTTAAATCCTCCTCCAAGCACTTTCCACAAATTGGAAGTCTGACAGCTGCAATTAGACTGAACATCAGTAACAGATTTGATATTCCCTAGTGACTGATTTATACCAGATTACAGCACAGGTTCTAAGGCTTATCACATTAAATCTCCATTTTCACAAATGCACCTAAATACAGAAATGAGATGAGCTAAAAATACTACAGAAACAAGGGTTATGAATGAAAGCAAAAGGGCTGCCAGCAGTTCAGTTAGTTCTACAGCAAAAGCTTCAGCCATAACATTGCCCTGGGTAACCGACCTGCCTTGCTCTCAGAGGCAACAGCTCACTGAGGAGTGAAATGTAACGTTTTCATACAGTTTTCTGCTAAATTCTGAAGCTGAGACTGAAGAATGTTAAAAGCAGATTTTATCTATATATATATTTTACACCTAGGCAAAACAATCCAAAGCTAATGTAAAAAAAAGAGAATAAAGAATGTAACATCGCAGAGGGCTGAGGTTTCACCTAAATGAACAGGTCAAACTGACAAAATCAGAAGAAACCCACTGGATGGATACATCAGCACTGCCAGGGGAATAATAGCCTAGATCAGATACTTTGAATTACAGAAATACTATTTTCATGCATGTGTCAGTACTTTCAAGACGTGATTATAGTCTTCAATGATACAGAACTTAACGGTAAATCAATAAAGTTTGGTAATCTTTATTTATTTATTAATCTTATGTAGCTTTTAAATTATGTGACAGAACTGCCCGAAAAATGCTATGGTCATGGAGGTCAGTTTTTGCCCATTGTGAAGGGAAAAAATTAAGGTAGGTTTTATGAGAATTTGCTTCGCCATGAAGTACCTTGCAGCTGTAGGGAGCTTTGAGAACAGTTGGCCTGTGAAACTGAGTTTTGGCCTTATATGCAAAACAAGATAAAAATTTCACAGAGGTTTTTTACTCCATATTCTTTATGAACAAGCATGTCACCTGACACAGGGTAGGAACGCTGACATGGAAGTTCTAAGTAAAAACCGCCTTTCCATTAATGACTTATCTAGTCCCTAGTATAATAGATGCTTACTCTGGATGGTGTTTTTAGTTGTTACAGTAAGGCAAAGAAAAAGTGAAAATAATGAAAACTTGTAATTTACACTCCAATAAACTGATGATGCCTCACACCCATGAGAAACCAAACTGTGAAATGATATGATTCAATCTAGGCCAGCAACCTCAGAATTAAGTGCTGTAGAATCTTCCCTAAGCTCTGCCACTGACTCACTCTATGTGCCCAGAGATGTTGCCTCTTAGCTGTCTTTTGGGTAACTATAAAGTGAAAGTACTGTCATGTATTTAATTTTTAGCTCTACAGAGGAGCAACAGATCAGAAAGGTGCCGCTAGAATTATCTTTCCACTTCAGTAGTTGTGAATCATAAATTATGAAACATGAAATATGAAGTGGGGAACAGAAGTACAGACCAAGTTGATTTAATAATATTTCTGTAAAAGGTGAGCTTACTCCCCTTCCCATCCTTTCTTATGTTTTTTTGTGTGTGTGTGTTTTTGTTTGTTTGTTTGGTGGTGGTTTTTTGTTTGTTTGTTTATTTGTTTTATGTCTGCTATATAGGAAAATCCTTAAATTGGAACTGTGCATGAAGAAGTGAAAAAGTCCTGAAGGCCTCCCTGCTACCTCTATGCTAACTACCAAAAAGAGACTTGAGTCAAGCTTCAATATATGGTCATCTGTTTTCTGTTAAACATTTTTTGAACAGTAAGTGTACCTTTGGCTGGCAAGTAGGGTATAGGAGATCTGTGAAATGAGTGCAAAGGAAAGATCATTCAAAAATAAACATGCACATGATGGCATTCTCAATTTAAAACTGATTCATATCAAGGAATCTGATTTTTGTATAAGTAAGAAATAAACTGAAGACCATGCAGTTCCCCAGGGAAAATGGCCTGTTATTTCACCAAAACGTTTCCTGATGGCACAACAGAAAGGGCACAACTGACTCTGGCTGTGCATTCCTCCTGTGTCACCATCTCTCTGCTTCCACAGATGAAACTAAAGCCTGGTTATGGCATGCAAGACAACACACAGGGCCAGACTCTGAGCTACAGTAAATTAAGAATATATTCACTGTTTTAATGATGCTGTCTTAATTAGGCAGGCTAATGTTTTGGACTTTGACAGTCTTTTAATTGCTTTGGGACCCTGCAAAGATTTGGCCTGCACAGTAAACATGTCACATCCCTCAGAGGAGCCTGCTGACAGTAGAAAGTTGATGGCTGTTCTTTATTTTCCATCCACTCCTTACATTTTCTACTACAACACTAGATTCCTTCTTAGCAAGTTTTCCTGAAGCACTGTGCTTTCATGTATCCCAGAACTGCTAATGAAGCAGCTGGGACTGCATTTGGAAAAAATTACAGCTTTTTCCTCATGTTTGTCCATGTAAGAAACGGCAATAGTAGTACTAGTAACAATATGAAGGCTTACTTCCTATTTATCTATTTAATTATACTTATTTTATAACTTTTAATTTACATTCTAATTTAGTTTATATTGTATATTTATTTATATTTATTTACACCATTATCTTATTTAAATTACTTGGCTAGTTCTAGAAGGCTGCTAACATAGTCTAAGCAAGTCTTTTATGTAGGCCCAGGTCCCACTCATTCCTCAAATTTATTGACTGAGAAAAATCTAGGGAGTTTTATTAAAATTTTAGATCACTTGTGCATATGTCATTATTAATATTGTTTACAGGAAATTTCATAATTAATTTCTCAGAAATTTTTTACAGAAGGCAGTTGCCTGGAGCAGAAATCCCCCCCCTTGCAGGTCAACTGATAATTACATTTAGCAAGGAGAGTGGGTGGGCTTGATGAGCAGATGGGTGGTTGGATTTTGGCAAATCTCATCTCAGACTACCACTGAATTGTTCAAAACAAAGTAAATTGAGTTGGAATTCCAATCTCATTTAATAAATAAATAAGTAAATAAAATAAAAGAATGAAAGACTAGCTTTTGAAGATATTTAAGCACAGGTAGGCAAACAAGTTCCCAACACAGAGACCACTCATATTACAAGACTAACAAATGTTGCCACTCCATAGCTAATAATTGCTCCAAAAGCAGCAGCTCTGGCTGAAGTCACAGAAACCCTGTGGCAAAGTGAACATTCAGAGGCCTCAAATCGAGATTATGAACCAGTCAAGGGTAAGAGGGGGCAATGCTCACCTTGCCAAGGGGACACAATCCCACCAGCCTTCTTCTGAGGACACCTCAGGTCCAACACCAGCCAGATCTCACTGCAGAAGTGTTGTGAGTAGGCAGCTGGGCACTACAGCATCCACACAGAAAACAACAGCACTGAGAGGGGGTAGAGAGACATCTGCTACAAAATGGGGTTCTTCCACAGCTCATTAGTAAAAACCTAATCATTGCACATGCCAAGGGAAAAGTATCATTGCTAAGCACACAAAACTGATCATTTAGCACCTCCGCACCTCACCTTACTTCGTCAGATAGGTTTGGTAATGTCTTACTTCCAAGTTGTCCATTCTCCACAGCTTACTTCCTAAGGGCACTGGGAAGAAAAGACCTGCCAGTTCCAAGTCTGAAAATCCCAGGAGCTAGCGTGTTGCTTTCCAAAGTCTGTGCCAGAGTTTCCAAATCCCACGCTCCCTGTAAAAATATCTATTTCTTCCTATCACTAAAAGGCAAAGACAAATTTCCACAGGCAGAAGCACAATAGAAGCAGGGTTCCAAGGCAGGAGGAAGCGCAATGTTCACCGAGATGCTAACAGGCTGTCCTCTCACATCACCATTTGACCTGAAGAAGCAGCTAGAGGAGCCATGGAGCAGCCAGCTGAATGGCTAGATGATAAAATTGTTATATCTAGATGATAAAGTTAACTTCAACTTAAGGAAAGAACATCTGTGCCCTGGGGAAAGAGAAGTCAGGAAAGTCTCAGTTCTGCAAATGTTTAGTCACACATTTAAATGCACGTTCCCGAGAGCTGCTTTTGATTCAGTTCCAGCAAACGGAGGGATAGACAAACTCCTACACTCACCCAGCTGAAAAAAAAAGTAACCCCTGGCTTATTGCCCTCCGATTGCACAGTGCAGGGAGAGTCAGCAAAGTGACCTTGCATTCACCACTTACCTGTATGGTACACAAATGCATGCTTCACAACTGAGCCTTGAATATTACGTATCAAAGAGAAGTGGGTACAAGAATCAATGTATTCTGTAGTGCAGGCAACTGGGCCATTCATCTCTCCTCCTTCATCATGAAAAATGGAGGAGTCTTTTCCTCTTTGGTCATTAATTCATAGGTCAAGTCTCAGAATCACCATCACGAGTCTGATTTTATTACTCCAAATGAGTGACTCCTACATGCCTTTCCCCATGAGTTCTAGCCTACAGATGTGCAATTCCCAATGAAATTAATTAAAAAATCGTTTTGATAAATTACAGTGACTGCATAAATAGATTGAAAGGAACTTTCTCACTTGTCTTTTAGAGGGAGAGACACAATTTTGCTGCTGTTTTCTAAACAACCCACTTTCAGAACTCACTAACATAAAATCCTTTGTGAATATGAGAACTACTAACTACTGCCTAGCTTTTCAGATACATAGTCCAAACACAGCTGCTACGTGGGGACACCCATGATCCTTCACCTTGTGACACCAGTGGAGACTGTTGAATTCTAAACACTATAATAGTAATCTTAATAGCCATCCAGTCATTTACTGCAGACAACAATACAAGTCTGATCCCTCTGCTAATGAAGATCCATCATGGTGGTGAGTCTGAGAATGAAGAGGTCAAAATATCTGCAAAGTGTTTCAGCTAAGGTGGCAAGATCTGAACTTATTTTGATAGATGGCTACTTGAAAAACACTCCAGACAACGCAGAGTTGTTAATAGTGGAAACCCTTCTGGACACAAGCACAGTTTTATCAGCTCATAACGTTCCCTGCTTAGCAGGCCATACAGAGCACTGGCACAGTGGGTGCTGCTGCCCAAGATAAGGACACAGTCACTGGGAGAATGCCTGGGGATGCAGTGACTTTTCATTCATTTGGTTCATTCTTGGCTCCTTAGCAACTTTGAAGCCTGAGGCCCTTTTGCAGCTTCACCATGTGCACCCTTATTAGCAATGCTCAGCAACATTCATACTGTGACAGCCTCCAGCAGAACCTGAAGCCACCTTCTCCAAGCAGAATCTCTATGAGAAGACAAACAACACAAGAATTGCTTACTGTTTCCTCCACCTGGAAGGAGTCCTGTCTGCTTTTCTCTGTGGAGAGAATAAAAAGATTTCATTATGAGGATGAGGATGAGGAAAAAGTCTTGGACATTAGCAAAGGACAGCTAGTTTAATATATAAAGTCTGAACCAGTGCTACACCTTGTACAGATCTTCATTACATTTGGTATCACACCATACGACACCGCACTGACTCTCTTCTAGTCTGGACATCTACTCTGGTGGGGAATCAATACTATTTTGAACATAGGGATTTAGCGAGCCAATATTTCTGCTCTTTCCAAATCACTTTATGACTAATGATTAATTTTGGAACCACTACTATGAAAGAACAGAAGTATTTGAAATAGCCATAAAGTAAAACTTCAATTAAAATTTTTTAAAAATCTGTTTCCATTTCAACATGCAATTCTTCTTAGCAGCTACATCACTGTTGGTAGATACACCACAGAACCCCACTAGCACCAGAACTAGTTTTACTAGATTATATAACCTGCTCTTTAGCTGACTGAACAAATCTGTAGAGGCATTTTCTAATATTTATGGAGGAAGGAGAAAAAAACCCTTTTATTTCTCACATCTATCAGTCCTCAAGACACTTTAATTATATTTGCCTTTACTTTTTCATTTGGTGTTGCTAGCAATTTACCCTCATCCCAAACCAATTTGTGTAGTTACCTGGGTCAATGTGAAGAATGAACAAACTGTAAGGCCATTGGCATGTTCTGCCTGAAAAAAAAGAGACATATATATTTTACCTGTGTCTCCTCTTGTGGTTTTTGTTTTGTTTTGTTTGTTTTGATTTGTTTTTTTCTAACAGTGCCTACCTCATACCCACATTATGCTACTGTTCCAGTGATGCACTGGATAGCAGTTATTAGAGAGTGGGTAGAAAGAGAAGATGAAGACTCCATAGCGGAGCACAGTCCCCCTGCTGCAAAAATGGAAACGCAGGTGGGCTTTCCTTCCCCAGCAGTCACATCAGGGGGTGATCTGCATGAGCACATAGGTCCAGAAAGGAGGAGCTGAAATTGTGGCAGAAGTAAAATTTATTTTCATTACATTTTACAAAGTGCATCTAGAGGAAGCTATGCCACTTGATGAAATTGGCAGTTGACAATTTTCTGCTTGGGTCATGTTATATTTAACACAAGGATGATTAACATCGTCATTAAATTGGTAGGCCATTTTTCACCAACTTAGAGGTGGTTTTGTAGGCCTTGATGATGTTAATTGAAACATACTGTCTGGATTCCTACCTGAAATAGTATTTCCTTTTTTTCCCCCATCTGTACCTTATTGCGAACTGAATACCAGCCTAATGGTTTGTCAGGTCACACTGTCCTACTATAAGGGGCACTGAATTTTGATTTGCATTCCACATTGACAGCATCATGACACAGAGCCTACCATCTTGTCTTTCTAAAAATGTTTGCATCGCAGTTCAGTTTGTTGCTATTTTTGTTATGATTTTGTCTAGTTACAGATAAGTTTTTTCTTCTCTTCCAGAAGCGGGGGAAGAGAGGGAGCTTTTTGCTAGTGCCTCTTTACTCTCAGGTTTTGCTAAGTTCAGCAGTCTTGCTGCAAGTCCTGATTTAGCTCTTAGTAAAAACAATGGACACAGTCCCATTTCTATTGATTGTTACAGAAGACAGGCTAGAGTCCCATTTAAAGGTGGTAAAGATGTGTATTCTACTTTCCCCTCATCAAGAAACACCAGCTTGAAGTATATAAAACTTGTTTGAACTGCACTGGCTTCCAAGTAAGTGGTATTGAGACTTACCAGCTCAAACTTCTCTAAACTGGCACAGAACTACTTTACACGTCAGTCTCCTCATGTGATATGTGAAGTCGAATTTCATAGCCCCAGGCACCTGCAGAAGGCAGGTCTGAAGTTCACATGTCCGAAAACTTCCATGGACTTCCCAGAAATGTTAATACAACTATCTTGTTGTAATGGATACTGGTGTGAAACCTGTACAGCAGAAATCCAGAAATAAACAGGATGCATAAACATCATGACTATTTGAGTTGTTCCTATCAAATATGTTAAATATTTTTAAACTTTTTTAAAAATAGCCTCTTTATCTTATCACTTCCCTGTAACTTACTATAAACTATTCTTCCAGTTTGTTAACTCTGAGTCTACCTGCACTCAAAATGCCCAGAGCTTGCAGTCCCACAAAATAGCTGATTTTAGGATTCTTTCCCCTTGACTGAGCTGTAGAACACCTGTAGATATTAGGTATTGCACAAAGCAAGAAGAAAGAAGAGGATGTAATCTGTGGTGGGTTCTTGTTTTACAAGCTGAACAGCCACTTTAAAAATGTTCTTTTCACTCCTCCTTTATATAATTTTCCTGCTGGGCTTTTTCTTTTGCTTGCCGCATGTGGTATCATTACATAACATTTTACTTAGTAAAGTTTTTCAGCAAGTCTTCTAACTTCTAGTTCCAAAGCAATCATAACCCCTTGCTTTCTAGCTTTTCTGTGCCAGTAGCAGCAAAATACTGCTATGTTTTCTCATCTCCTCTCTTCCTGTTACCATCCAAGTGGGCTACAGTTGAACTACCATACTCTGGAGCCATAGAATCACAGAATGTCCTGAGCTGGAAGGAACCCACAAGGATCATCGAGTCTGACTCCTGTCCCTGCACAGGACAACCCCACAGTTCACACCATGTGTCTGAGGGTGTTGTCCAGCCTCTTGTTGAACACTGTCAGGCTTGGGGCCGTGACACCTCCCTGGAGAGCCTGTTCAGTGCTCCACCAGCCTCTGGGTGAAGAACCTTTTCCTAATGTCCAACCTAAACCTCACCTGGCACATCTTCCTGCCATTCCCTCGGGTTCTGTCGCTGGTCACTAATGAGAAGAGTTCAGTGCCTGCCCCTCCTTCTCCCCTTGTGAGGAAGCTGTAGACCATGATGAGGTCTCCTCTTAGTTTCCTCTTCTCCAGGTTGAACAAACTAAGTGACTTTAGCTGCTATGCATACAGCTTTCTCTCCAAACCCTTCACCAACTTCGTGGCCCTCTTCTGGACACTCTCCAGTAGCTTTACATCTTTTTTTATACTGTGGCACCCAGAACTGCACAACTGTCATTGGTTTTACTTGCTGCTGTCTCCAAAAAAAATCTCATTCAGAAATTAATTTAACTCGGGCAGGAAAATCCTATCTGAATGTTGTATTTTTCTTTTAAGTTTTTCTGTCACTTTTGTCTGTCTCCTTTGCCCATCCTTGAACCCCTTAGGAAAAATAAAGCTGGTGCCTGTGGTAATGGAGCAAACCCCTGCACTGCTAATCAAACAGAATAATCAATATTAAAATGCAATATTAAAAGGGCTAATTAGATCATTACTACCTAAGAGGGTAACCTTTCAGTTTGATGGCATCTTGCAGATCAGCAGGTCATAAGATTAAATGAATTATTCATGTTAACAAAACAAGTCAACAAGGGGGGAAACAAATTATTTTCCTAAATGAATAACCTGAGCATCACAGAAGCCAAAATGATGCATTCCCATTCAAAGGCATGAATTTAAAGCAAATCAAAACCAATCAGGGCCACTCTGAAAAGAACCAGATAAACGAAGCAAGTCATTTCAAGCAGAAAAGAACCAAAGGCACTATTATTTTAGGTGCTGGTGCTGTGATCTCATAGGGAAGCTGACATCCTGATCAGAGAATTAGCAGCAAGGGAGATCATTAAGGAAATTCATTATATGGTTGTGATAGCATCTCCTGAAGGGCTTCCCTAAATCAAAGTGCAATGTACTATTACACAGTTAAGGCATACTCCCAGCCTCAGGTGTCTTCTTGCTTGTGCTTGCCATCCTTAAAATCTAAGCAACTCTTACAAAATGATAAAAGTTACAGAGTTACACTTCTGTTAAAAAGTGCATGTGTTTACCAATGTCATAAGATTTGTCTACAGGCAGACACTGAGCACAGTGGCTATATAAATCACAAAAAAAAATTTGGGAAGAGTGAGAAATAAAATGTCGGTCTCCCACACTGTTCAAACCACCAGACGCAAGGATGAGGGCAGCAAGCTTAACAAGGAGCTGACCTGGCACTCAGGGTTCCAGGAAATGTATGAAATACCTTCACTCTGCCATTAATAATACCACCACAGGGTTGATTCGCAGTATCAGCTGGATACCACAGGGCTGGACTGCACCAAAGTTTCATGCTGCCCTGATGAATGATTGATGGAGGACTGGACATTACACAATTCCGCTGGTTTGTAAGTGGAGAGAGCCAAGCCTGTAAATTATCAGACGTGAATTTCTGAGTCCAGAAGTTTAAAGGAATCACCACCTTTTTAAACTACAAATTCAATGCTTCACTTCTGTCACTAATATTTTTCCAACCGTAAAGCTAACTTCATTGTACAACCTCTTGAATAATTTCTATATCTCTTTTTAAAAACCTCTCCTACATAAGTTTCTTCACAGTCACAGAACACTATTTTATACTTTAAAAGAGACATTAAATACATCTGCGAAAGATATCCTTTCATCACTTCCATCTTATGCAATTCACAGAAGAATTTTTACTTAAAGCAGTTCAGTCTTCATATGCTCACATCTCTTCATCATCATCTCTGCTCTGTGCCTGACATACCATATCCCATACAGGGTTACCATCTTCTGCTGCCATCTTTACAAGTTGTGGGCATCTGCCTTCAGCCTCCTTCATGAACGCTTCGTGACATAAAAATCCTTATTTACATTTGGATTATTAATTGACATTTTTATCTGTCTCACCTTGCAAACTGTCAATTCTTGCTGCCTGTCTCTCTGACATCTTACTCAGCTGGCTTCAGCTCTTCTTCACCTTCTATACACAAGCTCTTATTCATAAACATCCAAACAGTAACATGACAGCTGATAGAATTGCTCTCTTCACCAGGGATGATGTGCGTCAGCACTGCAGGACTTGGAGACTTAAAGGCCAAAGGAAACTTTATAAGTAACCTGAATGATTTACCACATGGCAAAATAATTCTCCAGAAGAAAAGAATGCAATAACAGCTACTTTAGATTTGTTCAAACCCTGAGCCTTATATACTGTCTCCAACACTGGCCAACTTCGAACATCCAGGGAGAAATACAAGAACCTGGCAAGTATATGAGATTATTCCCAGCAGTATCTGCATTAGTCTACCACTGTGATTTAGACTAGCTTGAAAATCTTGCAATGTTGAAGAAAGGTTTATCTTCCCCTAACGCATGGTGTCACAGCATCATTTATGAATCTGGTTTTGTGACTTTGAATTTGAAAACTTCTTTTCTAGATGGTCTCACAGAGAAAGTACTTAATGACATTGCTATTATTTGCTACTTTTTCTCTCAATGTTATCCTCTGGCCAGGAGAATGATTGAGTTAATAGATAATTCAGTCTCCAGTGACTATACCAGCCCTGGAGGTTTATAAAAAACATAATGCTTAAATCAGAAAATAAAATGAACTTAAATCAGAAAATAAAATGAACTTAAATCAGAAAAGCAAATTAAATGTAATTAAAGAAATACTGTCCTTGCAGTAGACTTCTTGTTTTGATTCCATTTTAAAGACTATTACTCCCCACATGCGCAATCTGGTAAACATGAAAGGACTTGTTTTTCATACAGGTGGCAATACTTCAAATATAATTTCTGTATTATTGTATGATCACATACGACAGGACACACAGATAATATAAGGAATGCAGAGGACACCAGTGGCAATGAGCAGAGGTCTGGGCTTCTGTATATCCTCCATTAACTTTGGCTGCTGTGTTTGCAAAGAAGAAATCTTTCCATTTGCCCATTTCATCACTCATGCACAGACCCATGGAGACTATCAAAGAAAGGTAAAAACTTTAATCTTTCTGTTTTGTGCAGCAGAGAATAGAATTCTTTATGTTGGTCTCTAACATTTGCCAACATATCAAACAAATATACCCAATAAAATTTTGGGTGGATCTTAGTACTCAAGCCAGGAACTCACTGTGTAACTGCAAGGAGAAGATACATTCATCATGAGTAGAGCTGACTGGAAAAGGATCAATGCTTTTTAGTGGAGATGGAAGGGTGTGAAGAGAAGAGGGTGGAAACTGTAACTCCCTTCAGTTAGTTTTGGCATTTAAAACTACCTTTTCTTTAGGGATGTATAAACCGTGGTTCAGTTGCACAGATGGCAACATTCAGCACTAGCAGTGTTTCTAGGTATGTATTTTCAAGAGGTAATTATCAGGTAACAAAGTTCCTTATGTAAATCACATCCAGGCTGCATCTGAGAGTGGGACAGCTGCTTTATACTCTCCAGTGATTAGAGCTCTTGCCCAATAATTACCTATTTTGTTTGAGGCAATCAAAACTTCCTTTCCACTCATAAGAAAGCAGACAAAACTGGGCAAAGACACTTCTTATCCCTGCTTTAAAAGCAGGTAACATTGTGCTGAGATTGCAAAGAGGTTTTGGTAGTCTTTGAATAAAATACAAAACAATGCTGGCAACACTGAAAAAAACCCCAAGTGAATACCTTTCTGCTTCCACTATATATAGTACATTGGATATCAATACTTTGTTTTGAAAAGTACAGATTGCTTTTTTATAATGTTCCCTTTGCACAAGGGCTGTAGAAAGTGTGAAATATTATAATACATTTCCCATTTCAAATAGCAGTAATAAGTGCTTTTCAGCTTCTGATGTGCCTGATTCAGTCCCAAGACTGCAAAACAACTGGAGCCCATCACGCTACACATTCTTTTTTTTTTTTTTCTGTAAGAGTTTTGGAACTGTCTGTAATCAATATATATAGATTTAAATATAGTTGTTGATGGTTCTTTGGAACATTAAAGTGTCTGCTTTGAATAACACTTTTCCCTTTCCCACCGCTCTCAAAGTTACAGTCCAAAACAGGAACATCACCAGCTCTTGTATGATCAAATAAGATGAGTGAGAACGCTATGAGAGACTATTCAGTTAATAATCCCTTTAGTAACGAAGACATAAAAAATTTCCTGCTACTACTTGTGAATGTCCCTTAAGAGCAAGCCAACAAGTGCAGCACCATATCATAAAGGAAACAGCAAACTGAGACAGAGGTACCACTGCAGATACATCAGGTTGTGTTACAGCTCTTAGGAATGCTCTATTCCAGTAGTGTGGAGAGAAAGGAATTGTGTACTGATGCTTGAGTTGATTAGAGGGAAAGCCTTGGGGGGTAATGGCACCCATCAATCAACCGAATTCCTGCCAGTTCCTTGAAATTTTGTGAGCCTCATAAATAGTGAGTGAAGGGGAGAAGCAAACTCTCAGCACCTGTGTGAGATGAGATCTCCTTTTTGTCAACCTAAGCACACAAAACTCTGTGCTGGGTGCCACATGAACCTGTAAGAGGAACCTGGGAGAGACAGAAGTTCCCAGCTGGCAAAGCTGCGCCTTGCCTCCCTGGTAAGCAACATCTCTTGATGATTCCCCACCAGCACCCACACTCCTAGTATGGGAAAGAAAACTGATATCTGAAATCATTGCCATTGCTGGCCCTGATCTAATGTATTCTCTTTGTGGTGCAGTACTAATCCCTGTAGCATTTTCCTCTGCAGTGATTTCTCGTGCTCTTGTGACAGGCATTCCCTCCTTTTCAGGGGCAAACAGTTCCATAACCTCAGAGATCCTACTGTCACTACTGTTTCCCTTATTCTTTCTGTTTTGGACAGACCACACTAGGAGAGAACAAGGGAGAAGAGGATCATGGTCTTCGCAACTGAGAACAGGGTTTGGGGCCATAGGGACACACACTCCTCAGGTAGTTAAAACTGGATACAGGGTTCCTCAGTTTCAGTAGTTGTCTTCCACACAAAGAAAATGTATACTGCATCCCTTGCTAGAAATGACACACTTTTACAGTTATCAGGTAACTCCAAATTTGTTGTGTGGGTATTTCTGACAAAACACAGAGACATTTCTTACTTGGTTTGGGGCAAGGGTATGATCTAGAAAATCATGCTTACGAGGTCATGACATGTGACATGAGTTCTGTCACATCAAGATCCCTAACAGTAGGAAAGGTGAAGATTAAATTTATTCATAGACATCAGACATATGAACACAAACACAGGGCAGATGTTGCAGAACTCATGAGTGTCTTGATCTGAAACCAACAAAAGGCTCTAACAAATGAGATAAACACATAGAAATCCAGATTTCTCACCACTACCAAGTATCAATCAACTGTTGTTTCAATATTCAAAGATTTTGAAGTGCACAACCACACACTAGTGGTATCCCTGTCATCTAAAGAGACATGAAAATAATTTCCTAGGTGTGGTTAGTCTTGTGTTTAAATTTGATCAGCTGTACAGTGCCTTTGCCTTTTAACTCATCACCTGCTCTCTAATCAATAATTTAAACATTGTTCCCTGGAAAAAAACATTACAGTTGCATTTGCTCATGCTGGTTATTGGCAAACGTGCAAGCCTTACAAATTCAGCATGAGGGCTTTATGTAAAACACTTAGTGGAAAATGGCTGTAATTGCAGCTCTCCATTAATGAGCACAGACATAACAGACATCATGCTGTGCAAACAGCAAGAGTCTTTATTTGTCTTCTTTATATTTGATATTACCATATAAGCAATTCATGTAAAGGTGATCTCAATTTATGGCTAGTGAGAGTATTCGCCCTGAATCCAACAAGTGACTTTCACACAGCTGGTTCCTGGGGACCTGTTTTGGAGACACCCTACGTCTAAAGAGTGTTGTATAGGGACTAAGCATTTTTTCTCAGTTACTGCCCCATTCAGATTCCCAGTTAAAGGAATTATAACATTATCTAAACTTCTGGCCCACCTTGGTCCTTACCAAGAGAAGGGTTGAAGGTGTGTCACGTTCTTCTCCTCTTTGTGTAATACTAAACGTACTATTGGCATATTTTAGCTTTTCAACGTGTTTCTACCAAAGCCTTTTCCAGACTGAGATGAAAATTTATCAGTTTTCCTGCATAATCAACAAACAAATTAGGTCAAACTAGACAAATAGGTCAAAACTACTCTCACTTCATTTCAAAGCAAAAATATTTTAAGTTACTTGTGGTTTTTAAACTGCAAATACAGATGCGTGTAGGATGATGTGCCAATTATCCATGATGTGCCTGCTCCATGCAGCACATGTATCTTCCAGTCAGTACTATTGATCAGCTGCCAGGAGTATTTACTCTGTTTTCTTCTTAAGCTCATCACTACATCATTACCAAACAGCCTTTAATTCTCTTGTGAGATAAAGCCCGGTGATACTGTACCAGAAGCTGATAGCAGTCAGCTGTATTTCTTCACTTTTTTTTTTTTTTGCTTTGACAGCTCTGTTTCACCAGAAGAACTGAGACAGATCTTTACCAATACAACTGTGTCAGAACTTTGCCTCTGTCTTTGTCTTCAAACTGATTGAGACAAAGGCAACTTCGGCAAGTGAGCAATTGTGTGTGTTTCAAAGACATATTCCAATCAAATGAAAAACTAACTATGTTACATTAAAATGAGCCAGCCAATTATAATTTGTTCTGAGCTCAGATAAATCCGTGTTACAGTCAGAGAGGGCCTAGATTAATGAAGCATAGTATCTCCACCTCATACAGGTTTAAGAAACTCTCAGTGTTTCTTTGTTATACATGATGGGCTGTTAATAGAAAAGCACCATAGTAGGACAGGGAAAGCCCTGCAGGCTGGGACTTTCCAGAAGCAAATAGGCTACATAGGGGATGAACCACTCACTAGCTCAATTCATATCCACACCAAGAATAGTATTCAAAGGAGTTTTAGATTTTACGGTTAAAGAGAAATAGAAAAGCAGATGAAATACAACAGAACATACTGAAATGTCTCGTGATCAAAAAGAGTGTGAAACTCAGGGGAAATCAGAACTGAAAAGATTCAGTGTGCTGCTTGTCCTCTGCCTCTGTCCAAGTTAATTGCCAACTCCTGCTGATTTCAGTAGGATCGGGTTTTCTGATGGTGCCAGCAGAGCAAACCATGGAAGATAATAGCATGGCTTATAGATAGAAATGACTAAAACTTTAGATTAATATCTATTTTCAAATAGTTTAAGCTGAATTCGAAGTCCTATAGACACTGTTAGTGCTAGGAACCCTTCACATCCATTACAAGTTGTACCATAACACTGTAGGTGCCTCTTTTGTCGTTACATCTTAGTCTTTGTACTGCTCATTCACAGAAAACAACACTAGTTTACAGGAAACTTAAGCAGTACACACAAATATATGATACGACTATAGCACAACATTCTCTCAGAGGTAGTACATAATTTCTGAGGTGAATGTTTCTCAACAAAGAGTATGAACGTGGCCAGCAGGAGACTAACCTTATTAAAAAGAAGTGGAAATTCTGGTTTTATTTGTACATGCAGTACATTATAGTTTTTTGATAGATTAGGAAATTGATTGCTCTAGTATTTATGTGTAACAAGGCAGAAAAGTATCAGGTCATTTGAAATGTCTAATGAAAATCAGCCAAAAGCTCTTACCCAGAGTAAATTTCAACACCTCTCTCATCATTATTTGGCTGCCACAAGCATCAGTGATCCATCAAATACCATTCATCTATGAGAAAAAATCACAAGATGGTACATAAAATGGAGATTCAGTGCAGGACATTTCCAAATTCTGATGCCCGGGCCTACAAGCTGAGCTGAATTTTTCTTTACTGCAGACAGTATGTTTTCTCTTGTGGTATGTGCTATTTCTGTCGCTACAGACAAATAACTATGCTGTGATACAGCTGCCTACTGCTCTAGGCATTGCCTCAATCCATGAGGACTTTAGCGAGGGTTCTAATAAAGCAATGTGTAAAGCTAGGAGCATGAAGTTTGTACAGCCTCTCCCACCACCCCTCTCCAAAAGTTTTAACTTTTTTTAAAGCTGTCCTAGTCTGACTCTCATGCAATTTCATAGAAAGCCAATAACATCTTTCTGGGAATACACTGGGACAGTATAACACTATTTCACTCTCCTTCAATGTTTATATATGTATGCTATATGGCTTCTTTCCTGTTTCTAAAATAAACTAATTTCAACCCATTCTAAAACTGATTTACTGAAGATTAGCCCACATATACTTATCTGGATAGCCATGCATTTCACTTCTATTAGCTAAAAGAGTGTCCTTTTATAAGGTCAAACCTCCTGGTGCCATGGCCTCATTTACTCTATCAATCGGCTTCATACTGCTCACCATTATAATTTTATTCCACTCTGACTCTTTAAAGGGACCTTAACACAAATGTAAATTGACTTCATTTCTACCCTAAGGCTTCTTTCTTTGCAATAAATGGGAATTGGGCCCATTCTATCCACTATTATCTTTTCTCTCCACACTACAACCTTTCTACAAGGTTTGAAATTTTTTAACAAGAAATGAAATTACAGAGAATTTAAAAGGTAAAGACTACCCAGAAAACTGAAAAAGAGACTTCAGGAGTAAGCTAAATGTAACTTGATTTACGTCGGAGCTGTGCCTTACTGGGTTGTTTTTTTTTCCTTTCTTTTCACAGCCAGGACTTCAAACTTCTTTAGGCAAATACTGTTGAAAAAAATAAAACCAAACACTGAATATAAGATCTCACCTCACTTTTGAATACTGGAATAAAATGGCAGGGATTGTAAGAAGGTGTGAATGTCCGCTGTTTCAAAGTGGGCATCGACAGGTTATTTGTGGGGTATCCTTTACTCAGATACCACCTGTGAAACAAGTAGTGCCATCTCTAAGGCCCACATGGATCTTCTCCCTGTCTGTCGTTTGAAGGGCATATTAACTTGCACTGAACAGAAGAGACACAAGTAAATCAAGAGATTTTTGATGCTAAATTACATGATAAATGAATATGCTTGACTTTTCAGTGTTAAGTTTTCTTTACAAGTGTATGCCATGGCTACTTCACCACAAGACAAAGTCTTTGAATTTAGTTTCACTGTTGCTGGGTCATAATGCATTAGCACCTCCAGAACCACAGGGCAGTGTTTTTAGGTCAAGTTCTTTTCATTTTGATTCAGTCTTAAAGTATAAGGAAATATGTTGCAAGGAGCCAACATAAAGAATACTTTAACTCTTCAGGACACAAGCTATTCAGTATGTATGAAACTATCTAAAATCCCATTCTGAACAGAAAATTATGACTAAGAAAGAGACGGCATTTGTCTAACTACTCACATTTTCAGTATTCAACAATTTGTTGGAAAATTTCCTGGCTAATGTGATGTTCCCATTGTCCTTTAGGCCATAAGAATTCATTTGTAATATTTTAACAATCATAACTTTGACACCTAGTAGAACAGCTCTTCAGCACCTTGGTAAACCTCATTTGCAAGGTGTATCATTCCCAGACAAAAGAGTGGCACAACTGTGAGGTCACTTGGACTTTAAATAGTTTCACATAGGTAAAACGGGGAAGTTGCACAACTCACGTGGCCCAGAACAGAAGCAATATATAGAGCAGGTAACACGGGGTAGCCCTAGAAACTTGGCTGTCTCTTCATAGCCAGCCTAGTGCAT
The DNA here is from genome assembly GCF_036013475.1 of Columba livia. NCBI lineage: Eukaryota > Metazoa > Chordata > Aves > Columbiformes > Columbidae > Columba > Columba livia. The sequence continues at coordinate 48,560,556 of NC_088603.1, read as the reverse complement.
CTACTTTGTCAGCTTCTCTGCTAATGACCCAGAAAACACATTAGACACTGAGAACCCCGCCTGATGCATTTGTAGTCTGGAAAAGGAGAGGGAAGTAGAAGTGTTTAGTTTGAACTATATTTTATTGTACACTGAAATTATGAAACAAATTTTAAAGGGATGGATTCTGAATGCATGCCAGGATTAGAATAACTTCACACTTGCTCTCATTCAATCCCAGAGTGAATAGAATATTGGCAACCAGCCATGATTCATTTACTGTACTTACACCATATTTTAACATTTTTGGTATGTCCCCTAGGACAATTATTTTATTTCCACTCTCTTTTTTTTTTTTCTTTCTCTTTGTGCGAATTTTAGGAGAGGACATTCTGTGAAAGGTTGTGACTCAGTCTGTCTCTTTCATCCTTTATCCAATTTATTCCTTTAGAAATGAAAAGTTTTCACAGTAGTGTCACACTGGAACAACCTTTAAGTGCGATCCAGTATGAGCACCTGCACTGAGGCAGAATTTAAGCAAATATGCTGACAGATTCTAATGACCCAATCTTGAGAACAGCTAAGGTCACTGCAACTTGTATTGACCTTAATAGAATATAAACCTGGAGCCTGTAAATAGTAGTAGTGTCTTCATGCTTCCCACTTAGGGTTAAAGGATAACCCAAGCAGCTGGTTCTATAAGCCCTTCACTGGCATAAAATAAAGCAATTACCTTTGACACAAATAACCTCAGCAAACTGGATTAAAATAGACCCTTTCACATGCAACACCATACAAGACAATGGCAAGTTATGTCATCCATTTATTTTCACTCAGAATTAATCATTTTTTCTGGACGTAATTGACCTCTCAACCCTCACTAAGAATGTGTCAGCTTCTGCGTGTCAAGCTCTTCTGAACTCTTGCACATATTATAGCTGAACATGCATAGAAAGCCCTGTAGCCTCAAGTTGGTGCCTTATCTATGACTAAGTCCAGAGGTTGTTTTGGGGTTTTTGGTTTGTGCTTTTTTTTAATTTCCTCTGCACTCTGTCTCCCAAATCCATCCTATATGGGTTTCCCTGTACCAGCTCATCAGGTGTCCATGATAGCCACCTTTTTCATCATTCAATGAAAACCAGTTTCCACTAATTTCCCTATTTCTACCTAGCCACTATGCAGTCCTGTAACACTTGAACTCAAAATAAACCCTGAGCTACAGTGCTTTTTTCCCAAAGCCACCACAGTAACAAGAGATAGAGACAACATTGATTTCATCAACAGCAAAAGCATTACTAAGAGAAATCAGTTGAGGGCCAATGATATCGAACAGTATGGCCGCTATGCTTCTGCTCAACATTTTGTTTCGTTCTTCTTAAAGACTTTCTTGGGCTAGCAAATGACATGAGAATTTCTGGACATTTACTCACATAGTGTTCTTGTCCTGATAAGACCTTGTACCTGTTGAAGCATTTCACAATATAAGGCAACTACTCTGAAGAAGGCATTTTGAGTTAATTATACTTTTTTGACTTACAGTGTGTTACAGGTCTTTCATCATCCTGACTCAACAGGAATACAAGTTCTGAAAAACCATACACTGTGACATAGAAATATCAAAATGTACAATTGTCCTCGTAGAGCTTTTTTTTTTTATTTTAGGGTAGGTTATGTTTTTTATTTACAAGATAAACTGAACCATTTCTGAAACCAATTATGATAATGATATTTTTTTTAATTTCAATATCTTTAGTGTGCTACCATGACATAAAGTGCTGCTATTAACCTTGTGCCATGCCAATTACTGAAGAAAAACATTTACTCCAGCAGGACTGTGGATATGTAGGTCAATGGCTACAAAGAGGCCTCTTTGCCGTTAAGATCACCACTGAAAGAGAGGCCAAGACTAGGGCCAGGTCTTCGTTCATTGCAAAAGAACATGCCCTAATCACGGGATGGTAAATGAACATTAGGCAAACACAGAAAAGCAGCTAATTTTATTCACTAAATAAATCTTACGCTATGTCTTTCCATAGAACAGATACAGTGCTGGTGTTTCAACTGGGCTTTTTCTTTCAGGGTAGCTCATGTAACAACTAAAAGATAAAAAAAGAAGCTATTTGCTTTACTAATCAAAAGAAGGCCCCAAAAATTATTTCTGACGGCCTCACATCAAAGCAACAAAAGAGAACAACAACAAAATACAATTCAAATACAGATGGCCTTCTTTCAGATGCAGCTTTGCAGAAAAGGACTTGGGACTCCTAAGCAGAAGAGAGAGATGGACATATTGGAGAGAGTCCAGAGAAGGGCCACTGTTATTAAGGGAAATTAAGGATTAAGGGAAACCAGAGCATCTCTCTTACGAAGAAAGGCTGAGAGAACTGGGACTGTTCAGCCTGGAGAAGACTCAGAAGAATCTTATCAGTATGTATAAATACATGAAGGGATGGTGCAAAGAAAGGAGAGCCAGGCTCTTTTCAGTTGACAGAACAAGAGGCAATGAGCACAAGCTGAAACACAGGAGATCCCCCCTGAACACCAGGAAACATGTTTTCACTGTGAGGGTGATCAAGCACTGACACAGGTTGCCCAGAGAGGTGGTGAAATCTCTCTTCCTAGAGACATTCATAAGTCAGTCTGGACGTGGTCCTCAGCAACTAGCTCTAGGTGGCCCTGCTTGAGCAGTGGGGTTGGACTAGATGACCTCCAGAGGTCCCTTTTATACTCAAGCATTCTGTGATTCTGTGATATGTTGCCTGAAATCTCCATTAAGCATTTCCGAAATCAAATGTGACATCAGATCAAGATTTAGGTCATTAACAGGGACAGTGAAGGTTATGCCACTTCTCAGTATCACACCCTTCAGTTTGGGTTTCAGTGTTACCAGAAGCTTAATCATCATAGGAAATGGATTAATCACCGAGAACTCATTTTAACGTCTGTTTCCAATGAAAACTCGAAACAACACTTTTTATGACACTACATCCAGACTGTTAAAAGCAGGTGTTTTACACTGTCAAGGGTGTATGAAGCAGGCACAGTAAAGGAAATAAAAGCAGTTTGACCCAGTTTGTATAGTTGTAATACCAAAAAGATGGGTATTTCATACAGAAGAGAGCACGACACTATCACTATTACAAGTTGCAGATATAGTCTTACACAAAGAAAGACAGACTGACCCATACTTAAAGAGCTGGCAGAACCGTCATCTGGTGTTTTCACTGAAGAAGCAGAGGTCATTATTCCATAGGCCTACTTTTTGCCTTTAAGAGTTTTGTCTGTTTTATGCAAGGTCCACCTTTGTGAAAATTGCATCCGATTACATGAACAGCTCTATTACACTTTACTTTTGAAGCCAGCAATGGCTATGACAAATGAGTGATATGAATATATTATAGCACCAAAATAAATAAGCCCTTAAGAGAGGCAATTATCAGTCTCGCTCTGGTTTTCCTGACCAGCATTGACCTCATCCTTACAAAGAGACTTTAGTGATGAATCTGCGCTTAGCCAAATTTGCATTCTGGAGCTGCACAGATCATCCTCTAAACTTTCTCTCTTTAAACACAGGATCGGAAGAGATTATAACTTCTTCAGCATATGGGAGGCAGAGACAAGTACAGGGTGCTACTTCTACTTTCCATTTTTTATCATTCAGGACTACTAAGACATATAAGTGAGAGAAAAATTTAAACTACAGCATAATTCTCCATCAAGTCAAAACCCAAAAAAGCCTGTGACACGTTTACCTTTTGAAACAGAAATGCTTCCGAGAGATGTGTTAGTGTCACTGACAGTGTTGTTAGGATGGTTTCTCTGGTCCATTGTAGGATTTCTGTTCAACAACAGCCTTCCTTCCACAAGGCAGGACCTCTGACCACTGTGACACACACACAATGCTGCAGGCTTGAGGAATTTGGCCAAGAAAGGAGGATAGCCTAAGCAGTCTTGTTCTGCAGAGTACTTAACCTGGAAGAACATGAATTGTCTACACACAGGTATCTGCTGGAATCACTGGGACTACTGAATACGTGGAGTCTCAGAAAAACACAGAAGGAGAGAGAAATGTTTTGAAAAAAATTAATTTCATTCTCTAAAATGATGAAACAAAACATGTGGATTTCTCTGTTTCCATGGAACTTAATTGCTTTTTCTAGCTATCTTTATTTTCCAAAGATTGCAAATCATATGACTTTAAATTTTGTGCTTGAAATAGATAGGACAACTTCTATTTACATCTGATAAGGCTGGTGTTCAGCCAAAATAGATTAATTTATTTGTGTTTTGTTAAAACACAGAGGCATTTGGCCTTTGCTTGCGTGATCAATCAATAATATTGCACAAAAATGGTTACAATCAAAGTTTCAAAATTTTCCTCGTTTATCTTTCCAAGTCCTGTCAGCATTGGTGAGAATGATTCCTTCTTCTCTTGAGGTTTGCGGTATATTGTAGACTGAGATGCATGTTTGCTCATTTTGATTTACTGAGAAGTTCTACACCTCTTGTCATGACAGTTACTTGCTTTAGAGATGATAAACGACTCTGCCTTAGACCCTTTAGGATTGGTTACTTGTTTTTCCACAGTGTGGCCAGATTGATAGTGACAGTCTTATAAGGTAGTTCTTCTCACTAAATCATTGTGTGGGAAGAGTGTTAGAATCAACAGCCAGCAATATGTTATTGGGTTCGTTTCCTTCTGTCATGTGCACTCACATTTTGAATACAGATAGTTTTTTATTACGCCTCATTTGGACTTCATCTGCACATTTGCATGGGTCACCAGTGATTATGTAGGACCAATACAGATTATGTCTTTGAGGAGATATTTGCTGGGAAAAGCTTGAAACAGTTTGTGGAAACATCCACCAAATATGGGGCAAGACTTCAGGTCAAGACTCTAAAAAGCATGATGTTCTGATGCAATGCTTGCTCTCTCCATAGAGATACACGTAAGTGATTTTTCAAAACTATGAGCAAGTGCCTGCTTCCATTTTCTTCCATGGAAGCTACTGGATGCTCAACATTGAAAGAATCTATCCAAATACATGCTCCTGTTTTTGACAAATCTTGGCTTAACTGTTATAACAAAAATTCAGCTGGGCTGAAGATTTTTCTATAATCTCTTAATTTAGAGCAGTTTCAATTTCTGTATCTCAATAATAATAATCTGCAGAAATAAGAAAAAAAATATTTTAAACCATATGTAATTATTCTTTCTCTACTTATAGTGCTTGAAGCACCAAATGTCTTCGAACTTCCTCCAACAGCCTCTTCTAAAAAATTATTTTTATTTTAAAGAGACCATGTGGAATAAAAAGACTCCCTTTCTCCCCTCAGCCTGTTTCCTATGTAACATATTGCTCTCACCTGAACTACATTCAAGAAAGATTTTTTCCAACATTCTGGAAGGGAATGCTATATTTAAGATTAATAGATGAACAGAAAGTTCAAGCTGAAGTTTCTTGTAGGATAAGTACATTTTCAGGATGGTTTGAGGGCTAACTTTGTTATTTAAACCCAGAGCACCTTAGCAGAGGTTGTGATTGGAACAGGTCATCTTGCAGGCAGATATTAGATCAGCAAATGGTTGCAGAAACTTGAGCCACGGAAGTATTGATATCACAGTGTAACTCAATCTCTCCTGGTAATTGAAATTAAGCTGGTGATGTGTGCACTGAATCAGACAAGGAAGTCTTGGAAATTCCCTTCTGCTGATAGGCCAAAAGAGGTGATAAATTCCAGTAGGGGAACAGCTGCAAACAAATTTTGATGAGGATAAATGGCTGTTACATCTTTAGCCACCAGAAGCATCTGTTGAATGAACACGTGTCTAAGCCTTGGTCAGCTGGTAAGTTATTTCTCTGTTGGGAGCAGGACACCATAGTACTGAAATCATACTTCCAATGGGTGTTTTTCCATTTCTTCTAGCATAGACTTTAAAAATACAGCTATTCAAGGACCACAGGGACAGAGGAATCTGATTACAAAGTGCAAATGGGAGCCTCTGCAGAAGGAAGTGGGAATGGCAATGATAAATTCCAGGGGAAAACTGGCCTTTGACATTTTGAGCAAGATGCTGGCCTCGATCAATAAAAAGCAAAGCTAATTGCAACTCACTACATCACATTGCAGCGAGACAGTCTGTCAGACACTCAAACTGTGCTTTCCTCAAACACCTACACACAGCTTCACTCAGCTCTCTGGGTACACGAAACAAAGACTCTTTCATGACAAAATTCTATCCAGAGGAACTTCTGCTGTATCGATCAGCACAGACAAAAGTAGAAAAGATCTATCTGATGTCTCATGGTGGTCAGCTAATGAGATTGTCCTGTTCTTTTCTCTTTTGGAACAAGTATTCACACAACAAGCAATGTGCTAAAATGTATGGGGAGAAGAATTAATCCTAGTTGAAAGATGGACTGGTGGGCTATACAATCTTCCAAGGAGAAACCAGTTCTTAATTCTGCTCATCATCTGCATCCTGTATCAAAACTTTGCTTTTGAAGCCAACAGATGCAGACACGAAATTCCAGCTCTTTGATGCATTTGAAATTAAATAGGCAGAAAGACAGTGAATACATTCTTAATTTTAGAACATTTCTTCAGAACGGCAGAAAAATATCTCTGTGTCCTTTTAGTTACTCAACTCTCCAACAGTACCTGCTAATAGGATAGTTACATTAAACTGGGACAAGAACAGGCCCTGCCAGCTGGTCTCCTTCTGTTCAAACTTTAATTAAAGGGAAAACACACATTTTGTAGTTTAAGTTGTAGAAGCCAGTTACGGTGCTAGTTATGGAACAGGTACTTACTCTTTTGTGAGCACCAACAATGTTGTCTTCATGTTAGTTTTAAAAACTGCTTATTGCAGCCTAATAACAGCAAATCACAACTCATCCTGAATAGTCCATAGTACATTCAGATGTAGGGTGCTTTACCTTGCCTTTGAGTCCAGGCAGATAACAAGTGAAATGCAAGCTTGTTTAATTTCACTAAAATTATTTCATTCATTGTTTTGATTTGGGTTTTTTTTTTTTTTTTTTTTTTGTTTTGTGGGGTTTGACTTTGTTACTTTTGATTGGTTCATTGATTTGTTTGGGTTTTTTTTGTTTGGTTTGCGGCTTTGTTTGTTTGTTTTCAGAATAAAGCCTCAGGAAAAAGTCTATGATTCTTTAGAACACCTGAGACAATTACAGAGGATCATCAGTCAAATTTATTTCCTGTAGCCTGTTTTCTCAGACAAAGTGCTAACCATTGGAACCCTTACCAGTCTGACCATAATATACAAAATAAAGTACTAAATCATTAAATGTCTTGCTCAAGGAGATATTCCGATTTATAATTTGTGGAATAAAAATACAAATGAACAGAATATATTGATTTCTCTGTATACAATTTTACCATTTCAGTCATATTTACCCAGCACTGTCTTGTAGTGGTGATGAAAAGAGGTTGAGCAGTCCTGCAGAGGCAGGGCAGCACTTCCTCCTATTTTCCTTTTTCACTAACATCTAGTCCAACAGCCCTGACAATCAGATATACAGTTTTCTCATTCATGAGCTATTCACAACCACTGTAGACTGTTTTCTGTAATTCATCAGCCCAGAATGTTGAATGTCTGGTAGAAAAATAAAAGATGGAAGGAGAAGGATGAAGTCTTGGATGAGAGTCCAGACCAGAGATGAGGGAAAGAAAGGGAAGAGCCACAGGACTATGCCACCTTAGCAGGCAAATGTCCTCCTTAAAAATGGGAATTTCTACCTCTACCTTTTGAAACCATATCATTATGCAGTCCTGCTAAATTAAATGAAAAGAGGCAGTCTCATTCACAAGCCAAGATCTCACTGGAGAGTCTGGAGAGCCCCATGAGATCAAGCAGCATTATTAAAGATGTATTCACAGAACATCAACTATTCTTTTTATGCAGCAGGAATAATGTAAAGTTTAGCAAACCATGAGAAGCTGAAGACAGGACCTGATAATGCAAAATGTCCAAAACTTCTACAAATAATACATGCTAACGTCTGCATTTATAAAACTGATACATGAAGCTGCAACTAGAAGGAAGACATTGTGAGTGGCCAGTATTGCCTTTCTGCAGTGACCTGGTGCATACAGAGTCACAGAATGGTTGCGGTTGGAAGGGAACTCTGGAGATGATCTAGTCCAACCCCCTGCTCAAAGCAGGATCACATAGAGCAGGTTGCCCTGGAACTGTGTCCCATTGGGTTTTGTGTATCTCAAAGGACAGAGACTGCACAACCTCTCCATGCAACCTAGGCCAGTGTTCAACCAATTTCAGTGTGGACGTTTTTTCATACATTCTGAAATATCTTCCTGTGTTTCAACTTGTGTTTGTGGCATTTTATCCTGTCACTAGGCCCCACTGAGAAGACTCACACTCTGTCTACATTATATCTTTCCATCGGACATTTGTAAGTAGTGATAAAACTTCCCAAGTCTTCACTTCTCTGGAGTACATAACCTCAGCGCTGTCAGTCTCTCACCATATGAGAGACATGCCAGTCCTGTGATCATCCTGGTGTCCTACACTGGACTCACTCCAATATCTCCATGTCTCTCTTACACTGGGGAGCACATCGTACTCCAAATGTGGCCTCACCAGTGCTGAGCAGAGGGAAAGTATGATCTCCCTTAGCCTGCTGGAAACTCTCCTAATGCAGCCCACGACACTGTTGGCTTTCTTTGCTGCAAGTGCACATTGCTGGCTCATGTTCAGTTTGTTGTCCACAGAGACCTGCAGGTACTGCTCTGTAAAGCTGATTTGTAGCCAGTTGGCTCCCAGACTGTACTGGTGTATGGGTTTATTGTTCTCCAAGTGCAGAACTCTTGGTCTCTTTCCTTGGGTGACTAACAATGGAATCCAAGGGAATGTCAGGAAGATGTGCCAGGGGAGGTTTAGGTTGGACATTAGGAAAAGGTTCTTCCCCAAGAGGGTGGTGGAGCACCGGAACAGGCTCCCCAGAGAGGCAGTTATGGCCCCAAGCCTGACTGTTCAAGAAGCAATTGGACAACAGCCTCAGACACATGGTGTGAATTTTGGTGTTGTCATATGCAGGGACGGGAGTTGGAGTCGATGATCCTTGTGGGCCCATTCCAACTCAGGACATTCTATGAACTCTGCATTTCCCTTTACTGAACTCAGCTGAGTTCATGTCGTCCCATTGCTCCAACCTGTCAAGGCCCCTCTGAACGGCCATGTGACTATTTGCTATATTGGCCACTCCTCCCGGTTTTGTATCATCAGCAAACTTGCTGAGGGTGCACTCTGTCCAGGTCGTCAATGAAGAGGTTACATACTACCGGACCCAGTACTGACCCTTGGGGTACTCCACCAGTAACCAGCCTCCAGCTAGACTTCGTGCCTCTGGTCACAACCTTCTATGCCCAGCAGTTCACCCTTTTTCCAATTCACCTTGCTGTCCAGTTATCTAGTCCATATTTCATCAGCTTGCGTATGAGGATATTATGGGAGACAATGTTGAAAGCCTTACTCAAATTGAGATGAAGAATATCGACTGTTCTCCTCACATCCAGCAAGCCAGTTATCTCTCTCACCATAGAAGGTTACCAGGTTGGTCCTGATATCAACAGCATGACTGGATTTTTCTGTTTTAACAGCAAGATTTCATTTTTGTCATAAGGCCTCCTCATTTTAATCATCTGCAGCATATTTTAGTTACTTGGCAAGACTCCGAAACAGAAATAGATGTTCACAGGAACATTTTTTAAAGCTAAACCTCACAGAAGCTCTCCCACAGTGTCTAAACTTTGCATAGGGATGGTTCATGACATTGTCCATGGAGAGGAAGTTTTATGAAAGAGTGAAAGTCTCATAAGCCAGAACGACACAAAGACATTTCTAGTAAATATAAACTCATCCCCAGACTTTTCCTTCTGTTCTAATAGACAAATACATCTTTTAAAAAAAATTGAGTCAGAGGAAATGCTTGTTGATGAGTGGAGGAACTTTCTGACCATTACAACAATTCCTGTAGAAAAATTTCATAATGGGAAGTGCAAATCAGAAGAGATAACTGAAAAAAACCCAAACAAACAAACAACAAACCCCACACAAACACCACCACCAAACCAGAGAGAACTAGAAATAGCCACAACTATTTATTTATAAATTAGGACTCATTCAACTACGCTTGAGTGCAAAAGGCAACTGCAAACACACTCTGTGCAAAAGTTGGACAGAAGAAGTTCTGAGCTTCTAAGATTACAATTTTATTTCACTATTACTTGGAGTCATCCATCAACAGGTACTTCCCTGTTTGACAGTCACAGCATCCCTCATATCTGAACAAGCTGTCTATACTGCAATGGCTACCAGCTAGTAGCTGCTCAAAGTTTAAATACTCAGCTAGATTTAAAACTAGCTATCCTAGAAATGGGTGGAAGTTCAGCCACAATAGAAGCAAGCTCTACAAGACCAGTTTCTTGCACAGTTTGTGGCATCTTGACAAGCCTTTCAGAAAAGTCATAAACTAAGCCAGGGAGGAAAACACCATAGAAACAAATTTCAGTACATTTCTGGCAGTTTTGCATATGTATTAAATTTCAGACTATTCTTGTTAATGCAGTTAAGTTTAAATACAGCTTGCAGAGAGCCATATGAGATGCATTCATTTCAGTGTTGCTAGGTGGTGTGACCAGAAACCCAGGAAGCAGAGCAGCTCATCTGACTGCCATCCATGTACTTACTCCTGCAAAATGCATGTATGCATTTCTGAGAGGGATGAGGCTGAACAGGACTGCCCACAGCTGGCACGGACAAACGGGACAGCACAGAAAAGTTTATATAGCTGTATGTTACTCTGCTGCTGGTAATCTGGGCATATTTTTCATGATATTGCATTCCAATTCACTTTCACCAATATCCAACAAGGTACAAAGCCTCGCTGGAAGGTTGTTCAAGGTGAAGGTCAGAACAGTTTACTGCTAGAAGACTAGGATCAGGAGAACCTTTACAGAAAGTAGCCCTATATCAAGCCAAAACAGACCCAGTGTTAGCAGTATAGAAACAAGCCCACACTAAAGTTAAATAATGGGATTTTATGCAATTGAAAACACAACTTCTGTGACAGAATGAATACATTTCTGCTGAATGGTAATGAAATTATCACAGCCTTTTTTTCTTGAGTCCTCAGCTAGAAACTACTAAAACCAACTCAAGAGCACCCAGCTTATAGAGTTCTTGACTTACAATGATGAGGTGGAAAGGTACATGAGGCATCTAAGGCAACGGAAACAGGACAGGTACTATCTAAGGTAAGAATTCCAACTTCATTAAAGAACTGGAGTGCTCAGTGGTTTCACTGAACATATAGTATCCAATATGCTTTAATTCTGCAAGACTGCATCCCCAACCAATGACATGCATTCTCTCACGGCCTTACAACTTTTTTTGTCTGAATGAGACAGATATTCTCTTGGAGTTAAATGAATTTACAGGTAACTAATACTCACACTGCTTATTTCCAATATATATCTGTGTGTGTGTGTGTGCTCATTTCCATCCCTGCTCAAATTTTGTAGACCAGTTCTGTTCAAGACTCACAGCATTCAAACCTCACAAGGAGGTGTGCAAACCTCAGTGTTCATCACCTCACAAGGAGGGGGTACAGCCAAAGATAAAAAATTATCAGAGTCCTCATTGTGAGAAGGAAGGTAGCATGGCTTTCCTTTTTATGAGACATCTGTGAATCTACCCTTGGATACATAGCTTATACCCCGGCACAGATAACGCATCCGCAATAAATCAGGTTTCACTCCCCTGTTCCCAAAACCGCTTGTCTGATTTGGAGCTTGAGATTCATCCATTACATAGTCAATATTGCTACAACCTAAGTTTCAGTAAGATGGCTATTTTGTTGACTTTTTCCAGGCAAACTACAGAAGAACCCAGTGTTAACTGCCAACAGAGACTCAAAGAGCATGTTCTCACCTCCTGAGTCTCCAGCATCAAACAAATGCACTTTCCAGACCTACAGGAAGGGCTTCCAGTGGGGACTAATGCAAACTCATGTGAATTCACATAGCAGTAAAGTGATTCGCATAAATAGATGAAGTCCTTTATAAATAGGCTTGATTGTTCATGATGCCCCTGCCATCCATGTGTTAGTTATTGAGCAATTCCATTAAGTATATTGGTATTCTTACTGGGCTGCTACAGAGATGTTAAAGAAACCCGCTTGGGGTTATAAGGTGGTCTAAACTGGACTCAATAAAAGACAGTTTTTAGTGCTCTTACTAGGCCAAATAAATCACTCAGCATCTTCAAACAAATACTATAAAAGTGATTATTTATATTCCTAACAAGAGTTAGTTTGAAGGAGTAGCAAAGACTTTCTTGCTGAATATCAGCACTTGCTGCAGCATGTTACTAATGTGCTTCAGAGCTGCACACAGCAGGCCTGTCTTACCAGCAAAATAGCTTTGTTCTTAGTTCACGAAGTAGTGTTAATAATGAATGTTTATTAAAGCAGCAGAAAATGGCTTCCTGGAGGCTTTTTCTTATTTTTCAATAGGGGAAATTTTAGTCTCTTTTCGTTCAAATTCACACAGAAAAAACTAGGAGCATTAAACACATTTAACAGTGTTCATTCATGTGCAGCTTTATAAGGACATTCTACAAAATCTCACACTGGGAAGTTGTCTCTTTTGACTAAGAACAGGCTCTGCAGGCATGTACTGCATTTCCCTTTAGCTAATATCACTGTCAACCTAGTTTGCCCACAGTCAGACCTACAAAAAAAGGTTGGCACTGGTAACCTGGCAGGGCAAAGATGCCTCCTCCTCCCTGCTGCTCCTTTCAGTGTAGTGAAGGATGTTTCAACCTGTGAACTCTTACGTTCCTAGGACCAGGAGGGAGCATTTTATGCTAGCCACAGCACAAAAATTCCTCAGTTGCATTCTTCTGGCAAGCTCCATTTTGACCAGCTGTTTCATAGAACAGTCTGCTGTACAAAAGGTCAGGTCATCATGACTTCAATTGTCACTACAGGGACCAAGAATTACAAAAACATCTCTAAGATATCTCTTTTTTTGTAGTCAAGGTGCCTACCTGTTGTAGCTGCTTCTCCCACTCTGTTTCTTAGAGACCACAGGTCCTGGAAACTCATCACATTCTCTTTCTGTTATCAAATTGGCTAGATGGGACAGGAAACGAGTCAAAACAGCAGGGAAGGACAGACTATGATACCTCTAGATTACCCACAGATAGCTGAGATAAAGAGATGATACAGCAAACAGGCATGCAATTGCAGTGCACTGCATTAGTTGGGTTTGTGCTGAGGGGTCATTACTGGTGCTATTTACTATTTAGAAAACTACCATATTCTAATGACACAGCCTATCTGCTCTCCACTACAGAGCAATTGCAAATATACAAAACATTCGCCCTACCATTAAATTAGCTACAGTCTAAGGCTTTTGTTTTATATTTTTTTTCCAACTTTGGTAAAGCAAACAAGGATCCCTGCACATCTATGGCAGGTCCTCTGCTTTTTAGGATTTGTCTCTGCATTTGAACTCTCGTTAGTAAGGAGAACTTATACTTGAAATTTCTACTGAGGTGTTTAGGACTCATCATGATGACAGGTATTCTTTGTATTTTAATGGTAGTGATCATGTTCATTTGACAGAAATTCACTGTAGTGATGATACACTGAAGCCTTGCCTTCACCAAGTACTACTGCTGCTGCATATATGTCCCCTTTTCCATCTATGTTGAGGTCAGTGGCCACCTGTGGATCAAGCAATTTTTTTGTCTTGGACAAAAAGAGTCTCTAGAAATGAGCCTGGCAGTCACATATAGCTCCAGGAAGTTGTATACAGAATAGTTTTACACCCTCTCTGCTTCACTGTGGGAAAGAATTGGCCACGACTGCCAGCACTGCTGCCATGTCAGAAATCAGTTCAGTCCCACTTGTGCTTACAAAAGGCTTCTCTGTGTCTGACTCTAGACTTGAACATCACCAGATTTAAAAGAACTTTAGATCATTGCTTCCTGTCAAGATCACATCCTACTGCTATACTGCCATTTCAGAAAATCCATCATACCAGGTTCACTGAATGTATTGAAAGAATAAAGAATTAATTAAACCAATATGTCTTCTACCACAGCCTTGCAGTGCTACATTATAGTAAACTGGCTTCATATTAATGTCCTAATTACAAATTCTTTAAAAGGATTAATAAATGTTTAATACACAATTTAATGATTAATCAATTCTTGGATTTTAAAGTCCACAAAGTCTATAGCTTTGTTATAGATTCAGTTCTGCTCTATCTACAACCAATACAATGCATAGTGCCCAGGTTTGTAACATCTATCATCTGTGTATTTGTCATTGGTAAAGCATTTAGAAATGAAACATCAATATTAATATTAAAACTCAGAACTTGTTCTACTCAATAGAGGTTCCTTTGCCACATATTTATTTTACTGGTATCAAAGTCCTAACATTTCATGCCTCATATTACCCCTTGACTTTCTCTCCCCTTTGGGAAAAGTGTCTGTCTGTGCAGCATTTTGGTTTCCAAGAGAATTTATTTTCTCTCCTGCAAATCTTAAAAACCATTAAGAGAGAGACCTGTATTGTTTGCTGCTCAGACTATTCTTTATCACTTTTATATACATGGAAATCCACATGGAAGTATTATAAAAGCCCTGTCCTTGTAACACCATCATCTGTTGCCATACAATACTACCCTTAAACATGAGATGAATTCTGACAGTGCCTGTGGAGACACAGCTCCCACTGGGAAACTGATGTCCAGGTACAAGTTAAAACACTTGGCAGTTCTGAATTTTTTATGATAGCCATGATAGGTTTATTCCCATTAACTCCTCATCACAGAAAGCTCTGCGATTTTGGTAAAGCTTTACCTCTCTTAGTTAAACATACTCGCAAGACCAGGTCATAAAAGTTATTACACAGATATAATGGTCATCATGAAGCACTTGCAGTATTGCACAACAGCTTCATTTTTTAAAAGACAGTGATACAAAACCCATGTTATCCGAAGAGTGAACTGGTTAAAGAAGAAACATCAGTGGGAGTCCAGTCTCCAATGGAGTTACTGTCTAATAGGATTTTGTGAGGATCAGGCTTAGTCTTTACTACAGATTTAAGAAGCACATCTGCCAAACCTGTGTAGATGACAAAGATTAACAGAGTTTTATAAAGTGGTGGACTGTATAGCGAAGAGACTCAGACAAGCAACTGAGCGGAGCTCTTACCATAGTTGGTGCAGAGGGCTAATGTGACCAGTAAGGATCACTCTGGGGTCCAAACAACTGTTTTGTCTTTGTGTACAGTATCAGCTGTACACAATATTTTTGTATCATATTTTTTTTTATTAGTCATAGATTATTCAATTATTTTATTATCTTTAAGAAATTAATTCATAAATTAAGGGAAGTACCTTGCAGTGAAAGATCTACAGTATACATTTTGTCTGCTATACTCTTGTTTGCTCTGACAGAAACTAATGACTACAAAATGAAACTTAAGGTCCAAATTTGTATCTGTGAAGAGTATTAACACCCAGAATAAACTAAAAAAGGAGTCAGAGTCTATATTTCAAAAGTCATTTTGACAACACCTAGTTGCCGTTTGGAGGATACACTATCGCTAAACTCTTCAACTCAGTTCAATTGGTGATGATTTCTGGACTAACATACTCAAGAGGTTAGAATAAATAATCTAATGGTCCCATCTCACCTTGAATTCTTCAGTCTTCTTTACAGCAAGAAGAAGGGTTTAAAAGATTAAAATACCAATGGGTAAGATTGTCACAGCCCTTATGCTCTTGTACAAGAATATATAGCCCAATTGCTAACTCTTCATAGCTGTTCTAACTCTTATCCTGGGAGAAGAATAAGCTGCCTTGTCTCTTGCTATGAGCAAAAGAACAGAAACGGAGAAAAATGTTGCAGTTTTCAACATTTCTTGTGCAAGATCGGATGAGGAATGTCACAGGAAGCTGTACGCTTCTCACTAATGGAAGAGGACGTTTGGGCTCAAGGCAGGAAAACACCTTTCAGAAAGGCAGTCATGCAAAAGGACACAGCAGATTGTGACTCTGCTGTGTTTTCCCTTCTGAGAATTTTGCTTTTATAAGCCAAACACACCATCTCCCACTTCAGGTGTTCTTTATAGTTACATACTGTGTCCCCACACCCCTAGAGCTCCACACCGTGAAGCACTGGATGTCCCTCACAGCTCTGAAAGATGTACATTTCACAGAAATTAAACCTTAGGACTTTGGGCAGCAGCAGTGCTCTGCAAAGTTTCCAAAACCCACATTTCTGAAGCTTTTGAAACAGAGTTGAAGATACAGTCATGGATCCTATTAGAGTCTTTTATGGTTAAGTACGAGGTTTCTTACCATTTAGAGCACACTGATAGCTGAAAACACCACATTAGATTAAGAGAATGTTTTCCTGGCAGTTATAATTACAGAAAACAAACAAATAATCACTCCCTGTTGTCATATAAACAAGGCAGTATATCAAAGACGTTTATTTTTACACTAATACAACAGCTAAGACAAGCACTTAGCCTAGTGTTCGCCTGTTGAGCCACAGTTTAATTTGGAAAGTGTCAGGTTTTTCTTTTAGAATGATCTTCAGGCTGTTCTGGCAAGTCAGAGACACGGACAATTCAGTAAGTGTGTAACTGCCCACTTAGCCTCTTCACTGAGATGTTTAGAACATTGATCTTTACTTGCTACAAGCATAATTGCTTTCCTTATAAAGCAATTTTTAACCTCAAACTTATATTAAATACAAAAATAACTTACAGGTTAGTTTGAGGTTCCCTTTTCCTATTGCTAGAATGTTGCTTGTACCTGTGCTAGAATGCTACTCAGTTAAAAGTATTATAAAGAAATATACAAAAGTAGGGCAAAGAAGGCAATGCTTCCTAAGGCTGTGCATATACACACACCCAAGTAAAACACAAACAGATGACATATGCACTCCCTGAAGGAGCAGGGAACAGCAAAATATAGTCTACATCTACCTACTGCATCTGCCTGTTCATAACTGGTTCAAAACATCCATGACTAAACATGACTGAGGCTACCAGATTTTCCATTTAACTGTAGTATACTGTAGCATATACAAACCTCAAAATCAAAATCTGTTCTTAAGATACTTTTGAGATTCATTTTTTCCTTTCCTGCTTTAATTTCCCTCCTAGACAAAAAGTTGGAAGAAAAAAAATTTCTTAAATTACTTTAATGAGAATTTCTGTCCCTTTCATTGATGTTAAAAAAAATAAACAGAGATGGTAAAGAGGAAATAGCAATCTCCAACAATATCGAAGTGAGAGATTTCTACTGGAAATCAAATGAAAAATCTATTTATGTTCTTGTTTAGGCACTTTAAATGCCTGAGGATTGTCTCTGATTATTCTTATCAACTCCTCTACAATTTTTATTAAACAACTGCTGACTGTCAGCCTTCACAGTAGTTCTTTAATACATGGCTTTGAAAGTTTCTTATCTCTGTGAGATGCTGAGTATTTGTGGGTAGGAATGGAGGTGGATGTCAGTTCCATGCTCACTTCAGTATTCAAGTGAAACAAAAGTAATTAGAACAATAAGTCAACCACAGAAATCAGATTAATATGATACAGTAATGGGGTCTAATTTTAGAACAACTACTTCAGCCTTCTCGTAGTACATTTTTTATGTCCCTCATTCACACAGCAGCAAAATTAGATTGATATTAAAGTAACATTAAAATGCTTAAAGATTGAGGTCCTATAAGAGTTGAGAGATTCACTCTGACAAAACGCATAGCTTAACATTAGGTCAAATGCTGTGACAGTAACACTTTGAAGACCCTACAGACATTTTGCCATGCTTGTAACTTTGCATGCAGGCATTACCTCTCGAAGTCAGGAGGATCAGCCTTTTATCCTTGAAAGTTTCTTTAGCAGGAATGTTACGAAAGCCAATGGCCATTATTGAATTGTCTTCATCCAGATGGATGTTCGGAAAGCAACCAATTCCCCTTGCTCCAGACCTTTGCACTGCATGCTCAGTGTTGTGTTCACCATCCCCTCTGCCACATATGGTTGGGATGACAGAAACCTGAAAATTCAGCAACTCTCACATCTAGCCACAAATTGTCACTCATACAGAGGTTAAACAGAAATTTTATGAAATGTTACACATCTGGAAAGCATGGAATCATTGATTCATAAATTAGTATATCAAAGTTAGGTAGGTTTTAATAGAAAAATATTGGAGCTTTCAAATAAACCCACCTCTGGAAATATTGGCTGGACTTCTTATCTGCCATTCTTACCTTTGGGTGATATTCATGTAAACTGAGTATTTGGGAATCTTATGGGAAAATGTTATATACTGGATATGTGCAGTGCACAGTTTTAAAGACTTATGTGCAGCAATAGTGAATTATATAATGATACAAACCACATCTATCTGTATAAACACACATTCATTTTTCATTTTCCCATGCCTTTTTCTTTTAAGCAAGCTATGTGTCACAGATGTTTTGCTACTGTATATATTGACAGACATTTTACTTATTGTCATAAGAATCACTCTAGCCAAAAACTAGTTCAGTATCTTGCTAGCATCCTGACAATGGACAAAATTTGATGCATAAAGAATATAAGAACAGGGCAAGTACATTGCTATACTTCTCTTCAGAATAGTTACCCCAGCTCTCGCAGTTTGTAGCTTGAATACTTCCTGAGCCAGAGGTGGTCGTCAAACTATTCAGCCGCTATCAGTGTTTTTTTGCTTAATGGACTTCTCCAGTCTCCCAGTTCCACAGCATAGCTTCACACTGAATAAAGAACGACCTCTTTTCACTTTGAACCTGACAACTGTTAGTTTCATTTGATGCTCCTCTAGTTCTTTTACTGGAGAAGGTAGTGAATAACTGGTCCCTCTTCATCCTCTCCATGCCACTGGCTATGGAAGTCACAACTTACACTGGCAAAAGGGCCAGAAACCAAATAGACATCATGATCTAACTCTGCTCTCTTGACACCCAGGTTGAGGAACATGACATGAAGCTTTTCCAGATTCTTCCCCAAACCTAATCTTACTGATGAACAGCTGCACTGGAATCACATACCCAAGTACCTATTCCAGCAACCTGACATTGTCAGTAACTACAACAGGATGCACAGGGAAAAGTACAAAACACATGGCAAGCATTTCTCTTTTATGTGTTGTCAGCTTCCAGCAATCTTTACTTCCAACCTGATGTGGTAGTAAGTGTGATGATACCAATACATTTCTCATTCGAGATCCAGAAGCACTTCACATGCTGTGGGTTGCCACAGTCAGTTCATGGCACAAAGAACAGACACGTATAGGTGGCAGATGAGAGCAGAACCAGCACTCCAGAGCACAGAGATGTTTGCTGCTCCTGCACTGTGTGGTTAGCTCTGCACAGTTTGATGGGGGGAGGGGGAGACAGAGAGGATAAATTCTGTTTAGAACATACTACTTTGTGCTGATAAATAAGATCTTTTCCTTTCATTAAGGGTCAATCAATTCCGAGGCATCTAGAAATGTACAGAATGGTTTACTTCAAACTCGGTGTTTATTTGCAGAATTGAAGGAACCAACAAATATTTTTTAATTGATACGTCCAACTTCCTCATGTAACCGCTTCGTGCACAGGCATAAAGTATCAAATTTGAATTCTCATATTCAACTCCAAAAAAGGAGCAACCCACACAAATTGACAGTACCGAAGAAGAGTTTGGTAGCGTATTCACACTGAATGAAACACTGGTAAGAAACTTGGTACAGAATTTGTGCAGGAGAGCATACTTCCATAGGAATGTTATTTACAGTGAACCTCATTAAAAGTTGTTCACATTCAAAGGATAAGTCTTACTTCTCAGATACCATGTTTACCATCTGGGGTGCATAGCGCTCTGACAATTTTGTCTTCTATCTATTGACACTTGATTTTTTTTAAATATCACCAAGCAATATTTTACAAGTATTTGCAGGCTTGGCATAGCTGCACCCATATTTAGAGATGACATGCTCTGTGCCTTCTCCTAGAAAAAAATAAAGCTTCAGGGGTTTTTTTGCAGCTCTATTTAATCTAAAATATGTCAATTTAAACCAAAAGTCCTTTTTTGCTCCTGGATAGAAAAAAGACAGAGCTGAGATATTTGACTTTTTTTGAAGTTCCTGTCAGGGTTTTTTAGGAGTTTTAATAATCATTATAGGAGGCTTGAGAATTACACCCAGAAAACAAGTCCTTAGAATTAATCAGAAATAGCACCACTGAAATATTTATTCGTCAAAGAACCTTAATGTTTGTTTTTTCATATAAAGAAATAAACCTAAAGATTCCTGCTGGAGGTGATTTTTAATTGCCACCAATTTTGCTAAAGAATTTCTCCATCTTGCTCTTTAGTTCCCTTTCACTGTAAGTGCCATCCATCTAAAGTTGGCTCACTACAGCTCATCAGGATTCTTAAGCAACAACAGACATACAGACTTTGTAAATCAGAACTCATTTTATTCATGCTGTGTGCACTTCTAGTTGTAAAATATTAAAGCAGGACCTGTAGACAGGTGAACAGTTAAAGAAGAACCTAAAAAAAAACCAAAACGACAAAACAAAACAAACAACAAAAACAAACAAGCAATTAGACTGCTCAAATCAATCACACCAGCCTTAGAGCCCAGAGTATACTGGATGCAAATTTATAGAAGTCATTCTTTCTGTCAGTAGTGCTCTCCTCTGAGCTGTCTCACTGGAAGGCATCACCTATAGTCTAATCCACCATGGCATCACTCTTAATTCCTGTATTTTCAGGAGTTCCTTGACATTCATAAATAAGATGCAGATCAGTTCTTCAGCAGAAAATTCTCATCCATCTCCCACAAAACAGTGTTTATCTGAGTCCAGCTTTGATTCCTTAGTGAACATAAAATTCAACTGAACAAATCTACTGCTACCACTTGAAATTTTCCAGTGAAGGTGGAAAAGGTTAGCCAACAGTGGTAAAATCTGTAGCATCCTGCTCTCCACATAGGAACCTTTTCAAAGAGGGCAGCAGAGTTTAGCTCCATGTTAAATTTCTCCTGCTCTTTCTTTCAAACCATGAATCAAGCGTTCCACCTTGGCAGGGGAGCAGTGTAAAGAAGGAAGGTATTTGGAGTTTGCTGTGTCACAGCCAGCTTGATGAGGGACTTTAGGTGCCACGTGGAGCCAGAAGACAGCATAGCGTTTCAGAAGCTAGCTCTAGTGTACCTCAGAATATTCAGCATTTGGCAACATGAATCTCCCTACAGAACGAGGCAAGAAAGAAATCAGAATCAACTTGTGTTTTCCATGTGATCTTCCCATTAAGGGAAGTAGTGCCCCTTTTTATAATTTTTTTGGAGGGGTGGGGATAGTTATACATGTAACCAAAGCAAGACTATTCAAACCATAACAGGAGGATCAAGAGGGACAACAAGTGTAGAATTTTTCTATGACATCTGTGTTGATAGAGTCAAGAGCCACCTACACAGAGAAGGAGACTGCTCAAGGGGCTCTACCAGAAGAGGTGGTTTTATACACTTAATCTATTAATTAAAATAGAAAGGCCTCAGGGAGAGCCTGCCTGGATGGGCAACCAAAATAAGAACAACCTGGCCTTACAGCAAAGTACTAAGCTACTCAACGGTGCTCAGAGCCACTGCTGCGATAATTGGACTATATTTGAGTATGATGAGCAGACTCCTAACTTGCTGACCTGATGCCTTTAAACCAACAGGAAATAAAACTTATTTTTGACATTGGTATCCCACCCATCCCAGCGATTGTTATCCCAACCCGACTGGGATACAAGACATACACAGCAGAGTACACTCACACTATGCTTCATACTTATCTTACAATTCCTGCTGACTGTTCTCTTTTAGCACTTCCATTTCATTCACCTCTCACTGCTTCAGTCAATTGGAAAGAAAATGCAGATGTCTTCATCTGGGCCTCACCATATAAATATTCTTGTATTTTAATTGCTATTGTATTATTCAGAAGAGAGAACTGAAAAAGCTCTTCATGCTTCAGTACTACCAGTATCTTAACATGGCAAAGAAGAATTTTTGTTGCATTCATTATTTGTTCAAAGGGATAGCATAGTTCAAGCATGCAATTTATTCAAAGCAGATGTTTTATTAAATGACAGTTAGCTCTTTTGAAAGAGTTCAACACCAGGAAACACACTGACCAATGACAGCTGATCCACATTTTACCTTCGCATTAAAAACAAACAAACAAACAAACAAACAAACCAAACCTCTCAATAATGCAGTTAGGAAGCCACTCACCTGAGCACTGAGAGTGTGAAACACCATACGTACAAGGGCAGTGCTAAGCTAAGACTATCTGCTTGGCTTTCCATGTGACATCAAGCTCAGCTCATATTAAGCTGACTCTGGTATCAGCAATGCCTGTGATATGGGAATCTCCTCAGAGCATTCTCAGCCAAATAGGTGCTTTAGTGTCCTTCTTAGCCTGTAAACTTAAGAAACCTAGCAACCTCTCTTACACTAATTTAGGCACCGCTTTTGTTGAAACAAAAAAATAAAATTAAAAACCAAAACAAAAACCACACACACATATATGAAAAACCCCCACACACAAAGCAAAAAAAAACCATCACCACCACCAAAACTTCCTTGGTTTCCTGAAATCACTAAAAGCCAAGCTTTAATTTCTAAGTGACATGTTTTTTCTGTGCATTTAGGGCTACCACCAAACAAACAACAGAACATGTATCCTCCTTTGGATTACTTCTTCATGAAGTCATCAATTTGTACAGTGTGTCACTTAAACTGTACTACTGGTCAGAAAATCATTACTGAAATGCCACCTTTGCTAAGCCAGAGGCAGGTTAATGAACAAATCAAAGACAGAAATGTGTCTACTAAGGCCCAGGTTCTGCAGACATCGACTTAACTGTATCAATTTGTTCATAAGCCATTTAATGGGACTATCCTTCACAAAGTCACTTAGGTGAACAAAGGATTCATAAGAACAGGGCAATAACCATTTCCTGAATCATTTTCCATTCCCTAACAGGGCTGGATGTTATCATTTGTTTATCTATAATTTAAGTGTGATTTTATTAATGTAGGAAGTAAATGTATTCATTCAGCAGGAAAGCCCCCGTTCATGTTGATGAGCTTTGAATTTGTCTTGTTGTTCATTGTGTATTAACTAGGTACTTCCCAAAAGTTTAAAATGTTCAAATGCAGAGAGCAGATTTGGAGAACAGACTTGCAGAGTCAGAGCACAGCTGAGGCTGGAAGACCACCAGCTCCAAGCGCCCTTCTCAAAACAAGGTGTACTACAGAAGGCTGATCAGGTTTTGAGGATCTCTAAGGACAGAGAAACCACAGCCTCTGAGCAACTGATTCCAGTGTTTGACCACAATTTAAAAGCTAAACAGCCTGCTCTTATGTTTAAATGGAATTTTCTGTAAATTCCTGTATTTCAGTTCTCAGCCATTTCCTCTTGCCTTGTTTTCTTGCCCTGGAAACCGCTGGGAAGAGTCTGCTTCTAGCTTTTTTTTCTCCCATCAGATGTTTATACACCTTAGTAAGTTACTTCTGAGCCTTCTTTTCTCCAGGCTAAATAGTCCCAGGTCTCACTTCTCCCACATGACAGATGTTCCAAGCCCTAATTCATCTTCATGGTCCCTCCGTGGACTTGCTCCAATATGGCCATTTTTTTTCTTGGACCATGGAACCCAGGACTGGTGCAGAGCACTCCAGATGTGGCCTCACCAGTGTTGAACAGAAGAGAAGGATCATTTCCCTCAGCCTAGCAGCTCTGCAGCCCAGGATGCCATTGGCATTCTAGCTGCAAGGCTGCATTTCTGGCTTGTTGCCCAGCAGGGTCCCCTAGGTCCTTTTTACCCTTACATTTTCTTTTGATTTCATATTCCAAATTTCTGTCTTAAAGGCAAGCACCAGTAAATGTCTTATCTGTACATGACTTGCATTACCTATAGAACTCTCTAGCCTCAAAGCAGCTAAAAAATTAAATGGGAACTAAGTCGGTGAAAATGCTTTTAAAGAGCCCTAGTATAGCTAGAGGTAGAAGAACACAATGATACAAGAGTACTTTTTATTGTAAAGTTAATTTTGATTTGAAGTAGTGAGGCTCTCTATAGGATTGTAAGCATATTTGCATTGTAATGTTTACATTGCAAGTTCACAGTGAGTTGTTGGTGCTCATAAATCAGGCATATCTTGTTCCACCTGTTAAAGATCTATTGGCACAGGAAAATATTTTCCTGGAACAACAATTCCCCAGATTCCTGCCCACCCCCCACCAGAAAACAGTCCTTAGCCAGAAAGCAAGAGGGATAACATTCAGAGTATAAAATAGCAAGGCCAGGGAAAGAGAAATATTCATCCTTATTTGCTTCAGTTTTAAAGGAAGCCAAAGTCCTAAATGCTTCAGTGCAATTTGTGGATGATCTACTTCATTGTTTTTTAATACTCAAATATACCCTTCTGGGCATATTTTTGCACAGTATGTGACCATTTTCCTTTTCAGTGAATTGTGCTTGAGCTTAGTGTCATGAAAACAGCAGTCTGCAATCTCTGCTCTATCCATGCTTCTCTTTTAGCACTTGAAGACTGGAGTTTACTTCAGAAATAAGTTTATGTTACTATCATTATTCTGTCCATCACAGGTTATGGTAAAAAAGGCAAAGCTGAAAGCACAAATGGGGCTGCTGCATGCTGTTGAGCAGGCTGTGAGTTTGAAAGACAGAGAAATAAGCAAGTTCTGCACTGAAGGAAACCAACTGAAAACTCATGGCAAATTTGATGTGCTGTGAGCTAAGCCTTCCCTGTAACCATATACCATAGATTCATCCTCCTTACTTTGCAGGAATCACCATCTTTAGCCTTTCTTTTTAAATTAAAAAAAAAAAAATAATCTCCTCCAAAAGAGTTTCTTTAAATTAGAAATGTCATTACCTTTTCCAGAAGTAGAATGAAGTATCTCATACCTTATTTTATTCTTGCAAGTCTCTTTTTCCCTCTGGACTCCTCACCATAACTACAGACCTTCTCAGAAATGCTCCTTGTGGGAAATCTTCACAGCTGAGGACAATAATAATAGAAAACACAGCCTTAGAAAGGGGTTGTTGGAGTACATATGTTGTCAAAAACTTACTGCCAAAGACAATTTGCACAGGCACATAAAAGCTAGATCAGATTCCGAGTGGTAAGCACTTAACAATTGAAACTGTTTATTCCTCTCCTTTAATATTATCCTTTATTCTTCATTTAGAATCACTGGAGATTTTATTGGAACTTTGTACTCACGAAAATAAGAGGATAAAACTGACAGCCCCCAGATTCATTTTACCTGTAGGAGCACAGCAAGAGCAGAGCAGTTCCGCAAGTGATAACAAGCCAGGAACCAAAGGCAACCACCTGACTCACCAGGGCACATTCCGAGGGGGTTTGAACATGGCAGGCAGTATGGTGACGATAGCAGGGTCCGTTCACAGTCCCAGACAAGGCAAGTTAATGAACCAGGTCCAGAGTCCAACCTGGGGACCCACACAGGAGATGAGGCCAGAGACAGAGCTGGAGATAATGCTGCAAGATGGGTCCAGTATCCGTTCAAGAGAAAGGACTCGGGACAAGCTACCTAAAATACTAGCCCAAGATCCCTTAAGGAAGCAAGGCCACAGACAGCACTGGAAACAGGCACAGCTGTTACACAGCTCAGGCCAGGACTGAAGGTCCAAGCCTGAGCTTAAATGGAGCTCCTGGGATCATGGGCAGAATGCATGGGTAGAGGCCCCAAATGATGCTGGTCAAGGACATTAAGGACTATTCACTTCATGTCACAGCCATAGCCAATGGCTCGATGTCAGGTTATCACTGAAGCTAATACTCAGTATCTTTCCCAACAACTTAAACGACAGCACAAGATGCACCCTCACCAAATCTGTTCAGAGAAGTTAAGGTGTACTAGCCCCTCAGGGCAAATATATTGCTCCAGTCTGAGGTTGTGAATATCTGCTTGCACAGTGCTGTATCTGGAATATACACTTCATCATCCTGAGAGCTGAGCTGCTTGGACTTAAGGCCAGCTTTCTGAGAAAACAGAGCTGTTTGAGAAGCCTTGGTGAGCCTTGGAGCTCAGCTGCAAGGAGTTTCAGCAGAGGGTCCCCTCCCTGCCCCACCCCAAAGTCCCTGCCCCACCCCAAAGCTCCTGCCCCACCCCAAAGCTCCTGCCCCTGCCTGCCTTGCTGTTGTGCTGGCTTTTCTCCCTTATGGAAAAGGATCTGCTCCTGCTGCTTCAGGGATACATTGCTGCTCATGGACAGGAATCACAGCCTACCATGAGCATGCCCTGGGAACAACCCAATACCAACTCAGTTCTTGGCTATTATACTGAGTTTCCCAATAAGTGCCATAGATGTTGTGCCATGGAATATGGAGAGTGTTGCGCTGGAAAATATATAGCTGTCGCAGATTATGGGTAAGTTTCAGAGAATACACATGCTTCCCATCTTCAGGATTAAAGTAGGACTTGGCCCTATGTGGGATGAAACCTAAGTGGGCACCATACCCCTTTCTGCATTCATGATTTACAGAGGCAGACAGGCAGAAGGGAGCTGTGTGATGAATTCCATCATGTCTCTCATCTGTGTGGCAAGCAGAACAACAGCCCAGCAAATACCATGGCACATACCTGCTCAACAGCAGAGGTTTTACCTCTGAGACAACTCACTGTGAATGCCCAAAGCTAATTTAGTTACCAAAGTGCCCAAACAGCTATCTAGAGGAAAGGCTTCAGACATAGTTTAAGCTAAAATATATGATGGATGAGAGAGAAAGTGGTGTGGTGAGCTTTCCCATGCTGCATGGATTGGTACTAACTGGAAAAAGGAATAAGGCTCTCTTGATCCTCTGCAACATTTGCCTGAGTAAGATAGGAGGCCAGTGGCTGCACTACATTCAGAATGAACAAACTCAAACAGTTTCTACTATGAACAAGACTCTGATGTATTATCAAAGGCCACAGAGCACTGCCTTGGACAATCCCAACAAAGGGCACTACACAGCTTATTTTTTTTGCACTGATTCTCTTAAAAAATTAATGTGTTTGTGACTTTCTATACTTGATTTATTCGAAGCCCCTTCAGCTTTGTTATCAAAGACCAACCTTTGTAAAACTTCATCAATTTATTCTTGGGATTAAGCAGTCTTTCAAATTAATTAGATAGCACAACAGATGCTTGTGGAATCTGAATGCCCTGAAGGACTTGAAAGGAATGTCAAGTAGGTTTGGACAGACTATTAAAATCAAGTAATTTGGGAGTGAACTGGAGATTTGAAAGTCTCCACTATGACCTCTGGAGCATATTAGTGCTCTCATGCAAGAAGGCTCACTTTACCTTCCCCTCACTTCTTCCTTTGCCGTCAAACTGTGCTCAGTTTCAAGTGACTAAAACCATTATCTCACACAGATATCACAAGTGGAAGATCTCTGATTATTTTAGAGCCTCAGATTTAAAGCCTCATTCTTGCTTGTTGTTGTGGAAGTAAATTAGGCAGAACCCTGAAACAAACTGCTTCACAACCCATATGCTCACACTCCCTTCATCAGCAGCTTTCTGGCCAGAGCTGGAGGTAATTGCTGGTAAACATGGATAAGGCAGTTCTGTTCCAAAAAGGAGCCCCTCTTTTCAGCATTTGACAATAGGCAATGCTCAGGTGTGGTGAACCACAGCACAACAAGAAGTGGTCCCATCTACGGCACCTCATTCTACCCTGGCAGTGTTTAAAGGCCATGGACACATCACTGGGGGACGGGCTTTCACTGAGAGGGAGCTGATTTATAAGCCAGGTACAGACCTGCCTGGCAGATTCATTTGAGCTTGATTTTTACCTCTTCCTATCTAATTCATTGTTTGGCTCAGCCTTTACTAGGCACTCGAGAATTCACACCAAAAGAGGGACATACACACCCAGATTTCTTTGCCCCTGCAGCTCATCCTGTCCACTAGATGAAATCCCTTGCTCTGAAATTTTATTGTCAGATGGTGAGACTTCTAACTTTACAAACCCTCACTCTAGTTTGAGCTGATGGGAACAGGAGAAAGGCAATGGGTATTCTCCCAACCCGTTCCAAGACTTTTGCAAGGGAAGAAGCAAACATTGCAGGTTTCATTAGTTACACACATCTGCAAAGCTTATTTTTCAGCAAGAAAAGCCCATGATTGAGATACACAACATAAGCAATTTGTTTGTCTGGGACACTTCATCTTCTCCCAGTAACCAATACCAGAAAATTTCTGTTTCAGGCAATATTCTGGCACATCAACCTTTGCTGCAAGCAAACATAGCTATTTGCAACAGAAACACATTTTAAGAGATGGTTTTCATCTCAGAAATTACATAGTTGTCTCAGCTAAAAGTAGACCAATGTTAATATTAGCAGTTAATATGTCAGAAATCATTGCAATACTACTTCTCACTGCCCTGTAGGAGAATGTCAAAGAAAGTGCAAGGGACATAATTCATTGAGTGCCTGAGATGAGTGATTTAAAAGATGCATCAGAACAAGCAGAGACTTCAGCCCAGATAATTAATTACAGAATTGCAAAGGTAGACTTCTGGCTGAAATAGATACAAATGCTCTAGAAACAAGTCCTTTCACAGCCATATTTTTCTGCTGATTGCTCAGAGGTAGATAAGACAACAAAAGAGCTGAAAGTTAGGAGAGGATTTTTAGATTTTACACAAGTTTGAATCAGGTGCCTGAGCCTATGAGTTTCTGTTCATCTTTTCTGTGCATCCAAACACAGCGTACAAACAAGAGAGTGAGAAAGCATCCATCTTCCCTTGACAGCCAATTATATTTCTTGGTAAAGACTCAGTAAAGTAAATCCATAAATATAGTCTGCCTAAAAGACCATGAGGGACCATTTGAGGTAAGTGTGGTAGGTTAACCTTGGTTGGCTGCCAGGTACCCACCAAATCATTCTCTCAGTCCCCCTCCTTAGCATGACAGGGAGGAAATAAGATGAAAAAGCTCATGGGTTGAGATAACGACAGGGAGATCACTCATCAATTACCATCATCGACAAAATAGACTTGGCTTGGGGAAGATCAATTTAATTCACCATCAATTAAAAACAGAGTAGGACAGTGAGAAACAAACCCTCCCAAAAACAAAACAAAACAAAACAAAACAAAACAAAACAAAAAAAACCCACCAAAACTAAAATCACCTTCCTCCTACCACAGCTTTTCCAGGCATAGCTTCACTCCTGACTCTTCCACCTTCTCTCCCTTCCCTGAGCAGCACAGGTGAATGGGGAACAGGGGTCATGGTCAGTTCATAATGCTTTGTCTCCCTTGCCCTTTCCTCCTCACACTGTTCCCCTGCTCCAGCATGGGATCCCTCACATGGGATGCAGTCCTTCACTAAATGCTCCAATGTGGGTCCTTGTCATTGGCTGCGGTTCACAGAATCACAGAATGTCAGGGATTGGAAGGGATCTCAAAAGATCCAGTCCAATCCCCCTGCCAGAGCAGGAACACCTAGATGAGGTTACACAGGAATGTGTCCAGGCAGGTTTTGCATGTCTCCAGAGACGGAGACTCTACAGCCTCCCTGGGCAGACTGTTCCAGTGTTCTGCTACCCTCACTGAGAAGAAGTTTCTTCTCAAATTTAAGTGGAACCTCCTGTGTTCCGGTTTGAACCCACTGCCCCTTGTCCTATCATTGGTTGTCACCAAGAAGAGCCTGGCTCCATCCTCGTGACACTCACCCTTTACATATTTATAAACATGAATGAGGTCACCCCTCAGTCTCCTCCAAGCTAAAGAGTCCCAGCTCCCTCAGCCTTTCCTCATAAGGGAGATGCTCCACTCCCTTCATCATCTTTGTTGCCCTGTGCTGGACTCTCTCCAGCAGTTCCTTGTCCTTCTGGAACCGAGGGGCCCAGAACTGGACACAATATTCCAGATGTGGTCTCACCAGGGCAGAGTAGAGGGGAAGGAGAACCTCTTTTCACCTACTAACCACCCCCTTCTATTACACTCCAGGATGCCATTGGCCTTCCTGGCCACAAGGGCACAGTGCTGGCTCATGGTCATCCTGCTGTCCACCAGGACCCCCAGGTCCCTTTCCCCTACACTGCTCTCCAACAGGTCGTTCCCCAACTTACACTGGAACCTGGGGTTGTTCCTGCCCAGATGCAGGACTCTACACTTGCCCTTGTTAAATTTCATTAGGTTATTCCCCGCCCAACTCTCCAGCCTGTCCAGGTCTCGCTGGATGGCAGCACAGCCTTCTGGTGTGTCAGCCACCCCTCCCAGTTTTGTGTCATCAGCAAACTTGCTGACAGTGCACTCTATTCCCTCATCCAAGTCACTGATGAATATATTGAATAGTACTCTTCCCAGTACTGACCCTTGAGGGACTCCACTAGATACAGGCCTCCAGCTAGACTCTGCCCCATTGACCACAACTCTCTGGCTTCTTTCCTTCAGCCAGTTCACAGTCGACCTCTTCCTCAGTTTAGCTGCAAGGATGCTGTGGGAGACTGTCAAATGCTTTACTGAAATCAAGATAGACCACATCCACTGCTTTACCATCATCCATCCAAGATTCTCCAAGAACTGCTCTATCATGGGTCCATGTTATCATGTAGGTGCTACCAGTGTCACTAATAGGCTCAGCTTTGGCCAGCAGAATGTCCAGTTTAGGGCCAGCTGGAACTGAATTGTCAGACACAGGAGGAGCCCTTGGTTTCTCCTCACAAAAGTCACCCCTGTAGCCACCCTGCTACCAAAGCCTTGCAGTAAGAAGATACAGCTGAAACAGGGCACATAAGATCATATATATATGGCTTGTCTACAGCAAAAACATATGTGCAAACTGATTAGTGCTCTTCTTTAAAAATGGTAGAGCTGACTGAATACCTGAGTGGTAAAGTCAAAGAGAAAAGGAGGTTCACTAACATGAACATCCAGATCAAGTTACAGCAGCATGAAATATTCATGCAAATTCACAGAATCAGAGAAGATAAAGTATCAGTCCATAGGTAGGGCAACAATTTGATATGATTTAGACAGCTATGAAAGACGACCACATTAGCACAGTGGTGGGGCACTGCAAATCAAACATTCCAAGCAAGGACTGGGATCGCTGTGTAGGCAAACCATTAAGACAGCTTTTGGTTGCTTGGGAGAATGTCTCAGTAAAACATGCATGAATTATTCAGTCATGTCCTTATGTTAATGCTGTGAAAGTAAATACAAACACCCACAAAAACCCTCCACCATAACATTCTTGTTACTCCAAGTCATTTCAATACATTAGCAATGTGAATTACTTCTGTTAATAAATAAATAAATAAATAAACCCAACAGTATGGATCAAGGCTCTCAGTTGAAAACCAGGTGATACAGGTACTGCAAGCAGACTGTGGTACCATATTTACCCACTGATCTGTAGGACATTCTTGGCTGCTCACGTCACCACATTTCTAATTGCCTTCAACCTTTGACTAGCACATCTTTCTACTGGAAATCTTCAGAGAAGGTGTTACTTCCAGAAAAATTTTGACTTGAAAAGTAATACAACCCAAGAGTCATGTACATGCTTCACCAGAACTGCTTTTTCTTGGAAGGACACAATTCATTGACAGTTTTTCATAGCAATGAACACACTTGATAGAAACAAAAGCAGTCCAGATATCAGGGGTGATAGGCACCACAATCTGCTATGTCTCTAACAAAGGCTTGGTTTAATTCCTATTGAAATCAATTACAATATTCAAGAGAAATTCTTAACAGCAGGGACTATATTCTGTATAAAGTCTCATTCCCATTCCCCCATATTCAAGCACAGCAGGAACACATACCTTGTCAGGTTTTGAGGAAGTAAAAATGCAGAAGTTAGTGGTCCAACTTGGACTCAAAAGAAGTGAGGTTAGAATGTCCCTGTACTTTTGCAGACCCTTTCCTAGCCAAATACATACATTTTTCCATCGTGCAACTATTCATGTAATAAACCAAACAAATATAATTTTCTCCAAAGACAAATAAAACCCAAACCCTCAAATGTACTCTGTGGCATTTGTGACTAACTACATTTTGGCATCTCTTGCAGCAGGTCTGGATTGTGCTCTTGCACGCCAAGTCTCTTCCACATTGCCCTTGGCTACATGAGTAGAATGAGCCACGGTGTCTGCAGCCATACAAGTGGCACAGCCAGTTCAGTCCCTACAAAGTACTTGGACAAAAAGAAAGATGC
Organism: Columba livia; assembly: GCF_036013475.1. Taxonomy (NCBI): domain Eukaryota; kingdom Metazoa; phylum Chordata; class Aves; order Columbiformes; family Columbidae; genus Columba; species Columba livia. The sequence goes on along the minus strand of NC_088603.1, from coordinate 48,528,215 downwards.
AATGCATTAACTTCATCCCTCACATACTTCCAGGCCATGCCAATATGAGCACCTTTGCAGCTCAGGCTGGTGACACAGATTTCCTTTATTTCATGCTGTTGTTGCATTTACCCAATTGACAAAACTAGGATAGGAAAACAGTAGAAACTTGTGTATTGCTAATCACCACACTGTAGGTAACTAGATTTCCAGGACAACTGGCAATCCTTTCAAACAAGCATGCACACAAAAAAGAACCCTGTTAGATAACTTCAGAAAGAACACCATCATAGTATAGGGAAGATGTAGCTTAATTGTGCAAAAGTTCTGGTTTAACAATGCTAGCAACAAATCTTAGAGCTAGATGCTTAATGAAATAGTCCCCTTCCTTCAACAAAAGCCAAAGTACAATGAGATATTCATTCAGTGCACTTAAAAGTTACATAAAGAATAGGTGCCTTGGGAAGCAAGAAGCTTTAATTATATTTTAGGCTGCTGTACCACTCAAATACAGTTGAAATTAAAAATAAAGCTGGCAAGAGTGAAGCACTTTATCGAAATACAGATTCCTAAATCTTTGTACTAAAGCTGGGATATATAGAGAACTGTTTGTTTAAGGGACAGAGAATATCTGTCAGAATGCCTTGCCTACAGCTCTCATGACCAAAGGTCACCACTTTGCAGGTTGAAAGTGTGAGTTTTTAACCACTGTATCAATATTGGAAATTACACTGTAAAGGCACTGTTTATCTATGGATCCTCCAGATTTGAACTATGTGGGCAAAGGAGTTGAACTGAATGTTCTTTGACCAAGTGAGCAATGAACGAGAGAGAAAGAAGGGGATAACACAAACACAGACTGAAAAGCAAGCTCCAAAAACAGCCTGGATCAGCACTGAAAAAAGAGCTATTGGGCAGCACAAGCTGAGTGAGAGGTTTGGAATTGTAAGCAAATACATTGTCTCCTTGTTTTCTCCTTTCTTCAAAGAAACTGATCCTTGCACGCTCTTGAAAAATGAAGAAAAGAGTACACAGCCTGGGTGAAAATACTGCAAAATATGTACACTCAGTAAACATTACTGTCATTTTCTCAGTGACTTGTTGGTGCCTGGTAAAACAAGTTGCTTTGTGCAGACGCTTCTATCTTAGTTGCATGTAACAGAGGAAAAAAAAGATCTACAGATAAGACAAAGAAGAGGGGGATAGAAACATACATCAGTGTGGGTGGGCTTTTGTCGAGGGTTAAGATTGCGGGGTGACAATAAAACCCTGGCAGATGTATTGTTAACCCTCTCTCCCCCCCTCTTCCCCCTTTTGCCCCTCCCTCTCCCCCCTTCCCCCTCAGGACAGGCAATCGGGAGGAAAAGAAGGACAGAGAGAAGAGAGCTGGAAAAAATTAAAGATTTTTTACTAATGCTACTAATAAGAATACAGAAAATAATACAAAATATACAAAACCAATCTTGAAAGTCTCAGCAACTGCAGAGCCGGCACCCAAAGTCCTGGATTAGACTCTGCAGCCAACTGGAGCTGGATTCAGTCTCTCACTAGGCCTCAGTTCGCAGGGACAACTAGCAAGGTCCTCTCCTAATGTCGGCCATAAGCAGAAGGGAAAAGGGAAAGGAAAAAGGGATGAGATCCTCGTGATCTCCCACTTTTATATGAAGTATTCACGTGAATGGAATGTTATACACAGTTGGTCAGTTTCTTGGTCACCGGTTTCTCGTTGCCTCTCTCGCGAGATGTCCATCCATGCTTATCAATAAGTTTGCATTCCATTGCTAGGTTTACCAAAACATGTGTCTGGTTCTCCAGGAAAATGCAGTTAATATGAAGGCTTTAGCTAACAGGCAAAATTCACTGAAAGATAAACTTGTTTTTAACAAAACCAGGACAGCTTCAAACATAAAATATCAAAAGGTAAGCACTATACCAATCCTCATTCTCACACAGTCTGGCTACACAGGGAAAGGAAACATAAATGAGAGAGAAATCTAGTGGAATATTACCTAGAACTTCACAGGGAAGGGGCCATGTGCAAAGCATATGCAGTTTACCAGGAATCACTGCCAAAACGCATTTGCACTCAGTCTAGTGGGCGAATGGTGCCAAATAACCCTTCTGCCTACTGTCAGCATAACGTAGGAAATGTTGAGAGGGCACCAGGGGACAGAAAGGAAGAAAAATGCTACAAGCTCCTTTTGCTTCAGCTAGAACACTGTCGAAAGCTATAAAAGCTGTGTAGCAGAACTACTGCAAAATACAAATCTAGGGATGTAGCTGGTTACACAGTGCTTGCAGCATGCATTAGGAAGAAGAATGTAAAGAAATAATGTAACTAATATGTTTTCCTTTTCTGTTTTATATCTTCACTCCACCATGTTCCTCTGTTTCCTTTCACTGCTCTGCTAGCCTCAGGCTTCATTCTAGTGTTGTTTTATCTCTAAGAGTATTTTATTTATCTTTTTTATTCTTTCTCATGCTCCTTCTGGTTTTGCATTTATCTTGTTTTTCCGTGGTTTCTTTTCATTGCCTTCCTTTTCCTGAATTTCTCCCCTGCCTCCCTGCAGTCGAGTCAGCAGCTGGGAAGCTGTGCCAGAGTCAGCCTCTGTGCTGCGCTGCCCATTAGGAATATAACTGGCTTCCTACACACCTTTGCAATCAATTCCCCACACAGCAGAAACCAACTGGTAAGTCCCAGAACAGTGCCACAGAGCCCCAGCTACCTGTTAAGGAAAGGAAAGCAAGTGTCACAGCACCAACCTTCCGGTAAAATCCCTTGAACAGAGTGATGATTTGAGAAAGCACAGGTTTCTCTGGACCTGCCTCTGGACAGGCTCAGGAAAACATCAAGAAGCCCAGGCTGTAGGGGCAGAGTCAGGAGAGCTGTGAGGCAAGGAAGGATGCTTTTGATATCTATGAAAGAACAAATGCAGAGGGAAGATACCTGTATCTAAAAATCTCTGGGTAATTATGCTGTTTTCCTCTAACATGGTTGGAACATGGAAAATAGGTTTGATAGGCTATATTTTCATTAGCAAACCAAACATACACTGCTCATAGACTGTATGCATTCTAGCTATATGCAATCTGCTCTGAGTGAACCTGCTTTAGCAGGTGGGCTGAACTAGCTGATCTCCAGAGGTCCCTTCCTACCCCAACCATTCTGTGATTCTATGATACAGTCCTGCTCATTACCACACTGCCAGGCATAGTTTTGGCCCAGGCTACCCAGCATCTACTCTGACCTCTCAGAGGGGAGTATACGCCAGAGATTGCTCCCAGTACACCACACAGATGAAGCCACTGTGTTCAGGAGAGGGAGGACCTGTGCCATACAATTTGCCTGTGAGCCAGACAATCAGCCACAGATCTTTTTATTTACTAGTATAAATCACAGAATAGCAGAATGGCTGAAGTTGGAAGGGACCTCTGGAGGTCATTTGGTCCAACCTCCCTGCTCAAGCAGGACTACCTAGAGCCAGTTGCCAATGTCCATGTCCAGATAGTATTTTATTACCTCCAAGGGTGGAGACTCCGCAACCTCTCTGGGCAAACTGAAGGCACTACTGCCGGTTCCGGTGCTCAATCACCCCCTGCAGTAAAAAAAGTGTTTCATGACATTCAGGGGGAACTGACTGTGTTTCAGTTTGTGCTCATTGTGACTGGTCCTGTCACTGAGAACAACTGAAAAGAGCCTGGCTTTGTCCTCTGTATGGCCTCCCTTCAGGTATTTATATATATTAGTAAGATTCCCTCAAGCATTCTCTTCTCCAGGTTGAACCATCCCAGCTCTCTCAGCCTTTCTTCATAGGAGGGATGCTCTGGTGCCCTAATCATCTTAATGGCCCTTCACTGGATGTTGTCCAGTATGTCCATCTTTCTATTGTACTGGAGAGCTCATAACTGGACCCAGTACTCCAGGTGTGGCCTCACCAGTGCTGAGTAAAGGGGAAGGATGATGTCCCTCAACCTGCTGGCAATACTTTGTCTAATACAGCCCAGGATACCATTCCCCTTCTTAGTGGCAAGGACATATTGCTGGCTCATGTTCAACTCTGAAGAAAACAAGGAACAGCAAGGCCACAAAAGCATTCCCTCAGGCTTGGAGAAGCCTCAGAGTCAAGTGCTTTCCAACAAGCATACAGCCACAAATGACTGATGGGAGAGTGAGAGGAAGCTGAAGGAAGCCAGCAGTCCTGTCCACTCACCAAGTGGCAGCCCTTCTGCCACTTGATGTGACTGATCACTGATGTGACATTCTGGGCGTGTTTATTTGGACTCCTCGGGGTCTTTATTCCATTTAATCTCAGAATAAAACTGATGGCTTGAGGATTTATTGTTTTTCCCCAAGTAGAAATCAAGCATCAGAAAGCAAAGCTGATTTTTTTCAGAGCCCATAAACAAGTTATTTTGTGTGTTTTTTTGCTGGGAATAGAGCCAAGACCCAGTTCAACTTTAAAATTCACTCAACTGTTTGCTACTTTAAAAGCTGATTTAAGTCAGATAGTGTTAGGAGCTGTTAACTGATGGAAAACTGTATCAATATGTAGTGAACTACTAGAAGTTATTGTCTCATCCTGTTTATTCCTCACTGATAATATTACTGAACAGTTTTTCTCCTCCCAGAGCCTACACAGAAACAAAAGGGAAGACAGAATGGTGATGCGGGAGGTGACCTGGGACCATTTCACCTGTGGAGGATCAGCAATAACCCCAAAGAAGGAACTTTCCAAATCCTTGTTCTCAGACATAAGGTACAAATGAAAGAATCTCCTTTGATAAGATGTAAAGAAACCTTCTAATACTACAGGCCACTAATCAAACTCTTTAACTAGTGAAGATCCCCAAGGCCAAGGCTCTGTAAATTCATGAGAGGGGAACTCCAGGAGCAGCTTTTCATCAGCACACAATCATGGTGTCCTCAGAAGCCACTTTGCAGTGAGCTGGGCCAGCAGAGGTGTGCAGTGAGAACCCAAGGCAGTACGATGGCATTGGTTCCTGCATCGACCCCAACCCATACAGTGTAGTTTACAAAGAAAGCATGATAAATAACAGTTCTATGTTCTCCATTTTATGTCTGCTACATTTCAAAAGTGCTTTTGTATCTCTCTTTGGTGCAGCAGGGTACACAGTAACTGAAGTATACTTACCACATAATGGAATTAATTATACTCTGATTTCAAGAACAGAGCAACTCTAATGTTCCAGAAATAGTGATAGCAGGATTAGTACTGCAGTAAGTTACACTCAGCTGGTAAACTGGGACAATCCTATAAAGCAAAACTCAGGAATGTCCTGATACAGAACTTAATTCAGCCAAAAGAATGACTTGGCCTCTGGCTCACAATTAGTAGAAGAGCTTCTTATGTTGTACCTACTATCTTTAGATACTAATTTAAAGGAGATCTGGTGTCAAGTTTTCGATATCCAATAGTCATGGTCATGTAACAACTCTGATATTTTGTAAAAATACTATTTTAAAATTAGAATCATACAGCAAGAAAGACACTGACTTATCTGCCCTAGACTGGCAGACAATTTTCCCCAAACGGATCCAGTGTTGGTACATGGCTCCTTGTCAAATAGAGAAATGGAAAGAAGCAGAAAAGAACAGGATACATCTAGTCCACAGTATTAAGCAAAAATGCTGGATCAGTCAACATTAGAACCTCTGTGTTGTTCTGTGTCAGAACAAAGGTCCACTCAGCCTAGTACTCTGTATCTAATATGTATTTGTGACACAAGAAAGAACCATGCGAACATGTTCATGCTATGTTTCCTAGCCTTAAACAATGAGGGAGAGTCAGAGTGGAGTCCTCATATTTAACAGGCCTGCATAGATAGTTCTTCTGTAATCTTGTCCATTTATTCATTAAATCCAAGTAAACTCTTTGCATCCACAACATCCTGTGACAAGAAATTCCATAGTGTAACTGCATGTCAGAGTAGTAAAGAGCCACTTTGGGTTTTGGATTTCAAACAGGCAGTGTAATACTGTCAGTCACATCTTGTATTTTTATAGTGGAAAAAGCAGCTAATAGTTTGTTCTCTAGTTATTTTTTCCATACCACTAGCAATTTTGTAGATCTCTAGCTACAGAACTGCTGGAATTCTGTGAAGAACTATGCTGTGATCCACCTGCTTAAAGAGTGGGCTAGTTACACTTATTGAAAAAGATCCTGGTGATCAGCCAAATTAGTTACTGTTCCAGATTGCACTTGTAAAGACGGTAAACTAGCTTTACTTCATTGAATACTAATTTCTTCTTTATCTCATCATAGCTACTGCCAATTCATCTTCCACCGCTTTTGTATGGCTCAATAACATTTCAGAGTGTTGGCAGACAGTTTGCTGGCTCGATTCAGCCTTTTTGAGAAAATCACTCCTACAGAGCAGCATGATGCAGACACATGTAAGGTAGATCCACTTTTCCAAGAAAACATTTGGCTTTCAAAATTATTCACAAACTGTCCCGTTGTGGTTTGCAATCTACAGCACAGTAGAGTATTAATGTTGAAATGAGGCAAAATAACAATATACACAGATTTGCGTGCAAGATCAGTCAGCACTGTAATATATATAGTCATCCCTTTCAATGACAGCAACTTCGTAGCTTTTTTAATTTCTCCAGTCATGTCTCCAAGGTGGAACAAAGAAACAAAGGGTAATGAGAATAGAAACTGCCCCAGCGGGAGTTTTGTCAGGAACTCTGTTCCTAGCTTGTGCCTTGTCTTAAGAGACAGAAACAATCCTCCATCTTTCTTGTCAAAACCCAGTTTTCAATGGAGGTCTTCAGACTGACAGGATCATCACTGTCACAAGGCCAGAGAAGCAGTGGGGAAAAGAGAAAGGCTCAGGTATTTGCAGTTATGGCTAAACGCAGAGTTTGAGATAGCAAGGTTCTTTTATTTTTTGCTAGCTCTCTTTTCATGGTCTTAGGAGATTTGTTTTCACTGTCAATAGATTTGTTTTCACTTTCATTTTTAATATTTTTAAAACAACTGGCCTTTGTGCACTCATCAATAGTTTTTGATTTATTCTCATGCAAGCTAACTCATTCAGAATGTGAACTCCATATATTATTCAGGTGTTTGTTCAATTCCTGACCCCTGAAGGAACATGGACTGCCTTCATAGTCTTGCTGTGAGCTCCCTAGACCTGTCTTCCACATAATTTTACAGAATTTAACAAAACAGCACTGTGATCTCAGTAAGGGTTCTCTACCTACCCAGAATACCATCACCATTTAATTGGGCAAATAAACTAAACCCTCAGCATTCAAACAAAACCAGAGTTTGTTTCTCTCATCAAAAAGGCCCAGCTCTGAACCACTTTTCTATGATTCCTGACTTCTCCACCTTCATCAACCCATTTTATTTCAAATGAAGTCCTGTGTGTACAAGTCCTTACTAACAAGCATATTTGTTCTAAATTCAACCTTAATACATGTACCAGCAACATAAGATTCAGAAGCACTTAATTATTAGCTCAGAAATTGAAGTCTTTTCTGCATGACACTGATTTTTCTGCTAAATACCCCAATTTATAATATTTTTTATTTTAAAAAATAACCAACCAACCAAAACAAAACAACAACAAACAAACAACAAAACAAAGCCAAAAGAACAATCAACCACCAGCAACAGAGATGCTTTTCTTTATTATCTAGCTAGATGGAAACCTATTTATAAATTCTCCAGGAAAGAAAGACTAAAAGTGTGTGGCAGCGCAGCAGATTTAAAACAATCAGAAACCCGTGAAATGGACAGGTCTGCATTTTGTCTAATCCCAACTTTCATCTTGATAGTGGATGAACTGAAAAGCAAACAAGAAATGAATACAATAGGCAAAGCCTGGTACTTTAGATCAGGAGTGCTAAGCTAAACCGCTTCTCTCTTTCGAAAAGAGATTGAGACAGCAAGTTCCACTCACCTCTCGTTAGAGGTAAATGGGAACAAATTCCCATTTCTGCACAATAGCAGTCCTCTGAAAAGTGCCCACAAATCACAGCCATTTGAGAACCTCAGGTCCTTCCTCCCTATTACCATTCACTTATCTGGTACACAAGCAGCATTTTCTCACCTACCAATGAAACACAACATAAATTTTCTAGTTACCATTAGTTTCACTTGCAAAAAAGAGGGAAGAATATTACTGAGTTGAGACACAAACTAGAATGATGTATTTTGTCCTTGAAAATTTATTTACAGAGATTTATGAAACTAGGCTAGGGAAAGATATGCATTCATATGAAAGCAGGAAGGATGCAAATCTTGCTTTACATTTCAGTGGCAGATGAAAAGTGTCCAGTGCACAAAGATATAATCAAACCTTTTAAAATTAATCTTGATATTTGGGTAAGAGACTGGAGTCTAATGAGGGGTTTTGGTGATTTGTGTGAATGATCCTCCCTTGCTTTGGAGCAAAAATATACTACCACAAACCAGATTTACATGAGTTAAACCTACTCTTTCCTAGAACAATCACTGAATTCTATTTAAAAACACTTTTCAAGGCATAAGCTGATTTGCCTGTGTGGAAATTCACACCATATCATTACTTATTTCTCTGAATCTGGAGTGGAGTAAAGACGACTGATGATTATCTGTTTGTTGGGAGAAAGAACTATCTCATGCTCTCATGAAAAGCACTACATTATCAGCAAGTTATAGAAAGGACAAAGTCCCTCTAGGCCAAGATACAAATAATTTTTGTAATTTTCATTTTAATAAGTCATTGATTCACTCCAGTAAGTTTAACCCTGTGTTCTCAAACAATAATCTGTTCATGATCAGATCATGTGACTGGGTGAACTGATGAAACTTAGGGATACTTTTAATGTATAAACATGGCAGTGTATTCATATAAATGTAATTATGATATAAATACAGCTATTATATAAATAATTTTTTCATATAAATACATATAAAGTATGTTATATAAATATATACATAAAGTAATGTATTTTTAAGTGTATAAATGTGCACATAAAACAATAAAAATAATTTTAGTTAGAGTTAAACTTCTACCCATATTTTTCTTTATGTGAAAAATCAGCCCTTCCTGGCCATAACCTTGAATCTATACTTGGAGAGAACACCCCTCGTGCCTGTACATACTTCACACACATCATGAAATACCAATTTCACATAAATTAATATTGAAAGAATAGAGTCACACAGTCCCAGGCTTGTGTGTGACGTTGGTTCTCTTTTCTGTGTCCCCCCACCTCTGTATCAACCTTGACAAATGTCTTCTCATATTGAGAAGATGGTAGCTCTCCAATCTGAAAGGCTGTCACACATCCCCTGTGATTTTGGTAATGAGGAATGTCATTGTGCTGCAGCACAGAAGATTCGTTCAGGTTCATAACAATAAGAAACAGGTTGTCTTAAAATTCTACTAGCACAGACTTTGTAGAGGCGTCCCCTGAGTCCAAATCACAGTGCTCAGCTTTGGCTGAAATATCCAGCATGCTTAGAAACAAAAATATATAAATGATAAAGAAAAGACAAAATAGTGAGAAAATTAACATGAATGATGATAAGAGCCATACAGCAGAAAAAAGTAAAATATTACCTTTCTTGGCACAATAGTTTTCTATCTTTAGTTTAAACAAGACCTTTTCCATTGCATTTCCCCAGTATTGTTTTATCTTCAGTTTAAAGACAATTTCTACAGACCTGAATAGTCATATAAATGATCTGCTGCTAATTGTTTATTGCTTAGCAATAACAATTATATATGACTAGTAGAAATTCAGTAGCATCTAATCATGGGATTCTATTCTGTACAGTTTTCTCTGGTTGTACATTCAACGTATGTTTTAAGTTTGGGGGTTTTTTTTACTTTTTTTCATGAAACATGAGCATATTTTCACTCTTTTCAGCCAGGTGATTTGAACAATCACAATCAGGCCAGAATGCTCTTAGTATGAAGACTTTCAAAAACCATTTAAGCAATTGCTGCAATGCAGCGCAGATGAAATTGTGTGCGAATTAGGTTTTATGAGGTCACAATAGTCTTCAGAGACTTCAGCACATTCATCAAGAACTATATGAGCAAATCATAAATTAACTATATAGTTACAAATCCCCAGGAGGAGAGCTTCTCCCTCAAGCAACCATTTACACACTGCTCCATGGATCCATATTTGTTAAAAATCTTTCTCCTTTCTTCTTCCGAAGTGACACCAAACTGGCTTCCTTTGAAAAGTTATGTGCAAAAGAAACTATTCTCATGCCAGCTGTTATTTGGATACAATCAGAGCTCAAAAAAAAAAAAATTACTATACTTTATAGATTATTACTTCTCACTTACAAAGTTACTTGCCCCTGAAGAAGGCTTTTCTGTCAAAAATGTATGCCTAAAATGACATTTCTGGAAATATTGATTTTAATTAGAATGCATCAGATCCAACATGGAATCTGGAGTGGGACAAAGTAACTCCACAGCTCGGTAATTCCGTGAGAATGGATGGAAAGTATGTTACAGTTCCTGTTGTATTTGATTTGAAGCACAAGCTGAAAAGCACAGGTCTCTCAAATCTCAGGTAGATGACCAAATCATGGCATTGTTCCCTATTTTTATCAGTCTCCTAGGAGCCTAATTGGCTTCTCTCCATTTATATGCCTTGGCTTCATTTCAGGCTGAACTTTTTTTTTTAACATTCCATGAAAAGGAATTACTGTGGTTTTCTCGTCCATGCTGGATACATTTTTTTAAACTTGGCTTGTAAATAGTTAATGATATCGGCAATTTGTGAAGAGTGAGAGCCAATATTCAGCTGTTGTAAATCAATGTTGCTGCAACAGTTCCACTAAAGGTCCATTGATTCACAGCAGTTGATCTTCTGATGAATGTATCTCAGTAAGAGAATAGACAAGACAATGTAGGACCTTAACACAGCAAGAAATGTATCTTGGTAAATGGCTGGGCAAATTCTATAAACCTCCCCTGCTTATTAAATAGAATGAGACAGCAATACCTAGGACTGGAAGGTCATGCAATATTTATTCCTTAATTTAATAAATACTGATTATAGGCTTGGTGGCACATCCTCTGTTCAATATCAGATAATATGTGAATGCAGATTCCCCTTTTATATACGCTTCATTATTCTTTGGACCCCTACCACCATGGAAAATTGAACGTGTGCTACTGAATGTGGCTGGTTCAACTCTTTCTGCATTTAAAACTAAGCTGGCAATACTTAATATGAAAAAAAAACACAAAACCATAGAGAGGAAGAAATTCTCCAGTGAGAACGAATACCTTGGTCCTACACAAGACAGTCCAAAAACCTTGTTCAAAGTCCCAGCTGGGTATTCTCATTGGCTAATATGCCAGTAATTTCTACACCTGTGCCTACAGGAACTTTTCCTGATGCATACGGGGAACAGTGCTAGAAAGGTGAACTACAGGGGTTGCTATGACTGAGTATTGACTTGTGCAAGGCCAAATCTTGTCTTGCCATTTTAAATTACACTCATTTTCTTGCATTTGTGGGGAAGCAAGGCAATGGCAAGAAGGAGAGGCTTTTCTTCTTCTCATTACTGTCTGAAATCACAAAATTTTATCACAATCAGTACTTGTTCTGGGGATTAAAATTACACGACAAATCCCCAGCTCTTTTTGTCCTCCAACAAGAAAAGCACTACATTTAGTTTTATTTCAGTCTTCTGGTATGTTCTCTGTCATCCATGAATCTTCAAGATAACTCAAACAGCTTTGGTCAGCTGTTCAACAGAGACAGAAGTTATCATGAATGGTAAAATATCACAGTATCACAGTATGTTTGGGATTGGCAGGGACCTCAGAAGATCATCTAGTCCAATCCCCCTGCCAGAGAAGGAACGCCTAGATGAGGTCACACAGGAACATGTCCAGGTGGGTTTTGAATGTCTCCAGGGAAGGAGACTCCACAATCCCCCTGGGCAGCCTGTTCCAGTGCTCCATCACCCTCACTGAGAAGAAGTTTCTTCTCAAATTTAAGTGGAACCTCTTGTGTTGCAGCTTGGTCTCATTACCCCTTGTCCTATCATTGTTTGCCACCAAGAAGAGCCTGGCTCCATCCTCATGGCACTCACCTTTTATATATTTATAGACATTGATAAGGTCCTCCCTTAGCCTCTTCTTCTCCAAACCAAAGAGACCCAGCTCCCTCAGCCTTTCTTCATAAGGGAGATGCCCCGCTCCCTTAATCATCTTTGTTGCCCTACGCTGGACTCTCTCCAGCAGTTCCCTGTCCTTCTTGAACTGACGGGCCCAGAACTGGACACAATACTCCAGATGGGGTCTCACCAGGGCTGAGTAGAGGGGAAGGCATGTTAGCCACTTCTCCCAGCTTAGTGTCATCGGTAAACTTGCTGATAGTACACTCAATTCCCTCGTCTAAATCGTTAATGAATATATTGAATAATATTGGCCCCAGTACTGACCCCTGAGGCACTCCACTAGATACTGGCCTCCAACTAGACTCCGCACCATTGACTACCACTCTCTGGCTTCTCTCCTTAAGCCAATTCGCAATCCACCTCACTACTCTATTGTCCAGACCACACCTCCTCAACTTAGCAACTAGGATGCTATGGGAGACTGTGTCAAACGCTTTGCTGAAGTCAAGGTAGACCACATCCACTGCTCTGCCATCATCCATCCAGGTACCTCTGAGTACTGTTTGCTCTGGTGTACCCCCCTGAAGGCTGATGTTGTCTTCATTTGCCATTAGTACTAGTGGTGAAAGATAGTCATTGAGCTTTCAATGAAGACGGATCTAAAAGAAACATCTTTTAACGTGTTTATCCTTAGGGTAGGTAGTGGACAAATTTTCTTGTTCTTTGTCTAATAACTGATGTACTGTTCAAGTCATTTCCCATTACTTTTGATGTCACTCACTGACTGCATCTCATTTGTTCACTGACCCCTCTGATTTTTTCTCTGCCTGCCCATGCTGCACTTTGAGACTTGTCCCAGCTACCTGCTCTGCAATCAAACTTCTTTATTCTTCTTTCTGTTAAAGGTCAATGAAGAACGTATGGTTTAGCCAAGTTGGTTTCTTTCTACAATTGTCTTTACTCTGTATTCTTGATATTATTTCATTAAAGAGTTATGTGCTATCTTCTTTTTTCCTTCAGATCTGACTCTCACAAAACATCCTGTGAACTGTGAAATCTACCTTTTCAAACATCATTGTTTCAATTTTCCTGTTTCTCTATTGCCCCTTTGTAGAAGATGAGAAATACTGTCATTTCATTATCAAATCCATACATTTGATATATGTGTTAATTTCCAGTTAACTCAAAAAGTAACTGCTGCAGGGGAAATTATTCACTTTGGTTTGGAAATATACCTAGTACTAATGAACTTCTTATCTCTCACTCTCACACTACGGCTACCCTGAGAAATTCCTTGTGCATTGCTTGCCTTCTAGCATTCATATGTAGCCTCTGAGAGCTCTTTGGAACATGTACTGACTGTTGCAGCCAACTCCTATATCTATACTGTACAAGAGGAAAGCAGTCTTCAAAGAGAAAGGCAAGGCCAATTTAATTTGCTTCCTTCCACTTCCACTCTTACCAACTTTGCAACAAAATGGTGAGGATTCACAGTCTGCTCCTTGGTTTTCCATGCACATGTAGGCACACTGAAATTTTGAAAAAAGGCGAGATTTTAAACAACTACGGACTTATGTCATCAATATGACAGGAATGGAGCGAAAAGCAAACAATTATGCTCTGTCAGATACTTCAGAGCATCCTCAGACACGGCATAAATTCACAGTTCTATGAACATGAAATATTCATGTAGACACAATTATGAGAGATTCCATTATTTATCATGTGCATTCATTCATATCCTGTTACAGGAAAAAAAAATTAAATATTTTTACTATCTAGTCCAAGCACTATTACAAATTAAACAAAGCAAAATGCCTGTGTGGATGGGAGAGCAACAAATCTTGTATTAGCTGAACTTCAAACTTGCTCTGGCATCATCTGTTGACTCCAGCCTAGTACAGTGTGCCTGACCCAGTAACAAATTACTTGGGTAACTAAGAATTATGCTTCAGAATACTGTTTGACTAAAAGGTTAACAGAGTAGAACCTAAAATGCTGAGCAAGACAACTATCTTCCGTATAGAGCTTGCAAAGAAAGCAGTCTGGAGCAACTAGAAAGTGGAGAAAGTCACCTGAAGTCAGCATTGTGTTGTTTTGAGCATTTAAAAATGCAGTACAAAAGGATGCCTTTTAAAGTTTTTCCTTCTCAGAGGTGGCAGACAGATATCTTCTGTAGTTTGGCATCTAGACTCCTTACCCCGCTCCTACACATGGACTTCATCTCAAAACCATGAAGCAAAGTTCATATTTTGATGCACAGTTAAGAGGGGGAAGTGTCAATGGCAGAGGTTGTACAAATGTCTACGTGCAGAGGTTGTACATAGCCTGCACATGGCAGTAATACCCATTCTCCTTAAACATTTACTAGCAAATAATTTCAGACACATTGAGCTAAGGATGGAGAGCACAGTCAAGTGTTATGATTTATAGCCTGTACCAGGGACAAAGCAGAATGCTATTAATTGACAAAAAAATAACAGTACAAGACTAAAAGAAGCTAATTTACCACATTTCTGGGAGAAAAAGATGAGTCCTAGCTGGCTTCATCATCCTTGGGCTAGCAAGTAAAATCAAACTAATCCATGAAGATCTGCCTCCTATTTCTCTCCCACTTAGTAGATTTCACTGTTAGGTACTGATATCAAACTATTAGTCATTTTCCCTATAATGAGTCTGCTTTTAATAAAGTTAACTAGCAAGTCAAAGAATGAAGAAAACGGTGAAAAAAACATGACATTCAACTTTAGAAAAGGTTCAGAGGTAACACGAGAGCTGTTACAAAAGCAAAGGGACAATGAGAGCTCTGCAGCAAAGAACTCTGTGAAAGCACACTGAAGCTGTTTTGAGCACAAATGATTTAGATGCAGAGAGATTGTCTCCTGTGGCTCATGACCCCTGTATTCAGAGGAGCTCAAATCTTTCCAAGGACATCTGCAACAGCCACAGCTTTTAGTGACCTTACAAGGAACGCATTTCATGGATATGACTTTCACTGTTAGGTCTTAAAGGTAACTAGTTGACTAGGACATCTGCTTACCTTTGTTCCTAAAATGCAACAATGAAACACCCTATCGATTTCCTACCCTTTATTGAGCAGTATATTAGACAAAATGCATAATGCATGATACTATTTACACTGTTTCTACCTTCCCAAGGAATTATTCCTGTTAGGAGAATGTTTTTCAGTTTCTTCTGTCTATAGGTCTGTCTTTTGAATACTGAATGTTTGTTTTTCTTGTACAGTTTTGTAATTGGAAGAAAACATCCTAGATCTATCTTAACAGCAAGTCTCCTCAGGGGTATGGAAGAACAGATATAGCTAAAAGTTCAGCAAAACTTTTACAACATCAAACAATGATGAACTGCAATGTTATTTCTAACATCAGTATACAATGAGGTTACTTATGTCCTATACTTCTGGTATTGTGGTTTTCTGGCTAAGGCATAAAGCAGAGCCAACTCTATTTTCAACACTAAAACTACTATTGCACTGTGTAAACCACTTCAAAGACAATGTAGTCACATTGCAAAAATCTTATTCCCTTTCTGAATATCTGTTATTCATACTCAGGGTTTGTGTGCAGCTTCTCATAAAGCGTGTTGAAACCTTGTCAACATTTAAAACACCACAAAATTTAAGAATGCCTACAAATATAGGGTTTTATATTAGATCTATTATAAATTTTAAGAGTATGACAAACCAAATCAGGCAAAAATATTCAAGAACAAGAAGTTTCAGAAGCCTTGGATCCATCTTCACTAAGCCATCAGCATCAAAGGTCCAGCAAGTCTACAACACTGCAGTAAAAGCCATGTAGGTCCTGGGCATTCTTAAAAATTACTTACTCTAGCCACATACTAACAGTCCATTTGGGGATTTTTTCTTTCCTTTTGTTTTGAACAAATTATTTAATACCAAACTCTGTGACCTTTGCAACCTGCTTGCAAAGCTCTCATTTCTATAAACCTTTCCAGTGCATTTTAATGTGAAATATCTTCTACTCTCTACATAAATGAAAGTCCATTTTGGCATGGAAGAAACATACATACAAATGTTCTGCTTAAGATGAAAAAATAAAAGCATGAGGAGAAAATCAGCCCCATGAGTAGTCTCATGGACCAGAAACAAAATATTGTGCCAAGGAATCCTAAGTTACCACCTTCCTGCACACCCACACATATGGACGCACCATCGCTTAGCCTTAATGAAAATTTCCATTTGCCAGTATTCTAAAGGAGCAGGATTTGGTCCTTAATCAAAGTATGGTCAAATCTTATATGCAAATTATGATAGAAAAAAAAAAGTTAGCATAAAATGGTACATAGTTTGGCTGCTCCACAGCACAATTTAGAAGGATCTGTAATACTGTGGTTGCTGCTATCCTGACAGGACAGGTAGTGCAGAAGACATCAGTCACCCCGCTTAGCCATTAACTGCACTGAGGAGCACCACACAGGCTGTTTCCAGCCTCTTTTTCCTCTCTTGGTGGAAAGCTGCTCCTCTTGCTTCTAAAATAAAAGAAATGCAATCTGCTTCTGTCTTCAGGAGCACTCAGGTGCTGTTTCCTTTATCAAATAGGCTTTTGGATATTACACCCAATGACTGGTATATTGTCCCACCAACTCTGATACATCACGGGGATTAAAAAAGCTACCTAACTGCTGAAATAGGTGAGTCTGGCCAAACACACTAATGTCTGAAAAACGGTTTTGTTCAGTCAAACATTAAGTTCTTTCAATTCAGAAATACTCGTATTTGCAGAGCATATAATGCACTTGCTAAATCTGTAGTTCAGTTGTATCATACTTACACTCTCCTTGTGAGCTTCAGAGATCTCACCTAGGACAAAACACAGCTGGGATACACATGATGAACCACTTTTCCTCTCCAAGGAGAGGGTTCATCAAGGGAGTTTAAAAAAATGACATATTCCACAGAGGAAAGTAGAAGCATAACTCACCCAAAATATAGCACTGCTCAATTATGGCAGTATGTTTGGTCCGTGCTTAGGGGCTTGGGCTGAAACACTGTTCATTGTTAAAACACTGTGGAGTAAGAGTAACAAATCAGGCAAATCATAATCAAGGAAAGTAATAGAAAAATAATTAAAATCAAGGTAAAATGTAAATAATAAGTTTTTACCCAAAAAAATCTTGATTTTGTGTTTCTAGCAGCATAACATTATTCTAATGAAAAAAAATCATTTGAATTTCTGTTAATCACAAGAAAGGTTTTTGTTTTAGTTGGTAAGAAAAATATAAAGAGGTGAATATTAACCAAATAAATGAATATTGAGGATTTCTTCTCTCTCATAAATACAAAAAACCCAAACGCACAAAGACCAACATTTAAATTTAATTGTGCTCCTCTAGTAATTATCTTAACAGCCTTATTTAAAAACTGAAAAGATTAGTTTTGAATAAACTCAAGACAATGATTCAAACTCATAGGAGGGAAGAGTTTTTAAGACAAAACCAACAAGTTAACCTGCATTAAACTCCATTATGTTAAAATATGCCTGAACTATTAGATATTGATTATTCTGAAGTGTGGACCTTCTGGTCAGTAGTGTCCTAGGATTTGGTGGCTGACTGCACTTCAAAATGTTTTGATCGAACAGTTTATCATCATATTATTTATGGCTGGAGATGATAGCATGTTTTCTGACATACTAGCAACCAACTTGAAATCTTTGCCCTTCACCAAACCTGAAGAGATTTAACACAATTTTACTGGATGCAAATAAGGATTTGAGAGCATGTTGTTCATGACCTGAACCTTTCTATGAGGAGAATGTCACAGAATGCCAACCCATCTACTGCAATCAGTAGTATGTTCAACAAGAGCATCATCAGATTCAACAGCACAAAGATACTGACGAACATTTCAGGAAAGGATTATCCTAATCAAGTAGCCGACAACCACTTAGCAGGACCTATGTACCTCCAAAGAGTGGATGCTCTATTATATTGCCAGAACAAGAGGACAATGTGTACAGCTCTTACAAAGTTGACGGTTATAATGTACCTTTTTTGCTGTCCTCCCACTGGCATTATCTCCCAAAGAACATTGTGGTATGACTGTCCCCCTACATGGGTCACACTGGGAACCCCAGTATCTTTCTGAATAGCTATGTGTGGGGTACATCACTGAATCCCAAAAAAACCTGAAGTGCTGCGCATACGTCACCACCACCATCAATCAGGTGGGGATGCAGGTGGTATGGCTTAGCTACAGGACACCCAGCCTCCTTCTAAACACAAATCAGCAGGTTGCCAACGCTCTTAGCTCAGTCCACCTCCAGCAGCCAGCTCCCTTCAGGACTCACCTTTTCCCTGGAGCCACCTCTCCAGTCTCACCGCTCCTTCGCCCTCATGCTCTACTTAGGCTTGGAGCTGGAGATTTTCACCTGCCCTGTGCAGATCCTGCCAGCCTACACCTTGCTTGGCCTCCTCGCTGACCCAGGTTATACCCAAAGCATCACCCACTGACTCAATGACAGAGCTGTTTTATTGACGGACATTCTCTTTCAGCCTGGATGCCTTATTTGAGATTATGATGAGGTAAAGGGAAACCATAGGAAAATCAGAAAACAGGGAGAGGGGAGGAGAGGAGAGGAGAGGAGAGGAGAGGAGAGGAGAGGAGAGGAGAGGAGAGGAGAGGAGAGGAGAGGAGAGGAGAGGAGAGGAGAGGAGAGGAGAGGAGAGGAGAGGAGAGGAGAGGAGAGGAGAGGAGAGGAGAGGAGAGGAGAAGATTTCAGCTGGAAGAGACCTACAATGATCTACAATTTCAGTCCAATAGTCACATCTTTATTCGACTCATTCGAATGTCCAGAAGAGAACAGCGCAGTCTAGCGCAGCATCGTTGTGCTCTCTTAGGCCTCGATATCTGCACGCCGAGCTCTGAGCCAGGCCTGAGGGCTCCAGCCAGGAGAGCGTTCTCCAGCAATCGGGCTGCATTTGTAACACCACCCACTCCCGACCCCTCTGCACTGTTACAATAGTACATCCTTCAACAAATGAGCCGGGGATAGAAACCCTGGAAATGTTGTTGGAATGTTCCTGTCATTAAAGGAAAGTGAAGCAGAAACTAAGCTTTCTCCCAACTCACTTTAAAAGAAGTATCACTTTGGTGGGAAATGTTTGCCTTTTCAGATAAATTTCTGTTTTCCTCAGGTAAAATATATATATATATATATACTTATATATCTGTGTGTGTATATATATACATATAATCATTGAAAGTTTTGGAAAAAAAATGGGCACTCTGGACTGTTTTCCTGTGGGCAATATTCAAAACCAAGAGACAATTCAGGTGTTTAGAGACTCATGATGTTTGGAAAGAAACCAAGAAATGCCAGACTAGGGGGCTGGGAAACTCTGGGACCAGCAAGACAACAACAAGACAAGAGGAACAGCAGGAGGTTTTTGCTGGGGAACCAAGCGGCAGAGGAAGCGGCAGAGACGCCCAGCAGCTGTGCCCAGCGCATGGCCACAAAGGGCAGGGACAGTCCCCTGGGTCTCCTGGGCACCGGGACTGCCTCAGGGCCAGCAGTAGCCCAAAGGCTTCCTGCAAAGGGTGCTGGGCGGGGCTGTGGTGGGCAGGGCTGCACCTGTTGGGCTCTGTCACGCCCATGTCACTGGGCCACCACCCGGCAACACTGAGGTCACAATGCCCCGGGGCAGTAGAGGAGGACACAGCCTCGCGTGTCCACTGCCAGAGCTGGCCTGGGGGCAACCCGGAGACAAGCAAGAAGTCCTTGAGGAGATGTTGGCATCTCTTAGTGGGGACTGATGGGGGAAGTCCTGGAAGAGGCTGCTGGAGGTTCTCCACTGCAAGGCCAGCTCCTGGCAGGGCCACCTTCCAAGCTTATTTGGGGGACAGAAATCCTTGTGTGCTGGCTAGTAGTGGCAAGACCAAGGGAATGCCTTCTTGAGGAGCACTGCAGAGCTCACCATCCTCATCCCCCTGGAAGCCAGGTCAGCAGCCATAAGAAGTGGGATGCCCAGATGTTGCAACGGGCTCCAGTGCTCTCACCCCCATGCCTCCTTCCCATAAGGTGACAGAGCCAGTGTCTGGGCTGGGCCATGTTGATGGGTGTTGGATGCCATCTTCTAGGGCAGGGCTGGCAAGAAATGTCATCAGAGATTTCCTAAGTACGTACTGCTGGGGAAAGGAGGACGTAGGAGGAGGAGAGAAGGAGAAAAGGAGAAAGAGAGAGAGAGGCGAGGCGAGGCGAGGCGAGGCGAGGCGAGGCGAGGCGAGGCGAGGCGAGGCGAGGCGAGGCGAGGCGAGGCGAGGCGAGGCGAGGCGAGGCGAGGCGAGGCGAGGCGAGGAGAGGAGAGGAGAGGAGAGGAGAGGAGAGGAGAGGAGAGGAGAGGAGAGGAGAGGAGAGGAGAGGAGAGGAGAGGAGAGGAGAGGAGTTCAGCTGGAAGAGACCTGCAATGATCTCGTAGTCCAACTGCCTGACATCTTCAGGGCTGACCAAAAGTTAAAACACGGTTTTAAGGGCATTGTCTCTTAAACGCTGACAGGCATGGGGCACCAACCAGCTCTCCAGGAAGCCTGTTCCAGGGATTGACCACGTTCTCTGGAAAGAAAAGCTTCCTCTTGTCAAGTGCAAAGCTCCCCTGATGCACGCAGCTTTGAGCCATTCCCAACACGTCCTCGTACTGGGTACCAGGGAGAAGAGATCAGCACCTCCCTCTCCACTTGTCCTGCTCAGAAGCTGCAGAGAGCAATGAGGTGCCCGTACTTTGGAGCAGCTGCTGGTGTCCACTCAGGCACGGGAAGGATCCTTGCCCCCAAGGTGGATCAGGCTGGGGTTATTTGGGCGCTCTCAGAAGCACCTGAGAGGGCTCCAGGTCAAGGGAGAACAGGACTTGGGTGTCTCCTGGGCGGCATGACCAGCCTGTGGGCCGAGGAGCCAGGTCTCGCTCCCATGCTCAGGGATAGCCGATCGCCAGCACCGGCTGGGGTCAGGAAGGAATTTTTTCCCCCGGGGCAGATTGGCCCTGGTCCCCGGGGGTTTTTTGCCTTCCTCTGCAGCATGGAGCATGACCACTTTGCAGAGCTCCTCTGGTCCCTTTTGGCTCGGTTCCTGCCTGCTGCTCATGCACCACGAAGATGGCCTGTCGTGTCCTGCAGCTGGGGGAGGAAGGCTTTTTTTCCCCCACGTGAGTATCAAGTGTCTCCGTGGGGTTTTTTGCCTTCCTCTGCAGCAGTGAGCACGGCTCCTCCGCCCTGGGCCACCTTTGGGCCATTGTGGCTGGGTGCCTGCTGCTCCTGCTCCACGAAGGTGGCCCTCGTGCCCCGCATCCGGGGGGAGGAACTTCTTGGACTCCCAGGTTGAGCCCCCAGGGTGCTCCCGGGGTCCACCATGGCCTCCCAGGTTGAGCTCCAAGGGTGCTCCCGGGGGTCCTCCTCGGACTCCCAGGTTGAGCCCCAAGGCTGCTCCCGGGGACCATCAAAGCCTCCCAGGTTGAGCTCCAAGGGTGCTCCCGGGGGTCCTCCACGGCCTCCCAGGGCGGGCCCCGAGGGTGCTCCCGGGTGTTGCTTCTCAACCTCTGTCGCATTGAGCACAGCCCCTGTTCAGGGCTCCTCTGAGCCCTTTGCCCTCAGTTTCTGCCCGCTGCTCTTGCACCTCCAAGGCACCGCTAGTGTTCTGGGTCTCTTGGTCTCTCTTGCCCAGGGCAAGTTTGCAGCAGGAGCCAGGGAGCCAGCTCTGCTCTTCCCTGGGCTCCATTGCCCCAGGGCTTCTTGCTTGTCCAGAGCAGCCCGTGCTTCAAGGGGCTGCAGGTTCGCCGCACCATCCGCAGCTGCCACTTGTCAGCTCTCCCTGAGGGCAACGCAAGCGCCAGGCAGGGGTGAGAGCGCTAGTCGTGCATCCCAGGCCAAGAAGCCCAGCGCCGGAGCAAGTTTCACAAGTCCAAAAGCCAGCTTGTCATTGCTGCGTGTCATGCTTTGGAAAAGAACCCATGGTACCACACAACTGCTCTTCTTCTTCTTCTTCTGTGTGTGGTGGGTCCTGATCCTCATTCTTCCCGTTCTCACTCTTCAGGAACCAGGACGGCTTGGCCTGTGTTCCTGCTGCTGCTCTTGCAGCGCTGTGACTTGCCTTTGCCAGTCTGCAAAAAAATAAAGCACAATCCTGTTTCCACTTGTATCCTTTGTGTTCTGTGTCCTTGAAATTGGTTTTGGAGCTAAAGCCCTTGTGGCATTTCAGTCCAATAGTCACATCTTTATTCGACTCATTCAAATGTCCAGAAGAGAACAGCGCAGTCTAGCGCAGCATCGTTGTGCTCTCTCAGGCCTCGATATCTGCACGACGAGCTCTGAGCCAGGCCTGAGGGCTCCAGCCAGGAGAGCGTTCTCCAGCAATCGGGCTGCATTTGTAACATCACCCACTCCCAACCCCTCTGCACTGTTACAATAGTACATCCTTCAACAAATGAGCCGGGGATAGAAACCCTGGAAATGTTGTTGGAATGTTCCTGTCATTAAAGGAAAGTGAAGCAGAAACTAAGTTTTCTCCCAACTCACTTTAAAAGAAGTATCACTTTGGTGGGAAATGTTTGCCTTTTCAGATAAATTTCTGTTTTCCTCAGTTAAAATATATATATATACTTATATATACATATATGTACATATATATATATATATATATATAAAATCATTGAAAGTTTTGGGAAAGAATGGGCACTCTGGACTTTTTTCCTGTGGGCAATATTTGGAACTAAGAGACAATTCAGGTGTTTAGAGACTCATGATGTTTGGAAAGAAACCAAGAAATGTCGGGCTAGGGGACTGGGAAACTGGCTGACTGGACAGAACTTGAGAGGAGGAAAAATGCAGAAAGAAAAGCAACTCCCTGTTTTCAAGATGCGATCTACCAAAATGAGAGGTTTGGTGTTACTAGAGAATAAAATTCATTGTTACCATTTGA